>NC_136069.1:379673536-381089827 GCF_964261635.1 Lissotriton helveticus
CGCCCAAAGTCTTCGGATTCACCTGTCTTGGTATACAGAGACACGGAATACTTCTAGGTGGCGTCAGAGATCAAATTTATTAGCTGCAGCTAGTAACAGTAAACCAAGCAATACAACACGGTGTACAACTCAGGAGACTGCTCAATTTTCGTAGAGCAAGACATCACTTATTGTTATTGTTATGTTCCGTTTGCGGATGAAGTTGCGAAAGAAGCGGCGAAAGATGTGCCGAGTCGAATGTATGTTGCGGGCCCAGCAAGATGGGTTCTGGCTAGAGGAATGTGTGAAGATACGATAGAGAGTGTGAAGTCAATTCAGGCTGAAGCTACGGAGAAAGAATTGAGTGTGTGGAGAGAGAGTAGGGGAAAATTTGGATTAGACTGGTTGTTGGACTGAGCTGTCAGAACATCAGCGATGGTTGTTACCTGATGCGTATGTGCTTGCAGTGGTTACGATGGCGCATGGAATGGCTCACATTAGTGCGAAAGGGATTTGTAAGTTGTTGGCTCCAGTATGGCAGAATGCTGGAATTCCTAAGTGTGCGGAGAATCTGGTCAAGAACTGCATGGTTTGTCTGATGTATAATCCTGGCAAGGGAACTCCAACTCCAGCTGGTCACTTTGCGCCTCCGACGTATCCGTTCGAAGTGCTACAATTGGATTTCATACACATGGAAAGGTGTAATAATCTAAAATACGTCCTTGTAGTTGTTTGTGCCTTTTCGAGATGGGTAGAGGCATACCCCCTGAAAGATAATACTGCCTTGTCCACAGCTAAAGCCCTACTCAAGGAATTTTTCCCCAGATTCGGATTGCCAAGGATGGTGTGGAGTGATAATGGAAGTGAGTTTGTGGGCCAGATCATGAAGAAAGTGTGTGAGGGTTTGGGCATCTGTCAGAAGTTCCACGCTGCGAATCATCCCCAATCAGCTGGGTTAGTGGAATGTTACAATGGCACTTTGAAGCTAAAATTGGCCAAAATTCAGGCGAGTTCTGGTCTCCAATGGCCCGATGCTTTGCCATTGGCACTTTTGTCAACAAGGACTACAGTGCATTCCCGAATTGGTCTTAGTCCCTATGAGATCGTGTTTGGGCGCCCGGCAAATGTATGGGGAGTGCCGAGGCCAACAAAGTTTAGCGAGATTGAACATCCCATGCTGATTGACTACTGGTATGATTTGACGGCTAAATTGTGTGTCTTACACCAACAGGTTTACGATACACTTCCTCAAGCATCTGAAGATTCAGGACACGCCATTGACCCTGGTTCCTGGGTGTTGGTGCGCAACTTTCAACGGACAAAGAATGATCAGCCCCGCTGGATTGGACCATTTCAAGTCCTTTTATCGACACGTTCCGCAGTGAGAGTTCAGTGCAAGAAGAACTGGATCCACAGCGTACATTGTAAGAGGGTATCATTGCCTCTGCCGTACGACCAGTGGGTCCAGGAGGGTGTTGGTGATTCAGAGACTGATACAGTGCCACGTTACGTTCCATTCAGTGACGCACATTTGATTGGGACAAGGTCTGAACGTGAGGATGATTATGTCCTACAAGCTGCTGTGCCTCCTCATCTGAAGATTGACCCCACCAATCCGGATCTTTTGTTTAAAGACCAGACTGCACCTGACAGAGAACGCTACGATTTGAGACCGAGAAAGACTGTACATATGGACAAATAAATAATATTTTTTTTATATAGTGAATTTACATTTTGGCAGATAAAGAAACTTTTTATTTTTGTTTTTCGAACCTCCATCTGGGTTCAGCTGTAGGGTCGCGGTATAAAGACTTGGGAGTGCAAACTGTGTAGACACAAGGTCGGCAGTTCTGGTTGGTTTAAGGGAGTTCCCTAGACTGACAGACGCATTCCTTAGCGGAAGAAAACCAACTGCCGCGAACAGCATGGTTAGAGGATGGAGTTTTTTTATGCTGCCCAGAATGTTAGGAGAATGGACTCAAAAGTCCGAATATGTATATTGGTTCGTAGCAAATGTTTTTTAATAATGTGTTTTTTAATGCTTTTGAATATTGCATTAGCTTGTGTGGGTTTGGTTTTCTATGCCACACAACAGCCGTTTGCACCTACTTCCCAACCTATGTCTTTTCCTACTACTGTTTCTTTACATTATTTTCATATTTTACCTGAACACAAGCAAATTAGAAGGTCGGAATTTGTGAATAATTCCTTTGTGCAACTCCTCCATCAACACCCATTAGTAGTGAACACCACTAATTGTTGGGCGTGTGGTCTTATGCCACATACTATGGATAGAGGTATTCCTTATCTGGTTCTGCCATTCAGTTACAATGGGTCCGTATGGGCATATCAGACGATGTTTATTTATGCCATCGAAGTCTATCCCCTGCGTTCCGTGAGAGATAACTCAAGTAATAAAGCCTTGGTGAAGGGAATTACAGATATGAGTAGAGATATCGAAACGTATAAGACTATTCCCAAGGATGAGTTACAAGTATATGTTGGTTGGAATGCAACCGGATATAGTATTAGTCTGGGTGAGAAGCAGAGACGAAAAAGGTCACCTCCGATTTGGATTGTACCCCATCGTGGTCATTTTTGTCTGCAAGGGAAAGGCAAGAATCCGCAGTTAGGGAAGAGTGTTTGTACTCAGATGTATGTCTTTGCGTCCCAAACTTCCCCACCGTTTTTAGCAGCTAAGGGCACGTATTTTGTCTGCTATGATAAAGCATATACATGGTTGCCCCCTGATTTTTCGAGAACATGTTATGTATATTTGTTGCCTCCTACGTATACTGCTGCTGTAGATTACCACAGAACGAGAGTTGTTAGGGGTGTCTTCAGTGAGGAAGATACTACGGGACAAGAAGTGGGAGACTTTTTCAAGGGTTTCCTACCGTTTTGGGGACATATGGCAAACAGTAGAAACCTACAGCAATTGACAAGAGTGGTTGAATCCACCATAAATGAAACTGCTGGTGCCCTTATTAATCTGACCGCTGAGCGTCAAGCGGATCGCCTTATGACATTACAGAACCGAATGGTTTTGGACGTCATACTTGCGGACCGAGGTGGGGTATGTAAAGTGATCCAATCGAGTTGCTGCGTTTTCATACCAGACAATGCTCCTACAGTATACCAGGCCATTTCTAAGTTATATAAGATCTCGGAGTCTATAAATGTGGATAAAGGAGATTGGTCGTTGATTGGATGGTTTTGGGAACTATTATCGACCTGGGGATGGAAGATTCTGATGATCATTGGGATGGCTTTAGCGATTCTTTTCCTGTTCTGTCTTTGTGTGCAGTGCGCTCCTGCTATATGTGGCCTCTGTGCTACTACGTGTGCAAGGAGACCTGTCCCATGAGAGGTACTAAGTAATAGGATTATGCTCCAGCAACATTTTGATGATCTGATGAATATAGACCTGGACTCAGATTGACGTGAGTTTAGGTTATTGCCTATGTAAGGGCAAAAGGAGGGGCTGAGGTTCCGTGAATTCTGAACTCGTTTCATAAAGGTCATGGTTTCGTTAAGAATTTGATATTAGCGAACCGTAACCAGTTAGTGCGGCAAGTATGAGTGTTTCATCACATTAGACCGATGGATTCACTACGTATTTAGGGTTTTCGTTCTGAACCCTTGGGTTCCATTTTGTGTATGGCAGCCATTTTGTGGTTGCCCTCACATAGGCCGATGACTGTGGCTGAACTAGTCTTTTTAAGGACATGTACACCGTAGCTCCAGTTCGTGCTGACTCCTGTTTGACCTGAGTGAACTGACCCTGTTGCCTGAAGCTGACCTTGTTATACCAGTTCCTGCCCTTTAGCTGATCAAGATTAAGGATCAGAGCACAGGACATCGTAAAGTTTTATTGCACACAAATATGCCTTATCCTACTCTCACCTGTTTCTGCTTCTTTCTTTATGGTCTATTTATGATTGGGTTGTGGCCTTTTTTATTATGGGTTCGTTCGACCTGTCTAAAGAAGAATGTTGGGTTTGACCGATGATTGATCATGGGCTGGGCAACTGAAAAGTGGGTTTTACTGTCATGCGATACCTTTGGTGTGAATACATGTGATTGGACAGTTTGTAAATATTAGGTATTTGTCTGGAATGTGATTTTTGGCATAAAAAGGAACGACTTGCTGTGTAAAATTGAGCAGTCTCCTGAGAACTCATACCGTGATGATTTCTAGGACTTCTGTTACTGGCTGCAGCCAATAAATTTGATCTTTGACGCCACCAAGAAGTTTCCGTGTCTCTGTATTCTAAGACAGGTGGAACCCGAAGACTTTGGGCGTGCCCCTGGCGCCGCTGGGTATTAAATAACCCGGTTCTTCACTCGCTCACCCCTTAGATGCGATTGCACCTGAGAAGCCAGCGCGTGTGCAGCGTGCTGTGAGCTCCAATCTCGTCCCAGAGAGGCCTGAGGGTGAAGTCCAGCTGTTTGGCAGGGGGGACGGTGTCCGCCCGGTAAAATAAGTGGGGGTGACGCCGTCCACCCGCGTGGTACCCCGACTTGAGCTCTGCCTTGGTCTCTTTCTGCCTCTTCTCTCCATTCTCTGTATGCTTCTTTATCTCATCTTTTTTGCCTCTTTATCCTCCGTTTGCCTCTTATCCTCTGTTTACCTCTTTTACTCTGTTTGCCTTCTTATCCTCCATTTGCTTATCTTATCTGTTTTGCCTCTTTATCCTCCATGTGCCTCTTTTCGCCTGTTTGCCTCTTCATCCTCTTTTCTTTGCTTTTCTTACTGTTTAGTCAATTCCCGTTGCCTGTCCCGCTCTTTCCCACCCTCACTAGCCTGTGCTGTTGCTCCTGCCTTGCTTATCCATCTCCTGTTAACCCCTCCCACCTCCCAAAACCTACTTATTGGAGACCGGAGATTCTGCGCAGCGTGGCCGCGCACTGCGGCAGCACACAAGACGGACCGCATCTGCACTGCTGGGGCACCAATTGCAAGCCCATTTGCACCCGTCTGTGCCTGGACCATGCCCAGTGCCAGGACTTTTGGCTCCCGGTACAACACCGCCGTCCTCCGTGCCCGGAGCATCGGACACCCCAGTGAACACTGCTGCCACGCAGCAATGTACTCTAAGGCATGACCATTCTCCTGCACCAGATTCACCTTCAACTGCACCAGTACGACTGCTGTCATCACACAAAGCATCACGCTGACCTCTTGCCACACTACACCAAAAGTGACCCATCGACTCCACTGCCTACTACTTAACACACACTCTATTAGCAAGTACTGTTATGTGACCACATCCCTACCCTCGCACCCAACACGGTCTTCCTCACCGAGACCTAGAAAGCAACCCACCACCATTGACAATACCACCACCCCCTTCAAACACCTCAACTTCAAGCTCCACAGGGATGGCAAAACAACCATCAGAGTTCCCCTCGCAAACCTATTCCCGGGGCTGCACTCCAGCTTCTTCAACACAATTTCAAACTTTATTGCGTCCTCGCCCTTTTGACTCCAAGGACTACATCTAACTCGGAAACCTCAACTTCCACCTTGATGACCACAATGACAAAGACCTCATCCAACTACTCGACAGTATGACCAGCCTCGGTGTGACACATGCTGGACCCTATTTTCACCTCCAACAACTGTGTCAAATACAGCCACATCACAGAACTCACGTGAACCAACCAGTCCATCATCTACAGCCCCTGCACCGCCACCCCCAAGATGGCCCACACCTCCCTATGCAGCTGGAGCAAAATTACAGAAACGAGCTGGACGGATGCCACTACCAACTTGGACATGGAATAAGGAACTTCAACGCCTGGATCAACAACTGCGCAGACAGCATAGCCCCCATCAAGAGCAAAAATCACAGATGATCCTCCAAAATGGCCAGCTGATACACCCAAAGCTTAGAAAAGTGAAACGTCAAAGCAAAAAGCTGGAGAGGAGATGGCATGCCAGCAAGGACACCCCAACAGGGCAGCTGTCAAGACATCCCTCACCCGCTACCACTGAGGGCTGCTGAGGGTTACAAAGACTACAGCCCAAGCCACACACATCGAAATCAGCTCAAACAAGAGCAAGGGATTTTTCAGCATCGTTAAGGAGTTCTCCAACCCTGCTGGGAGTGAAAACATCACACCCTCACAAGAGCTGTGAGACAACTTTGCTGACTTCTTTCATGACAAGATCACAACCATATACAGAAACTTCTAACCCCAACCTACACAGACAGACATCGCTGACCGATATGCCCTCACTGCAACTGACACCAACCACAGACTGACCACCTGGAACCAGCTCTCCACCTGGGACACCACCACCATCATGAAATACATCAACTCAGGAGCTCCCACAGACCCATGCTTGCACCACATATTCAGCCCCGGAAACTAAATGATTGGCCAGGAACTTACCACCCTGCTCAACAATAACCACTACATTTCCTACTGCCTGGAAACATGGCAAAGTCAGTCCACTACTCAAAAAGGCATCCGTCAACCACAGTGCACTCAAAAACTACCAGCTAATCTCCTTTACTCCCATTCCCAGCCACAGTAATGGAAGAGTCTATTCACAGGCAACTCACGCTACACCTGAAGAACCAGCTACCTGACACCTCCCAATCTGGATTCCCCAGCAATCACAGCACTGAGACCACCCTTATTGCAGCCACCGATAATATCCAAACCTTCCTCGACCGAGGAGAAACAGCAGCTCTGATCCTCCTCGAGCTCTTGCCAGCCTTCGACACCATATCCCACCACATGCTGAATGGAATACTCCACCACATTGGCATCCAAGGGGACACACTCAGATGAATCCCCTCCTTCCTCACTGGAAGGACATCGTCTGCAGTGTTCCCTAGGGATCATCTCTCAGCCCTACGCTCTTCAACGTATACATGACTTTATTGGCCAACATCGTCAGAACTCAGTCTCAACATAATAAATTATGCAACAACACCAAACTCATCCTTTCCCTCACTGATGACCCTACCACCACCAGGACCAACTTCCACAGATGCATGATAAGCGTCGCCGACTGGATGAAGAACAACTGCCTGAAGGTAAATGCCCACAAGATGGAAGTGCTGAACTTCGGCAACAACAGCAACCCCTATAATGACTCCTGGTGGCCCTCAGACCTAGGACCCACATCCATACCTGCCAGCGACACCAGAAACCTCAGAATCAAATTTGATAATAGGATCACCATGAAATCACAGATCAATGTTGCCTCTTCTACCTGCTTCCCCACTCAGCGCACGCTACAGAAGATTTTCAAGTGGCTACCCCTAACACGAGAAGCGCTGTGACAGAGGTCCTCATCCTTAAGGGTGGGCAGCAAATTCCGTTCAATTCGCGGAATTTGCGATATTTAGGCATTTTCTAAATTTCCGTGATCTGCGGCGTAGCGGAGATTTTTTTCATGTTTGCGCTTTAAAAATGCATTCTCGCGCATGCAGTCGACTTACCAGGATCCTTGCGTTCGTCAACGAGTTTTCCGATCCGTTCACATGCGCCACAAGATGTTGGTAGCCAGTCGCGCTATCCCACGAGAGTTTGCAATCGCGAACACGTCATTCGCCGCGTCATCAGACACGCGAGAGTCTGCGATCGTGAACACATCATTCACCACCGCGAGAGAGCCTGAGATCGCGAACACATCATTTGGATGCGCTATCCAACTTTCGGCAGAAGTGTGGTGAAGCTCGCGATCCTGAACACACAAAATTATCAATCTGGAGAAGAATATCTCGAGCAGCATAAAACCTTCTGTAAATGATGATTTGGATGAAAAAAAACTCCTCAGATTGACATTTGGCTATCCTTTTTTGTGCAAGGAGTCCTTTCTTTAAAAAAAAAACTTTGGGGGTGGGGGGGGGAGAAGGAGGAAGTGCCACAGAGTCTCTAACTTCCTGTTCCTGTCCAGCAGGCTCCTCCCAGTGCTTTGTCTATCTCCTGTTCATTCTGCCTTTGGATTTTGAGCTGGAAGGATCACTCTTTGTGTCTGCTGCTTCATTATCATTGGATTGGAAGACTTTTGAATTTGATATTTTACAAAGTTGGTGTTATTGTTTGTTTGATTGGGGCATTGCAGTTGCTGCAACTACAATTTTGGTACTTATCATTATTTTATTTTTTAATTGTTGGGGGTAGCCAGTAGGCCCAGAGCTAGTCATGGGGTGGGTGCATGCTGAAGCAACTGTTCCTTTGGTGTGTGTTGATGAATTTATTTCAAACATCATTTAGGGCATGGATGGCATTGGATTGAATTGCAAAATGTGTTTTTGGGGGGTATTTCTGTTTTTGGGTGTGTGCTAAATAAATGCCTTTCTTGTGTGTGGTGTGGTGTGTACCTTGCAGACCTTGTTTAGCCCTTTTGATTTTTGTTTTTGCATTTTATTGCATTAAAAGGCAAAGCAGTGTGATTTAGCATGCATCCTTTGCCTGGCTATTATAGGCCTTTTGTCAGTACATTGTTTTCAGGGCCTCCTGCTTGTTGCTTGTGATTTGTGAGTGTCCATGTGGCTGGTGGACATTTCTGGTGGGAGTTAATAGTGTGCTGCTTCCATCCATCCCCTTTGCCAGCAGCAGCTCCCTGACGGATGTGATGAGCAAATAATTTAATGCCAATTAGGGTCCACTTCCATTACATTTGTATTTTTGTTGTTCTTCTTCTTCTTTCCTATCCTTCCTGATAGTGTTGTGTACACAGTATACCATGAAAGCCCTTGTTGACAAGCCTCACAAATGGCACTATATCGTTTGTTTGTTTGTTTGTTTGTACTAGTAGTAATTGAACCACAACAACAAATGCAACATTTCACTGATGTTCCTCTCCTGGCTTCTTTGCTTTTAGGTGCACATAAAGACAGAGGAGGAGGTGTCATCATTATCATCACCCGTTGTACTGCCAGACAGAAGTCCTGCTGCTCACCACGACACGTTCACGTGTCCACAGACATCTCTGGAACTTGTGGACCTGTGTCCTGCTCACATCTGAATAAGATGGGCCCAAAGAAAGGTAACAGGTCCTCCAGTACCAAGTTGTCAGTGAGAAGAAGGAACAGAAAAAAGAAGTGGCACTTACCAAGACTGGGGGGGAAAAATATTACGCCTGCAGCAGCATTGTCCGGGGGCGAAGCTGGGAGCAGCACCTCCGCATCAGTGGGCCAGCCCTACGAACCGAAGCCGAAGCCCATGAGTGTCACAGAGGTAGCCAGTCTACTAACGAGCAGCGATGTTGAAATGTCATTACCACAAAGTAGTACACAATCAACGCAGGCAGAAACTCAGCAGATATGTGGGCAGCAGCAGGCGCAGCAGCCGCAAGTACACCAGCAGCTGCAAGAACAGTAGCAAGAACAGCCACAACAACAGCCTACAATAGTAGTTGTTCCTCCTGAAGTAGGGGCATTTCAGGAAATCGAGCTTCCTGCATAAAAAGTGGAGCAAGCCACTGTTTCAGAAGATCCATTGGCTTCCAGACCCCCAGCAAGGAAAAAGAGGGTTAGTCTATCATCTTCTTCTTCAAGCCCTGCTTCTGATGATCGAGATGCCACTTGAAAGCCACCAGCTCAGTCCGAGAGTGATGCACGCCACAAGACAAGGCTAGTGAAAAGGACGTTTCCAGAAAGCCTTAGAGTTATGGGGGTAGATGTACAAGAGGGGGATGATGATTATGACGAGCCAGTCATCACGAACATCACTCCCGGCCCGATAGAGACCAACATTATTACCCTACCCAAAATGGCTGCAAGGGATGTAGCACGGATACCAACAACATAGGTAACACCACCACAACCTCCAGCTTCCATATTTGCATTTGCAAAGGCCTGGCAGGGACCTACATCCAGCTCAACCACCACCTCAGTAGGTGGTGGTAGTGTAGCCGCACAGTCACATTCCAAGCCCAACCTCCAGTTCATCTGGTATTGAAAGTGGCACATCCATCAGTACCAGAAAGCTCTCCTCCCCAGTTTGGGACTTATTTTGGGTAGCAGTAAGGAGGAGAACATTGCTATATGCTCAATTTGTCGACATGCTGTTAGGCGGAGTAAGCTTGGTACAAACTATGGTACCGGAGGCCAAACAAGTCATCTCAAAATACACCACAAAATCCAGTGGGAGGCTCACCGACTTCGCTTACAAAAAAGTAAAACTCAACCATTGCTGTTGTTGGGGATGAAGAATTAGGGGAAGATATGATCGTCTTGATAGGTCAACAAGGGGGAGACATTTCTAGCCCTGTCCCCAGCAGTGTAGTGGTACTGCCCACATCCTCAGCAACATCTCAGTGGCACCGCAGTAAGAGCCATACAGTCAGACTGAGACACCAAGGCGACCGAGTACTGCAATGAAAAAAAGTGTGTCGTTGAGCCTAACTGGGTTCAAGAAAACAGCTGCAGCACAAGGGAAACTAATCCAGCCCACCATTGAGAGCATGCTTAGGTTGGCGGGGCAGTACCAACGCAACCACCCAACAGCACGGTTGTACAATGCGAAGCTGGCTAAAATGTTGGCGCTGGACCTTCTCCCTTTTTAATTTGTGGAAGGGGTGGTGGGTTGCCTTGAATTTGTGTCAGGCATCTACCCTAAATGGAAGGTTCCCTGCCGGTCCTATTTTGCCAGAGTTGCTGTTCTAGCACTACATCACGATGTGCTGGAATTGCTTGGACAAGCTTTGCAGCAGTGGGCTGTTCACAATATCCACCTGACAACAGACATGTGGACCAGTTGCCAAGCCACTGATTACATGTGCATCACTGCACACTGGGTCTCTTTTGTGGGGGTTAGAGATAAGCTATCTGAAGTAGGTGCTGTTGACACAGCTGAGATTTTTAATGCTACTCGGAAACATGCAACTGTAGCTATGTTCGCCATGGAGAAATCTCATACTGCTGTAAACATTTTGGAAGAGTTTCACAGCAAGGTCTTTGAATGGCTGCTCCCAAGAGGGCATTAGATTGCTTTTGTTTCCACAGATAATGGCATTAATGTACTTAAAAAGTGGGGGTGGTGATGGACAGAGTATCTGAATTAAACAGAACACTCGTACCCAGTCAAAAGATCAGGGCTTGATCCATCACCGTTTTTTAGCTCACTGCACCATCCCAGCTCAGAACCTGGCTATATGCAAATTAGTCTGTCCCTGGCCCAGTGCATCATGGGAACAGGGCAGATCAAACTACCAAGCCAATTCTTTACTGGAAAGGAAACAAGCTTCCGGGGACGGGTTTCTGGCATTGCAGCCATCTTCGGCCCGGCTTGCTTGAATCCTGATGGTGCAGTGAGCAAGGGACTCACATCTGAGTATTCCCTGCCACACTTGTGGTGGCTAAAACGATTCAAAAAGTGGGGGTGGTGATGGACAGAGTATCTGAATTAAACAGAACACTCGTACCCAGTCAAAAGATCAGGGCTTGATCCATCACCGTTTTTTAGCTTACTGCACCATCCCAGCTCAGAACCTGGCTATATGCAAATTAGTCTGTCCCTGGCCCAGTGCATCATGGGAACTGTCCATCACCACCCCTTTTTGAAATTAATGTACTTATGGCCATGGCGCTTGGTTCCTATTTCAGGGTAGCATGTTTGGCGCACTGCATTAACAATCTGAAAGAAACAGGTTAGTATTAGATTCCTTACCTTAGAATATCCCCAGGCGTCAGTCTGGATCCGGAAACTTTTGCGTAGCAGTACCCCTGCGTGTCGGTAGGCGTCGTCTGCAGGCGTCCCCTGCGGCTCCGCGTCGTCGGCGTCGTGCGCCGTGATGACGTCGCTGGAGTATATAGATGCCGCCTCCGCGCGCTGACGTCAGTTCTTCTTTTTTCCGCGCCAGTTAGCGCAGATCCGAAGAGCAGTACTCCGGTCTTTTGACCAAGTTTTTTGTTACCTAACTCTTTCTTCAGGTGCCGGTAGGATGCCCGGGTGTAAGAGTTGCGACGGGTGCGACCGCATGATGTCGTTCACCGACCACCATCGACTCTGCCTCCGGTGTCTGGGCGCGGACCACGACGTGGAGTCCTGCGTCGACTGCCGGGCCTTGACAAGTAAAGCTAGGCGGGAGCGGT
This sequence comes from Lissotriton helveticus, assembly GCF_964261635.1. Classification (NCBI taxonomy): domain Eukaryota; kingdom Metazoa; phylum Chordata; class Amphibia; order Caudata; family Salamandridae; genus Lissotriton; species Lissotriton helveticus. The sequence goes on from NC_136069.1 coordinate 379,685,581, forward strand.
CCCGCAAGCTGCTCGAGCTCCGAGTGTCGGCCCCGCGTCGAGAGCGGTCCCGGTCCGGTCGAAGATATGATCGTCTTGATAGGTCAACAAGGGGGAGACATTTCTAGCCCTGTCCCCAGCAGTGTAGTGGTACTGCCCACATCCTCAGCAACATCTCAGTGGCACCGCAGTAAGAGCCATACAGTCAGACTGAGACACCAAGGCGACCGAGTACTGCAATGAAAAAAAGTGTGTCGTTGAGCCTAACTGGGTTCAAGAAAACAGCTGCAGCACAAGGGAAACTAATCCAGCCCACCATTGAGAGCATGCTTAGGTTGGCGGGGCAGTACCAACGCAACCACCCAACAGCACGGTTGTACAATGCGAAGCTGGCTAAAATGTTGGCGCTGGACCTTCTCCCTTTTTAATTTGTGGAAGGGGTGGTGGGTTGCCTTGAATTTGTGTCAGGCATCTACCCTAAATGGAAGGTTCCCTGCCGGTCCTATTTTGCCAGAGTTGCTGTTCTAGCACTACATCACGATGTGCTGGAATTGCTTGGACAAGCTTTGCAGCAGTGGGCTGTTCACAATATCCACCTGACAACAGACATGTGGACCAGTTGCCAAGCCACTGATTACATGTGCATCACTGCACACTGGGTCTCTTTTGTGGGAGTTAGAGATAAGCTATCTGAAGTAGGTGCTGTTGACACAGCTGAGATTTTTAATGCTACTCGGAAACATGCAACTGTAGCTATGTTCGCCATGGAGAAATCTCATACTGCTGTAAACATTTTGGAAGAGTTTCACAGCAAGGTCTTTGAATGGCTGCTCCCAAGAGGGCATTAGATTGCTTTTGTTTCCACAGATAATGGCATTAATGTACTTAAAAAGTGGGGGTGGTGATGGACAGAGTATCTGAATTAAACAGAACACTCGTACCCAGTCAAAAGATCAGGGCTTGATCCATCACCGTTTTTTAGCTCACTGCACCATCCCAGCTCAGAACCTGGCTATATGCAAATTAGTCTGTCCCTGGCCCAGTGCATCATGGGAACAGGGCAGATCAAACTACCAAGCCAATTCTTTACTGGAAAGGAAACAAGCTTCCGGGGACGGGTTTCTGGCATTGCAGCCATCTTCGGCCCGGCTTGCTTGAATCCTGATGGTGCAGTGAGCAAGGGACTCACATCTGAGTATTCCCTGCCACACTTGTGGTGGCTAAAACGATTCAAAAAGTGGGGGTGGTGATGGACAGAGTATCTGAATTAAACAGAACACTCGTACCCAGTCAAAAGATCAGGGCTTGATCCATCACCGTTTTTTAGCTCACTGCACCATCCCAGCTCAGAACCTGGCTATATGCAAATTAGTCTGTCCCTGGCCCAGTGCATCATGGGAACTGTCCATCACCACCCCCTTTTTGAAATTAATGTACTTATGGCCATGGCGCTTGGTTCCTATTTCAGGGTAGCATGTTTGGCGCACTGCATTAACAATCTGAAATAAACAGGTTAGTATTAGATTCCTTACCTTAGAATATCCCCAGGCGTCAGTCTGGATCCGGAAACTTTTGCGTAGCAGTACCCCTGCGCGTCGGTAGGCGTCGTCTGCAGGCGTCCCCTGCGGCTCCGCGTCGTCGGCGTCGTGCGCCGTGATGACGTCGCTGGAGTATATAGACGCCGCCTCCACGCGCTGACGTCAGTTCTTCTTTTTTCCGCGCCAGTTAGCGCAGATCCGAAGAGCAGTACTCCGGTCTTTTGACCAAGTTTTTTGTTACCTAACTCTTTCTTCAGGTGCCGGTAGGATGCCCGGGTTTAAGAGTTGCGACGGGTGCGACCGCATGATGTCGGTCACCGACCACCATCGACTCTGCCTCCGGTGTCTGGGCGCGGACCACGACGTGGAGTCCTGCGTCGACTGCCGGGCCTTGACAAGTAAAGCTAGGCGGGAGCGGTCCCGCAAGCTGCTCGAGCTCCGAGTGTCGGCCCCGCGTCGAGAGCGGTCCCGGTCCGGTCGGAGGTCGAGGTAGCGGTTGAGAGAACGATCGCGGAGCCGCCACCATTCCTCCGGTTCATCAGGTAAGCGACATAAGAAGTCGGGGCGTCGTCATCGTACCCCCGACTCCCCCCGACGCCCGCGTGATGCGGCCGGGGGTTCGGGTGGCCCCACCCCCGCGTGGGTCACCGACTGCCCCATACCCGTCGGTCCCTGGGGAAGGCGCGTCGCGCGAGGAGATTGAGGAGTTCCTCATGGCTATGAGGGCGATGTCTCCTCCGGCGGGGCCTACGGCGCCTGCGGGTCCGTCGGTCCCGTCTGGGGGCCCGAGCGGTTCGGGTGCACCTGCCCCGACGCCGCCGGGTGCTCCGGCCCCGACGTCGCTGGCAGCTCCGGCCCCGGCGCCGCTGGGCCCTTCAGGGTCGTCGCCGGCTGGTCCACCGGCCTCTCCGGCGCTGATTCCATTGGGGCAACCCGTGGTGCCGCCTCCGCGCGGCGCCGTGACTCCGCCGTCGGTTCCGGCCGGCGTCGGGGCTCCCCCGTTCCCTCTCTGACTCCTGACGCGGAGTCGGACCGGCGTCGTCCGACGCCGAGTCCGGCGCCGTTGGGGCCCATTGGCTCCGAGGAGCCGGTCTATATCGTCGACTCGAACTATGGCGATGAGGACGATTGTGGAGAGGGTTGGGAGGGGTCTGAGGACCCTTTGTCACGTGCATGCCAGTACGACGTGGACTGGGTAGGTGACTTAGGTGATGCCAGTGGTCTGGACGAGTCGCCCAACCCTGGGTTTGTCTCGCCTTCCCCAGTGGCGTCGGAGGCTGGGGCTGCCTATTCGGTGGTACTGATGAGGGCTGCCAAGGCCTTGAGCCTTGAGCTCCCCGTCGCTAAGGTGAAGCCTAACATCCTCACCGAAGTATTTAAACCGCAGTCATGCCCACAGGAGCCTCTGCTGCCGTTTAATGAGGCCCTGACAGATGTCCTTTTGGGCACCTGGTCCAGGCCCGCTTCCGGTGCACCGGTTGACCGAAACGTTGCCAGGCGTCACCGTCCGTGTTCGGACGACCCTGCCTTCCTCTCCACCCATCCCTCCCCGGAGAGTCTGGTGATCCAAGCCTCCACTTCCCAGTCCGCATTCCCGTCGGCCCCGCCCGATCGGGAATCGAAGCGATATGACCAATTTGGCAAGAAGGTCTTTTCGTCTTTGAGTGCTGGACTGCGGTCTTGCAATACCGCATGCCTCTTGGGCCTCTACACCCACTCTCTGTGGGATACGGTCGCGGAGTGTCTGCCGCAATGCCCGCAGGAGGTGCGGGACAAGCTCAACCAGGCCTTGGTTGAAGGCCGGGACGCGGCGAGGTATTCGATAAGGTGTGGTCTTGACACGACCGACTCGCTGGGACGGGCTATGTCCACGACGGTGGCGATTCGTCGCCATGCTTGGCTGAGATCCGCCAACTTCTCGCCGGATGTCCAGAATGCCCTCATGGACATGCCTTTCGATGGCAGTTGCCTGTTCGGTGACAAGGCGGACAACGCGCTTGAGCGCTTCAAGGACTCCAGGGTCACGGCCAAGTCCTTGGGTCTTTTGACCCAGCGCCAGCAAACGGGTTCGTTTCGCCCCTTTCGTGGCCAAGGAAGGGGCGGTCCCACGCGTGCTGCCAGCCACGCGCCGCAGAACGCTCCTCAGCGCGGTGGCGGCTGTGGATTCCGCCGGGGTGGCGGTAGAGGGCAGCGGCGAGGTCAGTCCACACCTCCCCCCGCAGCAGCCTCCAAATCTTCCTAGTCCGAGCTTTCGGGCCCATGTGACGCCAGTGGGTGGCAGGGTTCGCCATCACCACTCCCGCTGGCGCACGATTATGTCGGACAGGTGGGTGCTGCAGCTCGTCCGAAGGGGCTGCTCCCTCCCCTTCGAGTCCACTCCTCCAGCCATGCCACCGCAGAACCACCGTGTGTCGGGGGACCACTTGACACTTCTGCAGGAGGAAGTTACGGCCCTCTTGGCCAAGGGGGCCATCGAGCGCGTTCCTGGGCCAGAAGTAGGGTGTGGTTGCTACTCCCACTACTTTCTGGTACCCAAGAAGGACAAAGGGGGCCTACGCCCTATCTTGGACCTACGGAACGTCAACGGCTTCCTCCGGAAGGAGAAGTTCAAGATGTTGACTTTGGCTCAGGTCTTGGCTGCTCTAGACCCACAAGACTGGATGGTAGCGTTGGACTTGCAGGATGTGTATTTTCACATCCCCGTCCTGCCGGCCCACCGGCGTTACCTGCGGTTCACGGTAGGCCACGAGCACTTTCAGTTTATCGTGCTCACATTCGGCCTTACCAGCGCCCCACGGGTGTTCACGAAAGTGATGGCGGTGGTCGCAGCTCATCTGCGCCGGTTAGGGGTTTCAGTCTTCCCCTACCTCGACGACTGGTTGTTGAAGGCGGGCTCGCCCCAGACAGTCGTCCACCACCTTCAGATGACGGCAGACCTCCTGCACGAGCTGGGGTTTTCCATCAATGTGCCGAAATCACACCTGTGTCCCTCTCAAAAGCTCCTTTTCATCGGAGCGGTTCTCGACTCGGCGCAGTTTCGGGTTTATCCTCCGGAACGGCGGGTCCGGGATATTCGGGCTCTGATTCCCATCTTTCAGCCGTTGTCCCGGGTTTCGGTCAGGTTGACGCTGCGGCTTCTGGGGCTGATGGCCTCCTGCATCCTTCTGGTGCATCACGCTAGATGGCAGATGCGGGCTCTGCAGTGGGACCTGAAGTTTCAGTGGGCCCAGCATCAGGGCAACCTGTCCGACCATGTCCTGATCTCGGAGGGCACTGCGAGACAGTTGCAGTGGTGGCTTACGGACCGCGATTGGGTCAGAGGCAGATCCCTCTCCCTTCCGGAGCACGTAGTTGTGACGGACGCGTCCCTCCAGGGCTGGGGAGGCCACTTGGGAGAGGCGGAGATCAGAGGCATCTGGTCTCCGGCGGAGTCCCGGCTCCATATCAACATGTTGGAACTGCGGGCGATTCGCCTAGCACTGAAGGCATTCCTCCCCTTTGTCAACGGGAGTGTAGTGCAGGTGTTCACGGACAACACCACCGCCATGTGGTACTGCAACAAACAGGGCGGTGTGGGGTCGTGGACCCTTTGCCAGGAGGCTCTGTGCCTCTGGCAATGGCTGGAGCGTCAGGGCGTGACTCTGACGGTTCAACACCTGGCAGGTTCTCTGAACGCCAGGGCGGACGAACTCAGCCGTCGGTGCTCGGTGGATCACGAATGGCGTCTGAACTCGGACGTGGCGAAAGGCCTCTTTCAGCAATGGGGAGAGCCTTGGTTAGATCTATTCGCCACAGAAGAGAACGCGCAATGTCTTCAGTTCTGCGCGTTGGAGTTTCCAAGACGGCACTCGCTCGGCGACGCCTTTCGGCGCGAGTGGAGTTGCGGTCTGTTGTACGCCTTTCCGCCTATACCACTTCTGCCCAGAGTGCTGAAGAAGATCAGGCACGACCGGGCTCAAGTTATCCTTGTGGCCCCGGACTGGGCTCGAAGATACTGGTATCCCGAGCTACTCAGCATGTCAGTCGGTCCCTCGATCCGCCTGCCCCTTCAGGAGGACCTTCTGTCGCAGCAGCAGGGGACGGTCCTCCACCCGAACCTGTCCAGCCTCCACCTCCATGCGTGGAGATTGAGCGGTGACAGTTGAGGCCATTCGACTTGCCTCCTGAAGTCTGTGATGTGATTCTGGCAGCCAGGCGTCCCTCCACAAAGTCGGTATACGCCTGCCGGTGGAACAGATTTGTGGCATGGTGCACAGCAAAGGCTGTGGATCCCCTTTCTGCCCCTCTTTCCGAGGTTCTCCTCTTCCTTCTTTCTCTTGCCCAGCAGGGCTCTGCTCTGGGCACTATCAAGGGCTACCTTTCTGCCCTTTCCGCCTTCTTAAGGCTACCTGATCAGCCATCTTTATTCAAGTCCCCTATTGTACTGAGATTCTTGAAAGGCATCACGCACATGTATCCTCCTGTTCCGTTCGTGATGCCTCAGTGGGACTTGAACCTGGTTCTGACATTCTTGATGTGTGCTCCCTTTGAGCCGCTTCATTCCTGTCCTCTCCGTCTTCTCACTTTAAAGACGGCCTTCCTGGTTGCCATCACCTCTGCCAGGAGAGTGAGTGAGCTCCAGGCTCTTTCTGTTAAACCTCCTTTCTTGTCCGTCCATCCTGACAAGGTGGTTCTTAGGACTAGGCCTTCTTTCCTGCCCAAAGTAGTTTCTGCTTTTCACATCGGGCAGTCCATCACCTTACCCTCCTTCTTCCCGCCTCCGCATCCTTCAAAAGATGAAGAGCGGCTCCATCGTCTGGACCCAAAACGTGCGCTTTCATTTTATATGGATCGCACACGCCAGTTCCGGGTGGATGACCAACTGTTTGTTGGCTACGTGGGTGAGAAGAAGGGAGGGGCGGTACAGAAACGAACCATCTCTCGGTGGGTCGTCCTGTGCATCAAAGCATGCTACTCTTTGGCTCGGAAGGAGCCTCCTGTTGGGCTGAGGGCCCATTCCACTCGGGCCACGGCGGCTACTACTGCCCTGGGCCGGGGAGTCCCTTTGCAGGACATTTGCCAGGCGGCTACGTGGGCCTCGCTGCACACCTTTGCGAGGCATTACTGCCTGGACAGTCAAGTCCGGAGGGACGGCTTCTTTGGCCGTTCGGTCCTCCAGGATTTTCTGGTGTAGGATTGTATTGGTTCGCAGACCCACCACCGGGGTTGGTATTGCTGGGGTATCTATTCTAAGGTAAGGAATCTAATACTAACCTGTTTCTTTCAGATGAACAAGTTACTTACCTTCGGTAACGATATATCTGTAAGAAACAGTAGTTAGTATTAGATTCCTTACCGCCCCTCCCATCCTCCCCGTTCTGCGAACTGATACCTAGGGTTAAGGACATCCCTTTCAGGGCCCTAGTTTCAAATGGCACCAGTGTTAGTTCTCACATGGCTCTGCGTGTTCTGGCGCGGAAAAGCTGTGTGCAAAGAACTGACGTCAACGCGCGGAGGCGGCGTCTATATACTCCAGCGACGTCATCACGGCGCACGACGCCGACGACGCGGAGCCGCAGGGGACGCCTGCAGACGACGCCTACCGACGCGCAGGGGTACTGCTACGCAAAAGTTTCCGGATCCAGACTGACGCCTGGGGATATTCTAAGGTAAGGAATCTAATACTAACTACTGTTTCTTACAGATATATCGTTACCGAAGGTAAGTAACTTGTTCTTATAGTTCAAGACTTTCTGAAAAAAGAAGCCATAGTCAGCAACTTACTGACCACCTGCCGAAGAATATGCACTCATTTCAGCCATTTTTTTAAAGTTCGGAAGCAGCTGAGGATCATTCAACTTGACTATAGAATGCCAGTCAAAGCACTCATCCAGGAGGTGGCAACACGTTGGAACTCCACTCATTACATGCTTGACCATCTGTTTGAGCAGTACAGACCAATCAATGAATAGGTCATGCAAAGAGGGGATGCTACTGTGAAGGGCATGACCCTTCAGATGGACCAATGGTGCCTATTTAAATGCCTGACTGAGATGCTTCTTCCTTTCGAAGTCTTCACATGTGAAGACAGCAAGGAGGACTGTACTATGGGCCAAGCTATCCCATTGCTGCACATGCTAGAGCAGCAGCTGAAGGAGGTGTCTGAAGCATACAACGGTGTAGAGGAAAAAAAAGAAGCATAGGAGTTGGCGGAGAGTTTATCCCGTTGCTTAGCTGACAATACAAGGGTGCAAGATAAGATTTTGTCACAAGAACATTACATTTGTGCCACAATTCTGGATCCACCGTCCAAATCGGCACTGAAAAGTAAGACATTAATTCCTTTTTCAGAAGTGGATGTTGCCCGGTACAAAACTTGGATAGCTGAGACAGACAGTAAGTTGGAAAATGAACGGCTGGTAATTAAAAGCCCGCTACATAAACCCACAACAAGTACTACAGCAGGGCATCCAGCGTCAAGTTCAACTTCGGAGCCTGAGGGCAGTGTATTTGGCTCAGAACACTAACCAACACTATCGACAACAGCAAGACGCGGATCATCAGCCCCGGTAAAATTGTTATAGTATTGGTATTTACAGCAAGGACTTGCTAGGTCCAGTGCTGATGCAAAGACAAAAGAGGCTGAACAAAATGTAGCACCCCTGAACATTGAGTGGATGGTCCAGGCCTATCTGGATGACCCAACAGAGGTGTACATTGATCAAAACCCATTGCAGTATTGGTATGGGAAAAGGGGCCAATGGCCACTGCTCAGCAGGCTGGCAATACATTATCTGGCTTGCCCTGTTGCAAGTGTCTCTTCTGATTATGCTTTCAATGCTGCTGGTTCCATTGTAACAGTGAGAAGGACCAGTCTCTCGCCCAAAAACGTGGAGGTTAACCATGATATAAATGAATCATCACTTTATACCACCGAATTACACAACACATGAATCGACACCGGAAGATGAGGACAGTGGCTCAGGTGACAGAAGTAGCATCTTAGATGAAAATTACCTAATTCTGTTTGAACCCCCAGAGTATGAAGACGAGCTATACTTCCCTGACAACTAGACTTCCACCTCTTATTGTCTTCCTGCCTTATTTACTTTTATTTGTGTGTCTGTCTTTCTGGTTGGAAACTTAGAATCACAACAAATCCATCACCACCGTCTTCTAGTCTTTTATTGCCATATATGAGTTTCAGCTTTCTGCATTTCAGTCCACTCCTCCGAGTCCTGCTCTTCCATTCTCCTGAATCGCCCTAAATCTATTGCCCTCAAGCCAGATGATTAGCTTAATAGAAGAAAAAAGAAAATCTTGCCTCGTTGAGTCCCTCCAAAAAAAGTGGAACATGATGATGACTACTATAGCTATCCTCCTTTCTGAGCCGAGAGACTGCCCATTAACTGAAGATGAGAAGGAACAGGTAATGAATGATGACATGCATTGGACGCTGACTGAGTGATTTGTGGTGTTGTTTGTTTGTAGTGCATGAAGTTAATTCATTGTGTACTAATATCTAATCAATACACTAAAAGTAACTCAAGGCAATGTTGGTTTCCCTTCTTGTTTTTTAATAACAAATTTGTACTTCTACTGCAGGCCGATCCATTGCATTTTGAATATGAGAAGGGGCCTCAATCTATTGTGTACAATGCACACTGAGTTGGACAACACCACTATGATGACCACATTGACATAATATCTTCGCAGTCACTCAGTAGGAACCAAGATGATTGATGGAATAACTTCGGGCGTTTCATGAGTGGCATAAAAGGTATACAAGTCAACAACAACCACTGCAGACCTACATGTTTGCGTGGTGGTGGAGTTGATTGTGGTGGTATGACTGGGAGCGGTGCGTTGATTTAGTCACTTAATTTGTCAAATGCTATCTTGCTGTATATTATGTGCTTTGTCTACCTCTGTCCCAAAAAAAGTACGGTAAATGGAGGATGGGTCACGGCGGGTGCCGTGGGCCTGCTCTGTCCTGTTGTTGTTGGCGGTTAATGGTGTACGCGGACTAGAGTAGACATTATGTATCCACCTCTGAAAGTGTTCTTGTTGCACTCCACCGTAATGTATGCATTTTTTTTTCTACTTGATTTTTCAATATCCCTTTTGTTTTTCCATCTACAATTACAGGCCGGCCCTTACCCTGTGCTATACTGGGAAGAAGAACTCACACTTACCAATGAATCTACATCTGCCAGGCAGGCAGCGGCGTCACCCAAGATTGATGGCCGGAGCGTGGAAGGGAGGACCAAGAGGAATGCCCCATTTTGACCAGGATAACATACAGTTACAGTATCAACTTTCATCTGTTAAATAATTTGATTCATTTTGTCTTCAATCGTTACTACTGTGTGTGGTTATTAGTATGTTTGCTCTCTGCTTATAATTCAATTCATCCCTACAGCTATTTTTGAATTTTCTTTGCTATCTTTAATAGTAAGCCCGGGATGGTACAACAGAACAGAAACTGTATGTAATTTGGGTCTTTCGGAGGCAGACAGGCAAGGCAAATGGCATAATATACTGCTGCCCTGTACTGTCTAATTGTCTAGTAGTAGTAAGTACTTCATTAACCATCAAGTTATCATCATCATGCAAGAATTTCCTTTTTCTCCCTTAATAGATTTATAGAAATGGTTGTCTGCCAAGATTGTTTTTTCTTTTGTTGTTGTCCATGCGTACTGTTTTTCTTTGTCAAACCTTTCCCCAAACCCCCCTTCTCAACCATTCATCAAACCCTAACCCTCTTCTCCCGGGCTGTGTGACTTATTGAGGTGTGGCTAAATTAAATGGACACCAATAATTTATCACACGCTTGCTGGGGCGGATGTGGCAAAAGGTACACTAATTCAATTTCAAGGCAGGGCGAGGATCTTCTTCTGCTTGCCCACCCATGAGAAGTATATTTGTGAGGTAATTTTTTTACCAAAGGGACCTAATCAATCAGCATTAATTGCCGGCATTGATTGGATTTGTTGTCATCCTCCTACACAGCACTAACGGTTACGCTTGTGTTGAGTGCACTGTAGGCCTAGTCGAGTGACTCGACACAACTAGAGTTTGTAACTCTATGTACTAGGCTATCCCCGCCACCATTATGTTTTATTGTATTTTTTGCATATTGTTTTGCAGTAGGTTCTGTACTGTACTTCGTTCTACTACTGCTCCAACAGTCTCTCTCAGGCGACTGACTGTCTCATTTTCTTTTTTTGCTAATGCTACTGCTGTGCCTAAGTTAAACATCAAGCACAGGTAAGAAAAGAAATTTGGGGGAGGCATAATTAATAATACATATTTTTTCATTAATTCAATTTCACACACCAGCCGCCGGTATTCCCTTTGTATGGCCTTCAGCTTCCGGCACCAGGCCTTGGCTGCCAACTCCTTCCTGTCCGGTTTCCCTTTTGGAAGGAGTAGCTATATCAAGAAGAAAAAACAAGACTATTGTAACATATACTCTTAGCAAAGCAGTAAGACAAATTCATTTTACACATAGTGGCATGGTAGCACCAGCAAGCAGAGTATACAACATTTGTGGTATGTATCTATCCTCCCACTTCCTCGGCCTCTAACATTTGTGCATTCAACCACCCATGCATCTGATTCCTATCAGCCACCTATGCATGCATGCATACCACGTATCCTTCTCTGCCAGTCATAAATATTAAATCTCGACCGTCCTTCTTCCTTCCACCCTTCTTTCCCTTTTCGTTCAACCCATCCATCAAGGTCATCTGATCTGACTATTAGTTTTCTCCATAAAACTTTCACAGCTGAGTTGAAGTCAGATAGAAGAGACCATTGGTTACTCAACACTCCCGCCACTAATGCTTTTGCTAACGCTAAGTAAATGGTGTCTTTTTCAACAATTTCTTACTTAATAAGTCTCAACAGTACAGTATACAGTACACCGTTGCAGTGAGTGTAATGTCAATAAATAAGGATTAGGAATATAACTTACCACCGCCTGCCACTGCTCCTGGCTCACCCCCTGCAGTTCCTCCTGCAACTGCCGCATCTTCTTCTCCCTCAGCAGCCGCGTCGCCTTCACCGCTGGCCCCGGCACTGGTGGTCGGTAGTACGCCTAGAAAAAACCTTACACAGTTTTTAGATGCCATATACACCTCCCCCTATTTTTCACTAGCAAGATTGTAAAAAAAAGTTAATACATACATATACAACATACATCACTAGTACAAATCAGGTAGTAGAATAGACACTAGTAGTGTAATATGGTCCCTAGGGTCATTCTAGTCTTTGAATAGTTAGGCCGAGCCATGCAACCATTTTACTTTTGTGTCTTTTACTTTTGTGCAGGTGACCTCGCAGCTTGTTGTGTAAGACGCCTTTGAGCCTACATGAGCACATACTGCTACTGTCTGAGCGCTGCATACAAGGTCGAAAAACAAGCCACTTTGTTATGGAGCTCTGGTGTTAGTCCATATTGCTTATCCATAAAAATGCTACACTTTTTGGCACAACTGAAAAATGCTTGCAATATACTAACACGCACCATTTTTCTCTTAACAGACGGAAGATTCCCTTCTCCGAACCAGAGCTTTTCAGAGCATATGATGTAACTAGTACTAGGATCGTCTAAGGTGAGGGGTCCCCAGGATTCGCTCAGAGATCTTCATTTATAATTTTATATAAACTATATTCCTACCAAGGGGAGGGTGGTGCTTCCACCACTGTTCAGTTATCATGATTTCGCCTTTTGTCTTCTATGGACTTGTAGTTGTTGTAAGTGTAACTAAGTGTAACAATGCTTATTGTTTTAATATTATGCATTTTGCTGCTGGTGTTGCATTACAGAACAATGTACGGAGCTTGTCAGTTGAAAATAAACCTTTTGAACTTACATAGACTCGGTAGTATTTGGTGTGGACTTATACGAGTGAGTGAGCGAAAGGGTGTGCATTGCTTCCGCGACTGAGAGGTCGGGAGTGTTATATTCTGGGTTATCTACTCATTGGGTATCTTGGGGGGTTCGGAGAGCTAATAGTAATGAGACACTATAACTAGTCGGTCAGGGGATTGTGGTGGGTTCTGTTTGAGGTGTGAGGAAGGTCCAACCTCCCATCATCAACGTCGTATTTTCTTGTGAAAAGTTATGTATGTGCACAATCCCTACAACTGTAGTAGTATGTCCTATCCTATCAAAAATAGTACAATCTGGTTGGGCATTTTGTTGGTGGGAATTGTCAAAAAGCATCAAGATTAAGAAGATTAGAAGTAGTCGAAGAGGACAACCCAAAGGACTGGACTCAATGGCTAGACCTATTGGTGAATCTGAGTTTTATTTAAAACCATTTAAATAAAGAGTGGCCAACTGGGCAAGCTTAGCTACAGACAGACTAATAGTCGTAGTACAGAGAGTCATAGTAGAGGCAGTTAGAGGCAAGGATAACAAGAATTTAGAAAGAGATAGTCTAGATGAAAGAAGAATTGGTAAACAAATAGCATTAGGAAACAAACAATAGTTCGGAAAAAATTAAGGTGCAGTAAAAGTTAGGGAATAATAATTATTAATATTAACCGCGGCGAAAATTTCGCTGCAGTGCAGCACTTTGATCAAGTGGACGGGGTCACGTCGGCCAACGGACGTGCGCAGCACTACGGAGGTAGTGCTGGCGACAGCCATTGGCCGACAGAAGCAGCCAAGGGGTCAACAACAGGAAGACTTACTGGGGCCACCAGCAGAGCCCTCGATAGAGGAGCGGTCCTGGTCTTGTTCCTGTCCCTGGTGTCCTCCAGCTGCGGCCACCGAATCTGACCCCATCTTCTTGCCCCTGGATGCTGATCATGAAATATATAAGAAAGAAAGAGACAAACATTGATGACTGGTGTGAAACTAATATAATATTTTTTTAAACGGTCAAAAAAACATTTATGGAAACAACAATTGCAATAAAATTGAACTATCTAATTTGGTCGACTAGTAGTATCTGGGGATTCGCGGACAGACTAGTTATTATTTATCAACACTAATCCAGTGTTCCATTCTGATTCCAGAATACTAACTAAGCTTAAGTACCACCTGACCTACCCCACCTATTGCAGACGGGCCAATTGTTCACTAAGTCTGGACTTCCATTTATTTTAGTCCTCAAAAATGCATAGATGGAGGACACATGCCTACATTTTTGCATACACCAAATTGTTGGTTGGTTGCTGCTGATGTTCTGCAAGTGCTAAGCCTATTACCATTCACTATACAAACTACAAAAGGTTCTACTAAGGACTTGGGTAAGCAGCATTCAGCAGCATGTGAAGTAACAGAGGGTGCGTCAAGCAGACCACTAAAAAATTAGCAACTCATACTAATAAGTAACTAAACCTATCAATCCACCACTATCTCCTAGTGACAGGAGGACACAGGAAGGACTAGAGTCTCTCTAGCATTACCTAACTTAAGTTCTATAAAAGAAACTCTTACATAATCATGCTAAGCGAGCGCAAAGTTGCAAACAAGTAAGATTAGTAGCGCCGAGCACCTGTGTCATAACAATCACAAAAGATTTGTAAACGTATTTCCCTGCAATGTAAGCAGCAGCATTCTTGCTGGTTGGAAAAAATATATATTCGCAATATATAACACAGAGCAGAAGAACACAAAGTAGTAATATTAAATAGCTACTCACCAAGCCCTGGGACCTCCACTCCTAGCAGGTCCAGCAGGTCCTGCTCCCAGTCCAGAATATCGGACCACTGGTGCGTCAACTGGTTATTGGTGCGCCGGACACCAGAGCAGCGAAACACTGCCCGGCACACCTTTCCCCAATGCTGCCGACGCTCCTGGAGCCCGTACCCGGACCAAGGCCTGCCGCCAGGGTTAAGGGGAGGTTGCGCTGCACAAAAAAAAAAACAGTGCGGCCACCTCCGCCTCACCTAAAAAGGCCTGTGGCTGCACCCCGTGTTGGCATCGCATTCCGCAAGGGAAGCGGTAGCGGCTCTGACTATGAACCCACCAGCCCTTTGCTATGGTTCTGGGTAGGCCAGGGGGCGGAAAAGAAAAGATAGGAATGAAAAAAGTAAGTAAAAGAAATGAAAAAAGCAGGAAAAAGAGTGAAAAAGTAGTGAAAAATACACAAAAAGTAGAAAAAAACTCAAAATATAGAATCAGGAAAATAGAGAGATAGATAAAAAAATAAAAACGATTTTAAAAAAGTTTCCAGAAACAAAGGTTTGAAATGATAGAGGGAGGATTGAAAAGCAGGCCCAGAACCATAGCAATAAAGTGAAAAACAAGATGGACGCGCCCATTGCGACCACATGGAAATTTGCTTGATATTTCCCCCCGCAGTAAACAAAGAAGGGCTGGCTCTGATCAGTAAGGCTGAGCCAAATAATTAACCAACAAAAAGGAGATGCCAGTACTGATATACATCATTTATGAACCAATAACCACCCAAACCTGAGCAAGAGATCAGAGAAGGGGCTTACTAATTAATAGTTTTTTATTCAAAATATTTTACAACATATATCACAATTTGTTTTATAAATGTTGATGCACAATAAATTTTACACAAAAACACGTGTGACAAAAGGATATTAAATAAACATTCAACCATTCATTCTATTCAGTCATATCACAAGCAACAATAACATGTATACTGATTAGAGAAGAAGAGGAAAGAGAAATTAAATAAGAAATCAATGAGAACGAATACCACAAGTCTACAAATCCTTTCATAAACCATTGAACTAACTAATATGTGAGTACATTCTTGCATCTACAGGGTTTGTTTGAACTTAAGATTGGTGTTTATAAAGTAATGTACAATCCAGTGGACCGGGTTCAACAGAATTAGATGCCCGGGCACTTTTGTAGACTGGTGTGGTGGGGCCTACGCGTTTTGAATCCCAGTGGTCAGGGGGGATTCTCTTCAGGGCCTTGAAAGTTCCTATTGAGGATGAAAAATATAAAAAGGGGAAAAAAGAGGAGACAAGCATAAGCGACACAAACTTAGGATCTTTTGTAATATCGTTTTTACATACAAACAAAGGTCACAACAGGTGAACTGCCAAGCAATAAAGACCACCAGTATTTCACACGGTACAAGGGATTGGCTTGGAATGGTATTTACAACAGAACTGGCGCTTCAAGAACGCTTACATAAATCAATGCAACACTATGCTCTAAGAAAAACCCTAACCTTAAAAAAGAAGGTTTACTAAACCCGGGTGCCGGGTTTGGCGTTAGGTGCACCTGCAACAGAACCACAGTTCACATGAAGTAGTTAGTTTACTCACCTCTATCTAATAAAAGGACAGTTGTACTTATAGTATAGGTCCACGTGTCATGCCAGTGCGCTGGAGTCTGTAATAAACCGAAGTTGGATTTTAGACGCATGGATTTAGTTGGCGTCAACTTTAAGCAAATAACAATGCGGGCTGTATGCACTTACCCCTAATTTGTTTTTGTTTTTGTTTTAGCTTATGACCTTCTGTAACAGCCGAATGTAGATCGAAGGAGGGTGAGATGCGAAGATAAACTGTAGGGGAGTAAAGGGAAAGGGGACATTATTTGTGTGACAACGGGCGTGCCAGGTAAGGTTTAGTAGCATGTCCGAAGTGCCAGAAGTAATTCTTACCCGTTTAGTGAATAATGGGTAAGGAGCTTATTTTGCCAGACCGATGAAAACTCCGAGTAGGAAACGAGAGAACAAGCGAAGCCGTCTATTTGGATAGCCTAGGTAGTGAAATTTAGATGCATTTAAAAAAGGGAATTTGCCCATTGTGAACATAAACATTTGTCAAGCCGGTTTTAGATACTAAAAAAGGGTAACACGACTCAAAAAGACCTTACCTAAAAAACTATCAGCCACTCAAATGAAATGAGTTTAATATGAATAACGTTGGGGCTCCTAGCGGGTGGTTCCCATCCCTAGTGAAAAGAAAAAGAGCAAAAACCAATCGATGTTACCGGAGGCATTCAACGGTTCAAAGAAATTCAATCTATTAATAGCGAGGAAGTTCGTACTTAAATGCGCCCTTCGAACGCTCCCTTTTCGGTACAAAATCCCTGGGAGTCCTCTCAGGTCAATAACGAAAACGCTGTATAAATAAAAAAGAAGAAAGAGGGAGGCCACCCGTTTAGCGTTTACTAGAAATATTACAAAACGAGGCAAGTGCCTGACAGCAAGCGGGGGAGGGAGGCTGGTAACTTACTTTGGAATTGGAATAACTGCTCATACCGGTGGCGTCTCAGTCAGCACTACTCACTCGCGCATGGGTGAACACGCGCTTGGTTGATAGAGCTATTTAAAGGGAAACGACCTACTGAGTTACGCCTCCATGGGGGCGTGGTATACCTTTTGAAGCAGTAGCGCACGGTAAATAATGTGTAGTCTACCGAAACGAATGTGTCCATGTGAGGCAAGGGGTTCAAATATTTGCAAATAAATTGGAGAAAGGGGGTCACTTAGGAGGGACATAAAATGCCCTGCAAGGGGTTTTTTGAAGCAAAGAAACCTAGAGGATATAAAAATGCATTCTATAAGCCCAAATCCTACTGGGCGCAGGAGCAGCGGGAATTATACGGGCCTACCGTGTCCTCATAATTTAAAGATTTCACTCAATTCGTTCAAGCCAGACACTGCTGTATCAAATTTGACAATAAGCAGTGCTTCCCTTTTAGACAGTTTTAGATTCCAGTCGCCTCCGCGTGGGTCTTTCTCAACTTTAGAGATGACTGTCCACTGTAGGTCTCCAATTTGGTGTTGCATCCTTGTCCAATGGTTGACCAAAGGCGCATTTTCTACTTTTCGTTTCA
Organism: Lissotriton helveticus; assembly: GCF_964261635.1. NCBI lineage: Eukaryota > Metazoa > Chordata > Amphibia > Caudata > Salamandridae > Lissotriton > Lissotriton helveticus. The sequence continues at coordinate 379,702,873 of NC_136069.1, forward strand.
ATCTAGACTTATGTTGACTGATCCGCTGGCGTACTTCTTGGTTCGTTTTTCCTATATACAGGGAGTTGCAAGGGCACTTTATGCCATATATTACAAATTTGGATTTGCAATTACTGAAAGCATTATGCCTCCATGACACTCCGTTGTGTTGGAATAGCGACCCTTCCAATGTCGAGTCACAACATAGACAAGTGCCACATTTGTGGTGTCCTGCAATTGGGGGTAACCCCATCAGGTGACGCAATGTGGCCTGTGTTTTAGTAGGCATAGCTGCTCTGATAACATAGTTAGCCACACTGTTCTCCTTCTTGAAGGCGAATAGGGGAAGTTGTTGTAGACTTACATCTAAATTCTTTACTAGATGCCAGTTTTGTGAGATAACGCGTTTAAGTTGATTAGCGTTTGGACAAAAGGTTGTAACACATACTTGGCGTTTCTGTTTAGATTTCTCTTTTCGCTCGAGGAGTGTCTCTCTGGGAGTGTACTTAGCTCTCCTCATGCAGTTTTTTACCAGTCTTTTAGGGTACCCACGATCGTATAATTTGGATATCAAATTATCTGCATGGTACTGGTAGTCTTCCTTGAACGTGCAGTTTCTGCGGACCCGCAGAAACTGCCCATAGGGAAGATTTTCCCTGAGACTTCTCAGATGGTTACTGTTAAACAGTAAAGCTTTGTTGCGGTCAGTTGGTTTTATAAACAATGTCGTAGCTAATATGCCTTCTTTGGGGAATACCTCAACATCCAAAAAAGAAATGCGCTTGTTGGAATGTGCCATGCTAAACTGTATGTCCGGTGTTCTGGCATTTAGCCATTGGTGGAACAAGGACAAGTTGTTAATGTCTCCTGTCCACACCATAAAGACGTCATCTATAAAGCGGAGCCATATGCCTATATGATGACTGAATGGGTTGTTGGTATGTATGTAGGTGTCTTCATACAATGACATAAAAAGTACTGCCAGCTCCGGTGCAAAAGGGCAGCCCATCGCCACCCCTTTGACTTGATAGTAAAACTCGTTATTGAAGCAAAAGTAGTTCTTTCTTAATGCAAAGGATGCGAGATCCACTAAGAACTTAGTGGGGACTCGCGTGGGCCTGGGTCTTGAATCTAGAAAAAAAGTTAGCACTGCCACTGCTTCGTCCTGGGGGATCTGAGTATACAGGGACGTCACATCGAGGGTAACCAGTGTGTCCGTCCCTTCACGGAAGTTGACTTTCTCCAATTTGTTGATAAAATCGGTGGTGTCCTGTAAGTAGGAGACCACCTGACTCATGAACTCTTTTAAGAAGCAATCCACGTACTTGGAAATTGGTTCAAGAAGTGAACCACATCCTGCCACGATGGGTCTTCCAGGTGGATGGTCTTGGTTTTTGTGGAGCTTCGGTAAGACATAGAACATCGGTGTTTTGGGATGTTTAATCTTGAGATATTCTGCCTCCTTTGAACCAACAAACCCTTGTTCAAAGCCTTCTTGAATCAGGGCAAAGAGTTGATTTTGTAGATCTTGAGTGGGGTCTTTCCCTATTTTACGATAACATCTGGAGTCCTCCAATTGTCTCATTATCTCGGCGGTGTAGTCATTGGCATCCCATACGACTATCGCCCCGCCTTTATCAGCCTGCTTTATTATAACCGAACTGTCGTTTCTTAAGTCAGTTAATGCCGACATTTGCTCTTTAGTAGTGTTGAATTTGACACATTTTTTGTCTTTTTCCATTGCCGAGATAGCTGATAGCACGGTCTTTTCAAAGATTATCAGTTCTTTTGGGATCTTGCTTGCTGGTGGACAGAACGTAGATTTGTTTCTTAGTCCTGTAACCTCAGTAGAACATTGTATGGGATTTTCAGCGAAAAACAAAGTCAATCTTAATTTTCTGCAGAATTCTATGAATTCCGATTTCAGTTTCACAAAATCTGTTCTTTTGGACGGGACAAAAGTAAGACCCTTAGCTAATATACTTTCCTCTTCTTTTGTAAGCACCTTACTCGAAAGATTGAAAATAGGTGACATATGTAATTTTTGTATTGTTGGCGGCGGGTCTTCATCTCCCAAGGGATTGTATTTCTCACCCTGCCTCGGGGGCGCGTTTGGCCTCTCGATAAAAAAGGAGTCGAAGATTGATTTGGCTGTTGTTGATTTGAATTGATTTTGTGAAACTGAAATCGGAAGACATGGCTTGGCAGTTCGGGCTGGACTGTTCCCATGAGGCACAGGGTCAGACTGATTTGCATATAGCCATGTCTGAAATGGGGTGGCTGAGTGGGCTAAAGAATGGCGATGGATTAAACCCAGATCAGTTGACTGGGGGTGACTGTTTGATTTGCTCAAACGCTCCGTCCATCATGCCCTTTGAATCGCTTTGTTCGCCCTGGGTGTGGCGGGGTATGCTCAGACGTGAGTCCCTTGCTCACTTGGCCACTGGATTCAAGATAGCCTGGCTGATGAGGATTATGAATCCGAAACCGGTCCCAGGATGATTTTTTCCGGTCCATGGAAGACATGGCTTGGCAGTTCGGGCTGGACTGTCCCCATGAGGCACAGGGTCAGACTGATTTGCATATGGCCATGTCTGAAATGGGGTGGCTGAGTGGGCTAAAGAGTGGTGGTGGATTGGACCCAGATCAGTTGACTGGGGGTGAGTGTTTGATTTGCTCAAACGCTCCGTCCATCATCCCCTTTTATACACAAAATGGAACCCAAGGGTTCAGAACGAAATCCCTAAATACGTAGTGAATCCATCGGTCTAACGTGATGAAAACACTCCTACTTGCCGCACTAACTGGTTACGGTTCGCTAATATCAAATTCGTAACAAAACCATGACCTTTATGAAACGGGTTCAGAATTCACTGAACCTCACGAGGGAAGGCAGTGAGCCCGATGGTGCAAGCCACCTTTCGTGATGTCACTTCCTGTCGTGTCGTCACTTCCGGTGACAGCGTTCCCCCACTTCTTTTTTTAGGACTTGTACCCTGGACAAAGGTAATAGGTGAAGCGAGGCAAACTAGGGCTGGCAGCAGGCAGCTGGCCGCTGAGGGTAGTAGTTTTTCAAGAGCGTGACAGGAAGTTTTGGAACCCCCTCATTCATCTTTAAATCCCCTAAACGGTTCACCACATAAATTTACATCATCACACACTGTAGAAAACACTATAGATCTGGAAGATTTTGTGGTGGTTCATCAAACGGGTAGAAATTTATTAGAGAGCAAAAAATCCAAGGAATTCCTATCTCTGTGAATCCTAGCTATAACTACTGAATGACGACCAGATTTAATGTGACTTCTTTCTTTTTATCTATTGTATTCTTTATGTATTTGTTTACATAACCACGTGACAATAAATGTGTAGTAATTCTGAAACTTTACATATGCAGTCTAGTTTATTTTTTGGGCTTCTTTGCTACTTTTAGTAGTTTTGTGCTACATATACAGCCCAAAGCGAATGTAAGCCAATCATCGTTGTTGTTCTACAAAATTGAGATTATTATTTTTTTGCTTGTGGCCAATTATCATTTAGTTTGTGTAGCTCACTGGTAGGTCACTTTTGCATTTTGTTGTTCAGGAGAGCATAAGAAAGATGGTTTCTTTTTAGCTTATTGGTCACAGTTTTTTTTGTGAGCCAGAGAGCATGCAAAGAGAACTTATGTAGATGAAGATGCATCCCATTTTTTATGTTTTTGTTTAATGGGTTCCTTTAGCGTGTGTTCATACATGGGTCTTTCAGTTGTTCATGTAGTAAATCAGAAATTTTACACATGCAGTCCATATTTTTGGGGACCTCCTTGCTACTTTTATTAGTATTGTGGTGTATATGAAATAATACACATCACTAATTTGTGACCCTAACTTCATAACAACTACATAACATCACCTGCAATAGCAAAAAGGATCATCTACATAGTCTAATGTACGTTCCTGTGAAATTTCATTAGTCTGTTCAGCCGTTTTGCTGCTATGTCCAATACAAAAAGTCTATGTAAAATGCATTTGGGTCAAAACCTGTTTTGGAACCCCCCTTTATTCTTTGCACCCCCTTGATAAATCACTGCAAAACTTTCCATCATCTGCCATAGTAGAAGAAAGAATAGGTCTGGAAGGTTTTGTGGATATTCGCCAAATGGGCACAAAGTTATGAAGGGTCAAAAATCTGAGGAATTACTATCCCAGGTAATCCTTAATATAACTAGAGGTCAGAGTAACTATCGCCATTCCAATATATATATATATATATATATATATATATATATATATATATATATATATATATATATATATATATATATATATATATATATATATATATATATATATATGTATATAATATATCCAAATACCTCATCTCGTACACACTTCCCATACATCAGGAAACAGACAAAGCGGACCCAGATTGCTGGTGCTCATTATTTTATTATGCTTTGTGCCCTGCACCAACCGCCATTACGCGTTTCGGCCTTCCAAAGGCCTTGATCACATGATATATATATATATAGTAGAGGAGCTCTCTCAAAGAGCGGCTGCCATGTTCGCTTGCTAAGCCACGCCCCCATCCTTTTAATTTTTCAGCGAACATGGCAGCATCTCTTTAAGAGAGTTTCTCTACTCCACGCAGGAAATCTGCTGTAACCGTCGCTCCCCAGGGTTATTTTAACTGGGTTGCTGAGACTGGGTACCTTCCAGCCTCGGTGACATGACAAACAGTGAGCGGCGAAAACTGCCCAAACCCGACTTCAGACGAGTCCCACTGCAGCCGGCAAGGTTGAGAGAAGGCAGGGGAGGTGGCTCACTTGGGGACGGGGTGACACTGATTGCAAGGCTGCTCCGGAGTGTTTGGCCTTGGTTACCTCTGAAGCATAGAGGAGGCGCCTTCCCCCCTCACCTTGGGGCAACGCCCCCTCAGTCATCCGCCAACCAGGTGAAACTGGGCATAGTGCCTTGGGCCGGGATCGATGTGGCCAAAGATTGGTGCAGGCATTAGGTGACCGCAGATCTGGCGAGGGTGCCAGGGTAGCCCTGCACGAATGAAAGGACACGAGGTGGCGCCCAGAAGCTGATTGTGCTCCGGAGGTGAGTGGCTTCTTGAACATGCCACTGGGGCAGCTAGAGGCCCGCAGGACAAGCATCGGCGCCAGAGGGCCTGGAAGGCCGCGAGCTGGTGCTGCAGTGGCGTGGACGATTGTGAGTGATTGTGAGCCCAGCTGAATGGGTTGATGAATCACTTGTTGAAGGAGGGACTGGACGGGCCCCCCTCTCTCTTGAGCTCTTCTTTGTGACTGCTAGATGGGCGCTAAGGATCGTGGTGGCATGTTGGTGAGAGACCGCTCATGAAGTGATGTGTGCCATGTAGCCCATTTCGGAGGCAGTTATTGAGCCACAGGGCAGTAGAAAGTTATCTTTCAGGGCAAGACCTTTTTCTTCGATACACCTGAGGTGGTCTGGGGCTGGATTGAGGAGTGGCCAACGAGACACCTCAGTGATTATTACTTAGGGGGATGGGTGGCGGTGGCATCAGGGGGCCTTCAAGACAGTGGCACATGGCTCTGAGAAAGCAGCAGAATGAGAGTATGAAGTGCCCATTCCCCTAGTCCTGACAGCCCGACACCAGAGGGAAACCTGCAGCTGAGGTGGTTACTCAGCCCCATTACCTGACAATACTGATCCCCATCGGGGTCTGCTGAACACCCCGGATGACGACTAAGTGATCTTGGGCTGGGGGTACTGAGTAATATTCCCTATACCTGCATGGAAGTTTTGCATGGTTTTAGATCATATATTTTCCTTGGGTGGGGGTGTTTTTTTGTTAGGAAGGGGTTTTATGCTGTAGGGGTGATGCACATCACATGTTTGCCCTGTTGGCTACAGTCCCTAGTTGCACCACGACAGGTACTTCCAGGTCCTGAAATATGGGGGTGTTGATGGCAGGGGAGGGATCTAAGCTGTTGGGGGTTTTTTTCTATGAAGGATGACATTGAATGCTGCGGTGGGGCAGGTATGGTCAGCCTTGCAGCATAGTTTATTGACCTAGCTTGACTAAAGTTGACTCACCCAACCACACGGCCGCTATACGGAGACCAGTGATTCCGGTGTCGCTTAATGTCCTTTCATGGAATGTGAATGGTGTAATGGACAAAATCAAGAGGGGTGGTTTTAAATGTAGCCTCACAGACTGAAGCTGATGTAGTGATGATCCAGGAAACCCATTTTTGGGGGAAAAAACGTCCTTTTCTAGGCCGTAGGGTTTTTTCACAGGTATATCACTCTGGATTTCACTGGGGTTCTGGAGGAGTGTCCATCTTAATCAGGAGATGTACACCCATAGTGGTTGCAAAGACATGGCTTGATAGACTGGGTTGCTATGTGGCGGTTACAGGCACTTTACACAGCCCCTCCAACTTAATTGCTATGCGTTTATGCCCCTCCACTGTTGACATCTGGCTTGGTGACCTCCTTCAGGAGCTTCCAGAGACCCTGTGGCTGATGGGTGGTGACCTCAATGGGGTATGAGACCTTTCCATCGATCGTTTCATGGCCCCCACCATTGCTGGTTATTGCCCAATGCTTTTCTTCACCTTTATGCATATTCTGAACCTCATTGACGTGTGGATGATTCATCACCAGAGTGAATGGGCTATACCCTTTATTATGGGGACCACTACTCCTCCTCTCGGCTAGATTATTTTTTCAGATGTGAGGGCCATTGGGTTCTGGATACTAGAGTACTGGCTTGGTGTTTCTTACCACTCACCAGTGGTAGTTGGCTTCATGTGGGGCCTACGGGGAGGGCGGCCACGGGATGGTGCCTGTACCGCTGGAGCCTTCAGCAAGAAGAATAAGGGAACTGTGCCAGCAGGCTTGTCAACAGTTCCTAGCTGAAAATGAGGGGTCGATGTGGGACCATTGTTAGATTAGCTTTAACCGCAAATAGCTCCTACCATGGGAAAAATTGGGCCTTATCAAATTCTGTCCAAATAATTGAACTAACAAATTCTAGCTATGCAATGCGATGGTGAAATAATATTTTGATCAAACACATGTGGGACAATTGCTATATTTGGTTTAATAACTTTTTAATACCACTGGAATTATTGGTCAGTTAAGGAAGAATTGGGCTCGAATAGATTATGTAGAGATAGCCCAATCAATAGACAAATGCAAACAGTACTGATGGTGTAAATATATTCTGATTTCACACAGGAAAGTGAGGAGTACAAATGTATCTCTTACTGGTTTGCCATGTAAAATGCTTGACATTGAAAAGTAATTTGTTTGACAATTATAAAGGTATAATTTAAATACAATATTTTTATATACATTTGTTTTATACAGGTTTTTAACAGGGGCAATAATACAAGGTTTTGAGGAGCGACTTGCAAAATTTGTTGTCTTGAAAAAGATGGAATATTGACAAAAGCCATCAAAACGCGTCGACGCATTGGTGACATAATCCATGGAAATAATTGGATCTGTAGATACCAAAAGAAATAGTGTATCCAGGCCTAGTTATTGAGTTGTTCCATTGGATAGGTTTTAAGAATGACAAAGTATATTGTCTAAATTTCTCTCTCTCTTTATGTTATGTTATGTTTTGTTTTTTGTACTATATGCATTGTGTGTTTTTTAAACAAGATATGTTGGAGATGAATTTGGGGACATATAATGTGTGCAATGATTTTTGATAAAATATTGTAATGTTTATATATAGGCTTTTTAAATAAAAAGTGTTTTTTGTGATAATCTTTGAGTGTCGTGTATAACGTTTTGTGGGAGTCTATTGTATTAATTGAAGTACTGTACTTTTCTAAAGGTATGACTCAGATGTGAGTTGAGCTTAGTGTTAATAGCTCTTTGCATATTCCAAGGGATTACTTGTGTTTTACTTGTCAATAGTACCCTATTCCATTGGCTAATACGAGGGGTCTCTCTCCCTTTTTTTAAATATATTTCTAGCACAACCCTTTGGGTTGGAGAGGTTACTTCTGGCTAACAGCTTCAGCTGCCCAGTAGTTAAATCTAGCATTGTTAGGTGAACATTATGGACAATTATAAAACCTTTGGTTTCACTGAAGATCAGTTTAATCAATCAATCGATCAACCAAAATCCACGCAATGGTTGTACAGCTGTGATTAGTAATACTAGTCATGAGCAAATGGTAAAAATGTTAAAGGAAAAATTGATATGTACAGAACTACATGCTGAATTTTTTATTGAATATTTAAAAGCGGGTGTGATCTCCATAGGGCTGCAAATCAAAAATGAGCCTGGGTTGTTTGTTGAAAGCAACATTTTTGGGGAGAGTTGGACTCATAAAGCCAATCGCTGTAGTAGAGATTGGCTTATTCTAATTATCGAGACATCCCAAGAAATAATAATTATAGAAAGTAAGCAAATTGATGAGTTGGAGACTATTTAAACAAAATACAGCCTTTGAAGATGCAAAATGAATTGAGAGCTGAATAAATTTAATGGAGCCAAGACGGTTCGGTCTTTTGAAAAATGATTTAACATTTAGATCGGCTTAGTTTTATCATTATGTGTTCAGGAGACAAAAAGCAGAGTGCTGAGAACAGCATATTGAAAAGTTAGGGTTATTTAAGAGTGAGCGTTTTGCCGGTATCTAGATTAGTAGCCACGTTTACACAATCAGTTCCGGGTTCTAGGAGGCAGAGTGTCCTATGACCATGAGGAAGAAGGTAGTAGTTCCGGGAGCTAGAGTCAGCACAAGTCTAACGCGCGAGGCGCTGAAAGGAAGATAGGCAGTGAGGCATTGGCGAGTTAAGATAGTTTATTCAATCACTATTTACGCTCGTTGAATTTAAATTCTGCGTGCTCCCGTGGTTCATTTCATTTTGCCACCGAAGGGAGACTCGTTACGGCACGGACTTTCTGCAAATGAGAGGTGAGATACCGGAGGGTTTCTTAAGGAGAAGGCAGCGAGGGTGACAAGAAGCAACATACAATGCAATTTCCCTCAGTGTAATAAGTAACAGGGGGTTTTCCCTTCTCCCCTCTTATTCCACAGCATATCAAGATTGAGGAGGCACAGGATTTAGGGCCCCTCGCTTTAATTAAAAGACGACAGTAGCAAATCAAAGAGACCTGATATATAATGGAGGTAGGATGTCAACTAATGTACTCCGTGATTTTAATAGCAAAACTATAGTGATATTTTTAGTAGTAGGTAACAATAATTTCTCTTTCGTAGGTCATATAAACGCAAAAAGAGTATTATATTAGAAATAAGCAGTGCCGTACCTGCCATCTAATCCCGTGGTGGAATTTTAAGGCTATATGCATCTGATTAATCAGGTGAGATAGCACAAAGAACAGACCTTACATGTGTTGGCGAATAAAGGTGTTATTAAGAGTAAAATTAGCTGACTGAGATTGTTCTTTACTTTTAGGAACAGTTAAATACGATGTATGTATAAACAAAAGTTCATACTAAAGGAATCCTTAGACGGAGGAATGATTATATATACCTAGAAGTGCTTCCACGAATAAGAAGTTAACGAATTGAGTCTTCCCCTGTAATAGGTTTTAGAGTTAGATTTGCAGGGAAGGCTCATGTAGGACGATTGTTAGATTAGGTTACCCCTCAAATAATGGCTACCATGGGGAGAATTGGACCTTAATAGATTCTGTCAAAATAATTGAACCAACGGACAAAGTCTAGCTATGCAATGTTATGGTGAAAAATATTTTGACCAAACACATGTGGGACAATTGCTATATTTGGTTTAATAACTTTATAATAATACCTGGAATTATTGGTCCCGTAAGGAAGAATTGGGCTCAAATAGATTTTGTAGAGATAGCCCAATCAATAGACAAATGCAAACAGTACTGATGGTGTAAATGTATTCTGATTTCACACAGGATAGTGAGGAGAACAAATGTACCTCTTCTCTTACTGGTTTGCCATGTAAAATCCTTGACATTGAAAGTTGATTTGTTTGGAAATTATAAAGGTATAATTTAAATACAATATTTTTATATACATTTGTTTTATACAAGTTTTTAACAGAGGCAATAATACAAGGTTTTACAGAGAGACTTGCAAAATTTGTTGTCTTGAAAAAGATGGAATATTGACAAAAGCCATCGAAACGCGTTGACACACTGGTGATCCTTGGAAATAATTGGATCTGTAGATACAAATAAAATAGCGTATCCAGGCCTAGTTATTGAATTGTTCCATTAGATGTGTTTTAAGAATGACAAAGTATATTGTCTAAACTTCTCTCTCTCTTTATGTTATGTTTTGTTTTTTGTACTATATGCATTGTGTGGTTTTTAAACAAGATATGATGTAGATGAATTTGGGGACATATAATACGTATGATGATTTTTGATAAAATATTGTAAAGTATATAAAGGCTTTTTAAATAAAGTGTTTTTTAATAATCTTTGAGTGTCAGAATATCAATGTGAGTAACGTTTTGTGGGAGTCTTTTGTATTAATTGTAGTACTGTACTTTTCTAAAGGTATGACTCAGATGTGAGTTGAACTTAGTGTTATTATCTCTTTGCATTATCCAAGGGATTACTTGTTTTTTATTTGCACACATACTTTACACATTGTCTCTTAAATTAAGCTTGACTTCTCTGTGCCTAGCTACCAGCGGTTGAGCATAGGATAATTCAGGGTGTATTGTGACTTATAACACAAAATCCTTGGGATCCTGACGAAGGCAAAGCCATTAATATAGGTTGTTGATGGCCGAAACATGTTGATCCTACATTTGCACCTGTCTTGAATTTTAACAGTTGCATTATACAGCTTATTGTTGTTTTTAATCCTGTCATAGGGCAGCTACAATAAAGTTCCTGACAGTAAGCTCTATAGGCAGTTTTAACTCACTTTCACCAGCACTGCACCTTCACTCACACACACACACAATGCTCACATAGGGTTTTTAGTACAACCCATGTGCTCAAGTTGAAAAACATCCCTGAGCTCCTCCCTCATAGAGAGGGGGTTGTAGCCCACATTAGGACTAGGTTCCTAGCGCAAGGAGGCACCCCTATGATGAAGCATGACACCTTTGGTGTGTGAGGGGAGTCGTCCTTAAAAGGGATACCTTAACTAGTGATATTTTGTGGGGTCACACCTTATTTATTTTTTATTTGTTTGGGTTGTCACATCCTTGTACTATTAGCTGTCTGGACCCGTGGGCTCTTTTGTGTCATATAATAGAGTGGGAAGTGTGCCCAAGCTGGTCCTTAATCTCCTCTGGCCCTCCTCTTGTGTGTGATGTATTGTGACTTACCCTGACTAGGATTGTGGTTCCTGCTTGAACTGGGTGCATAAATCTGCCAACTAGAAATCCAATTTCTAACATTGTTGATCAGCGGTGAGGGGAGTACTTGTGTTTGTGCAGTGCCATACAGTAAGTAGGTGTACCCACCCATCCACATCCAAGAACATTTCGGACTTTTCCAACTTTTCTTGTTTTGCATAATTTATTTTTCCTCTACAATCATGCAGAGGCCCAACCCAAAGACTTTTGTAAGGAGATGGGAGTACCTACCAAGCGTGCAACCAGGAAGATGGAATTTCAAAAGGCTAGACGGCCTGGGCAGAAGGAGAGTGATGGAATGGTGGGCCTTAAAATGGCTCTTCTGAGGAGCCACCTGCAGCAGTTGAGGAGGACACTCCTAAATTTGAGCTCTCTGTGAGGATAGGAAGCAACATCTCTTGCCGTGCCCTATCCCCAGAGGAGTGGAGGGAGGGGAGAGAATTCAAGCTGCAGATCTCCAAATTAAAGATGGAGGACAAAGAGAAGAAGGCTGAAGAGGCCAAAAGAGCTGAGGCAGAGAGCGCCTTAGCAGAGAAGAAACTTCTTTTGACTCTTGAACTGAGTCTTAAAGAGCCGGACATCAAGGCCAGCCAGTCTGATTCCAGCAGTGATGGTGGCAGCATTCATGCAGTAGCTGATGGAGACTAGAGGGTTTGTATACCCAGGGATTTGGTTCCCAGTTATGTAGTAGGAGATTACATTGATAAGTGGTTTACTGCTTCTGAAGTTGCTCTGGAGGTTCACAGGGTTCCTGAGGAGCACTGGGAGGGTGGGGGGGGGGGGAAGGGGAGGAAACACATTCAAACACTTGGTATGGACACACTCCTTACATTAACCTCATCACTGCTGCGCAAATTCCGCAGCAGTGCTGAAGATTCTAATTGGGGGCGTGGTCATGACGGCTCCCAGTCGTCATCAGCACACGCCTACCGTGACTCATGATGGTCGGGTGCCGTCATCAGCGTTGAAGAGGTTAAAGGTTGGGGTCCAAACCAAGTATACCACCTTAAAGACCATTCTAATAGCCAAATTTTGGCTGACTCCAGATAAGGAAAGCCGAAGATTCAGGGACAGCTAAACGCTATCCAACTAATCCTAGGTAGATTTTGTTGATTACTCTAGTAAGGCACTGAATGTCTGGGTGAGGGGCACCAAGGTTAGTAATTTTAATGGGTTTTACCATTTAATCATGAGAAAGCACATGCTCAGTATCTGTTTTCCTGAGTTGTCCAGCACCTAGTTGACTGGAAACTGATCGACCCCAGGAAGCTTGCTGAGGAGGCAGACCTCTGGGCTAGCACCAGAGTGTCCAAAAAGGTGGCCCGGGTTCAGAACAGAAGAAAGAGAGGGTAGAAAAAATTAAATGCAAAGGGTTATTTAAAGACCACTGTTGGACTGCAATAATCTGTTAACAAACAATCGGACACCTCCAATGAAAAATCCTGCCGACTGAAATTCCAAAACACACCTTCAAACCTAGTAAAGAAATCAGATACACTTTCATCTTTCTTCTGATGATATGCTAACTTGTCCCAATCTACCCGTGTAGGTGGGATGAGGGAATGCAGAAAAGTAATAATACGACTCCGCAAAGCTAGTATCTCAGCCCTAGGCTTCTCACCAGGCTTCCTCTCTTTATCCCATGCCATGATCTTGTCCCAAGTGCCACCCGTCCACAACGTGGTCCTGTGTATGCACCTGTCTCCAAATATCCCCTGGTACCAACAAACCGAAAAAAACATCTCAATATCTGCCAGCGTCATCACTGTTGACGAGGCAGCCTCTGTCAATTCTTTGTAATATGTAGTCAGATTTTTCCTATGGTCTGGCAACTGGCTCCTAGGAGCTAAAACCTGACTCCTTTTCCATGTAGTGTAAACCCATTGTTCTTGCAAATGGGCCTCTACTCGCTGTCTGATGGCGGCATCATGCTGATTGCGCAGCTCCAGTATCTCAGGGTGAAAAATAGGATGGATTTCTCTCATCGGAAACTGGGACACTGTCATTGGTTTCCTCGATTGTAACCTACCTCAATAACCAATCAGCATAGCAACATTACTAAAAACATTGTTAGGAGCCGGTCGGCAGCATACACACGGTCCCGGGTGTCATTAATGATCTGAGGTGCGACACTATTGAAGCACTGTTCCCACAATCCTATTAGCGTGGCCGACATATGTTTAAGGGCATGCTGCAGCACAAACGGCTCATAATCTTCCACCACACTCCACACATCCTCCACGCTGTAAATCAGATTCCGAGCCCACTGAGCAGCCTGATCAGCTACCATCTTTTTCTCCTCATTCCCCACATCGGATCGAATCAGCACCCGCCCCACTCGTTCTCGAGCTGCTGCCCAATTCCCTTCACTCGATCCACGCACCTGTGTCGCAACACTCAGCAATGTCGGGGAGAGACATTTGAGGAACGCACAATAGATGAAGGGGCAGGCACTAAAGTTATTAATGGCTGTTTTGAGGGTGTGAGGGATGGAGAGAGAGCATAAGCGGAAACAATAGGCGTAGCAGGGAGACTTGCAGTCACTGCATCCGCTGCATGTGAAGCTAGAGAAAGAGCAGGAGGTGCCAAAGCAGGCAGGTCAAGAGCAGAAGAACCAGAGGTGGAAGCAGGAGGGGTGGAAGACTTAGGCGTCAGGACAACGGTATATTCTCTGCAGGGCATAGGGAGGTGGAGGTCGAGCATCCAACAGCTCCTCCACAAATGTATTGCCTTCCTCTCGGGCGACATAGGATTTGTCACATTGCAATCAAAACTTTCTATCAGCACACTCTATACCTTTTTCTATTTTCTCTCTATCATACGCTACTGCTTTCTGAGTCAATGTCTGCATCTTCCCTCTCCAGGGCCTCTTTTTCTGCTCTCATACGCCTTTGCCTAGCTTCCTTTTGTCATACCTGAAGAGAATCAAACATCGACTGCCTACTTTATTTTACAAACAATTTATCCTGCAGGAAATTCATTTTTTGTTCATCAAAGGTACCTGTTAGTGGCTACTGTAGCTCGGCATTGTCTCTCGTACATTTGGGCCACAGTGTACCAAACATAATAGGGCCAATGACGTGCTTAACATACATTTCGATGTTCCCGTGCCTACCGGAATTGCAGGTTGTCTTTCCTCCAGTTAAGCTTTAGCAGAACAACAACGGCACCCGAAACACAACAATTTGCTCAGACACGGGGGCATATTACCAACAACTAGCGATAATTATCGCTATGTTGGTTTAGCGGCGATATTTTTATCGCCGAGCTGCGGCGATTTTTATCGCTTAGGAGCCTTGATATTATCAAGGTTTATCTCCTAAGTGATAAAAATAGGCCGAAATGCATGAATATCGCTGAAAAGTCAGCGATATTCATGCATTACCGAGCTAATGCTCTTAGCCATGTTATCCACCTACTATTGGATAACATGGCTAAGAACTGCTCAGGGGCAGGGGTTAGCTTTTGGAGATATTCGCGCTTAGCGTGAATATCTCCAAAAATTGGTAATAGGAGATAGCGATGTTAGCGACTGGAACATCTTGGCACGCCCACTTTGCATGTCATTAGTGATAAATATCACTGACATGCAAAGCGGGGCCCAAGATGGTCGCTATCTCCTACTAGCTGTCGCTAACTGGTGTTAGCCACAGCTAGGTAATAGGGAGATAATTTTATCTCTGGTTTCTTGGCTTTTAAAGCCAAAAAAGCGGAGATAAACCCCCTTGATAATATGCCCCACGGTATCTTAATAAAAGACACGTTAACCGCATCAAACAAAGGAAACCAAGAGTCAGTCCTCAGACTGCACCAAAGAGACAGGCTCAAGCGCTAGGCGTTTTCAAGAAAAGGCCAAAAGTTCTTATTATTCTCTTAGATGTATGACAAAAATGTTTTGTTGGTTTTTGCATCCACTCTCGCGGCCAATGCTACAGAAATCAGGGCTGCAACAATGTGGGTTATCTCAGTCTATATGTTTCTGAGTTACGTTTCGAATTAAATATGTTCTCTGAATATGAATAGGTCCCAGAGCTCAGTAACAGGAGTCCTAGAAGTTTACTGCAGAAGGGTGAATGAATGAATGGATGGATGAATGCTAAGTAGTTGAATGAATGGCTGTGTGCAGTGCAAGTCTTCAAGGTGTTTCTAGCTTGGAGGTGTGGGGGCACATGTTATAGTAGAGGCAACCCTGTTCCCTGGCTCAGACCAAGGCGCTGATATCTTCAAACTGTTTTCGGCAGTCTCCAACTTAAGGAATCTGCATAAAATGACATAAATAGGTCCATGTTGTACATGCTCACTTTGAAGAGTTGGGGAAAATATGAGGCAGAAAAGCGGTAAGTGGTGTTGCATGAAAATAGTTCGTTTTTGCAGTTTCATATATTTTACCCGAAGGTCTTGGTGCCCTATACATGAGCCCAGTTACATTACACAAAGTCACATTCATTGTGTTTTTAAGCAGTCAGTGCTTTACAGGACCGCTGCAGTGCACGTTCAGTGCGTACATAAACATACATTTTACACTCATGGCACAGGAGTTCCATCCTCTGGCCTGTAGGCTCAGGTAAAGTGACGAGCTTGTATTGGTGCCATTGTTAATAGACAAGATGCTGTGGGAAATACTTACTTTCAGACGTCGGTACAGGCACGTGACTCTGTCAGGGCAGCATTCTAATGTATTTACTGCGCAGAGTGGCTTGATCATAGCATAGGTAAGCAGTAAGTCTTGAGTTTTTACCCCATCCCAGGCACCATTTTATTTTACCAGCTGCTTACTATAGAATAGTTTCCTGGCTTTTAGTGTTGCCTGATGTTTTTGATTTTATTTGGCTAGTGCCATGGCAGCTATGTTCTCTTGCATACGAAGGTGTCATGATCAGCGTTCTGGTGAGCCCCGCATGCATGCTTTGCCTGTTCTGGGGCGGCACTTGATAGCCACATGAACTACATATGATAGGCAATATGAAAATTGAAGGCATTCTTACAGACTTAGCCAGCGGCAGCTATTCCGCTAAGGCGGAGGAGCCTTGCCCCACTGCTTTAAAGAAGTGCAAAAGAAAAAAGAAAATTATAATAACGGATCTTTATTATCATTTTATTTTTTGTATTGCAGTTGCTGCAGCACGATGGTTAGGGCATGTGGGGCTGGGCTCCCCGCTTCATAGCGAGGAGGAGTGGCTGCTGTTGCTGCATCTAAAGCGCCCAGAGGGCTGGCTAAACAGTCATACACACTCTGCATGTTCACCACCCAGGCTGCATTACACTCTGGGTGGGGAACATGCTCAGGTTCCACTCTCTCTCTGAGCACCGAGCCACGGTGCTCAGACCAGTCATGACGCTGCTATCAGCAGCATTGTGATTGGTCAGGGGAGTCTGGAAGCCTGGATGTTTCCTGTTACTGACCTGCGGAGGAGAGGCGGCAACTTGCAACTGCTGGCGACGGCACCAGCAGCTATGTTTGATTTTTTCTTTATCCCCCCCCCCCACTTTCCTCCGCCCTGTTTCCTACCAGCCACCACTGAATTTAGAAATCCATTAAATCATTCTGATCCATGGATCTTTTGCCTAGGGGACCAAACTATATATCGGGTCAGTTAATTCAGTATGGTATAACCTGTCCACCTTGCCTTCTTTGCACAATAGACATAATATGCCGACCACATCAACAAAAGCTTTCTCCTGAAGGTAGTTGATGATTTATCAGACCGTTTTCATTTAATTGTTTTAGGTTTTGTGACTCATTGAGGAGTCTGATAATGTGCTGCATGGCTCACACTTATAAGGTCCTAAAGGCGAGACCTATTGGCAATGTCAATGCTTGTTACTCCTATCAAGGCCATGGCTGTCCAGTATTCCTGTCTAGGTCCAGGGGGCTGATTCTATGTCACATTTACAGGATAACCACTCACTAAATAAATTAGTCCCATTCAGGTTAATTGTATGTACATATATGTGTGTTGAAGTCTTTTGCTGGACCTACATTGGACACCCTTGAGAGAGGAGGCTTGGCGTGACCATAAGGTATCGTATTTTTGCATTTGAAACATTTCCACTTCATCCCACTGATCAGTTCAGTGGCATAGCTAGAGGTTTTGCCACCCTGGGCGATCCCTGCATTTACCACCCAGTGCAGTAAGAGCAGGGGAGGTTTGCTGGCGACAGAAGACGACGAGCGGGTGTTGGGGTAGCGACAGACGACAATGAGGGGGGAATACAATAATAAAAAAAGAAAACTCATATTGTGCTTGCCACAGTCGCCAAAAAAGTGCTGCGTGGGGCGAACCTCCCCCACCCCAGCTACATCACTGGATCACTTCCAATTTGACCATGCTTTGTCAACCTTCTTTCGTTCTCATATTTGCTTGTAAATCCCCAATATGCCCACTCTTTTTTTCTACATTTTCTTGGGAGGTAGAACCCCTCTGAATCCCTCTGATGCCAGTGGAGCTCACCAAGGGGCACGCATCCCAAACAGGGCCGGACTGGGAACCAAAACCAGCCCTGGCAAAGTGCTCGGCCAGCCCCCCACCCCACCTCTAGGAGGGTTGGGGGTGCAACCGAGCTCTTTGCCAGGGCCGATTTTCGGCCGATTTTGCAGCTTTGGCCAAAACCGACCCCACCCTTCCGGCCCACCGGGGGATTTCCCAGTGCTCGCAACGGCCAGTCCAGCCCTGATCCCAAACTTTTACACCTCACCACTTTCAAATGTCACCAGCTGCCACTGTTCATTCACAGCTCTCTACAACAATTGATTTGTGCACTTGAGATATCTGACCTCCAGTTGTGTAGCAAGTGACATGGGCCCTATAGTGCAGAAAGGAAATGCCACTCTGCCTCCTGCTGCTTGTTTGAATTTTAATCTATGCCAGTAATTGGGGTTCAATTGGCCCCTCAGGCCGCTGGGCCCCAGTGCCACTGCACCTGCTGCTCTAATGAAAGCTACCAGCAGCGGCTGCTACCGGACAGGGGTGGCGGTGGGGGGGGGGGCGTGTGTTGAGAGGAATTAAATAAAAAAAGACTTACTTTTAATGGCAGACCACCGCCTCTCTCCGGTCCTTCGTCCTTGTTCTCTTCCTGTCCCAGCCGGCAACAGGAGACAGGCCTGAACCATTCACTTGCTGCAATGCAGCGTTGTGATTGGTCTGAGTGCCGTCGATCGGTCTTCAGACTGGAACAGGGAGCCTGTACATGTTCCTGATCAGGCTGTGTAATGCAGCCTGGTAGGAACTGCAAAGTGTGCAAACTGTTTGGTCGGCTCAAGAGGTCCAGCCAAACAGTTTATACATACTTAGGGAGTGCACATCACTTTCGCAAGCCCCACCACTGACTGTAGTAGGGAAAATAAAATGATAACACCTATATGTTATTTTCATTTTAGTTTTCCTTTTCAGCAGTGGAGCGACGCTTCTCCACCTTAGCGAAGGAGCCGCCACTGTTAAGCGAGGCCCCTGCTGACAGCTGTTATATTCTGAGACTTTGTAGGTACATATAGATGTCTACTTCAGGCGCCTTACCTTGTAGCTATCTTAGAATATTGTATAGTTTGTCTCCGATGAGGTGAGCTTGGAAGAAGAGCCTTCCTTATCGCTGTATTTTGCCATGTCCTATTTTTAGGTGCTACATAAAAACTGGTTTTCGGCAAATTTGTAACGCTTTCTACATTTCCGTCACTCCCGTAAGCTAATAAACAACAACATAACCATTCAAGTAGCTAATAGTGTAGTAAGTATGTTGCCAGACAGAGTCACTGAATATCATTAACATAGTGTCCATAATTAGTTTCTTGTTGTGTAGATCTTCGTAGCAGAGAAACAATGTTTATTTTTCACTTGTAAAGACAAGGCATCAGTCAAGCAAGTGCGCCCCTTGGAAAAAATACGTGTTTAATTACAACAGTGACAAACAAGCAGATCAAGTTATTAAATGTAACATTATTTGGACGAAAACCTCCAACATCACACATGCAAGTATCCAACAGTAGATGGCAGTATTCCCATACAATTTAAGTAGCAGCAAGAAATTAGGATTGAAATTAGTTTCATAGTAACGAATTGGCTAGACTGCTTGAAAATGTTGCTCTTGTTGCAGTTCATCTCGAATAAACACCAGTCAAGTCAAAAGTTTCTGGGCTATTTTAGGTGATTCTATACTTAGTTGTAACAGCTGCACAGTCTGGGACATGCGTGGATGCGTAAAAGTGAGAAACCTGCAGACACAGATGGATGCTGTAATTGAAGTAACAGCTCAGGCAGTCTGACTGACCGCTTAGGCAGCTTATTACTATCACTTCTTTTCCATAACTGTCTTTCTGGTGTTATGCTCTAACCAACTGCAGAATCCTCATATCTGCTGATGCCAAACCGGATCCCAGCAATGCTCCCTCGCACTGGTACGTGGTGACGTATGTCTCTGTGGTGACTCCATATCATCCCGGAAATGACAGCAGAGGCATACTAGCACCACTGCTGCCATGACTTGAGTGTCTTATGTTTTTCTTGTTCCACACCTTCAGATGCGGAGTGTAGAGCAAATTGTCTGAGGCATTATACTGATTTCTAACTTGGGACCTTTTTAGATGGTAAACCGGACATGCCACAGAACAGAGAAGATGGAGGGCAGTGTGGAATCTGCGGGTGTTATGAAGGTAAGTCACTTATTCTTCTGATTGATACTTTTAATTGCAGATGCCTCACCTTTAGAGTAGGTACCACCCAAAGGTGAAGAGTTTGGTAGTGGATGCAGACCAAAACGTTCTGTGGATCCCAATGGGCAAAGGGACCTTCCAATTGGCCTGGCTGTCATAACAGTTCCGTATGTGAACATATACACGGAAGCCCATGTGGCAGCCTGGCAGATGTCCAGAACAGGCACCCCTCATTTCAAATTCATCGTAGTAGCTTTAGCACTGATGGGAAAGCCCGAAGGACCTCAAAAGGCTGCTTCTTGACCAGTAACCATCCACCTTGACAGGATCCTCCTTTGCACAGCCTTTTCTTTCTTTGCCCTAAAGAATCCCACAGACAGATCATTCACATAATTTTCTTTTATGCGGTTGATGTAAAAGCTCAGAGCCCTCTTGGGGTCAAGTTAATGACGCACTTCTCTTCTGAAGAGGTGAAGCACTGAAAAAATGCTGGCAGAGTAACCAATTGGCCAATGTGGAAGGTACTCACAGCATTTGCTAGGGAGGCCGCCTTGGTCCTTAGTACCAGTTTTTCGGGGGGAAAAGGATGTGTAAGATAGTTGTACCAAGAGTGCCTGTAGTTCACTCATACAACGTGCTGATGTAATCACAATGAGGAACACGGTTTTAACTCTCATGACTCATAAAGAGCAGCTGTGCTTCGATTCGACGAGACGTTAATATAAAATTCAGGTCTCATTGAGGCATACTAAACGGTGTCGGGGGAACAAGTCTGTGAAACTTTTTAAAAAGCACATTACATGGGGGTGTGGCCAGGCGACATGGCCGAAGCGCCTTAGAACAGCTCCCAGAGCTCGCTAATAATCCTCCAATAATCCTGCCATCAAGTCACAGCTGTTACCGATCTGACCCTTCGTGGGACACTGTGAGGCTGTGGGACACCTGCGACGCCTCCATTGAGCTCCGGATTCAGCCTGGGGCTGCTGTGGTAGTGGGCGGGTTCGGGTCCATTTGTCGACCTGGGCACAAGATGGGCCTGCTGCTTGTGAGCCGTATGCAGCATTAGTCACAATTGCCTGTGGGCGGCCCCTCCTGGGACTTTGCCTCGAGGGCTAGCCGGGCCATCTGTCCTGAGGAAGTCGTGACGTGGAACCTCAGCCAAGACGTTAGAGGCTGCTGGAGACCCGCAAAAAAGCTGTGCCGCCATCTTGTGCTTTGCCCAGGCGGGCCTGCCAGATATGTGGTCGCTGAGGGGTCTCCTGGGTGCGGTCCCCGCTGGTGTACTGGCGGGATCAGTGGTCTAGATCGAACCATGGTGCCCCTGGCCCCCCTTCTTTGAGTCTGACCCTCAAGGTGACTGGGATCGTGCTGGGAGGCCTGAGTTGCTACCAGCTAATTAGTCGCTGCAACTGGAGTTGTGTTGGGTCCCTTGTGTGCAGCCGCCCCTCTCCCTCCCACCCACTGTGTGACTGGTGGGATCTATGGTCGCGGGTGATCCACAATTGGCTGACGCCAAGATACTGGTGGCCTCCTCTGGCCGTGAGTTGCTTGCGGTCTGACTGGGGCCTGAGGCTCTTCCTCTGCTGCGACGGCCTGCCACCTGTCGGATTGTCCGCTCGGGCCGTGGATGTCCGGGGGAGGTGGTGCGGGACTGGTGCCACAGACATTTTAGTGCATGTATACAATAATCATGTAGAATCATTGTAGTTTTTGAATAGTCCTTAATTGTTTTTTTTAAAGATGTGCATAACAAAGCAAAACATAATAAAATATAAGGTTTTTTGTAGACTGTTTGCCATTGTAATTAGCATTTTTGTTTAATTTTTGTGTAATTTAAACAATTTCTCTATAAATTCTTGCTTTATACAGGGCATATAAACCAAGCTATACAATAAGGAATACAAAGAGAAACGAACTAACTATTGTCTTGATAAAGATGGAGTAATAATGATACCCATGGAAAGCATCAACTCATCATTATACATAATCCAAAGGCAAATTTGGACCTGCAGAAAATGAGTGCACCCAGGCCAGGTTTCTAAACTGTCCCACATGATATGTTCTTTTGAAAGACAAAGTATTTTGTCTAACCATTGTTCTCTTTTTACGTTATATTGTGTAAACTGATTGTAATTGAGGATTTTACATTTATGAATTGTTTTTATCAATTGTTTTGCATAAAACTGTGATGGATAGGAAGTGTATTGAAATTTTAAGATTGTAACCAGTTTTTTAATAATACAAAATATTTGTAAAACTTCAGTGCTATTTAGCAATTGTTTTGAATATTAGGTGGGATTTTCCTTAACGAATTGTATTATTGTGCGACTTGTGAGGTGCAACCTAGTTGTGAGTTGAACCTTGGTGGTGCACTCCGGAGGTGCAGGCTGAGTGTTGGTGACCTGCTGGTTTCAGTTTATTATAGATACTTATCCTAGGGCACATCTCCTCCGCCTTGATTGGAATGGTGAAAGATAAACCCTCTGGTGCCACATCTAAACAGTCTACAATCGACAAATTCACTGGTCCCGGTGCCCAGTCATCTCCCCTGATGCCACAGCGACCGCTACTCCTGATAATGCTGCATTGTTGGCGGCTATCACACAGTCTAGAGATGCGGTGGAAGCCAAAATCGGTGCAGTTAAATTGGACGTCATGCTCCTTCGACAGGACCTTCGCAACGCGGTCCAGAGGATAACCGAAACTGAGTCGTGCATCTCTACAACGGAGGATGCGGTGACCACCCTTCAAAAGAAGGTGTCCAGCTTGGAGTCGCTGACGCACGGCCTGGCAGCTAGAGTGTAAGATGCGGAGTGCCGAGCTCGGCAGAATAACCTCAGTTTTGTGGGGTTTCCTGTGGGCTGTGGGAACAATAATATGATGGACTTCTTAACCAAATGGCTTATGAACTGGCTCTCTGCTGATTCTATGGCCACATGCTTTATAATTGAATGGGCACATCGTGTCTTGCAGCAGAAACCGCCTCCCGGGGCACATCCAAAAATTGCCCGGTTCCTTAATTACAAGGACCGAGACGCAATCAGCCAGCACGCACGGCTGAAGGGGGTTCTTACATATGCCTACCAACACATAATTATTTTCCCTGACTACACTACAGTGGTTCAACCATTCACCGAGGCAAAAGCCAGTCTGCGTGATCTGAAAATTCAATGCAACCTACTATTTCCAGCCCGTCTGCATGTCTCCTACAAATCACAGACCTATTTTTTTTGAGTCGCCCGAGGAGGTGATCGGCTGGACTGACGAATCAGTTAAATTAAAGACCCAGGCCCTCTCTGGTATAGACTCAGACACTTCATCGGTGAGTTCTGGACGGGATCCACCCAGGACCACCGGGAAACAACAGCGCTGGTCGCGCTCTAGCAGAAGATCCCAGAATCGCAGCATTTCTTGTAGATGTATAATGGAGGGTCAACAATCTCCTACTCCTTCCTAACAAATGCTGTTTGATAGACTCATTAATCTTGATAGCTATTTCATTTGGGCTGCACAGACTTGTACATTTCAGTGGGCTTGTTGTCGCTTGAAGGTACAATAAATGTTTAATGGGGTTCAATTGGATGGGAACGGTTCCTACCCCCCCCCGTTGGGGGCGTGATGCTTGCCATACCACTACAGACGCTTCAACATTCTTTGAGGTATGGGGAAGGGAGTGGGGTTTTGGGGAAGTTTATATTGTTTCTTAGTGTCACAGTGTTCTATTTCATACATAGACTCTGATCGCAAAGCAGGACCCACATGTTGGTCTCTTTACATATCAGATACCCGATAAGAGAGAAACCCAGGTGCGATGATTGAATATTACTAGTTGGAATGTCCGTGCCCTGCTGGACAAGATTAAAAGAGGGGCTATACTCCGCCAGGCTAAGCACTACCACACAGTGATTTTGATGCTACAGGAAACCCACATGCTGGACAACAAGATACCCTGCCTGGCACACTTCGTCTTTGTCCAGACATACCACTTTGACTTTACTCGGGGATCTCGGGGTGTGGCGATCTTAATCCGTCGCGGGGCACCATTTGTTCATGATTGGACCTGGTCTGTCCTCCAGGGCAGATATATAGTGGTGATGGTCATGTTGTGTGGTGAGCACCTCACTCTAGTCTGTGTGTATGCTCCCCCACCCCTGTGTGACGTCCCTCTGGGCCGAGCTTCCGCAGGGCCTGATGATCGTCGGGGGTGACTGGAATGATGTCATGTGCCCTTCATTAGATAGATTGCGTAGCACGGGGATGCAGACTGACACGCCCGAGTAGAAGCTCCAAGCTCTGATTCAAGGAGTGGGATGGGTTGATACTTGGCAGAAATTGCATCCGACGGTGAATGAATACACATATTTCTCACATATTTATGATTCTTTCTCTCGCCTTGACTATCAATCCATCTCCTCTCCCCACACTTAGAAAACCGAGGCAGCCAAAATCTTGCCCAGGGGTTTGTCAGATCTTTCCCTAGTTATACTGGTACTGTGGCTGAGCCCTGGATGCTCCCCTCCCAGTTGGCGCCGCTCGACATGGTTACTACAGGATGATCACTACTATCACCAGATGTTTACTGCTATTAGGGAATATTTTTCCTATAATATTGACACCATAGACTTCCCTGGGACTCTCTGGGAGGCCATGAAACCAACACTAAGGGCAGTGGACAATGGCTTTTGCGCTGCGCGGTGTTGGCAGCGGCGGGCAAAACTGACCCGCACTGAGGCCCAAATCATTGATTTGGAACGAAGTAGTCGGGATGCAGATGGTGGCATGTCTCTTATGCTAGTGACCTGTTGAACGAAGCCAAAGTGTATTGGTTAGTAGCCGAATTTATCCGTGGGGGGAGAAATCTAGTGCCCTTTTACATTGTCTATGACAGCAGACGCTCCGACCCGTGACCCTTCCCGAAATCCTCAGTCTGATGAGTGAGGTGCTTACAGACCCTATCTGCATTGCTACCAGCTTCGCTGATTATTTCACAGACCTACACACTCCGCAGGAGACTGTTCCTGAAGCTACCATCGATCGGTTTTTAGCTGATATGCCCCCGCGATCGCTGTCCCTTTTCAAATATCTGTACATCTCTCCATGCTGCAGTGGAGGATGGCCGGATCTGGGCTGACTAGCGTCACAATGAAATAAAGATCTTCTTAAAACCGGAATGGCCCCCAGAACTGCATACCTCATATAGACCGATCTCCCTACTTAATATGGAGGCAAAACTCTTAGCCAAAATCATTGTGAATTGCATCGTTTCACACATAACAACCTAAGCGCACCCATGCCAAGCGGGCTTTATGCCCAGTCATGCCACCCGACATAATATCCGAAGTGCACACAACGCTATCGCCTCTGTTTATCATCTGAATGAGCCGCCTGCGCTCATTCTCGCCAATATTGACAAGGCCTCCCTCAGTTAGACCTATCTCTTTACGATCTTGAGCCGCCTTAACATTGGCCCTCGACTGCTCCAATATATTCGACTTCTATACACTGACATTACCGCCTCAATACGGATTACTGACCCAATCTCCCGGCCGTTTTGTATCGGAAGGGGTACCAGGCAGGTATGCCCTTTATCTCCCTATCTCTTTGCGCTTGCTATGGAACCACTAGCGGCATTGGTGAGAATCGACGCCCAGATACATGGCTATGTGTGGTCGCGGGAGGTCTCTGATCGTATAGCGTTGTATGCCGACGACGTATTATTATTTTTCACATGTTCAAATAGATTTGGCCCATGCCTACTACGCATAATGCACATTTCTGGTCTTTACATGAATGCCCGCAAGTTGTTTTTGTGGTCTCTGCTAGGGGATGACCAACTCGGGATTTGGACACATGAAGTGACGGTTGTGCCAGATGGCTTTAGGTATAGGGGGGGTTTCTTGTTGTAGTCTCAACCCACCTTGTGGAGTAAGAATCTGGCCCCTCTATTGACTCAAATTAAGGAATACGTGCTCTCCTGGTCACATCAGCCTATGTCATTATTTGGCAGATTGGCCATTTTTAAAATGGTCTCACTACCTCGCCTTCTCTACCAACTGCAAAATCATCCCTATCCAATACTACATACATGGTTTCGGCAACTAAACATGGTCCTTAGTCACTTTCTCTGGGGTGGGGGCTCCATGTGTGTCACACTACGAACGTGCTTTCAGTCCACATATTGTGGGGGTCTTGCGACTTCAGACTTCCAGGCTTACCATGCTGCATCTCATCTCCTCATTTTAATGGTGGTATTGGAGGTAGGAGAGACCCTGCCTACGCAGTTGAGCATTGGCTAAGGAATTGTAGATCTTTACATACAATCCTATACTCTAATGCGACGCTCCAACCATTACCGCCCGCAACTCGGACGATTTCTGTGATATGACGACAAGCACCACGTAGGATGGGGTGGTGGGGCACACTCAAGAAAGAGACTCCTCTTTGGCACAATAGCCTCCTACCACAATTGTCTGGGTTATAGGGGTTCATGGGCTGGGACACTAATGGGATTTCGACAATTGGCGCCGTACTCCGTGGTCAGACCCTGAAGTCTTTCCAGCAGCTACAATCCGAATTTCAAATGCCCTGGTCTCAAATTTACAGATATTTGCAGTTTTGCCATGCATTCTCCCCATACCTTGCTCAACAAGACAGCATTCCCGACTTTATTCCTATTGAGGCCAAGGTGTTCCTGGGTGAGATGGGTGCGCACAAAATCACAGCTTTATACCGCACATTGGTCACTAACAGTCATACTAAACTCAACAAGACCTGAGAGGCTTGGCAGGAGGATTTGGGTTTACTTGAGGAGGACGACTGGGTTGAGACTCTTGAGTCCCTGCGTGGGGCAGCCATTGCTGCACGCCTGCGCCTTCTGCAATTTAAATATCTACATTGTGTTTACTTCACTTGCTATAGGCTTTGGCACGCTAGGGTGATCGCATCCCCCATGTGTTTGCGCTGTGGGATGGTCGTGGGCACTTTCATCCACACGATATGGGACTGTACTGCTCTGTCGCGGTTTTGGCGTGGGGTGCTGGCTTGTCTTTCCGAGGTGCTGGTGTGGTACGTTCCACAGTCACCGCGATTGACCATGCTACATATCACAGAGGGGATTAGAGGCAATAGATACAAAAGACATCTGCTATTCCTGGGGCTTACTCTTGCCAAGCGCAATATCGCCACAGCCTGGAAGGCAATGTCTCCGCCATCTGTAGGAGCCTGGAAACGAGGCCTTGACTTCTCCATGGGATGAGAGATTCCGATATTTAAGGCGCGCGGGTGTCCCCAGAAACACCCGAAGATATGGAAGCAGTGGGCTGACTAACAGGGTCTGTATCTTGAACCTGTTCCCCCTGCGCTATGCAATGATGATTTGCCACAAATATCAAAATTGGGTGCTCACAATGAGAATAATTGTACCTGTACTCAAACATTACGATGGGAGTCTTTGTCTAATAATGTACACAGAGACTTTGAGACACTGATGTTTTTTGTTTGCAATGTTTCAATGTGTTTAATTTAGTCTCTCGCATACTCCTTTTTCCAACGATTCCATAGTCTAAAAGTTGACATCTTTAGTAATGCCATGATACATATACAATGTGATGCCCTGTGTTATCTGGGCCTTTTGTGTCGGTCAACAATACAATCTGTTGTGAAAAAAAAAGAACATTACATGTGGTGACTTACACAAAGACAGTTGATCAGGTACACCAGGTGCGTCTGGTTCAAGTAAGAGCAGTGTGGTGGGACAGGGGGTGAGGGGAGTCAACAGACATAATAGGTCAAATAAAATTAAAATAAAACAATTTACCTTGCGTTTGCGGCGAGTGCAAGGTAACTGGTTCTATTTATTTTTTTATTTTATTTTACCTACTCTGTAATTTGTGGGCTTCCCCCCCCACCGCTCTTACCTGAATCAGCCGTGCATGAGGTATACACAGAAAGGCTAAAAAGGGCGATAAATAACCTTTCACTGTGCCCATCGCAAGGCCTTACGGCACTAACAAAAGAACAAAACAATCAGAAAGTTTGGCTTGTAAAAGGTCGATGTTTTAAACATCATTCGAAGTAACACATTTTTCTCAGAGCCCATCATAGATCAACTTCATAAAAGTGTGTTTGGCTGTCAGTAAGTAGGGCAAACTCATTGAGTTGCTGCCACTCAATCTCCACACATGGAGTTGTAGGTTGTGAAAACTCTGATGCAGGATCCTGCTTAGCTGCTGAGTCAGTAGGTCCTCTCAAAGTAGAAGCCTGATTGGGAACAAAATGCTCAGATTCAGGAGCTCTGGGTACTGAAAAGTCTTGGCCCAGTCTAGGACAATGAAAAAGACTTGGGTCTAGTCTGTCCAGTTCCTTCTCAGAACCCAATGCAGGAGATGTACCGGTGAAAAGGCATACAAGGAGACCACCCTTCAATTCTTCTAAAGAATTCCTTGGCAGAAACTCTAACACACAAAATTGTTGACATTGCACTTTCTCGACAGTGGTGAATAGACGTAAAAGTTAACATTTAGAGTCTCTGTATGAATAAGGAGAGTTGACATTTATAGTACTGAATGCAGCATTTTGATGTCCTGAACAATATGGATTCTCTAACAAACAGAATTTGTTTGTGATCCATGGATGCTCACAATTATGGTAGTATATGAAGGTTATTCATATTGTCCTACCCAACCCCCTGCATTAATAGGAAGTGCATTAATACCAGTTGGCACTGTAAGTTTAAACACACTATATTGGTATGTCTCATCTGCCCTAAGGTAGCTATGAGGAAGAGCAGCTGACCTCAAATATGTGGAAAAATGGAACAGGGGAGGACAAATCAGTGAGTTTGCAAGGGCAAGGGATGCCCTCAAGTAGGGCATTCTATGCTTTCATCTATTTTGCTCTAGGCAAACAGCTCTTGGGCCCTCTAAGATGCTGGCCTCAAGGAATCATAAAGGACTTTTCAGTACCCAGGGCTCCTGAATCTGAGCAGCCTGTTGTTCGGTCACATGACTAGGTGTAGATGGCAGTTTGCCTTTGTGGTTTCTTCCCAGTCAGCATCACAATAGAGGGTCTGAGTGTTGGCATGGTGGGCCATCTCTGGTAGGATGGGGGAGCGGAGCTGTCACCTACCACTGTTGCACTTCAATGGCTTTGGCTCAGCTCACACAGATAGGACTTTACACTAGCCTATTGTGTCCCCAGACAGACTAGGACCAGGGTAGGTAGGTAAGAATTTCCAGACACCTTTGTAGGGGGAAAACTCCTGAGGCTTCTCCCACTTCAAGTGGGTACCAGGTATAAAAAGGGAACTCTCAGACCCACTCTTCAGTATACTCCTGTACCTGTGGATACCACAGAAGGAGCACCTCCTTCTGCCTTGCTGCTTGATGCCTGCCCTGCTTGTTGAGGAGGTGAGGAGGAAGACTGGGCCTTCATCCAAAGCTGAAGTGACTCCAAGGGTTAGATGACTGACCTCCTGTTCTGAGATACAGGGACATACCAAGTTCTAGTAGCCACCCTGCATCTACCCAGCTGACCTGCTGCCTGGACCTGCAAATCAAACTGCCTCAGCCCAGCTGACTTCTGCTGGAGTGAGTTCCTGATCCCCAAGAGGTGCACCTCAGGTCTTGTACCGTTGGTGTGGCTTCAGTTGAGCTCCTCTTCAGAGAAAGGAAGAATTCCTGAAGTTTTTTGACTCTTTACAACTGCAAACAGACATGTTAGCACTAAGATCTTGCCGCCCATACCAACTGCAAACAGAAAGCATCAGTGAACCCAAATCTGCGCTACAGCAACTGCCAGTGACGAACAGCTATGCAAGATCTGCATGTTGTGCTACAGCGACGACCATGCACAATGTTCTTTTTGCTCCTTGCGGCTTCCTTCACTGTGAACTGAACTCTTTTTGCAGGACTTTAGAAGGTAACTTTTTTTAGCGGTACTAACCCGGTCCCTGCATCTGGCCCACGCTCCATTGCGATGGAACTGAACTTGTGACTTTCACCCAGTCTCGTACAACCAGATAACTGCAAGTGGTGCTTTGTGCTTTTAGGCATTATACTGAACTTACATTTTTGAAATTGCAAATCTCTAGTTCAAAAGCAGTCATACTTAACTTAAAGGCAATGTGTAAATCATTAGTGCAGTACACAAACAGCTCTAAAGCGAAACCACAACACAAGAAAACCCCAAACCAATTTAGAAAAATAGAGTACGTTTTAATAAACTATTTGGCACGAAAACGACAAGAATCTAATCAGTAGAACCAGAGTAATGAACTTAGATAGTAAAGGTTTAAGTGAACTCTAGCACCAAAAAGATCAAAGCTTCAACTTTGTACATCTAGTCATGATAGACCGGGTCAAAGTCAAATGTTATGACTGACCGCGATGGAGCACAGTTCGGATACAAGAAGTGGATAGGGCCCGGTCAACTCTTAGCTTGGATCTTGAAGAAAAAGGTATAAAGAGGAAAGGTTAAGTGGGGCAAGGTAGGGCAAGGTTGCAGGGGGTGTCCAAGGACACGGACCTTCGTCATCGAATGGCCTTGAGTCAAAGCCGCAGGGAAGATTTCTGCATTCGGTCTTAGCTGCTGTAATGCAAGTCGAAAAACTCCAGCGGGATGAAGTAGAGGGCTGTAGCTGAAGACAGTTCTACAATGTCGGATACCCCTTTGGTGAAGAGCCGCTTAAACGGATTTGCTGCTGCGGAGAGGAACATAGCGGGAAAAGCTGCAAAGTAAATGCAACCAATGATGCACCTCGGACGAGTAGCTGAGCAGGTTGATCCAGGTCTCCTCCTAGTTCTCAGACCTCAGTTTTGAAAACAGACTGTCTGGGGTCCTTTAGCAACACAACCAAGTGTCCAGGGCTGATGGGGCGCCACTTGGGACTTCAAGACTCACTCAGGCTGGGTTCAAGTGCGGGTCCATGATGGTGGGAGCCTTTTATGTCCCTGTGGCTCTGAAAAGGAGACTAGCAAACTAACCCTTGGAGTCACTTCTGATAGTCAGAGGTTCAGTTTAAGATCCTGGGATTAACAGCAGGGCTGATCTTTGAGGGTTCAAGGTGGGCTCCAGGCAGCAAAGCAGCCCTTCCAAGTACCACAGCAGTCCAACAGAGTGCACAACAGGTCACAGCAGCAGGCAGTCCTAGGAGGGTATTTCCCAATGTCCAGTAGTGAACTGAAGAGTGCGTCTGAACATTCTATTTTATACCCTGGTGCCCTTCTTCTGAAAGGTGAGAGAAGCTTCTGAAAAGGTACTTAGAAGTGCATGGAATTTCCTGACTCACCTGCCCTGGCTCCAAGCTGGCTGCAGTGACAATGCAGGGTGGTTAGGCCCTTTGTGTGAAGGCAGAGCACAGGCTATATAGATATGAATGGGGTGGTGCTTGTCAGGGACTGTCCAGGACTATGTAGGGAACACAGTCAGGGACTTGGGCAAGGACTGGGCACGGGGTAGAAAACTTACACAGGAAGAGGATTACAGCGCTGCCCAAGATCATACATGGAGTCAAAGGAGAAAAAGGGATCCAAAGGGGAAGCCTGTACAAGTAAACAAGATGGGTAAGACTTAGAAAGGAAGGGCACTCACAAAGCAATTTAGCATTCAGAATAACTACACCCAGGACGAATGTGCAAGACATGTATATGAAACAACATTAACAATAAAGGGGGTGTGGGGTAAAGCACTCAGGAGCTCCACATGGTAAGACTGAAGCTCAGTAAGTTTCTTACCCACAATTGTTGTTACAGATACTGACTGCAAATACCCACATGTAGGATATGCATGCAAAGGCAGGGTCTGTGGAGCTTATACCTATGGTGATGTTATAAATGTAACTCAAAGACAATACTCACAGTGAACAAGAAACACCACCTAGGTAGTCAGCTGTGCCCACGGATCCTGGCAATCAAACAGGAACACACAAGGCAGTAACAGCAAAGGGGTAGAACTAAACACAAGCATAATAGACAAGGAGCTAGCAAGGAGGAGTGCTTAACAGGAAAGGAAGGAAATGACAGGGCACACTTGGCAGAAAGCAGGTAACACACATACAAGGCAACATAAGCAAGACATCAGAATAGGAAGACAGCAAACTAGAACTGGAACCAAGGAAATGGTAGGAAGGGCAGGGACTGGAAAAGGATATACAGAAGGGGAGGTTACAAGGGTATACTAGAATAGTGCAGGTTAAGAAATCAAGAAAACAAAGTAGCATAGAAGGCAGTGCTGGGGCAGGAACAAGAAGTGAGCTAAGGCTCAGGAGTCAAGGCAGCACTGCAGACAGTGCCGGTTCAGAAACAGGGAATTACCAAAGCTTCAGGAGTCAAGGTAGCACTGCAGGCAGTGCTAGTTCAGGAAACAGGGAAATTACTTTAGCTCAGGAGACAAGGTAGCACTACAGGCAGTGCTGGTTCAGGAACAGGGAATTACTAAAGCTTGAGGAGTCAAGGTAGCACTGCAGGCAGTGCTGGTTCAGGAACAGGGAAATTACCAAAGCTTCAGGAGTCAAGGTAGCACTGCAGGCAGTGCTAGTGCAGGTACAGGGAAATTACTAAAGCTTCTGGGGTCAAGGTAGCACTGCAGGCAATGCTAGTGCAGGTACAGGGAAATTACTAAAGCTTCAGGGGTCAAGGTAGCAATGCAGGCGTGCTAGTTCAAGAAACAGGACATAGCAACAGCTCAGGTGGGATGCAGTTCTTGTGTTTGTGCAGTGCCATACAGTCATTTGTGTAACACAAAAATTCCATATAAATAATTTGATACCAGATTCATCTTCTTTTTAAATTCTCCTTGATTGGCTACATTTTGCCTTTTCCAAATTCACTCCCATTCTATCTGACTATCTGACCGTACCTGCAAAGATAGAGATTGAGCTTAGTAACCTGGAGAGCCACACTACAGCTAAGCTCAGAAAATTCTGCAAGTAGAGGTTGCTTCCAGCCAAAAGGAGCTCCAATGAGGAGGAAGTTAAGCCTGGCGGCTTTTGTGCCAAACTACCGGGGGTTAAGCATAGGTTGATATAGCGACTTTTAAGGTTCACCTTGACAAGAATTGTGTCTGTTGCTGGAGAAGGGTTCACACCCCTCGACCAACAACTCAATTTCTCACACTATGTGTGAATGCAAACTGAGTATCAATAAAGTTGGCGTAAGCTTCTGAATCCAAAAGGACAGATCTCATCCATGGGACTTGAGAAAGAGAGCACAACATTTAAATAAAGAGATAAGCAGTATCTTCAGTAGATGTCTTAAAACTTGGTTTACGTCTACTGTCTAGGCCCGAGCTGAGTCTTCTGGCAGTTGGACAAAACTGCCCATTAAGCCCATATGTTCCGCATGACAAGCATAATTGATCTTAACTGCATTGGTCTTTTTCTGATGTTGATAATTTCTTCCTCACACTTCTAATTTTCATGGGTTCCTGACGAGTCCCTGTAGTGGAAGTAGGGCCAATGACTGGTTTGAGAGTATTATAAGTACTACAAGCTTCACATAATCTCTCTTGTCCTCTATGTGCATGCTGTTGATCGACCTGTAAAACTATGATCATTGAGAGCCATTGAGGTGGTGGATCGGCTAACAACTAATGACGCTGCTACCTTCTTATTATCCCATAAGGATGTATGTCATTACATCGCATACCAATATCACACGTGCCATTACAATGCGGGTATAACTACCCGATGTAATGACTTCGACATGCGATTACATCGCATACTTTGACCACGACTATGCTTTTACCGCCATGCCATCACAATGCAAAGGCATGCGTGGTAAAGCTATAGTTGTGGTAAAAGTTTGCAAGGTAAGTGACCTCTACTCTACTCTACCCTACCCTACACACTAATATAGTACCCCTACACAACCCTCCCCCACCCTCCAGTCTTCTCCATACAATTACACTACACTTCCCTACATGACCCCGACACTACCCTAAAACACTACACTACACACATACACTACAACACTACCCTAAACCCTAATGCACTACACTACTGAAACACTACAACAATACCCTAAACCCTAAAACACTACACTACACAAACTCTACAACATTACCCTAAACCCTTAAACACTACAAACCTACCCTAAACACAAAAACACTACTCTACACAAACACTACTGGACTACACTAAAACCTAAAACACTACACTACCCTAAACCCTAAAACACTACACTACACAAACCCACAACACTACCCTAAACCCTAACACACTACACTACACAAACACTACTAAACTACCCTAAAACACTACACAAACACTACTACGCTACCCTAAACCCTAAAACATTACACAAACACTACTATACTACACTAAACCCTAAAACAATGCACTGCCCTAAACCCTAAAACACTACACTACCCTAAACCCTAAAACACTAAACTACACAAACCCACAACACTACCCTAAACCCTAAAACAACACTACACTGCACAAACACTACTAAACTACCCTAAACCCTAAAACCCTACACAAACACTACTACGCTACCATAAACCCTAAAACCCTACACAAACACTACTACGCTACCATAAACCCTAAAACATTACACAAACACTACTATACTACACTAAACCCTAAAACAATGCACTGCCCTAAACCCTAAACACTACACTACACAAACACTACACTACCCTAAACCCTAAAACACTACACTACACAAACACTAATACAATAACCTAAACCCTAAAACACTACACAAACTCTTCAACACTACCCTACACAAATACTACAACACTACCCTAAACCCTAAAACACTACACAAACACTACAACACTACCCTAAACCCTAAAACACTACAATACACAAACACTACTACACTACCCTAAAACCTAAATCACTACACTACCCTAAACCGTAAAACACTTCACTACACAAACACTACTACATTACCCTAAACCCTAAAACACTACATTACCCTAAACCCTAAAACACTACACTACACAAACACCACTACACTACCCTAAAACCTAAATCACTGCACTATCCTAAACCCTAAAACACTACACTACACAAACACTACTACACTACGCTAAACCCTAAAACACTACACTACACAAACACTACTACACTGCCCTAAACCCTAAAACACTACACTTCACAAACACTACTACAATACTCTAAAACATAAATCACTACACTACTCTAAACCCTAAAACACTACACTACACAAACTCTACTAGCCTACCCTAAACCCTAAAACACTACACTACACAAACACTACTACACTACCCTAAATCATAAAACACCTTAAACCCTAAAACACTACACTACACAAACACTTCTACATTACCCCAAACCCTAAAAAACCACACTACCCTAAACCCTAAAACACTACAATACACAAACACTACTACACTTCCCTAAAACCTAAATCACTACACTACCCTAAAACCTAAATCACTGCACTATCCTAAACCCTAAAACACTATACTATACAAACACTACTACACTACGCTAAACCCTAAAACACTACACTACACAAACACTACTACACTACCCTAAACCCTAAAACCCTACACTACACAAACACTACTACAATTCTCTAAAACCTAAATCACTACACTACTCTAAACCCTAAAACACTACACTACACAAACTCTACTAGACTACCCTAAACCCTAAAACACTACACTACACAAACACTACTACACTACCCTAAATCATAAAACACTACACTACCTTAAACCCTAAAACACTACACTACACAAACACTTCTACATTACCCTAAACCCTAAAAAACCACACTACCCTAAACCTTAAAACACTACACTACACAAACACTACTACACTACCCTTTCACCTAAATCACTACACTACCCTAAACCCTAATACACTACACTAAACAAACACTATAACACTACGCTACACTACACTAAAACACACTAAAACGTTAAAAAAACACACAACACAAACATTACAACACTACTTTTACACTATCCTAACCCCTACAAAAGTAACCCCCACCCCAAGCTCTATCCCCCTTACCTCTCTCGTCTCTAGTGTCGCCGTCTCTGCTCCCGGTTCCTGCCTCCTCCTTCCTGCTGGATGCAAGTCGTTGTGAAGAAGCAGCCTCAGTTTCCTCACAACGATTTGGATAGCTGCCGCCATTACACATTACATCGCATGCGTTGTAAAAGTGCATGCGATGTACTGGTATGCATGGTTTTTACTACGCGTTGTACCATCGCATGCGTTGTATCGCATGCGATGTAATACCAACGCGTGGTAAAAACCGCGTTGTAATGGCTGTTCCCCATCCCATAAACCTGAATAAAATACAACTACTGCTACTTTATCAGCTTAGGAAGTCTTTGACCACAGTCTTTAAAATGCAATGATACCTTGGGAACCCTGTTGCAATGTAAGTAAGTGCATGAGTGCCTCTTGACTAATATGTCAATCAAATATCGCCTTGAACGAGGTTAGGATTAGGCATGCATTATAGTTTTATAATACTGAATAGTGTTTTAGTATTAATGGAGTAATCTAATCCAGGTCTTTCTTACTATAAAAGGACAGCACAAATGATTGTTGAGATAAATCAGAAACAAACTGATGAGGACAAGCCTAAAAATGTAATTGGCGCTAATCCAAAAAGGATCAAAACATCTTATGATCGCCAGTAAATATATCAGCAAAGCAATGGTAGTAGTATTGGTGCACACTCCAGTACAGGTGTGTGTCGCGAACTGTACAGCATAGAAAAGGGTTCCTCTGCATACAGGTTCATCCAAATAATTTCATTGGCTTCTTCTTTTTTTCAGGCATAATATTAGATCATTTTTAGATTAAATTATGGAGCTTTTAATATGATATTCAGTAGATTGGTGGGTTAGCATTTAGGTATCACTTCATCTTCCAATTTTATGTTTCATTAACATGGCATTCACCGTGTTTTCTATCAAAGGTTTACTTTAAAGCGTATAAACAATATGAAATGTCAGGCTATCATGTATATGTTGTAGTTCATATTCATTTTCCATTTGTGATGGACATAAACAAACTGCCCTTTGCTTCTTATCAGAAATAGTCAAACCTTCACAATTTACAGATGAAATTGTAGAACTTTTAATATGGTAGTCGATAGATTGGATAGTGCTGTGCACCCTGCAACACACACCTATACAGGATTGTGCACAATACTATTTGTTATGTTTCTCGGGGTGGACGAACACTGCAGGTGTAGCACACTTCAAAAGGATCAATTGTACCATAAGTTTTAATTAACAATTTGAGTTCACACACATAGCATTATCTGTGTTTTTATTAAAGTAATAGTAGGTTCCCGGGAAAGCCCCGTAGATGGGATGTGTTTGAGCCTGGGGGAGTGAGGAGGGCAGGGGGTGCTCATAGTAGCTGTCAATGGTCCAAAAAGCAGTTGATGGCATTTCAATGGCAATGGGGTGAGCAGATTGTCTTGAGCTCATGAATACTCTAGTTTAGCATGAGCAGTGTGCAGTGTATTGTTTCGATGGCTTGAGACAGTGCCGATAGGGGGTCGTTGTGATATTCATTAAGGTCTGGCAAGCTGTCCGGAATCAGGGAAAAGAGAAGAGAACACTGCTGACAAACCCCAGTTTCCCAACATCCACAAGTCTCCCAGAACAAAATGCATATAACTATATAATGTAGATTGAATGAGGTGGCTGCAGGGAAACTGGGACAAAACAAAGAGAAAATTGGAAGTACTGCAGTTCTAGATCAGATGTTACCGAACCTGCGAACACATTGTTGCGATGGTAGCACAAAGTTAATACAATTTGTAAATATAAAACAATGCACCAATCGAGGAAAATGCATTTGAATATTACTCACTACCTGCATGGTTTGTGGACAGCTGTCCCCAGAGTAAGTGAATGAGACTGATCCTACTGGAAGCCAGAGGCAACTGTAATAAAGCACAAACACTAAAAAACTAGGCCAAATTCTAGTCATGACTATCCCAAGGGGAGGAACATGAAAAAACCAACAAATCCGAGCAAGGGAGGAGCTACATGATGAACTGCATTGAAGAAAGGAAAACCCAGCTACTCATAATGTTGCCAGGCAGTGTGCTACTCTGTCCCTCACCTTTTATTCTGTCACTGCCATTCATGACTTGGTACAGGAAATAAAGGTATCAACCATCTCAGGGGTTGCCAAATGGATTAGGTTCTATGGCCAGACATTGTGTTACCAAAAGGCGGTTGTCATCTTGGATTGGATTTCAAATTAGTTGAACCCAATGTCCTGCTCCACTGCCATCCTACACCCAGATGTGATATCCTCCCACTTCCTTTGGCCTCTAACCACTTACACCAAAATGCTGAACCTGACATTGAACCAAATGCTGGCTTTTTGAGACTTGACATGTGCAGAAGTGTAATTCCTGACAGTAGTGGCTTGTGACACGTTGAAGTCACTTTGCGACGTCCTCTCCATATGTGTTTGGGACATCCAGTTTGTAGCGTCTTGAGTTAGCTTATGAGGTAGTTACAGCTTATACCACTCTGATTTACCTCATTATTGAAAAATTGTTTCAGTTCAGTCTGGGAGCTACTGCCAGGGCTAGGCGAGGGACCCAAAGTTTACTTCATCACCAGTGGTGTAGCTAGACATTTTGCCGCCTCCGGTGGCCCCTGCATTGGCCTCCCAGTGGCAGTCACATGAACATGAAGGAGTGGGGGGAAAGGTGCTGGAGATTCCTGCCTTTGCCGCCCCATGACGGCAGCAGGTAAGAACATGGAGGGGAGGAAGGGGAGGAGGCCGCTGCCCCCAGAACTCTTGCCGCCCGGGGCAGACCGCCCCCTTGTTAGGCCACTGTTCATCACACTGGTTGGGAGTTTCAGGAGGATTATTGCGCAGATCATGTGACATCTTGTATGTGAAGACAAAGGTGGCACTCACTAGAATTTACATCCTAGAATACTACATGTTCTACTTATTGTTGTAGCGGAAATGCTTCAAGTGAAATCTACTATGGCTTGACATTTGCTCAAAAAATTGGAACATTTCTGTTGTCACAAAACTAATTCAGGCACAATGTCTTAACTAATAATGTAGATTTTCCTAGTAATTTGTGAAGGAAGGTTTAATTTTATTAAAGACACAGAGGCAAGTATTATGCTATTTTAAATTGCTTTAATTTAAATAGCAGCCAAGAAAGATATAAAACTACAACTCCCAAGAGGCTTAGCAACATGCTAGCCAATGGTAAGGAGAAATGTAATGCACATCACCACCAAAAGTATAACATCAATACGTATAATGTCCTGCTTGGCTGTGAACAGCCCTCTTTTCTTGTGTGAGAAATGTGATAGGACCAGAAACTAAAGGCTAAATGAAGAAAAGAATTGAGAAAGCCATAGCAAATGTAAGCTGTTCTTGCCAAAAGTTACTAAGATGGAAAGTCTGTGAAGGTGCCAAGGGCACCAGTGGACATCCATTTTGAAGCGTTGAAGAGGAAATAGCAGGAGAGAATTCAGTCCGAACAATGATGTCCCTATGAGGATGTAGGTGGTAATGCTGGAGCCGCTGTCAGAGAGGGAAAGAAACACAGGTTACCAAGTGTTGAAGGGGCATAATATTCGCCTTTGTGTCTTTCTTAAAATTAATACTTTCCTTCATAAATTACTAGGAAAATCTACATTTTGTGTCAAGACCAGAGCCTCCTATTACTCTTGTTTAAAGCATGGCAACTACAACAGTAGCTGCAGTGAGAACTATTTTGCAATGAAATGTTCCAAATACTTTATCATTGGACCAGACAGCTGATCTCAAATGTCCTCTAATCTGGAACTTGCCCAGAAGGTTTTAGAAGCCGTATCACCACTAGCAGAATGAGCCCCAAGAACAGAAATATCAATGCCTGCTAAGGACATAACCCATCTGACCCAAGGAGCAGGGATGGCAGAAGAAGCAGGATTCTAGGGCTTATGCAAGGAAGTGAGAAGTTGGGATTGAGAGGATGTTCTGAGATCCTAAGTCTGTTGTTCATACACCTTGAGACATTGACTGACACACAGCTTAGGTTGATTTGGGTATTGAGGGCAAAATACTGAATTTAAATGGCTTTTTTTACGTTTATTATTTGTAAACATAACCCCAGAGGGGGTATACTGACGAGAAGAAACGTCTACAGCCTTGACTTCTGATAAACATTTAATATAAATTAAGCACAATAACAGAATTAGCAGAAAGCTTTTTCAAGGAAAGAGCAGCATTATCAGGCCATGAAAGGAACAGGTTCCAAACCACATTGATGTCCAACAATTTGTTGTATTATCGAATAGGAGGTTTAAAAATTGTTGCTCCCTTTAAAAGATGACAGATGAGCCGATTTTCTACGATTGATTTGCCGTTGATGTAGGGATGGCTCAATGAAATTGCCGATCTGTCCAGGTTCACTAACCTGTAAGACTTACCCCCACTAGCTTCAGCTGCCAAAAGATTAATGACTATGAAGCCCATGAGGACTTGCAATCTTTAGTTGCTTTTGGAGCCCAGGCTTTGCTAATGAATTCTGACGCCTTTGGCGGAATGAAATGGGAAGATTGGGCTGACCAGCTATTCTCCAATTAGGAAGAATGAGAAAGTTGTCGATGACCAGATTGTGAGGATGCCCGAAAGGATCCCGAAGAAGATTTGGAAAGGATGAAAGAAGGACTGGGAAATCAATGGCGAGTTCTAGAAGGGTAGGAAACCAAACCTGTGATTGCCAGAATGGGACCACCAGTACCGTAGAAACCTGTTGACATCTGACCAGAGGCAACACTCTGTCATTAGAAAAGGAGTAAAAGCGTAGTTGATTGACTGAGACCAGTCCTGTAAGAAAGCATCTGTAGCTAAGGCTAGAGGATCTGGATGCCACCTGAAGAAATGCAGCGGGTGTGTATTGAGCCTTGAAGCGGAAAGATCGATGTGAAAAGGGCCCAATTCTTAAGAGAGAGTTGGAGGAGTCTTTGGATCTCCTGTTGCGGTAAGAACATCCAGCAAAGTGACTCCTGCTTCCACAAGCCTGTGCAGAAACCTGTTGGGAAAAAGAATACCTTTTTAGGGATTATTCTGTCTCATCAATTGAAGAAAAATTAGTGACATATCGACTAAGGTCTTTAATAAAGGAATCTCTAAACAGGAGACCAACAACGTTAATGCCTGGATCAAGTGTAGCTAAATAAGCAAATTTCAGATTCAACTTTAGGCTCATGGGTTAGTGCTGAGTTGGCATTTCCATGTAAGCATAAGGCTCTTTGAGTCCACATGGAAAGATCCTGGGGATCAATATCCAAATCATCCTATGTAGCGGCCTCTTCCATGTCAAAGATGCGAGCTAGAGGACCAACTACGTCTAGTAATTTATCTTGACAAGTAGACCATGCCTTGTCAATGCCTTTGCAAGTGTGTTTTCCGAAGTTAGGAAACAATGTGAGCAAAGATGGGTCAATGGACGGGGTAGCAGCAATGTTGGAGTAAAGAAATGGATGAGGACATTAAATTCTTAATTTGCTTCTAGTTTTCTTTTCTAAGGGATGGCGAAGTTGTGAAGATATATAATCTTCCACAAGGGCAGCAGGAAACGACTCTGTTGAGTTTGAATGACGAGTCAAAAAGGGACAGAGTCTAGGACAGACAGCAAATTGCGATTCCTTAAATACAATGTAGGAAGCACCCAAGTTGTGCGACTATTGGCTTAAGGAATCGCAAAATACCACCAACCTGAAGTTGGTGGTATTTTGCGATTTCTTTGAAAAATGCAGTTTTTGGCATTTTTCAAAGTGCCATGTGGGTCACATACATGCCCTTAGGGCATGTATGTGGGCCACATGTGCACACATGTCAATTTTAGGGGGTGCAAAAGGGTGTCCTATTGACACCCTTACAACCCTGAAATTGCATTCTCAATTTGCTATTCTCTAATTGAGAATCGCAAATTGAAAATGTCTTCCCACTCATTCCTATGGGCCTTATAGCCCATAGGAATGAATGAGAAGGTGTTCCTTATTTGCAAATCGCAATTTGCCATTTGCAAATAAGGAATAAGTGGGATTCGCAATAAAATTAGCTAATTCTACCTACATTTCGTTATGCGATTCTCTAATTGCGATTCCCTAAAATTGCAATTTGAGAATCGCTAAATGAAAATTACCTACATATGCCCCTAAATGATTAACAGTGAAATAATTGCCCAGAAAACACACCCCATGGGGTGTGTACTGTTGTTGGTGGTTGCTGGTGAGCTTAGAGTAGGTGAGGAAACAGGCCGCGTCCTTCTGGTGACACTGTGTGAGATTGTGGCAGAAGGACTTGCACAGGGCTAGAGCAGAGCCAGAAAAATATAAGCGAAAGGGAACTGTTTGTGGTAGAACACTTAGCGGAGCGGTGAAGAGATGCTGGCAACGTTTAGAAAATAGGGTTGCGAACTTCGGTGAGGAGAAAGAATGCCACACTGTGCACGTGTGCGAAGCACAGGCAGCACACGGCGAGTGCACGGATCTTGAGGGTAGGAGACCTAATGCTAAATGGCAATGTTATCAAAATAAAACTGAGATAATAGAAACACACAGTGTAAAAATGAACATAAATATAACGAAATGTACTTATCTTGACTGCGAGCACCAAGAAAAGAGGGCTGTTCCCAGTCAAGTGGGACACTATATGTACTGATATTATAATATTGATGGTTATGTTCATAGTGTTTCTTTTTTCCATTGGCTAGCATTTTGCTAAGTCTCTTTGGATTTATAGTTTATTTTTATCTTTCTTGACTGCTATTCAAATTTAAGTAAGTTAAGCTAGCATAATAGGAGCCTTCAGTCTTGACATAAAATTTCTATTTTGAAAGTGGATTTTCCTTTTACTGAAGAAAAGTCATGATTTAATTAAAGTCATCCATTCTTGTTACTCTTTATTATAGCAGCCAGTTAGATTACTGGAATTACCTTTGCCATGAATCCAAGTGAGCTTGTTGAGCAACTACTGCATTACTGATTGTTAATTGGAAAATGCACTTCTTCAGGTCATTTTCAGTTTCATTTGTTTGTATGGCCAGTGTCTGTGTAAGTGCTGACGTGCAGGAATATACTAGTGTCAGCCCCTGCTAAAGCGCCTGTGATGCCATCAGTAGAATAGTGGTGCTTAGGTGAAGAGAATGTGATACGCTGAAGAGTTAGGAGGCAGGGGTGAGCATAGAAGGGGTTTACGCATGGATCCCCATTTTCATGCAAGTAGCACTAAGAGAAGCCTTCATTAGCTAGTCCCATGGGTAGATTCCTGGTCAATCTCTCAAACTTAACTTATCCTGAGAGAGGTCCCATGTTCCTCAAACATCAGATGTGCTTCAGTGACCCACCCTTTCTTGCATAGTTTGAGCGAGGTAGATGAGACGGGAATACTATGCTAAATAGTATTTCAGGTGATCTTCCACAATTCAACCCTTTGAGCACCATGGGGGTAAAAGAATTGTTTCGCATAAAGAATTATCAGAGGACAGCCAGGTATGACTGGAAAGATGGGTCTATATTCACTAAGGTAAATATACATGTGTAGATTTTCTTTTGTGTATATTTACTACTACACCAAGTAACTTTACACTTTTTTGCTATTCACC
This sequence comes from Lissotriton helveticus, assembly GCF_964261635.1. Lineage (NCBI taxonomy): Eukaryota > Metazoa > Chordata > Amphibia > Caudata > Salamandridae > Lissotriton > Lissotriton helveticus. The sequence goes on from NC_136069.1 coordinate 379,746,408, forward strand.
ATTTCAGGCCTTGATTCACAAACTGCATTTGTAGTACGTAAAGTAGTACTATAGTAGTTCTACTTACTAAAAAATTCACAAACCTGCGAAAGGAAATCTCCATCCCCAAGTCTGCTATGGGGAGATACTCACACATGTCTACTTATTAGTAAATGTGGGAGGGACCAGACAAGTGGCTAGTGGAGTAATGAAGGGTATAGGGAATATCATGGAGGGTTTTAGGCAGAGGCAGCACACACCCACAAAATAGTAGACCCATCCCTACTCCCAAACTGCATTTATAAAGTTACTACAGCCAAAATTCTTCAGGAAAAATTTGTGATCGATTGCATTGTTTGGATATTTTAGTTTGGGACTGGGTCTGCTTTTTCAATTTTCTTGGTGCAGAGTCCTTCTTCCCCAGCCTTTCTTGTTTTGTTTGGTGAGTAGCTAAATAAGTAGGCACTTATCATGTAGGGTGGTAATATTTCCTACAATTAATTTTAATATGTTGTGCTACGTATCTTTGCATATCATGAATGGCATTAAAAGTTTCTTAGTTACTTTGATAGGATCTGAAGAAAAGTTGTGTTATGAATTTTTGTATAATGCGCATGGCGCTTACATCTTTCTTGTTACAATGAGAGGAAACATATAGGATTTAGCCACTGGGCCAGTGTCAGTTTATTTTCACAACTTTTAGTGTTCATTATGTATATATATATATATATATATATATATATGACGAAGCTTGTCACTTAGAAGACAGAAATGCCGGATAAAAAGCAACAAAGAGTCGACCCAAAGGTGCTGGTGCAAAGGTGGTTTAATTCGATAAAGCCAGCGCTGCCGCCATGACGCGTTTCGCCTTCGAGAAGGCTTGATCACATGACAAACTGCATGACAGTGAGCAGAGCATTTAAAGTGACAGTGCATGAGATTGTATCATGGAAATGGAAAAAATACTTTACATTAAATTGAAAACGCTGCGTTTGTGCAATCAATAAAGGATGCCCTAATGAAACACCTAGTTTTTGCTCAGCAATGTTTCACAATTAATAAAATCAGATGTACAGTTTATAAATGAAAGAGCATATTTACAAGACACAAACCGGTAAAAAAACACACTATATATACACGACAAATAATTTTATCTATGTACACGAGCATTGGGCCATTATTTTATGTCACATCCAAATATCCGGTTTTGTGTAAAAAGTCAAAAATGATATGCTCATATTCAAAACAGCAGCGTTGGTCCAAAATCATGAGACAACGTTTACACAAAATCTAAATAGAGCCCAAGTGGGCCGGTCACAATGTCTGCCAGAAATATGAAAAGTGCATATAATGATGGTGCAAAATTAGCAATAAAGTGCAAGTGTTATGACAGATGATTCCAGAATAAAGTCATAGAAAAGTTTTTCTAAAAAAGGTACTTAATTTTGTAGTTTAAAAATTATTTCTTATTATATACAGAATAGAAACAACACATGGGGAACAGAAATTACTCAATAAATCCGGAGAGGTCTTATGGGCATACTGATTAATCCTAGAGACAAGTATAGAGATCTTCCCTGTCATTGAGACCATTAGGAATTTTTGTATTAAGCTCCAAGATGTATCTCGTCTCAAGGAGACGGAGTTTGGCCTCGCGGTCACCTCCTCTCCTTGAGACTTCGACACAATCAATTAAAAAGAATTGGAGCTTATCAGGTATGCCTAAATGTTTATCCTGAAAATGCCTGGCAACCGGATAATTCTGATTGTGCCCCGATATTGCGCGTATGTGTTGGAGTATCCGTTTGTGGGCGGGAAGTTTGGTACTGCCCACATATTGAAGCCCACATGGACACTCCAACACATAAATGGCATAATCAGTTTTGCAGGTGAGCCACTTGGAAATAGCAATAGGATGTTCATGAAATGGGCTTCTAAAGTGTGTCCTATTGCCGCCAAATCGACAGGCTTTGCACTGTGGACACGCCTTGAAACCCTTCTTTAGTGCGGACCAAGTAGTTGAGGCTTTGGGCTCCAAGGTATTGCTAACTAGGGCCTTAGACATCGAAGGGGATCTTCTGAATGTCAATACTGGTTTGATGTCTATTTTGTGACCAATCACTGGATCACTTCGAACCAGATTTCAGTTGTTATTTAAGATTTTCCGAAGAGCCCCATGTTGACGGTTATATGTCAAAATGACTCGTGGGGAACTAGTTTGAACCTCCCCTACCAAGGAGACATCCAAATGGATGTTTCTAGTTTTAGGAATCAATGCCTCCTGTCTGCTGACTGAATTTGAATGCCTGATCGCTTTGGTGAGATTCTCAGTTGAATAGCCCCTAGCCAGGAAACGTAACCTGCATGCCTCCTGTGCAGCCGCACATTCGGCATCCGTACTGCAGATTCTTTTTATTCGGAGCATTTCTCTAAAGGGAATGCTCCGAATTAAGTGGGCCGGATGTTGGCTATTAGAGTGTAAAATAGTGTTTCCTGCACTGGGCTTCCTGTAGAGTCTCGTATTTAAGGTGGTGCCTTCCACAAATACCTCGACATACAGAAAACAAATAGATTTGGAACTTATATTAGAAGTAAAATTTAGATTGACAGTATTTACATTAATCAAATCAACAAAAGCCTTGGCACTATCAAAACTACCTCTCCAAATAAGAAAAATATCATCAATGTAACGCAAATACAAAACAATATTGTTGGAAATGAAATCGTGGTCTTGGCCGATTAGGACCTGCTCCTCCCATAGCCCAACGTGTAAACACGCGTAGCTAGGTGAGAAGCAGGCCCCCATCGCCACACCTCTAACCTGATGGTAGATTACGCCATTGAAGATAAAAAAGTTTTGTTCGAGGCACATTCTGGTCATCTCCAATAACATCTTATTGTGTGCCATCGATTGAGGTGAGCCCTTGTTTAAGTAATAGTCCAAGGCCTTGAGTCCATCGCAATGTCTGATCGAGGTATAAAGGGATGAAACATCCAAAGTCATTAGTACCATATTCTCTTCCCAAACAAAATGTTCAATCTTGCCTAGAAAGTCAAAAGAATCCCTAACATAAGAATTGAGATTCTTAACATGGCTCTGTAAAAAGAAGTCTATATATTTGGAAACATGTTCCAAAGAGCTGTCAATGGCCGAAATGATGGGACGGCCCGGTGGTGTATCAATGTCTTTATGGATCTTTGGGATCAAGTAAAATGAGGGGATAACCGGATGATCTTTCCTTAGGTATCTGAACTCCTCATGTGTAAGTAGTCCAGCACTTCTCCATGCTTGGAGTTTCTGATGTTGTTCAGCCCACATGTTCTTGACAGTCTGGATATTGCTTCTGCGGTAACATGAAATGTCATTAAGTTGTAATTCCGCTTGTTGGAGATACATATCTTTAGGCCAAAGGACCACGTTTCCGCCCTTATCGGCCTGTTTCACAATGATGTTATTATCCTTTTGTAGTTTCGCGATCAGTTGTTTATAACATCGATTTTGTTTTGAAATGTGAGACTTCTTTTTGTTTGTTGTGGTGTACAGTTGTTTCATGTCTCGAACCACACTCTCCTGAAATGTATCCAATTTTTGTATAATGCGCATGGCGCTTACATCTTTCTTGTTACAATGAAAGGAAACATATAGGATTTAGCCACTGGGCCAGTGTCAGTTTATTTTCACAACTTTTAGTGTTCATTATGTATATATATATATATATATATATATATTAATATATATATATATATATATATATATATATATGTATATATATATATATTTACGATACAGTAAAAGCATGTACAAGTAATCAGCTGCAAAGAAGACAAAGTGAAGTAACTGTTGCGTCAACCTCGGCTTCAGAACTAAGTTCAGCCGCTGAGAGTGACCCGGAGTATGATGGAAATAGGGCTCAGCAGTTGGGGTTTACCAAACTCTCTTTGGCCGAGGAAGTCGACTGCCTTTACAGAGACAGACGGGAAACGTTGAGACTGCGTGTACCCCTTGGAGCCAAAAATAAAGGTACAATTTCAAGCGGCAACAAAGAAGAAAGTGCTGAAAAGAAATCAAAAATTTGGGCAAAAAGGGGGGCAGAGGCAGATGGAACCGATTCCAGGACAGGAATCAGGCACAATCACAGATTACAGCACAGTGATTAATTTAACAGAGATGAAGTTAACAACAGCGGAAACAAAGGTTTTAGAATTGGGACTTTCATACTGTCCTGCTCGCAAATTCAATTATGCTGATGTCAGGTTAGATACTTATCGCTTTGTAAGAAAACTCAAACTCACTAAATTCCATCAAATGCAACCGAAGGGGAAAAAGAAAATAGACTCTTCTAATATGGTACACCCGAATAGCCCTCCTCTTCTGAATGCGGGTGATTTTGAGGTGTTTGAGGATGCTTGGGCATTACGTACTGAACAAGATGACTTTGTGGCCACAGACAGCATGGTGCAAGCAGAAGATAGAAAAGCATGGCAGACACCATTTAAACCAAAATCAATCTTCCATCCTATCATGCTACATGATAATGTAGATGTGTATCATGAATTGGTAACACAAGATTTGAAATAAATTTACACATCTGTTAATAAATCTTACCATGCGACCAGCAAACTTAATCTATGCTACAAGAATTTGATGAAAAAATAGGGGGCAGATGCCAATGTTATCGTGAGACAAGCCGACAAGGGGGGCAACGTGGTCCTATGACCACGGCAGCTCTACATGTTTGAGGCAGAAACACAACTATCGGATTTGGCATGCTACAGGAAAAGTAATATACATGTTGTTAAAACGGCATGGAATGAACATTATTAAAAACTCCTGGATTGGAAGAGTGGGGAATTATTGAGCGATGCAGAGTATCGGTTCCTGAAGAAAGAACACCCAGTGATCCCTACATTCTACTTGATTCCAAAAGTACACAAATGCACTGCCAAACCGCCGGGCAGACCGAGAATATCAGCAATAAACAGCATCATGGAGAACACCTCGAAATATATTGATTATTTCCTACAGGAATGGGTCCAAGGCTTAAGCTCTTTTGTTCAAGATACCTCCGACTTTTTGAGAAAGATTGAGAAAGTAGATTGGTGTTCAGATATGTTATTAACGACATTGGATGTGACTTCTCTGTACACCTCAATAAGACACAATGATGGCATAAGAGCAGTTGAGCACTTTCTTAATATGAGACCTATGAATTGTGCGCCTCATAACAAAATGTTATTGGCCATGGTGAAAGAATGCCTCGATAATCAGATTTATCACCAGGTGAGAGGAGTGGCGATGGGGGCTGCTTCTCCCCCAGCTACTCTTGTTTACACATGGGGCTGTGGGAGGAGCAGGTCCTGAGGGGAGAGCACAAGAAAGCCATGGAGGATCATGTTGTGACCTATTTAAGATACATTGATGACCTATTTTTCATCTGGAGAGGCTCAGAAATGAGTGCCAGGCAATTTGTTGAAAAGTTGGATAATAACTGTTTAAATTTGAACTTTACATCTACAATTAACACACAGACAGTTTGCTTTCTTGATGTAGAGGTGTACACAGAGAGTAACACTTTGGCAACCAAACTATACAGAAAGTCCACAGCAGGCAACACAGTACTACATGCGTCGAGTCACCATCCGCAGCATCTGATACGCAGCATCTCGTTTGGGGAGATGCTGCGAATCAGACGCATTTGCAGCACGGACGTGGAGTGCCAGATTACCCAACAGGCCAGTAATAAATGCTTTTTGGCAAGCGGTTATGCCCTCTGTGTGATAGAGGAAGCAATGAATAAGACTAAGGGCCCGATGTAGGTAATCCCAGATTACCGATTCTTAAATACCGAATCATACCGATTCGGTATTTAAGAACAGGCAAATGGGATGTAGGTATTTTTTCTTTAAAAATTACCAAATCGGTAAGTTTCGGTAATTACCGAATCGGTATTTACCGATTCAGTAATTGACATTCATTCCTATGGGGCTGGAGGCCCATAGGAATAAATGCCAATTACCGAATCGGTAAATACCGTTTCGGTAATTGGGGGAAACATTGAAGGATGGCAGGGTGTCACTTTGACACCCTGTTGCGTCCCTCAATTGTGTATGGGTGCACATGTTGCAGACATACATGCCCTAAGGCATGTATGTCTGCAACATGGCACTGTTGGAAAAGCAAAAAAAATGCTTTTTCAAAGGTTTTCATTATTTACCACCAACTTTTAGTTGGTGGTAAATAACGAATCCTAAAACGGGAAAAGCACTCATTTGAGTGCTCCCTACATTTCAGATTCTGTAATTTACCGATTCTGTATTTTTAAGAATCGGTAATTTACCGAATCCTTGAATACCGCTTTGGTAAATTTCCGAATCTGAAATCTACCACCTACATATATATGTAGGTGGCTTCATTTCAGATTCGGTAATTTACCCAATCGGTATTTAAGAATTCGGTAAATTACCGATTTTTAAAAATACCGAATTGGTAAATTACTGAATCTGAAATGTAGGGAGCACTCAAATGAGTGCTTTTCCCATCTTAGGATTCGTTATTTACCACTAACTAGAAGTTGGTGGTAAATAATGCAAACCTTAGAAAAAGTATTTTTTTTGCTTTCCCAACAGTGCCATGTTGCAGACATACATGCCCCTAGGGCATGTATGTCTGCAACATGTGCACCTATACACATTTGAGGGGTGCAACAGGGTGTCAAAGTGACACCCTGCCACACTTCAATGTTTCCCCTATTTACCGAATCGGTATTTATCGATTCGGTAATTGCCATTCATTCCTATGGGCCACCAGGCCCATAGGAATGAATGGCAATTACCGAATCGGTAAATACCGATTCGGTAATTACCGAAACTTACCGATTCGGTAATTATATAAGAAAAAATACCTACATCCCATTTGCCTGTTCTTAAATACCGAATCGGTATGATTCGGTATTTAAGAATCGGTAATCTGGGATTACCTACATCGGGCCCTAAATCTTTAACTAGAAGTGAGGCGTTGATACCTAAACCACAGAAGGAGAGTCCAGTTGCAAATAAATCTGATTTCCAAACTAGGATAATCCTTACTTTTAGTTGACAACATCAGGAATTGCGGAGGATCTACACACGCAATTGGAATTTGGTACAAGGGGACCCTGTAATTGGAGGGTTGGTATCAAACAAACCTGCCCTTGCTTATAGAAAATCACAATCGATGGGCAACAGTTTGGTGAGCAACAGTCCTGAAGTAGTGACTCAAGGAACATGGATGTCACAGATCAAGGGTTTTAGAAAATGTCCCAGTTGCAAGACCTGCAAATTTGGCAGCAATAAAACCCAATATACCAGTCCTTTCCATACAGAACCCATCGCGATCAACAAGAGATTGACTTGTAGGACGGACTTTGCTATTTATGTACTGGAGTGTCCTTGTGGGTTCAGATACATTGGCAGTACCAAACTGCCAGCCCACAAACGAAAACTCCAGCACATTAGAGCAATTACAGGAAGGGATCAAGCCTATCCTGTTGCAAGGCATTTTGAACAGTCTCATAACTGTAACCCTAATCTGTTACAATATTATGTAATTGACACTGTCTGTCCCATGAAGCGGGGTGGCAATCGGGAAGCAAAGCTTAGTCTCCTTAAAACGCGGTACATAATCGAACTTGATACCAAACATCCAGCAGGGCTCAATTCTAGCGAAGATTTCCACACCAGTCTCTAAGCAAGGAATTTTTTAAACAATTGTTTTGGGTCTTATCTGCAAATTAAGATCATTATGGTTTCTGACGTGTTCATTTAGGTTCTCATTTTCATTATGGGCTCATATTGAATAGGAATGAATTAACTGATAGAATCTGGTTCTAGGGATTTTACAAATAAATGCATGTCACTTTTTTGGGGGGGATTTTCACTTTCTTGGGGGGTTTGCAGCATCAATACCAGATAGCATTGGCTATAGTTATATTGGATGCATGTAGCGATTTTGGCAGTAGGGATGCACTATGTTTGCACAATTATATCGTTTTAAAAAAAAAGTCATTACATAAAGTGATTTTACACATTAGGAATTGACAGCATAATTAATTGATGTCGGTACAAGATTAGTAAATGCCCACTGGGGCTGTATTAGAGGAAAAGCAAGAATGACTCTGACAACAACATTAACAGCAGCAATAATGCAGTTTACATGAGTTTGGATATCTAATAGCCCTATTAAAAATGTGGAAAGCGGGATTAAATTCCGGGGTTTCCTGGTTATATATACACACAGACCAATTATTGTGGACACACAGGTCACTAAAAAATCAAGAGAATACTGGTATTACTTAATTGTGTCCCGCAATTCATAATGACATAACGAGGAGTTTGATATAACAAGACTTTTATAAAAACATGTTGTTTCTTAATATTTATATATTTATTCATTTATTTATATATTTATGTGAACATTGATTGTTTTTACCTTCATTCCATGTTGGCTACAAATTGCACATTAAGTCTATATTATGCTGCTATATATTCTGCTGCTATGAAGAGAAATGTTATTCTTCAAAATCTTGGACTGAAACAAGCTTATGTTGCACAGTTCTATTGCACTACGTTGTTTATAGTAACTTTTTACTGTTTATGGTGGATTGGGCAATGCGTCATTTCCTGTGTTTGCACTTATAAATGCCTCCCCTTCTATGACAATGCGTCATGTGATCAAGACCCGATTGGGGGTCAAAACGCGTCATGGCAGACAGGCTGGTTGTATAATAAAGAAATCCTGATTGGCACAGATATCTGGGTCCATTTCTCGTCTTTTTGCCTACCAGTGGCACTTCAAAGCGGCGATTTTCGATGCATATATATACATACATATACAGTTTGTTGTTCGCAAAGGCGCAAATGGGAAAACGGCTGCCACAGAAGACTGTCTTCGGTATGATTCTCCAGCTGCCTTTAAAATGGGCTGCCAGGGAGCACGTAGGTTTGACAGACTTTGTAAAAAATAACATAAGGAACTTTAAATGCACCACCCACCGGAGTGTAAAAAAAGTCACTGTTGGATTGTACTACAGGTACCGGCATGCCGCAAAAGAATGACACTATCCACTGGAGGGCTATAAATTACAAGTAAATGGCAAACGGGAAAGCCGTTGGCATATGTTAGAATAGACAAAGGCAGTTTCGGGAAAAGGTGACATCAATTCTCCAAAGGTGTCTTTCATAAGCATTTCCAGACCTACCCCAGACAAAAGTGCCTAGGTCATTGCCACCACAGTGCACAATTATGAGGTCAGGGTGTTGGAGATGCAAAAAGGACTTAACCAATAGCATCAATTGGTGCACTTTTACCCTCTCTGTCCAATCCATTTAATGTCTACATTTGGTAAACCTAGGTCTTTGTGAATTCCTTTCTGTTCTGCGTACCTTTGGCTCCAGAAAATAAAGCTGTGTCCCACAATCCACACTCTAAGCATCTTGAAGGGAAGTCTGGATGCACTCAGATGGTGTCTGTAAATGAAGTGGCAGTTTGAAAACTAAGCTTTTTATAAAATGGTGGATAATATGAAGTGTTGAAAAACAGAAAAGAAATGATTGGTTGTTAAACAACATTTTACACTGAAAACTAGGGTGCATGTTTCTGTTTTTTAAAAGCATGATTCTTATTGGTTATCAGAAAGTGATTGAGAAGAACATTACGTAGGATAAGCTGGTATATTGAGAAGTCAAGCACACTTGCTGTTTTCATTAGCAACATTATGTGATGAACTTTTGACTGGTGTGCTCAGTTAAGTGTTCCATGAACTGTTTCTATGGTAACAGGCAGAAGGCAGATTGGGGGTAGGGTTGAAATTTATGTAATTTGGAAAGGGTTGAACTCTGTAACCAATAGAAATATGTGTTTGCTTTTGAATTAATGAGGGAAGCAATGTGATTTGATGTGAAGGTGTATATGTGTTCAAAATGAGAGGAAAACTGTGCCATTATTTGGTTCTCTTCAGAGGTGTTTAAAACAGAGAATCTGTATAAGAAAATCTGCTGTGTGACTGATATACTTCTTATTCTAATTTTTTTTTAAAGGTGAGTTATTAATTGGTGAGGGAATGTATGTGGTGCATTTAAATTGTAATCAGACTAATGTGTTAGTCCTGCTAAAGTGCAGGGAATATTTTTTTTCTCTATAATTTTATTGTGAGTGTGTGTGCATTTAAAAAGCATTCTGAGATAAGTATTTGTGTATTGTATGTGCTTGCACACAGATAACTATGCTGTTCTCATGTTTTGGTAGAATTAGAAACCAGTTATTTTTTATTTATTTGAAAAAATTAATCACGTTTCTACATTAAAATGCAGTATTTATTCTAGACTATGAAATGTATTTTGGTAAAATGCAATGGATCGTGTTGTTTTTCTAGAATCACACAGTGAGTCTTGTGTGCATTTAGGAATCATTCTGATTGAAGCAGTCTATATTAATGTGTAGTAGAACATTCTGTGCAATGTGTAGAGTCACCTAAAGTCTTGTAGAGTGGTAAATGTGTTTTGGTAAAAGGTAAGGGATAGAGTTGCTTGAGTAGAATCAGACAGTGAGTCTGTGCATTTAGGAATCACTCTGAGAGAAGTATTTTGGTAGTGTATGTGTTTCCCGACATGTAATTGGTTAAAATCGTATTGTGTTCTCACATTTTGTTAGAATTAGAAAATATTTATTGGTTATGTGTTTCCAAAATGAGTTTATTATTAATAGTAAAATGCAGTTTTGAAATATATGGAATGCATGCTTGATGTTTTTGCAGACAAATAAGTACATGTAGTCTTGCAGTGACACTTCTACCAGTACGATTTCCTACATTACCCAAACACCACTGCACTACTGTAAACCCTTAATCTACCTCCAGCAGGACCACCGACACTACATATTCACAACTTTACTACCCTAAACTTTAAATCTTCCCCAGCAGAACCTCCTACACTACCCAAACACCACTTTACTTTCCTAGAACATTGCTCCAGCACAACCCTCTACACTAGACAAATACCACTGTACTACCTTAACAGACTAATTCAGCACAATCTCCTACAGTACATAAACACAACTGCACAACCCTAAACCCTAAATCTACCACCAGCACGACCCCCTACACTACCCATTCACTACTGCACTAAACTAAATAGTAACACACTACCCCAGCATAATCCCCTACACTTCCCAAACACCATTGCAGTATCCTAAACATTAAATCTACCACAGCATGACAGTCTACACTACTGAAACACTAATGAACTACCATACAACACTATCCCAGTATGTCCTCCTATACTACCCAAACACCAGTGCACTACCCTAAACCTTAAACCTACCCGGGCACAATCTCTTACACTACCCAAACACCACTGTACTTTCCTAGGAACACTACCCAAGCACTACCCCCTGCACTACACAAACACCACTGGTCTACCTTAAACCCTAAACACTATCCGTATCATTACCCTGTACATTACATTAACACAACTACACTTCCCTAGAACACTAACCCAGTACAATGTGCTACACTACCCAAACACTACTGTACTACCCTACTACTCCATTTATAAGAAATATTGTTATTTATCTAGAATCACACTGTGAGTCAGCGTCCATTTGGGAAAATGTAATGAAAGATTTTGTTACTTTATATGTTTGCAGATATATAAATACATGTACTCTTGCAGTGACACTATCCCTAGCATCATTCCCTACACTACAGAAAGACCAGTGCACTACCCTATGCCCTTAATCTACCTTCAGCATGATTACCTATAGTACCCATTCACCACTGCAGTACCCTAAACCCTAAAACACTATACCAGCACGACTCACTACACTACCCAAACACGATTGCACTACCTTAAACCTTAAATCTACCTCAGCACGACCTCCTACAATACCCAAACACCACTGTACTTTCCTAGAACACTACTCCAGAACGACCCCCTATATTACACAAACACCATTGCACTATGTTACAACCTAAAACACTATTCCTACTATGATCCTGTACACTACATAAACACCACCACACTACCCTAGAACACTACCCCAGCACAACCTCCTACACTACCTATTCACCACTGCACTACCCTAAACTCTAAAACACTATAACAGCACGAGCCACTACAGTACTTAAACACCATTATACTACCCTAAACCTTAAATCTACACCAGCATGACCCCCTACACTATCCAAACACTACTGCACTACACTAAAACACTACCACAGCACGACCCTCTACACTACACAAAGACCAGTGCACTACTCTAAACTCTAAATATACCCCTAGAACGACCCACTACACTACATAAACACCACTGTACTACCCTAAACACTAAAACACTACCCAGCATGACCATTTACACTACTCAAATACCATTGTACTACCATAAACTTTAAATCTACCTCAGCATGGCCTCCTACACTACCCAAATACGACTGTAGTATCCTAGAAAACTACCCCAGCATGACTCCCTACACTACCCAAACACTACTGAACTACCCTAAAACCCTACCCCAGCACGACCCCATACACTACACAAACACCACTGCAGTACCTTAAACCCTAAAACACTATCCCTATTATGTCCCCATAAGCTACATAAACACCACTGCATTACCCTAGAACACTACCCCAGCAGGACCTACTACCCTACTCAAACAGCATTGCACTACCCCAGCATGACCCTCTACACTACACAAATACCACTGCACTACCTTAAACCCTAAAACGCTATCCGTAGCATGACCCCATACACTACATAAACACCACTGCACTATCCTAGAAGAGTATCCCAGCATGACCCCCTGTACTATCCAAATACCATTGCAGGACCCTAAACTTTAAATCTATCCCAGCACGACCTGTTACACTACCCAAACACCAGTGTAGTATCCTAAACTCTAAAACACTACCTTCGCATGATCCCCTACACTATTGAAACACTATTATACTACCCTAAACCTTAAATCTATGCCAGCACGACCTCCTACACTCCTGAAATACCACTGCTCTACCCTAGAACAGTACCTCAGCACGACTCCATAAACTAGACAAACAACACTGCACTACTCTAAATTCTAAATCTGTACTGTTGCAAAACCATAGTGACTGTTTATCTACCATGTAGTAATGTATTTACTGAAGTAAAAGTGAACCAAGTATGAATTCACTCCGTGTCTTCCCTTATAGTATTGTGATCATTAGTAAATATGCATGTACTCATACAGTGCTTCAGGTTTTAGTGTTACGGAGTGCTTCAAACTGCTATGCACTATGTATGTAGTGCTCTTACAACCTTCACAGTTGTGCTTCAGGGCTACAATTTTTTTAGTCAGAATTTATATGAAAAGTGTTTGTATAGTAATAAAAATGGTAAACATCGTTTACCACAAAGTTTTTACAACGTGGTACCTTTAGCACGCATCCCTTACAACGCAAGTCGTTACCACGACTTGCGCTGGAGGGCGCTAAAGGATTAAAAATAGTAAATTTACTATCCCAACACCTTCCCTAGGGTCCACAGGGACTGGTGTTAGAATAGTAAATTATATATTCGAAATCCGCACCCCCAACGGAAGTCGTGGTAACGACTTGCGTTGTAAGGGATGCGTGGTAAAGGGATGCGTCGTGACGGTACGCGTTGTACCGTCATACATCCAATAAAAATGTATAATTTTTTAAGTTGTTAATAAATACTTATTTATGTTTATTTTTTACAGATACTGTTTATTATTCTTAAAATAAAGTTATCATCCCGGAGAAACAAAGAAGAAGAAAATTTCAGAAAAAGGATACTTACTTGAAAAAAAACTCAACCACAAGTATTGGAAGACCAACATAATGTGGCTAAAAAGAGAAAAATTTCTGGTAAGACCACAAAAGACTTCATAAAAAATATTATTAGATTTTTTTTTTTTTAATTTTTTTTTAAAAACCTTTATTGTGCATCAATAGCATACATATACTGGCCTACAACCACCTGGCCGGCCTCGAAAGCAATTTTTATGTCACAATCGTTAGCAATAAAGTAACCCAGCAGTCCCTCCAGCACGAGTTATGACAATATTCCAAAATGGGACTTCAAGTCGACGTGACCAATGAGTTACAGGATTAGATAAGGTTATTTTTATATTATGAAAATAAAAGGATCAGATGCGGTACAATCAACCAAGGACATAGGGTGGGCAATGCACGGAACCATTAATCAACAGAACGGGTAATCGTAAACAAGTTAGCAGAGCTGCAGTATACTCAACAGGATGAAAGAGCACGTAGTCATTTTCGAGATAGTCATCGCCCACCCCATGGACGTGAGGCCACCTTAGTAATAATTACAAAGGGAGGAGAAAAAAAGAAAAAAAACAGCCGTCAAAGCGCGAAATGTATAATGTCTAACCGTCATACTGAGCCAAAAAAAAGGGGGGGGGAAAGAGAAAGAAAGAGAAAGAAAAGAAGAAAAGAAGAAACAAATAGAGGCCCATGGGAACTGAAAAAAAACAAAACAGGGAAAAAATCCCTCCCCTAACCCCCCACCCTGCACCCCTGCGGAGGCCACGGCCTACCCCCCCCAAGCAGTGTGCCTGTCGCCCATGAGAGTACCCGAAATTTAGTCGAAGAAAAGAGAAAGAGAAAGGTTTTATATAGAAAACTGGAGGAGGGCCATCCATACGGGCTCCCGGTCACCCCGTCCCGCCACATACACTCCTCCCCAAGATACACAATGCACCACATTAATCAAGCAGATCAACAAGTACTGGGGAGAATTAGCAACATACTGCACAAATAAATGTATCAGAAGAGCGTACGCCCCCCACCCCCGCCAGCCACCTAAATGTCAACATTTAAGAATAAAACTTATCCTTGGCCAGTTCGTGAAAGTCCCCGGAGGCAAGTTAGTCGAATAATGGCATCATCCGCCGACATATGGAAACAAAGAATCCAGGCAAGGCCAGAGAGCAACATGAGCGCACAAAATGGACGCCGCTGGCCACCAACAGAGTCATCCACAAAGACGGCCATCTTCCCCGAAGTAGTCTCAGAACACGTACTCCACACCAGGGATGTAAAGACTAGGGTGGAAGAAGCAGGTACAGAATCCAGCCGCTGCCGTGGCAAAGCAGAAGACAGCAGTAGCGGTACGGAGTACGGAGCCGCCATCATCTGCCGTGAAAGGGAACCATCAGAATAGTCCAAACCCCCGGATAGTCGTCGACAATGCACAACATCGTCCAATGTCATCCCTGCCCCCCTGCACACCAGGGCGACAACAGCACCCCCATCGGAAACAGGCTGGGGTGGATCATCATGCACCAGGCGGGCGCCTGATCGGGAGTGCCCCAGTATGAACGCGATACCATCCAGCTTCCTCCCCAGCTCACGGGCGCCATAGTCCCAGGCAGATCGAAGGGCACCAAGCGCAACAAGGATGTCTCCACAAGATAACGCAGGCCCTCTCCCCCGTACTGCAGTGCCATTTGGCTGTTTGCATTCCCCATCTTGCTGTACCTCGATAGTCAGAAAGGCAGCCTCCATCACTTCTCGGTGGCCCTTCTGAGTTTCCATCGCAAATGGGGACTGGAGATCAGGCATAGGCGAGTCCAGTTCGGTGGGACCACAATCCAAATCGCGGGGACAGTGAAGGCAAATCACCAAAGGAGCGGTCTCACGCTTTGTACATCGTCGCTCTGAATCAACGCCAGCCGAAAATTCGGGAGCAGCCCGGGAAAACCGGGCCGAATTTTGAACCGCGACGGGGCATCCACAATCCGAATTCCACATACAAACAAAGGTACCACCAGGTCACCGCCGGGGGGGTGTTCCAAAGCCGCGTTACTTGGCGATTAGGGCATCCGCGGTAAGGATCGGACAGATAGGCATTGGGCTCCACCAGAACGACGCCATGTCAGTAGAGATGGCCGCTGCTGTCCCAGCGTCCGGCCATGTTGCGCAGCGGATGTCCTGGTCACAGAGCCTTTCAAGCCGCCGACATTCGACACAAATTTCTCCGACTAGGGGGCCGGCAGGGAGCACGGGAACGCGCTATCCGTGTCAGCGCTCATTCCCAAACACCAAGTTGAGACGCAATTGCAGGATGATGAACAGGATAGTCGTGCGGGACTCGGAGGTTCGCGGAGCCGGGAGACTACATGTCCTTCCCGATCGCCATCTTGGCTCCTCCCTCTCAACCAATATATTATTAGATTTAGAAAAAAAAATGCAAATGTGGAAAGCAGTGAAAATGTTCCAAGCATAAAAAACAGTGCCAACTATAGTAAAGGAAAAAAAGGCAATGAAAAAAAAAAGGCTTCAGCTTATAGTAAAAGAAGAGAAAATCAATATAAAGAATTGTGCAAAAAAATATTTTACAACAGAGTAGTCCATAATTTACTAAAGCATACAAAGAAATATAAAAAGAGACCACAATTTTATAAAAAGAAGCATATAGAATCCATTGTTGAAAAGGCTTTCAAAGTAAAGTGGAAACTCTTTATTTTAGTAATAAACAGAATTCGATCACTGGATAAACCCATCCACCTAATGAAGGCCAAAAGTAAGAGGAACAGAGTAATTTACCAAAGTAATTTTTGTGATATTTTTTTAGGGGAATGGAAATACTCTTCAAGTCCAGAGCCTTTTTTTAATCAAGAGAGTTATTTACAGAGCAATAATTTGTTGCATGCAGTTGACACCAGTGGTCGAGCTTCTGAGGTTAAAAATGGTTGTCCACTTGAGAAAGAGAAAATGGTTCCTAGAAATGCAGAAGAAGTGATAACTGATGAAGTTCTAGGCAGACGTCCTGAAGCCCCAGTGTACACTTGGGATTGTAGTAGTATTTGTAGTGTACAACAAGAATCTATTGATAAATTATGCTATTTCTTACAAGCATATTGTAAAAAAAGTGTTAAACAAAAGATGAAGCTGTTGCAAGGACTAGACCGTTGCAGAGTGAGAAAATATACTGGTTTGCATGGTCATTATTTGGCTTGTCTTTCTAGGAAAGTATGTCAAAGTGTTTTCACCATTTCAGGCTGTTGGCAGTACATCCTACTCAAATGTGGAAGTTAGTGAGAAGATTGTATTATGCAAAAAGTCCAGCACTAAAGTTAAATGAATTGAACAGTGCTCTTTTGCATGGGTCAGTATCAGATGTGAAGAAGGTTTGTGATGATATTGAGTTTTGTTACTTTGGTCCTGAACAAGAGAGTGCAGAAACTGAGACATTAATAGAAGAAAATGTTGTAGAAAATGTTGAACATATTTGTACAAAAAATTTTGAAAATGAAATTACAAAGTTTAAGGTAATTTCAGGTGAAAGGCCAAAATATTCTTGTATTTGTTGTCGCCGAACTCACTACAAAAAGCAGACTAGGAGTGTTGATGTGTATTTAAAAAGTGAAAAAGAAAATAATTATACGTGGAATGAATTTGCAACTTATTTGTTGGTCGAGAATTGTTATGATTTGGGTTCTGATTAGCGTATTTGTAAATAGTGTTATAACAAATTAGATGAGAATAAAATGCCTGCTAGAGCTGTTCATAATACTCTAGAGTTGGTTGTATATTCCTCCAGAATTGATAGATTTAAACACCTATGAGTCTATTCTCATTCAATGTGTGCACCCGTTTCAGGCTATTGTTCGTTCGGAGCCTAAAACAGGTAAATTGCCTTCTTCAGATTTACAAAGATGATCAAAAGGAAGAGTTGTGTATTTACTGTTAGATTTAAAGAAAAATATTGAAACTATTGGTGTAGAGAGTGTAGAAAGTGAACTACTAGTTCTTCTTGTTAATGGTGTGCCGACTAAGAATAAGAAAATCTGGCAGGAGTTAGTGGATGTTAGGGAAGTGCAAAAGGCAACATTGTATTTGATAAAGAACAATACATACTATAAGGATGTTTATATAGGAGAAGAACAAATAGTTTAAGCAGAAGATACTGAAACATCAAGTGAACAAATTGAAAACGTGGATATGTTAAGATGTGAAGAAATCTATGATATTTGATATTTCCAATCTTTATTTCGGCCATTTGGCCATAAAAGATGAACAGTACACATATACATCGCAGATAAATCAATTCATACAAGGATAAAACCATTAAAATGTATATACACGAATGCTTTAAAAACTATACATCTGAAATTTTAAGAAGGACCCAACGTCTTTAAAATACGGTTGCGCGTGTACCAAACCTTAATAAAAAATGTTGTTAATGCAAAAACAGTTGGGCCAGAGACATCAGATTTTAAAATCCTATACATTGGTGCATATTCCCTACAGCCCATATTCCTTATCAGTGGGAGGAGCCAGTATTTTCTAGCTGCCTTGTAGGCTGGGCAGAAGAAAGCCACATGTAGATCGGTTTCCTCCATGGCATCACAGGCCGGACACTGCTTTGTAATGGAGCATGGTGCCCAAGTGCTTGTAAAAGAACGGAAGGGCAGCGTGCCGTATCTCCATTGGAGAAACAGCTTCCTGGCAAGTACAGGGAAGATAGGATCCAATACCTTCTCAAACCTATAAAGGTCCTTGCTTTGCAAAAACCCAGAAGATAAGGACCCTTCTGCCTGCATTACTCGGGCCCTAGCTAATTTTTGTTCATGATATGTGTTGGCCAGGGACCTTTTGGAGATGTTTGATACGGCATTCGCCGGATCTGTCCATAAGTCAGGGAGCCCTATTTCCATACAAGTGGCTTGGATGTTTTTGACCCAGGGGATGTCAAGCGCTTTTGGGTGGTTCAGTAGTTCGACCAATTCCGCCCTATATTCTGCAAGATCGTTACTGCTCCACAACCTACGCCAGAAAGCTATGGGTCTCAGACTTATTTCATCGGCTAGCGGTCGTAGGCCCAAATCAAGCCTCAAGGGGAGGAGCGGAGTACTGGGCGGTAGTGCGGCTATCCGTCTTATGAACTTATTTTCCGTTAGTGACAGATTCCGGCAAGGGATATGACCCCACAATTCCGCCCCATACATAATCGCTCCCCTAGCCTGGGCCTTATATATCTGGATTAGTGCCCCCAATGGACGGTATGATGAACCAGTCATCATCCGGGCGATACCCCCAGTTGTTTGTGTGAGCTTGAGGTTTGCCCTAGTCTGATGGGATCCCCAAGACATGGTTTCGTTAAGAGTCACACCGAGATATTCAAAGGTGGATACTCTCTCAAGTCGTACAGCTCCCAATTGCGGATTTGGCCGCAATTTTTGACTTGGGTTCAAAACCATGAATTTGGTTTTTGTCGCATTGATTTCTAGCCCCCTGTCGGTGCAGAAGGCTACAAAAGAATCAAGGATCCTCTGTATCCCCATTGGGGTTTTGGATAGCAGCAGGGTGTCGTCCGCAAACATAATTGCGGGCACCCTGCTGCCATTCAATTTGGGGGCGTCAGTATAATCGGTGGCATTTAGGTGAGCGATTACCCCGTTGACGAAGAGGCAAAACAGGGTCGGTGCCAACACACAACCCTGTCTTACCCCCCGGCCAACGTTGAATCTATCGGTCAGTTCCCCGAACGCCCACACCTCACTCGGGCATAATTATTGTGATGGAGCCTCTGTAAGATTAATAGGATATCCGGGGGGACGCCCATCTCTGCCAGGACGCTCCAGAGTTTCCCCCTAGGCACCAGATCAAAGGCGGCTCGTAAGTCCACAAAAATTGTGTACAGACTACCGCCCTCGAATTTTGCTGCCCTCCAATAGATGAGGTTCAATCTGAAAACCTGGTCCACTGTGGATACCCCCCTCCTAAATCCCGCCTGATAGGGGCTAAGGGCACCCACCTCCTCCATCCAATCCTGTAGCCGATTCAGCAAAACCCTACCAAACAGCTTCTGTGCTACGTCTATTAAGCTGATGGGTCTGTAGTTGGCTGGGAGCAGAGGCGAGCCCTTTTTGAAGATGGGGACCACCTCCGCCCCCAGCCAAGTACTAGGGATTTCCATACCGTCAAGGACTCCATTAAAAAGGGCAGTGAGGTAGGGCGCCCAGACAATGGGCTCTTGCTTAAACATATCCCCTGGTAAGCCATCCAGTCCCGGCGCCTTTCCCGAAGCCAGAGCTGAAATGGCAGCAGTGACCTCACCCAACGTTATTGGCTCCCCCTCGTAACCCGGCCAGCCCGCCTCAGTTACAGCAAGAGATTCTCCCGGCTCAGAGCTGTATAAGGACTGGAAATGTGCCTGCCACACCTCTGGAGCAATGTTGGGCTCTAGTGCCGATTGTAAGTTCCCCGACCCCCCGCTCACTATCCTCCAAAACAAACGATGGTTTTGGGTCGATAGTGCCTTGGTGAGTTCTTCCCACTGATTTCCCTCCCATTCGGCCTTAGCGTGGGCAACAAGTTTCTTGTAGGCTCGCCTACTATGTTTTAAGCTATCCCCCCCTAGCCCCTCTTTAATTAGTCTGAGGAGTTCTGCTTTTGCCCTTCTACATGCTAGGTTATACCATGATAGTTTACCTTGCCGCCCCTCTCTTGGCTTTCGTGAACTGCAGGAGAGATTGGGGGCCGCAGCTTTTATAAGGTCCTCATGAGCCTTGTACAATTTGGCCTGGGAATCTTTGTTGTTTGCCTCTGTAACCAAACTCCCCACAGTTTCCAAGATGGGAGTTATCCCATCATAGAGCATGGGGAGTTTGTTCTTGCTTGTAACCAAGTGCTCCCACCTGATCCTTCTCCTGCTATTATCCAGGAGAAGAGGAGGTTTATTCCCTTCCGCATTGATCCCGAGTGCTTGGGGGCCAGGATGGATAAGATCAAGCTCAAGCGGATTGTGGTCACTGTCGGACCTCTCCATCACCCTAAAGTCCTGAACTATTGGCCACTTCACTATTTGGGCCAGGACATAATCCAGGCGAGACTCCCTTCCCAGTCTATTATAGGTGGTTTTACTGGGTATGTCAGATTTCAATCGCCCATTGCAGGCTCTAATTCCAAACTTTAGGGTAAGGGCTGTGATTTGTAGTGCTAGTGGGGTCCATGCCTTCGGGGGGGGACCTTCCACTGGGGGCACTGCCCATCTAACCTCTTCTTCCAATGAAAACCCCTCCAGAAGACCGGGTAGTGGCTCAAAGTGGGAATTAAAATCCCCTCCTACCACATAAAATGAATCACTCGGTAGTTCAGATATATAATTCGAGAGTTCATCTATGGTCGGTGATTCCTTTGCAATTCCCACTGGCCTAGAATAAATGTTAATTAAAATAAGTTTGACTTGGTTAGGCCAGGATAATGAAACCACAAGAATGTCTTCAGAATTAGCCAACAACCGTGATGCCACACAGCCCAAATGAGATGCAACCCAGGTCGTAAGCCCCCCTGATGGACGACCTTTGCCTTCCCACCTAGCTGGAATGAAAAATGACATGTAGCCTTGGTGACCGTAATCCTCTCTGGCCCAGGTTTCCTGGAACATACATACGTCTCCAGTCTCGATGTAATTTGCCCAGTCCGGGTCACCCAGTTTATTGGCCAGTCCAGCAACATTCCAGCAAATTAACCTCAAGTGTTTGGGGGTGTTAGTTGCGGTGCCAGAAGGGTTGAAGGGGATGGTTTCAGACACCGTATCAATCAAGGGTTCTGACACATTACCAACAACAAGGGCAGGTGGCTCAAGAAGTCTACAAGGGCCGTTGTCCACAAGCACTAGCTCATTCAGTATTCCAGATGCAATATCAACATTATGGCCGGATGTATCAAAAAGTCCTGTGGTGCCATTATCCGGAGTCACTGGGCCCCTTGATGGTCCAGGAGTTTGTCCAACTATCGGGGTAAATGGCTCAGAAAATGTGCAGGAGCCGTTGTCCCGGGGCACTGGGTTATATACGGAGAGTCAATCAACCCCATTCAAGCTATTCAAGCAATTAAAACGGTTGAAGTGAAAATAGGGTGTATCTGGCAATTGAGGAGTAGGGCGTTGTGCAAAATCCTTGGGTCTACGCCTGTGTTCCACCCTTATCCATTCATCATGCAATGGAGCATTATGCATGCGAATTGGAGGGAAGAAAAAGGATACTGGAAGGGTCTGAATGGTAGAATCCAGTGAACGATTAACACCTTCACAAATATGTAAGACCGTGCCCGGATCTTTAAAAGTTACCAAAATACAGTCCCCAATTATTGATTTTCTGGTCCTCCCTAGCCAAGGGACCCTTCTAACCATAATGATTTCATTGTTAAAATGTGATGGTAGGGGTCGGTTCCAATTCAGCCATTTAATCACCTTTTTTTTTAGGGATTGGTAGTCTTCATATTCTCCTGATCTTAGGTGGGGGGCGCCTGCTAGTACCACCGTTAAACTATTAGCTTCTGGCGGAAGATCTGGTCTCCGTGGTCTTGGGACTGGCCGACCAGGGGAAGATGCAAGGGCGCTGCCAGCTTCTTGGTGGCCATCATTGGTCCCTATCTGGGAGCTTTGGGGGGCAGCGACTGTTGGTTGTGAGGGCCTACTGGCTAGAATATTGTGCGGTGCCTCGACTGAGATAGCCATTAGTGGCTGCAAGGGGGGGCAATAGATGCGCTCAGAGGGGGGAGTTTGTTGGCACCCTGTGAGGCTCCTGGTTTAGGAGGGTTTCCAACAGGGGGATAAGGTCCCACATTTTTGGATTGCTTACTAACTAAGGTGTTCAAGGTAGTAAGAGATGTCTCTAGTAGAGTAAGCCTAATCTCTACTTTTTTCAGGCTATCGCTAATGGGCTGGAGAAGGGAACGGAATAGAAATTCTATACTCCCGATTGATATGGGCGGGGGATTTATATTGGATGTGTTGGCCACTGGATCACTGTTATTACTAGCTATGTTAGGACTTGGGACCTTAGAGGGGACAACAGTAGGCGCGGTCTCATTCTCCTTCCCAAATTGGAGTATGTTAGTATGTTTTTTCCCAAAATCTAAATGAGAATGTTTAGTTTTACCCCGCCCCCCCATTGACTTCCTACAGCGTTTGCTAGGTGGAGGCCTATGCAACTCTACCACAACACTTGCTTTTGGCTTACTCTTCTTGTTTATATTCAAAACGGGAGTTTGAGTGACCAGATTCACTGGGGTAGTGCTTGTCATGGGAGGAGTTGTGTCTATAATCTTTGTAGGCTCCATACCGGGGGTGCTTGAAATTTCCCGAAGTAAAAGGGGGAAATCCTCAAGGGGCGGGGGATTTAAGCTATTGGGGGGCGTACCTTCAACCTGAGAGATAGGATACGGGGTGATTTCTGTCAAGGATCTACTCTTCATGGATTCAATGGAACGCCGTCGCTCCGCCCTACGTCTCTCTAGGGAGTTTTCTTTGGCCCCATCTCCTTTGGCAGATTTAAAATAATTGTCCAGCGTCCCTGTATTGCTGCCCCCCTCCCTTGATGGAGTTTCACATGGTGCCGGCGAGGGCATCACCTTGGACAGAATGGAATGTGCAAGTGAAATGTTAGGGATGTGGCCCAGCCCGGCCTCCTTCGGCCCCGGACGGCCACAGACGGTCCCGCCTTTGTCCCGGGCTTCTCCCGGCGAGCTCCCGCGCGCTCCCGCGCAGCGGTATGCTCGCTTAATTATATAACTGTGACGATATTGATGGGAGGTTTGTTGGGGGCGGGGCGGGGAGGGAGAGCAGCCCAGGTGGAACGGGCGCGGGTTCCTGGGGCTCCTGGGATATGGAGTCCCAGCCCTTAGCTCGCAGCCCTCAACCCCTGTTTAACCCCAGCAGCAGCTTACAGGAAGAATGGAGAGTGCCCCTCTGCGATGCGGGACCCGCGCAGCGGGTTCCGCGAGGCGTGAAGGTTGGGAAGCGCTGGTTTTCCTCACAGAGTCCAAAGGGTAGTGACAGCTTACAGGAAGATCCCACGACGTGAAGGGCAAGCCGGTACTTATTCCTCCGGTCCGTTGGGGGCGGGGCGGGGAGGGAGAGCAGCCCAGGTGGAACGGGCGCGGGTTCCTGGGGCTCCTGGGATATGGAGTCCCAGCCCTTAGCTCGCAGCCCTCAACCCCTGTTTAACCCCAGCAGCAGCTTACAGGAAGAATGGAGAGTGCCCCTCTGCGATGCGGGACCCGCGCAGCGGGTTCCGCGAGGCGTGAAGGTTGGGAAGTGCTGGTTTTCCTCACAGAGTCCAAAGGGTAGTGACAGCTTACAGGAAGAAATCTATGAACATTACAGTGTGCATCAACTACATTCATAGGGAGTGATGGGGAACAGTATTGATTTGTTCCAAATGAAAAAAGCAAAAGGAACTCCCATGAGTGTATGGGAAGAGAGCTTGGAAGCTCGTTGTTTTCCGCAGTTGTTCCCAACTGGAAAAGGAGAACGATATGATGAACGTCCTGTGCAGATTCCTGCATCTGAATATCGGACAACAAGATGATATGTAGAAGATCCAAGATTTCGACAATGTATCCCTTATATATTTAATCTTTTGTTTGAAAGTGACTTGTCTGGACTTTCATATTCTAATATCTGGAATACATCTACAAAATGTATCGGCAAAAGATTTTATGGATAAAGTGCACCAGAGAGATGATCATCTAGAATCTCAGCTCATTAATTTGATGACATGTCAGCGGGGCACTAATGAATATTGGTACCGTCATCATGGAGAACTGAAATGTATGCTACGGAACTAAGGAACTCCAACATGGTTCCTTACTCTAAGCTGTGCTGAGTACACTTGGGATGATTTACTAGAATTTCTTCGAGAGGCAAATTCTAATATAAAAAATATTGAATACAAGACACCTAGAGAATTGTGCTCTTTGGATCCTGTTAATGTATGCAGGTATTTCAATCATAGATTTGAGGCTATGATGTTTTTTATCTGCAACAAAAAAAATCCTCCCCATTGAGAAGTTGTGGATTTGTTTTGGAGAAAGGAGTATCGAGCAAGAGGTGCTCTTCTTATACATATGCTGTTATGGATTAAGGATGCTCCCAAATTTTGAACAGATGCGATGATACTGTATTGAGTTTTATTGAACAATATGCAATTTGTGCTGTACCCAAAAGCACAGAAGAAAACAACTTAAGAGCACAAGTGTTACGATTCCAAAGCCACCGATGTGGAAAATACTGTAGACGAAAGTACAAATCTAAGTACAAGTTCTACACCAAATGTCGTTTTGGATTTCCATGCCCTGTAAAATCGAAAGCAAGAGTGAACAGTTTTATGTCATCTTTGCGTCATACTATCACAAGAAAGTCTCCAAAAAATACCTACAACTTAAGAAGAAATGACTACAACCCAGTTATTTTGCCATGTGGAATGCTAACATGGATATTCAATATGTTGCGGACAATTCCATTGCTGTTGCTTGATATGTAACATCTTTATATTACAAAATCAGAAAAAATGGAATTGAAAGAAATGTAGGAAGAGATTTCTCATGAGAAGACTCTAAGTAAGAAATTATACAGTCTCAGTTTGAAGATGTTATCACATCGAGAAATTGGAGCATATGAATGCTCAGATCGGTTATCATCAGCAAGTCTATATTCCAAATCTAGAAGAATCTTTTATGTGTGTCTAGGTCTTGCAGCAATGCGAAATCGAGTGCTGAAATCTGTACAAGAAGTTTAATATTTAGCAGAAAAAGATCTAGAAAGTACAGATATTTTTAAAACGAATATGTTGGACACATATTACCCAAACAGAAGTCATCATCTTGAGAACATGTGGCTCAATGAAGTGCTGCAAAACTACACTTTTAAACGGAATACTACAGAGAACATCATTGATAAAAAATATTGAGTATGAGTATGAGTATGAAAAAGTTTTATTTTGATAAAACATATCTTAAAAGCATATACATAAAATCAGCGCTTCGGGAGACAGCTTATTTCATCAGTATTGGGGTCGCAGTGGCAACTTTTTTTTAAATTATTTGTTAAAAGTACACATTTATACAACGAGTCAATCACATTGTAAAAAAGATAAAAATAAAAACTATTTACTCAAATAAATAAAATCGTTGATTAAACAATTTCTCTCAGCCTTTTACATCTAATGGACCAGGCCCATCTCAAAAACTTAGCCAGTCCGCATACGTACAACAATCGGGTATCAGATTATAGGATGCGCAGCGCTACAGAGTGATCTCTTGTGTCCAAATCTCTGCATAATGGCTTTAACCAGTGATTCCTAGGTGCTTTGTATGCCGGGCATGCAAATAAAATGTGTGCCATTGACTCTACCCTTGAGTCACAAATGGGGCAAGAAAGACATGTTTGAAAGGGAACTTTCCAACGTGCGGTCAATTCCCGTATTGGCAATGTGCCTATCCTAAATTTAAAATACAACATTCTATCAAAAGACCTTTGGATGACATCGAGATAAGGCTCACTACCTGGTGCGTCCTTGATCCTCAAAAAATCATTAGTTATTCTTCCTAATTTGGGATCAGAGTTACGCTTATTAGATACCCAGCTCCAATAAAGTTTCTTTAACATTGCTTTTGATGGAGCTGGTTTATTCTCCCATGCCTCACGAAGGCACAGATCACATAAAAGGCATTTAACATGCCTTTTAGCATGATTTTTTGCCATCCCAACATAGACATCAGTTCTGACAAACCTTCAGCATACTTTGCTAGCTCCGGGACTCGCCATAACCGGGCTCAAAGTAAAAGCGGACGGAGTTTAGCCAGGTCATTTATCGAATTACAACCCAAATCCAGTAGCAGAGGGATCATAGGAGTGCTCTGTGGGAGTGCCATTAATTCCTTTAGGAATCTGTTTTCTGATTTAGACAGTTGCTCCATGTTGCTTAAACCCCAAAGTTCAGCTACATATAAGGCCGAACTTACACCTCTAGCCTTATAGATATCAATTAATGGCCCAATCGGTCTAGTTGAGGAAGAGCACTGTTCCTTAAGAATGGCCCCCACTACCCTTTTATGACCTAAAAGCATTTTTTGGATATGGGCGTTCCAATTCATCGAGTCCGAAATACGTATTCCAAGGTAATCGAACACCATGACCCTTTCTAATGATACAGAATTCAAGACTGGTGGTCTACCCAGTTTTTTTGGCAGATTCAACACTTAGGGGCCGATTAGGATGGCGGACGGACTTGCGTCCGTCCGCCACCCCTGAGTTGGAGGGACCGTCCGCATGGGCAGCGGCGGTCCCTCCATAGCAATTAGGATGTGACCGCCACCCTGGCGGTCACATCCTGTATGTTTTACATTGCGGCGGATGCTGCTTGAAGCAGCATCCGCCGCAATGCAAAAAACGAAAGGTGTGCATTTGCATGCACAAAGCGGCAGGCACCGCGCGGTGCCTGCCGCTTCGTGCACGCAAGGGCAGGGGGGTACCATAGGTACCCCCCATGTGCACCCCCCACGCAACCTTCACCCAGGGGGCCCGCAACGGGCCCCCAAAGTGACTGTCCGTATGCTTTTCCACGGCGGTAAAGCCGCCGCGGAAAAGCATGACTCACCCTGCATCCTAATATGGCTGGCGGTGTCTGATAGACACCGCCAGCCATGTTATTGCTTTTCCGCCGTGGTCGCCTTCCGACCGCGGCGGAAAAGCGGCGGACGGATTGGGAGACCCACCAGCCATCCTGATTTGGCGGTGGGTCTTTCAGGCCTCCTCGGCGGATTTCCCGCATACTCCGGGCCGGCGGTGGCTTCCGCCGGCCCGGAGTATGCGGGAAATCCGCCAGTCTAATGACCCCCTAAATACTTAGTTTTATCTGTATTTATCACAAGCCCTCTCAAGATACAAAAAGACTGGAAGCTATCAAGGAGTTCCTGGAGACTAACCAGGGATTTGTAAATAAGGAGGGTATCATCGGCGAACAGGAGAGTTGGGATACGCTCGCCTGCCAGGGATGGTGCATCTGATGGACTTTTTAACAAATGCTCCACCACGCCGTTCACATAAAGCGAGAACAGAGTGGGGGAAAGAACACATCCCTGGCGGACACCCCTGTTCACCGGAATTCTACTGGTCTTCTGCCCCTGAGGGCCCCACCTTATTTGAGCAAAATTGCCATTGTGAAGCCTCAATAACAATGACAGAATGTTCGATGGAATCCCCATACCGGCCAATACTCCCCATAGACGTTCACAAGGCACCAGGTCGAAGGCAGTCTTTAAATCGATGAATGCCAAGTAAAGGCTGCCTTTCCCTAGATGTACCACTTTCCAGTAAATAAGTAACAATCTGAAGGCTTGCTCTATCGTCCCAGTTCCAGATCTGAAACCCGCTTGATAATCAGAGAGAATTTTATTTTCTTCTGCCCAGTGCAGTATTCTCTTGAGTATCACCTTCCCAACAACCTTCTGGGTGGAATGAATAAGGCTTATGGGACGATAATTGGCAGAGTCGCCCTTATCTCCCTTTTTGAAGATCGGGACGCCCTCTGCCCCTTTCCAAGACTCGGGAATAGGAGCCCCATTGTCAATGGCATTTAATAGTCCCAAAATATTCTTTGCCCATTTGTGAGAGTCGGAGCGAAGGAAGTCACCCGGGATGCCATCAGGGCCTGCTGCTTTCTGTGGGACGATACACTTAATAGCATTTTCAACTTCCATATCTGTAAAAGGGAAGCTATTTGTATCGCCCGAAGTTTGGAAGGGGCTATAGGGAAAGGACTCATTTAGGCCAGCCTGTGGTCAAGAATACAATTTAGAGAAATGATCAAACCATATTTGCCCTGTTATATTACAAGTTATCATGTCATGGCCGGGTCTGTTCTTGATTCATATTAAATTCCAGAACCGGCCAGCATCTCTCCCAAGGCTAGCCTCTTTGAGTGATTGCCAGTAATGATCTTTCCACTCCTTTTTTGCCTCTACCACAGCTCGCTTGTATTCTTTCCTAGCCAACTGAATGGACCCTTGTGATTTACTCTTTACTGCCTTTATTAGTGCTGATTTCTTTTGACGA
Source organism: Lissotriton helveticus (assembly GCF_964261635.1). Taxonomy (NCBI): domain Eukaryota; kingdom Metazoa; phylum Chordata; class Amphibia; order Caudata; family Salamandridae; genus Lissotriton; species Lissotriton helveticus. Next base: position 379,775,290 of record NC_136069.1, read on the forward strand.
CACTTGGATGTGTACCATCCCTCATTGTCCTTGGGTCTATAGGCCCTTCTCTGCACCGCCCCTTTACTTTGAACAAGAAATAGGCTACCCAAGGCTTCAATGGTCTCTTGAAAAATATCTGAGATCTTAAAAAGGCCACATTGGTCAGTAAGGATTGTAAACAGCTTGCTCTGTGCAGCCAGAAGGATGGTCCCTATGCTCTTGACTTTCCCCTCATCCAGGGCAACTTTGCACCATTTCAAGCACCTGCCGCAATTAGAGGGGCGCACTTCTAGAGTCGACATTGGTGCAAGTGGTATTGCAGAACCATGCGCACACGACCACAGGGGGTGCAGGCTCAGGGAGAGAAGATTATGGTCACTATCCATGGTTGGAAGTATTTCCATGTCCTGCACAAAACTCCATAGTTTCAAATCGAGGAGGATGTAATCAATCCTCGTTGAATGATTTACTCTATTGTACGTGTGAGCCCCGGTCGGATCTAAGTAGGTTCTGCCGTTAGCTGCTCTTAGGCCAAATTCCATTACAAGGGTGTTTATCTGTATAGCCCATTCTGACCACCTCCTTATCGGGCTAGTTGCAAGTATGGGGATACCCCTCCTAATGTCATCCTGGGTGGTATCTAGAATATCCTCTGCCGCAAGGGGCTCAAATGTACAATTAAAGTCCCCTGCGACTAGAACGTATGCACTCGGATGGCATTGCCTGAGTTCGTCTTCCAACAATGCAACTATGGGGGATGGGGTGCCACCTTTTGTACCACGGGCATATATATCAAATATCTCCATGGTTCTCCCTCTCCGTGCACCACTAGCTGAGATCCTTAGAATGTCTGGCGAGTTACATTGAATTTGTTTGAAACTGCATCCCAACGAAATACTTGCCCAGACTAACAGCCCGCCTGAAGCTAGGGGATACAGCTGGTGAGAAGAAGGTGGTATAACCCACTTTATGGTGGGGCACCAAGCTCCATGCCACTTGGTAGATGCAGATTGTGTAGGACTCTACCAAGGCGTTCCAGTCTGGCAAGTCTAATTTTCTGGAAATGCCCGCTATATTCCAGGACAATATCCTTATAGGAGGATCAACTGCGACTATACTCACAGGTAAGTATGGAGACACTAGAAGAGAACTGCCTCCTTAAAAAATATTGAGTCATTGGTTCCGAAGGATGTTTGATGAAATAAATGAAAGGAAGTTTGATTAATCACAGGAAGCTGAGTTGCGACACTGCTGATAAAATGGAATTTTACTATTTAGCCCTTTTACAACTATTCAAACCATGGCGTTCAGAACTGCAATTACTTGGCGATTTCCAGAGCTATGAAGATTCCTTTAATGCTTGTAAAGATAGCATACAATGCATTGCTTTTGCAAATTATGTGAAAATGTTGAAAGATGAAATTGATCAAGAAGCTACGATTGCAGCTGAGATTGCTAGAGATAGTTCTCAAGACAGTCAAAGTTCTTCTGCGCTGAGTTAAGATCCACAAGGACAACCAATTGTTGAAAATGAAGCAGCAGTCGCCATGAATGAGGTGGAAACAGCAATGCATCAAGCTCAAGAAGATGTAACAACCTTATTAAAGTTGGAAGAACAATTAAATGTTGAACAAAAACAAATATATGAGCAAGTGAGACAACAGATTGACCATGGATTACTTCATGAAAAGAAAGAGTGCTCATGCATGTCATTTCAACCTATCCGAATGTACGTAAGGGAACAAGCTGTGTTCTATATTCAATTAACAACTTTTGAAACTGGAAAATGAAGAAATAATAAAAATGGAAGCCATTGAAAAAATAGAGCTTGAAGGAATCACTATTATTTTGATCGAAAAATTGAAGACAAAATTGGATTCTTTAGAAAAATCAATATCTAAAACTGCTGGTATAGAAAAGAATCTATATGCATGTAGAAACTGTCGAGTCATTTTAAGGCGTAATTTGGAAGTAGAAAAAGGTTTAGTTAATGGAGCGAAGGGCAAAGTTGTGGATTTTGTTAATTATCAGAATAAAGATGGTATTGAATTCTTAAAAATAAAATTTGATCAGATTGAAGAAGTTAAACAAATGGGTTGTTGTTCAGTTCGTTTTTTGCTTGGTAAAAATGTATATGTCCGTAGAAAACAGTTTCCAGTTTCTCTGGCATATGCAGTGACTATTCATAAATCTCAAGGTTTAAGTGTTGACAGTGCTTTGGTGAACATTGGAAATACTGTGTTTAAAGAGGGTATGGCATATGTTGCTTTGTCACGATTCAGAACATAATTTGGTTTATTTCTGATTGATTTTGATGATACAAAGGTTACTGCAGATGCCAACTGTGTCAAAGAGTATAATAGGTTAAGAAGAACATATGCTCCTAATTTAGGTCAATATCCTGTATTTGAAAAGCGTGTGGTTGGTCTAAAAAGAAGGTATGAGAATATCTGCACTGAAGGTGTAGAGAAGGGAAAAAAAAGATAATGTTGTAATTGCAAGCAAAAGTAGTAGTTGTCAATGTTGTTTTTTTTCTTGAAGGTTTAAAACACCAAATTATGGAGAATTGGGAAAAAAGATTTTGTTCCTTGTTGAGTTCTGTTCATGAAAAATTGAGAACAGATAAAAGTAAAATACAAAGCATTTCTGATGTTTGTAATCTTTTGGATGTATGTGCTGGTTCTACACAATTTACACAAAATATCCAACAAGATGCTCAGGAATTTTTAATGTAAATGTTCACTGTTTTGGAAAATGAAGGTGTAGACATAGAGAGTATTTTTTACCTTTGTTATAAATGGGATCATTATTGTGAAAATTGTATGTATACATGTAGCACTAATGTAGACACTGAAAGATTTTTATATTTGACATTACCGGACTGTAAATCAGTATCTTTCAATAAATTAGTTAAAGCTGCAAATCAAAACATGGAGTGTAGCCAATGCAAATCAGAAATGTTATCAACATTATTTATACAAAGATATGGACAATATATCATTTTAATGATGCAACGTTGTACAGCTGACGGAAGAAAATGGGACACTTTAATAAAACATTTTGTAGCTACACAACTATCACTATCAGGAAGGACTTTTGTAGCAGTAGCAATTATTTTCCATGATGGTCCTTCAACAACATCTGGACATTACACTGCCTATTTAAAAAGTGAGAAAGGCTGGAGCCTTTGTAATGATGCTGAGTTGGTTTTCAAACAAGGTTTGCCTTCTGGATTCCCAAATTCCTACCTAATATTTTTAAAGCCAAAGTTTTAGGAAGATAATTCAGCCTCTGAGGAATTTGTTATTCTGATTTAACAGCATTACCATTGGACAATTTATATAGAAATGACTGCAAAAATACAATTTGGCCTCAATGAAATGTATTTCTTTGAATTATGGACTTTTTGTTGCACATTGTCTCGTGTATAATTTTAACTGGCATCATTTATAGTGTTTATAAATTTAAGTTATAACATTTTCTTAGCATTAATCATTTTATATACGTGTGATTTGTATTATCTAGTATTTTACTGTAGATGGATTATTGATTTTTTTTAAACAATCTAATTGATTGGTTTTTTTTTGCCGCTGTTAAGTGATGAGTACAATTGAAATCACTATTTCTAGTGAAATTCAATATATTCTGAGAACAGCAAAAAAGGCAAAGAAATTACTTTGTAAAATGTTAAAATTATGCTGTGCTGTTAAAAATGTATTATTACATGTTATAACTATTTTTTCTTTTTTTTTACAGATCTTAATTTTAAAATATCAAATTTAGCACCATTTACATTATAAAAAACAAGTGAATAAAATGTGTACCCTTTTTTATGTGTATTACTGTTGAGACATGTTTTAGTAAGTCTTAAAATGCACAATGGACTGTGTTTCCACACAATTGAAGAAAAGGAACATGGATGAAGTAGATTTGTGCCAGAAAATTGCAATGCAGACAGGTATAAAATAGGGGACAGCTTCAGAACACCTGTCTGCAAGATACATGGTATAGTACAGAATAGACTGATATGGTTGTTTTGCAGGCCTTGATAATTTCAGAATTAAAATAAATGAAATTCTTTAACTTAAACCACATCAGTCAGTGTTTTTGCACATGTCATATTAGGTCACATCCCTTCTCTTCAGTAATATATAAAAATGTCCTATCAGTTCCCTAAAACGTAAGTAGTTGTAAATGTATCTTGTTCTTCAGTACAGAAATGTACTCCTATAATAACAATTGGCCTAGCCATTAACTCTCTTTCTTATTATAAGATGAGGAAAAGGCATTCTTTATACCTTTTCTTTTCCATGTAAATATAATCTCATCACACACTGTACTTTGCGTTGAAAAGGTGTTCTATAGGTTTTGCTGTGCGTGTTTGCACAGAACACTCATAGAACAAGACACATCTCCAGATTTATCAGAAATCATAAATCTGGACATGTTTGTGAATGCTACACCATCCTCCTATTGGTGTAGCAAAGCACAACAGGAAAATTGTTTTCACTTCTCCTCATTTTTTCACTTTCAATATATGCTGTAATGCACAGCATATATTGAAGGAGAAAAATGCCTTTACTGGTTGTTTTTGTGCAGGAAGGTGTCCCTTCCTGCACAAAAACAATCTCCGCACAACACAGACATCCTTGCACCATGGTGCAAGGGTGCCTGTGTCACCACATGGCTGTAGTTTGTGCAGCTGTGCAGAGGGAAGCACAGAGTTGCAACATATTTATGTACATATGTTACATCCCTGTGCTTCAGACGTACCACAGCACGCTGTAGTTAAATAGTTTACAGTGTCATGCTGCAGCACTTCCTTATAATTCTGCACTTATGCATTCAACACACATCACAAATGTATTTTTACAGTCAATTATGTACTACACATACATTCATCTAAACTTTCACACATTAGCATACTAGTTTAGATCTTTCTTTAACCAGAGTAGTTAGTTCTGGAAAATACTATTTTTTTCTTTTTGTTGTTTTGTATTTTTTTTGTTTTTTTAATGATTTTGTATTTTTTTTTTAAACAGGGGAAAAATATGAACTGGGAAAATAGAACTAAAAACTGGGAGGAGAGGAGAAAATAAAACTAACAATGGTGGTGGTCAACAGCTCGACACACCAGATCCACTGACTGCTCCCCATATGCAATCAAGCATCTTACTTTCTTAGTTTCCCAAATTGGGGACGAATATCAGGCTGTGAGCTAGAGCTTGCTGGTGTTGCCCCACTGGTACTCGGGCCTTCTGATGAAGCAGGAGGAGCCTCTCTCAATCTCCTTCATTCCTCCCTTGCAAAGTTGACTGGATGCTTGGATTGCAAGTGCGTCCGCGTACTTGCAGTTCCGCAGGAGTACTTTTTGTTGGGGTCTCCCCTTGAAAGCACTTCCTTGCATATGCGGCAAGTAACTTTTTTAAGCCTGGTGGAAAGGTGAAAGATTTCCTGACAAGGCTGGTATATTTTTCCTTTGGTGGAGGTTCAGGAACAGATTCTTGCTCTGATGAGTTCTCTGAATCAGAGGATGATGGTGGATTAACAGCCATGGTATCTTTAAGTGAATCTCTTCTCCAAAAAAGAAAGAGCAGTAGATCGTCTCAGGAGGTCTTACCCTAAGAAAAGTTATAAGAAGAGTGATTGAAATGGGTGGGGTCCTTCAAAAGTTTCAATAGGAAGTGTAATGAACCAATCAAATCTTTTTTTTTAGGTCACATGGGGTGCATGTAGGATGCACGTAGGATGCGCGCACTCAGCATGCACCCTGCTTGCACCGTGCTCGCACCCAGTGCGACTTTGCGAGATTGAATTAAAAAGTGATGTACTTTTTAAGAAAGTTAAAGAATATTATTTTTAGAATAACTTCAGATAATCTCTTAATAGTCCTAATATTTATATTCAATATATATAAATACATTTTTCAACATTAAAAAAATTGCGGGAGCCACGCATCCACCGCGACCAATATGCATATGACGTCACACACTATGTTATGTTATGTTATGTTATGTTATGTTATGTTAAGTGGGATTTGTAAAGCGTACTGACAGCAGGTTGAGGTGAGCTGAACGAAGATTGCGCGTTGGACGGTGTGGGTTAATGAGTGATGTCAGGAAGGCGGGGCTGGTACAGTGAAGGGATTTGAACGTGAGGCAGCCCAGCTTGAAGGCCGACCTTTGTTCTATAGGTAGCCAGTGCAGTTTGTATAGCAGGGGTTTGGCCGACTGCCATTTGGGAGTTTTATAGATGAGACGGGCTGCTTGGTTCTGCACGACCTGGAGGTGATGCAGTAGTGATTTTGGGAGTCCGTAGTACAGGGAATTGGAGAAGTCCAGGCGGGATAGTACCAGGGAGATGATCACCTGGACCAGAGCGGCTGGTGGTAGTAGATGACTGACTTTACGGATTTTGCGAAGCTGAAACGTACATGAGGAGATCACGGCGCCCACTTGAGATCTGAGGGAGAGTTCGGCATCGATGGTCACACCAAGACTTTTTACTGATTTCACAGGGACCGGGGGGGGGGGGAAAGTTTGTTAGGCCAGAACTGCGGACCCCAGTGGGAAGGACTGGAGCCGGGGAGGAGGAGCTCCGTTTTCCCAGGATTTAATTTTAATTGGTTATAGTTCATCCACTCCTGGATGTGTATCATGGCGGAATGGAAATTGTTCACCGCGTCCGAGGAGGTGAGTGGGAAGATGATCTGCAGATCGTCGGCGTAGTTGTACACTGTGATGTCCCAGTTCTGAAGCAAGTGAATCAGGGGCCGAAGGTAGAGGTTGAATAATAGAGGTTGACAAGGAGGAACTCTGAGGGACTCCGCAGGTCGTGAGGGTTTTGGGTGCTGTGTAGGGGCCCAAGCGGACGGCTTGTGTTCTGCCGGTCAGAAAGGACTGGGTCCATTTTAGGGCAGGTCCCTGGATGCCAGCCCGCTCGACACGGTGAAGGAGGATGTTGTGGTCAACCGTGTCGAACGAGGCAGACAAATCCAGGAGTACGAGGGCCTGGGGGCTCCTTGTATCAGCGTTCCTCCTCAGCGTATCCAGGACTGTTAGGATGACGGCCTCGGTGAAATGGGCTGGCCTAAAACAGGCCTGGTTAGGCTCCAGGTAGCAGGAGGTCTCGATGAAGTTGGAGAGACACCGGGTGACGTGGGCCTCCATTAGCTTGGAAAAGTATGGTTAGAGCGATATCGGATGGTAGTTAGAGAGTTCCGCCAGGTCCGCACCAGGTTTCTTCAGGAGAGGCACTAAAATGGCCTCTTTGAAGGTGCTGGGGACAATACCGGTGCTGAGCGAGCCATTCAGCAGGGTTAGGATGCAGTCGGGTAGTTTGAGACAGACGTTCCGTAGGACCGAAGGAGGGCAGCAGTCATTCGGAGAGCCTGAATTTACCCGTGTCGCAAGTTCAGCTAGTGAGTTGGGGTTGAGGGTAGGGAAGTGGGTGACGGTCGAAGAGTTGTTCGGAGGGGTGTCTAGGGGGAGTACCTGAGGGAGGGGGGATGGAGTCCTTGATTTTATTGATTTTCTCGATAAAAAAAAAGATTGAGAGCGTCGCAGGTCTCTTGGGTGGGGGTCTGATCCGGGAGAGTTCTGTCGTCTGAGGTGAGTTCATTCATAATTTTGAAGCCCTCCTTTGATTTATTGTCCGCGGACGAGATTCTTTTAGAAAAATGTTCCGATTTGGCTGAGGAGATTGCGTTTTTGTATTCTCTGCGAGCTGTAGTATATTGTAGTCTGTCTGGCTCGGAGTAGTTGCGCCTCCACGTCCGTTCCAGCTGGCGACCTTCAGTTTGTGTTTCTTGAGGTTGTCAGAGAACCATCTGTGGGAGTTGTGATGTCTGGTGCGGGGGAACTTGGTAAGGGGGGCAAATTGGTCGCTGGCCGACTTTAGCCAGGTGGCGATCTCACTTTCCATCGTGTCGATATTGGTTGGCGGATTAATAGCTGGCTGCGTGTCGGCTAAGGCCGCGAGGAAGCCTTGGGAGTCGTGGGAGTTCCATTTGCGTGAGAGGCCGCCAGCCATCAGAGGGGCGGAGGGCCTGCCAGTAACAGTGAGGGTGGTGTCGACTAGGTGGTGGTCTGACCAGACGCAGGGGGAGACAGATGGCTGGGAAAGTGCTAAATTTTGGGTCCAAATTTGGTCCAAGATGTGGCCCTTGATGTGAGTGGGCGAGGAAATTTGTTGGATCAGGTTAAGGCTATTAAGGGCTTCAAAGAGTTCTGTGGCGTGGGGCCCGGCGTTGACGTCGTTGAACCAGTAATTAAGGTCGCCAAAGAGAGCTAGTCTGGAGTGCAGTGTCAGTAGGTTGGACAGCTGTTCGATCAAGGTGGTAGCAAAGGATGGCATGAGGTGTGGGGTCCGGTATAAGAGAAGGAGTGTTAGGGCTCCTGCATCAATTTTCAGACTGATGATTAGGTTGTCTACTTCTGGGAGGTTAAGGGAAGATGTGGAGATGAAGTTAAGATGTTTTGATATGATGGCTGCCACCCCTCCCCCTGGGCGATTTCCAGTGCGGTCGGCATGGAGGATGTAGTAGTCTGGGGGGAGGGCCGCCAGAATGTCAGGGAGAGAATCTGTAGTCAGACAGGTTTCTGTGAGCAGGAGTACGTCTGGTTTCTCATTAGACAGGAGGATATAGATATCGGCTTGGTGTTTTACCAGGGAACGGGTGTTCAAATACAAGACCCGGATGGAAGTGTCACTCCTGACCGGTTTAGCGTGGGGAATGCTCCGACTGGGGTGGTGTAAGTCTGAGCGCGCAAGGCCAGCTGTGGTAATTCGTCTGATGGTGACAGGAGAGGGTGGAGGGTATGGGAGTTGCAGTTCTCTGAGAGAGTTGGCTGAGTATGAGATGGGCTAACCGGCATGACTGGCCCCTGGGCCCGGCCTGGCGCGGACGGGCGCAGACGGGCTTGCCTTTGGCGCGCTGGCGGCGTGCCCGCTGCGATCGTCCGCTGCGCGTCCGAGAAATGCACATTGTTATAAGGGGAGAGGGGGGAGCGGTCCCCACGGCAGTGGGCGTGGCATTTGGGCTAGTGGGGTAATGGCGGCAAAGATGTTTGCAACCCGCGACAGCGCTTACATCTGCTGCGCGGGGAAGTCCAGCACGTTTTTAGAGGGGAGAAGTGCCCAGGGAAAAGGAATCAGGCAAGTAAAACAAATAAATTCAAAGTGCAAGTATTAAAAACAATCGAGCGTTTCTCCCGGCTTCCGCCTCAGGAGTTAAGTGTCCTATACCGCGCGCTAGTGATCAGCGCGACTTATATAGCGTCGGTACGGAGGGGGCGTGGCCTCACAGCAGTGGGCGTGGCCTGTGGGCTAGTGGGGTAATGGCGGCAAAGATGTTTGCAACCCGCGACAACGCTTACATCCGCTGCGCGGGGAAGTCCAGCACGTTTTTAGAGTGGAGAAGTGCCCAGGGAAAAGGAATCAGGCAAGTAAAACAAATAAATTCAAAGTGCAAGTATTAAAAACAATCGAGCATTTCTCCCGGCTTCCGCCTCAGGAGTTAAGTGTCCTATACCGCGCGCTAGTGATCAGCGCGACTTATGTAGCTTCGGTACGGAGGGGGCGTGGCCTCACGGCAGTGGGCGTGGCCTGTGGGCTAGTGGGGTAATGGCGGCAAAGATGTTTGCAACCCGCGACAGCGCTTACATCCGCTGCGCGGGGAAGTCCACACGTTTTTAGAGGGGAGAAGTGCCCAGGGAAAAGGAATCAGGCAAGTAAAACAAATAAATTCAAAGTGCAAGTATTAAAAACAATCGAGCGTTTCTCCCGGCTTCCGCCTCAGGAGTTAAGTGTCCTATACCGCGTGCTAGTGATCAGCGCGACTTATGTAGCTTCGGTACGGAAGGGGCGTGGCCTCAGGGCAATGGGCGGGGCCTGTGGGCTAGTGGGGTAACGGCGGCAAAGATGTTTGCAACCCGCGACAGCGCTTACATCAGCTGCGCTGCGAAGTCCAGCACGTTTTTAGAGGGGAGAAGTGCCCAGGGAAAAGGAATCAGGCAAGTAAAACAAATAAACTCAAAGTGCAAGTATTAAAATCAATCGAGCGTTTTTCCCGGCTTCCGCCTCAGGCGTTAAGTGTCCTACCGCACGTCTGTCACGTTGCGTAATACGTACATCTCGCATATGCACCAGGAGTTGCACACAAGTCGCATAGCAACCGCGTTGGAAAAGACGTACCCGTCGCACACCCTACGCGGATGCTAGACAACAACCCTAAAATGGCGGACCTGTTTTGCGCAGGAAACGAGTGGGATGCTTGATGGGTGCGCGACTCTCATAAAAAAGGAAAACAATAATGAAAATAATTTAAGTATATTATAAACAATATAAAATAATAAAAATATATTTTTTTAAAGAAAATGTAATAAAAAAATATGTGAAATGTAATTTAAAATATAATATATCTAAAAATAAAAAGATAAAAAATGTAGTTAAAAAATATTTTAAAAACATTAAATATATTTTAAAATTATCATTCAAAAAACCTTTCAAATTCACTAAAAAACATGGGTTTTGAGATATGTTATAGTTAGGAATTAGCATTTAAAATTTCACAGAAAAAAACATAGACATTTCACTCGTACAAAACCATTGAAATTCCCCTGTTATAATTAGTTGTACTAACTATAACTCGCACGCCCGCAATCCAGTGCTGATGATGTCACATATTACATCATTCATGACATGGTCAGTGACATCACTGATGACATCACTGATGACATCTCAAATGACATCACTGATGACATCACTGATGTCATCATCCATGTGACAAACTGATACACCTCATCATACAGTAGCATATACTTTCAACACTCTTTATAAAATATGAAGTACCATATTAGACACCATTGACACACCAATACAAGTTTCTAAAACACCCACTCAGTGATTCCTACATCTACACACACATCTAAACACTTACCTATAGATTCACTCATACATTCTAACAAAGATCAATAGAACACTATTAAATATACTTATACACCTACATCAACATTACACACCAGCACACATCCTATTCACTTATGCAGACATCCCACTCACTTATGCAAACAATTGATCATACTTATATTTACTAAGCTACACACTTACACAAACACCACTTTATTTATTAATATAGATAGTAACACATTCTTAGGTGCCCATTATGATGTCGGGCGGATTGCCTCCGCCAGGCTGGCAGTAGCCACCGCCCGCCTAACGGAGGCAATCCGCCCGACATCCATTGCCCAATTCCCCCCCCCGCCATATTAGTATGGCGGTGGGGGACCGCGGCGGTGAAAAACACCGCCCGCCTGTTTTCGGGGCGGAATATGTTTAATATTGTGGCGGTGTCTGTTAGACACCACCAGCCATATTACAATGGGCATTTTTTCAAACCTTTCCGTGTCAGCAATGCCGCCATGGAAAGGCAGGCTGTCTTTGGTTTGGGGGCCCCCTGCGGGCCCCCCTGGTTATGGCTGAGGTGTTTGGTGCAATGGGGGGTACCCCCCGCATTTGCGTACACCAAGCAGCAAGCACCGCGGGGTGCCTGCCGCTTCGTGTATGCAAATGCGTGCATTTGATTTTAAGATTGTGGCGGGCGGTGCAGTGAGCACCGCCTGCCACAATGTTAAAATGAGGATTGCGCCCGCCACTGTGGCGGGCGCATCCTAATGCACATTTCGGGACCCCCGCCCTTGAGGCGGGCGGTCCCGTTTCCCGATAGGGTGGCGGGCGGGCAAAGCCCGTCCGCCATCCTAATAACCCCCTTGGTGTGATATAAAATCACTATTACAAGTATACAGTTATCCATATGTCGCTCATACAATCACTGAGTCTTACGTATACTTATTTATATACAACAACTGTCACATACACTGCCTTTTATATTTCTAGTTTGTTCGACATATATCATTCAGAAATATATTTACTCATCACCACACCCATAAAGAGATTCACTCACCACATACAGTCTTAACCTCATATACCTACTAAATGAACTATTTACACATCTTTCGACAGTCACACACGTCCCGCCCAACCACATACACATTCATTCACTATCCCATACAAATACTTACTTAAGTAATAACTAATGTAGACTTTCACATAGCTAGTAACCAACTTATGTAGTAGTTTACACAACAAGAGATAGAGTGATACAGGTATTCACACAGTTTAATCACTGTCCCATATATTTAGTGAGACACTTTAAATTCGTCACTTAGACAGTCAATCACATTGCTACTAAATGCTCGATTATACATCCACTCAGTCTTCAAGACAGATTGCTATGTACATATAATACTTATTTAAATATTGATGCAAACCACATTCACTGGATGATGTCATCAGTGATGTCATTTGAGATGCCATCAGTGATGTCATCAGTGATGTCACTGACCATGTCATGAATGATGTAATATGTGACATCATCAGCAGTGGATTGCGGGCGCGCGAGTTATAGTTATACAACTAACTATAACAGGGGAATTTCAATGGTTTTATATGAGTGAAATGTCTAGCTAACTATAACACCCCTGAAACCTATGTTTTATTCAGTGAATTTCAAAGGTTTTTTAAATGCTAATTCCTAACTATAACATATCTCAAACCTAAGGTTTTTTTGTGAATATATATATATATATATATATAAAAAAGTATATATATATATATATAAAAAATAAAAAATAAAATATATATATATATATATATATATATATATAATCGTTGCAGGTAAGCCACACAAAGACAAGCCACAAGAAGTTGAAAATCTCTTGTTTTATTTCATTTCACCGCTTGCCAGCAGACGGTAAGGTGGGCACAGGTCTCAAAAGTTCTTTAAGTAGCCAGACGCGTTTCAGGATACACACAATCCTTTCTTCAGTGGCTTCAGGCAAAGGGATGAAAGCGCTCTTACTTCTGCACCTTTTTATGTTCCAATTATCTACCCCAGTGGGTGTGGCTTCTGTGCAAAGCCACCTGGTCATTGTAGTGCAGTGTCTTGTTCCCCTTGTGGGGGAGGCTTTCAGTTCCAATTTAAATTCAGCTATAACGTATTATCCAAGTGGAATGGAGAAACTGTCCCTCCTGCCATCTGCCCCGCTTTGTAGAGGTGAAAATTCGAGTTTGAAGCAGCGTCGCCCTGCAGTGGCGCTACTATCGTCTTCCTTCCAAAGCTGCAGGCATGAATTAATAACCTACACGGACCCGCCTTAAGGCGATGGGCTTGTACTTCACGGCTGGGCAACAGCCGTTAACATCAAATCGTTGCAGGTAAGCCCCACGAAGACAAGCCACAAGAAGTTGAAATTCACTCGTTTTATTTCATTTCACCGCTTGCCAGCAGACGGTAAGGTGGGCACAGGTCTCAAAAGTTCTTTAAGTAGTCAGACACGTTTCAGGATACACACAATCCTTTCTTCAGTGGCTTCAGGCAAAGGGATGAAAGCGCTCTTACTTCCTGCACCTTTTTATGTTCCAATGATCTACCCCAGTGGGTGTGGCTTCTGTGCAAAGCCACCTGGTCATTGTAGTGCATTGTCTTGTTCCCCTTGTGGGGGAGGCTTTCAGTTCCAATTTTAATTCAGCTATAACGTATTATCCAAGTGGAATGGAGAAACTGTCCCTCCTGCCATCTGCCCCGCTTTGTAGAGGTGAAAATTCGAGTTTGAAGCAGCGTCGCCCTGCAGTGGCGCTACTATCGTCTTCTTTCCAAAGCTGCAGGCATGAATTAATAGCCTACATGGACCCGCCTTAAGGCGATGGGCTTGTACTTCACGGATGGGCAACAGCCGTTAACATCAAATTGTTGCATGTAAGCCCCACGAAGACAAGCCACAAGAAGTTGAAAATCACTCGTTTTATTTCATTTCACCGCTTGCCAGCTGACGGTAAGGTGGGCACAGGTCTCAAAAGTTCTTTAAGTAGCCAGACACGTTTCAGGATACACACAATCCTTTCTTCAGTGGCTTCAGGCAAAGGGAGGAAAGCGCTCTTACTTCCTGCACCTTTTTATGTTCCAATTATCTACCCCAGTGGGTGTGGCTTCTGTGCAAAGCCACCTGGTCATAGTAGTGCAGTGTCTTGTTCCCCTTGTGGGGGAGGCTTTTAATTCCAATTTTAATTCAGCTATAACGTATTATCCAAGTGGAATGGAGAAACTGTCCCTCCTGCCATCTGCCCCGCTTTGTAGAGGTGAAAATTCGAGTTTGAAGCATCGTCGCCCTGCAGTGGCGCTACTATCGTCTTCTTTCCAAAGCTGTAGGCATGAATTAATAGCCTACACGGACCTGCCTTAAGGCGATGGGCTTGTACTTCACGGCTGGGCAACAGCCGTTAACATCAAATCGTTGCAGGTAAGCCCCATGAAGACAAGCCACAAGAAGTTGAAAATCACCTGTTTTATTTCATTTCACCACTTGCCAGCAGACGGTAAGGTGGGCACAGGTCTCAAAAGTTCTTTAAGTAGCCAGGCGCGTTTCAGGATACACACAATCCTTTCTTCAGTGGCTTCAGGCAAAGGGATGAAAGCGCTCTTACTTCCTGCAACTTTTTATGTTCCAATTATCTACCCCAGTGGGTGTGGCTTCTGTGCAAAGCCACCTGGTCATTGTAGTGCAGTGTCTTGTTCCCCTTGTGGGGGAGGCTTTCAGTTCCAATTTTAATTCAGCTATAACGTATTATCCAAGTGGAATGGAGAAACTGTCCTTCCTGCCATCTGCCCCGCATTGTAGAGGTGAAAATTCGAGTTCGAAGCAGCGTCGCCCTGCAGTGGCGCTAATATCGTCTTCTTTCCAAAGCTGCAGGCATGAATTAATAGCCTACACGGACCCGCCTTAAGGCGATGGGCTTGTACCTCACGGCTGGGCAACAGATGTTAACATCAAATCGTTGCAGGTAAGCCCTATGAAGTCAAGCCACAGGAAGTTGAAAATCACTCGTTTTATTTCATTTCACCGCTTGCCAGCAGACATGCACACGCTTTCCCTCACCATCTGGTCTGACGCCTTGTTGAGACACGCACACCAACTGTCACTTCGTTTGGCCAGATTCCGACGCATTTCAAGGCTACTCCGCCCCTTAATCATGGAATTATGCACAGAGAGATGCAAAGACTCACTTCCTGTTTCTTTTAGTCCTTTTATTGATTGAAAGACCACCCCAGTGGGCGTCGCATTTTCAAGCACAACCAGCTGCATGCTGGTAATTGCAGTTCATACACGAAGCGAGTATAATAATACCTTGAGTATGCTTGGTCCCCCTGTTAATTTGCAGTATTTAAATCCTTTAGTAGGTGTGATTTTTCTGGTATGCGCGTGTTATCACTCAGGGAATGTGCGCTACATGGACTGGAATGGTTTCCCTTCCGAAGCCTTTTCAAACCTCCACCACTTCTGTAGAAGACAAAAAAAGTGGCAAGTCGGAATCTTGCCAAACGAAGTGACAGTTGGTGTGCGTGTCTCAACAAGGCGTCAGACCGGATGGTGAGGGAAAGCGTGTGTGCCCTGTGCGGAACTCAAGGGCTCTTTTGTTGGTATCATATATATATAAATATATATATATATATATATATATATATATATATATATATATATATATATATATGTATATATATGAATCCATACTAATATAATAAAGAGAGAGCCCAAACCTTTGAGGCGGGTAATCTCAGGAACCACAGCACCAATTACAACACCCAATACAGCATTGGAAAGGGCAGTTGCAGCAGAAGGACATAGGCTATGCAGACGCCCACCATATACATTTAAAAGGTAGAAGAACCGTGCCAGCAAAGTAGTCCCTTGTGGGCGTGTCTGCGTTGTGCTGTGGGCGTGGCAAACGCTGGGGGCATGTGGTACGTTCCGCCCTTCATGCCATGTCTCATATCGTGTGCTGTGGGCGTGTGCTAGGGGCGTGGCCGTGTGCGGGCACGGGATTATGGAAAAAAAGCCAGGATTGTGCCAATATTTCATTGTCTTTTCTTCCCAGGTTCTGTACATTCCAGCTCCGGGTGTCCACCCTGCTCCCTTTAAATACCCCTGCACCCCATAATCATAACCCACCCTTACTCCTTAAAATACCCCAACACCCTTAAACACTAACCCATCTTAACCCTATAAATATACCCTGTACCCTAAAACCCAAACCTATCCCTAAACACTAAAAATACCCCTGTACCCCAAAACCCAAACCTAGCCCTGAACCCTATAAATACCCCTGTATCTCAAAACCCAAACCTACCCCTGAACCCTAAAAATACCCCTGTACCCCAAAACCCAAACCTAGCCCTGAACCATAAAAATAACCCTGTACCCCAAAACCCAAACCTACTACTGAACCCTAAAATACCTGTGTACCCCAAAACCCAAACCTAGCCCTGAACCCTACAAATACCCCTGTGCCCATGAACCCTTAAAATACCCTTGTACCCCAAAACCCAAACCTACCCCTGAACCCTAAAAATACCCCTATACCCCAAAACCCAAACCTAGCCCTACACCCTAAAAATACCCATGTACCCAAAAACCCATACCTATCCCTAAACCCCAAAACTACCCCTGTACCCCATAACCCAAAACTATATCTGAACCCTTAAAATACCCAAACACCCCAAAACATATACCTCAGTACCCCAAAACATATACCCCTATACCCATACTTACCTTATTCAAACATAAAAAAAACTGCTTTTTCCATTCATGCATTTACAACGAATTTCGTTGTAAAAGTATGCGTGGTAAAAGCATATAAAATGTAATGCCATGCGTTATAATGGCGTTACGGAGTCATGGTACTTTCGTAATGAAAGTATGCGGAGTGATGGTATGCGGAAAGAAAGTTGCGGAATAATGGGTGTTTACCCTCCCCCGGTAAGTACATTGGTGGCACGGCGGCCCACATCTCTAGCAACATACTCATATTTTTTCACCACCGATTTGAAAAATGCACAGGTCTCTCTCATTGATGGCCAGCACCGACATACACTTTAAGACACACCTCCCGCCACAAGTTCTAGAATTGCGAACTTTAGAGCTGGGGAGCTACGTTCGAATCTCGGCATCAGCTCAACATCCTGTAATTCCAGGCAAATCGCTTTGTCTCCCCATGCCTACCACAAATGAATGTGTTCTTCTGTAATGTAAATTGTGCTCATGCCATGTTGTCGAGTTCGCGCTATATAATATTGCAAGGAAAAATAAAGTAGGGAAACTCGAGTTCACACACTACTGAACGCGCACTCTTAAGTGCATCAGCAGTGCACTGTGAATCGGAGCGTTTCACAGGCCTGTCACAGATAAGAAATGCTATCAAAACGAAATCCTACAAAACAATATACTACTGGTCGGCAGCAATTCATACCCGGACAACGTCGGGACGGGCTGCTTGTTGATTTATAACAATTTTTATATTAATAATATTGTGTATAGTATTGGTATTTACTCAGTTATTTATATATTTATATATTCATTTGATTACTGATTACAGTGTTTAATTAGTCTAATACCTCAATTCGAGTCAGGTATAAATTCAATGAGTCGCATACAGTACCATGTGTCGCATTTATGCATAAATATGGTTATCAACAAATGTGGTGCCTAAATTATGTATTTTGCAAAATATGCTTATACAGAACATCATGCTGTCACTGTGTACATAGGATACGATACAAGGTTTAACCGCTAGTAATTTTTCTATGTTTATGTATCACGTGATGGGGATGTATGCTTCACAAAGAAAAAAACATGGCATAAAAATAGCAAGCGGACTGCGTTTCCGCCAGTGAACAAGGATACCTCGGAATTCGAAACGTGTCTGACCATGGCTGAATAAACAAAGACCTGCTATAACCACATTATTCGGTGTCCGTTTCCCGTTTTTTCATCGCATCACCGGCTGGAGTGCGAGAGAGTGTTGGGAGTATACAAGTTGTATATATATATATATATATATATATATATATATATATATATATATATATATATATATATATATTGTCAAACAAATTGCCCGAAAGCTTCAAGGACGCACACAACAATGGATGTAGACCTTCCGGTTTTATTTTCTTGAAAATCTGCATTTGCATTCCGAGGTAAGCATTTATTTAGCCTGACGCGTTTCGAGGTCTCATCCTCTTCTTCATAGGCAGTTTCTGGAAAACGGCACAAGAGTTCCAATTACACCATTGAATGCATGTTTTATAGCCCCCAGTGGGCCGCACCAATCACGATACATTTATACTTGCATTCTGGGACATGTGGTCCGAATTGGATTGTTGTTACCCACAGTGGGTCCTGTGCCGTATTCATGATTTTAAGCATTACGTGCAACCTTCAGTTGGCCCGCAGTTTGTTCATGCAGATAAATAGTATCACATCCACTGTGCTGTTTCGTCGGTATATGGCAAAAGTTCCACCGCTCAGCCTCTTACACAGTCAAAGATGGTGCAATCCTTCATGGCAGGGCAGCCGTGTAATCAATTGTCAAACAAATTGCCCGAAAGCTTCAAGGACGCACACAACAATGGATGTAGACCTTCCGGTTTTATTTTCTTGAAAATCTGCATTTGCATTCCGAGGTAAGCATTTCTTTAGCCTGACGCGTTTCGAGGTCTCATCCTCTTCTTCATAGGCAGTTTCTGGAAAACGGCACAAGAGTTCCAATTACACCATTGAATGCATGTTTTATAGCCCCCAGTGGGCCGCACCAATCACGATACATTTATACTTGCATTCTGGGACATGTGGTCCGAATTGGATTGTTGTTACCCACAGTGGGTCCTGTGCCGCATTCATGATTTTAAACATTACGTGCAACCTTCAGTTGGCCCGCAGTTTGTTCATGCAGATAAATAGTATCACATCCACTGTGCTGTTTCGTTGGTATATGATAAAAGTTCCACCGCTCAGCCTCTTACACAGTCAAAGATGGTGCAATCCTTCACGGCAGGGAAGCCGTGTAATCAATTGTCAAACAAATTGCCCGAAAGCTTCAAGGACGCACACAACAATGGATGTAGACCTTCCGGTTTTATTTTCTTAAAAATCTGCATTTGCATTCTGAGGTAAGCATTTCTTTAGCCTGACGCGTTTCGAGGTCTCATCCTCTTCTTCATAGGCAGTTTCTGGAAAAAGGCACAAGAGTTCCAATTACACCATTGAATGCATGTTTTATAGCCCCCAGTGGGCTGCACCAATCACGATACATTTATACTTGCATTCTGGGACATGTGGTCCGAATTGGATTGTTGTTCCCCACAGTGGGTCCTGTGCCGCATTCATGATTTTAAACATTACGTGCAACCGTCAGTTGGCCCGCAGTTTGTTCATGCAGATAAATAGTATCACATCCACTGTGCTGTTTCGTCGGTATATGGCAAAAGTTCCACCGCTCAGCCTCTTACACAGTCAAAGATGGTGCAATCCTTCACGGCAGGGCAGCCGTGTAATCAATTGTCAAACAAATTGCCCGAAAACTTCAAGGACGCACACAACAATGGATGTAGACCTTCCGGTTTTCTTTTTTTGAAAATCTGCATTTGCATTCCGAGGTAAGCATTTCTTTAGCCTGACGCGTTTCGAGGTCTCATCCTCTTCTTCATAGGCAGTTTCTGGAAAACGGCACAAGAGTTCCAATTACACCATTGAATGCATGTTTTATAGCCCTTTAAGGATTTACGCATAAGCAGGGGTTACTGCACTCGGCGCCACAGGAGGAAAAGTAGCAGCATGTCTTTTAGCCTTTAAACACTGCCATACGCGTTTCGAGCTAATGGAAAGCTATTGATCACTGGCTCAATGAATGTCGAAAACAGGCAAGTTTGGAACACTCTTTATTCGATTTAAAGTCCCGCCTATGTGGGCGTTACGTTAGGCATTCTGGATATCGTAGTCCTGGAGTATGCCTGATGACTTTGAATAAGCTCCTCTATGCCTGTGCACTGTTTCCGCAAACACAGTTCAAATATACAACCCGGTTGGGTAAAAAGCATCAGAGGCACCACTGGTTACTTCCCCAAATGTTCACTGTGGCTCAGGCCCCCTGCCTTCCTCAGCGTTGCCCATAATGTTACGAGCACTCTGGATCTGCAAACCACAGCGGGGCAAATTCGCGACCAGGCAGGCCGCTTAGTATTCTGTCCACAAGGTTGCCCTTTAAGGATTCACCGCACAAGCAGGGGTTACTGCACTCGGCGCCACAGGTGGAAAAGTAGCAGCATGTCTCTTAGCCTTTAAACACTGCCATACGCGTTTCGAGCTAATGGAAAGCTCTTGATCACTGGCTCAATGAATGTCGAAAACAGGTAAGTTTGGAACACTCTTTATTCGATTTAAAGTCCCGCCCATGTGGGCGTTACGTTAGGTATTCTGGATATCGTAGTCCTGGAGTATGCCTGATGACTTTGAATAAGCTCCTCTATGCCTGTGCACTGTTTCCGCAAACACAGTTCAAATATACAACCCGGTTGGGTAAAAAGCATCAGAGGCACCACTGGTTACTTCCCCAAATGTTCACTGTGGCTCAGGCCCCCTGCCTTCCTCAGCGTTGCCCATAATGTTATGAGCACTCTGGATCCGCAAACCACGGCGGGGCAAATCCGCGACCAGGCAGGCCACTTGGTATTCTGTCCACATGATTGCCCTTTAAGTATTCGCCGCACAAGAAGGGGTTACTGCACTCGGCGCCACAGGAGGAAAAGAAGCAGCATGTCTCTTAGCCTTTAAACACTGCCATACGCGTTTCGAGCTAATGAAAAGCTCATGATCACTGGCTCATTGAATGTCAAAAACAGGTAAGTTTGGAACACTCTTTATATCGAATAAAGAGTGTTCCAAACTTACCTGTTTTCGACATTCATTGAGCCAGTGATCAAGAGCTTTCCATTAGCTCGAAACGCGTATGGCAGTGTTTAAAGGCTAAGAGACATGCTGCTACTTTTCCTCCTGTGGCGCCGAGTGCAGTAACCCCTGCTTGTGCGGCGAATCCTTAAAGGGCAACCTTGTGGACAGAATATATATATATATATATATATATATATATATATATATATATATATATATATATATATATATATATATATATATATATATATATATATATATATATATATATATATGTATATATATATATATTACCTACTGGCGGTCGCCAGTAGGTATATATAGTTAGGATTTTTTCCCTATGGGATTTTTGAAAATTCTATGTCTAATAACTTTGGCGTTTGTGGACGGAATTGGCTGAAATTTTCAGGAAAATGGAACATTTTGTTTCTGAGCAGCCCCTGGAAATTTGGGGGGGGGGGTTCGTCAAGGGGGGGCCGAGAAAAAAGGGGGGTCCCAAAACGTGTTTTTCCCATGTTAATTTCCATAGGGCGGTTGGCCTCACTTTTAGGCCGAACGGCTGAATGGATTTGCACGAAACTTGGCAAAATTGTAGGGACTGTTAGCCCGATGTGCCTTTGCTAGGTCTCAATATATGTGCTCCAGTGGATTTTGAGAAATTAACGTTCAAAAAAAGATATATATCTGTAAGCGCGCTCCAGGCAGCGCTCCGGTTCGCGTACTTGACGCGTAACGGAACTTCGCGTAGCGAAGCTGATTGGCTCTCCGGTGTCTGTCAACATTCTAAACAGTCCGGAGCGGCCGCCATCTTGTCTCTCGGTAGGATCGAGAGACAAGAGGAGGCCAAAACAAAGGGGGAAATGACCATAAGGGGGCATAGTAGATCCTCCCTGACACCCTAGGTTTGATGTGGAGGCTTTAAAAGGGCCCCGCAGGGCAAAAAAAATAAAAAAAATTTTTGTTTTTTTGCGTGGGGAGCGCCCGGTCCGCGAACCGGGAAGCGTTCTGGGGAGCGTACTATAAGGAAAAAAGAATGATAGACTTTTCAAATACTGTATGTTAATTGATTGTTGGTTTTGTTGATTATTTTTTAATTTTTTAATTTTTTAAGCAATTATTTATTATTGAGATTGTGTTTCAAAATTTAATAACATTTCTAACATTTCACTGTCTGAAATGTCGTTATTTTCATTGAACATAGCTTGTAATCTCTGAGTGTGTAAAATGTCCTCATTTTGAAGGAGGTCATCTACTGCTTGCACACATTGCAGTAGTTCTTGGTCCCAAGTTTCATCCATAAATTCTATATAATTTGGATCAATTAATTCTTGGCTGCTCTCTTGCAGGACAATTTGAATGAAACTTTCTGTTCGCCTTCCATATTGCCTGAAATTTGGATAAAAAAATATATATTAGTAGAGATAGGGCACTGTTGGGATTAATTTTAGATAGGCAGTTTTTATCAGTGAATTTATCTTTGGGCAGTGTATAGTATCAGAGTGGAAGTAGGAATATAAAAAAGTGTATGTGATTTAACGTAAGTAAATTCATAATTATACAAGAGAAACCTAACTCCATCCATAACTATAACAGAGAAGTCTATCTAAATCTATAACTACTACAGAGAGATAGTATATAACTATCAGAAAAAGTTTACCATATTAACTGATAGTGCACAATATACTTCAGTTTTTAAAATAACAACTTACCTTTACAAAGAAGTTGAAGTGATTAGTGAAAATCCAATTGAAATGTACACCAGGAAGTAGTAGTCAAAATGGCTGTGTTCCCTTCTCTTCCTTTAAATATATTCAGGTATATAACGAATCAAATGTCAGGTAAAAAAAGTAGAAAATGAAAGTAACATTTTCATTGGTTGTCAATTCCAACACTTCAGATGTGTTCTGTGAAGTAATTTACCTCACGGTATTTAGAAAAGTCTACAGGCTAAATGGCTAAATGGAATTTCAATCAAATTTGTGAAAATGGTAGGGATTGGTATGTAGTATGAGCTAATCTATATTTGGTGAAAGTGTCTCCAGTCGTTTTTCTGTAAATTACTTTCCCACCTTTTTTGATGGAGCGCTTCCCGGGGAGCGCCCCCGTACGCGAACTGGCGAGCGCCCCGGTACGCGAACCTGAAGCGTTACGGGAGTCCACCATTTTGTGTTTCGGTCGAATTAAGATACAAGATGGAGGGCAAATAATGTTCAGAATGGGTAGAAGGGGGCACGGTAGACTTATCTTGACCCCCTAGTTTTTCTGAGGGTGGCTGAGGAGGCCTATATGTGCGAAAAAAAAACATTTTTTTAAAAAATTTCGCGAGGTTAGCTTCCGGTTCGCGTACCGGGTAGCGCCCCGGGGAGCGTACTTTGTTGAAAATTAGTGAAAAAAGTTAGAGTACAATAATAATTGTGAGTGATCAGATGTAGGGTAGCTCTGAGAAGAGCTTTTGGGTTTATGGTACATTTAGGTACTTATAAGTAGGTACCAATGCACAGTCTTAAATTCAGAATGAAAATTCTGTTGCCCTCATCTGAGAAGTGAACTCCATCTCCTCTGTAGATATCTTGCATGTAGTAACGCAAGTTATTGTTGTACACGGAGCCCATTCCATGGTCTCTCATGTAAGCTGAAACAGATTTGTTTACATGCTTCCTCGATTTCTCAATTTGTGGACAAAATTGGTTCGACCACCTCCATTTCTGTCTTTGGCATATATTTGAATATACCAAGGCAGTTTGAGGAAAAAGTGCCATTAATTGCTCAAAGGTGTCCTTTAAAAGCATTTTCAGACCTACCCCAGTCATAGTGCCCAAATCATTACCTCCACAGTGCACAATTAACAGGTCAGGTTTTGGCAAATGCATAAAGGTTTTCACCAATGGTATCAATTGGTGACATTTTAATCCTCTGTGGCCAAACCACTTAATTTCCACATCTTGTAAATTGAGGTTAGGTAAATTTCTGTTCTCAGCATACCTCTGAGCCCAATAGATGTAACTATGTCCAACAATCCAGACAGAAAACATGGTGAGAGAAGGTTCTGCTGCAGTCAGATGAAGTGTGGCAATGAAATGGCAGTTGAAAAAAAAAGAGTTTAAAATGAAAAAAACTGTGGAGTTTCTGTGTTAAGGAAGCAGTAACAGTGATTGGTGGATTTTGATTGCTGAAAACAGAAAGTTAGGGTGCATGGATGAGTTCTTTGAAAGATGTATTTTGAATGGTCAATAAAAAATCATTAAATGAAAGATTGCACTGGATATGCAGGTGCACTGAGAGTTCAGAGTTCAATTGAAACATTGTTGTGTGAACTTGCAAACACCAGAGGTCTTCCAGGAGGTGGTTGCTATGCAAAAAAGGCAGAGAGGGCAGAGGGGGGAAGGGTTTTGATTTGAAAAAAGTGAGGGAAGAGTTTTGATTGGGTGACATGAGAGATATGTGTGAAGAATCACAGCATTTCTGTGCTTTCTATAGCTGCAGCCTCTGGAGTGCATACCCTTTGTTCTGCTGAAGACAAATTGGTGTATTTCTGAGACTGTTTTGAAACTCATAAAGTATTTGCTAAGGTGAGAAAAGATTTATTTAATTTAGATAGAGAATAGTGTGCTTTAAGGAGAACATTATGAAGAAAGTTGTGTTTTTAAAATGTTGCTTTGTCTCAAGTGTTTTACAAATAGATTATGTTTCTTTGAGAAATTGTAATTGGAGAAAATGTGAAGTATTAGTACTGACAGGGTGTTTTTGTGCATAGGAGCTGTGCAGTGTTTTCAAATTATGACTTGAAAATCGTTTTTGAGGAAAAGGAATGCTTTTAAAATTTATGACAAGGACATAATGGTGTCTGCTTCTTTATAAGGCATTTGAGTGTCTCTGATGTTATTTTTCCCATTTTAATGTAAGACCTTTCCCCGTGGTGCAAATTCCTTGTAAATATGCTCCCACCTGTGCTTGGGGAAATTTAGATTTTGATTGTTTGAGTTACACAGCCATGTTAAAAGTGACCCAAAAATGCTGCAAAGGCAATCAAAAAACGCTTTCATGTGTCTTAAGGACATTTTAAGTCATTTCCCCATGTGCAGTGTTTTCAAATTATGACTTGAAAATCGTTTTTGAGGTAAAGGAATGCTTTTAAAATTTATGACAAGGACATAATGGTGTCTGCTTCTTTATAAGGCATTTGAGTGTCTCTGATGTTATTTTTCCCATTTTAAATTAAAAGACCTTTCCCCGTGGGGCAAATTCCTTGTAAATATGCTCGCACCTGTGCTTGGCAAATTTAGATTTTGAGTCTTTGAGTTACATAGCCATGTTAAAAGTGACCCAAAAATGCTGCAAAGGCAATCAAAAAACGCTTTCATGTGTCTTAAGGACATTTTCAGTCATTTCCCCATGTGCAGTGTTTTCAAATTAAGACTTGAAAATCGTTTTTGAGGAAAAGGAATGCTTTTAAAATTTATGACAAGGACATAATGGTGTATGCTTCTTTATAAGGCATTTGAGTGTCTCTGGTGTTATTTTTCCCATTTTAATGTAAGACCTTTCCCCGTGGTGCAAATTCCTTGTAAATATGCTCGCACCTGTGCTTGGAAAATTTAGATTTTCATTGTTTGAGTTACATAGCCATGTTAAAAGTGACCCATAAATGCTGCAAAGGCAATCAAAAAACGCTTTCATGTGTCTTAAGGACATTTTCAGTCATTTCCCCATGTGCAGTGTTTTCAAATTTATTTATTTATTTATTTATTTATTTATTTAAACACTTATTAAGCGCAGCGAAGGCCCATGGGCGTCTTGGCGCTAAGTATTTGCTGAAATCTGCCTTAGGGAGGGAAGTAATTATTGATCAAATAGCCACGTTTTAAGATGCTTTCGGAAGGACCACAGAGAGGGGCTGCTCTTTATAGATAATGGCAACGTATTCCAAAGCTTAGGTGCTGAGACGAGAAATCTTCTGTCGCCCCATGAGACCAATTTGGTACGGGGTATTTCCAGCAAGAGGAGGTCAGAAGACCTCAGGGATCTGGTGGGCCGATAGGGAACAAGTTGTTGCGTAAGAAAAGCTGGTCCCTGATTATGCAACGCCCTATAAACAATACACAAGGCTTTGAATTTAGCTCTGTTCCTGATGGAGAGCCAGTGAAGTTCTCTGATGGTTCCTGAGACTGATTGAAACTTGGGGACATCACCCAACAGTCTGGCAGCCGCATTTTGGATGGTTTGCAGCTTATTGAGAACTTTTTCTTGGGAATTCAGAAATAGGGCATTACAATAGTCCAAAGTGGACAGGACCAAAGAGGTGATCAGGGTTTTCCCAGCAGAAACTGGAAGGAAAGGGAGAATTTTTTTAATGATTCGTAGCTTATAAAAAGCAGAGGAGGCAATCTGACTTGCATGAGGGAAAAACGTGAGACGATCGTCAAACATGACACCTAGATTCCTCACTTTGCTGACAGGGGTAGGGGGAGGACCCATAGACTGTGGCCACCAGCGGGAGGACCATTCTGGGGTTAAACTTCCAAAGATGACCACCTCGGACTTATCCGAGTTCAATTTAAGGCAATTAGATGCCATCCAGTTCCCTATGGCCTGCATACCCAGGTTGAAGTTATCAGCGATTTTTTGGCCGTCATTTCTGACGAGACCCGGTCCTGAGGGCGTGTAGGCTTATCTGCAGGAGACGGACGCCGTGGGCGATGTGCCAAATGCGCCGTCCCCTCCCTCCCGCGGTCTATGGGGTGGATTTTCATCCCTGGTGAAGTGCCTTTTTATTTTTAGTCTCTAAATTTTAGAGGCTGGAGGTGTGTGCGTCCTACCTTCGGGTGGTGAAGCCCGCCTCTGTGTTTTTGTGCACTTCACAGATCTTTTAACTTTCAAGCCCTCTGGTAGGGTGGGCCTTAGAGTGCCCATACCGCCGAGGTTTAACACCATAGGTCCTGACGAATGCCAGGTTAATGATACCACACCGGCTGAAACATGTCCATGTCGACCATTCACATATTCACTTAATGCTAGAGGGAGTAAGACCATCCAATTAGTTGGCTCTACTCACCTACACATTTTTTAACCTTGCCCTTGATGGTCTTTGATTAAAATTAAATTTTTGACACATACAAGGCAATTTTAATCTCACCACTTGACACTATTCACGTAATTTTCCACATAGCCCTCCCATCACGAAAACCAGCTCCGCAGTAACTCTGGCGTCGAAGCACACCGGGGTGACATTCGGTCACACCCGGTGGGGCCCGATGATGAAGCAAGTCACCGACCAGGTCGGTGAGTGAGGGCTTTCCTAACAAACCTATTGGGCTTTGTTGTTTCCTTGTGCTCTGTGCCCTTTTTCCACCTGAACCAGAACAGGAACACTCTTTTGTTGTTGTTACACGTCATTTCTGATAGCCAAAACCAACTGAGTGTCGTCGGCGTAAGATGTAAGGCTCATCCCATGGGCACGAATGGTTTTGGCAAGGTCCGACACATATATATTAAATAGTGTCGGACTCAGGGATGAGCCTTGAGGTACACCGCACGGCAAGGACAGGGTGGTGGACTGAAAGGGCCCTATGGTGACTACCTGGGTTCTCTCAGCAAGAAAAGAGGCC
This sequence comes from Lissotriton helveticus, assembly GCF_964261635.1. Taxonomy (NCBI): domain Eukaryota; kingdom Metazoa; phylum Chordata; class Amphibia; order Caudata; family Salamandridae; genus Lissotriton; species Lissotriton helveticus. The sequence continues at coordinate 379,802,717 of NC_136069.1, forward strand.
AGGAGAGTCCTAGCCCTGTGTCGAATCCCCAGTGCTTCGACACGGTCGATCAAGATGGCATGATCGACCGTGTCGAATGCCGCTGATAGGTCGAGCAGTATCAAGACTGCTGTACCACCCGCATCACGAATGGTTCTGATGTCCTCAGTAGCCTTGATCAGGGCCGTCTCTGTCCCGTGATTTAGGCGGAAACCAAACTGGGAATCATCCAGTAGATTATGGGTTTCTATGAAGGCTGATAGTTGAGTATTTAGGGCCTTCTCAACAACTTTAGCCAAGATAGGCAGATTAGCAATTGGTCGATAGTTTTTAAGCTCGTTCCTATCTAGGTTATGTTTTTTTAGTAGTGGCTTTAATAGCGTCTTTTTGAGATCAGAGGGGTAAACACCTGTGTTAATCATTGTGTTACAGATGGTTGTAATAGCTGGTAGCAGTACTTCTGATACTGGGAGCAGTACTTTAAAAGGGCAGGGATCAAGGGCAGAGCCTGATTTAATGGATGACACAATGTCCCTAACCTGATTAATAGAGACCTCATTAAACTGGGAAAGAGATGGGCCAACCATGGAGGAGCTCACCATCTCAGGAGCAGTGTTTTGTTTTGTCTCTTCACAGTTGGCAAAGACAGCATAAATATCATTAACTTTATTGTAAAAATAATTGGCCAATGCATCACAGAATGATTGGGAAGGGGGGGGTTGTAAGTTAGGTAAGCATCCGGCCAACTGTTTGGTGGTCTCAAACAGAGCCTTGCTTGAGTTTTTAGAAAGTTCAATTTTCTCTGAAAAGAACTTCTTCTTAGCATCTAAGATCATGTTTTTATATATAGTGACCGATTGCTTATATGTTGTTTTAACCTCTTCGGAATAGTGTCTACGCCAGTTCCTCTCATTTCTCCGGCACATCTGCTTTTGTGTCCTTAAAGTTTCCGAGTACCAGGGGGCAGAGGGGGATGATCTATTTCGGGAGCATTGTTTTGACTGAACCAGTAGAGTGGTCGCGGAAGCAACCCACTCGTTATATTGGGAAATAGCCATTTTAGCATCATTTGACAGAGGCGGACTGGTTTTAATCAGAAGCGATTGTAAACTATTACTGTCAAGATTTTTCCAATCCAGGAAGGTCTGGCGATGGTTGTCATTTTCCTTAGCTAATCCTGGGGCATAGTTGGTTAGGTTGGCCGTTATAACAAAGTGATCTGACCAAATGATGGGGAAGATGGCTGAGATCTGTAAGTCATTTAAATTCGTAAAGATGCCATCCAATGTGTGGCCTCCTTCATGGGTAGGGGCTTTCACTAGCTGGGAAAATCCGAAGGTTGTTAGACATGCCTGAAGGGCGGCAGTATCATTGTCTTCAATTTTATCAAAATGAAAATTAAAATCACCTAATATTGTGAATGAACCATCCAGGGCAGCTGTTTCCAAAATGTGACCGATATCAGAGATAAATGCTGACCTTTGTCCTGGAGGACGGTAAAGAAGGATGCCTTTAAAATTTACCGAGGGAGTAAGTCTGATGGAAAATTGGAGAGCCTCACAGGAAAGAAGCGGTATCTCGTTAGTTCTGACTACATAAGTCTCCCGGGCAATTATGGCTATCCCTCCCCCTCTTTTTCGTTGTCTGTCCAGTCTATGGATTGAGAACCCATGTGGAACAGCAATAACTAAATCCGGATCGGAAGCATTGTCCAACCAGGTTTCTGTTAAAAACAGTAAATCTAGTTGTTTATCGTCTATAAGCTCTGCTATTTCATGTCGATGCTTACCTAATGAGCGAACATTAATGAGGGCCATAGAGCAGGTGCAAGGAGTTTTAATTTGTTTCCTGCGAGGGAGGTCATGGCCATTAGATATTATGGCGGCACAGTTCGAACAGCATTGGCAGGCATTTCCCTCAAGATGATGTTGATCAAATATAACGCATAGAGGGTCTCGTGGGGGACGGCAGTTCCTGAGTTGGCTGGGGGAGTACGTCCTTCGAGGAGGTAAAGGACAATGGCCAGGGGTCATGGCCCTGGGCCCGGTACCGGCGCGGACGGGCGCAGACGGGCTCGCCTTTGGCGCGCCTTCGGCGCGCCAAAGGCGCGCCCGCTGCGCCCGCCCGCTGCGCGGACGGGAAGGACCTTGGTTTAAATACATCCTGGTAAGTGGGAGGAGGGTGGGAGGGGCTGCGAGCTCCAGCGCGAGCCTTCCCCGGCTCAAGATGGCGTCTCCAGTAACTAGGGGAAGTGACCAGCGCCTAGCAACAGCGGCGCTGTGTCACCCACGGAGAAATGTTCAAGCGATGTAAATCTCGCAACAGGTAGGGGCTCCAAATTAAAATCACCACAATTAAGATATGTACACTTTTTAAAATAGTTATTATTTGTCAATAACTCCCAAAAAGTATATGCAGCGCTTCAGCGCTTTAACGTGTTACAACAGCGCGCAAGGGAGCGCAAGGAACCCCCGGCTTTCCGCCTCAAGGGTGAGTTCAAGCAAATCTCCCGAATGATAAACTAAGCGTCCCTTAAGTACCTGGGAGGGCGGGAGGGGCTGCGAGCTCCAGCGCGAGCCTTCCCCGGCTCAAGATGGCGTCTCCAGTAACTAGGGGAAGTGACCAGCGCCTAGCAACAGCGGCGCTGTGTCACCCACGGAGAAATGTTCAAGCGATGTAAATCTCGCAACAGGTAGGGGCTCCAAATTAAAATCACCACAATTAAGATATGTACACTTTTTAAAATAGTTATTATTTGTCAATAACTCCCAAAAAGTATATGCAGCGCTTCAGCGCTTTAACGTGTTACAACAGCGCGCAAGGGAGCGCAAGGAACCCCCGGCTTTCCGCCTCAAGGGTGAGTTCAAGCAAATTATGACTTGAAAATCGTTTTTGAGGTAAAGGAATGCTTTTAAAATTTATGACAAGGACATAATGGTGTCTGCTTCTTTATAAGGCATTTGAGTGTCTCTGATATTATTTTTCCCATTTTAAATTAAAAGACCTTTCCCCGTGGTGCAAATTCCTTGTAAATATGCTCCCACCTGTGCTTGGCAAATTTAGATTTTGATTGTTTGAGTTACATAGCCATGTTAAAAGTGACCCAAAAATGCTGCAAAGGCTTTAAAAAAACGCTTTCATGTGTCTTAAGGACATTTTAAGTCATTTCCCCATGAATGTAGGTAGGCCTCACCTTAAACAAACCTCTGGATAGGCCACACCTTATTGTCATCCTGAATTAATCATTTAAAATGCTAGGGACAGATTTATGATAGGTGTATGCCTCTTTTGCGCCACTGTGCGTCACTTTTGTGACGCAGTGGCGGTGCAAAAGATTTGCTATGTGGCGACAAAATTACAAATTGATGCATCTAGGAAGATGTGTCATGCTGTAAAAAAACCGTGCCATATGAAACCGATGCAGCAGTGATGCAAAAGATGCACCATGTTGCAAGACAGGCCTCACTTCATCTCCAACAAGATAAGAAGCTTAGGGATAGATTTATGATGACTGGTGCATCCCCAGGGATGTGCCAGTCATCCTGCGCCGCTGTTCCGCCACCCATGGTGCGCTGCATTTACAATGCGGCGCACCATGGGGCAAAAACGGCACAGATGCGTGACGCATCTGTGCCGTAAAGGTGGCGCATTGCTGGAGCTGCATCGCAAGTGCGATGCAGCTCCAGCAAGGCTCAGGGGTGCCCCATCTCCATTTAATCTGCAACCCTGAGTAGGCCTCACCTTAAACAAACCTCTGGATAGGCGACACCTTATCGTCATCCTGAATCAATCATTTAACATGTTAGGGACAGATTTATGACAGCCGTGTGCCTCTTTTGTGCCGCTGTGCGTCACTTTTGTGACGCAGCGGCGGTGCAAAAGATTGGCTATGTGGCGACATATTTAAAAATTGATGCATCTAGGCAGATGTGTCATGCTGTAAAGTCCTGTGCCACATGAAACCTGCGTCAATTTTCATATAGGTGTTTTGTTGCAAGGTATGCATTAATTTGCAAGAAAGCCCTGTAAAACTAACACAGTGAAATTTAGAAGATTTCACTGACTCAGCTTTATAGCATTGCTGATTCAAATCATTACGCCTGTTTGAAACAGGCATAAGGAGTGATGCACCATGCAATGTGTGGCTTGCTCCTGTGCATTGCATTAGACATGTTGCGCTTACGACGTGATTCCTGCAATGTGCTGCTTTTGCGGCACAGATGCGTGACGCAGCTGTTTTCACTCAATGGTGCTCTACATTGTAAATGCGGCACACCATGGGTGGCAGAGCAGCGGTGCACATTAACTGGTGCATCCCTGGGAATGCGTCAGTTAACATAAATCTGCCCCTTTACATTTAAGTATGAGCAGGGGACACAGAGTTGGTGAGGCTTATCCAAGGTTAAGAAGAGATAAGTTCTGTTCACTGAAAACTTGGACATAGGCCTTACCTCCTCAGCATCGCTGGTCATGGCTAAATAATAGCTGCAAAATGTTACTCTTGTTAAACAAATTTACTATTATAATCTCTGAGATTTGTCTCTTACTCTGCAACATCTCATTGTTGTTCTCTTTCTTTAAAGATAACGACAACATCAACCATGAGTGACAATCAGCAATCAGTTGATTATGACATTATCATTGAACTTGTAATTGAAACGTCAGTGGAAGTAGATCCATTGGATGATTTAAATTCTCAGGATGATGAAGAACATGATGAGGATGCCGATTTGTCAGAATTGTATGACATAGGTTGGGAAGCTGACGTGCTTGAGCCTATGGAACTATAAACATTTATTTTTAAAATTTATAATAAATGAAAAGTAAAAATGTAAACCGTTTGATTTATAATTAAAAACACCTTTAAAAACAGGTTATGTCTAGTGTCTTCAATAAAATATTAAAATATGCTCATAAAATTAGATCAGAATCACATATAAAATAGTAGAGGTAAAATGAAGAAGAATTCTATTTCTTTTCTGCTATTTGTGTATTATATATTTGCCAAAGCACTAAAAAATGTTCTATGTAAAAATGTCAAGTAGTGTGTTAAGTTTTTGATGACTGTTATTGATTTACTATTTGGTAATAGTGGTTAATAACATTTTTTATTATATTTTACCACAGATTCAACTGCATATCATTTCAAGATTTCAGCATGCCAACCAAGGATAGACTTAAAAAGGCTGCAAAACGTCAAAGACAGCAGGTACATGAAATAATGCAGCAGTCCTCTACCAAAAAAACTTGTCAAGTCACCAAGAAAGCACCGGGTAAGAGCACAAAAACATTCATAAGAAATATTTGTAGTAAAAAAAATATTACTACAGAAAATGTTTCAGTCCAGAAAAAGAGAAGCATTTTAAACGGAAAGGAAAGGCCAATCAAAAATGTTACTGCTAGAGCAAGAGATAACTCTGTGCATGATAGTAGAAGGAAACAACAGTTTAGGGACATTCGTAAACGAATGTTCCGCAACAGGATAATTGGCAATTTGTTAAAAAATATTAAGAAAGGTCAACAGAAAGTGGTTTTTTATAAGAGAAAAAAAAAAGTTGAGAAAGTTATTGATCAGGCATTTGAAATTAAACGTAAGTTATTTATTTTGATAATCAATAGAATTAGGAAGCTAAACAAGGCAATTTATGATTTCAAAAGAAATAGTAGATGGAAGAGAATAGTTAATCGTAGTAATTTTTGTGAAGTTTTTTCCGGAGAATGGATGCATAGTTCAAGTTGTGAGGCATTTTTTAATGAGGAGAGTTATTTCCAGGATAATGATTTGGTGCATGCAGTTGACACCAGTGGTCGAGCTTATGAAGTGAAAGATGGTTGTCCAGTTGAAAAAGAAAAACTTGTGACAACAGAGACAGAAGAGGTGTTAGGTAATGAGGTTTTAGGAAGACGTCCTAAGGGTCCTGTGTACACCTGGAAGTGTAGTAGTATTTGCAGTGTGCGACAGGATTCCATCAATTTGCTTTGTGATTTTGTACGGACATTTAATAAGAAAAGTTTGAAGCAGAAAATGAAGTTGTTGCAAGAATTAGATCCTTGCAGAGTGAGAGAAGTGACAGGTTTGCATGGTCATTCACTGGCTTGTCTTTCCAGGAGAGTATGCCAGAGTGTTTTTCATCATTTCAGGATGCTAGCAGTGCATCATAATAAAGTGAGGAAATTAGTTAGAATGTTGTATTATGCTAAGAGTCCAGCAATTATGCTTAAACAATTATGCGCTGCTCTTTTGCATGGTTCTGAAATAGATGTGAAGAATATTTGTGAAGAAATTGAGTTTTGTTACTTTGGAAGTAAAGAGGTGAATGTTGAAATTGACCAAGAAGAAGAAGGTAATGTGGAAGATAGTGTACAGGTTTCCAGTACAGATAATTTTCAGAGGGAAATTGCGACGTTTCAGGTGAAATCAAGTGAGAGGCCTAATTTCACTTGTGTGTGTTGTCGACACACTTATTATAAGAATCAGACTAAGTTAGTGGATTTATATGCAAAAAGTGAAAGGGAAAATAATAGTGAATGGAATGATTTCACAACATACTTGATGGTAGAAAATTGTTTTGATTTGGGATCGGATCAACGTGTGTGTACTTATTGTTATAACAAATTAAATCAAAACCAGATGCCTGCTAGAGCAGTTCATAATAATCTGGAATTGGTTGAGATTCCTTCTGAATTGAAGGATTTAAATACTTATGAATCTATTTTGATTCAAAGTATCCATCCCTTTCAGGCTATTGTAAGAATGGAGCCAAAGACAGGGAAATTGCCTCCATCAGATTTACAGAGAGGATTAAAGGGAAGAGTTGTTTATTTGCCTCTAGATTTGAAGAAAAACATTAACACAATTGTAGTAGAAAAAGTGGAAGAGGACCCTCTGGTTATCTTAGTTAATGGGGTTCCGACAAAGAATAAGAAAATATGGCAAGATTTAGTGGATGTTAGGAAAGTCAAAAAGGCAACATTGTATTTGAAAAAAAATAATAAGTACTATAAGAATATTTATGTTGCAGAAGAGGAAGTAAGTGAGGAAGAGGATAGCGATTTGTGTGCTGGTCAAATTGAGAAATTAGAACCCTCTACTAGTGAAGAAATATATGAACATTATAGTGTTCATCCTTTGCATTCCAAGGAAGTCATGGGGAATGCTATTGAGTTGTTTCAAATGAAACAAGCCAAAGGGAGTCCCATTAGTGTTTGGGAGGAAAGTTTGGAAGCTCGGTGTTTCCCACAGCTTTTTCCAACAGGTCAGGGAGGAAGATATGATGAGCGACCTCATCAAATTCCTGCTTCTGAATACCGGACTTTGCGATTGTATGCAGGAGATGCTAGGTTTCGACAATGTATTCCCTATTTGTTTCATCTCCTGTTTGAAAGCGATCTGTCTGGACTGTCATATGCAGTGAACCACATCTTGAAAAGTGGTGTACACATGCAAAACATCTCGGCAAGTGACTTTATGGATAAAGTCAATGTCCAAGACAGTATTTTGGATTCTCACCTGATTAATCTCATGGCGTGTCAGCGTGGTACTAATGAGTACTGGTACCGTCGTCATGGTGATTTAAAATGTATGCTGAGGAACTTAGGAACTCCCACATGGTTCCTCACTCTGAGCTGTGCCGAGTATGGCTGGGAAGACTTACTTGAAATTCTACGAGAGGCAAATGGAAACATCGAAAACATCGAATTCAAGACACCCGGAGAACTGTGTTCTTTGGATCCAGTCAATGTATGCCGGTACTTCAATCATAGATTTGAAGCTATGATGTCTTTCATCATGAATAAGAAGAATCCACCTCTTGGAGAGGTGTTGGATTTCTTCTGGAGAAAGAAGTACCAAGCAAGAGGTGCTCCTCACATACATATGCTGTTGTGGATCAAGGATGCACCTAAATTTGGAACGGATCCAGAAGACTCAGTGATGAGTTTCATACAACAGTATTCTACGTGTGCTGTTCCAAACGCAAAGGAGAAGAAAAGCCTAAGAGAAAAAGTTCTACGTTTCCAAAGCCATCGTTGTGGAAAGTACTGTCGTCGTAAATTCCGAAACAAGGACAACTTCTACACCAAATGTCGTTTCGGGTTTCCACGACCGGTGATTTCTAAAGGAAGAGTAAACAGTTTGATGTCTTCGCTGCGACATAATGTGATGAAGAAATCACCGAAAAACACATACAATTTGAAGAGGAACGAAGAGTCCAAGTACATCAATGACTACAACCCAGTGATTTTGTCCATGTGGAATGCTAACATGGATATACAGTTTGTGGATGATAACTGTATGGCTGTGGCTCGGTATGTGACATCTTACATCACCAAAAAAGAGAAGACAGAATTGAAGGATATGTGGGAGGACATTTCCCATGAAAAGAGCCTCAGTAAGAAGTTGTACAGTTTCAGTCTGAAGATGTTGTCGCATCGAGAAATCGGAGCTTACGAATGTTCTGACCGGTTGTCTTCAGCAAGTCTCTATGCCAAATCTAGGAGTATCGTTTGGGCGAGTCTTGGTCTTGCTGCAACGCGTAATCGAGTTCTGAAACCTGTGCGGGAAATTGAGTATTTGGCGGAAAAGGAGCCAAACAGTACCGACATTTTGAAGACCAACATGTTGGATACATATTATCCAAATCGAAGCAGTCACCTCGAGAATGTTTGTCTGTATGAGGTTCTTCAAAATTACATATTCAAGAGGAACATCAAAGAAGATACTGAGAAAGGAGTGTATGCTGTAATTGGAAGTGAGGGATGTCTGGTCAAGCAAAGAAAATGCCACTTGGTAAACCATCGAAAATTGAGTGGCGAATCTCCTGAAAAAAAGGAGTTTTTCTATTTAGCACTTTTGCAACTTTTCAAGCCTTGGCGTGCAGAAGAGGAACTGCTTGGAGATTTCCTCTGTTACGAAGACTCTTTCACTGCCGCCAAGCAGACCATAGAATGTCCTGCTTTTCCCAAATATGTAGAAATGTTGAATGCGGAAATCGAGCAGGAAGCAACGATTGCAGCCGAGATTGCCTGAGACAGTTCTCAGGACAGTCAGAGTTCTGCTTCATTGAGTCAGGATCCACTAGGAGGACCTGTTATCGAAAATGAAGCTGCCACTGCCATGAATGAAGTGGAAAGAGCCATGGCACATGCTCAGGAGGATGCGGTTAACTTAGAAGACTTGGAAAGACAACTCAACGTTGAGCAGAGGAAAATATATGACGAAGTTACCATGCAATTTGATCATGGATTAAGTCATGAGAAGAAAGAGTGCTCATGTACGTCGTTGAAGCCTGTCCAACTGTACGTGAGTGGAGAAGCGGGAACTGGAAAAAGTTTCCTCATTAAAGCAATTTCATGTTATTTGCAGGAAAGGACTGAGTCATCGCTGTCTTGTGTTGTCACCGCTCCAACTGGACTGGCAGCACATAACATTAAAGGGATTACTTTACATCGTTTACTGATGCTGCCAGTGGAGCATGACAACAAATTACAATATCACAAGCTATCTGGAGATGCTTGTTGTGAAGTTTCAAGAATCTTGAGGAAAATGAAACTTCTTATCATTGACGAAGTAAGCATGGTTTCCAATGTCATGCTTGCCTTTGTGCATTTGAGAATGCAAGAAGTTCTCAAAACAGAGTATGATGTGTTATTTGGTGGCAAACACATCATTGTTTTCGGAGATCTTCTGCAGCTGACACCAGTGAAAGGGCAACCTGTGTTCAAAATGCTCACGCATGAAGATACCAGGAAGTGCCTAGGGAGCATTGGCAACGTCAATATATGGTTAAACTTCAATTATGCTGAACTGCATGAAAATATGCGTCAGGCGAAGGATGAAGTTTACAAGAATATTCTACAAGATGTTAGAATTGGAAAAGTGACCGAGCATGGGAAAGAAGCTTTACATGCACGATTACTGTCAAATTTATATCCAGAACAAGATGTTGTGCCTGAGAATATTTTTCAGAAAATTACTGAGAAGAAATCTGGAATATGTTTGATGCCAACTCTTGCAGAATGTGCCATCTTCAACAACAAAATGTTGCATTTAGAAAAGCAAGAGATTGTGAAACTGGAAGCTATTGACAGAGTAGAGCATATGGGATCAACAATTATTTTGTCTGAGAATTTGAAATCCAAATTGGATTCATTAGAGAAGACTATATCTAAAACTGCAGGTTTTGAAAAGACTCTGAATGTGTGCTTAAACTGCCGTATAATTTTAAGAAGGAATTTACATGTTGAAAGAGGTCTGGTAAATGGATCAATGGGTAATGTTGTTGATTTTGTGAAATACAGAAATAGAGATGGAATTGAATTTTTAAAAATTAAATTTGATGGCATTGAGGAAGTACAGCTAATTGGTCGTTGTTCTGCTAGATTTTTGCTTGTAAAAGACTTATATGTTCGCCGTAAGCAGTTTCCTGTTTGCGTGGCATATGCGGTGACAATCCATAAATCGCAAGGTTTAAGTGTAGACAGTGCATTGGTGAATATTGGCAGTTCTGTGTTCAAGGAGGGTATGGCATATGTGGCATTGTCACGAGTTAGAACTTTATCGGGATTGTACTTGATTGAGTGTGATGTCACAAACATTTGTGCGGATCTAGATTGTGTTAAGGAATACAATAGGTTAAGAAGAGAGTATGCGCCACATTTGCCTCAATATCCTTTGTTTGAGAAACGTGTGGTAGGCCGGAAACGAACAAATGTGACCAATACTAGGGAGGTTGTAGCAAAAAGACGAAAAGTCGATGAACCTGAAATTATAAGCAGAAACAAAAAGGATTCTGTTGAAGATGTTGTTGGTTTTCAATTTGAAAACAGTTCTGGTGTCAACTGCTATGCTAATGTAGTGGTTAATGTTTTGTTTTCTCTAGAAAATGTAAAAGAAGAGATTGTGGTCAATTCTGATCAAAGATTTTGCAGTTTGTTAAATTCTGTGTTAGAGAAATGTAGCACTGATAGAACAAAAATAGAAAGTGTGTCTGAAATTCGACATCTGTTAGACAGATGTTCAGGTCAAACACAATTCTCTCAAAATATTCAGCAAGATTGTCAGGAGTTTTTAATGTATATGCTTGATGTATTGCATGCTGAAGGTGTAGATGTAGATCACCTGTTTGGGCTTTCTTATCAATGGCAGCATGACTGCGAGAACTGTAGGGTATCAAGTACTACTAGTGTAGACTCAGAAAGATTTATATATTTAACTTTGCCAGACAGTAAATCAGTCTCTTTTAATAAGCTAGTAAAAGCAGCTGATCACAACATGGAATGTAGCCAATGTAAATCTGAAATGATGTCAACATTATTTATACGAACATATGGCCAGTATGTCATTTTAATGTTCCAACGATGTAGGCCTGATGGAACAAAATTGACAACTTTAATTAAAAATGTTGTGGCTTCACAGTTGTCAATATCAGGAAGGACTTTTGTAACTGTAGCAATTATATATCATGACGGTCCTTCAATAACATCAGGACATTACACAGCTTATTTAAAGTCTAGAAATGGCTGGTCATTCTGCAACGATTCTGTTTTAATTTTCAAAAAAAAATTGCCGTATGACCTTAAAAATTCTTACCTGGTGTTTTTAAAACCAAAATTTTAGGGAAAGATTCTCGGGATGTGCTCTGAGGAATTTCAAGAAGTTCTAATGGCTCCTACACGATTTGGCCTTGAGGATAAGTGTAGTACAGAGACATAACTTCTTACCATAACACTGGACGTCATGGAAAAATAACTGCACTTTGAATGAGTTCAGAAAAACTATTTCTTTTTATAAGCTAATTCAAGCAGCCAATCAAAACATGGAGTAGAGGGAATGTAAGTCTGCAATGCTGTCTACTGTTTTATATTGCTTTGTGATTAAAAGTGATGTAGAGAATTAAATAATTGTAGTAGTCATAGAGGTAGTGTAAGTCTGCTTCATAGTAAGCAGTATCAGTGTCATAGGAAATGTAGAACATGAGTGAGCAAGAAGGGTAAGATATTAGTAGTCCAGGATTGTGAAAATGATGTTCAACATTTTAATTCTGAAAGTTGCGGAAATACAACATGACGGGATTGGCTTACAAGAATTCCAAGAGTTATAAATGGCTCTGACATGATTTGGCCTTGTGGAAACGTGTGGTAGAGAGCGAGAAGTCATTTATTGTATGTAACATATTTTTCAAAACGATGGAGGTTTTCTTTCAGAAAGTGGTGGGCTGAAAGTAATAACAGCACAACAGAGTGTAAGCTGTTCATAGGACATCCTTCGACGTCATGGAAAGTAAGTTAACTTTAAGGAGTTCTGAATTCTGATTTGTTATGTTGTATGGGTTTTTTAAACACAATCATTTTGATTGTGTTTTTTTTTCCCCGCTGTTATATGATGAATACCTTCAAGTCACTGTTTTTAGTGAAATTTGATACATTCTGAGAACAGCAAAAATAAACCATTTAACATGTATAATTAATTCTGTACTGTTTGCATTTATGATGTACATGTAGAACTGTGTAGGAGGCATGGAGAAGGTGAGGCTTCTGTAAGTGTCAAAGTTGTTGCATACAGTGCTCATATTCTACGTAGTCTTTCATATGATAGACTACATTTCCACAATGAGATACCTAAGCAAAGGAAACACAGGTGATATGATTGTGGAATGAGCAAAAAAAATTGCACGTTTTTCAATTATATTACCTGTGTTTCCTAACATTACACATCACATTGTGTAGATGAGGTTTAGGCCTGTTCCTGGAGACAGAGGAGGTCTGACATTTGTTCAAGAGTGCAGTGGACATGACTCACTTCGTTGGTAGGCCTGCACATGTATTATCTCCTCTGTATTCTTCAACAAACCTAAATTTCATCTGCAACTCTGAGTAGGACTTACCTGAAACAAATCTGTGGATAGGTTACACCTTATCGGCATCTTGAAACAATCATTTAAAATGTTAGGGTCAGATTTATGATGGCCGTGCGCCTCTTTTGCTCCGCTGTGGGTCACTTTTGTGTAAAAGATGCACCATGTTGCAAGATAGGTTTCAGTTCATCTCCAGCAAGATACCATCAGTTTAAAATGTATATAATTAGCACTGTGTAGGGGGCATGCAGAAGCTGAAGCTTTTGTAAGTGTCAAAGTTGTTGCATGCAGTGATGCACTTCTGGGTACTGTTTCATATGCTGGACTACATCTGCACTATGAGATACCTAAGCAAAGGCAACACAGGTGATGTGATTGTGAAATGAGGAAAAGAAACTCCACATTTTTCAATTACATCACCTGTGTTTCCTAAGTTTACGAATGACATCGTGCAGATGAAGTTTAGGTCTGTCCACGGACACAGAAGAGGTCTGGCCTTTGTTCAAGAGTGAAGTGGACATGACTTACTTCATTGGTAGGCCTTCACATGTATTATCTCCTCTGTATTCTTCAACAAGCATAAATTTGATATGCAATCCTGAGTAGGCCTCACCTTAAACAAACCTCTGGAGAGGCCACACCTTATCGTCATCCTGAATCAATCATTTCAAATGTTAGGGACAGATTTATGATAGGTGTATGCCTCTTTTGCGCCACTGTGCTTCACTTTTGTGATGCAGCGGCGGTGCAAAAGATTTGCTATGAGGCGACAAAATTACAAATTGATGCATCTAGGCAGATGTGTCATGCTGTAAAAAACCCGTGCCACAAGAAACCGATGCAGCAGTGATGCAAAAGATGCACCATGTTGCAAGACAGGCCTGACTTCATCTCCAACAAGATAAGAAGCTAAGTCTTCTGTAAATGTCAAAATTGTTGTATATACTGCTCAACTTCTATGTACTCTTTGATATGCTAGACTCCATCTGCACTATGAGATACCTAACCAAAGGCAACACAGGTGATGTGATTGTGAAATGAGGAAAAGAAACTCCACATTTTTCAATTACATCACCTGTGTTTCCTAAGTTTATGAATGACATTGTGCAGATGAAGTTTAGGTCTGTCCACGGACACAGAAGAGGTCTGGCCTTTGTTCAAGAGTGAAGTGGACATGACTTACTTCATTGGTAGGCCTTCACATGTATTATGTCCTCTGTTCTCTTCAACAACTCGAAATTTCATTTGGAACCCTGAGTAGGCCTCACCTCAAACAAACCTCTGGATAGGACACATCTTATTGGCATCCTGAAACAATCATTTAAAATGTTAGTGTCTTGCGACACTTTTGTGAGACAACAGCAGTGCAAAAGATGCACCATGTTTTAAGATAGGCCACACTTCATCTGCATCAAGATACTGTTAGTTTAAAATGTATATCTTTAGGACTGTGTAGGGGGCCTGGAGAAGCAGAAGCTTCTGTAAGTGTCAAAGTTGTTGAAAAACTGTTTGTCCTTCAATCTTTTCCCTTGTCTTTTCTCATTTTTAAATACATGTTTTAATATTTTTCAAATGTTTGTTCTCTCTTTCACAGATTGAAAGTATAAAAATAAAAAGTGAGTAAGTTAACGACAATTATAAGGTAAATGTTTTGTACTCTTTTCGTTACATTTCTATCACATTCACCTACTATTAGTTCCACAGCTTCATTTCTTTAACCCTCAGTTTCCTGCCTTTGCTACTTTCCTCATTCCTTTCTCTATTACCTACTTACTCAACTCCTTCCACTCTTTTTCTCAGTCCCTCTCTTCTCATAGTTCCTCACTCTTGTTCACTCACTCCGTCTCTATTACTCTTAGTGTCTTTGACTGATCACTCTTTCACTACTTGTTCATAATGCTTTCTCTGTGTAGTTGAAGCACACTAAGGGGCATATTATGAACACAGCCAATAAAATTATTGCTGTTTTTATTGGCAGAAAACTGCTGCAAAAGTGGTTTTAGCGGCAGTTTTCTGCCGCAAAAGCGGCTTTAGCGACACATTTCTGCCGATAAAAGCTGCAAAACTTTTATTGGCTATGTTGATGATATGGCTCTATGTTATTTACATTTCTTTGCTGTTTCAATTAATCTTTTTCTGTTATTTTTTCTTTTCTGTTTCTGTTTTTTCTCTCTGTTATTCCACATGTTTTAATCTTATTTTGAACATTCACTCACATTCTCCAAGAAACTCTTCTTTGTTATTGTTCTACTCTCTTTTTTTTCTTTCACTTCCTTATCTATTTTATTTTTCACAATTATACCCTCTTCCATCTTTTCTTCGGTAAATAGATCTATTAAACAGTATCTCTGGTTTACTCCCTATAGCTGTCTTTCTTTTAACATTACTCTCTGTTTACTTCCCTTATACTTACTCTTCTTTTTTTTAAAAAAACTTTTTTGGGTTCGCTCCCGGTTCGCGAACCGGGAAGCGAACGGGGAAGCGAACCAAAAGAAATAGAGCTTGCCAGAGTGCTAAACATTCTAGCAATTGTTTTTGAAAGGGGAGGTAGTTCTGAAAAGAACTTTTTTTTAATGTTTTTGTTGTTTTATATATTTTTTTATTTTTCTGAACATTTTTTGTTATTTTTGTATTTTTTGAACAGTTTTATGTTTTTTTGTGTTTTTGATGGAGGGGAAACAACAAAAAACAGGCATTGGAAAGGGCTCAACAGGAGCAAAAAAAAAAATTACTGTCTGGGGCGTTTAGGGCAATTGTGATTTTCATAAGCTCGGTTGATTAAGGTAATGCTCATATTGCCACATGACAGTAATGCACCGCAATACAAACAGGTAAACTTCATATGGACAAAGTTGTCCTGAATGTTTGGCACGGTTTCCCGTGCCTCTGCTGCTGTCAAAGATATCTGTGATGATGACCTGGCCACAGGAGTTGGTGGGTTGTCCTGCAGGTCACGCATCTCTGCCCGGCTGTAGTTTAATGAATGCCACCTGCTCATGTGACGATGCATGGTGTAGTTACCGAAGCTATACTTTTTTAAGGTGCCTCTAGATAACTTCTCTTTACATATGAGGCAGGTGACATATCTAGCATTAACTTTCTTCTGCCCTTCAGGGATTGAAAAAAACCGCCAAATAAAACTGGTTTTCCGATGAGAAACCCGGGGCTGCTCTTGTAAAAACTGTGGTCCTTCTGTCTCCTCTTCTTCTTGTTCATCCTCTTCCTCCTCTGTGTTGCTGATGAACTGGGGAGGTGGTCCTCTCTTCCCATGAGGAGGTGGTGGTGGTGGTGGGGGTCCACCAGCTGAAGCTACCAATGAAGCCATTGCTCAAATATCAAAAAAGGTCTTCCTCTCACAAAGATGAAAGTCAGAGTGAGGAAAGAAGGAGGGGTTTTCATCATTTGGGAAAAACAATAGTTCTAAACCAATGAAAAGTGTTATTTTTAGGTGACCTGACCTAGCCTTACATCATTATGAAAGCAAAAGTGAAATGAACCAATGAAAAGTTTTATTAACAAGTCACATGACCTGTTACGCTTATGTTACGCGCTGCGGAACGCGCCCCGGATCGCTTCCAGGTCGCTGCGCTTCGCGCCTCGGTTTGCGCTCCGGAGCACTTCCGGGTGCGCTAACGCGGCGCGTCATAAGACGCATTACGCGGCAACGCGATACGTCGCGCTTTCGCGACGCGCCCCGGATCGCTTCCGGGGAGCTGCGCTTCGCATCTCAGTTCGCGTACCGGTGCACTTCCGGGTGCGCTAACGCGGCGCGTCATAAGACGCATTACGCGACAACGTGATGCGTCGCGCTTCCGCGACGCGTCACAATGTTGATTTCTAACACGGCAGTTGCGCAAACGGAACGTTTACCGGTTCGCGGACCGGGTCGCGGCATCAAATTGAGCTAACGGGAAGCTTCCCGGTTCGCGAACCGGGAGCGAAGAAAAAAAAAAAATTTTTTTTTTTATTAATAAACATATAAAATATATTTTTGGATTTAAAGAAGAATACATTTTACAGCTACAGATATTAGCTTTTAAAAAACCAATGAAATTCACTGAAAAAACCATAGGTTATAGACCATATATAGTTAGGAATTAGCATTTACAAAACCTTGAAAATTCACTGAAAAAACCATAGGTTATAGACCATATATAGTTAGGAATTAGCATTTAAAAAACCTTATTTTACTCACACAAAACCATTGAAATTCCATATATAGTTAGTTGTACTAACTATATATCGCGCACCCGCAATCCACTGCTGATCATGTCACATATTACATCATTCATGACATGGTCAGTGACATCACTGATGACATCACTGATGACATCTCAAATGACATCACTGATGACATCACTGATGACATCTCAAATGACATCACTGATGACATCACTGATGACATCACGGATGTCATCTCAAATGACATCACTAATGACATCACTGATGACATCACTGATGACATCTCAAATGACATCTCAAATGACATCACTGATGACATCTCATTTGACATTACTGATCACATCACTGATGACATCATTCATGTGATATTATGATGAACCTCTTCAGACTCTTATATAACCTTAGATACACTCAGTATAAACATACACTCACAGACTGTAACTCATCCATGGAGTTACTCACACACCTAGTCAGTCATGCAAAGAATCAATCACACCTCCATTTCCTCAACTATACAGTTATACACACCTTACTTATTCAAACATATACTAAAACATATTTACTCTCTTATACAATCCCTGATACAAGTTCACAATGATCCATACAGCCACTCACACATTCACTGGCTCTTATGCACAGTTATTTATATATGCCAACTCTCACATGTACTGTGTTTTACATATGTACTTACTTTGACATGTAGCACTGAGATATCCATTCACTCACCAATACACTCATGCACACAGTCAACCGCCCATACAGCTGTTTCCACATGCACTTTTGAACCAATACATCTAGTGAATCAACTGCTCACACATCTATGCACAGAGTCATACACCTCCCAGCCACCCACACACTCACTCAGTCTCCCATAAAAATACTTGGGCAACCAATCAATAACCCATATAGTTACTCATATAGCTACTGATCAACACATGCAGCAGTTTACAGAACAACAGACATAATGATGCACAAATTAAGACAGTTTAGTCACTAACCCATGCACTCAGTGAGACACATTTAATCACTCACTCATACAGTCAGTCATGCACCTACTAAATCCTTCATCCAGGCACTTATACATCCACTCATTCTTCAATATGTAAGACATATTTTAACTTTACAGAAACATACAGTCACTGGATGTTGTCATCAGTGATGTCATCAGTGATGTCATTTGAGATGTCATCAGTGATGTCATCAGTGATGTCATTTGAGATGTCATCAGTGATGTCATCAGTGATGTCACTGACCATGTCATGAATGATGTAATATGTGACATGATCAGCAGTGGATTGCGGGTGCGCGATATATAGTTAGTACAACTAACTATATATGGAATTTCAATGGTTTTGTGTGAGTAAAATAAGGTTTTTTAAATGCTAATTCCTAACTATATATGGTCTATAACCTATGGTTTTTTCAGTGAATTTTCAAGGTTTTGTAAATGCTAATTCCTAACTATATATGGTCTATAACCTATTGTTTTTTCAGTGAATATATATATATATATATATAATATATATATATAGAGTTGAACTGACAATTCAATGATTTTTGTTTTATTACACTGAAACCCATTGGATAATTACACAGTTCAGATTCAATGATTACAACCAGTTCATCATCTAAACTTAGGGGCCTATTAGGATGGCGGACGGACCTGCGCCGTCCGCCACCCCCTGAGGTGGAGGGACCGTCTGCAGGGGCAACGGCGGTCCCTAAGGTGCAATTAGGATGTGACCGCCACCCTGGCGGTCACATCCTGTATCTTTAACCTTGCGGTTGAAAGGTTAAAAATGCATGTTTTGCAGTTACATGCACAAAGCGGCAGGCACCGCGCGGTGCCTGCCGCTTTGTGCATGCAACTGCAGAGGGGTACCATAGGTAACCCCCCATGTGCACCCCCAACCCCCTTTACTCTGGGGGCCCCTGTGGGCCCCCAAATGCAAAGGACCACATGCTTTTCCACGGCGGAAAAACCACCGCGGAAAAGCATGTCTGAACATGCATCCTAATATGGCTGATGGTGTCTGATAGACACCGCCACCATATTAGAGCTTTTCCGCCACGGTCTGAAGGCGACTGCGGTGGAAAAGCGGCGGACGGTCTTCCCGTCCGCCGATGACCCCCCAGCCATCCTAATCTGGCGGGGGGTCTTTGAAGGCACCGCAGTGGTGAATCACTGCAATCCTAATCGCCCCCTTAATGTGTAAATGCAGTTAGATTATGTACAAGATGCATTGTATTTTCAACGTAATTAATTTATCCCATGTATTTGAAGTTAAAATGTATTACTTTTTGTTGTTTAGACATAACGCTGACAATTAAACCTGTTTTGTCACCTTCTTTTTTTACTTGTGGGGAAGGTAAAACAATAACTGAAATCTGTTTTTTATGTTTTTAGGTCGCGACTAGGCAACGCTTGCGCTGTCTCTTCGAGACCTGTTGTATTCAGGGTTTGTGGGCTTTAACTCCTGCTTTTGATTTGCTATTTGGACTGCTCTTCAAAATATCTTGATTTCTACTGGTTCGCTGCCCCTCTTTTATCCTCCTTTCTCTATTTAGTTACCGCCCATAGAGCAGTGCCTTACTACTCAGTAGCTTCCAAATGGAGAGCTTATCTGTTAGTTCAGGCGCACTCTATTACTGTTCGTTGTTTTCTCTTCAAGCAGAGAGGTGTGTGTACATAGCTTTGCAACAAGGCAGCGTGAACAAGCTGAGAACCGCGTGGAAACATGAGGCTGTGCACCCGATCACCTCCAGCCTCAGTTGGCTTGTAGCTGGGGGACCGAGTACACCACCTGCACTCCTTGGTGAACCACAAAGAGTAGCGTGCTGGCACTGGGCACCATGCCCAAGTGGACAATTGCGTTGTGCTACTTTTACATAGTTTGGTACTACTTTGGAATTTATTTACGAGCGCTTTTCACAAGCGCAACTGTTTATCCTAAAGTCGCTTTTCTCGACCACTACTGTGTTTGCCCCGCCCTGTCTTTGTGCATGTCTCGCTGCACTTTCCTCCGTCCCTGCTCTTAGTGCCAATATCGGCAACATACTCCCCATCGCACATACTTCAAAGCTCTCTTTTATTTCAAAAGTAAAAAATGATTTTCCTTCTTTATTCTGTAACAAGCTGGATGAATATAAAGGATTCAAACATCACATAAAAGTTAATGCAAATGCAATACCTGTACGCCATAGAATTAGGAATGTACCTCTATCGTACAGGAACAAATTGAAGGTGATGTTGGATGATATGTGTGCCAAGGGGATTATAGAGGCAATAAAATCCTCTCCTTCGGTTTCTCCGGAGGTGATTTCTATTAAATCTGGAGGTGACCTTAGGCTGTGCATTGATTTGCGTAGTCTCAACAACGCTATATGTGTGGATTCATACCCGTTTTGTGGTTTGTGGGGGTGGGAAGTTGAGGGAGGGATATGGGTTTGAGTTTGGAGGTGAGTGGGAGTTGACTGAAGGAGACGTAGGTTGGTGCCTCTCAGGACTAACGGTAAAAATCACTTGGACACTTGCAGCCGATCTCTGCACCACGTTGGGCAAAGGCAGACTCCACTGTATATGTTATTGATGTAAGGCAGTGGGCATGAGGGGATGGATTTAATGATGTTTTTGTCACATTGTCACCTTCTATGTGTATAAAACAATGAAAATTGTCTTTAAAAAAAAAATGTGTAGATTCATACCCGTTACTTAATTTACATGAAATGGTATCCACTCTAGGTGATGCACAATTGTTTTCTTGCTTAGATTTGGCTAGTGCCTATCATCAAGTGTCACTTCATGAGGAATCCAGAGATCTTACTGCATTCATAACTCTGGAAGGATTGTATAGATTTTGCAGGATGCCTTTTGGGTTAGCCAGCGCAGCTGCTGTTTTTCAAAGGTTGATGAAGGAAACGCTACAGGGTCTCACAGGAGCCATAGCTTTCCAAAATGACATTCTAATTTTGGGAAAAAGTGATGAGGAGCATGACTACAATTTGACGAAAGTACTTCAAACCTTAACAAACAAGGGCCTAACATTGCGTGCTGAGAAATGTAGAATATTTGGGACACTGCATAAGTGGCAATGGAATCAAACCAAAGTTGGCACATTTGGAGAACATCAGTAAAGCTCCTATTCTGCAAAACAGAGAACAACTAGTTGCAATTCTAGGTTTAGTGGAGTTTTATGCGAAATGTATTCCAAATTACGCAACAATTATTGAACCATTTAGGAAATTGTTAAAAAAAAAAATGAAATTCATTTGGACTGATACCATGACAACTACCTTTGCTACACTCAAATATATGATTGTCAAGGCACCTTGTCTCAACTCTCAAGCCTTTGGTTATTGGCAAACATTGCATTGTCATGGTAGATGCAAGCAATTGTGGTTTGGGTGCTGTATTAATTCAAGAAGAGTGGGGCAAAGAATGGATTGTTGCTTATGCTTCAAGAACATTGAGAGAGTCTGAGCGCCATTACTCGGTGATTGAAAGAGAGTTATTGGCATGTGTGTGGGGTGCTGAACACTTCAGACCATTTTTATGGGGAGCTAAGTTTACAATCAAGTCTGATCATAACTCGTTGGTGCATATATTATCACCAGGTGGTGGATGCACATTGTCTTCTAGATTAGCTAGACTGTCTTCTAGGCTACAAAATGTTAGATATTCCCTAGAATGTGTTCCAGGTAAAAGTAATGTTCATGCAGATTGCATGTCGAGGTTACCTCTCCCATGCAAAGATTCAGATTGTGTTCACAAGGATGAATGTGAGGTAGCTCATGTTGTGGCTGATGTTAATCTATTGTCTGACGGGAATTCTATTGTTCAAGAGCAGTTGTGGAATGATGAAATGGAAAAGGATTTAGAACTTAAGCAGGTGATGAAGTTTTTGTCTAATGGTTGGCCAGAAGAGAAAGAACTTATAGGAAGCATGATTAGCTATCATAAGATTCGTGATGAGTTGTCCATTGAGAATAGTATCATTATGAAGGGAGATACATTTATCCCACCTTTTGGCCTTAGAAAGAAGTTTGTTGATTTAGCACATGAAGGACATTTTGGGATTTCTACCACTAGAAGAAGATTGAAAGAGAATTTTTGGTGGCCAGGTATTGATTCATATGTTGAACATACAGTAAGATTCCGCAAATTGTGTGCCAATAGTGATAAGTCAGTTAAACCATTATCTACTGTTCCACAACCTGCTGAATTGCTTGTTGCACCTTGGAGTAAGCTTGGATTGATATCATTGGCCCGTTCAGTATCTTACCTTGTCAGCATTCTTTTGGTATTGTACTCATTGATTATTACTCTAAGTGGCCGGAAATTAGGATGGTTAAGGATGTTACTTCTGATGCCATTGTACAATTTTTAGATGATGTGTTTTGCAGAGAAGGTATTCCTCAGGAGATAGTTACTGTCAATGGACCACAGTTTATAAGCAAGACCATGGAAGATTATTTAAAGAGATGCGGTGTAACTCATAGAAGAATTGCGATTTTCCATCCAGAGGCCAATGGTCAGATAGAGAGATTCAATAGAGTGGTCAAGGAGGCTATTCAGTTAGCCGTTAAAGGTGGGTTAAGTTGGGACAAAACATTACAATCTATGTTACTCTCTTTTAGGACAACTCCTAATGCAGTGACTTCCTTGAGTCCTTTTGAAGTGCTGAGAGGTCACAGACCAAGTACAAAACTAGTTCCTTAGTGGTTAAAGAGTAAGAATGAATCACAAATGGAATCAGCTGAGATAGATTTCAAGGAAATTCGTCGTACAGTTGAGTTATATAAAATGAAAATAAAAATGACCTATTGGGGGTAAGAATGTAAAGAATTGTAGGATACAGGTAGGAGATTGGTGCGGTTGAAGAAAGGTGGTTTTGTGCGCAAAGGGTTACCGTCTTGGTCTGATCCTTTGGAGGTGGTTGAAGTTTTTAAAAATGCAGTACGTGTGGAAGATGGAAGTGTTTGGAATCTCAATAGAGTTTCTATTTACAGAGGTAAGAAGTAATTTCATGATGATAATCTGTCTTCAAATGTATTTTTGGATGTAAATGTAGACGAAGCATGTGATTCAAATGCTAACTTATCTAATTGTAGACAAAATTACTTAAGTGATTGTTCTATTTCTAATGGAAGTGATTCTGTCCAAAATTGTGACATCAGAACTTCAAGAATTCGTAAGTTACCTGTGAACTTTAAAGATTTTGTTCTATCTTAAAAAAAGAAAAGAAAAGGGGGAGGTGTGCTGTGTGCTCGTGTGTTTACATTTGAAGTTGACACGAGTGCGAGAGCGCTCGTGTCCGCTTCAATATGTATTCGTGCGGCATTGTTTGGTTTAGAAAGTACCGCGTGGTATGCATGGTATTATTTAAAGAGTATAACATGAGTTAGGAAAACGGTAAAGGCGGTTTGATCATTCTGTTACTGTACCGATTACCTGATGGTTGTGGAATAAACGGCTCTTCAGCATATCCGATTCTTCTTGTCTTTTACTGGATTGTATGGATATTTCTTCATAACAGATTCTTTCCCCTGAAACCACTTTGCTGATGCCAGTCACTTCCTCTGACAGTGTGTTGCTAGTTTTGGTGCCAGGATTAGTTAATGAGTTGCGCTGCTGCTATGTTCTGAACTAGATGTGATCTGCGGTTGCACATCGGAATTCAGGAAGGGTCGGCTCCGATGTCACTATTGATTAATGGCAGCTCCTATTGTGTAGAAAGGTGGTAGACTGCAAATGCCACATTGCATGGGGAAAATATCTGTTTGTAGATTGTTCACATCCATCTACAAATTGTTCCTTTCTCTTCAGTAGCAAAGCTTGTTCAAAGTATGCTTTTTTATTTGATGTCTTTTTTTATAATAACTTTACATACCACCTATTATTCTTTACTCATTTTTAACATTTATGTAAAAAAGTGTTTAAGCGACCTTGTAGCTGCCTGCAATGTGAGAGGTTGGTTAGGTGGGGATTTATTCTTGTCTCCTTTATATATAATAAAACAAAGCATGGCAGAGCTGAAAGACTGAAACAGAGTGGCCAAAGCAGAGGAGGTTGAGCTAAATGTTAAGGAGGCGGATGCAGAGGAAGAAAAAGCAGCACCAGAGGATAAAGCAGCAGAGGCACACTAACAGAAGCCCTGATGAAAAAGGAAAAGAGGGCCGAACAACACGACTCATGAAAGATATGGAAGCCAATGATGGGACCGTGATACATTTCTCTGACAGAACTCTCATGTAGGAAGAGTTGTCAGTTCTTGGTTATGAGCCATCATTTTGCTGACCCAATACATTTGATGAAGTACAAACTCATTTGATCTCTTTAAACTGACTCACAAGTTGAAACTTATGAAATGGCACATATTGAAACAAAGGACTAGTGAAAGGATGTTGCATTAAAAAACTGGGAAGAAAACAGTGACCTCACTGTTGGGTATGTTGACAATTTAGTGCCATACATGAACTGGAGCATAAAGAGTCAGAAAGGAGGCTGGATAGTAACATGGAAAGTTTTCTGGAAGATGTGGCCAGTGTATAAGACATGTTAGCTCCAAGTAACTTGAAACCCCGGTGAGGTAGTAGCTGGAAGGTGACATGCTAGTCTCTACAGGAAACCCACTGCAGTCAATACAGGTCTCAAAAGCCACCCAGAAGTGGAGTATCCTCTATGAGGAA
The DNA here is from genome assembly GCF_964261635.1 of Lissotriton helveticus. Lineage (NCBI taxonomy): Eukaryota > Metazoa > Chordata > Amphibia > Caudata > Salamandridae > Lissotriton > Lissotriton helveticus. The sequence continues at coordinate 379,827,421 of NC_136069.1, forward strand.
CTGCTTAGAGCAAGGAGAAACCATAGCTTGGAGGAAACAATCAAAGAAAATAGAACGTTATGGTCCAGATATTTCAGGAAAGGATATCCCAGATGGGGTTTGGAGAATGCAGCAGAAAAAGCTGATCACAGAGCAGGGAGACTATCCTATTCCAAAATCGCAAGAAGGAGGAGGATGAGGGAAGGGAGACCATCAAGATTATAATTAAATTCAGTGGAAATTCCAAGAAAAACAGCAGTATTATTTGGAAACACTGGAACATTCTTAGTAGTGACTCGATCTTGGGAGAAGTGCTGAGGGCCAAGCCTAGCATAACCCATAGGAAGGGTTATTCCCTCAGAGACAGAATGGTACACAGTGATATCACTGACAGCAAGGAAAGTAGATTGAGTAATTTAAACAAATTGTACTCATGCATTAGGTGTAAGGCAAGCTAAAACAGCAGAGGCAGGAAAGAGTACCCAGTCCCTGTAGGAAATGGTGCAAAACTATCAATCAGTTTCTTACTTGTAGTACTGATTATGTGATATACATTTTGAAGTGTCCCTGTAATATGAGGTACTTGGGCAGCACCATCCATCAGGCCAAAAAAAGAGTGCTCAAACACATTACAGCATTATTAACAAAGATGTTTACTACCCTGTGGCCAGACACTTTCAAGATAAGTGTTTTAGAGACAGGAACCTGTGCTCCTGGTTTTTTAGTTGAGCAGGTACCTACAAAAATCAGAGAAGGTAATAGGACCTTGATCCTTAGGAAAAGTGAATCAAGGTACATAATTACCTTGAGACGAAAGCTCCTCTAGGTTAGACTACAGTGAGGAACTGAGAGTGCACCTAGAAGATTACTGAATCCTAGTGGGTCAATCTAATATTTGGGGTTCATATGATAGTTCTATTTGAGGTTTCTTGTTTTCATTGACATCTCTTTTGTAATGTAATATATAGACCTTTGCTTTTGTTACAGGAGGAAAGGAAGGGGGATCGATGACACACTGTTGTGGAGACACTTAGGGAAACTTACCCTACCCATTCTTCTGATCTGTCACATGGGTAATGGAATGTTGAGACAGATAAGAACTTTTAGGCTTATTTACAAGCCCCTTGTGCCACTTTTGCGTCACTTTTCCAAAGTTAAAAGTGACGCAAAAGTGGCGCTAGGGGCTTGTAAATAAGTCCCTTTGTTTTTATTTTACACTGCTTAGTTTTTCTTCTGCATGTAGGACTCTGTTCACCACAAAAACAGTTGCGAAGAGTCTGGACAGTGTACCTATTTTTAAGGCTCTCATGGGCTGCCTGGATGGCCAAGGTAATTCATGGGAATCTGTTACTTGGGGATGCTTTTCGGCTATTGGGGCTTTATTATATTGGGACCTCGTCCACTGGGGCAAATTGCAGATGTCGTCAGCAATAGTTTAAGGAAATTTGCTAATTATTTTTTGTATTTTTGATGTTCTCTTTCTTGCATCATGTTTGTACACTTGAAATTATTTATATACATTCATATGCTGTATAGCCCAATGGACCATTCCAATATGTGCCCATCACATGTTGTTGTAGCATATTGCCCACAGGGGCATGATTATACTTTGTTGAAGAGAGATTAGTTGAACATGGACATTAATGACGACATAGTGGAATGTTGATTCTATTTTTAACCTTTGCACAACCATGTCGATTTTCTTTTATAATCATTAAGTTTTCTTCAACACATTTATTATGAGTACTTGAATTTGATCATTCCAATATAGTGCCCCACGGGCGGATGATGTCCTTCTTTTATGTTGTTACAATATATGGTGAGGCTGTCATGGCTGAAATGTGCCATCAAGTTTGTGCATGCTAATAACACATTTCTAATGCACCGCTCTGCTGCCCCAAGTGAGCATCTTTATGAGGAATCATCAGATCCTGCTGCGGTACTCACCCAATCCAGTGCTTGCTGGGAACTGTAGTCGGACATTGAACTGTATTTTCCTGATTGCAGCAGGGTCAGCTGACCTCCCACCAAATGGGAGTGCCACGAGAGATTTAAAGGTGGGATAAGATGAAAACGAGTTGACAGCAGCATCTGAGGAAGGCTTTTGCCGAAATGCATTATGCTACGCTGCAACCTGTGAATAAAGGGCTTCCCTCAAAATTCCCCGCTGTGTCCTTGGATTGCTTTCGTAGCTAAGTGGTCGTTTGGTGATGTAATTTCGCGCTTGCCAGTAGCGCAATACAAGTGACGCGTCCAACAAGTAGTCCTGGAATTTGCTGGCACACAACTGTTCTGCACCAAGGGATTGGTATTTCCAGTGACTGCCTCGAAAACTGACCTTGCCAGCGGCTGCTGCCATTGGCAGACTGTGACTACACGGCAAAGAGAGTGTGATTATAGCTCTCTTTACGGTCCAGTTTGTTCCCTATTTGAGGCTGGACGTTGGGGACTTGAGGGGGACTTGAACACAGTAAGTTCGCGATCATCAGCTGCTACATGGCCCCCCCTTTACAAGGCACTCTCAGCGCTCACACGAGCATCATCAGATCCTGCTGCGGTACTCACCAAATCCAGTGCATGCTGGGAACTGTAGTCGGACATTGAACTGCATTTTCCTGATTGCAGCAGGGTCAGCTGACCTCCCACCAATGGGAGCGCCACGGGAGATTTTAAGGTGGGAGAAGATGAAAACGAGTTGACAGCGGCAGCTGAGGAAGGCTTTTGCCTAAATACATTATGCTACGCTGCAACCTGTGAATAAAGGGCTTCCCTCAAAATTCCCCGCTGTGTCAATGGATTGCTTTCGTAGGGAAGTGGTCATTTGGTGCGTCGGGCAGATCCATTACGGAGCGGCATCTACAAGCGGATCCCCGTCCTCACCTACACATAAATCAAGCTGCTGCTCGTGTGCTACTCAAAGGTGGACAACCTTGGAGCGACAATTTATACGCGGCCGTCCAGCCGCGGAGTATGCACCACCCCGTCATCCTTGGGGGTCCCGGAAGTGAAACAGCAGCCGTACACGGGACCCAGGACGGGCCCAATTGCGGGGTCCATACAGGACTTGATTATGTGCTCTCCGCACCACACTTCCCATAATACACAGTCTCATTTGAGCCTCCCATTGGTGGGTGTGACATATGGAAAATGGAGAAGTGGGTTAGCGGTTGCGCACACCGCTTCCGTTAAAGTTCCTGAAGAGAAGCATATGGAGCTTCGAAACGCGTCGGGCAGATCCATTACGGAGCGGCATCTACAAGCGGATCCCCATCCTCACCTACACATAAATCAAGCTGCTGCTCGTGTGCTACTCAAAGGTGGACAGCCTTGGAGCGACAATATATATATATATATATATATATATATATATATATATATATATATATATATATATATATATATATATATATATACATATATATATATTCCATAACTCCAAACCACCAGCCGTTGCTCCACAATGCCGCGGGTGCTTGCTCAACGCACGGTGGAGTGCGTGAATATTTTCCCAACACTTGGCCACTCGTCCACGGTGAACCAATTTCAATAGAGAGCGCACTCAAAGCCATTTCGGATGTCCAAATTGCCAAATTTATTGTATGCTGCAAAAAGAGTTAACATGCGCGTTTCGGCGTTGCCGCCTTCATCAGTGTTAACGTTTCAATAAAGTTCAGTGTTTAAATAAAAAGTGCTATACAAGTATCATGTGCATAGAAAGTGGCCGTGCATTGTATAGACAGTGAAAGGGGAAAAAGGAAAAACACCACGTTTTTGGCGGCCATTTTGAAGTGGTTGATTTGCACTACATGCAAATGAATCTCGATGACCAGTACTTCAAATTGGAAAATCAATTGAAAACCTAAATTATTTCAAGACCTATTCACAAATCAGATGCATTATAAATAACAATTCATTATAATCATGAATCTAACGTGTAGTGCGATCTAATATCAATATTTCGAGCATCATGCTCAATATAAGCCGCTATGTTAAAGCCGTGAATCAGCAGCTTTGTTTTAGACAAGATAATCTAAACGTCTAAATAAGACTACATGTGGAGAGTTTATTAGGGAGATATTGCCCTGAATGGGCAAGTGACATATGATGTTCAAGTATAGGTAGGGTCAGATTAATATTATCAGAATGGGGAACTGATACTAATACCCATAGTCATGTATTGAGGACCCTACTCAATGGGAATGAGAGTAATTTTTTGAAACAGTCCAATTAGGAGACGGGTGGCTATTAGATGTGAAACCAAATCTCTTCTTCATTGTTAAGCCCTCTGGGGGTTTTTGTTTGCAATTTAATGATGTACTTTGACTCAAATGTGCACAGCTTTCTTATCCAATCTCCTCCGCTTTCTGATTTTACAATCTGATCGAGGATGAAGAAAGAGAGTAAGTTGCTATTGCTGTCATGTTCTCTTTCAAAGTGGTGAGCAACAGGATAATTATGGTCTTTGTTATTGATCGAGGTGCTCAAGAATCCTTTTCTTTGTGGGATGAATTGTGCTCCCCACATATTGCTTCCCACAAGGGCACACTAAACAATAGACTGTGTAGTCTGAATTGCAATTTAACAATTTGGAGATGGGGGTTTTGGCTTTTTTACCTGGTATGAGATACTCCTTTACTTTATGGCTGGTTTTGCATGCTTTGCATTTCATAAATGGGTAAAATCCTGTAATAGGTGCCTTTTTTCTCTTTTTGGGATCGAAATGACTGTTCTCTATATGATCTTTGAGGGAATTACCCTTTTTATATGTCACAAGTGGGTTTTGTGGTAGGAACTTGCCAACCACATTGTCTGATTGAAGGACTTTCCAGTTTCTTTTAAGAAAAACTTCTGAGGATTTCTCTGTGTAATTGGTACTCATTCTCACTTTCTGATCTGAAATTCTTGGTTTATCTACCAGCAAATGGCTTCTTTCAATAGAATTACATTTATTTTGAGCTTGATCTAAAATTCCCTTACAGTAGCCTCTTTGTTGGAATCTCTTTATCGACTGTGATATAGCTGTCTCACATTCCTGCTTGGTAGAACAATTACGCTTCATCCTTAGAAATTCTCCCAGAGGAATGTTGTTAACTACACTCTTCGGATGACAGCGTCCTGCATGCAGGATTGTATTTCCTGCTGTTGGTTTGCGAAAGAGAGCAGTTTCTAAGTTGTTTTCTTCTACATAAACTCTCAGATCTAAATAGAACACTTCTTTGTTGCTGATGCAGCTTGTGAATTCCAAATTACATTCATTGATATTTAAAGCTCGAATGCATTCTTCTGCTTCGCTTTGTGAGCCACGCCACAGGACAAACAAGTCGTTGATGTAGCGGGTCCACAAGGCGATTTTATCCATCCATTTCTCATTGGTACCCGCCCAGGCCACGTGCTTCTCCCACCAGCCCATGAACAAGTTTGTGTAACTGGGGGCGACGCACGTGCCAATCGCAGTATCCTGTTGTTGTAAATACATTTGTCCTGAAAATGTAAAGATGTTATTACATAGACAAAATCTGGCTAGTTCAATGAGCATCTGATTATGTTTACGATATTTAAGTGCTCTCTTTTCCAGAAAGAAACTCATTGCTCGTAGACCATCATCATGTCGTATGGACGTGTACAGGCTTGAAATATCAAGAGTTATTAATAGCACGTACTCCTCCCATGATGTTCCTTCAATAATTCGTAAGAAGTCTTTTGTGTCCCTTAAGTAAGAACTTAGGTCTTTGACGAAAGGGGAAATGAAATGATCAATGTAAGTGAAAGTATTCTCCAACAGACTGTTTTTTGATGACACAATGGGCCTACCTTGAGGCCATATTCTGCTTTTGTGTACCTTTGGGAGATGGTAAAATGTGGCTAGTTTTGGTTGGTCACATTTAAAAAAAAGCCAATCTTCCTGCTCTAATATCCCTTCATCTCTCCATCTTGTAATTAAGTTTGTGAAATCCGAGATACTTTTAAGGTACTATTGTCTGACGATTAGGATATAATGTTCCTTCTTCTTCAATTGGGATAAGGCTTTATCCTCATATTGTAGTTTATTGATAATCACTACATTTCCACCCTTATCTGAGGGTTTTTATAATGATCGTCTCATCCTCTTTCAAGCTTTTGATTACTTCCCATTGGTCTTTGGTTAGATTCCTCTTTTTACAATTGAACTTCTTGTTTTGTAAGTTCCTGAATTCATCAATTACCACTTCTTGGAAGGTATCAATTGCATCATATGGAGTTCTAGGGTTGAATCTTGACTTAACTTTCAGTTGGCTTTTGCATCCTCTTTGCATAATTCCTGTTTCTTCCAACATTTGTGTTGGATTTACACCTTGATTCTCTTGAAAGTCAGACTCATCATCTAGATCATGGAGTGTTAAAATCGGAAGTAATTCAGCTCCCGTCAGTTGGTCAAAAAAGTCTTTGTCCTCCAGAGATTGCATAGTTTTTTCCTTTGTGTGTAGGATGTGTATTTTCATTAATTTGATTTTGCGAATAAACTTATAGAGGTCTATGCGCATTTGTGTGTAGTCAAAAGTTGGTTTGGGGCAAAAAGTAAGGCCCAGTTGTAATACTTCCAACTCAGTTTTAAATAGTTCTTTGTTTGACAAATTTATTAATGTTTGTTTTGTTTCATTCTCGTTTGGTTCCATCGCCCCACCTGTTTGCTGCGAGTTATGATTGTGGTTGAACGTTCCGTTACGACTTTTCTTGCCCCTCCTTGTCTTCCTTTTCTTATTTCTGGGGGGTGTGTGCGTGGGGCAGGTCTTTGTCTCAAACCTCGCATTAACTCGTACTCCTGAAAAAAAGTAGTGGATTGATTCTCTTCTCCACCTTCTTTATCACTTTGTGCTTGTTCTTCTTCTGAGATTTCAACCTCTGATTCTGAGGTGCTCGTTGTATTGGAATTTTCGATTTTCCAGATTTAAGCTCTCGGCGAGGAGCATCATACTTTTTTGCGAACGTTAAAATTTGACCATTGGCATAGTCCCGTTCATCACGTAAGAATTTGGTTTGTTTTCTTTGATTGTTGCCTCATAATCAATCAAACGTTTTTTCATCAATTGTCGTAGCTCCTCACTTTTTTTAGTGTCTTTTTCCCCGCCTATTTTCGTCTCAATTTCTTTAATTTTCTCTTGTAACTTAATTCTGTCACTCCATGCGTGTTTCATTAATATCTTGAGCATCCCTTTGGTGACATCTGTCATATATTCTGCCCATTCTTGCAGTAATGCTATGTTGGGATTCTCATAAGACGGAACTATGTAAATCCACAGTCCCCGTGGGACGCGACCCACATCCAGGTATTTTTGTAGACTAGTGGCCTCCCACCACTTTCTTATCTCTTTCTCATACGTTTTTTCTAAGGTCACATACAAACTCTTTAAAGTGGTTGCAGTCGTTTTGCCTTCCTGTTGGTTTTGTTGACTTTTTATTTCCACTTTGTTGGTAAACAAACTCTCTGCTGCTTCTTCCCTCTCTGTGTCTTGAAACAATTTAGGTTTTCAATTGATTTTCCAATTTGAAGCACTGGTCATCGAGATTCATTTGCATGTAGTGCGAACCAACCACTTCAAAATGGCCGCCAAAAACGTGGCGTTTTTGTTTGCAAAATCACCTATCTATCATTAATAGAGGAAGGTCCCATCTCTTTTCCCTTATGTTTTTGGTGTGTCTCTGGATTTTGGCATCTGTATATTGTCTCTGGCAGTTTTTTTCTGATCTAGTTCTTGCAAAGTCACTATTTTCTATTTAAGATTTCTGCTTGGAAACTTATGTAGAAAAGTTCTCAATACATCAATTGATTCCCAAAGAATACTGCAAATACGGGCTACAATTCCATTTGTATACTGTCTGGAGCCTGTCTATGCCTTCCCTGTGCCTCTTCAGCTATTACCTCTTCAACATTCCTAGGTACCATCTCCTCTTTTGGAATGGGAGTTCCATCCTTCACCTCATAACATCAACCAGTTGTTTCAACTGCATGAACTAATGTCTTCTGTTGCAAGTAGCTTTTTCATTAAAGAAGGGCTCAGTACTGGAAATATTCTTCCATTCACCAATGAAAACTTTACAGATATTACTTCTATTCACTAGCCTATTCTTTTAGCTTCTTCTCCTCATAGACAACATTGTTTTATCCAGTTCTCATTCTGCTCAGAATCAAAATAAACAGCTTCCTTTTAAGGGCAAACACCTTATAAACTTAAGCCACTAAACGTTCCTTTTGTTTGACTACATCTCTTCTACTTTTATACTGTTTCATCATTTGAATTAGATTCTTAGTTATCCTATAATAGAACATTCTGAGTCATTTCTTTAAAGTGTCTTTTTCTCTTTGTTAAAGTATCTCCTTTGCTATACAATTTATTACTTTTGCTCTCACTTCCTTTTTTCCTTTGTTAGCTGATTTCAGACTTCTCATTGTATTATCTTGGTTTAGCTCACTTTGCAGTTTTCCACAAACTATTTAAGAAACTCCTTTGTTTTCTTACCATAAGCTCTTTTCTTTTTAACCACATTGTCCACATTCTGTCCCTTTTGTTTCTCTGTTGTAAGGAGATAGTATTCTTTCTTCTGTTTCTTCCTTGTTTCTGTTTTTTTCGGCATTGTAAGTCTCTGCTTGTAAGTAGAAGTAGATGTATGGAAAGAAACAAATCAATACATTAGCTTTTAATACAGTTTATTAAATTACATATTTTAAACATTTATACCTTTATAAATAGCTTACTCCCTATGTTATAGCCACTCGAAGTCAGTTTATTTTTTATGTTTGAATATGTGTGTACCTCGCCTATGTCAGCATATGCATCAGTATGTGACTGAGTATATAACTGTATGCAACAGTGTATGACTGTGCATATCACTGTATGGATTAGTATGTGCCTGGGCATCTCAGCATATGTGTCAGCGTGTGCCTGGTTGTATCACTGTATGTGTGAGTGTGTGCCTGGGTGTGATAGTGTATCGAAGAGTATGTGAATGTGTATCAGTGTATGCATAAGTGTCATTTGGTGTGTTAGTATATGCATAAAAGTGTCCCTGGATGTGACACTGTACACATCACTTTGTGCTTGGGTATGTATGTGTATATATCACTGTATGTTTGGGTATAGTGTTATATGCATCAGAGTGTATCTGAGTGAGTCAGCTTTTCAATCACTGTCTTTCTGGGTGTGCCAATGTATGGATCAATGTGTGCCTGAGTGTCTTAGTGTTTGGGTCAGTGTGTGAGTGTGTGCGTATCAGTGTGTGTCTGAGTGCATCAGACTATGCATTAGTGTATATGTGGCTGTGTCACTATATGCATCAGAAGTACATACCTCCATTTCCGATACTCTACTACCTGCAGCCTACCTTAGGGATGACGTTAATATAGAAAAAGGGGATTTTAAAGTTTGTGAGGAGTTTAAATGGGAAGTCTGCCTGACAATACAACTATATTATACCCAGGCTCTGCACCCTGTCGTATGCCTACCTACGAACTACCTTAAGGGTTCTTTAGGTATAGTAGAAGAATAGTGTAAGGCCTGACAAAGGTTTTTAAATCCCAAATGACATGGCACTAAAACTGCACACACAGACGTGTCTGGATGAATGACTTTTTAGTGTCAGTTCTTCTATACATACCTAAATGAGTGTCTTTTGCTTATGTGGGTGTGTATGTGAGTTCCAGTATGGGTAGGAGACTGGATCTATAGCTGGACATATGGGTCTGCAAGTGTGCATGTACATATTTGAATGAGTGTCTCAGTCCCTATGAGGATGTGTCGCTGGTTATGTAAGTATGCATGCTGATATATGTCTGGGTGTATTGCTCCCTTCATTACTGCTGGATACATAAGAGGTGTATGTGTGTGCGCGAGTGAATGTGCATCTGCTACTGTGTAACTAGGTGTATTAGTGGCTCTATCCTTTTATACAAAGGTATGTAAGTTCCAGTATGGGTAGGTGAAAGATCTATAACGGGACATATGGGTCTGCAAGTGCATGTAACTCAATCAAACCAGACACAGACATCTGCTGTATTTTGAGCTCATAACTCCCTGCCCTATGGCTTACCTACAGCCTATCTTAGAGTTGAATTATAGATAGTAAAAGAGAGGTTTAAGGCTTAGCAACATATTTTCAATGTCAGCTACAACTACATATACACACTGTATGGTAGCAGGCCAGAGACTTGTTTAAGGCCTACTTCTCTGGATGGTCTGATGGATGACTTGTTAGTTTGAGTTCTTCATTACATATCTGTATGAGTGTCTCAGTCCCTATGTGGATGTGGCATTTGTTATGTAAGTAAGTATGTTGATATATGTCTGGGTCTCTTAGTTCCTCTATGGAACTGACAATCTTTGTGTAAAGAACTGCATGATTTTTTTTATGGCTGTGTTAGTGAGTTTTGGGTATTTAAATGTGTGTTCCAATGCCTTCATTACTGCTGGATACATAAGAGCTGTATGTGTGTGAATGTTTAAGTGACTCTGTCACTATCTAACTGGTGTATTATTGGCTCTATCCTTTTACACATAGGTATGCGAATTCTAGTATGGGTATTAGACTGGATTTATAACTGGACATATAGGTCTGCAAGTGGGCATGTAACTCAATCAAAATTGAAACAAATTGTCTTATCTTTTAAGCATATAGCTCCCTGCCCTTTAGCCTATCTTAGGGCTGACTTATATTTAGTAGAAGAGGAGTTTAAGTCTTAGCAGCATGTTTTGAATGTCAAGTCGGCCTAAGAGTAAAACTGTGACTGTATGGATTGCTTACTGGCTCTGTTAATGACTTTTGGAATGTGTAACTTTATGTGCAAGGAGCTCTGTTATCACTAGATACATAAGTGCTCCATGGGTGAGTAAGTGTGACCAATCCTGTGTAGATTTTGTGGACTACTCCGACAAGGCACTGAATGGTTGAGTGCAGGACACCAAAGTTAATGATTATGTTAATTTGTACAATTTAATCATGAGTGAACACATCCTCAGTATCTGTTTTACAGAGTTGTGCCAGCACCTAGTTGACAGTAAGCTGACTGACCCCAGGACGCTTGCTGAGAAGGATGACACTTGGGCCAGTACCTGAGTATGCAAGAAAGTACCTCAGAGTAATCCCAAGAAGGGTGGTTCAGGTTCCCCTGAGCAGAGTGAGGGGGTTACAGATAACCCAGACAAGTCCAAGAGTGAGGGGGGGAAGGGTTTCCAGGCCTTATCTGAGAAAGAAAGGGGGTGGTTCTAGTGGGTGGGGCACCTGGCCCATGGCGCCTCATTTACAACCATACTGCTTTGAGTGCTCCCCGTTAGGACACAAGCAGGGAGACTCTGTTCAAAGAAACCATCCACTTGTGGGACCTCTACATGAGTGGCCAATATGGCCTTAGGGGTAAGTAATCCCCACGGGCAGGCCATGGACCATGACATCATCTCCCTTAGTTGGGAGATAAACTCAGAGGGTGAGCTGGTGATCCCCGGGGGTAGGAGTCATCACTTCTACCTGGTGAAAGTGAATTGGGTCCCAATCACTGTTCTGAGGGACTCCAGGGCTAGCTAGACCATGGTTGTGGAAAGGATAGTTTCCCCAGGGCAGTACACTGGCCAGGTGTGTAGGGTAACTCCGGTCCATGGGCAAGACTTCTTCCACCTTACGGCGATAGTATCCATGGAATGGGGTGGAGAGGTGACCCATAAGAAGGTCATAGTTAGCCCCCTAGATGTCCATAGACTGTTTACTGGGGAATGAGTTGCTCCCGGTGTCAGGTGTCAGGGTGTTATCACTCTTCAATGGAAGGTACACAAGCACAGATGGAGGGGTGGGGTGAGGGAGAACTCATCCCTGTCCCCTGTTCAGCCTCACGGTACAGGCCCGGGTTGATTGGCCACTTTAAGGATACCACTCCTGATCTGGTTGGAGGTAGAGTGCACATAGGGTGTAAACCACCTGGGGCTATTGCCCCCCACTCTGAGACACCTCAGAGGTCAGAGAAATGTCAGGAGCACATGGGAAGCTCCTTGCCTGTCCCAAGGCTGGAAGGGTCCACTTATTATCCTCGCTTAGGACGGAAGACATGGCTTGGCAGTTCAGGCTGGACTGTTCCCATGAGGCACAGGGTCAGACTGATTTGCATATGGCCATGTCTGAACTGGGGTGGTGGAGTGAGCTAAAGAATGATGATGGATTAAACCCAGATCAGTTGACTGGGGGTGAGTGTTTGATTTGCTCAAACGCTCCGTCCATCATCCCCTTTGGTATTGCTTTGTTTGCCCTAAATTGGCAGGGTATGCCCAGACGTGGGTCCCTTGCTCACTCTGCCACTGGATTCAAGATAGCCTGACTGATGAGGGTAATGAACCCGAAACCGGTCCCAGGATGCTTGTTTCCAGTCCACGGAAGACATGGCTTGGCAGTTCGGGCTGGACTGTTCCCATGAGGCACAGGGTCAGAATGATTTGCATATGGCCATGTCTGAACTGGGGTGGTGGAGTGAGCTAAAGAATGATGATGGATTAAACCCAGATCAGTTGACTGGGGTGAGTGTTTGATTTGCTCAAACGCTCTGTCAATAATCCTCTTTCGTATCGCTTTGTTTGTCCTAAGTTGGCAGGGTATGCCCAGACGTGGGACCCTTGCTCACTCTGCCACTGGATTTAAGATAGCTGGCTGATGAGGGTTATGAACCCAAAACCGGTCCCAGGGTGCTTGTTTCCGGTCCACGGAAGACATGGCTTGGCAGTTCGGGCTGGACTGTTCCCATGAGGCACAGGGTCAGAATGATTTGCAAATGGCCTCGTCTGAACTGGGGTGGTGGAGTGAGCTAAAGAATGATGATGGATTAAACCCAGATCAGTTGCCTGGGGGTGAGTGTTTGATGTGCTCAAACGCTCCGTCCATCATCCCCATTGGTATCACTTTGTTTGCCCTAAGTTGGCAGGGTATGCCCAGACGTGGGTCCCTTGCTCAATTTGCCACTGGATTCAAGATAGCCTGGCTGATGAGGGTTATGAACCCGAAACCGGTCCCAGGATGCTTGTGTCCGGTCCACGGAAGACATGGCTTGACAGTTCGGGCTGGACTGTTCGCATGAGGCACAGGGTCAGACTGATTTGCATATGGCCATGTCTGAACTGGGGTGGTGGAGTGAGCTAAAGAATGATGATGGATTAAACTCAGATCAGTTTACTGGGGGTGAGTGTTTGATTTGCTCAAACGCTCCGTCCATCATCCCCTTTGGTATCGCTACATTTAGAAAGTTGGCATTTTCTTGCTTTAGCCATTTGGTGCCTGGTGACTGTCTCTGATCACATATGAGGTGCTTGACAGTTGGACTTTTTGCATTCCACCAAGACAGCCATACACAATGGGAGCTTAGGTGTACCTTGATGAGCCATCCTGACATTATGGGAGGGAGGAGCTGGTCACAAAGAAGCAAGTGGAGCAAACCATTAAGATCAAGCACTGTCCTTTCATCACTACAGACAATATTAGTGTTTCATCTGACTTGGCCGGTATTCGCAGTCGGAAAGACAGAGAAGTGCATAGTTCACATGCCTGTCAACAGCAGAACCCCAAGAAGACCCGGACCATGTCCCTCCTAGGAGGGCAGGGAAGTGGAAGATGGCGACTGCTTCCCCTTTTCTTCACCTCAGTGGTAGGAATTGGGAAAGTGTTGGGCAAAAACACTTGTCACCAAGAAACATGCCAGTGTGGGCCATGGGGCACTGGAATTTCACCCAGCAGATTGGCAGGGCTTTTTGAACTGAACTTTTCAATGCGATTCAGAAGCATGATGGGTCATGAAGACAAAATGCCATGGAACTGGGTCCTGAGGTATGGACAGGAAAACTGTCCCTCCGACGCACACCGAGGGAGCAAATGTTGGCTGTTTTAGCAGTGGTTGGGCTGCAAGTGAAACAGCAGCTCGTAAGCAGAGTCAGTAGCAGAGGAAGCAACAATAATTGGTAAAAAGGCATCAACCGCAGTGTTGGAAATGGCCCTTTTTGCAGGGTTATCCCCAAACTTTTTGCTTCTTCCTCCCTTGTTTTTCCTGACCTATGGTTGTTGGCAAAAGGACTCTGGGCACTTTACCACTGCTGATCAGTGCTAAAGTGCATATGCTCTCTGTGTAAATTATTATTGTAATTGGTTACCCATGATTGGCATATTTGTATTACCAAGAAGTCCCTAGTAAAGTGCACTGAGTGTGCCAGGGCTGGTAATTCAAATGCTACTAGTGGGCTTGCAGCACTGATTGTGCCAACTCACATGAGTAGCCCTAAAATGGTGTCTCAGGCCTGCCACTGCAGTGCCTGTGTGCAGTCTGTGGACTGCCATGTCAACCTGGTCAGTGTCTCCACTGACCGGGCCTAACCCTTTCCTTTCTGTACACATTGGACACCCCTATGGAAGGCCCAAGGTACCCCCCCTGGGCATGGTGCAGTGTATGTGAAAGGTAGAGCATGTACTAGTGCAGGTGACATGCTCTGGTAGTGAATTACATCCATTTTCGTTTTTCACTATTGTAAGGCTATCTTGCCCATAGGCAATCATGGGGAATGCAGTGTACAGTGTTTACCTGCATATCTTGGCGTATCAAGAGAAAGAGAGTTCTAGAAAGCTAGTCCGAATCCCCAGGGGTTTATATGTCATCAACAAGGACTAGCTATGTGTGACCGTAGTATAGGACTCTGAACTGTATTATCACCAGGTACCTAATAGGTATTTTCATGAAGCCCTTACCCACCAACCTAGTTGGTGGCATGCTTCATCATCGGGCCCACCCAGTGACACCTAATGCGTCCCGGGTGTGCTTCGACGCCTGATTACAGCGGAGCAGGTATTTTACTGAGAGTACAGTGTGGTGAATGGTGAAGTGTGCGAGGGGGATTCCCTCACCAAGCATTCGCTAGCGATTTGCTTTGAATGCTCCCTTATAGCACCTTAGTGAGTGCGACACATAGTCTGATTACACTCACTTAATTGTTTTTAACCTGCACCTGCACTTTTTACGGTCCTGAGGAAAGCCAGCATTACTAAAGGCACTGGCTGAAACATGTCGACCACAACCGGATGTAGGAGGTCTTAATTTTACCACCACAACATCCACCCGCCTTGTTTTTTACCGCTAACGGAGGCTCAGCTGTTAAAATTTAATTCACCTTCGGGTACTGGGACCACCGTTTAGCTGTTTTAACTTCACTGCACCATTCACCACACTGCACTCTCAGTAAAATACCTGCTCCACTGTAATCAGACGTTGAAGCACACTCGGGACGCATTAGGTGTCACTGGGTGGGCCCGTTGATGAAGCATGCCACCAACTCGGTTGGTGGGTGAGGGCTTCATGAAAATACCTAATAGGTACCTGCTGATAATACAGTTCAGAGTCCTATACTACGGTCACACATAGCTACCTGCATATCTTCCCGTAGGAGCAAGATAGGACATAAAAGTCTGGTATCGCTGAACTCAGAATTTAATAACACATCTTTTAGGAAAGGTGGTTTTTAAATCCTGTGTTTTGAGAACAGCACTTTTTAGAATTGACTGTCTGGTTTGTGAGTGGTAGGGGCTGGGTGGCTCCAAGAGGCTGAGTGGGCCATCCCTGGGCTGAATTGCTCCATCTGCAACTAGAGTGATGGGAGGGGGTGGCACCTGGGCTAAATAAGGCTGTGCCTGCCTTCCACAATGCTGGCTCCACCTCCTGCTTGGCGGCCGACAACCCTGCCCCTCTCTCTGAAAGGGAAGGAGAAGCCAAAAAAACAAAGTGCTCACGGAACACTCAGAACTGGTTCAGACCAGGCTCAGAGCCCTCCTGCACAAAGGGAACAAAGGTATTTAGGGGCATAAGTATAGGACCTCAGACTAAAGAAAATTAGATCATCCTGGAATCAAGAAGGAACCTCTGCCAAGGAGAAAGCTGGAAGACTGAAGAAGAAGGACTGTCCTGCTGTGTGTTTGTGGGCTGACCGCAGTTGCTTTGCTGCCAAGGAGAGGGGAAGGACTTTGCTTTGTGCTGTGTCCCATTGCTTGAAGAGATCTCCAAGGGCCTGACTTGAGCTGACTCCCTGTTAAGAAGTCCCAGGAACAAAAGGACTTCACCCCCAGCTTCCCCCCGGAACTCTACTGAGAGGGTGCTGTCCTTCCTGGAGTGCTTGGGCCAGTTGTGGTGCCTCTGGAAGTTGTACCTGTTGTTGGGAAGCTGGACAAGAAGAAATTGAGTCTTTCTACCAAGTTTTACGCATCGCTCGCTTGCGGAGCGCATCACTCTTAGTGCGAGGAAATTCCCGCTGCCGAGAAGATCGAGATCGTCGCATCGCCTGTTGCCGCTGCAAGAACCGACGCATCCTTCACTTGCGGAATGCATCGCTCCGGTGCGGAAAAAGTATCATCCCTGCGAGTATCGTCACAGAGCCTATCGTCATTGAGTGAGATCGTTGCTTCGCCTGCTTGCGGACTGCATCACGTCGCTGCGAGAGTCATCACAGAAGTATCGCTTTGAGTGGCTGCGAGGAGAGAAGATCGACGCTGTGCCGTGCATCGCTGTCGCACCTGAGATCATCGCCTCATACCTTTGCGAGACGCTTCCTACGAAACCTGTGCACCGGTATCCACACAAGGTATCGCATCCCTCCCATACAGACCGGAGTCCTCGCAACACTCCCGCTGCATCCAGCGGGGTTGTCGCATCACCTCCCAAGGGTCTCAGGAGTGACGCTTCGCTTGTTTTTCAACGCTGGAACTTTTGTCGCATCTAAAGGTACTTTTGGCTAAAACGTGACGCAACTGTGGATGATTTTAACGCAACCTTAAGAACTCTTTTGAAACCATATTCTTGAATTGTGTATGTTGGATTTTTTGTAGTATTGGTCTTGTTTAGTTTAGATTAAATACTTCTATTTTTCTAAACTGGTGTGGAGTCCATTTGTGGTGTTTTCACTGTGTTACTGTGAGTGTTTGGTACAAATACTTTACACATTGCCTTTGATAAGCCTGTCTGCTCATGCCAAGCTACGAAGGGGGTGAGCAGGGGTTATCTAAAGAGTGTATCTAGAGGCCAGGGTCCCTATTTGTCACAAGTGCCTACCTGTGCCAACCAGAGACCCCAAAATCTAACACGCAGGTTACCTGGAAGTCCTATAGAGGGGGAAGGTGGACTTTGGGAGTCGCAATTTGTAACCTACCTCACTTCTACTTATCAGGTTGGTTAGATCACAACTCACTGCAAATTGGGATATTACAAATCAACCTGTTTATACATGTGCCTATTCTGGAACACCTTCTCTGTTCCTTCTGGGCAGCCTAAATTAGATTACACCCTCCACCACAAGGGGAGAGGGGCTGAGCAAGCCACAAGGTCAAGGAGTCGAGACTGTTAACATTGTAATGTTGTTATTCACTCCTCTGGAAGGTAGAGACATGACATTCGAGCCAGGTAACCACAAAGACCATGTATTATAGACAGGGAATACAGCACCGCCATTATGGATGGCGATACACAACACTCCAGGAACTGAAATGTGTGATACCCTGATCTCCGACAAAAGTTCCCTGAAACACTGACATGTCACCTTTACTGCTTGAAAAGTTCAGGACTCAATTACTTCACCTATACCAGGAGTACAAGCAACTGTCAACTCTCCTCTTGATACTATCTTGCAGACTTTAATTAATCATCGGCAAGAGGCACAAGAACATTTTCTACAACTACGAGATGATAACAATAAGTTAAAGAACTCTTTGCAAGAGATTACACATAAAATGGGGGGATATCACAAGATATGGAGGATCTACAATGTAGGGTGGTTAGCATTGAGGAGGGGACCTCTCGTACTGAGGCTACCGTAGATCAACATGAGGCCCAGATCGGGTCTTTACAATTAAAAGATCTGGAAAATCGCCAAAGGCGATCAAACCTACGATTATTTGGTATTCTGGAGGGGGCAGAAGGATCTGATCCTAGGGCATTCGTAGTTAACTTGTTTCAGAAAGCATTCCCGGAATTAGCTGATTGGGATTCCCAGCTACAGAGAGTCCATAGATTGCCACTTGTTCTACGGAACAAAGAAAGTAAATTTCCTCGCCCTTTTCTTATTTATTTTGGCAATTTTTTGCTGAGACAGGCCATTTCACTAAAAGCAAGGCCTAACTCCCCTGTTATAATTGAATCTTTATCTTTTTTTGTATGGTCTGAACAAGGCCACCATGGATAGGCGCTGGAAACTGCGCCAACTTATTGATCCGTTTAAGTCCCTTGGCGGGCAAGTGTTCCTGCAAGAACCTGCCCGCCTAAAAGTTATTAAGGGAGGCCGCACCTATTATTTTACCGATGAGAAGGAGGCTGAGAGCGTGCTCTCCTCATTTGTCAGAGAGAATGGGAATTTAGCTTTCGTATAAAATATAATGTTTACTCTCTCTGACTATGTATTTCCGGGTGGGGTATCAGGTTGAGCCCCCTGCTGCTCACTAGAGGAGCTGCCCAATCAACGGCAGCAGATCGCTGAGGGGGACTCCCTCCTGAGGGAGGTGAGGGTGGTAGAGGAGGGGGGTGGGCTCTTCAAGGGGAGTGTGGGTGGGGGGATTTTTGGTTTAAAAAAAGCAATTCGGGCGGGGGTTTTGATGGATGCATCAGGGAAAGGGTTTTTTTGTTTTACGCTTGCAGAATGAAACGAGTCACTTGAATTTATCTGAATGCTCGATTAAAATGTTTGGCTTGGAACGTTGCAGGTCTTAGGTCTTAATAATAAAAATAAAAGATGTCTAATTTGTGAAGAGCTAGTATTGTATGACCCACATTAAATTTTTCTATCTGAAACTCCTATTGCCCACAATGACAGAAAGCTACTAGGACAATTGGGCTACGAAACAATTATTTGCTCTACTCTTAATGCCTCAATTAGGGGGGTGGCTATTCTTAAGGATCGACACTTTAGATCCTACCTGGCAGCCAAGACTTGGAACTCCCTCCCCACCCACCTTCGGCGAACCCAAGACCATCTCTCCTTCAGGAAGCAGCTCAAGACCTGGCTGTTCGAGCAGTAACATACCCCTCTCCCCCAGCGCCTTGAGACCCTCCCGGGTGAGTAGCGCGCTCTACAAATGCCGTGATTGATTGATTGATTAGAAATTCATAAAACTGCTTGTGACAAAAGCGGACGATGGGCAATAGCACAATTATCAATTGAAAGATGTAAAATTGTATTTTGTGTGGTTTACGGCCCTAATATTGATGATTCAAATATGTTTGACCAGCTGAATATTGAACTTTTGGGTTGGGAGGGAGAACTTATTGTTTTGGGTGATTTTAATTGCATTATGAACTATCAATTAGATACTACTAGGCATGGTTCATTTCAACCTATGCATAGGTCTCGTGCTTCCATATTAGAACTGGGCCGTATTCATAATATTAAAGATGTTTGGCATAAGGTTAATGCAGGGTTATCCCCAAACTTTTTGCTTCTTCCTCCCTTGTTTTTCCTGACCTATGGTTGTTGGCAAAAGGACTCTGGGCACTTTACCACTGCTGATCAGTGCTAAAGTGCATATGCTCTCTGTGTAAATTATTATTGTAATTGGTTACCCATGATTGGCATATTTGTATTACCAAGAAGTCCCTAGTAAAGTGCACTGAGTGTGCCAGGGCTGGTAATTCAAATGCTACTAGTGGGCTTGCAGCACTGATTGTGCCAACTCACATGAGTAGCCCTAAAATGGTGTCTCAGGCCTGCCACTGCAGTGCCTGTGTGCAGTCTGTGGACTGCCATGTCAACCTGGTCAGTGTCTCCACTGACCGGGCCTAACCCTTTCCTTTCTGTACACATTGGACACCCCTATGGAAGGCCCAAGGTACCCCCCCTGGGCATGGTGCAGTGTATGTGAAAGGTAGAGCATGTACTAGTGCAGGTGACATGCTCTGGTAGTGAATTACATCCATTTTCGTTTTTCACTATTGTAAGGCTATCTTGCCCATAGGCAATCATGGGGAATGCAGTGTACAGTGTTTACCTGCATATCTTGGCGTATCAAGAGAAAGAGAGTTCTAGAAAGCTAGTCCGAATCCCCAGGGGTTTATATGTCATCAACAAGGACTAGCTATGTGTGACCGTAGTATAGGACTCTGAACTGTATTATCACCAGGTACCTAATAGGTATTTTCATGAAGCCCTTACCCACCAACCTAGTTGGTGGCATGCTTCATCATCGGGCCCACCCAGTGACACCTAATGCGTCCCGGGTGTGCTTCGACGCCTGATTACAGCGGAGCAGGTATTTTACTGAGAGTACAGTGTGGTGAATGGTGAAGTGTGCGAGGGGGATTCCCTCACCAAGCATTCGCTAGCGATTTGCTTTGAATGCTCCCTTATAGCACCTTAGTGAGTGCGACACATAGTCTGATTACACTCACTTAATTGTTTTTAACCTGCACCTGCACTTTTTACGGTCCTGAGGAAAGCCAGCATTACTAAAGGCACTGGCTGAAACATGTCGACCACAACCGGATGTAGGAGGTCTTAATTTTACCACCACAACATCCACCCGCCTTGTTTTTTACCGCTAACGGAGGCTCAGCTGTTAAAATTTAATTCACCTTCGGGTACTGGGACCACCGTTTAGCTGTTTTAACTTCACTGCACCATTCACCACACTGCACTCTCAGTAAAATACCTGCTCCACTGTAATCAGACGTTGAAGCACACTCGGGACGCATTAGGTGTCACTGGGTGGGCCCGTTGATGAAGCATGCCACCAACTCGGTTGGTGGGTGAGGGCTTCATGAAAATACCTAATAGGTACCTGCTGATAATACAGTTCAGAGTCCTATACTACGGTCACACATAGCTACCTGCATATCTTCCCGTAGGAGCAAGATAGGACATAAAAGTCTGGTATCGCTGAACTCAGAATTTAATAACACATCTTTTAGGAAAGGTGGTTTTTAAATCCTGTGTTTGAGAACAGCACTTTTTAGAATTGACTGTCTGGTTTGTGAGTGGTAGGGGCTGGGTGGCTCCAAGAGGCTGAGTGGGCCATCCCTGGGCTGAATTGCTCCATCTGCAACTAGAGTGGTGGGAGGGGGTGGCACCTGGGGCTAAATAAGGCTGTGCCTGCCTTCCACAATGCTGGCTCCACCTCCTGCTTGGCGGCCGACAACCCTGCCCCTCTCTCTGAAAGGGAAGGAGAAGCCAAAAAAACAAAGTGCTCACGGAACACTCAGAACTGGTTCAGACCAGGCTCAGAGCCCTCCTGCACAAAGGGAACAAAGGTATTTAGGGGCATAAGTATAGGACCTCAGACTAAAGAAAATTAGATCATCCTGGAATCAAGAAGGAACCTCTGCCAAGGAGAAAGCTGGAAGACTGAAGAAGAAGGACTGTCCTGCTGTGTGTTTGTGGGCTGACCGCAGTTGCTTTGCTGCCAAGGAGAGGGGAAGGACTTTGCTTTGTGCTGTGTCCCATTGCTTGAAGAGATCTCCAAGGGCCTGACTTGAGCTGACTCCCTGTTAAGAAGTCCCAGGAACAAAAGGACTTCACCCCCAGCTTCCCCCGGAACTCTACTGAGAGGGTGCTGTCCTTCCTGGAGTGCTTGGGCCAGTTGTGGTGCCTCTGGAAGTTGTACCTGTTGTTGGGAAGCTGGACAAGAAGAAATTGAGTCTTTCTACCAAGTTTTACGCATCGCTCGCTTGCGGAGCGCATCACTCTTAGTGCGAGGAAATTCCCGCTGCCGAGAAGATCGAGATCGTCGCATCGCCTGTTGCCGCTGCAAGAACCGACGCATCCTTCACTTGCGGAATGCATCGCTCCGGTGCGGAAAAAGTATCATCCCTGCGAGTATCGTCACAGAGCCTATCGTCATTGAGTGAGATCGTTGCTTCGCCTGCTTGCGGACTGCATCACGTCGCTGCGAGAGTCATCACAGAACTATCGCTTTGAGTGGCTGCGAGGAGAGAAGATCGACGCTGTGCCGTGCATCGCTGTCGCACCTGAGATCATCGCCTCATACCTTTGCGAGACGCTTCCTACGAAACCTGCGCACCGGTATCCACACAAGGTATCGCATCCCTCCCATACAGACCGGAGTCCTCGCAACACTCCCGCTGCATCCAGCGGGGTTGTCGCATCACCTCCCAAGGGTCTCAGGAGTGACGCTTCGCTTGTTTTTCAACGCTGGAACTTTTGTCGCATCTAAAGGTACTTTTGGCTAAAACGTGACGCAACTGTGGATGATTTTAACGCAACCTTAAGAACTCTTTTGAAACCATATTCTTGAATTGTGTATGTTGGATTTTTTGTAGTATTGGTCTTGTTTAGTTTAGATTAAATACTTCTATTTTTCTAAACTGGTGTGGAGTCCATTTGTGGTGTTTTCACTGTGTTACTGTGAGTGTTGGTACAAATACTTTACACATTGCCTTTGATAAGCCTGTCTGCTCATGCCAAGCTACGAAGGGGGTGAGCAGGGGTTATCTAAAGAGTGTATCTAGAGGCCAGGGTCCCTATTTGTCACAAGTGCCTACCTGTGCCAACCAGAGACCCCAAAATCTAACACGCAGGTTACCTGGAAGTCCTATAGAGGGGGAAGGTGGACTTTGGGAGTCGCAATTTGTAACCTACCTCACTTCTACTTATCAGGTTGGTTAGATCACAACTCACTGCAAATTGGGATATTACAAATCAACCTGTTTATACATGTGCCTATTCTGGAACACCTTCTCTGTTCCTTCTGGGCAGCCTAAATTAGATTACACCCTCCACCACAAGGGGAGAGGGGCTGAGCAAGCCACAAGGGTCAAGGAGTCGAGACTGTTAACATTGTAATGTTGTTATTCACTCCTCTGGAAGGTAGAGACATGACATTCGAGCCAGGTAACCACAAAGACCATGTATTATAGACAGGGAATACAGCACCGCCATTATGGATGGCGATACACAACACTCCAGGAACTGAAATGTGTGATACCCTGATCTCCGACAAAAGTTCCCTGAAACACTGACATGTCACCTTTACTGCTTGAAAAGTTCAGGACTCAATTACTTCACCTATACCAGGAGTACAAGCAACTGTCAACTCTCCTCTTGATACTATCTTGCAGACTTTAATTAATCATCGGCAAGAGGCACAAGAACATTTTCTACAACTACGAGATGATAACAATAAGTTATGAACTCTTTGCAAGAGATTACACATAAAATGGGGGGATATCACAAGATATGGAGGATCTACAATGTAGGGTGGTTAGCATTGAGGAGGGGACCTCTCGTACTGAGGCTACCGTAGATCAACATGAGACCCAGATCGGGTCTTTACAATTAAAAGATCTGGAAAATCGCCAAAGGCGATCAAACCTACGATTATTTGGTATTCTGGAGGGGCAGAAGGATCTGATCCTAGGGCATTCGTAGTTAACTTGTTTCAGAAAGCATTCCCGGAATTAGCTGATTGGGATTCCCAGCTACAGAGAGTCCATAGATTGCCACTTGTTCTACGGAACAAAGAAAGTAAATTTCCTCGCCCTTTTCTTATTTATTTTGGCAATTTTTTGCTGAGACAGGCCATTTCACTAAAAGCAAGGCCTAACTCCCCTGTTATAATTGAATCTTTATCTTTTTTTGTATGGTCTGAACAAGGCCACCATGGATAGGCGCTGGAAACTGCGCCAACTTATTGATCCGTTTAAGTCCCTTGGCGGGCAAGTGTTCCTGCAAGAACCTGCCCGCCTAAAAGTTATTAAGGGAGGCCGCACCTATTATTTTACCGATGAGAAGGAGGCTGAGAGCGTGCTCTCCTCATTTGTCAGAGAGAATGGGAATTTAGCTTTCGTATAAAATATAATGTTTACTCTCTCTGACTATGTATTTCCGGGTGGGGTATCAGGTTGAGCCCCCTGCTGCTCACTAGAGGAGCTGCCCAATCAACGGCAGCAGATCGCTGAGGGGGACTCCCTCCTGAGGGAGGTGAGGGTGGTAGAGGAGGGGGGTGGGCTCTTCAAGGGGAGTGTGGGTGGGGGGATTTTTGGTTTAAAAAAAGCAATTCGGGCGGGGGTTTTGATGGATGCATCAGGGAAAGGGTTTTTTTGTTTTACGCTTGCAGAATGAAACGAGTCACTTGAATTTATCTGAATGCTCGATTAAAATGTTTGGCTTGGAACGTTGCAGGTCTTAGGTCTTAATAATAAAAATAAAAGATGTCTAATTTGTGAAGAGCTAGTATTGTATGACCCACATTAAATTTTTCTATCTGAAACTCCTATTGCCCACAATGACAGAAAGCTACTAGGACAATTGGGCTACGAAACAATTATTTGCTCTACTCTTAATGCCTCAATTAGGGGGGTGGCTATTCTTAAGGATCGACACTTTAGATCCTACCTGGCAGCCAAGACTTGGAACTCCCTCCCCACCCACCTTCGGCGAACCCAAGACCATCTCTCCTTCAGGAAGCAGCTCAAGACCTGGCTGTTCGAGCAGTAACATACCCCTCTCCCCCAGCGCCTAGAGACCCTCCCGGGTGAGTAGCGCGCTCTACAAATGCCGTGATTGATTGATTGATTAGAAATTCATAAAACTGCTTGTGACAAAAGCGGACGATGGGCAATAGCACAATTATCAATTGAAAGATGTAAAATTGTATTTTGTGTGGTTTACGGCCCTAATATTGATGATTCAAATATGTTTGACCAGCTGAATATTGAACTTTTGGGTTGGGAGGGAGAACTTATTGTTTTGGGTGATTTTAATTGCATTATGAACTATCAATTAGATACTACTAGGCATGGTTCATTTCAACCTATGCATAGGTCTCGTGCTTCCATATTAGAACTGGGCCGTATTCATAATATTAAAGATGTTTGGCATAAGGTTAATGCAGGGTTATCCCCAAACTTTTTGCTTCTTCCTCCCTTGTTTTTCCTGACCTATGGTTGTTGGCAAAAGGACTCTGGGCACTTTACCACTGCTGATCAGTGCTAAAGTGCATATGCTCTCTGTGTAAATTATTATTGTAATTGGTTACCCATGATTGGCATATTTGTATTACCAAGAAGTCCCTAGTAAAGTGCACTGAGTGTGCCAGGGCTGGTAATTCAAATGCTACTAGTGGGCTTGCAGCACTGATTGTGCCAACTCACATGAGTAGCCCTAAAATGGTGTCTCAGGCCTGCCACTGCAGTGCCTGTGTGCAGTCTGTGGACTGCCATGTCAACCTGGTCAGTGTCTCCACTGACCGGGCCTAACCCTTTCCTTTCTGTACACATTGGACACCCCTATGGAAGGCCCAAGGTACCCCCCCTGGGCATGGTGCAGTGTATGTGAAAGGTAGAGCATGTACTAGTGCAGGTGACATGCTCTGGTAGTGAATTACATCCATTTTCGTTTTTCACTATTGTAAGGCTATCTTGCCCATAGGCAATCATGGGGAATGCAGTGTACAGTGTTTACCTGCATATCTTGGCGTATCAAGAGAAAGAGAGTTCTAGAAAGCTAGTCCGAATCCCCAGGGGTTTATATGTCATCAACAAGGACTAGCTATGTGTGACCGTAGTATAGGACTCTGAACTGTATTATCACCAGGTACCTAATAGGTATTTTCATGAAGCCCTTACCCACCAACCTAGTTGGTGGCATGCTTCATCATCGGGCCCACCCAGTGACACCTAATGCGTCCCGGGTGTGCTTCGACGCCTGATTACAGCGGAGCAGGTATTTTACTGAGAGTACAGTGTGGTGAATGGTGAAGTGTGCGAGGGGGATTCCCTCACCAAGCATTCGCTAGCGATTTGCTTTGAATGCTCCCTTATAGCACCTTAGTGAGTGCGACACATAGTCTGATTACACTCACTTAATTGTTTTTAACCTGCACCTGCACTTTTTACGGTCCTGAGGAAAGCCAGCATTACTAAAGGCACTGGCTGAAACATGTCGACCACAACCGGATGTAGGAGGTCTTAATTTTACCACCACAACATCCACCCGCCTTGTTTTTTACCGCTAACGGAGGCTCAGCTGTTAAAATTTAATTCACCTTCGGGTACTGGGACCACCGTTTAGCTGTTTTAACTTCACTGCACCATTCACCACACTGCACTCTCAGTAAAATACCTGCTCCACTGTAATCAGACGTTGAAGCACACTCGGGACGCATTAGGTGTCACTGGGTGGGCCCGTTGATGAAGCATGCCACCAACTCGGTTGGTGGGTGAGGGCTTCATGAAAATACCTAATAGGTACCTGCTGATAATACAGTTCAGAGTCCTATACTACGGTCACACATAGCTACCTGCATATCTTCCCGTAGGAGCAAGATAGGACATAAAAGTCTGGTATCGCTGAACTCAGAATTTAATAACACATCTTTTAGGAAAGGTGGTTTTTAAATCCTGTGTTTGAGAACAGCACTTTTTAGAATTGACTGTCTGGTTTGTGAGTGGTAGGGGCTGGGTGGCTCCAAGAGGCTGAGTGGGCCATCCCTGGGCTGAATTGCTCCATCTGCAACTAGAGTGGTGGGAGGGGGTGGCACCTGGGGCTAAATAAGGCTGTGCCTGCCTTCCACAATGCTGGCTCCACCTCCTGCTTGGCGGCCGACAACCCTGCCCCTCTCTCTGAAAGGGAAGGAGAAGCCAAAAAAACAAAGTGCTCACGGAACACTCAGAACTGGTTCAGACCAGGCTCAGAGCCCTCCTGCACAAAGGGAACAAAGGTATTTAGGGGCATAAGTATAGGACCTCAGACTAAAGAAAATTAGATCATCCTGGAATCAAGAAGGAACCTCTGCCAAGGAGAAAGCTGGAAGACTGAAGAAGAAGGACTGTCCTGCTGTGTGTTTGTGGGCTGACCGCAGTTGCTTTGCTGCCAAGGAGAGGGGAAGGACTTTGCTTTGTGCTGTGTCCCATTGCTTGAAGAGATCTCCAAGGGCCTGACTTGAGCTGACTCCCTGTTAAGAAGTCCCAGGAACAAAAGGACTTCACCCCCAGCTTCCCCCCGGAACTCTACTGAGAGGGTGCTGTCCTTCCTGGAGTGCTTGGGCCAGTTGTGGTGCCTCTGGAAGTTGTACCTGTTGTTGGGAAGCTGGACAAGAAGAAATTGAGTCTTTCTACCAAGTTTTACGCATCGCTCGCTTGCGGAGCGCATCACTCTTAGTGCGAGGAAATTCCCGCTGCCGAGAAGATCGAGATCGTCGCATCGCCTGTTGCCGCTGCAAGAACCGACGCATCCTTCACTTGCGGAATGCATCGCTCCGGTGCGGAAAAAGTATCATCCCTGCGAGTATCGTCACAGAGCCTATCGTCATTGAGTGAGATCGTTGCTTCGCCTGCTTGCGGACTGCATCACGTCGCTGCGAGAGTCATCACAGAACTATCGCTTTGAGTGGCTGCGAGGAGAGAAGATCGACGCTGTGCCGTGCATCGCTGTCGCACCTGAGATCATCGCCTCATACCTTTGCGAGACGCTTCCTACGAAACCTGCGCACCGGTATCCACACAAGGTATCGCATCCCTCCCATACAGACCGGAGTCCTCGCAACACTCCCGCTGCATCCAGCGGGGTTGTCGCATCACCTCCCAAGGGTCTCAGGAGTGACGCTTCGCTTGTTTTTCAACGCTGGAACTTTTGTCGCATCTAAAGGTACTTTTGGCTAAAACGTGACGCAACTGTGGATGATTTTAACGCAACCTTAAGAACTCTTTTGAAACCATATTCTTGAATTGTGTATGTTGGATTTTTTGTAGTATTGGTCTTGTTTAGTTTAGATTAAATACTTCTATTTTTCTAAACTGGTGTGGAGTCCATTTGTGGTGTTTTCACTGTGTTACTGTGAGTGTTGGTACAAATACTTTACACATTGCCTTTGATAAGCCTGTCTGCTCATGCCAAGCTACGAAGGGGGTGAGCAGGGGTTATCTAAAGAGTGTATCTAGAGGCCAGGGTCCCTATTTGTCACAAGTGCCTACCTGTGCCAACCAGAGACCCCAAAATCTAACACGCAGGTTACCTGGAAGTCCTATAGAGGGGGAAGGTGGACTTTGGGAGTCGCAATTTGTAACCTACCTCACTTCTACTTATCAGGTTGGTTAGATCACAACTCACTGCAAATTGGGATATTACAAATCAACCTGTTTATACATGTGCCTATTCTGGAACACCTTCTCTGTTCCTTCTGGGCAGCCTAAATTAGATTACACCCTCCACCACAAGGGGAGAGGGGCTGAGCAAGCCACAAGGGTCAAGGAGTCGAGACTGTTAACATTGTAATGTTGTTATTCACTCCTCTGGAAGGTAGAGACATGACATTCGAGCCAGGTAACCACAAAGACCATGTATTATAGACAGGGAATACAGCACCGCCATTATGGATGGCGATACACAACACTCCAGGAACTGAAATGTGTGATACCCTGATCTCCGACAAAAGTTCCCTGAAACACTGACATGTCACCTTTACTGCTTGAAAAGTTCAGGACTCAATTACTTCACCTATACCAGGAGTACAAGCAACTGTCAACTCTCCTCTTGATACTATCTTGCAGACTTTAATTAATCATCGGCAAGAGGCACAAGAACATTTTCTACAACTACGAGATGATAACAATAAGTTAAAGAACTCTTTGCAAGAGATTACACATAAAATGGGGGGATATCACAAGATATGGAGGATCTACAATGTAGGGTGGTTAGCATTGAGGAGGGGACCTCTCGTACTGAGGCTACCGTAGATCAACATGAGACCCAGATCGGGTCTTTACAATTAAAAGATCTGGAAAATCGCCAAAGGCGATCAAACCTACGATTATTTGGTATTCTGGAGGGGGCAGAAGGATCTGATCCTAGGGCATTCGTAGTTAACTTGTTTCAGAAAGCATTCCCGGAATTAGCTGATTGGGATTCCCAGCTACAGAGAGTCCATAGATTGCCACTTGTTCTACGGAACAAAGAAAGTAAATTTCCTCGCCCTTTTCTTATTTATTTTGGCAATTTTTTGCTGAGACAGGCCATTTCACTAAAAGCAAGGCCTAACTCCCCTGTTATAATTGAATCTTTATCTTTTTTTGTATGGTCTGAACAAGGCCACCATGGATAGGCGCTGGAAACTGCGCCAACTTATTGATCCGTTTAAGTCCCTTGGCGGGCAAGTGTTCCTGCAAGAACCTGCCCGCCTAAAAGTTATTAAGGGAGGCCGCACCTATTATTTTACCGATGAGAAGGAGGCTGAGAGCGTGCTCTCCTCATTTGTCAGAGAGAATGGGAATTTAGCTTTCGTATAAAATATAATGTTTACTCTCTCTGACTATGTATTTCCGGGTGGGGTATCAGGTTGAGCCCCCTGCTGCTCACTAAAGGAGCTGCCCAATCAACGGCAGCAGATCGCTGAGGGGGACTCCCTCCTGAGGGAGGTGAGGGTGGTAGAGGAGGGGGGTGGGCTCTTCAAGGGGAGTGTGGGTGGGGGGATTTTTGGTTTAAAAAAAGCAATTCGGGCGGGGGTTTTGATGGATGCATCAGGGAAAGGGTTTTTTTGTTTTACGCTTGCAGAATGAAACGAGTCACTTGAATTTATCTGAATGCTCGATTAAAATGTTTGGCTTGGAACGTTGCAGGTCTTAGGTCTTAATAATAAAAATAAAAGATGTCTAATTTGTGAAGAGCTAGTATTGTATGACCCACATTAAATTTTTCTATCTGAAACTCCTATTGCCCACAATGACAGAAAGCTACTAGGACAATTGGGCTACGAAACAATTATTTGCTCTACTCTTAATGCCTCAATTAGGGGGGTGGCTATTCTTAAGGATCGACACTTTAGATCCTACCTGGCAGCCAAGACTTGGAACTCCCTCCCCACCCACCTTCGGCGAACCCAAGACCATCTCTCCTTCAGGAAGCAGCTCAAGACCTGGCTGTTCGAGCAGTAACATACCCCTCTCCCCCAGCGCCTTGAGACCCTCCCGGGTGAGTAGCGCGCTCTACAAATGCCGTGATTGATTGATTGATTAGAAATTCATAAAACTGCTTGTGACAAAAGCGGACGATGGGCAATAGCACAATTATCAATTGAAAGATGTAAAATTGTATTTTGTGTGGTTTACGGCCCTAATATTGATGATTCAAATATGTTTGACCAGCTGAATATTGAACTTTTGGGTTGGGAGGGAGAACTTATTTTTTTGGGTGATTTTAATTGCATTATGAACTATCAATTAGATACTACTAGGCATGGTTCATTTCAACCTATGCATAGGTCTCGTGCTTCCATATTAGAACTGGGCCGTATTCATAATATTAAAGATGTTTGGCATAATATATACCCTAATGTGGCCGGCTACACTTGTTATTCTGCTCCCCACAAACTTTGTTCCCGTATTGATATGGTTTGGGCATCTGATAATGTATTGAATACTAGCTCTATCGCACTATGCCCCGAGTCACTTCGGATCATAATCCTATTTTATTTATGTTTAATACTCCACAATTTTATACTAGCCCCAGGATGTTTTCCTTCCCCAGACATTTACTCACAAACACAGAGTTTATTTTCCAATTGAAGGCTCATATTATAGATTTCATCCGAAACAATCTCGACTCCACCTCTTGTATTTTTGTATGGGATGCATGTAAAGCTAGCATCCGTGGGTTCACCCAACAATTTCTGTTTAGACAAAACTCTGAACGCCGTAAAACTAACAAAACTCTAACCGATAATATTCTTTCAGTTGAACTCTTATTAGCCGACGCCCTACGTACCGGTTCTTCCAATGTGCTGGAAATTGGTCTAAAACTTGGACGGCTAAAAACAGCTTTAAAATCAATACTTTGGGAGAAAAGCAGTATAAAAATACACAAATCCCATATCGCCCAATATGAAAGCGGAGATAAAGTAGGAAAACTCCTGGCCTATAAAGTAGCTGATGAGAGAGCCAACACTTTGATCAAAAGTTTAAAAGGTCCTAATAATGTTACGCTTGACCAACCCTTACAGATATTAGAACAGTTTGCAGAATTCTATAAGCAACTCTATACACCAGACAATTTCCCTACACTGACTAATATTCAGGCTTATTTGGATCATCATATCCCAGGAAAATTTGACCATTTTGGGCTTGATCTATTATCTGAACCTGTTAGCTTATTAGAGATACGCCAAGCTGTATCTTCTCTACCATCTGGAAAGGCAGCTGGGGAAGACACCCTACCTTTAGAGGTATATAAGATCTGCATTAATGAGCTAGCACCTCTTCTCCAGCATGTTATTAGTTATATTGGCGAGAATGGGAAAGCCCCAAATTCCTGGAATATTGCTAAACTGACCTTTTTTTTGAAAAAGGATAAGCCGGCGAATGAATGTGGCTCATATCGCCCTATCTCACTTATAAATACAGATGCAAAGGTTTTTGCAAAAGTACTGGCCATGCGGCTGGCCCCGCTGATACCTAAGATTGTCAACCCACAGCAACACAGGTTTGTAATAGGAAGAGATACTACAGCCCATATTAACATGGCTATTACCGCCTTTGATATAGCAGGAGCTAATCCCTCCCCACTCGGTATGATTCTTCTGGATGCGGAGAAAGCTTTTGACCGAGTGGGGTGGGATTATCTTTGGTTAGTAATAAAAACTATGGGCTTTAGTGGGCATTTTGTAGCATGGATACGATCCTTATATGATAACCCTACTGCGAGTATTAGCTATGCAGGTTTGACATCAAATATTTTTTCTATATCTCGGGGCACCCGTCAAGGGTGTCCCTTGTCACCTTTACTTTTTGCCCTCTCGATGGAACCTTTTCTCCATGCCCTGCAACTACAATTTTGCATAATACCCTTTAGTTTTGGCCCTCACCCACTAAAAATTACGGCATATGCCGACAATATTGCCGTCTATTCCACCGACATTGTGAAGGCTATAGACGGAATAATTATGGAAGCTAGCAGATTCGGCGATGTCTCTGGTTACAAACTAAACTTAAACAAAACACAGGTCATCGCTAATTACAAACCAACAACTACAGTATTGGGTATCTGTCATACGGCTACTTATTTAGGAATTAAATTATCAGCTAGAATTAATGAAATTCTTACAATTAATTATGATACCTTAGTTAAATCTACAATTAAACAATTTAAAAAATGGCATAAACTTCACTAAATATTATTGGCCGGATTAATTTAATTAAAATGAAAATACTTCCTAAATTTCTTTATTTATTTCAATCAATCCCCCTTTCTCTTAGTAATCTTTTTTTTTTTAAACTCGATAGAATATTTAGCAGTTTTATTTGGGGATACCGTAAAGCCCGCCGATCCATGCTATTACTCAAATATCCCCAAGAGAATGGGGGACTTAACA
Source organism: Lissotriton helveticus (assembly GCF_964261635.1). Lineage (NCBI taxonomy): Eukaryota > Metazoa > Chordata > Amphibia > Caudata > Salamandridae > Lissotriton > Lissotriton helveticus. Next base: position 379,859,728 of record NC_136069.1, read on the forward strand.
TCCCGGACTTTAAACTATATTTTTGGGCAACATTTATTGGTCGTCTACGAAGCTTACTTCATGCTGAAAATCAATTCTACTTCCACATTTTTATGTTAAAGTCGGATTCTAGTATGTTTTTATTAAGAGCTAACGACTCCAACTACCTCAAAAGAGTCAAATTTAAGACTGCCAGGGATTCTGTTAAGATATGGTTTAATATATTGATGTTTTGCAAAGCCTCTTTTTTTCACCCCAGATTGGTACTATGGGGCAATCCCGGACTCCCAGGGATATTCAATGATAATATGACGAATATCTGGCGTACGCATGGTATTAATACACTTGGGGATCTATTTGGCACTCATGGTTTCTTGAGCTTCGAGACACTTCAATTTTTATATAAAGTTACAGAAACAATGAGATTTAAATACGTGCAAATGTATGATTTTTTTCTTCGTAAAATGAGAATACGTGAAATATTTGACAATGGTATCTGGGACTGTTTTTATTCACTAACGAACAAGTCTTCAATTAGCAAAACTTACAGATGTCTCATCACTTATAAAACCAACGATTGCTCAAAACTGGCAGAAAAATGGAGTGCTAAGTTAGGGTTCAATATCACCTCCACCATGATATCCTCTTCGCTCCATAATATCAATCGTTTAGTTCAGTCCTCCCGTCTAGGTTTACAACAATTTAAAACTACTTGTATGCTTTATCATACACGTGAGAGGATATCCAAATGGGCTAATAATATATTATTTAGCGACCAAACTAAATGCCCAAAGTGTGGCCTTGTAGCCGCTGATTTGGAGCACATGCTGTTTTCCTGTCCTGTTTTATCTCAGTTTTGGTCTGCGCTGGATAAAACTCTGAAATTGAAACTCAGCTCCCCTCCTTCTCTTATAGCCCCTTCTATATTACTTGATATCCATGCAACACCTATATCGCAGCAGTCAATAGTTACCATTGTACTATCACGTGCCAAGCTAGTGATTGCACGCGCTTGGATCTCTCCTAAACCTCCACATATTATGGAATGGTGGACACATTAATGATATATACTCTATGGAAATGGCAATGGCAAAAAAATAGAGGTACTCGCTCCTTAATGAAATGTGAAAAAATCTGGGGTTCATTTATTATGTGAAAAACAAGTGGTATTTATTTTGATGAACTCACTTTCCTGCAATGTTATTTGGTTTTTGTTGATGTTTGAGTTTTTTTTTGGTTTTGTAAAATGATTTTACTGTTTCACTCTGCTATGTTGTTATTTTTCTTCCCTGTTTTCCATGAACCATCAAATACAATTATTTTTTTATTTGTCTTTTTATGTATCTTTCATGTACCGAGTTGCGTATAAAAAAATAAAAAAATTTAAAAAAAGACAAGTTCAGGATGGACCTCTGTCACAACAGAAGGTCACAGGAGATATGCAGGCCAAACTCTCTGTGCATGTACAGTCTCCTCCCAGCAGGGATGTTGACCAAGACATAGCTGAACTCCTCTTCAAACTGTCCATAGTCTTATCTTTATCAGTGCAGTCCTTGTCGTCCACGGTGCAACAAATGCTGGTCCCACCCAGGACAAGACAGTGAAATGACAAAGTGATGCATGCACCAGTCCGACAAGTGAATGAAAGCTGATCGCAACTGTTCTTAATAATGAAAACTCAATAGATTTCTTATTCCAATAAATATAATTTGTAACCGTGTTTGTTTGTAAAATTCTTTACTGGTCGCAAAAATACTGAACGCATATTGCAACCAGTTCTTTATACATCTGGGTCCCACAAGCCCACCCTAACATTTGCTGTGATTTGCAAGTCTTCAAATCAAAGTTCAAATCGAGGCAAGGCCAAGTCATTCTTGCATCTTTCCAAGGCTGGGAAATTGGCAGGGTGAGATTAAGAAATGTGTAGATGTAGCTGGTAGTAGTAATTACGCCCCTAATCTAAAGATTGTTGAATGTGTTACTCTATCACAAACATGACAAACATCCCATCAGCTTTATTACAAGTGCATGCAATGCATTGGTAATAAGCTGGATGGTACAATACGTCACGTTTGTGACGGAGTAACCCATCTACAAAACTCTAAATTAGAATATGGTGAATGGATTATTTCATCACAAATGTGACATATATCCCTTCCACCTTATTACAAGCGCACGTAGTGTCCATGATGTTTGTGAGGGAGTAATTAACCCTGGGCGTAGGACTACCCTACGCTCACATAGTTTGCGCAACTATGCGCTATGCGAATTGCACACAGCACAGTGCACAAACCAGTAGCATAGCGGGCATTTTTTGCTTGCTTGTGGTCCTCAACGTGAAGTTGGGGACAGCGAGCGAGCAAAATGACATCCCGGCGAGACTTTTTCCTCGTTGGCGATCAGCAACATCAAATTGCCGATCGCGAGCGTGGAAAATAAACCTCCCGGCGAGATTCTCAACGCAGGGAGGTCAGGTTTCTCATTGCGAGTGGTCACGTGTGCTTGCGACCACTCGTGATCAGAAACTACCAGTCGGAGTTGAGAAAACTGCCGCTCAAGTACAAATCTAATCGAGTGGCAGAAAACGACCGCTTGCACTCTGCAAGATGCCGTTTGCAATGATTGCACAGTGCTGAGAAGCATCTGGCACTGTGCAATCAGTGCGAACAGCATTTTCTCTACCGTACTACGCAGTTCGCGTAGCTACGTGTAGCTTGCGTAGTATGAAGTGCACTTCGCTTAGCTACGCGTAGCGCGACTACGCGAACTACTCCCAGGGTTAAGAGTCATGCACTTGTAATAAGGCTGATGGGATATCTGTCACATTCGTGACAGAGTAACCTGCTCACACTTCTGTAAATCAGGTCCTTAGTATCAATATATCGAGAAATATGAATAGCTCTTATTTACAGCACTTAGATATAGCAGAAGGGAAGTAGGAAGAGTTCCAAAAACACAAGTTAATGTTAATGTAAAGCCATTAGACAGATGTAAATTAGTAAACCCGTCCGTAGGTCTTCAGTTTTCACTGTTGAATATCTATCCATTTTTAGATGAAAAATCCGAATGCTCATGCATATAAAATGACGTCTCTGTTGGATGTGTTCGAAAAGTATATTACCTGAAACCTTTGGTTTTTATCATAGTGACAGCATGCATTTTTCTTTGACAAATATTACCTTGGGAGTAGTGTCTATCAAACAGTCACAACATTAAATTGATTTCACGGCAAAATGTTAACCTCTTGAAGTATAAAGGCATTTTGAAACTGTAACTGTTATCAAGTCAAATTTCTTTTTAATGACAAAGCTTGGATTTTTATCCTTCATCACTTGACAGATGATCGCTACAATACAATCCAAGCTGAATGGGACTTGGTAGTACAGAACTACTTCCGTTCCCTTTGTACCTATAACTCAGAAGTGTACATACACCAGTTTTAAGCACGTGCAAACAGCAGGCAACCTGCACCAATCAATCAAACAAGCTTATTGTATGATTACATACAATCTTTACAAGCACATTCAAAGTGGAATACAATATAAAACTCTGACCAAGAGGGCCAGATAACATCTGGCCACATTTAAGACGTGGTCCGTTTGTCAACATGTTAAAAAAAATAATGATCACAGAGATTAAAATTCCATAACTGGTAAGATTTACCAATGCAATTTTAACGGGGCGTTACGGTGTTCAACACGGGAAGTGCATATTAAAAGCACAGTAAAATAAACGTTTCGGACATATTCTAAGCAGCAGGCAAGCATGAATTCTAAATGCAAGGTGCTAAGGTACTCCGAATTAAAAAGCCCTCCACTTAAATGTCTCGTGCAAGTGCGAAAAGGAGTTAAAAGACATGCATTTTTCACAATTAATCATCCTATAATTATAGAATTAAGCATCTGGAATAAATAGCACAGTACAAACAATCGTTTTAAGTATACTCTAAGTAGCAGGAGAGCGTACTCGTGGAAATGCAAAGTGTTAAATTAGTCTAAATTGAAACTCCATTCACTACATACAGTGCTACGTGCAGAATGCAAAGTGTCAAGAAACATGCATTTTACCAAACATGCATTTTACCAGGTACAAGGGATCAAATTCTAAAATCGTTCTCTGAAGTGCCACATGCTGGTGCAAAACCACTCTGTAAATATGCATAGAAGTCAAAGTGCGAAGTGCCCTGATGTCTAAATCTAGTCAAACGAATCTAGACAATTCTGATCACGTACTCATTTTGAGATTTATAAAGATAGGCATAGTCTGTTAAAACAGGACAAGATGGCGACTCTGCTCATAACCAGTCATTTATTGCCAAATACCAAATGTGAGGCTTTATCCTTCAATGTCAGGCCCAGGCTCATGCTTAATGTTCTCAAGTGACAGACCCTATTGGTCGGCAGGCATCTTGCAGGTGCCTTCTAGCTTCCGCAATGAACTTGCCAATCCGTGCTAGTTCCATTGGAGCAACTGCAGTAAATATATATGTCAACGCCTCTTTGCATGTTCTTTTCCCGTTTTGCAGGAAAATTGGCCTTAGGTAGACTCTCCTCTGAGGTAGCAGTGCTGAGCAACAGCATACAATATGCACTGCAGATTCAGAGTGATATTGTTACAGCCTGCATTGCCCATAACCTGGGGCAAGAATATTCCAGTTGGACCTGTATTTCCATTTAGGCATTGTTAAAAGCCTGGTCAGTAATATGCTCTTTAAATCCTTGTGTCCTCAAATCTGCTTTCAGATATGGTTCGCAAGAGGTGGCTTTGTGTGATGTATCAAGCCCCACTGCTCCTGTGATATCTCTGTTTTGTCTTATGTCATGTTCCCTTGAAGTCCACTTGCCATGCTCTTTTAAAGTTCTCTTTAAGTGTCCTATTATTATAAGTGAATCTGTTTTATATTCAGGGGTCAGGTCTAATAAGGCTCTGGCACTACCTAGGCACTTTGACCAGCTGTTTCTTTTTTCCTGAAATATCACATTCAGTGCACCTCTCAAAGACTCTGGATTTGCCCTTGCCACTTGATGGTGATACTTGATTATATCTTTTTACATTCAATGTCCATGTTCACAATGTCAAATTCGAAGTGAATCAATGTGCACCGGGTATTTTTAGAGATGTTTAATATTTTCCTATATGCTGCTGTATGATAGCACTCTTAATGGCTCAGTGAGCATGCCAGGGAATGCAAGATGTCCGTAGCTTATTGTGGGTAGTAATTTTGCCCACGTTTCTCTTTGAATCGCCTCTACTGAATGACTTTGTAAGTTATGGTGTAATTTAGATAGAGTGTATGTGATCTTGGCTGTTTTTTCTGCTAATGCGTTGGCCTGCATGGAGGGTTTACCAGCATCTGACAACCAAACACCAAGGTAATTATATTTGCCAGTTGTGCTGATCTTTAAGGGGTCCAGATGTCAATCCAGTTGATATTTCTTGGTTCTTTGGCCGAAAATCAGGACTTTGGTTTTAGCAACATTTGCATACACAGCGTTCTTTTATGATATCAGTGGAGTATATCCAAGGCCCTCTTCATCCCAATACCAGTTTGATCCAGTAACACGAGGTCGCTGCGTATTGTATGATGGGAAGTTTCATATTGACTATTTTGGGTAGAAATATGTTTCCTTTCAGCGATTCCCCACCTACGTGAGCTGTATATAAGTTAAACAAGGTGGGGGCGATGATGCATCCCTGCTTTAGCACTTTGTATAAATCTTTGCTGTTGCAAGAGTCTGAGTTATCTTAGTTCAAACCCAGGTATTGATTTACAGTGCTGTAATTGCTGTCAGGAGTAGCTTAGGTATATTCCACACCCCAAGTTTTTTCCAAAGGATGTTTCAATCAGTTCAATCAATCACAGCACTGTAATCGATAAAGGAGGCATAAAGTGAGGGTGTAGTTGTTTCAATGGCCTTAGCACCCAGACAGGAGAGAGCAATCACATTATCCATTGCAGAGGAGTTTGGCCTGAACCCAGTCTGATAATTTGGTATGATTTTATTTTCATAGACCCAGTCTTCCAGCTCATGTAGAAGCACTGTCGCAAAGGGCTTACCATCTACATCCAATAGGGCTATTAACCTGTAATTTTCAGGTAAGGTGTTGTCTCCCATTTTTTGTATTGGGAGCTAGATGGAACCTTTACATAAATCCGGAATGGATGATGATGTAATTCATTCATTGAACAGTCTGTGCATGCGGAGTGCCTTAAAATGCTAGGTCTTCCTTGAACATGCTCCCAGGTAAGCCCTTTGGTCCGGGGGCTCAATGTTTCCTTTTCGGAGACTACCATAGGGCATTAACAAGTAGATTTGTGATAGCAACTTCCGTTTGCTCTCCTTAAGCTCTCTGTTCTCTAAGTGTGAGGGCAGTCAACTTCTTGCAGGCACGATTTGCTGATTTCTATGCCTATGGATTGTTAGAGCTTCGTGCAGCTTCTTTTCCATTGACTCCCAGTGTTTCTCAACAAGATTCGCTTCATTTCTTAAGGTCGGAAAGGTGTGGGTTAGTTCCAGCATAAGTACTTGGACATGCAAGCTGGGCCCCATTTGCTCTTTTTGTTAGTGGACCAACATTGGTGGAAAGTGATTGGCCAACCAGCTTATATGTCCTGTGTGCCATCGCACTCACATTGACCACAATTGATGCAGGATGGTGGTCACTTTTGGTTCTATGTTGGACCTGATAACTTACACAACTGCTCAGCAGATGCTTGCTTAAGAAGATGTAGTCCAATGTTGAAATATTTTTGAAGGTAGGCATTTGTTTGCCCTCCCTGATGCCTTTTTGGTCAGACAAGCCCAACTCAGATTTGCTGAGGCAAGCTTCTAAATTGGTTCGAGAGCGGTCCAAGTCATTTTTCTCTGGTTGGCACATATCTCGTATAAGGCCATTTGTACTGACAGCCTGCACATCACAAGAGGAGTGGCTCCATTCTTTTTCTTTCACTTGCAACTCTAACCTCACATATATTGACAGATTGCCCATAGGTCTTCCAAACAGATTTTTCTTGTGAGCGACTGTGTGGATTGCCTGAAAATCTGGAATGTTGATTGGCACGGTCGACTACGTTTCTTTCAGGCATAAGATATCACCAATGTGAAGATATTCCTATGTATTTATATTCAAGATTAGAGAGTTCAAACATGCCACATTCTAGCTTATTATCCTAATCATGGCTCTGAGGGCCTTTCCCCTTTTCCCTACAGTGCTAGAAATTTGACAGCCCCTTTGTTAGAAGGGCTGCCAGCAGCCAAGCCTAATCGGATTGTTCTGGATGTGTGTGTGTTATTTGCTCTCCAATGCAGTGGCTGCCTCCAGTGCCCCTTGTCAATTATACTGTCATATTTTTTCCCCTAAAACGGGGGAGTTATGGGCCAGATGCATCAAAGGGTTTTGCCCATTCTGTGTCTATGGGGAAATGTGTTGATGCATATGGCCCATAGTATGCTTTATTCCTTTCAAGATGCTACTTGCTGCTTTATCTTGTACCAAGAAATGTTGCTTCTGTGATAGAACGTGAGTATAGATATGATAGAACGAGTATGCCCCATTCTTTAAATTGTTTGATTTCTGCAATGATATTTTCAATGTCAGACCACTCCGTTAGTGTAGATTTTCTTTGACTGATCCAGGAATTGTTTTTAAATTTCACTGAATCGGATGAGCCGATGTGAGATAAGAGAGTGAAGGTATACCCCTTTGGGGGAGCTGTGCACACTACAAATCTCATAGATATTATGCAAAAGGTGTATAATATTAGACCTGTTTAGGATATCCCATGGCCCTCTTGTCTTAAATTCTGGGGTGAAAATCAGAGCTGCCAGTGAATATTCCTTCTTGTCTCCATATTGAAGCATGGAGGATGGTGGTTCATTCTTGCATTCTTATGGGTCTGCGAGAGGAATTGTTTAAAGTCCTCCTTGTCTCTGGTGTCTCAATTGACCTGATTGTACTGACCCGTTGCATGTCTTTTGGGGCTGCTGTAGCTGCCTCCGTGTCTGTAACAGTTTGTTGGGCATTTGTATCATAGTTCTCTTCATGGGATCCAATATGTGGAGTTTTGGATCCGTGGTGTGGCTCTGCCGCCATGGTTTAATTGCCCCGCTGATCAACAGATTGATGCTGCCCTGACCTGAATCATTTTATGTATGAACATTGGGTACCATTTGGCGCATTGTCTGGGTATCATTTACATTTTTACATTGTGTGCCCGGGTTTAAAATTAGCCCAATGCTTGCCGATGCGGATTTCCTTTCTGCCATATTGATGGGTTGTTTATCTTGTAAAGGCTGTTTGGATGAGCCGTTTGTCACTGTTTTTGGTTGAAAGATTGGATAGCTTTCCAGACCAACTGAGCTGTTTTCTTTTCCATTCTCTCCTCCAGTCTTTGGGTTGTTTAGTGCTAGTGGTTGAGTTGGTGTTTCTTTTCGCACATTGCGAATCAGCCTATTCTTTCTTTTGCTGTTTTTAAGTGATTCCCGTAGTTTTTCTTTTGACATCGAGTAAGCTGTACTTGGGCATTCGTGACATCTGCTATAGTCTCACTTTCCTGATCGCAGTTTGGTGTCACATCTTCTATGCACTCAGCAGAGCTGACATTATTGAGTGCATACTCCTCTTGTTGGCCATGCTTCATTTCCTCAGTGGACGAATGTGTAGCAATCATTTTGTTTTCTTGTTGTGTCTTGTCACTAGTGTCACTTTGCCCTTCAAAATGAGTGGCTTTTTAATTCTGAAGACCATATTTGCTTCCGGGTCTGTCATTCTACCCTTATCATTGTGTGCCTCGTCCTTCGTTGACCCTCGATTTTCCACTTTGTGTATTGCTCACATAAATGTTTTTACAGTGGTTTATTAATGTGGATAGTAGTTCGGGTAGTCAATCAATCAATCATTTGTAAAGCGCACTACATACCCGCTTAACTTATCAATTATAGCGTCACTTGTGCCACTTGCTATGGCACTCTCATCCTGATCTTTGTTTGCCCAGTGGTCTACATTCATGTTGAGCATGTCTAGCTTCTTATCAATTATCAACACACTCTGAGCAATCATATGCGTTAATTTCACTTAGATTTCTAGTTTGTGAGATTGCCAAGTGAGAGCTTTAACTGTCGCTAATAAGGAAGAGGTAATAGTGTTTATAATGGAGTCGGGATCCTCCCCGCTATTTGAAATAAAGCTTGTGGAATGATCCCCTGAGTGCTTAGACCTTGATGCTGCCCTGGGTTCTAACTCATGTGGGTGGCATTGAATTCTATATCGGTTAGACGTGGCGCATACTTTGTTGCCATTGCACCATCCTAGGTTTATGCAGGGAATGGAACAGTTTTGAGTAGGCCTCTCGATTGCTGGTTCATATAATGTGTCATATTGATGGTTACTTGGCTGCTGAACCATTGCTTCTATTACAATTTCCTGCATATTTTGTGATATTGCCAGACCAGCTGCATGCAGGCCGTCTCTCTGTGTATTGGGTGCATAAATGGATTTATTTGGACCATGTTCCTGAGTAGTCCGTGCCTGAAGTTGTGTGCCCGCCTTTATGCTTATATATCCAATGTTAGTAGTTGATGAGATCTCTATGACCTCTGTCTCTCCCACGAGTATACTTTGGATGCGAAAGTTTGTTGTGTAATTACTTTTTTCCAACACCGTCTCTGTCAGCTCCGCCATCCCCGCAATACTGGATGCATCTAAGCTGGAGCTAGCTACACTGTCTGAAGTGTGAGGGATGACTCAAGTTGTTTCGACCCTTCTGGCCCTTCTGGGACTAACTGCAGCATGGTTGCCCTGGTAGTTTCTCACATGCCTTCCCGTGTCCTTGTGAAGTACTTATGTATGGGGTTTTTGGTTGTCACCAATCCATATACTTTGGCCAATGTTCCTGTGGAGCATATCTCACCTTTCTCTGGTGCGCCATGAATCTATGCCTTGCGTTGGCCAGTCGGCCTCTCAGCACCCTTTGTTGCTTCGGTCTGCCTGCTATGATTTCTGTTGGCATTGGTACTGCTGTGTCCCTTGCTATGGATCTCAATTCTCTTTTCCTTTGTGCCCTTCTCGATCTCGCAATGCACCTGCGAGTCTCAAATACTCAGTGAAAGTTTCCAACTAGTACAAAAGGCTGAGGCCTTCAGTCGTGCTTTGGAACCTGAATTAATGGCTCTGGTTGCTTTGTTTGATTCACCAAGAGCACAGGTAAGTAAGCGGATATTTTAGCTGACATGGCGCCTTTCAGGCAGATGTCAATACTATGCTTGCTTATTTACGCGTTTGTTACATAGGTGGATGTTGATAGGTGCTGAGCAATGGATGATGATAGTTCAAGAAGAGAGCCACATACAAGGCTTTGCAGGCTTTTTGACCCCTTAATACCACTAGTACTGCTGCTGCTATTGCTTCTCCTTCTGCTGCTGATGCCTCCCCTTCGCTTGTGAGGCACAACTAGTCGACATGCAGCAAAGTTAATCAGAAGGTCAGTCAATTTCTAGGTGCCAGCACCTTTGGAGGGCTGCCAATAAGACCTCCTTCAAAGACTGCCTCAACAACAATGCAAACGACAGCAAGGAGCTCTTCAACATCGTGAAGGAACTCTTTAACCCCAGCTCCAACACCAACGACATCCCGCCGTCGCAAGCCCTGTGCGACTCCCCCGCCACCTTCTTCCACCGCAAGGTAGCAGACATCCACAACAGCTTCAACAGCCAGACAGCCCCAACAGACAGCAACACAACAGACCCTCCGCACACCATCGACCACGTCCCCTTACTAGCCTAGACCAGCGTGAGCGTCGATGACACCATAAAGACCATGAGCACAATCCACTCCGGCTCTCCATCAGACCCATTCCCGCACCACTTCTTCAACAAAGCAAGCAGCTCCATCGCACCCCACCTACGCAACGTCATCAATCTCTCCCTTGAGACCGGGACCTTCCCAGAGAGCTGGAAACACGCAGAGATCAACGCCCTACTCAAACCCAAGGCAGACCCAAGAGACCTCAAGAACTTCCGACCCATCTCTCTGCTCCCCTTCCCGGCCAAGGTCATCAAGAAAATCGTTAACAGACAGCTAACCCGATACCTCGAAAAGAACAGAATCCTGGACCCTTCCCAGTCAGGGTTCCACAGCAACCATAGCAACGAGACCGCCCTCATTGTCGCCACCAACGGCATCAGGACCCTGCTAGACAATGGGGAGACTGCAGCACTAATCCTCCTAGACCTCTCCGCCGCCTTCGACAAAGTCTGCCACCGCACACTACGCGCACGCCTCCACGCCACAGGGATCCGAGACAAGGCTCTGGAATGGACCACCTCCTTCCTCTCTGGCAGAATCCAGAGCGTCCGCCTCCTCCCGTTCCGTTCCGAAGCCTCTGAGATCATCTGCGGCGTACCCTAAGGATCCTCCCTCAGCCCGACACTGTTCAACATTTACATGGCCCCGCTTGCACACGTCGACCTGACAGCACGACCTCAACATAATCTCCTACTCCGACGACCCTCAACTGATCCTCTGCCTCACCAAGGACCCCATCACTGCCAAAGCCAACCTCCATGAAGGAATGAAGGTCATCGCCGACTGGATGAAGATCAGCCAACTGAAGCTGAACTCGGACAAGACGGAGGTCCGCATCATCTGCTCCAACCCGTCAGCCTGGGACGACTACAGCACTGGGCCAATAGCACTGGGGTGAGCCCCGACCCCCACCGACCACGCACGCAACCTGGGAATCATCCTCAACTCAACGCTCTCAATGACCAGGTAAGTCAACGCCGTCTCCTCCTCCTGCTTCAACACCCTCCGCATGTTCCGCAAGATCTACAGATGGATCCTGACAGATACAAGAAAGACAGTCACCCAGGCCCTCGTCAGCAGCAGACTCGACTACGGAAACGCCCTCTACGCAGGAGCCCCGACCAAGCTCATCAATCGACTACAACGCATCCAAAACACCTCGGCACGACTGATCCTCGATGTACCACGAAACGGCCACATCACCCCCCACCTGATAAACCAGCACTGGCTCCCCGTCAACAAGAGGATATCCTTCAAGCTCCTCATCCATGCACACAAGGCACTCCACAAGACCGGCCAGCCTACCTCAACAGACTGCTCTCCTTCTACATCCCCAAATGCCAGTTACGCTCCGCCGACCTCTCACTCGCCACCGTCCCTCGCATCCAAAGAACAACCACCAGCGGGAGATCTTTTTCCCACCTCGCCGCCAAGACATGGAACACCCTCCCACTGAGCCTACGACAGACCCAAGACCTGCTGACCTTCAGGAGGACACTAAAGACCTGGCTGTTCGATCAGTAGCGGCCCCCAGCACCATGAGACCCTTACGGGTATGTAGTGCGCTTAACAAATGACTGATTGATTGATGCAGTTATGTGGTGCCTTCTCCGGTTTCCTAGTAGTTGCTATGTGATGTTTGATGGCGTAGTGCGCCTTTTCCCAATGTTGTAGCTGCCTAGATTTAACTGCAATCCATACACGTTCATAAGGATTGCCTTCTGCTTGTGTTCCATATAGGGTAGCAAATAGATGGCCGATGCAAGCAGTCCCACAGTGCTCGCCGGTAGTAGAATTAATTAAATTATTATTTGGAGTTGATATAGAGGGGATATGACAGCAATGAAGGGCGTGTGGGCGCACCAGCCCCTTGGCGTGGCACAAGGCGCAATGGCCTATTGTTCGCTTCTTCCGCACAACCATCAAGGGGACTTCAGCCTAATGCCTGCCGTCATGCTGCCGGCCTTCACGCAATTCCCCCGTGTGATCCCTAGTCCAGCGCAGCTCACCTACAGCTGGGAGCCGGAACCACTTATCACCTGCTCTGCCTCCACTTCCCGTTTCAATTTGCTGCTGACACATGGGGGGGAGGAAGGATGGCAGTGATGTGCGGGCCACAGGAGCTCTGGAGCGTCACTGTGACCCCCACCAGGGAGTTGGCTGGGGTCACCTAGGAGCCGCTGCTCCATCAACCTGACACCTGGCAATTTGTAAACCAGGCGGCCCGGCTCCAGGCTCCATCGTCTGCATCTCTGCACCGCGCAGGCTTCACACTATACGCCACGCCCAACTGTTTCCGCTCTGAAAGGAAACCACCATCTGAATAATGGATTTGATACCCCATTTTGCTTTTCAGAAACTGGTTACCGAATAGAATAACAAAATGGGTTTAGAAAAGCATTCTGATTTGTAATTTGGAAGGAGTGTGTTTTGACCGTCCTTTACAAATTCCAGTTTGCAAAGTTATGTATCAATGGTGTGCAGCCACACTTTTGGTTACAAACCAGTTTACTAACTCCTCGATGGAATGTTAATCTATTTGCGAAGGGGAATGAGTTACTTTGGGACTCCTTGCCCTTTGTGAATGAAAAAAAAGTTTGCTGGGAGTAAACTGTGGTGCGGGGTACCCACTGCTTGCTCTCAAGCAAACTTTTAAAAAGTTTAAAACTTTTTAAAATAGAGCCCAGTTTCCTTTAAGGAAAAAGGGTTAAAAAGTTAATGAGGTAGGTCAGATTGCAACCTAGTAGAATTTTCAATTTTGTACAACGGTCTAATTGTACATAGGTCAATTGGCAAAATTCCACACTCGTCACAAAAAATCTGGTTGTAATTTGTGACAAGTATTTTACGACCAATGTTTCATACAGCTGGTGCATAGTGCCTTCACATTACGTATACCTAAAAAAAAAACTATTTACTGCAAGATGGGCAGAAACATCATTTTAAACCTATATATGCAGTGGCATGTTTGCAATTATTAAAACACTACCCGCTCCTGAAGTGGGAGTAAAGCATTTTATCCTTCATTTAACTGTAAAACGGTATAATACACAGCTCGAAGTCTTTGCACAACCTCATTATTTTAACATCTTCAAAGTAAATGCTCGTGCATTACAAGTTTATGCGATCAAACATTGTCATTTTCAAAAATTGTGATAATTCACCGCAACAACCTGATTGGAGTTGGTTTTAATGCAATAGGTCTTGATTTCCATCACCTCTATAGTGCATAGCGAATACCCCACAATCCAACTATATTACTCTATTCATTAAAGGTAATGGTGATATGCGCTCAAACCAGTTGTTTAAATGTCTCTTCTTCAGACCTACAGCAAGAATGTTCTTGTGACTAAATTACATACTGGTAAAAAAGTAAAATTCTCTCTAATATCCTCGCCTTCTGAAAGGGCATACATTTACTGGGGCTACTCTCTGCCATCGTCCCCACAGATCAGTCATCCCTCGCTTTCTGTCACTCCTACGTGAACATACTTTGTCATTCTCAGGGAAACAAGAGAAAACTCAGGGCCTGAATTAGAGTTTGGCAGAGAGGGTACTCCGTGGCAGCTGCAACAAAGTGCCCTCTCGCCATACCCTGATCGCCCACCCGATTTCTAGGCAGGCAGACCTTAAGTATGTCAGCGATGAAGCCTCCTCTGGCTCCGTCGCTGACATACACCTCCGACATTACAACGGAGTACAGGCCATCAGAGGTTTACATAGAATGCTACCCGCTCCATTTAGAATGTACGATGTTATATACACTTTTCTGTTTTTCCTCACTACCAGTACAAACCTGGCAATGAGGGACAGTAAAAAACTAAAAAATTGCTCCCACACCCAAGGAGACGATTCCTGTAGTGTGGGTATCATTATTTTTTTCCTTTTAAAAGCAAAATCCCGCTTTGGGATTTTATTTTTAAAACGCAAAAACGTATTAAAAGTTTGACTGGCAATTGTCAAGTTTGACAGAGATGTCTGTCAAACTTTTACCACACTGACAGGAACCGCCAGGAGAATAGCTAAAGATGTTTGTAGTGCCGACAGACATCTCTAAATGAGCAGTACGAGTACTCCATCAGGGCAACAGATTATTTTACTCCACTGGACGAAATAAATACCATACTCCACACTGTATGTCAGGCCTTGATGATTCACCTCGGTACTAGTTGTATCCGGGTCCATGTCTCCAACTGCAGTGCGGAAACTGAGTAAAAAAAGCGAAGTTTATGGTCCTGGGACCATGAGTATAAGCCACAAAAATACCTACCTCTGGGCCACATGCACAAAAGCATCATCAAGGTTACTGACAACAAGGATGCAGCTCCTGGTCTCAACTCTTTTACTTTTCGGCTCCTAACTTCAAACTCCAGTCAGGCTTACTTTCAACTCCCAACCAAAGTTTTCCTTCACGTTCACACCAGCTCCAACATTGCAAAGATGACATCAAAGGAGACTTCAAATGTGGATGCCTCTGAAACATTCATCACATCCGAACAAACAGACAGGCATACCATATAGATAAACAAACACTAAATAAAAGCCCTGGTGAAATGCATTCCCATTTGGTAAACAAGACAAAAGATTCTTTGACTCCTGTTCAAGCTAAATGACAATGGAGACACTGTACTGTGTAGCAGCATAGCCCATATGAGACAGTTGCTACTATGCAAACATTTTAATTATCAACTTCACAGATGCAGCAGTATCATCACTTTAGAAAACCCACCTATTTAGCAACAGCTTCGTTTCAAGCTAAATAATTGTGGGAATGTGTTACAGGAAATGAATCAGCTTACCTGTGTGGGTGGAGCAACCTCATTCTACATGATCAAAAATATTTTCCTTGACCACACTGTTGTTTTAACAGTAATTGTCTGAAATTGATATAATAGTAGCAAACTTGGCATGCTTGTTTAAAAGCATGCACCCTTCTATCATGGTGACAGTTTGTTTCCATAATGCATTCCACCAGCCCCTGTTGTACTATATGATACTTTGATCTATGCTGGGGTCTGTGGCCTTCTGACAGGGCTTTAGACACCAAGGGCCTTATTATGATGGCGGTTGGACGAGTGTCCGACCGCCATTGTAGTAGAAGTGGGATCTCCCGACAAGTAGTCAGAGGTCCCAAACACCAGGTAAGGATGCAACCACTGTGTAGACGGTCGAAAAAATTCCTTTTTCTATTGCGGCATGTGCTGCGGCCTGGAAAAGGGCATCAGCACAAGTCACCATAGTAAAAGGGATGTTTTTAACCATCCATTCACTGTGTACCAGGCACATGGGGTTACTGGCACACGGTGCATGGATGTTTGGGGGGCACCACATGTGCCCCAAAGACCAAATTGCAGAGGCCTGCGGTGGATAGAGCCCTGCTAGGGGCCCTCAAAGTCTATTTCCAATAGACTTTCCATGGCGGTCAGACCACCATGAAGAGGCTGTCGGAAATTGACAATCTAATCCCTACAGCAGAGCCTCCGCAGGCACCGCCCCATTGTAGGGAATAGGTTCCGACTGCTGGCTGACAGACTCCATGAGTCTGTTGGAGGCAGCGGTCTTTTCCCCGCCCGCTGTGCTACGACTGACGGCATCATAATTCAGCAGTCGGATATCGTAATCGGGCCCTAAATGCTTGTTTGAATTTGTGTTAAATTCACTTACTGTCCAACACTTGTTAACAGTGGACTGACCTGACACCTTAACTGGTCACTAGTCTGTGACTTCGGAGGTGTGCATCAGCACCTGTAGAAATCAGGACACAGGTGCCAACCCAAATTTCACATCCCATGGTGGAATATCTCTGACAGTACTACTTCTCAAGAAGCAAAAACGAACAGTGCAGTGGAAGGGTGGCACAATTCCATCCAATGCATGCTTGGAAGAAGCCAACCAACACTCTACCAATTTCTAGAAATACTCAATAAGTAACAAAGACACCAGAAATTAAGACTAGGAAAATTCATAAAAGACCTAGAAACAAACAAACTGAATAATAGCACCAAATGCTAGCAAGCAAAGTGCAATTATTTACTTCTTTGAAAGTATAGCCAGAAACTACTACAAAAAATCACCATTAAATAAATCATTAAAGACTGACTTAAATTAATTAAATAACAGAAACCTACAATCCTTTATAAATAATAAATGATTAAAATTTTTTATATTCTGAATACAAATTTAAAAAAAGACATCATTTCAAAATAATAAACACATTGCAATAATTAATACTTATAAAAAAACCTCCAAAACACCAAGTAAAATACAATAAAATAAAGCATGCACAGATGAAAAGCGGTACATTACACATAATTACAAAATAGTAAAATATTAACAAACATAATAGAATTAAATATCCGCATGTAAATAAAAAATATATAAAAAACAGAATTACCCCTGATTTTGAAGCTGAAGTTCTCCATAGATGATACCACATTCATAGCAAAATATAATGCATCAACAATTCATAAAAAATTTAGCCCAAACGAATATTGAAATAAATATGAAGAATCGAATCCATCCAAACTGATCAAATAAAATCGAGGAAAGACACTTGAAACCCTGAAACATTTAAAAGAAAAAGTACGCTCCAGGAAAATCGCAAAAACATGAAAAAATAAAATAAACAGGTGGATAAAAATCTCAAATATTTTTCCTAAAAAAAAAATAAACATGCATCAACCATCCAAATCAATATTCTTGAAGTCTAATACAAATCATTTTAAAGCAAACACATAAAACCGACCCTTAAAATAAACATGCCCAACCCAAACTGTAAGAAACAAATCAAAATACCTGAAGATAGTTAAAATGTAACATTCGGTTTAACATTAAAAAAATGTATATAATTAATCACATTTAGGCCTAGTGCAGGTACCGCAAACAACAACAATAAAATCGACATTAACTATAACCTAAAAAAACATATACACATACAAATACTACCATAACCAACACTTTAAGACCTTCCCCAAGACATTTCATTATAACCACTTTAAACTTAACTGCATTGAACAAAGTGTTTGACTTTGGGGGGCTGGATTTACCATTCCCACTCCATACAATATCACATTCTAGAAAGTGCTGGACTTTGCGGGAGCTAGATTTAATATTGCCACTCCAAACCTCACCACATTGGGGGAAGTACTGGAGATTTTGGGAGGTGCATCAGATTTACTATTCCCACTCCTAACTTAACAACTTAGCCACATTACGGCAAGTGTTGGACTTTGGGAGTGGAGGTTCAGTTTACTATTCCCACGCCAAACCTAACAACATTGGGAAAAGTGTAGGATTTCAAGGAGGAGCTTCACTTATAAGATTCACATTCCAATCTTAACCACACTCTATCAAAACAAATTAGATTAGTACAAATATTACACTGAAAACAAACCCAATTTCTTAAAATTAGGTACTGCTAAAACACATACTCATTAACACAAAAAGGGATTGGTAAAAATGAATACAGTATACAAATGAAATGATTAAATGCATTAAATATATAGATAAAAACATAACAAAACATAATTTTCAAACCTAACATTCAAAATGTAAAATCAATGTAATTTATTTATACTTTGTTGAAAAAATATTTAATAATTGTTAGACATAATTAATTACCAGAGCACTAAAAATCATTAAAAAAAACACATAAATAATGTAACACAAATAAAATTGTGGAAAGACACATGAAACCCTGAAACATTTAAAAGAAAAAGTACGCTCCAGGAAAACCGCAAAAACATGAAAAACTAAAATAAACAGGTGGTTAAAAATCTCAAATATTTTTCCTAAAAAAAAAATAAACATGCATCCACCATCCAAATCAAGATTCTTGAAGTCTAATACAAATCATGTAAAAGCGAACACATAAAACCGACCTTTAAAATAAACATGCCCAACCCAAACTGTAAGAAAAAAATTAAAATACCTAAAGATAGTTAAAATGTTACATTCGGTTTAACATAAAAAAAATGTATGTAATTAATCACATTTAGGCTAAGTGCAGGTACCAAAAACAACTACAATAAAATCGACATTAACTATAACCTAAAAAACATATACACATATAATTACTACCATAACCAACACTTGAAGACCATCCTCAAGGGTATACAACCGTTTCAACGCAACTTTTACAACGAATATCTTTTACAACGCAACTTTTACAACGCAGGTGTCATTATAACGCATGGCATTACAACGCATGTTTTTACATCGCAGGTACCTTTACAACGCATGCCATTACAACGTAAGTATTGGTAAGTATATAATTATATTAAACATTTTATTTAATTAATTTTATAAAAATAAATAAATATTAATTAATTATTATATTTAAAAATAAAATATTATTTATTTAAAAAAATTATTTATGTAATTCTATTATTAATAAATATTTTTACCCCTACACTATCCAACCCATACCCTACTATTACACCCCCCTGGAGTTAGAATAGTAATTTTACCCCTACACTATCCAACACTTACCCTACTATTACACCCCCCTGGAGTTAGAATAGTAATTTTACCCCTACACTATCCAACACTTACCCTACTATTACACCCCCCCGGAGTTAGAATAGTAATTTTTACCCCTACACTATCCAACACTTACCCTACTATTACACCCCCCCGGAGTTAGAATAGTAAATTTTACCCCTACACTATCTAACACTTACCCTACTATTACACCCCCCCGGAGTTAGAATTAACCCTGGGCGTAGTGTGCGGAGTGGGGCTCCGCGGAGCTACGCGAAGTGGGCGCAAAACTACGTCCACCCGCGCACTCCGCGTAGCCCCACTACGCGCCGCCCGCCTCCCTCCCGCCCTCCGTAAATATTTAAATAAAAGGATTGAAAGGTTTTAAAAACACTTACCTTGTCCGCCGCGTCCCTGGGGCTCCCTCTCCCGTCCCTGGATTCGCGCCGCCGCCATTTCGGATACTAATGCGCATGCGCGGGTGCCCGCGCATGCGCATTTCTCATGAGAAATGCGCATGCGCGGGTGCCCGCGCATGCGCATTAGTATCCGAAATGGCGGCGGCGCGAATCCAGGGACGGGAGAGGGAGCCCCGGGGACGCGGCGGACAGGTAAGTGTTTTTAAAACCTTTCAATCCTTTTATTTAAATATTTAGGGAGGGCGGGAGGGAGGCAGGTGGCGGCCAGCTACGCACCGTCTGCGGAGCGCGCGTAGTGCCGCCTGGCTACGCCCGCTACGCAAAATGCGTAGGAGACGGCACTACGCGCACTCCGTGCACTCCGTGCACGGAGCGTAGCTGGCCGCCCACCGTTAGTTAGAAAAGTAATTTTTACCCCTACACTATCCAACACTTACCCTACTATTACACCCCCCTGGAGTTAGAATAGTAATTTTTACCCCTACACTATCCAACACTTACCCTACTATTACACCCCCCCCGGAGTTAGAATAGTAATTTTTACCCCTACACTATCCAACACTTACCCTACTATTACACCCCCCTGGAGTTAGAATAGTAATTTTTACCCCTACACTATCCAACACTTACCCTACTATTACACCCCCTGGAGTTAGAATAGTAATTTTTACCCCTACACTATCCAACACTTACCCTACTATTACACCCCCCCGGAGTGAAAATAGTAAATTTTACCCCTACACTATCCAACACTTACCCTACTATTACACCCCCCGGAGTTAGAATAGTAATTTTTACCCCTACACTATCCATCACTTACCCTACTATTACACCCCGGCGGAGTTAGAATAGTAATTTTTACCCCTACACTATCCAACACTTACCCTACTATTACACCCCCCCGGAGTTAGAATAGTAATTTTTACCCCTACACTATCCAACACTTACCCTACTATTACACCCCCCCGGAGTTAGAATAGTAATTTTTACCCCTACACTATCCAACACTTACCCTACTATTACACCCCCCCTGGAGTTAGAATAGTAATTTTTACCCCTACACTATCCAACATTTACCCTACTATTACACCCCCCCCCCGGAGTTAGAATAGTAAATTTTACCCCTACACTATCCAACACTTACCCTACTATTACACCCCCCCGGAGTTAGAATAGTAAATTTTACCCCTACACTATCCAACACTTACCCTACTATTACACCCCCCCGGAGTTAGAATAGTAATTTTTACCCCTACACTATCCAACACTTACCCTACTATTACACCCCCCTGGAGTTAGAATAGTAATTTTTACCCCTACACTATCCAACACTTACCCTACTATTACACCCCCCCGGAGTTAAAATAGTAATTTTTACCCCTACACTATCCAACACTTACCCTACTATTACACCCCCCCAGAGTTAGAATAGTAATTTTTACCCCTACACTATCCAACACTTACCCTACTATTACACCCCCCCCGGAGTTAGAATAGTAATTTTTACCCCTACACTATCCAGCACTTACCCTACTATTACACCCCCCCGGAGTTAAAATAGTAATTTTTACACCTACACTATCCAACACTTACCCTACTATTACACCCCCGGAGTTAGAATAGTAATTATACTACACTTACCGTACTATTATACACACTAGGAGTTAACATTATTAATTAAAAAATATATTTAAAACATTTAAATTAATTACAATTATTTATCGAATAATTTTTGTAATTTAAATAAAATTTAATTAATTTTCTAAAATATAAATACTTACCTATACTTACGTTGTAATGGCATGCGTTGTAATAGCACCTGCGTTTTAATGCCATGCGTTGTAATGCCATGCGTTGTAATGGCACCTGCGTTGTAAAAATTGCGTTGTGATGGCATGCGTTGTGAATGCATGCGTTATAATGTCATACATCCTCCCCAAGACATAATATTATGACCACTTTAAACTTAACTGCATTGAAGAAAGTGTTTGACTTTGGCGGGCTGGATTTACCATTCCCACTCCATGCAAAATCACATTCTAGAAAGTGCTGGACTTTGTGGGAGCTAGTTTTAATATTGCCACTCCAAACCTAACCACATTGGGGGAAGTGCTGGAGTTTGTGGGAGGTGCATCAGATTTACTATTCCTACTCCTAACTTAACAACTTAGCCACATTATGGAAAGTGTTGGACTTTGGGAGTGGAGGTTCAGTTTATTATTCCCATGCCAAACCTAACAACATTGGGAAAAATGTAGGATTTCAAGGAGGAGCTTCACTTATAAGATTCACATTCCAATCTTAACCACACTCTATCAAAACAAATTAGATTAGTACAAATATTACACTGAAAACAAACCCAATTTCTTAAAATTAGGTACTGCTAAAACACATACTCATTAACACAAAAAGGGATTGGTAAAAATGAATACAGTATACAAATGAAATGATTAAATGCATTAAATATATAGATAAAAACATAACAAAACATAATTTTCAAACCTAACATTCAAAATGTAAAATCAATGTAATTTATTTATACTTTGTTGAAAAAATATTTAATAATTGTTAGACATAATTAATTACCAGAGCACTAAAAATCATAAAAAAACCACATAAATAATGTAACACAAATAAAATTGTGGAAAGACACATGAAACCCTGAAACATTTAAAAGAAAAAGTACGCTCCAGGAAAACCGCAAAAACATGAAAAACTAAAATAAACAGGTGGTTAAAAATCTCAAATATTTTTCCTACAAAAAAAATAAACATGCATCCACCATCCAAATCAAGATTCTTGAAGTCTAATACAAATCATGTAAAAGCGAACACATAAAACCGACCCTTAAAATAAACATGCCCAACCCAAACTGTAAGAAAAAAATTAAAATACCTAAAGATAGTTAAAATGTTACATTCGGTTTAACATAAAAAAAATGTATGTAATTAATCACATTTAGGCTTAGTGCAGGTACCAAAAACAACTACAATAAAATCGACATTAACTATAACCTAAAAAACATATACACATATATTTACTACCATAACCAACACTTGAAGACCATCCTCAAGGGTATACAACCGCTTCAACGCAACTTTTACAACGAATATCTTTTACAACGCAACTTTTACAACGCAGGTGTCATTATAACGCATGGCATTACAACGCATGTTTTTACATCGCAGGTACCTTTACAACGCATGCCATTACAACGTAAGTATTGGTAAGTATATAATTATATTAAACATTTTATTTAATTAATTTTATAAAAATAAATAAATATTAATTAATTATTATATTTAAAAATAAAATATTATTTATTTAAAAAAATTATTTATGTAATTCTATCATTAATAAATATTTTTACCCCTACACTATCCAACCCATACCCTACTATTACACCCCCCTGGAGTTAGAATAGTAATTTTACCCCTACACTATCCAACACTTACCCTACTATTACACCCCCCTGGTGTTAGAATAGTAATTTTACCCCTACACTATCCAACACTTACCCTACTATTACACCCCCCCGGAGTTAGAATAGTAATTTTTACCCCTACACTGTCTAACACTTACCCTACTATTACACCCCCCCGGAGTTAGAATAGTAATTTTTACCCCTACACTATCCAACACTTACCCTACTATTACACCCCCCCCCGGAGTTAGAATAGTAATTTTTACCCCTACACTATCCAACACTTACCCTACTATTACATCCCCCCCGGAGTTAGAATAGTAATTTTTACCCCTACACTATCCAACACTTACCCTACCATTACACCCCCCTGGAGTTAGAATAGTAATTGTTACCCCTACACTATCCAACACTTACCCTACTATTACACCCCCCTGGAGTTAGAATAGTAATTTTTACCCCTACACTATCCAACACTTACCCTACTATTACACCCCCCCGGAGTTAGAATAGTAAATTTTACCCCTACACTATCCAACACTTACCCTACTATTACACCCCCCCCGGAGTTAGAATAGTAATTTTTACCCCACACTATCCAACACTTACCCTACTATTACACCCCCCCAGAGTTAGAATAGTAATTTTTACCCCTACACTATCCAACACTTACCCTACTATTACACCCGCCCAGAGTTAGAATAGTAATTTTTACCCCTACACTATCCAACACTTACCCTACTATTACACCCCCCCGGAGTTAGAATAGTAATTTTTACCCCTACACTATCCAACACTTACCCTACTATTACACCCCCCTGGAGTTAGAATAGTAATTATTACCCCTACACTATCCAACAATTACCCTACTATTACACCCCCCCGGAGTTAGAATAGTAAATTTTACCCCTACACTATCCAACACTTACCCTACTATTACACCCCCCGGAGTTAGAATAGTAAATTTTACCCCTACACTATCCAACACTTACCCTACTATTACACCCCCCCGGAGTTAGAATAGTAATTTTTACCCCTACACTATCCAACACTTACCCTACTATTACACCCCCCCGGAGTTAGAATAGTAATTTTTACCCCAACACTATCCAACACTTACCCTACTATTACACCCCCCCCCCCGGAGTTAAAATAGTAATTTTTACCCCTACACTATCCAACACTTACCCTACTATTACACCCCCCCGGAGTTAGAATAGTAATTTCTACCCCTACACTATCCAACACTTACCCTACTATTACACCCCCCCGGAGTTAGAATAGTACTTTTTACCCCTACACTATCCAGCACTTACCCTACTATTACACCCCCCCGGAGTTAAAATAGTAATTTTTACCCCTACACTATCCAACACTTACCCTACTATTACACCCCCCTGAGTTAGAATAGTAATTATACTACACTTACCGTACTATTATACACACTAGGAGTTAACATTATTAATTAAAAAATATATTAAAAAAATTAAAATTAATTACAATTATTTATCGAATAATTTTTGTAATTTAAATAAAATTTAATTAATTTTCTAAAATATAAATACTTACCTATACTTACGTTGTAATGGCATGCGTTGTAATAGCACCTGCGGTTTAATGCCATGCGTTGTAATGCCATGCGTTGTAATGCCACCTGCGTTGTAAAAATTGCGTTGTGATGGCATGCGTTGTGAATGCATGCGTTATAACGTCATACATCCTCCCCAAGACATAATATTATGACCACTTTAAACTTAACTGCATTGAAGAAAGTGTTTGACTTTGGCGGACTGGATTTACCATTCCCACTCCATGCAAAATCACATTCTAGAAAGGGCTGGACTTTGTGGGAGCTAGTTTTAATATTGCCACTCCAAACCTAACCACATTGGGGGAAGTGCTGGAGTTTGTGGGAGGTGCATCAGATTTACTATTCCCACTCCTAACTTAACAACTTAGCCACATTATAGAAAGTGTTGGACTTTGGGAGTGGAGGTTCAGTTTATTATTCCCATGCCAAACCTAACAACATTGGGAAAAATGTAGGATTTCAAGGAGGAGCTTCACTTATAAGATTCACATTCCAATCTTAACCACACTCTATTGAAACAAATTAGATTAGTAAAAATATTACATTGAAAACAAACCCAATTTCTTAAAATTAGGAACTGCTAAAACACATTCTTATTAAAACAAAAAGGGTTTGGTAAAAATGTATACAGTGTACAAATGAAATTATTAAATGCATCAAATATATAGATGAAAACATAACAAAACATAATTTTTAAACCTAACATTCAAAATGTAAAATCAATGTAATTTTTTTTATACTTCATTAAAAAAATATTTAATAATGTTAGAAATAATTAATTAAATACCAGAGCACTAAAAATCCTTAAAAAAACACATAAATAATGTAACACAAATTCATCATTTTCAATTATTACAAATAGTGTTTTAAAAAATAAAAATTAAAATCATTTCTCACTAAATTCCTGTGCTAACCCATTCTTGAAACACTTAGGACCCCCCTTAGGATGGCAGGCGGATCGCCCCCGCCGGGCCGGCGGTAGTGACCGCCGGCCCGCAGGGGTGATCCGCCTGCCATCCTTGCAGCAAAGACCCCCCCGCCATATTACAATGGCTAGGGGTCTGCGGCAGACGGAAGGACCATCCGCCGCTTTTCCATCCAGTCGACAAGTCGACAGGGTGGAAAAGGGTTCAATATGGTGGCGGTGTCTGAAAGACACCGCCACCATATTACAATGTGGCCGTGAACATGCCTTTCCGTGGCGGCAAGGCATGCAAAGTCTGCTTGCGGGGGCATGTTGCGGGCCCCCAGAGACTCCGGGGGGTGGGGATGCACTCCTACCTTTCAATGAACAACGTGGCAGGCACCACGCGGTACCTTGCACGTTGTGCATTTAAACGCACAACCTGCCTTTGTGGCATTGTGGCGGGCGGTGCTCTCTGCACCGCCCGCCGCAATGTTGCAGATGCGCCATGGGCCCACCAGTGTGGAGGGCGCATGCTAATCGGGAGTGCAGGACCGCCGTACCCTCAGCGGGCGGTCTCGTTTCCCGAGGGTATGACTGGCAGACTTTGTCCGCCCGCCATAATAATGGGGCCCTTAGACTCAAATTGAAATACATAATTGAAAAAAAAAAAATCACTTGAGAAATAACTAAAATTCGCCTCCACGTTCCATGCCAAAAAACAAAGGGTCCCGCAAGGCTCCGCGTTGAGCCCCACTCTTTTTAATCTTTATGTTCAACCTTTGGCGGTCCTGGCATGGAGCAGAGGGTTTACCATTGTATCATATGCTAATGATACACAGCTGGTGGTTGCTCTCTCAGACGACATGGGGGGCAGCATCCAAGTTTGAGGATGATCTTATGGCTGTTGCCAAGTGGATGACTGATAACTGTTTCCAACTGAACTCCAGCAAGTCAGAGGTCCTGCTGATGGTAAACCATCAAGAGCTGTGGGGGGATCGGTGGTGGCCGGCCATATTGGGCGGTGCATCTACCACTAAGTGGGTGGTGAAAGATTTTGGTGCCTCAGTCGATTCGGACCTCAGCTTTCAGTTTCAAACCAAGAAAGTTGCAGGGACCTGCTTTGGCATACTTCGGGGCTTAAACAGTTGCTTGGGTTTTTTTACCCACCCGTTAGGCAAATGATTATTCAGGGCTCCATTTTATCAAGATTGGATTATGCCAATGGACTGTACTTAGGGGTAAATAAGACCAAAACCCTGAGATTGCAGCGAGTTCAAAATGCGGCAGCTAGAACCCTGCTGGGTCTCCCCAGAACATGCCCCACTTCTAGGGCAATCCGCTGGTTACATTGGTTGCCTGTTGTAAAACGAGTTGAATTCAAGGTCCTCTGCTCTGCATCTAAAATCTTGAAATCTTCCTCTCTGGCCATCTTGTCTAATTTGCTATTACTTTATTCCCCTATGCGCAAACTTCGCTCCACTGGACAACATCTGGCGACCCAGGCACTCCACACCACTTGGAGTCAAGCTAGCCGGGCTGAAGAGAGGTGTTACCTCGAAACCGGTCCGGTCCTCGGATGCTTGATTCCGGTCTGGGAAAGATATGGCTGTTGTAGTTCGGACTGGACTGTTCCCATGGGGCAACAGGGTCAGAGCTGATTTGCATAAAGCCATTATCTGACCCAGGGTGGTGTGGAGTGCAAAAAAACGATGGATTTGGGCCCAGATCTTTTGACTGGGGGAGTGTGTGACATTGATCCACATTCAGTCCATCACTTGTTGTTTTTTGCAATTGCCGCCCTAAGTGCGCTGGGGATGCCCAGACGTGGGTCCCAGGCACTCCACACCACTTGGAGTCAAGCTAGCCGGGCTGAAGAGAGGTGTTACCTCGAAACCGGTCCGGTCCTCGGATGCTTGATTCCGGTCTGGGAAAGATATGGCTGTTGTAGTTCG
Source organism: Lissotriton helveticus (assembly GCF_964261635.1). Lineage (NCBI taxonomy): Eukaryota > Metazoa > Chordata > Amphibia > Caudata > Salamandridae > Lissotriton > Lissotriton helveticus. Next base: position 379,887,284 of record NC_136069.1, read on the forward strand.
GACTGGACTGTTCCCATGGGGCAACAGGGTCAGAGCTGATTTGCATAAAGCCATTATCTGACCCAGGGTGGTGTGGAGTGCAAAAAAACGATGGATTTGGGCCCAGATCTTTTGACTGGGGGAGTGTGTGACATTGATCCACATTCAGTCCATCACTTGTTGTTTTTTGCAATTGCCGCCCTAAGTGCGCTGGGGATGCCCAGACGTGGGTCCCAGGCACTCCACACCACTTGGAGTCAAGCTAGCCCGGCTGAAGAGAGGTGTTACCTCGAAACCGGTCCGGTCCTCGGATGCTTGATTCCGGTCTGGGAAAGATATGGCTGTTGTAGTTCGGACTGGACTGTTCCCATGGGGCAACAGGGTCAGAGCTGATTTGCATAAAGCCATTATCTGACCCAGGGTGGTGTGGAGTGCAAAAAAACGATGGATTTGGGCCCAGATCTTTTGACTGGGGGAGTGTGTGACATTGATCCACATTCAGTCCATCACTTGTTGTTTTTTGCAATTGCCGCCCTAAGTGCGCTGGGGATGCCCAGACGTGGGTCCCAGGCACTCCACACCACTTGGAGTCAAGCTAGCCGGGCTGAAGAGAGGTGTTACCTCGAAACCGGTCCGGTCCTCGGATGCTTGATTCCGGTCTGGGAAAGATATGGCTGTTGTAGTTCGGACTGGACTGTTCCCATGGGGCAACAGGGTCAGAGCTGATTTGCATAAAGCCATTATCTGACCCAGGGTGGTGTGGAGTGCAAAAAAACGATGGATTTGGGCGCAGATCTTTTGACTGGGGGAGTGTGTGACATTGATCCACATTCAGTCCATCACTTGTTGTTTTTTGCAATTGCCGCCCTAAGTGCGCTGGGGATGCCCAGACGTGGGTCCCAGGCACTCCACACCACTTGGAGTCAAGCTAGCCGGGCTGAAGAGAGGTGTTACCTCGAAACCGGTCCGGTCCTCGGATGCTTGATTCCGGTCTGGGAAAGATATGGCTGTTGTAGTTCGGACTGGACTGTTCCCATGGGGCAACAGGGTCAGAGCTGATTTGCATAAAGCCATTATCTGACCCAGGGTGGTGTGGAGTGCAAAAAAACGATGGATTTGGGCCCAGATCTTTTGACTGGGGGAGTGTGTGACATTGATCCACATTCAGTCCATCACTTGTTGTTTTTTGCAATTGCCGCCCTAAGTGCGCTGGGGATGCCCAGACGTGGGTCCCAGGCACTCCACACCACTTGGAGTCAAGCTAGCCGGGCTGAAGAGAGGTGTTACCTCGAAACCGGTCCGGTCCTCGGATGCTTGATTCCGGTCTGGGAAAGATATGGCTGTTGTAGTTCGGACTGGACTGTTCCCATGGGGCAACAGGGTCAGAGCTGATTTGCATAAAGCCATTATCTGACCCAGGGTGGTGTGGAGTGCAAAAAAACGATGGATTTGGGCCCAGATCTTTTGACTGGGGGAGTGTGTGACATTGATCCACATTCAGTCCATCACTTGTTGTTTTTTGCAATTGCCGCCCTAAGTGCGCTGGGGATGCCCAGACGTGGGTCCCAGGCACTCCACACCACTTGGAGTCAAGCTAGCCGGGCTGAAGAGAGGTGTTACCTCGAAACCGGTCCGGTCCTCGGATGCTTGATTCCGGTCTGGGAAAGATATGGCTGTTGTAGTTCGGACTGGACTGTTCCCATGGGGCAACAGGGTCAGAGCTGATTTGCATAAAGCCATTATCTGACCCAGGGTGGTGTGGAGTGCAAAAAAACAATGGATTTGGGCCCAGATCTTTTGACTGGGGGAGTGTGTGACATTGATCCACATTCAGTCCATCACTTGTTGTTTTTTGCAATTGCCGCCCTAAGTGCGCTGGGGATGCCCAGACGTGGGTCCCAGGCACTCCACACCACTTGGAGTCAAGCTAGCCGGGCTGAAGAGAGGTGTTACCTCGAAACCGGTCCGGTCCTCGGATGCTTGATTCCGGTCTGGGAAAGATATGGCTGTTGTAGTTCGGACTGGACTGTTCCCATGGGGCAACAGGGTCAGAGCTGATTTGCATAAAGCCATTATCTGACCCAGGGTGGTGTGGAGTGCAAAAAAACGATGGATTTGGGCCCAGATCTTTTGACTGGGGGAGTGTGTGACATTGATCCACATTCAGTCCATCACTTGTTGTTTTTTGCAATTGCCGCCCTAAGTGCGCTGGGGATGCCCAGACGTGGGTCCCAGGCACTCCACACCACTTGGAGTCAAGCTAGCCGGGCTGAAGAGAGGTGTTACCTCGAAACCGGTCCGGTCCTCGGATGCTTGATTCCGGTCTGGGAAAGATATGGCTGTTGTAGTTCGGACTGGACTGTTCCCATGGGGCAACAGGGTCAGAGCTGATTTGCATAAAGCCATTATCTGACCCAGGGTGGTGTGGAGTGCAAAAAAACGATGGATTTGGGCCCAGATCTTTTGACTGGGGGAGTGTGTGACATTGATCCACATTCAGTCCATCACTTGTTGTTTTTTGCAATTGCCGCCCTAAGTGCGCTGGGGATGCCCAGACGTGGGTCCCAGGCACTCCACACCACTTGGAGTCAAGCTAGCCGGGCTGAAGAGAGGTGTTACCTCGAAACCGGTCCGGTCCTCGGATGCTTGATTCCGGTCTGGGAAAGATATGGCTGTTGTAGTTCGGACTGGACTGTTCCCATGGGGCAACAGGGTCAGAGCTGATTTGCATAAAGCCATTATCTGACCCAGGGTGGTGTGGAGTGCAAAAAAACGATGGATTTGGGCCCAGATCTTTTGACTGGGGGAGTGTGTGACATTGATCCACATTCAGTCCATCACTTGTTGTTTTTTGCAATTGCCGCCCTAAGTGCGCTGGGGATGCCCAGACGTGGGTCCCAGGCACTCCACACCACTTGGAGTCAAGCTAGCCGGGCTGAAGAGAGGTGTTACCTCGAAACCGGTCCGGTCCTCGGATGCTTGATTCCGGTCTGGGAAAGATATGGCTGTTGTAGTTCGGACTGGACTGTTCCCATGGGGCAACAGGGTCAGAGCTGATTTGCATAAAGCCATTATCTGACCCAGGGTGGTGTGGAGTGCAAAAAAACGATGGATTTGGGCCCAGATCTTTTGACTGGGGGAGTGTGTGACATTGATCCACATTCAGTCCATCACTTGTTGTTTTTTGCAATTGCCGCCCTAAGTGCGCTGGGGATGCCCAGACGTGGGTCCCAGGCACTCCACACCACTTGGAGTCAAGCTAGCCGGGCTGAAGAGAGGTGTTACCTCAAAACCGGTCCGGTCCTCGGATGCTTGATTCCGGTCTGGGAAAGATATGGCTGTTGTAGTTCGGACTGGACTGTTCCCATGGGGCAACAGGGTCAGAGCTGATTTGCATAAAGCCATTATCTGACCCAGGGTGGTGTGGAGTGCAAAAAAACGATGGATTTGGGCCCAGATCTTTTGACTGGGGGAGTGTGTGACATTGATCCACATTCAGTCCATCACTTGTTGTTTTTTGCAATTGCCGCCCTAAGTGCGCTGGGGATGCCCAGACGTGGGTCCCAGGCACTCCACACCACTGGGAGTCAAGCTAGCCGGGCTGAAGAGAGGTGTTACCTCGAAACCGGTCCGGTCCTCGGATGCTTGATTCCGGTCTGGGAAAGATATGGCTGTTGTAGTTCGGACTGGACTGTTCCCATGGGGCAACAGGGTCAGAGCTGATTTGCATAAAGCCATTATCTGACCCAGGGTGGTGTGGAGTGCAAAAAAACGATGGATTTGGGCCCAGATCTTTTGACTGGGGGAGTGTGTGACATTGATCCACATTCAGTCCATCACTTGTTGTTTTTTGCAATTGCCGCCCTAAGTGCGCTGGGGATGCCCAGACGTGGGTCCCAGGCACTCCACACCACTTGGAGTCAAGCTAGCCGGGCTGAAGAGAGGTGTTACCTCGAAACCGGTCCGGTCCTCGGATGCTTGATTCCGGTCTGGGAAAGATATGGCTGTTGTAGTTCGGACTGGACTGTTCCCATGGGGCAACAGGGTCAGAGCTGATTTGCATAAAGCCATTATCTGACCCAGGGTGGTGTGGAGTGCAAAAAAACGATGGATTTGGGCCCAGATCTTTTGACTGGGGGAGTGTGTGACATTGATCCACATTCAGTCCATCACTTGTTGTTTTTTGCAATTGCCGCCCTAAGTGCGCTGGGGATGCCCAGACGTGGGTCCCAGGCACTCCACACCACTTGGAGTCAAGCTAGCCGGGCTGAAGAGAGGTGTTACCTCGAAACCGGTCCGGTCCTCGGATGCTTGATTCCGGTCTGGGAAAGATATGGCTGTTGTAGTTCGGACTGGACTGTTCCCATGGGGCAACAGGGTCAGAGCTGATTTGCATAAAGCCATTATCTGACCCAGGGTGGTGTGGAGTGCAAAAAAACGATGGATTTGGGCCCAGATCTTTTGACTGGGGGAGTGTGTGACATTGATCCACATTCAGTCCATCACTTGTTGTTTTTTGCAACATCTGGCGACTCTGCCTCGTACGAGGAGGGCACGGTTGAGCAGGCGCTCTTTTCGTTTACTGGTTGCCAAGCTTTGGAATGCCCTGCCATTTTCTATCCGTGCCATGGAGAACTACATGGCCTTCCGCAGGGCTATTAAAACTCATCTTTTTCCCACAGCCTAGTGCCTTCTTCTGATTTTCAGCCTCTATTTTCTGCTTCTGCGCTGGGACGCCTCTTTGCTGAGGCAGCTGTGCGCTATACAAAACATGCTAACATAACATAACATATACAATGATATTTAAAAACACGTTACATACAATGATACTAAAAAATCAGTAGAAAAACAATATTCTTATCTGCAAAAAAAGATACCTCAATATAAAATGCATAATATTATGGACGGAGTGTTGAACATTGGAAACACTCACTCCCAGTCAAGTGATCTGGGTTTAATCCATCATCATTCTTTAGCTCACTACAGCATTATTAGAAACTGACAATATTGTACACATTATATTAAAGACATGCACTGCTAGTTTAATGGGGGAGCAGTGTGACTGTTTTGGGTGTAGTATGGGTAGTCCGATGGCTCTAGGCAGCAGTGTGAGAGTTTTGGATACAGTAACATGCATTGCAAATGCTGTGGTTCAATAAGTCAGATTTTGTAATTCATGCAAACAGCATTTGTGTTTGTAGCTGCATGTGTTAGCTTTACAGCCAAACTTCTGTGTGTTACTTTCACTTTAGCATTCTCTGATTAGGTTGTAACAGTGCTTCACTAAAACCTGTAATTTGTGACATAAGTATGACTAGATTTTTATTATTTTTGAAGTAATCGTCTGTCAATGAAGTCATTTAACCCAGATAGTGCCACATGACCTCCAGAGAAGTCAGCTCACCAACTGGACATATAAAACTATTTCCTGTTAGTACACATCAACAAAAGGAAGTGAGAGCAGTGGCATACACGTGGATCAGTGGCTCCTGCTCTGTAGTTGCTCCTCTTCAAAAAGCCAAGCAGCAGCAAAGACAGTCCAGATGCCGGCTCTCACTCAACGCAGAAAGAACAAGATACAAAGAAAAGATAAGCACAAACAAGGGATTCTGGGTCCCAGAAGGAAGCCACCATCTTGAAATCAGGTGACTCAATGTAAATAAATAAAAAGTGGCCTCTCCAAGCAAAGAACAAGATTCAAACAGAGGATAAAATAAACTCAAAGGACAGGAAAATACATACAAACAAAGGAAAGTAGCTGTTTTATAGCTTGCTACCATTTTGAAACTAAGCAAGCCTAATTGAGGTTAAAGTCACACACCAACCTGAGAAAATGTAAAAGAGCATTAGAGTAAATCAAGAAACACAATAACTAATAAAAACACACATGATTAAGAAAATAAAACAATATACACTGCAGCAGATAACTAGAACAGAAGAGGCATAGGCTCACACAAGAAACAACAATAAAATTAAAGAAAGACTGAAAACTAGGGGCCTCATTACGAGTCTGGTAGTCCATGGACAGCCAGTCTTGAGGGGGCGCGACGGTCTCCCAACCGCCCTGTTATGACCAGGGCAGTCAGGACACCCTGGGACTGCTGCCTGGAGGTGGCGCGATGGTTTTGAGGACGCAATATGCTTGAAGGGACTGCGGCAGTCCCGCCATACATATTACAAGTTTCCTCTCCGTCATGGTTTCCATGGTGGAAAGGAAACAAAGGGAGTCCTACAGGGCCCCCTTGTGCCTCAGGGCCATGGGGTGAATGCGGGGGGCACATGTTGGGCTCCCCTGTGTGCATCCAACCTAGTACCTGCATGGCGTGGACTGCAGCAGTCGATGCTGTGCAGGTCCTGATTTTGACGTTAACATTGCAGGGCCTATTTCATAGGCACCACCAAAGAACCACCCGCCAGACTGAAGAAAACTGCTAGTCTGGACGGGTGGTTCAACCACGGGCATGGCGGTGTGGGAGTAGGGTGGTCCCGCACTGCCAAACTCGTAATGAGGCCCTATGGGTCTTATTACAAGTTTGGTGGCCCCACCCTCTGTGGAACTGCCAAACCCGTGGTTGGACTGCCTGACATATTAATAGTTTTCTCCTGGTCTGGTGGGCGGTCCAGCGGCGGTCTGAGAGTGACGCTCTGTCACGCTCATTAAAGAGCCTAACAAGCAGACTGCCGCCCTAAGAGCGTCTCCTGCACCTTTCTGCACGGTATGGCTTCCATGCCACACCGTGCAGGAAATAGGGCTGCAGATTTACAGGGTGGCATTACATGTGCCCCCTGCATGCACCCCCAGGTACAGAGGCACAAGCCTCACCACCACCTTTTTCATGGCAGTGCGACTGCCATGAAAAGGGTGGTGGTGAATCAACCAGCATATTTTGGCCTCAAACCGCTACCAGACAGCCGCAGAAACCTTGTTCCCTTGTGGTAGCAGCAGTTCAGTGGTGTTCGGACGCCACACTTTTAATACTGCGGGTGGTCCCACAGTGTGGCAGTGGTCGGACCACCACCAAGACTATGACAGTTCCACTGATGGCCCACTCCCCCACTGCCAAACCCATTTGTGAACCGCCCACCAGATTCTGCGTTTTCTCCTATCTGGCTGGCAGGCGGTTCTTTGGAGTTCCCAGGGTTGTGCCTATAAAATAGGCACTGTAATGGGAATGTAACCGTGTCAACCGTGTCGAGCAGGCCGGCCTCAGGGGCCCTGCCTTGAGTTGGTTAAAATCTTTTATTTCTGAACGTTCTCAGTCCGTTAGATTGGGGATGCTCACAGCCCCAAAAATTGTCTCTACCTGTGGAGTACCGCAAGGATCGTCTCTGTCTCCGTTACTTTTTAATCTATATTTATGTCCCCTATTGTACTCTTTGAAAAGCCACAAGGTTACAATTTTTAATTATGCGGACGACTTGCAACTCATTTTTTCTCTGGACTCCTCTGATGTAGTGGCTGAATTCCAAAAAACTATGTCCCATATCCAGAGATGGATGAATCTGAACCATCTGAAGCTTAACCCGGGCAAGACAGAACTTATCCTGCCCGGGAAAAGTGAAATCAGCTGGGGACCCCATTTCTGGCCACCCGATATGGGAACTCCTCCCACTAAATCCCATATTGTGAAGAGCTTGGGAGTGACTGTTAGTGAGGATCTATCATTAAAAAACCATATAGGGATGGTAGTTTCATCTAGCTTTTTCCAATTGAGGAAAATAAAAAAAATGGCCCACTTTCTAACTCACTCAGCTCTGATCCAGATAATCATCGCTTTGATGCTATCTCGGCTTGATTTTTCTAATAGTTTGTACCTAGGACTTCCAGTAGGTCAGCTTAGGAGACTACAGTATGTCCAGAACCAGGCAGCCAGGCTCATAAGTAAACAACCTAAATGGCAATCCATTAGGCCAGAAATGGAAAAGCTGCACTGGCTACCGGTAGCTCAGAGAGTTGCATTTAAAGCCGGCTGCATTATTTTTAAAGCTCTGCAGGGCAAGGGCCCTAAATTTATAAAGAATTTGGTATGTAAATATACCCCCTCATGTAATCTCCGTTCTGTCCATCTAGAACTATTAAGGGTCCCCCCATTCAAGAAAAAACGTCAGAGAGGCAGCGGCTTTCATTACCTCGCCGCCTCCCTTTGGAATACCCTTCCACTATCTTTAAGACAGTGTGATACCCTTCTTATTTTTAGACAAACCTTTAAAACATGGCTTTTTAGACAGGCCTACTCTTAAATAGGCGTCAAATGCACCCTTGCATAGATGTACTTTGATGTTATGCTGTGTTCTCACAAACTTCGATAGCGCCATGAAGCCCACGGGCGTACGTGCGCTCAATAAATAATAATTAACATAACATAACATAACAAAAAAGACAGTACTGCACGGCATGGACCGCTGCAGTCCATACCATGCAGCTACAGGTGTGCATGCACATTTTGCATGCACATGTTGTTCCCCCCTGTGTGCAACCACATGGCACAGAAGCACAAGGGGGCCCTGTAGGGCCACACTTTTTATGGCGGTCGCTCCACCATGAAAAGTGTTGCGTGAGGAAACCTGTAATATGTTTGGCAGGGCCGCAGCAGCCCTGTCAAGCATATTGCGGCTTCATGACGGGCGCACCACCGCCAGCAGAGATCCCTGGTGGTTGCGGTGGTCCCAGGGCAGTCCTACCGCCCTGGTCATAATAGGGGTTCACACGACCACCACATCTGCACCCCCCGAGTCTGGATCGAAATATGGCCTTATCTGAATCACTATAGTGTAGTGTAATTCCTAGGAGCCCCCAGGACCTTGGTGTCCCAACCGCTTCCGGACACTCATACAGGATATGTCAGCCATTAGACCAGCTAGCTCTACAGTGTCACTGCCACTCCCCCTGTATATTACAGTGATGTAGGTAGTCTCTGGCAACTACTGAACATGACAGGGATCGTGGAAAACAGTACAGTAAGTTTTGCTCAGACACTCATACTTACTTTCCCTCAGAAAATACACAGGGTGTCAATTAGGACATTTCAATAAGTATTTATTGGTCCAGCGAGAGCCTCGTGTAAAACATATGTGCTGCGACATCAGGAGACAGAAGTATATGAAAGAGATTACTAGTACCAATATAGTAAATAGTAGATACATTTCTACCATAGTGCTAATAGGATGAACAGAAGCAGCTCAGATGAAAAAAGTAGCACTTGCATTTTCCTAAAATGCGCGCCCTAAGTTATTTTGCTAAAATGTACCTAGACTAAACTGGATGTGTAGGTGTATGTGTGTATAACTATGTGTAGCTATAGCCAAGAATCCCCAGGGAAGAACCAGCCCCCTCAGCTGATAGTTGGGAATGGAGGACCCCGTCTCTGTGTCGAGGATGACAACCCGCAAGGGATGTCAGACCGCTGCTTGTTGTAGATTCAGCATGCAGGACCCCAGTCTCAGCTTGGAAGGCATTCTCTTCTAATTTGTCTGGGGCATGAAGGTCTTTTTTATACTAAAGTGGTCACTCTAGAGTTTTTTCTAGAATCAATATGTTTTAAAAACAATCATGGCTGTTATGAAAACAATCTTAAATGTTTTGAAAACAATTACCAATGCTTTTCCAAACAAGTGTGATCATGCACAGCTGGCTGTTGGCCAAGGATGAAAAAAAATTCGTGACCCTTACACAGAACAATTCTGCCATGTCTGGAGACATGTTTATGTACATCAGGTGCAGGGATTGTGATAGCATACCGAGAACCTGGTGTCGAGACAGGAGCAAGCTACTAAGTAAAAGGTCACCTGCTTAGAATTGTTATTGTTGTGTGGATGGGACAATGTATGTAGAAATAGTGTATACCTGATGGGACTATCATAAAAGACATAACACCCACTCCTCATCAAATGGTCAACAAGGTCAGCTAGGTGATGATAAAGCTAATGCTACATAAAGGCATAAAAATCATATATGATGAAGCATACTAAAACACTTTAAAAGCCTGAAAAAATGTCCCTAAAAGAAAGTAATTTTTCCCTAAAAAAGCGTTCAAAAGGTCCACTAAACTTGTATATTTTATGATTATTGCACTGAGCACCTTGAAAGTCATGAAGCTCAGTTAGAGCCACGAAGAAAAGATAACAAAAAGTCAGTTTCTACCTTCAATTTGGTAAATGTTTAACAAGTTGCCAAATCGTTCCCAGCACAGGAGAGACCAGATGCTTTTAAGAATCTTGTGCTGAAGACTCAACATCACTGAACATCATATTCACAGATGGCAGTCCCTCAAGAACTTCCAGTATCATGCCCAAGAGCAAAGATGGTAATCTCTGGTTCCCACGGCAGCCGCCTTTGAAGAGTTAGATGCCTATTCGCCTGATACCGAGGCCTGAATCTCTGGAGCAGAGTCACTATCCCTTAAAACAAGAGCGGAAGCATCCCTTAGAGCCTCTAGAAATGCTGTCATCAAAATGGGAATACGCTGTGGACAACTGCACGTGTGGGCCTGCAAAGGCGCAACAGATGGAAGTGTCAGGCACAGGCCCAACACGCAGCTGAATCCGCAGAAGTGGCAACGGAACACAGGCAGGACACAGTCTAGCATGACCGGTCCAAAAGACAGGAACCAATGCTCACTCAGCTCTCGAAGCTGAGGCGTCATGTAGAACACCATGCGATCAAGACAACGTTGTTCCAGACTTGTTCTCTCCATTTCGTGAGGGATTGCGACGTCCGTTGTGAAGCAAGAGTATTAAAATCAGGATGCCCCCTGCTAAAAGCAGGACCAAAGAAAGCCCTCAAAAACGCTTCCAAGTACGGAGTGTACGAATGCTGGAATTACTCCGAATATAGTCTGAAAGGTAATTAAGAGACCTGATCCAAGTCGCTTAAAAAAGTGTACGATCCCACTCGTATCAGACATGTTAAAGATACGATGAACCATTTCTCCGAAATAGATCGGGAAGTTCGTACAGACCAGGGCCTGTATCTCAGCTGAAGACCTTGCAACCTGGAGATCAAAAGTCTCTCGAGCTGAAGTTAAGGCCACATTTTGTTGAAACAACATGGCTTTCTGTCTGCCCAGCGAATCAAACCTAATACTGGAAACATTCAATGAAGGCCACGGTGGTGCCTCCCTAACAGTGCGAGCCGGGGGAAATAATACTTGCTTACAGCAAACAACCCTGAAGTTAACTGTGACTAGATATGCGATGTCTGGCATCATTCCACAACAGCCTTGATCATTCATCACTAAATAACTTCCATTCGAAAGCAATTAAAAAACCGGATGAATCACAGCCTTTCAAGTAGCAAGATAAGTTTGCCTTTGACGCCTTACACGTTCCATCAAGCGACACTTCTTTGAACACTAAAGACTCACTTAAAGCCTTCCCGCAGTATTTACCACTTAAGAAAACGTCAGTGTTCTTATTTCTGCACCTATATCTTTACGGTAACTCCCAGGTTTCTTGTATGAACCCTTCACCTATGAAGCATACCTGGCTGCTTGGATGTATCTAAGGTAGTATTGGTACTGACATTTTGTGATTGATAGTGTGATATAGCTATGAATTAACCATTCTGTGGATGGTGACTCTGCTACAGTGAAAGGTAATTTCTCAAATTTCTCAATAGGCAGCATGGTGTACTTTGCATCTCTGCGTGCCATAGTCAACTGTCTGTCGGTCAGATTGTAAGCCGAAAACAAACTTGTGCTATTAATTTATTTCCATGGCACTTGGCCTGAACGCAATGATTGCAGCATCCAGCTTGAAAGCATAATGGAGCTCAATTGTGGTTGCCCATGTTGTAGAATCGACACATCTTGTTCCAATTTGTCAATTGTTGAGGAAACAATGTTGCCCAGTGAATAAATAAGTGAAGAAAGTGTGTTCATACCATTGTCTACCACAGCCAAGGCCTTTTCTAGGTTAATCCTGTCAATTTCACGTAATCTCTCATCAGCATCCTATTGGGAGACTTTCCACAGTTCATTGTAGATGGCATATAAGAAGCGTTTTTTTACGTGGTTTCTTGAGACCTCGCCAGAAATCCCTAAGATCCATGTTGTCTGCTAGAAGGGACAAGAGTTGTTTCACCTGTTGCAGTGTTGAGGTTTTTAGTAATTCTAGACACAACTCCCCAACACTATATGACGTCACTACCCCTGGGCCGTCTGTGTGTACATAGAGTGGATCGGGCCTATTGATACTTATCCCTCTGGTGGTACCCTTGAAGCTTGCTTGACACCTATTTGTGTCAATATGCCAAACCAACCATCCCTTATAATTGGGAATTGAGGAATTGTATGTACCATTCACCCAGCGTCTCATCAGTGTGTCATTTAATAAACCTTCAATAGGTGTGGGTAAGGGAATGCGTGATGTTTTTAGGTCTTTCATTTTTGCAAACCCATAGCAGGTAGTTTGTTGCACTGTTCTGTTCAGGAATATTATCTATAACGGTATGAGGCAGGCTCTAAATAAAGCCTCTGTACCCTGAACCTGCATATCTTTTGTCCCCCAGATGGATTTTGTGTCTATCATGTCCCTCAAATAGTCAAAACCTTGTGTAGACAGTTGGGAGATGAAAGGTGCTGAATAAATGGGCTTGGTGTTTGTCAGCATCATTTTCTTTGCAGTTGCATTAATCTGTACTAACTTATAATAGTATGACATCGGATCTGATATATTGAACCCTGAAAAGTATCCACATTTCTCTGCAAATGTACCAGAACAAACTTTCGGTGGTGTTGGGCAATGTTCCCATTGATGGTAAGTGTTTACAATGCATGGAACACTAGCTCTGTGCAAAAAGTGATGACCATAAGGCTGGTAACAAAACATGCTATCGTAGTCAGCTGTGTCTTCATACAATTCCCTGTAAGAAAATGCAGCAGATTGTTCTAAATCTGAAAGCATGGTATATACAGTCTCAATATTCCAATCATCAGAGAGTGTACTCGGGGTGATGAAGTCATTCATAGAAATTTGGAACACGTGTGGAATTTTCAAATTTTCAGTAGAACCAAATACAACATATGAAACTCTATTCCAAACGATACCATCCGGTACTGGAACTGCTGAAATGTTCTCTAGGGAAGTGTCTTTGTTCACAGTGTGATGACGTATGTGGCTTCAGGACCAAGTTCACAGGTTCTACTGCAGAGCGATGTGGGAGGTAATGTCTATTCAGAAGTAGGAAAAAGACCGCTACTATACCAATCCAAATTAATAGGAACAGGATCCCTAATGCAAACCAAAGATGCGCCAAGGGTACACTAAGTAAGTCTTTTTCAGCGAGGGATAGAATTGTCAAAATTGTTCTTTTTTAGAGATGGGTGACGTTTGGTCAGGTTCACTTGAATCTGAAGAGAAGCCATCGAAGTTGATGAAGTAGCCAGACGCAGTTCAATCTATCTTTGGGAGCTCAGCAGTGTTTGTAGAACTGGCAGTTACTTCTTGTGAAGGCACATTGATGTAAAGTTCATTGTTGGGCCATATTGCAATTTGCATTTCAGTTTCATTTGGAGGTTGTTCAATTTCAACAGGTGTAATTCGTACTCCGTTATTTGATACTCCTTCATTTTACACAGTGGAGTTTTGAAAGGTTATTAGTCTTTCCATCTGAATTTCCTGTATAGTAGCGAGAGGAGATTGGAGGCTACTCAGGATTCCACGTGGCCTGCTGTTGAGAATTGGACACATAGGGGCCCATTAGGATGACGGGCGTATTTTGTCCGCCCGACATCCCATCTTAGAAAGGGACCACCCGCCATAAGGGCGGGGGTCCCATGGGGGAAATTAGGATGCGCCCGCCAGAGTGGAAGCACCGCCCGCCGCAATGCTAAGAATACATGTTGTGCATTTCAAAGCACAACGTGACAGGCACCGCGCAATGCCTGCCACGTTGAAATGCAGGGGAGCCCCATGTGCACCCCCCACCCCCCCTGGAGTCCCTGGGGGCCCGTAACGGGCCCCGCAGGTAGAGTCCGCATGCCTTTCCGTGGCGGCAATTCCACCATGGAAAGGCATTCCCCTGCGCACATTGTAATAAGGCTGGCGGTGTCAAACAGACACCGCCACCATATTGCATCCTTTTCCGCCGGCGGACATGCTGCGGACGGTCTTTCCGTCTGCCGCGGACCCCCCAGCCATAATAATATGGCGGGGGGTCATTCCTGCAAGGATGGCGGGCGGATCGCCCCCAACAGGCTGGCGGTGGCTACCGCCGGCCTGGCGGGGGTGATCCTCCCGCCATCCTAATGGACCCCTTAGTGTGGTTTGATCAGATCAATGGAGACAAATCTTTTACCTTTTTTGCCGGAAAGCGGGGGAAGAAGTACTGTCCTTGTTCCTTGAATCGTCAGGACAGGTACAGGTGTCCTGTAGGATGGCCCAAATTCCTTCTTGTCCACTATCTTTTCTCTGACCAGGTCCCCAATCTTCGGGACCCAGACAGGTCTTACCAGAACCATTTTTACTTCTCAGGTGGTGGTGCGTTTTACTTGGACGTTGCTTTGTAATGCCCGGAATTCATTGAGTTCCTGTAAAACAGCCAAACGATCATTCAATTCAAATAGTTTTACATCCGCCACTGTGCTGGCACAATCGAGGTCAGGTACCCACATTCTTGCTCCAAACAGGATTTCATAGGGAGTACGTCCTCCCTATGATTTACTTGGCATTTTAATCAGTGCCCTCTGGACCCCGTATAGGTGATTGACCCAAGTACCGCCCGCACCTCATACCCTGGTTGTTAAGGATTGCTTTAGGTCCCGGTTTTTCCTCTCCACCACTGAATTTCCCTCAGGATGGTATAGGGAGGAATACCGCAAGGCCATGCCCATAATTTCCATGGCTTCCTTGTAAGCCAGAGAGGTAAATGCAGGGCCATGGTCGGAATGTAACGTCTGAATTTAAGGGGCCGCAGTGATCCAAATAGACACATGCAAGAGGTCTGTCTGAAATGAGTAATGGTGTTTGTGGTGGACATGCTACGGTGGAATCCTTTATCTGCTGACAGATGTTGCACTTTAAGAGTTAAGCCTTTGTTTACTTAAACTTGGCCATCAGAATCACCGCTTCAGTAACAAGACCGTTGCGGTGACTCCTGCGTGTGCAGAGGCCAGACCTGCGTGTGCAGAGCCCAGACCTTCGTGTGCAGCAAGTACTAAACCTAATCAGTGATCTCTGTTTGGTATAACTCTATCCCCCACTCCTGGAATTTGAGCATACGGTGTGTTGTGCGCATCTAATTTAAAGGAATATTTGAGTGGTAAGCCCTATGACACGGCAGAGTTGTTCTTTGAGGCGTTGCCAGCTATCAGTTTGTCTCTGTCTATCCTCATGCTAGAATGAGTGATTGCAGCAATGGCAGCAGTTCGCACTGTCGCCTTGGTGGCTTCATCAGCCAATGAATTCCCTTCAACATGTATGGCAACACGCTGGTGACTCAAGGTGTGAATAACTTAAGCACGTGGCAGGCATGCTTTTAGCTTTGCCACTTGTTCCCATGATAATTTGTGTTTAATTGTGCATTCCTTGGAATCTCTAAACCCATACTGGCCCCAGTAATGAAGATATTCATTGTAAAACTGCACACAGTAGAACGAATCGCACACTATCAGTGTGGGGAATTCCCGATCCATATACTGTAGTGCCAGTATCAGGACTTTCAGCTCTGCCAACTGCACTGTACAATCTCCTAGAGATTGTGTAGTCGATTTGCTGGGATGGAACTTACCATCCTGCATACGTCCCTTCACTATAGCACATGCAGCACTATATTGCTGTTTACTTCCTATGGCAGGCTGAGCAATCCATCCGTGTAAATGATGTATTCATATTTCTCTAGATGCAAGATTTCATTCGGGAGAGGGTATTCTTGTTCGTACTGCAGGAACGCTTGTGTTTTTAATGTAGAATCATATTTGTAATCTATATCTGTTGCAATGAGAGAATTAGCCCATTGTATCCATCGCGGATGTAGTGCTTTTGCATTTGGAATGCTTGCTTTGGTAACAGCTTCTAAAGTACCGGGGTAACAACAATTATGTTTTTCCCCTGTGCTAGTGCTCTTTCTCTCACTACAGCAGTCTGTACCGCGGTCAATATTTTTTCTGTTGCCTCAAATCGCATTTCAACATTTGTGTACAAATGGGATTTGTATGCTATTGGGACTCTCTCACCTTCATTGAAAGTGTTGTACCTATACATTGATGAACCCGGGACGACCCGGATCACCAAGTTAGTGGTATTCACATGTGTGTGTAAATGTTTAGATGCTATCATGTCAACCTGAACTGAACGGAGAGTATCTGTATGTAGTTGTGTCCACTGATGTGGTGGGAAATCAGGTTTGATTAAGTCGTAGAAAGCTTTTACTTTTTCAGAGTAATCTAAAATGTATGTTCTGTCAAAATTTAGAAATCCTAACTGGAGGCTGGAGCAGCGCACACTTTTCTAAAAAGCTGGCTGCCAGGCTCTTCCCTTCACTTGAGAGCTCATATCCCAAAAATAGGACATTGAGATGGGCAATTTTTGAATTCTTAAAACTAAATTTGTAGCCCAAATTGATGAATCCAACAATTATGTTCAAGTAATTCATCGTCCGTCAGATAGATGCCATCTACATAGGACACTGCCTTCTCATCACATGTTTGTAGTATTCCTGACACTCTTGCCGAGAATAGCCCCGGGTTGTTCTTATACCCTTGAGGCAAATGACATAAATGTTGCAGATCGCAGACAATTCTGTCAAATATCTGCTTTCTGGAGCTATATTATGGCAGAAGAACCATTTGAGATATCTAATGTTGTATTTGTATTTGTATTTGTATTTCTTCCGCACAATGTTATTCATTAATGCAACACTGTGTGCATTTTGAACTGCAAATGTTTGCGTGCATGTGTTTAAATGTTGGTAATCTAAAACTAGACAATATCAGTTGTCGGGTTTCATTACTGGAAAAGGAGGATTATTCTTAGGGGAGGTGCAAGTTTCAAGTACACCTTGGTATTCTAGTTGGTTTAAGAGTTCTTTGACCTGTTTCATTGCATCATTTTTAATAGGGTACTGTCTCTGTGGATTTGGAGTAGATTTTAATGGGATTTAGTTAGCATTCTGAGTTTTTCCTGCAGATCCGTATGGGGAAACACAGCTTCCAGCTGGGTATTTTTTTGTACTATCCAGAACAGAATGTGCTCCCATTTGGAAGGTATTGGCCCTATCACTGATTTCCATGGATGTGGGTTAATTGTAGGTATTGCTTGATGTAGACCGTCTGGAGCATGTATCACAGGATGGACTGTTAATGTTCGCATGACGAACTGGACAATGTGTCTGTATAGCCTGACTATACCTTTGTATACTGTACGGACTACATCCATTGGTAGTGTATCTATCTCAGGATGTGTATTGTATGTCGTTAACATCGGCCAGGTTATTCCTTCTATGCTAAGTGGACCGAGTCTCATGACAGACGTTGTGTGTGGGAGGGCACCTTTAAACCAGTTTTTATGTTGCTGGTACGTTATTGAGACTTCAATGTTTTCATATGGAATGTATTCTTTCGGTGGTTTAACTACAATGTATGTGTGGAACAACTTAGTCACCGGATCTGCATGTGGGAACTGAACCCAAGAATAGAATACCTCTGATCCGAACACCTCGTGTGCCTCAATCACGAAGGTAACACAGCCACCTGTTGCTGGTACGCCGTGCTCTAACAGCTTTATTGTTACTGAGTTTGAGTTTAAAAATATTTCTAGAGCGCGCGTACACCAAACGGTTTCATGGCACTTTTTGTAGTACTACAAACCCAAATGAACGAAAAAGACTAGAGGCCAGGGAGGGATTTAAGAGGAAAATGCCTGGGAGAAAAGAAAAGTTTTAAGAGCCTTATGGAAAAGGGAATACTGGGGACAAGATCTCAAGGAAAGTGGGAGGGAGTTCCAGAAGGCAGGAGCCACAGTTGAAAACTTTGATCCTCCCCATTTTTTCCGTTTGAAACGGGGAACGGAGAGAAGCTGTTGGGTGGACGAGCGCAATTCTCTGGTCGGGGTATAATCGTGGATAGCAGAGCTAATAAAAGCAGGGGCAGAACCAGACCGAGCATTAAAAATGATGCAGCCTAGCTTGAAGAGGGCACGTTGCTGAACAGGGAGCCAGTGTAGAGATATGAGAAGAGGAGTGACGTGGTGTGACTTGGGTAGGTTAGACACAAGACGGGCTGCCTGGTTCTGGACCAGCTGGAGACGCCGCACGAGGTACGCCGGCATGCCACAGTAAAGGGCATTGCCGTAGTCCAAGTGGGACGTCACCATAGCCAGAAGTATGAGTTTAAGGGCGGGTGGGGTAAAAAAACGGGAGACTCTACGTATAGTCCGTAGGGAAAGAAAAGCTGAGAAAACAACCTCACTAACTTGGGAGTGAAGGGAAAGTTGGTAGTTAAATTTAAATCCAAGGGTTTTGACCGAGGAAACAGGAATGGGTGGGGGACCTAAAGAAGGGGGCCAAAAAAGTGAAGACCAATGACTGAAGCAACGAACCGTCAACACCAATTCCGTTTTATCGGGATTGAGTTTCAGGTGGTTGTGATTCATCCAGTCCTGAATGAAGGTCATAACAGAGTGAAAGTTGGATATGGACACAGAAGAGGGAGCAAGTGAAAAGATAAGCTGGAGATCATCTGCATAGTTATAGACAGAGACCTCCAGCTGTTGTAAAGCAAAAATAAGAGGGGCAATGTATAAATTAAATAACAGTGGTGACAGAGAGGAACCTTGGGGGACCCCACACTGCACAGGCCGGGAGTCAGCTGAGTAATCGCCCAAGCGAACTGCTTGGGTACGGCCGCTCAGGAAAGAGGACAACCAGACCAGGGCAGACCCCCCGATCCCCGCCGCCTCGACACGTGAGAGTAAGATGGCATGGTCCACCGTGTCGAAAGCGGCGGAAAGATCGAGAAGAACCAGGGCCTGGGGCTGATTAGTATCCATGCCCTCTCGGAGATTGTCCAAGACGGATATGGCGACCGATTCTGTCGAGTGCGCAGGGCGGAAACGGCCTGCCTGGGGGCCAAGACACCCTTCCCTTCCACAAAGGTGCTCAATGTTCTGACTACGTGGCGTTCCAGTACCTTGGATAGGAAAGGCAGGAGTGAGATAGGGCGGTAGTTGGCTGAAACGGAGGAATCAGCACCAGGTTTTTTTAAAAGGGGTACAATTACCGCTGCTTTGAGAGAAGGAGTGACGATACCCTGGGAAAGTGAACTGTTCAAGAACATAAGAGGTGGTGAGGGACAGGAACAGTAAATCTGTTTCAGGATATAAGTGGGGCAAGGGTCCAATGGGGAACCAGACTTAACCAAAGGAAGAAGGGACAGAAAGGAGTCCACCGTGAGAAGAGGAATGGAGTCTAGACGAGCTACAGCCAAGGGGAAAGGAGGGTTAGTGAAGGAACGGGACGGGAGTGGAATGTTTGCTCTGATCTTGCTGATTTTGTCGAGAAAAAAAGAGTTAAGGGAATCACAGAGGGATTGGGAAGGAGAAGGTTTGAGTGACGCCCTATCAGAATAGGCTAGATCTTGGACGATGCCGAAAATTTCTTTTGGTCGGTTCTCAGCGAGCTGGATTTTAGCAGAGAAATAAGCCTTCTTAGTCTCCAAAATAGATTTTTTATAAAGGGCCAAGAGAATAGTGTAATGAATTCTAGAAATAGGACAGTAGTCCGGCCGCCAGAGGGGCTCCGCTCGTCGAAGATTGAGTTTTTGAGTCTTCAACTCCTCTGAAAACCATCGGTTAGCATCTTTAAGACGCTTAGACGCGATGCGCTTTAGAGGGGCGAATGCGTCGCAGCCAGCCCGCACTTACTGCATGTCTGCAATTCTCTGTGATGTTAAGAGCGTTTGCAAGTTCATCTTCCCCTAAGCTACTCGCGGGTCAGTCATTTTTGGAAGAGAAGCAAGTTAAGGTTTTTAGAAATTATGGGTTTTGCACAATGTAGGAAACCTTTTATCCTTACAAGCTTGATAAACCTTAAGCCAATACACATATGCTCAGCTGAGGCGGATCTCCCTTCTCACTTCAGACGTCTCCGAAAAGTGTGAGTAGGGCTTTCTGAAAAAGCCGAGTGAACTACTCAGATTTTAACTGTTAATATAAGAACCAAACCAACGTTGGCTGTGCCATGTTGTGTAGTTCCCAGGAGTCCCTCAGGACCTGCACGTTTTGTATGACATAAACTGAGGGCTTGGTGTCCCAACTGCTTCGGTACACCCCCACAGGATATGTCAGACCAGCAAGCTCTATAGTGCCACTACCACCCCCTGTATTCTATAGTGGTGTAGGTAGTCTCTGGCAACCACTGAACATGACAACTGTAATTCCTCAGGGATCGTGGAAAACTGTACAGTATGTTTCGCTCAGACACTTGTTCTTGCTTTCTCTCAGAAAATACACAGGATGGCGATTAGGACATTTCAATAAGTATTTATTCGTCCAGCGACAGCCTTATGTAAAACATATGTGCTGTGACAATTAGGAGGCAGAAGCATGCAAAAGAGATTGCTAGTACCAATATAGGAAATAGTAAATGCATTTCTACCATAGTGCTAATAGGACGAACAGAAGCAGTTCAGATAAAAACAGTAGCACTTGCATATTCCTAAAATGCGCCCTAAATAATTTTGTTAAAATGTACCTAGCCTAACCTGGATGTGTAGGTGTATGTGTATAGCTATGTGTATCTGTAGCCAAGAAACCCCAAGGGAAGAACCAGCCCCCTCACTGGATGGTTGGGAATGAAGGACCCCGTCTCTGCATGGAGGATGACAGCCCGCATGGGATGTCAGACCGCTGCTTGTCGGAGATTCGTTATGCAGGTTCCCCGTCTCAGCTTGGAAGGAATTCTCCTCTAATTTTTGGGGGGAGAGAGGGTCTTTTGTACTAAAGTGGTCACTCCAGAATTTTTTCCAGAATCACTATGTTTTAAAAACAATAATGGGTGTTATGAAAACAATCATAAATGTTTGGAAAATAATTACTGATGCTTTTCCAAACAAGTGTGATCATGCACAGCTGGCTGATGGCTAAGGATGAAAGAAAGTGGTGACCCTTCTACAGAATAATTTTGCCGTGCCTGGGGACATGTTTATGTATGTCAGGTGCAGGGACTGTGATAGAGTACCGAGGGCCTGGTGTCAAAGAGACAGGAACAAACTATTAGGTAAAAGGTCTCTGTTTAGAATCGTTATTGTTGTGTGGATGAATCAATGTATATAAAAATGGGGTATACATGATGGGACTATCCTAGAAGACATGACAATAGCACCACTTTTTAAGTAAAAGCTACACTTTAGGAGATATTGAGGAGATGACAAAACCTAACAACCAGAGAGTGGCTGAAGTCCAAGCCAAATAAATTGAAGACTGACAAGCAAGAACAAGCCTTTTGACTGCAAAATAACTCAATGAAGAAGCAAGTCCGGAGCAATGCATGATGCTCCCAATCAAGAGATTGCTAGAAAAACGCAGGAAGGACAAGCAGCAACAAGCAACAAAGCAATAAGATAAAAGGAGTGCTACCAGTATAGGCAGGATTGTCTATATGATGACACATGTCCAGCCATAAGTAAAGAGGTGAAAGATGTTGAAAAAAAGTGCTATTAAAATATGGGATAGGTAACTCAGGTACTTCAGTATCCACAGGTGGGGTGACTCTTGAACCTTCTATATTCCAAAGGGTTTCCTCGTAATCCACTGGGAAGGGTCCTTAAACATTAAAATTGCAACCGCGACTCTCCCATTGAATTGTACGTAGCACGTGGTCGTGCTCTGAGAATGCACCCGTCCTCCGTGGGGTCAATACTTGCTCACCTTGAGTGGCTCCTTGGTGTCCCAGCGATTCTACACTCTCTAGACATTGTGTTGACTCGAGTCGTGGTCGTGGTTCCTATACCACTTTTTTAGTATATGTTTTGGTCTCCCCCTGGAGCCCACTGTGTATTAGTGCTACTTACAATTGTTTCTGTGCTACAGTATTGTGTGCTCTGTGTTTACCTGCATGTAGCAGGTATGGTGAAGTATGTAGTGTTATACAAATAAATATATATTCGTATAACTACTGTGTGGTTCTCCTTTCATTTAACAATACAATAAGATTGCATTCCGGTAAAACAAGCTGCTTAACATTCCTTCAAGACTAAGCCTGAAGGCTGCTCTCCACAGTTACCACTTGAATAGCTTTCTAAGGTTATCTTTGACCTCTTAAATCACCATAAGGGTTGTTTGGACTGGGTCAAGGTGCCCCCTATAATTAGTAGACAACATATTCCAGGCCAACTTCTCACACCTCAGTGATATGCAGTTTGAGTCTTATGTAATTTCAACATAAGATTGACGATAGGCTAGGGACTAGCCTAGCCACTTGGGGGTAACTAATAAATGCAAAAAGTATTGGGTGAAACCCTGAAATCTTATCCACTGGAAATTAGTCTGTGCTTCATTGTTGTTTTACATTGGTCTTACTACATACCTGAAACATGTATGCAAATGCAAATAGGTATATCACAAAAAGGTACTGTTTTGATTGTAATGCACCCCAATATAGGCTTGGGTAGTCACCTAATCTTTCACCTACATTTACTGTGTCATTGTACTACATAACGGGTTTGTGCTGACCTTTTACCTAGTTAGGTGCTGCATTAAATGTAATGTGGTTTTCTCCGAAAACTAGCTTAATGTACCATGCATGAGGATTCCCAGAGTCACAGCAGGACTAACATTTTCTGCATAATAACTATGTATAAGGGTCATCCCATTCGTCATCCTCGTCTGACTCGACACAGCAAGGTAGAACCCCTGAGGGTACCATTTGGGTATATAAACACCATATCTTTGCTGTGGCAAAGGAGAAAGACTTTCAAGCTGATACTCTGACACGAGACGCTGATGCTCCTGCATGTAGACACCCCAGCAGGCAGTGGTCTGATATCCCTTCATGTATCTATATACCTGCATATATTGTTTTAGCACTATGCTAGAAATCTATCATCCATTTACTTTCTTGGTGCTTATAATCGTTTTTATCAGTTTCTGTTGTATGGTTGTTGCATCAAACACATTTTACACTAGAATGACACTGGCTCAATAAATGCTTCTTGAAAACATCCCCATCGTTTATTCTGTGTATCTCTCTGAGACAAAGTGAGCACGAGTGACTGAGCGAAAAGTACTGTACTGTTTCCATGATCCCTGAAAGGTCGATTTAGGCTTGGTAAAAGGATTATTTTGCCATGGGGAACTTGTAGTTATAAAACTGCACACTCAGGCTGCAGGGGCAGCTATGGAGATATGCTTTGTCTTGTCACTTTAGTGGTGACAAAATAAGTGCTGCAGTTCACTAGTGACATTTAACTTACAGGCCCTAGGCACCCTGGGTATCAAATACTAGGGACTTATAGGTAAGTAAAATGTTCCAATTAGGATTTTTTATCAAATTGACAAGTTTTTAGGGACCAGAGCAGATGCACTGAGGCAAGTTTAGCAGGGTCCCAGTGTACAGAATCCAAAAACTAGGAGCCTTGGCTAAAACATGGGGGTAACCATGCAAAAAAAGGGGCTTTTCCAACAAAAACCATTTCCTGTTCTACTTTGCTGACATAAAGTCAGAGCAACACAGGTGAATTCTACCATTTTCTTCATCATCAACTTAACCAAAGCATGGCATATATGTGTAAATGTACGTATTTACTGGTTCAGTACTTGTGCAGGAATGATCTAGGAATGATCTAGTCATTAACAAACTGTTATAATTTTCATACAGATTTGTGTTGGCCGAGGATCCATCAACAAACTCCACGTCCTACAACGCCTGGGCTTGCACCACCTTGGCAAATATGCTCTGCGCTTTGGTTTAACCACTACCGCGCTACCGCGTTTTCCCGCTGTGCGCTGGAATTTCAAAAATGCGCGGTTTGTGACAAAGCCAGCTCGTCATCCGCGTAGCGCAGGTAACGCCCATGACGAGCTGGCTTTGTCATCCGCATCGAAGGGGTTAAGGAACCAGGTCACTGTAATTGTAGTCTGAAGGTCAGAAATGCCAGGCGTGGCCATTTACCCTTTATGAGAGAAAGCAGTCAGGCAAATGAACTTTAAGTCAAGATTTCAACCAGAAACCGCATACCGGTATGTACTTTTGCAGTATGAGGCTAAATGCACTGAGTAGGTCTTTGAGCACCTGCGGGTGAGCGCGAGAGGTGGAATCTGGGCTACATTTGCAAACACATGATTAATCACTTAGCTCGCGCTCCAGCTGGGCACATTTGTCACTACCTGTCATGGCAGTGAAAATGACACAGCGTGACCCTCCAGATAACAATCAAACTGTGCCTGACTGGAGTTCTCTGCCCTACTGCGGAAGTGGAAAAATCAATACGTCCTTTTCTCCTGTAAATTACAAGGTGAATTTAGGTGAGCAGCACACAATCAAAACTCTGATGCGATGACAGGATGGCAGAGTAATTTCAGAAAAAATCAAGCCTTGAACGATTGTGTGTCATACTTTTAGTTCAGGAAATACTAATGGTCGCAGCTAGACCCGGGAGCACAACTATCTGCAGAAGTGTCGAAGGGAGAACATGGCCGAGTTCAGTGTTAGACAACTTTGAAATGTGCCTCATGCACTCAAATCTGCTCGTTCACTTTTCTAGTGTCGGCAACAAGATATAGATAACAGTACACGAAATCTAAAGAACTGATTTTCCGTAAGTCATATTAAATATTTTCTTATTAACTATAAGTATCCAAAGCCAAAGCTGCATGCTCCCCCATTGGCTGACATGTTTTCTGTTTCCCAGAGCATTGGAGGTAAATATAACATTTTCATAGCAATTTGGGTTTCTGTTAAACATCTTCCATTGATTGTTAATATCCGTTTTGTTTTTTTACGTATGTCTAAATTGTACTGCACTCTTTCTTAATGACACTTATATAATGACCACTCACGACATTCCATTTTATTTCACGTTTTTATGGGAGAAAGCACCTATGATATTAGTGGTTGTCGAGCTCACTGAGCTCTTTAGGGCCATTGGAAATGTAAATGTATATTTGAACATTTTATTCACATCTAATATTCACATCTAATATCTGACCCTTAAACTAAAAGCATATTCATACGACAAATCGCATTTTCAGGCAAAGTCACGATAAAAAAGAAATATACAGACTTTCATTTCATAATGTGAAACAATAGACCATGCGTACTCACAAACTTTCTCTCAGGGGCCAAATTTACAGTGTGGTTTGTGGCCGAGGGCCGCACTGGTGGGGGCGGGGTCAGTGGGGGAGGGGGGCGGGCTTAGAGCAAAAAAAAAAAACTTTGACCATGAGGTTGAACACTGGCTCCTGCAGCGGACGCCTTTGTCCACTGAGCCACCAGACCGGGTATACACACATCTTTCTCTCTCTCTCTCTCTCTCTCTCTCTCTCTCTCTCTCTCCCTGTTTCTCTCCCGATCTCTCTCTCTCTCTGTCTCCCTCCCTCTCTCTCTCTCTCTCTCTCTCTCTCCTTCGCCCTCTCTCTCTCTCCCTCTCTCTGTCTCCCTCCTTCTCTCTCCCTCCCTCTCTCTCCCTCTGTCTCCCTCCCTCTGTCTTCCTCTGTCTGTCTCCGTCTGTCTCCCTTTGTCTGTCTACCTCCCTCTGTATCCCTCTATCTGTCTCACTTCCTGTCTCCCTCCCTCTGTGGCCCTCCTCTCCCTGTCTGTCTCCCTCTCCCTGTCTCCCTCCCTCTGTCTGTCTCCATCTGTCTGTCACCCTCTGTTTCCCTCTCTCTGTCTCCCTCTCTCTGTCTCCCTCTGTCTCTGTCCCTCTGTCTCTTTCCCTCTGTCTCCCTCTGTCTTTCTCCCTTCCTCTGTCTGTCTCCCTCCCTCTCTCAGTCTCCCTCTTTCTGTCTGTCTCCCTCTGTCTCCCTCCGCCTGTCTCTCTCCCTCTGTCTCCTTCTCTCAGTCTCCCTCTCTCTGGCTCCCTCTCCCTCCCTCTGCCTCCCCCTGACTTCCACCCTCTGTCTTCCTCTCCCTCCATCTGTCTCCCTCTACCTCCCCCTGACTCCCTCCCTCTGTCTCTCTCTGCCTCCCTCTGTCTCCCTCTCTCTGTATCCCTCTGTCTCCTCTCTCTGTATCCCTCTGTCTCCCGCTGTCTCTGTCTCTCTCCCTCTCCATCCCTCTGTCACCCTCTGTCTCCCTCCCTCTCCCTCCCTCTCTCTCTGTCTCCCTCTCTGTCTGTTTCTGCCTCTATCTGTCTGTCTGTCCCTGTCTCCCTCTCCATCTCTCTGTCTTTGTCTGTCTCTGCCTCTATCTGTCTGCCCCTGTCCCTGTCTCTGCCTCTATCTGTCTCTGTCTGTCCCTGTCTGTCTCAGTCTCTATCTCTGTCTGTCTCTGTCTCCCTCCCTCTCTCTCTCTGTCCCCCTCTCTCTCTCTCTACCCTTCCCCCTCTCTCTCTCTCTCTCTCTCTCTCTCTCTGTCTCCCTCTGTCTCCCTCTGTCTCACTCACTCTGTCTGTATCCATCTGTCTCCCTCTCTCTGTCTCCAATACTCTCTCTCCCTATGTCTCCTTCCCTCTGTCTCCGTCTGTCTCTCCCTATCTGTCTCACTCCCTCTGTCGCCCTCCTCCCTCTGCCTGTCTCCCTCTGTTTGTCTCCCTCCCTCTGTCTCCCTCCCTCTGTCTGTCATCCTCTGTCTGTCTTTCTGTCTCCCTCTGTCTCCGTCCCTCTGTCGCCCTCCTTCTGTCTCCCTCCCTCTCTCTCTCCCTCTATCTCCCTCTCTCTCTGTCTCCCTCTCCCTCTCTGTCTCCCTCTCTCTCTCTGTCTCCCTCTCTCCCTCTGTCTCCCTCTCTCCCTCTGTCTCCCTCTCACCCTCTGTCTCCCTCCCTCTGTCTCCCTTCCCCTGTCTCCCTCCCTCTGTCTCCCTCCCTCTGTCTCCTCTGTTTGTCACCTTCTGTCACATCACCCCGCGCAAGTGGCAGCCCAGGCTGAGACAACTTCCTGGGCACACACACAGCCGCACCGCAGTACTTCACAGGTCAGACCATTTACTTGTTAATAAGGCTTTGCTGTATTTCACCTCTTCTTAGTGCCCCTGCATCTTCACTCTGCATATCGCTAGAACTGCCTGACCCCCATAGAACAGAGTCTTTAGGAGTTAGAGCTGCTGCCGCGGTGTTTGCTAACACTTAAAAAAACAACAACACAAAAAAACATAGGTACAATGTCTGCAAGGTCCTCGGGCCGCCAAGGAAGTATTGCTTGGCTTCTGGTGTCCCGCGGGCAGTACTATGAGTACCCGTGCTTTAGACAATGATTTCTAAACCAACAAAAACAGCATTGCTCCTAACTGTCACGTTATTTCATTGTATGCTTAATTTGTTTTTGGCATGCCTTTTCAAAAATTGGATACTCTAGTAATTTTGTAAACTCCGGGTCAGGTAGCAAGATTCACTAACTTCTTTTTAACTGTCTTACTACTAACTAAGTCGTCCGTGACCGATTTCTCATGAATTGAATTCAATTATAGACAGTATGTGTTATGTAGAGTACTACAACACTGATACTCAATATCCCAATGAAATTTCTCATGCATGCACTCAATTGTTATTTATGATTACATGTATTGAGAAACCACACATAAAATAGCGCCAAACAGTTCAAATGAGTTCAAACAGAAACATTTATTAGTTGACTAGACAAGGAAATTCTTTTAATTAATTATAGGTTGCGCGCAATAAAGGAGAAAAAGTAGGGGAGTGGTAGTGGTGGGTGGTGAGAGTGCAAATCACAGGAACAGGACAGATACAATTGGATGTTTTTAGAATCACTGGTAATCAAAACCAGACAATGAAGACCTGTCCGATGGATAACATTCATTTACATGTAATCTGAAAATTTACAATGTGCAATTGATGCATCTTTCAAAGAAATGTCGGATAGGGAGCAGGTACAGGTCTTGTGAAGTGGAGGGCATCGACGTTTCGACTCGGCTGATGCATGGAGGAAAATTTAAGCCTCAGCTGCGAGTCTTCATCAGGACTGGATAAGGCAACCTTCAAGTAAGAATGCTAATTAGACGAGGCGCTATGTGTGTGGTCAAACTGTAAGGTCAAGTTGGAAGGCACTGACACTTTCGATACGATACACAAGGGATTGAATGAGTATGAGGAAATCGCCCGGCAGGCAGCTAGCTTGCGCATTGGCTAGCCCTGGTTGCCTTGTTAGACTATAGAATATCGTGTAACAGTAGTCTAATTTAGATTCACATTGGCTAATGTGTTTCCTACTATACAGACCACTGTTCATATGTGGATAGTTTCATGGTTGTAGGGCGCTCTCTGCACCTATCACCATAATAATAGGGATCATTATTATATGAGGCACATAGGGCTAATCAGCTACATACATTGTTTTACATGTGTCCTACAGTGTAAATACTGCATATATGTGGATATGTTCACTATTGCATTCCCTGTCACTCTATTCATTATATGTTTTTAATTGTATATACACTGTCATGCACTGTACTGTCCACTCGATTCATACCATGATCTTAATTGTATATACACTGTCATGCACTGGACTGGACACCAAATGTATCCGTCCTTTCTTATTGAATATTATTTTGCCCGTATTGTTTACACTGTATATATGATGTGTGATGGCCTTACACTGCATAGATCGCAATTCTGAAAAGTCTGATTGGGAGACTCTATGTATTGTTTACTTTCTGCAATACATCCACACCGGGGCCATCTGCAACATGCAGTGACCCGGATGGTGCTCTGAGCCTCTGGGCTTGATTTTACATTACGAACGGCGCTTGACAAGCGTTCACGTTATGCACGTTCGTTCACGGCTTAATTACCGGCGCGGCTGTTTCCGCATTCCTTGCCCGTGAATGCTTGAAGCAACATGGATTGTCTCGAGGTCTCTGCAATTAAGGTACAACATTGACCCTTCACTACAGGCATGTTTATGGTATTAATCAGGTCCATCTGCCACCACTGAGCCGAGGCTTCTCGGTGGGTGACGCTGAGGTGGTGATTGCTCTTTAGTATCTCCACGAAGCATAATCCGCTGACAGGGACCACATAGCGGTCTTTTTCCCCTTGTATAATACTTATACTCATCTCGGGGGCTTAGTAATTGTCTTTACTTCGTTTATATTATGGCCATCCTGTCCCCCTTTTTGGTTCACCAGCGAATATAACAGAACTGGGGCATTGATCACCTCCCCCCTGACCATTTAGAAACAGGCTATCATGTGTCAGGTTTACACCGTATCTAGTGTATCTATGCAGAGACTGACACATGGTTTTATTGTTCCTTAGGGAAGCGATTGACCTCACATTCATCATTAACGGATGTTTTCATAATATGGTGTTTGAAGTAACTGCGCACCCATGATTCCTGTACCCCTGGCGGAATTGGGCCATTGGGTTAGTTGTTGGACTACATACCTGAGTAGCCAGGCCTGGCACCGGAATTAGGTCAGTGCCTTCCAACTTGACCGTACAGTTTGACCACACACATAGCGCCTCGTCTAATTAGCATTCTTACTTTTAGGTTGCCTTATCCAGTCCTGATGAAGACTCGCATCTGAGGCTTAAATTTCCCTCCATGCATCAGCCGGGTCGAAACGTTAATGCCCTCCTCTTCACAAGAACTGTACATGCTCCCTATCCGACATTTCTTTGAAAGATGCATCAATTGCACATTGTAAATTTACAGATTACATGTAAATGAATGTTATCCATCGGACAGGTCTTCATTGTCTGGTTTTGATTACCAGTGATTCTAAAAACATCCAATTGTATCTATCCTTATTCCTGTGATTTGCACTCTCACCACCCACCACTACCACTCCCCTACTTTTTCTCCTTTCTCGTGCGCAACCTATAATTACTGAAAAGAATTTCCTTGCCTAGTCAACTAATAAATGTTTTTGTTTGAACTAATTTGAATTGTTTGGCGCTATTTTAGGTATGGTTTCTCAATACATGTATTCATAAATAACAATTGAGTGCATGCATGAGAAAGTTCATTGAGATATTGAGTATCAGTGCTGTAATGCTCTACATAACACACACTGTCTATAATTGAATTGAATTCATGAGAAATCGGTCACAAACCACTTTTCCATTCCCGTACTGCTCCCAGATCCGCCTTGACCTTTTGGGTTACCCCGTTATCTATAATGGTTACTACTGAGTAAAGCAAGATGGCTTAACCTTCTGTTTATAAGAATTATATTCCGTGCAAATAAGAGTATGTGGCAGTATCTCTACTGTTGAATCAATTGATGGACGGAATGCTGAATCCCCTCACACCTGGAAACCAGTCCCAAGATGTATATTTCCGGTTCAGGGAGGACCTGACTTGGCAATTTTCAGCTGGACTGTTCCCATGAGGTACAGGGTCAAGACTGATTTGCATATGGCTGGGCCCGAACTGGAGTGGCACAGTGAGCAAAAAAGCAATGGATTTAACAAGGATCTGTGACTGGGGTGAATGTTTGACTGTGTTTAGCATCCCGTCCCTCATCCTTTTGTTTAGGTATTGTTGCCCTAAGCGGGAAGAGTATCCCCACACGTGAGTCTCGTGTTCACTGTGCCACTGAATCCAAGTGAATCTGCTGATGAGGGATTAAAACCCCAAAACCGGTCCGAGCTTGCTTGTATCCGGTCCAGGAAGAACGTGGCTAGGCACTTCGGGCTGGACTGTTCCCATAGTGAGCAGGTTCAAGACCGATTTGCCTATGGTTGGGTCCAAGGTGGGGTGGCATGGTGAGCACAAAAACGAACCCTGATCTGTGACTGGGGGTGAATGTTTGACAATGGTCATCATTCCTTCCATCATCTTGTTGTGTTGGTATCCCTATTTACCAAAGTAAAAATGCACTCACAGGGCTTTTGAATAATGTAGTGGAAATGATTTTAATGTAAATTAGCCTGCCTTTGTTATTTAGCTACAACTGAGATCAGACCTCCGAAGACTGGATATAGACCTCTCCTGTCCTCACTGATAATTATACTACGACTATTGATTGAGTGGTTTTTGGACAAACCCATTTCAGCCCACAACCTGTCACTCCCATTAAAATACAAATGTGTTTCTGAAGTTCACAAATTTCCAGACAGGCTTCCAGTCCTTCCGCGAATCCACTTCACAACTCTCTATATCGTTCATGGAATGTTTCCTATTGATAACTGTCAGTTTTTTCTAGTTCTGACCTTTGAGACAGCTGTCAAACCAGGCTATGGTTTTTCTCAAACAAAGCATACATAACATATGGACACAGAGGGGTTATTGGTCATTAGGCTTCATCAATTGGTCTGTGAAATTGTCATTCACATTTTGCTTCTGTCCACCACAGCATACAGTATAGGGCAATAGGTCAGTCTACTTTATCTATTGGCTACTTCTTTTTGAGTGATTGCATAAACCCTATACACATTGTCCACATCCATATAAAAATAGTTCCTTTCTTTTCATGCAAAGCTGTTTCAAAGAGTGTTTTCGTATTTTCTTTATTTTTTCTAAGAACTTTAAATAACGGCTATTAATTTTGCCTGCATGCCTTTACAAAGTGTTTACATGGCATTGTAACATTTTAAGTGCTTGCGATTTGACTACTTAGTTAGGTGGTGATTTATTCTTCTTTGCTTCATAAATGATAATAATACCAATAAAAATGGTGGAACTGCAGGTCTTATTATTTTTAAAAGAAAACACTAATAGCCTTATTGGTGAATGCTGTTTACATTAAAATATATTAGCCTTATTGGTGAATGCTGATTAAATTAAAAATATTTATTGTAAGCATAAGGTGGCCATGTTTAGGTGAAAGACCCTTTTTTTATTTAATTTTTATGGGTAATGCTTGCAAATTTTTTTTTAACTATCCATCACACCAGTTAGCCAAGGCCAAACCTTTTGGTTTTGCCAATGCTTTTTTTAAATGGTGCAGGCATGTACCATTTTGCACTCTCCATTCCAGTTCCAGCTGTTTGCTTTCTGTTCGTCCTTTGAAACATTCTCAGTTAGATGGCTAGGCTGTTTCTGTACTTGTCCAGTAGCTAAGGAATGGGCTTCATCTGGCTCTTCACAAATTGGCCCTTCCTAAAGGCTTTCAGAGGACCTTCAAGACATACTTTTCCTTTTAATGACTTCAACTACTGCTTTTGTATCTTCTAATGCCTTATTGTCCTGGCACAAAGAACCCTCGAGGCATTGGTGCCCTTATAATTACCACACTCACTGAAGCTATTACCCCACCCTCCGAAGGAGTGAGGGCGCTTTGGCAGAAGCTAAAATGTAACCGCACTTAAAATATAAGTCTATGAGCTCTATGCTTATCTTGTCTCCTCCTTTACCAAAACTGATGACTCCAAGTGATGCAACATCTCACCTGCCTTTGGTTCCCCATCTATAAATGAAACAGCCAGCTAATTCCTAAGGCAGCCCCCCCATCAAAGTGTGAGGTGCTTTCCCTTTTGTTATCGGGCACACTCAATTTTGTATAGCCAGAATGGTAATTAGGAATATCCCCAACAGTCGCTTGCCTATGTCAGAGTAGTATGGCTGTGGTTTGTCTCATACACAGTCAGGATCTGGCTCTGTCCACTTCATATCAGCCTTTGTTGCATTATGTATGGCTGAAGTATTCCATTATGCCTGCTCAATACTGCATGACTTGTAACAATCTCTGGAACCTCTGCATCGCTTCATTACAGGACCAGAACCTCAGCAATATACCTGAACAAACGGTGGCATTGAATATTAGCTTGGGCATATTAGCTTGCCCTCCCCTTCAATTTCCAGCCCCCTCTATTGACTTCACTTCTTACCGCTCAATTCTGAATAGATTCACGGATGGTGAAGAATAATAACGTAACTGTAGTGGGTTGGTCCAGATAACAAAGGATAACATATAGCAATAAGAGAGTAAAGGATACATTATACCTACTCTTTTATTTATCCATCTTTCTTTTTTGGAAACAGATAATCAAGTAGAGTATGATATGTAAGCAGTGCCAGTTGAGAGGGTTGTATGGCATTATAACGCGGGCTTTTACCCCATGTGCCATTACAACACTGTTTTTACAACGCAAGTCGTTACAACGACTTGCACTGTAAGCGCTGGATAGTGCAATAGTTTAATTTTCTATTCCAACTCCAGCCCACGTTACAGTTGGAATAGAAAATTAAACTATTCCCTATCCAACAGCGCCCTCCAGCGCAAGTCGTTGTAACGACTTGCGTTGTAAAAGCAGCGTTGTAATAGCAGCACGGGGTAATGCCCGCGTTGTTATGGCTGTTTACCAGTTGAGAGTATATTAAGGATGATGAAAAAGTATTCCCAACACTCATCAAATAGAGTATTTGTGCTCAAAGCTGAATTCAACAAGTAGTGCCTGCAGAATGTATGCATGGTGGCACATGTGGCTGCTTTGCATGTCTCACAATATAGACTTTCACACAATCCTGGAACGTTACAAAGCTGCCTTACTGGAGTGGGAAAGAATTCCTTTAGGAACCTGGGGCTAGATGTAGGTAATTCTATTTTACCACTTCTTAAATACCGAATTTTACCGATTCGGTATTTAAGAAGTGGTAAAATAGAGGGGGGGGGATGTAGGTATTTCTGAATCGGTAAATACCGAATCGTTAAGATTCGGTATTTACCGATTCTGTAAATACCGATTCGGTAATGCCCATTGATTCCTATGGGCATTGAAGCCCATAGGAATCAATGGGCATTACCGAATCGGTATTTACCGATTCGGTAAATACCGATTCCAGCAAGGGTGCAGGGGGTGTCACTTTGACACCCTCTAGCACCTCAAAGACGGGCATGTGTGTATGGCACACAGACATGCCCTAAGGGCATGTCTGTCTGTCACATGGCTAGGTGTGCATGCACACATGTGCATGCACACCTGGATTCGGTATTTTACCACCCAATTGGATTGGGTGGTAAAATACCGAATCTGTAAGGCCTTTGGGACTCAGAAGAGTCCCACCTACATCTGGGATTTACCGAATCTGTAAAAATACCGATTCGGTATTTTACAAAATCGGTAAATTTACCGATTCGGTAAATTTACCGAATCTGTAAAATGATGCACCTACATCCCAAATACACATTTACCGGTCGGTAACGGCCGAAATCGGCCGTTACCGGTCGGTAAATGGCCTCCTACATCTGGCCCCTTATCCCTATGAGTTGTAATAATGAGAAATCCAGGCTAAATATTTAAAGGCAAATGGGTTTCTTCACTTTGTTCGTACCACGCTTTTTTACAATATGCATCATTAGGAGGTGTGGAGTATAGAAAAACCATTAGAGCGGTATGTGTAAAACGTAGGAATAGTTTGGTCATTGGATAGTGAAACGTTTTAGCCTACGATAAATCAGGCAAAATGAAGAAAACTGAAAGAAATAGCTGGTTTTTTTGTGTTTTTTTAAAAAGTACTTTTATTTCCAAAGTAGTTAATAATTAATTAAACACAATACCACACAGAGATCCAAGCTATAGGAAATCACAGTGTATCCATGCGTTGGGCATTGTCATTTGAGTCATTCTGAATCTATGTATTCAGGGCCATTTCTTTATTAGACCTTTCAGGCAGAAGAGGACAGACGGAACAGTTATCAACCACCAACAGGAGCCGATTTACAACACACAGCCACAGGTCTTTAGTGCGTTAAATATAAAGATGGTGCTCTGTGACAATGGTAATCCCCCATGGTATTGCCATACCACTCGGACTACACAGTTATTTAAGAGCAAATATATCTATTTTATTTATGCAATTGTACATAGCGCACACATGGCCCAGAAGCAGCAGAGCTCTCCACAGAGATAGATCAGGGTAGTGATCTTAGATCTCCACAGGACACGCTTCACTTTGTTTTATTGTTTAAACTGTTCTCATTGCCAAGAAAATTATTCCTACGGCCTTTGCTAAAGAGTTTGAAGTTTAAGCAGGCTAAAGTGGCACTTTTGCACTTGCAGTTGTTCCCAAACTCCTTTACCCTCCACGCAGTGATTTGCTTTTTGCGGGCAGCTCATAGATCTAGGCTATCTAGAATTGATTGATCTCTCACTGTTTTGCATTGATGAGGTCATTGTTGGTGCAATGGGGTGTATAGTACTATATTCTCGGGGTTTCAATAACTTGTCTTGTTTTAAAAAGCTGCATTGTTTTATCAGTGTGTAATAACTTTTCTTTTAAGATTGTATTATTGGATCTTTTATGGATGCATTTTCATCCGAATAAGAAAATAAATTATTATTCTAAGGCGATGCAATCGGTGCCACCGCACTGGAGCAGACTTCTGGGGGCACTGTGTTGTGAAATATGCAGAGGATTTAAAAGCACCTGCTGCAGCGTTCCTTGCCTTCATCAATTTTCAAGCAACAATAAAAATGTGACGATAACTCTGGTGATTAATGGACCTGCTGTGGAGCGATCCAGTTTTGTCTAGTGGAGTTTTTGACTCATCATAAAGTAGCCCAGGGGGTTAATATGCCTGCTGCAAAGCACATGACGCATGCAGATCACAGAAGTGCATATAATGTAAATAGTTCAGCGGGTTACTGCTATTGACGGAAGGTGCCTTATGTTACTTGCAATTTATAAATTAAAATCCTAATATAGAAGAGTGAGCTATTACCTGCAATGAAAGAGCTGTGTGGAAACTGCATGGTATAAGTTAGAGTGTTATGTTTTTTCTCCAGTGTTTCATTATCCTAATTTTGCAAAAAGGGTTCAATTAGGTAGAAATCAATTCTTATTAGTTAAGACAACCCTCAGCCTTGATGGCACGTTTTGAATTTAGAGTTTGTGCTTCTGCAGATCAAGCACTGTTAAACTATACTGCCTACCAGTATGGATGACATGTGACTCCCATGCCTTCTTATGCAACATTTCCTATACGCTGTTTTACACGTGTGATTCATTGTCTCTGTGTAATGTGAGTGTGGTGTAAACTGCTCTGACGCCCTACACTGGTAGGAGTAGCGCTATAAAATAAAATAAAAGCATTTGCGAGAGAGTGGTTATGGAGACTTGAGGGTCAATGTTAGGGGTTGTTATAAGGGAATTCATGGAGAAGAGGTCATTGGGGGTCCCAACAAACATTGTCACACCGGGCGCCACCAGCGCTAAAGCTGGCCCTGAGATAGATTAACAGTTACAGAGTATAATATAATCAGAAGTGGAACAAAAAAAATGTAGTATTGGGTTACAAGTAGGTTATATACGTACATTACATAACAACAGTAAGTTCATTTATACAATGACAAAAATACAGAGAAGGTAGAGTTCTGAAGCTTAAGTAGAAGGGAGAATAGGTGTCTGCAGGAAAAGAGGAAGCAAGTAGCAAAGGAAAGCCGAGATCCTGGACTGAGGGACATCCAGGGAGGAATTAAGTGTGACTAGAGGAAAGAAGAGAAGTGAGAAGGGACAGAAGAGAAGAAAAGACTAGAATGGTAAAGAAGGGTCACCATGTCTAATGAGCATATATGGAACCTGAGCAGAAATTAACTCACAGTTTGAAGGCTGTGAATATTTATATTGTCTTTTTTAAAGAAAAACATGTTATGCAAGCTTGAACGGAAGCTTCTGGGTCATTCCTTCCCAGGTAAGTTCTTGACAATTACTGCAACAGTTGGAGGCCCTGCAGGAGCCCGCGCGCTATAACGTCAATTACCGTTTGTACGCCTCACCACACGTTGTCAATGGCGTCAGTCCTGGTCACGTGACACATACTACCTCCGGAGACACTTTTCAATCCATCCATCCCCTGCAGTGTGTTTTATGCAGTTCTGTGAACATTTCTACTACGGAAAACACGATTTGAATGAAACAATACGTTTATCAATTTATGCGCAATGCTTTACAGCTTTTGAAGAACATGCGCTCAATGTGTAAGTCCCGCTTTAAAATCAAATTAAAGCCATCAGTTTTGGAGTATTATAATCCTATTGCCGAAACGGCAAAGTTTTCTGAGAGAAATGCTGCTGCTGTGAAATCAAAAAGAGAGCAGAGAGCACTCTTTATGGAGACAGAGTCACTTCAGCTGACAGCGTGATTAAATTTTAAGCAGTTAACAGCACTTACGGGCTGTGCATTGTCAGGGTACATGATGTACCCGTAGCTCAGAATGCGAGGCCATTAAAACGTACATACTGTGCACCACTTGAATCTGCAGCGCAGCGAAAAATAATACTATTCTAGAACTCGCCTCCTCTCTATATAAAGCTAAAAATAAAGAATATTGCAAACACCATTAACTTCCTGGAAGGTTCACACCCTCAGCGGCGATGCTAGCCAGTAATGTCTAATGTTAGGAAACTGGGGACCGTTTTCACTAATTGTCATACAGCTAAACGTACTGTTTGTTTTCTCCTCTGACATCGGATCAGTTGCCCATCTCTCTCGATCTCTCTGCAAATATTACATTCAACATCGAAAATTGATTTAAAAACTGTTTTTATTATGTAAAAGAAACGCGCAATATATTTTTCTATTTCACGCTTTTTTTTTAGTTAAGTAAAAAGCAACCGAAAAAATAAAAGAATAAGTCTTTCAGCACAGTCAATGTCCATTATTGGAGCTAATTGTTCCCTGTGGTGGGCTCCTATAATCAAGTCAAGAGCAAGTATATATTCATACACATTCATTTTCTGGTAAACGCATTGTGTATCACAAGTAGTTATATATTCAGCAATTGAATGTAATAAGACTGTTTAACACCTAGGTTATCATGAGGCAAATAAAAGGACCGATCACAGGAATCCATCTTGTATTTATTTATTTATAAAGTTTTATATAGCGCTAATATGACCCACAAGGGTATCAGAGCGCTTTACAATACACTGGGGCATATTATCAAGGGGCTTTATCTCCGCTTTTTTGGCTTTAAAAGCCAAGAAAGCGGAGATAAAATTATCTCCCTATTACCAAGCTGTCGCAAACACCAGTTAGCGACAGCTAATAGGAGATAGTGACCATCTTGGGCCCCGCTTTGCATGTCAGTGATATTTATCACTAATGACATGCAAAGTGGGCGTGCCAAGATGTTAGCGACTGAAAACAGTCGCTAACATCGCTATCTCCTATTACCAACTTTTGGAGATATTCACGCTAAGCGCGAATATCTCTAAAAGCTAACACTTGCCCAGGAGCAGTTCTTAGCCATGTTATCCAATGGGAGGTGGATAACATGGCTAAGAGCATTTGCTCGATAATGCATGAATATCGCTGACTTTTCAGCGATATTCATGCATTGCGGCCGTTTTTTATCGCATTTGCGATAAACCTTGCTAATAGCAAGGTTTATCTGCGATAAAAATCGCCGATTTGCGGCGATAATTTTTGTCTCTAAACAAGTTAGAGACAAAAATTATCTCTATTGGTTGGTAATATGCCACACTGTTATTAAACATTAGATGATTAGGGTAATATACATACATTGGAAAATAGACATTTAATACAAACGAGGTAGACATTGGTATATGGATAGCATAGGTGGTTAATACTCATCAATGAATTAAAGTCTTAGGATGTGAATTTGTTCATCATAAGCATTTTTATTTCTTTTTTGAAGGAGGTAAAGGAAGAGATTCTGTGTACATCTGGAAGTAGGGAGTTCCAAATCTTCGGTGCGATCCCTGAGAATGCTGTGCAACCAGTTCTCTTTTATGGAAGAATTGTGGTTTCATTAGTAGTGAACTTGCACTTCGTGACTGCCTCCTCCTGACAGCTGTAGCTTTTGTGCTAAGTAACTGGGGGCATTGCTATGCAGGGCTTTATGGGCCATGCAGTGATCTTTAGTTGTATTCTTGCCGCGTAGGATAGCCAATTCAGAACTCTCAAGGTCGGAGAAATGTGGTTATTTCTTTTAGTTCCTGAGACCAGTCTGGCCGCACCGTTAAGAGATGCCCTCAGTGGCGCCAGCTTGTATTTGGGAAGACCGCATAGAGTGGTGCTTCCTTAGTCCAATATTGGTAACACTAGGGCTTGTACCACCATTTTTAAGTGAGTCTGTGGGAGGAAGGGTTTAAGTTTCCTTAGGATACTCATCTGATGATTACCTCCCTTGGCGGCATTATTGATTTGCGCCTGCATATTAAGTATTTGTCTAGGGTGACTCCAAGGATTTCGAGGAGTCAATGATGTGGGGAGCTCAATCAAAGGAAGTTAGATGCTTCAGCCATAAGTCTATCTTGGGAGTGTGATTGGGGGGGAGATGAGAAAGAATTCAGGGGCATATTACCTAGCAATAGCGATATTTATTGCTAAGCAGGGTTAGCGGGAATAATTTTATCGCCGCGCTACGACGATTTTTATCGCTGAGATACCTTGCTATCATCAAGGTTTATCTCAGAAACGATAAAAATCACTCGAAATGCGTGATTATCGCTGGAAATACAGCGATATTCACACATTATCGTGACAATGCTCTTAGCCATGTTATCCACCTCCCATTGGATAACATGGCTAAGAACTGCTCTGGGCAGGTGTTAGCTTTTGGAGGTATTCGCGCTTAGCGCAAATATTTCCAAAACTACGCCTTTGTAGGTAATAGGAGATAGCGATGTTAGCGACTGTTTTCAGTCGCTAACATCTTGGCATGTCCACTTTGCATGTCATTAGCGATAATTATCGCTGACATGCAAAGTGGGCCCCTAAATGCCCGTTATCGCCTACAAGCTGTCGCTAACTGGTGTTAGCGACAGCTTGGTAATAGTGCGATAAAATGATCGCAGCATTAGCGGGGAAAAAGTCCCGCTAAAGCGTCGATAATGGCCCTTGGTAATATGCCCCTCAGTTTTTTTGGTGTTAAGCAGGAGGTGGTTGCCGGTGAGCCAACTTTGAGTATTATGTAGAATAGCGTTGAGGGAGATGAAGTCATCTGGAGAGAAGATTCTCATATACAGTTGTGTGCTTTCCGCATACTGGTGATATAAAATGTTCGCAGAGTTCAGCGCATTTGCCAGGGGTTCCATGAGTCGATTAAAAAGAATGGGTGATAGTGCTGAGTCCTGTGGAACACCTATGGTGACTATGGAGGGTTGAGAAAGTGATTGCTTCATCTTGATTCTTTAGGTTCTGTTCTTTAGGAAGGAGGTAAACCATTCTAACACTGGGCCAGTTAGGCCCATCCTTCATTCCAGTAGGGACAATAGGTTGTCATGCTTAACCCTGTAAGTTTAAGGTTACGCAAGAGTAGGTGATTATTAAGTGGTCTTTTGTTTGTGAAGTTGTTAAATGGTTAACACTCGCCTTTCTTTCATAATTACGAGACATTTGAACCTTTCAGGCCTGTTTTCGGAATACCTAGCTGAATAAACACATACCATAGCAGTTTGGCTCGAATCTCAGTATATCAGAATTTAGGCGACAGTTAAGTAAAAAGCAGTCCTGTGGTTAAACAATACCTTCACTACGGAGACCTTCCTGATATGTTGCTTTTATTTTTAGCAGTTTAACTTTTTGGTAGTTCACATAGCTTGAAAACACAAACTCTCCAAGTTAACGTACATATATTTTCACTCAAAAAGCAAATGTTACAGGGACGTTATACTTAGGTTCAGATTTTACACATAAAGCCATAGAAATTCAGCAGTTATAGCTATACAAAAAAACTATAACTCGTTCCCTTAGGTAAGTATAACTCACGTCCCCGGCGTGAACCGTTTTCTAATCAATAATTTCATTGCAAATGTTGCCGGAATATTATCAATAATGTCATAGAAAGGCATCATGACTGATATAATATGTGGGGTAATTAGCAGTACATCGCGATGGCACGAGTTATAGTTACTTTAGGGTGCAAGTTAAACTTAAGATAACAATAACTATAACTGCTGAATTTCTATGCTTTTATATGTGTAAAATCTGAACCTTAACTATTACGTCCATGTAACCCTGTTTTTCTTGGTAATTTCTAAGGTTTTTTTTACTTCTATTTCCTAACTATAAAGTCCCTGTAACCTTTGTTTTTTTCCAGTGAATTTCTATGGTTTTCTAATGCTATTTACTAACTGTAATGCACCTGTAACCTTTGTTTTTTTCAGTGAATTTCTAGTGTTTTATTTGACATAAAGTAATATTTAATTACCATACGTTGATCCAACCACCACCTTTGGCCATGCGCTGCATGTGGCTAACCCCCGCATGCAGTCAACTCCAAGCTGCACACGGCCTTTGGCCGTGCGCGGCATGGAGTTGGTCGAAACGTCGAGCCTGCTCCCAGGTCCAGCAGCCAACCCCTGCTTGCACCCAACCCCACACATCGCACAGCCTTTGGCCATGCACAGCAGGGGGTTTGGCCACAAGACCTGGCCTGCAGCCTGCCCCTGTGGCCAATCCCCCAAAGGCACCAACCTGCAGGCCCCTTCCCTAGGCCCTTCACATTTTTTAAAGGGAGTGGGGCATGAGGCCTCCCTCTCTGGGCCATTTGTAGCCCTGTGGACCTCATTCCCCAGATACATCTTTCAGGAGGACGGGGGCACATGACTCCCTCTCCCCAGGCAGATTTGGGCCCCAGGGACTCCATCCCCTGGGGCCTGGCACCATATTTAATGGGGAGTGAGGCACACCGCCCCTCTCCTGGGCTGATTTCGACCCTAGGGACACCATTCATCAGTGCTCGAGGCATTTTTTTTAGAGGAGGGGGGTATGTAGCAACTCTCTCTAGGCTGTTTTTGGTCCTGGGGACACCCTCCCCTGGGGCCTACCACTATACTTGGAAGGGGGCACACAGCCCCCCTTTCCGGGGCAATTTCGGTCCCGGGAACTCCTCTCAGGGTCCAGCGATATCATAAAGGGGGAAGGGTGTACACAGCCCGCCTCCCCATCCGAATGTGGCCCTGGGGACCCCATTCCCCAGGGCCCAGCCAACAGAAGATGGGTACTCTTGTGTCCACCCAGGGTAACCACCACACTACTGTTTAGGGTCCGCAGGGAGAGCCCCAAGTCCTACAGGGCTAAATATGAGAAATGTAGGGGGACCACCACCAATGTGTGGGGCCCTCTGCCCCCCCTCCCCACAATGCAGCCCCAGGTACTGCCTCCTCTCAGGGGCATGTCTTTAAAATTAATTATGTGGGCCCCTGGCCCCCAGAGACGACCCACTCCCTGGGGCTTAAATAACAAAGGAGGGGGGGGTCGGGCAGCCCCCCTCGTGTAGCCCTACAATGCACTGAGACCACCACCCGCCAGGGCCGGATCCCGCAATGTCCCGGGCTGCCCACCCCGGGACACTGCATTTCGATATGGCTTCTCCCACCAAGCCATAGCAAACTCAGCTCTGCTTTCAGCAACTGAGAGCAGAACATGCTCTTGCTTGCTGAAAGCAGAGCATATCTGTTTCACTGCCCACTGTAAAGCGAGCAGGGAAACAGACACATTGCTTTGAGATCCAGGGAGCTACATGTTAGCAGCTCCTTGGGTCTCAAAGCAATGCTGGCTACCGCAGGGGCCTTCAGGCTCCCCAGCAGTACACAACATTTCAAAGTGGGTGGCCTTGGTGGGACCAGAGCACCGACAGTACAGGTCTAGGCCCAGGGGATTGGGCACCCGGCCCTCCTCCCTTTAAATAAAAAAGAAAAAAGAAAAGGCCAGGCCCAGGGATGGGACCCCTAGGGTTGATAATGGCCCAGGGAAGGAGGCGGTGCTGCCCATCTTTCTTTATTACCATATTCTTACCATGTCTGGCTCCGGGGTGGGGTGCCCGAGGCCAAAATTGGCACAGGGAAGGAAGGCTACACAGTCCCACTTCCCTTTGGAAACCCCCCAAAAATAAAAGACCCGGCAACTCGCCGGAGGCTTCACCCCCTTTCTCCACCACTCTGCAAATACACCTCCTGGCATGCTACTGGTTGGAGGAATACGTCCCCTTGGCTGCTGAGAGTCCTTGGGGTCCAACAAGACCTCCTGTTACCTCCAGTAAGACCCACAAAGTGGGATTGCTGTGAGGTGGTTGGAGGCCTGGGTGCATGACCACTGAAAACCTCTCCGCAACCCCACTGTGTGGGACATGCTAGAGGTAACAGGAAGGGTAGTTGGCACCCAAGTACCCTCATTAGCCTAGGAAATTTCATCACCCTACTAGTAGTGTACCAGGAGGCGCGTTTGCAGAGCGGTGGAGACAGGGGGCATGGCCTCCTACCAGGTCTTAGCAATCCTGCTGTGTGGGACTTACTGGAGGTAACAGGAGGGGTAGTTGGCCCCCTCCTGTCTAGTGACATTGAATAAAGGATGGACACACAGGGTTTGTTGACTTGTTTGACCTTTGCATGAGATATGAGTTTGTTAATCTCATTGTTAGTGGAAAGCCAGGGGGACCACCACTCCAACAGGGTATGGGGTAAGCCATAATATGGGTAATGCAATCCATTTCCCAGTAATATGATATGGCTAATGACCTAAAATATATTTGGACTAAACTACCCTACTATGCACCATAAAGTTTCGAGGGCGCTATGAGAAGCCCAACCAGATATAGTATGCTTACAGGAGACTCACCTGAGAACTATAGATGCTTCCTTCATAAAACACAGACTTTTCCCTACGCAATATTTTAATAGTGGAAAGCCAGGGGGACCACCACTCCAACAGGGTATGGGGTAAGCCATAATATGGGTAATGCAATCCATTTCCCAGTAATATAATATGGCTAATGACCTAAAATATATTTGGACTAAACTACCCTACTATGCACCATAAAGTTTCGAGGGCGCTATGAGAAGCCCAACCAGATATAGTATGCTTACAGGAGACTCACCTGAGAACTATAGATGCTTCCTTCATAAAACACAGACTTTTCCCTACGCAATATTTTGCCTTCATAAAGATAATGATTGCAATACATATAGACTTTACTTATGAAGCACAGTGAATATAAAAAGATAAAAACATGAAGGCAGATATATGTACCTAGAGGGGCTACACCAGAGAAAGCCTTATAACATTCTCAATCTAAATGGCCCCAATCACAGTGGTGGCTCCTCTTCAATGGTGGTGGAGTGTTGTTTCTCTGCCTGGCGCAGAGCCAGCAAACAAAAAACTAAAACAATGCTCCGAGCCAGCTTGTAAATGGAGGGGTGAGGCATGAGAGGGTGAAGGACACATGCATGTGCACTCCCTAAGTACTCATGTGCGTCCAAGGCTGACCAAAACATACATGCACACTTAGGTTTCTACAG
This sequence comes from Lissotriton helveticus, assembly GCF_964261635.1. Classification (NCBI taxonomy): domain Eukaryota; kingdom Metazoa; phylum Chordata; class Amphibia; order Caudata; family Salamandridae; genus Lissotriton; species Lissotriton helveticus. The sequence continues at coordinate 379,931,518 of NC_136069.1, forward strand.
CCTGGCTGCATTTAGCAGCCGGGCTGGAGAAACCCCACAGGCTCAATGACCTGAGAGGGGTGTCTTTCATGCCTGCCCAGGCCAATCTCCGTGCTGCTCTGCAGTATGGGGATTGTCTGGGAGTCTGTCCCAGGTGCTGCTGGAACCCAGGCAGTGGTCAGCAGGAGCGACTTGATGCGGGCAGCGACATTAGTACGTTTTAAAAACTATTATTATTAGCCGGATTCCTGTGCCCCCGTGCTCGCTCACCCCTCTGCTTCCCCCATCAAGGTTGCCCTTTGGCCCCTATCAGCCTTGCAAATTGCATGTGCAATTTGCGCATACCTATTTGGTACTCGCAAATTGCGAATGCAATCCCATTCATTCCTATGGGCTTCTAGGCCCATATGAATAAATGTTAAGCTATTCCTTCATTGCAAATCACAATTTACTATTCACAATTAAGGAATGTTAAGGATTCGCAAAAATATTTGAGAATCCTTTATGCATAGGCATTTGCGATTATCAAATAGCGAATCCTTAAAATTCCCTACTTAGTCATCGGAAATGATTACATTGATGCATGTGCCCCTTTATCCCTCCAAGGTCCATCACTTTCCCTACTCTTGTGATGTTTCGATTGGGAATAGTACATTTTACACCTCCAAAATCCAAATCTTTCTTTACTGTTTATTCTCACTCTAAACATCTGTTTAGAGTGAGAATAGTAAATGTAACCCCTCTGAAGTTCAACACTCTCCCTACTGTTGCGTTGTTAGGAGTGGGAATAGTAAATGTAACCCTTTCGAAGTCCAATGATTTCCCTCCTGTTACACAAATTGGAGTGAGAATAGTACATTTTACCAGTTTGAAATCCAACGCTTTTCCTACTGTTGCTTAGATTGGAGTGGGTATTGTAAATTTAACCCCTCCGAAGTCCAACGCTTTCCCTCCGGTTAAACTGACTGGATTAAGAATAGTAAATCTAACTCCTCCGAAGTCCAAAACTTTCCATACTATTCCGGTGACTGGAGTAAGAAGAGTAAATATAATCCCTCCGAAATCCAACACTTTCCAATCTGCTGTATAAACTAGAGTTGGAATAGTACATTTAATTTCCTCAGACTACAATAGTTTTCATATTAGTGGTAAAATAGATTTTATTGCAGTGTTTGTTTTTTATATTTTATATTATATGTTTTTCTTTTTCTTTTAATGTTTATAGTTTTTTTTAATAAATGTGTTATTTGGGAATCAATCTTTTTATATTTCATTCATTGTCTACATATGTCATATTTTTTTCTATTGAATTGTTTATATTTTGATGGTTTTATTTTGTATGTATTATATATATATATATATATATGCGTCGCTGCTTCCAAAGTACACACGCTCTCAGGAAATACAGAATCCGTGGAATAGTGGTATAAACTGCTGTTTATTGCACACAACGCATTTCACCAAAAGGCTTGATCACGTGTACAATGGCACCAAAGAAACGAACCTAAATTCCACGGCGTACCAACAAAATAGAAGACAGCTGCCGGGTTCTCTCCCCACCATTGTTAGATGTCACATACACAGTGTGTACCAAAGTAAAGTGAAATACAAACACAGTAATGTACGGAAAAATTCCATCTGCCACTCACATATAGGTATAAGGGAGATTGCTAGCTACATCCCCGGTATTTATGATCCACAAATTCAAATAAAACAGTGGTGACAAAATACTAATAATAATTCACAAATGTGTACACAAGAAAAGGTACGTCATGCAATACTGGAGAACAATGGTGGTGAGGGCGTATGAGGTACATCCCGGTGCGGCGAATCTGGGCAGAAGAAATCACCCGCTAATATGTCCTGCGCATGCCAGGGACCCCATGAGTGTTCTCAAGTAAGAGAACAATAAAGTTGGAAAATGCACATACACCGCGAGTCAGGTAATGGGAGTATCTAAACCAGGCTTCTAGGGATGGGGAACTGCTTCCTGTCAAGGCATCTAGCCAAAATCTGCGCAAGTGCGCACCGCGAATGTCACTGACCCAAAACAGTATGCCTAAGAGATGGAAATACCAATGCCACCGGTATAATGTGGCAGAGATTGGACTCCAAATGGAGAAAGATATCTGGCACATAAGCCTGATCTACAACAATAGGGTATGAACCCAGGTACACTCTGGGTGGACAGTGTGTCGCGCCTCTATGTGTGTCTCAAATGTCTGCATAGTACAAAAAAGCTCCAAAAGGCCATGATGGCCCTGTTGCCAAGTGCCAAAGGGTACACTACAAAAAATGCGGGTAGGCGGTAATGTAAGCCGTCCTGTGAAATGGTCAGTGTAGTCTCACGACCCAAGGTGGTATCATGGAACATCGGAGCATGCCCCCTCCCCAATACCCAAAATTGTGTCTTGTCAAAAAGGACCTGTCGTGGTAGTATACGGTTTGTTATTGTGTCCCTAGAATCTCCTGCTCGTGAAGAGAGAAAGGTTCAGAGGACCAGCAACTATCAACCGCCGATGTGGGAAGACATTTGACAACCCAGTTTGTAAACAAGGAAACAGACAAGAGGAGTGCAGGCGTAACCGGAGCTGCTGAAAGTGAAGCGGCAGCCGAGGTAAGGCTTGGGGAGCGCTGGAGAATACGGGCGCAATGTTATCGGCAAATAGGGAGGATACACGGAGACAGGCAGCAGAGCAGCTGTTCATCCCAAAACCGAACAGTGTGGGAACTGGAGAAGGACAAAGGGAAAACATTGAAACTGTATAACAAAATAAAAAAGTTCTCTGGGACAAATTGTGGAAAGCTGCAAAGTTAGAGCAGGTGAAACGGTGGTAGGCTACAGCCCTCCAGAAATATGTTGACACTAAAATGGTTCCAGGGGGCTTGAGAATAATAATAACACCGACTTTTAACGATCCTGACCCCGAATTAATAGAGGAGTGGGCTGTTAATAACCACGAATGTTCCACAGTGATGTTATGAACTAGGACAAATCTTTATATTTGGTAGAAGATCTGACCATTTGAAAGATACCAATCTGAAGAATGTGGGAAATCTGGCAAAATCACAAACAGTAGCAACTACGGATCTAAATGAGCCTGCTAATGTAATGATAGAAACTCCCAATGAAGAATCTGCAAACACTGCCACTGTGGAAACAGAGGTGGGATCGGAGCAACAAACGGGAGTAAAATCCAAAATTGTAAAGGAGTTCGACCTGATGGCCATAGCACGCCAAGGACAAGGAAGTCCAGGACCCCAGGGGAACAGAGGTCGTGGTCGAGGCGCCAGAGGAGGAAGAGGTCAAAACGCAAAAAAGCAAGGGAAATTGGACTCGTATGTGGGAATGACAAAACGAGGAAATCTGCCAACAATTAATGGATGAACTCACTGTTGTAAATTTATCTGATTTTATACTTTCTACTAACCAGATTAATGTATTATCCCTTGGTTTGACATTTTGTCCGACAAAGAAATTTGATTATACTGATGGCAGAATAGACTTGTTCCATTTTACTAGAAAGTTGAAATTGAAAAAATTGTATGAGCATAAAAGAAATATGTAGCGTTCTTCACCTAGTGGCCATACTAATCTGACAATTGCTGATTTGGAAACTCTGAAAGTAATGCGTGAATTGGGGGATGATGAGGATGGGAATATGAATCCCCTAGACATTGCGGCAGAAGAACATTTGATTTTATATCGCAGCAGTAGGCGCGGCTTTAAAACTCAATCCATATTCTTACCTCAGTGATGCCATAGATATATTTGAGAAAGGGGTTAAGGAGGAATTAAAGAAACTGAGTAAAAGTAAGATGAACAGGAACTTTAACCTCACCTCTCAACAACAAGTGGCAATTAAAGAATTGAAAGATAACAAATCCATTGTAATTAAAACATCTGATAAGGGTGGAAATATAGTGGTATGGCCTTTGCAAATGTATTTGGATGAGGGGCTTAGACAGTTGATTGTTGTGAACAGCTATACAACTGCAACCAGGAGATGTTATGAGGAAAGCAATGATCAATACAAAATGTGTTTGGTGAAATGGAAAAATGTGTTACTTTTGACTGAGGATGAATACAAATTTTTGTATTGTGAATATCCAAAATTACCTGTGTTATATGTATTACCTAAGCTCCACAAGGACAATCAAAAGCCACCTGGAAGGCCTTGTTTCCTCCACAGGAAGTCTGTATGAAAAAACCTTGAAGTACATTGACTTCTTTTTAAGACCCTACGTGCAAACTTTACCTGCATATGTACGAGACACAGGGCATTTTCTGAGACTGGTTGAAGATGTGGTATGGGAGAGTGATAAGTTGCTAGTAACACTAGATGTGAATAGTTTATACACATGCATACCTCATGGACTTGGCATTGATGCAAGCCGGTACTTCTTGAAATCACGGAAGTTATCCTACTTTAAACCCACGGAAATGCTCCTAAACATGATGCAGGCATGCTTCAATAACAATTTCTTTCTGTTTAATCAAGTGATCTACCGCCAAACCCATCGAAAGGCAATAGAAACCTTCTTCGCCCCCAGCTATGCGGGTTTGTACCTTGGCTGGTGGGAGGAGCAGGTGGTAAGGGAGATGAGAGGGCACTGTCCTCCTGGCTTCTCCACGCAGCAGATCTGTTCGCCCCCTCTGTATACTTATCTAACATTAGAGGCAATGATGCCCACAAATGGTTCACCCAGGAACTTAGAGCACTTAAATTAGGGGTACGACAGAAAGAAAGACAGTGGAGAGCCACCTACTCCTCACAGGACAGGGAAACCTTCTGTGTTACTAGGAAAAAATATCAAAAAATTTTAAGTCAACACAAACTCAATTACTTTTCCACAAAAATGTTATCTTCATCTAACAAGTCCAAAGATATTTTTAATATAGTCAACGAACTCTGTGACAACGACAGGACAGCCCCTTCAATAGCCCCTACGCAGCAGCTATGTGATTCCCTGAATAATTTTTTCAGAGAAAAAATTGTCACTATTAAATCGAGTATCGCCAGTTCCCCAACGTCACTTCCTCTGGATGACGTCTTTTATAATCCCTCTGTACTAGATGCCTTCCCGGCCATTGATGATAAAACCTTTTCTTCACTTCTGACGAGGGTAAAGTCCGGATCCCCCAATGACATCTGCCCCCCCATATCTTCTCGGAAATCGGTCAGACCATCCCTCAGGGTATTTTACCCCTATTAAATAAATCACTGGTTCAGGGTAAGGTACCTACTGGCTTTAAACACGCCCTGCTTATCCCTCTAATAAAAAAACCAGGTCTGGACCCCCGGGACTCATCAAATTATCGTCCCATATCCCTGTTGCCGTTCTTATCCAAGATATTGGAGGCTCATGTCTCCAATTGCCTTTCCAACTTTGTGGAAACCACTGGGTTTCTGGAGCCAAATCAAGCTGGGTTCCGTCCAGGCCATTCGACCGAGACGGTAACCCTGGCAGTCCAGAATACACTTCGGTGTAATGCAGACAGGGACGTCCACCAGGCACTGGTGCTTCTTGACCTGTCTGCTGCATTCGACACGGTCGACCACACTATTTTGGTCGGCCGTGTCGGGCAGGCAGGCCTCAGAGGTACTGCCCTGAGTTGGGTGGAATCATTTTTGTCTGACCGAACTCAAGCAGTGAGACTGGGCACCTTCACAGCCCCTAGAATTAAGAACGACTGTGGCGTCCCGCAGGGTTCCTCCCTGTCTCCCCTTTTATTTAATTTATACTTGCGTCCCCTCTTGTACTCCCTGAGGAAGTTCAAAGTGTGGATCTTTAACTACGCAGATGATCTGCAATTGATCTTCCCCCTAGGGTCGCCAGATGCTGTCACTGAGTTTAGGGAGGCCATGGCTCATATCCAGAGATGGATGGGCCTCAACCACCTAAAACTTAACCCAGGCAAGACTGAACTGATCTTGCCTGGGAAGAGCGAACTCAGCTGGGGACCTCAATTTTGGCCTCCGGAGATGGGAAATCCCCCCTCCAAATCCCGCACGGTCAAGAGCCTTGGAGTCACCTTTAGTGAAGACCTCTCCTTGAAAAGTCAGGTAGGGTCAGTTGTCTCCGCATGCTTCTTTCAGCTGCGCAAGATTAGAAAGATTGCTCATTTCCTTACCCATTCTGCCCTGATACAGGTGACCATCGCCCTTGTGCTGTCTAGGCTGGACTACTCAAACAGTTTATATTTGGGCCTTCCAGCCGGGCAGCTCAAGAGGCTGCAGCTGGTTCAAAATCAGGCGGCCAGGCTGATCTGTGGGCTTCCTAAATGGCAGTCCATCAGGCTAGGCCTGGCAGATCTGCATTGGCTGCCGGTAGCCCAGAGGGCGGCCTTTAAAACCGGCTGCATTATCTTTAGGGCACTACAAGGCAAGGGCCCTAAATTTATCATTAACCTGCTTGCCAGATACATCCCCTCTCGCAACCTCCGTTCTGGTCACAAAAGCTTGCTCACGGTGCCGGTTGTTAGGAAACTACGTCAGGGCGGCAGCTCCTTTCATTTTCTTGCTGCCTCCCTCTGGAACTCCTTGCCAGCTTCTTTAAGGTCACACGAGGATATCCTAGCCTTTAGACTAGCTTTTAAGACCTGGCTTTTTAGGGAAGCCTATCCTTAGATGTCCTAACTGTCTTCCTGTTGTTGTGTTGTGCTTATGAAAACTTCCTACAGCGCCATGAAGCCTACGGGCGTACGTGCGCTTTATAAGCTAAATTTAACATAACATAACATAACATAAGGGAGATCAATGCCTTTTCCCAACATTTCGTCCTCTGGGCAAGATATATCAATGATATAATTTGTATTTTACGAGGCTCTGAAATGGAAGCAATAAAATTAATAGAAATTTTGAATGATAATAATCTGAACATGAAATTCACAAGTACTATCCATGAGACTATAATTGGATTTCTGGATGTACGCTTAGAGTGAATGTAAACAAATTGGAAAGCAGACTGTTTAGGAAGAAAACATTGGGTAATAGTCTGCTGCATGCAGACAGCTGCCATGCGAGAAATCTGGTTAATAGTACCCGGTATGGTGAGCTATTAAGAGCAAGGAAAAATAATTGCAGTTCAGAGGTTGATTTAAGGAAGAAATTAAAATCATGAAAACTCGATTTAAGGAGAGAGGATACTACATGAAAACAATAAATCAAGCATGTGAAAAAATTCAGTTAGTCAACAGGAAGGATTTATTTAAAAGACAAATGTAAGGATGACAACATTAAATCGCCCGTGAGGTTCATAACACATATAGCAACCAGTATTGGGAGGTCAGACGTTGTCTCAAAAAGTTTTGGAATGTCCTAGGTATCGACGAGACCCTTAAAAAACATGTACGTGACAACCCGAGAATAACACTTAGTAAGTGCACTGCCCTAACTGACATTCTGTGTAGCAGTGAAATACAGACTTTGGGAGGCGGTCAGCCCATAAAGGGATTCTTTATTTGCAGATCATGTAAACCCTGTAAAAATAGTGTGTACTTGAAACTAATTGAACTATCAAAAAATCAGAAACCCTTTATTGTAAACAAACATTTGACATGCAAATCGGATTTTTATTTGTATGCTTTGATCTGCCCCTGTCCGATGATCTATATTGGTAGTACTATTCACCAAGTAAAAAAACGCATCTTGGAACAAAGGAGGGCTATTGTCAATGAAGTCAAGCAGTATCCAATAGCTCGACATTTTAAAGATGCTCACAACAAGAATGTCAGTCTACTTAAATACTGTGCTCTGGACAGGAGACCCATCTCAGAAAGAGGTGGAAACAGATTAAAAGAACTTAGATGCTTTGAGTCAAAAATGATTATTAAATATGAGACTAAGTGTCCATTACGGTTGAACACAGATGAGGAACTGTCGGTTCACCTAGGATAAATATAGAATGTACTGTCATAATGAACTGTGTAGTCCTGAAGTAGTTTGTAAGTATTTCAAATAGGTGTTAGGTGATCACTGATCAAACTTATGTTTTTATATTATAGGAGAAAGAGACACCATCTTCATAATGTGAGACTGGTAGCTAGAAGGCTAATGGCACACAAGACGAATTGTAAGTAGTCCACTGGGGCAAAATTGAGAATCGTGAATCAAGCAACATGTAAAAACATTTAATGGACTGGTATACATAATAGGAAGGAATTTATATACCCATAATTTATTACATGCCCGCTGTTGCTAAAAGATATAATATTTTTTACATTACGTATCAATGCATGAATTTTGTTAATCAGAAGGCAATGTGTATAAGTTTTAACAAGTTATTGTGAGCTGTAATTATTCCATGTACTCAGAGTAAAACGTCAGCACACTGGGACAGAATTGATTTGATTATGTTGAAAAATCAGGCATGAAATGCGCTTTCAAATAAGCTTATTAGTTATGTACTGATGAGCAAGTCATTACTAAATGAATTTGGTTAAAAATATTGAATATATTTATGTATATTAGTTTAAATATGTATAAGGTAACCACTGCAAAAGTCTGCCTAAGTCCAAGATGTGGTGCAGTAGTCCTATGTTTATGTTTATGTTTTGTGATGGGAACACTTTCTATAAATATTTTGAAAAACAAACAGTAAAATGACCCGTGACAAAGGAGCGTGGCTCCGAAACGCGTCGGGCAAGTTGTTTGCCATTTAACTGAATAAATATCTGCAACCACACTGATGGATCTGGGCTCGGTTTCTTTGGAATTAAAATATCCGAGAAGTTGTGCATATATATATATGTATATATATATATATAACCGGGTACAGTAGACAACACAATGCTATTTACAAAATCATCAATCGTAATTGGCCAACTATCCTGAATGATCGTGTCATTGGCTCAACTCTACCCTGTAGAGCCTCTTTTACCTTTAACAGGGCCCTCTCATTGAAAGATCGACTGGTGGATACCTGTCCAGAAACTATTGAAAAAACATTGTGGCTGCAAAATAATAGTGGCTTCTTCAGATGCAAAACCTGCAAATCGTGTGTAAATGGGATTAACAAAAAAAGTACACCGATGGTTTCAGCAACTTTGAACACCAAATCACCCAAGTGCTATCTTGCAAGACGGAATATGCTATTTATGTATTGCAGTGCCCATGTTTGTTGAGTTATGTGGGAAGTTAGCTGTCCTTAAACGCATACTTCAACATCTGAGAGCAATAGCCAACCAGTATAATACTTATCCAGTGGCTAGGCACTTCCAAGACTTGCATCAGGGTGACAACAGCAGCCTCAAATATTATGTAATCGATGCAGTCAAAGCAAGCAGACGAAGAGGGGACAGGGAAGCCAAACTTTGCAGATTAGAGACCAAATATATATTACAACTTGACACGAAACATCCGGGAGGGCTCAATGTGACTGAGGATATGTATACGCGTTTACCCTAGATTATAGTACTCTCTGACAAGTTGATGGACACTTATTGGGTTCTTATTCTAGTTAGGCAGCCGGCAGGCATGTCCTTTGTGACCTTTATTTATGGTTTTAAATATTCTATTCTGAATAATTCAACTGTCATCTCATACTCCATCCCCTCTTAAGTACTCGATATCCCCGGCTGGGGGTATCATTATCTGAGATGAGTTGCACATGATATCTTCCAGTCATTTATATTATCGAAACTAATATTGAATATGGGTTGCCTTGATATTTGCACATGTTGACTAACTGAAATAGATAATAATTAAGACTGTTCCTTTTAATAAGGGTTGAAATATTGTTGCTGCTATGTGATTGGATGTAATATTTTGACATACCAGTCCTTTTATTCACTTTATCTTTGTTTACACTTAGTAGGACACTTTTATTATTATATATGCACTTTCACCTTTATTGACTCTGAAGCATTTCAAACATGACTTTTTATCAGGAGGAAGGCTTTAGCCCTACAGGAACATATTATCAGTTGGAATTGACATCTTAGCCAACATTGTAGTTTTGCACAACCATGTACATTTGCACTTTACTTCAGCTTATTACATAAGAATCTATCCCTTTTTGTGCTAAGGTGGTGGAAAAAATTGTGAATGCTCAGCTGGTCGCATATATGGAAGAGGGTCAACTTCTTCACACCTCACAGTCAGGCTTTCGAGCTAACCACTCTACTGAGTCGGCACTGCTTTTCTCCACGGAGCTGATGCGTGGGAAAGTAGATGAGGAATGGACGGCTGCGCTGTTGTTGTTAGATCTTAGTGCGGCATTTGATACCGTCTCCCATCCTGTACTACTGACCCGCCTTATGGAGGCCGGGGTTGCAGGGCCGGCTCAAGCGTGGTTATGTTCGTTTCTAGCAGACAGAAGGTTCCAAGTCCACGGCCCACCTTTCAAATCGGAGGTACGCCTACTAAAGCAAGGAGTTCCACAGGGCTCTATTTTGAGCCCCACGTTATTCAATCTATACATGGAACCCCTTGCGAAGTTAGTGGAAGCTCACGGGGTGGAGATCGTGTCCTACGCAGACGACACTCAACTGGTGGTGATACTGTCTCAGCCCCCGGATGAGGCTGCAGCTAACTTCTCCGCCTGTTTAAGGGAGCTGGCAGGCTGGATGAATAACAACTACCTGCGCCTGAACGTGAACAAAACCGAGCTTCTAGTTATAGGGAAGGCACCATCAATATGGTCCTCAGCATGGTGGCCGTTAGAGCTGGGGCCGACTCCTAGCCCGGCAGAACAAGTGAAAAATCTGGGAGTACTACTGGACGTTACTCTGTCCTTTGAACATCACACAAGAAGGGTCGCTGGTAAATGCTACAGCATTTTAAAAACCCTGCGTAAAACCTTGGACTTACTCCCTATCACCTGTAGGAAGAAGCTAATCCACACTCTTGTTACTCCTCACTTGGATTATGGGAACTCGCTGTACATCGGTCTTAGTGCAAAAGGCCTGCACCGACTTCAGTGTGTACAGAACGCGGCTGCTAGGTTGGCACTGAACCTTTCCCGTAGGTCTTCCGGGAGACGGGCCCTGGCCACCTTGCACTGGCTCCCCATCCGCGAACGTATCGTGTTCAAAACGATGGGCATGGCACACCGTATTGCACAGGGAAAGGGTCCTGTTTATCTTAAAAAATTACTGAACGTGTACCAGCCAAAACGGTTGTTGAGATCCCTTGGGAGTATGCTCTTCCAGTTCCCGCGTATCTGTAGAGCACGGATGGGAGGCCGCTCCTTTAGATATTTAGCCAGCAAGCAGTGGAATGCTCTTCCGATTGAGCTCCGTATGGAACCATCTGAGGTGAGGTTCCGTCAAAATTTGAAGACATACCTCTTTCCCAAGTTAGTTTAGGTCCAAGGCCTCTCGCCTGGCCCTTCAAGCTCCTGACTGGATGGCCTATTGTAGTCTGTATGGTTTCTGTTTCCATAGCGCGGGGACACACTGTTTTCCTAGTGTAACCAGGCGCTTTACAAGCTTTATTATTACTATTATTATTATTATGCTGCTATTTTCCAGGGGTATTTTACCTATGATTGGCACTAAATATTGTGTTAAATGTTGGGATGAAGACTTTATGAGCTATTTGAGTACTGTCCCATGCTTTCATTTTTTCTGCAGTGCATTTTTTCATTGGTATTATACGAAATAGGGGAGTATGACACCCAGGTAGTGTATTTTATATACATGTTTACATTGCTTTTTTGCACTATTTTGCACATTTGCACTTTTTATGGCAGCCATCTTACTAAGGATAGTATTTACTTATGACTGACACTAGAGAATGTGTCAAATGTTAGGATGATAGCCATAACTGAGTATTGTTTTTATTTTTTCTGCAAAGTGCAATAGAGTTGTAGTGTGACACCCGGATAGTGTGTTTCACTTACATGTTTACATTGCGTATTTGCACTATTTTGCACATTTGCACTTTATATGGCAGTCATCATATTATGGATAGTGTGCACTAAGTATTTGTCATTTCAACAGATATCTGTTTTCATGTACATTATGCCAACAAGTTTGATCAAACTTATATGCACTTGAAATACGTTAGGATTTTGTTAAGTATTATACGAACAATCTGCAGGGGCACATATGCCGGTATTATTTTTTCAGTACTCCATGTGACACACCAAATTACATTTTTGGAGGCTATCTGTATGTCAGGAATATTGTCATAACAAATTCTATACACCATCAGCAAACGTATTTAAGATGTTGTGTACTTTGTTATTTTAACACTGAGCAAAATAAGTGAACTCCTGTATAGATATTTCAGCCGTGATTTGTTGCTAACAAACTTTCTTCCTTGTCTATGAAATGAGCAATCACATGGTGAATTTCAAACATGCACTGTCACTTTATAAAGAGCATTGTTGGGGGGGGGTGGCTAGCTGCCGATGAAGATGGCTGCAGCTTAGGGAAGCTCCGTGCTCCCCGTATCTACCCTGACAATCCGATCATAGATCTGGCAGCTCTGCTCACCCCTGACCAGGAGCTGCAGTGGCGGAAGCAACGGAGGACGGACCGAGCCGGTACCGGGCTGCGTGGAGAGGTCCCTGGGCCTGCTGTACCGTGGAAGACTCTGGGGCCTGGTGCGGCGTGCAGAGCCAGGGCCTCAATTTTCGTGACGACCTGAGGTCCTCCTGCTGATGTCCGGGCCGAGTACTGTTGTTAGGTGAGCGGCGCCTCGCGATCAGTGCCCCCTGCAGCGCGGAGCACGCTTCCCTGCCCTGACTCGTAACTTCACCTGTGAGCAACCGGCAGTGCCCGCTACGGCTGCTGGAGTGACCCCACACAGCCGTGCCTAGACTCCGGGCGCCGGCGGGACCAACAGGGCGGACTGTGGCATCTACTTACATTCCGGCGCTGGGAGCCGCTGGGACGGGCACTGATGAGGTGAGGCCTGATGCAGCGTGGTGAGCCGGGGACATGAGTTTGACGGCTGATTGGGAACCAGTGGTTTGAAGGAGCAGCAGGGAGTGTCTGAAGGCCTAGAACTGTACCCGTGCTGTCATTGCTGGATTATATTAAATCATTGGGGATCAGCAGTGCACTTGATTACTGACGGGGTGCTCCTGTATTGTCACGCCTGCTCTGGAGGGATGGGGGACCCTATATGTGGAAAGGGGAGATCGCCTGCGGCACCTTAGTATCACGGGGAGCGGCGCCGTACTGCATGCCTGGCAGACGCTGAGGAGCAGGTGTATTGCATAAAGTTCTGTTGCCCGAAGTGTGTGTCCTTCCCTGTACTTGTGGCTGGGAGCTTTACTTGAACTGCAAAATCCACTGTCCTGGAAGGAGCCAACTGCTAGTGGACGCAGCTAGTGGCCATACCACTGGACTTGACACGGGCGCAAGTAATCTGCTACAATGAGCGGCCGGAACACCAAGGGCTCTAGCCTGCCAAAGCTGGACAAGTTTGCTTATGCCAAGGCACTGACGGCAACACCAGATAAGGACACCCCACTTTCGAAGGGCGAGACAGCCGGCAAGGAACAGGAGGGGACACTGCGCGACATTATGGCAACACTAAACAAGGTAGACTCCCGCATTGAGATTCTTGCAGTGGACCTGTCCCTAATCCGGGCCGATTTCAGTAAAATATTGACGAGAATGTCTGAAGTTGAATCTGTCATGGAAACACTGACAACTGATACCACCACACTTAAAAAACAGGTGAATCACCTCATGGCTGAAAACAAAATACTAGTGGCCAAGCTGGAGGACCAGGAAGGGCGATCACGGCAGAACAATATCTGCCTTATTGGTGTGCCGGAACAGAACAGAGGACCAGCCCTTGATTTGTTCGCAAGAGGATCTGATAATGAACCATCTTCAGCCACGAGGTTTGTCCAACTATTTTTCGGTGGAACTCGCAAATCGGGTTCCTGGTGGCAGACCTAAGCCTGGGCACCGCCGCGACCTATTCTGGCCTGTATTTGTAATTTCCGGGATAGAGACGCAATTCTGCAGGCCGCACGTGTAGCCCCACCACTGAAAATCGACAACGCGATTGTGACACTCTTTCCTGATTACACCGCAGCCGTCACAAAGCAACGACGAGGTTTTCTGGAGGTCAAAAAGATGCTTCGGGACCAAGGCATCAAATACTCAATGCTCTTTCCAGCCAAATTAAGGGTGGAGGCCGAAGGTAAGGCGTGGTTTTTTGCCTCCTCGGACGAAGCGCAGGAATGGCTAGAGGGGTGGCGGAAGGCTGGTCGACCCAGCAGACATGGTGACAATGGCAGCTGGTGCAGAGACCGCGCGTTGAGTGAGGAACGTGAGTGACCAGAGACCTAAATTGCTATCTTGGTTACTGTATAATGTGTTGGTGACGCGATGGTGTGAATACCACTGCATGGACATTGATAGGAAATAAGGACAGTTCCAAGGATATCCTTAAGCGCAAGGGGGCTCTATTGTTATTTTATGCTGAATTGGCTTCAAGGCCTAGTGACTATTGATCAGTTTCTGTTGCTATATACTTCGTTTGATATATCTCTCCTTAAGATAGGCCTGTGGCTTGGACTTGAGGGGACGGGGAGAGGTCTGCGATCCTATTGAGTTGGGTGGGGTTGGGGGCAAAGGTTGCTATCTGTCACCCCCGTTTTCTAAGAATTGGGATGGGGAGTAAGCATTCTGCTTGGTTGGGGAGGCGAGTAGTTTTAAATCCATCAGGCTGGGAGGCAGGGAGGGGGGTGGGGGAGAAGGTACTGTTCTTATGGGTTTGTTTGTTTCTTCTTGCACAGTTTCTAAGGGCATACAGTTTGAAACGAATAGCTGCCAAAGTACTAGGGCTGTACTGTCATGCTGAGTTAAAAGCGCTGCAACTTATCTCTGAAACCTATGTCTGCACAAAACCACCGTGACAATAATCAACACCTGGCTCAGCTTTCCCCGGGGACCCCATTGACTGTGCTCACCTGGAATGTGTGGGGGTTGGGCGACAAGGTGAAAAGGGGTCTTGTATTGCAATACCTGAAAAAATGCGTGCCTGCAGTGGCTCTATTACAGGAGACGCACTTGATGGGCTTGGCGTGTAAGGCCTTGGATAGGTGGGGCTACAAAATGGTGACACACTCCGAATTTGCCTCTGGGTCTAGGGGTGTGGGCATATTAATCAAGAAGCAATTCCCGCTAGTAATACAACAGACGCAAATAGACGACCAGGGCCGCTTTGCGGCTGTTACATGCCAATGGGAAGGGAAATCGTTCAATCTATTCTCAGACTATATTCCACCATCCTTACATGCGGTTGCACATCCTGCACTTAATGCATTCTTGCTTGCTCTCCCGGAAGCAGAGATGGTGATTGGGGGCGACTTTAATGACATAGTGGACGGATCCATCGACAGATACCCCGCTAAACCAAATGCTACCAGCAGTCTCCGCATGAGCGGATTACTAGATGCCTTAGGACTCACAGACGCATGGCGATATAGACCCCCACAAACAAAACAATATACCTTCCATTCAGGGGTTCACAACAGCCTCACACGCATTGACTACTTTCTAGTCTTGGCGGGCAGCCTACGGGGGTGGTAGAGGAAGATATTCGCCCTAGGGGTATATCAGATTACTCACCGATACTGCTGTCATATTCACGCCATCAGATCGTAAAACGCTGCATCTTCCCCATTTATCCGAGTTATTTGCTCATACCTGAGGTGTTGAAAGGGCTTATGGAAACCACAAAAAATTTTTTTCAAGAAAATGAGTCATCGGTGGGATCACCCAGCATCTTATGGGAGGCCTATAAAACGGTTGCGCGTGGGCAAGCTATAGCCTCTATCACAGGGTATAAAAGGGGAAAACGGCCAGAACTAGAGGGTATAGAATCGTACCTAGAAGCCGCGACAATACAACGTGCAGAACACCCAACGTCCCATACCGCACAGAGGGTGCGCCTTAAGCAAAGTGAATTTGTGGCGTATCAGAAAGAGATGGTCACTGCAAGACTCTAGGCCACGTGCCACAAGGTATATGAGTTAGGGGATAAGGCCGGCAAATTACTAGCCTGGCTAGATAAAAAGGAAACAGCAGATAGAACAATTGCGCAGCTGCGTACGACCACAGACACTCTGGTGGCTGCTCCAAGTGACATTGTGGAAACACTGGCTGACCACTTTGAGCGTGTGTACGCCTCATGTTCATTATTCACGATTGAGGAAGCACTGGAATATATTCAAGACCTGGCTATGCCGAAACTCACCTCTAAGGCGGCACTACTTTTGGAAGCCCACCTCACAGTTGAGGAACTGCGGGCGGCTATTGGCTCCCTAGCATCCGATAAGGCGGTGGGGCCGAACGGGATCCCCATCGAACTTTATAAACAAACTGCAAGCATGACAGCCCCTTTCCTCTTGAATATGTTTCAAGACAGTCTCGAGACTAGAGAACTGCCACGAGATCAGCGGTTGGCTACAATCATAGCGATCCCTAAGCCGGGCAAGCCCCCGGAGGATTGCAGTTCCTATCGCCCGATATCGTTGATCAACGCTGAAGCCAAAATATTGGCCAAGCTACTGGCGCTGCGTCTGACCCCCCATCTATCGTCTCTGATATATCCCGATCAATCCGGGTTTATGTCCCAGCGGAGCACAGCATTTATCCTACGGCGATTACAGGCGGTGTTGGCTCGGAGATCATCCATTGAGGAACCCGCAGTCATTCTCTCCCTGGACTCGAGTATGGCATTTGATGTGATGGAATGGCCGTACTTATTTGCAGCCCTGCGACACCTGGGCTTTGGTCCAAAGTTCTGTGCCTGGAATCGTCTGCTTTATACCAACCCGCTGGCACATGTGGTGGCCAACGGACACATATCAAGGGACTTCCCGCTGTCCCGGGGAACTAGACAGGGGTGCCCACTGTCTCCCTTATTATTCGCGTTGTCTCCAGAGCCGCTGGCAGCGTGGGTCAAATGGGAACCCTCAATCCGCAGACTCCGGTAGACTGAGGCCTGGGAAGATCGCATGTCATTATATGCAGACGATGTGCTACTATATTTAACCTCCCCGAGAAAATCCATCCTAGAGCTCCTGAATGTATGTGAAAAATTTGGTAGAGTGTCAGGGTACACTATTAATTGGTCCAAATCCGTGCTGTATGTGCTGAAAGGTCCGCCACCATTGCTTCCTTCAGATTGCACATTGCGGATTAGTGTCGAAACCTTCAAATACTTAGGCATTTATGCAACACCTGACACTAACAAGTTCTATGTTAAAAATCTAAAGCCTCCACTGGAACGCTTTAAGCGTGATGCGACGGTCTGGCGTAATCTTCCCCTCACACTGCTGGGTAAGGCAGCACTTTACAAAATGATGACACTCCCCCTTTTTCTATATGTGCTAAAAAACACACCATTCCTAGTACCACAGGCCTACTTCAAAACCATAGCAGCTGAAGTCTCCGGTTTACTAAGGGGGAGCAAACCAGCACGGATCGCCCAGGACAAGTTGGTACGTAGCTGGTACGATGGGGGGATAGCGCTTTCAAAAGTGCAACCGTATTACTGAGCGGCACATCTTAAAATAATTAACTACTGGATACATGCCCCACATGACAAACCTGCGTACCAAGCAGATAGGCAGGAATTAGAGGGGGGTGGATTGCTGTCAGCCCTATATAGCAAACGTAGCCCCCCCCCTGTTTGTTTGGTCCAACGGCACACACAATTTATATATGGTACCAAGCGCAGGCTCGATTAAAATGTGCAGGACTTATCACACAAATGACGCCACTGTGGCACTCACAAAGGCTCGGACGACTCCGGAACAGTACAGGATTCCAAATCTGGGATAATATTGGTATTTCCACAGTGGGGGATCTCTGGAAGAGGGGTGCGGTGGTCGAATTCACATACTTGGAAGACCAATATGGCATGGCACAGACAGAGAAGTTCAGATATCTCCAAATCCGGCATGCACTCCAGGCGATCATAGCGCCGGACACCACCGTACCAGAGGCCACTCCATTGGAGGATAGACTCCTGACGGAGCACATGACGAAAAGGGTGACCTCCTTTACATACCGCAAATTAGCCAACAATTTTTCAGACCCGACGTCCACGTTGCGACAAAAATGGTCACGGGATGTGGGTGACTTTGAAGAGTCGGAACGGCAAGAGGCACTATCATCGCCACGTGAAACAGCCATACCCTCACGGCTCAGACTGGTCCAACTCAAAGTATTACATCGCACATATTACACTAGAAGGACACTTTATACAATAGGGAAAGCCCAACACCAATACTGTTTACGGAATTGTGGGAAGGAGGGTACATTTTCCCACACTATCTGGGACTGTCCCCACATCGCAGCGTACTGGGCCAAGGTAATGCGCACCATACCTCAGGCGGTGGAAATCTCGATATTGCTAGAACCAAGACGCTGTCTATTAAATGTGTGGGAACCAAATGACCTCACTCACCAGGAGCAGGATTGGGCGATGCTAGGTATGACTGTCGCTAAACGTAACATTGCAATTAGGTGGGGGTCGGATGAAACGCCTACGCTACGGAACTGGTGTAAGGGTATGGATGAGGCAATGGTGGCCGAAAAGGCGGTTTTTATCCACCATGGCTGTCCCCGAAAATGGGAGAAGGTATGGGGAGCATGGAACAAGTTTAGGGGATATATCTGTGACCCACCTGAACTCGTAGCAGATGCTGTGTCACCGTAACAGGACTGTAATGCCGATGGGATCTGGGAGTAGGGCCAGTGTAATGCTCTTTTTAATTTATTGATGGGGGACAGTGTAGCGTTGATTTAATGTCTAGCCCTGATTGCAGCCTTGTGTGAATGTTTTATGAATGTAATTTTTCCTGATTTTCAAATCAATAAAAATCTTTGTTTCTAAAAAGAGCACTGTTAAGTTTCACGTTGTCATGTGAACAAGGCTCCACGGAGCCGAAACGTCATGTGGCATATTTCTGCAACAATTTAAAATAAATTTACACCAACCTAAAGGTCCGTGTCCAAGGTGTCTTTCCGGCGGGGCAGGAGTCGTTATCTGCTGATGGACTCGGTTTGAGGCATATATATATCTATATATATATATATATATCCACAGCTCCTTGTCGCAAAAAGACCCGAGCCCCTTTCAGCAGTGGCCGTGGCAGGGTCGCGGACCCCTATTATCCACTACAATTGTTCCTGCGACGTCAGCAAAAAACGATGCCACAGCCACTAAATCCTTTGAACAGCGTGTTTATTCAAGAATTGTTTTTGGCCAAATCACTTGACGCGTTTCGGAGGGAACCTCCTTTCTCACGAGTACGAGTGTAAGTGTTAGACCTGACATCATTGGCGTGAGTCTCCCTTCCATTTTGATGAATTGCCTCCTCTGTTTTGATATGTTTTTGCTGGATTTCTGCTTTAGGCACTGTGCCACTGCTAATCAGTGCCACAGTGAAAGTGCTCCCTATGTTAAAGTAATGTATTGATTGGATTCCATGATTGGGTTATTTGATTTATCTATCAGCTGCTAGTACAGTGCACCAGGTGTGTCCAGGGCTTGTGAATCAAATGCTGCTGCTGGGCTTGCAGCACTGGTTGTGCCACCCACAGAAGCAGCTTGTAAAGTGTGCCTCAGGCCTGCCATTTGCAAGACCTGTGCATGGTCTAGCACTGCCATGTCGACTTGGCCAAGTGCACCCACTTGCCAGTCCCTAAACCTTCCCTTTGCTTCATATTAGACACCCCTATGGTAGGCCCAAGGGCAGGGTGCATTGTAAGTATAAGGTAGGACATGCTCTGATGTGTGTAGCATGTTCTAATAGTGAATTACAGCCGTTTTCGTTTTTTACTATTGAAGGCTACTTGTTCTCATAGGCCAGAATGGGCAGTTCGGTTATTACAGTCTTACTGACTCAGGGAACATGGTAGAAATTCAAATTTAGTATGCCTGAACTCAGAATAATAAAGTACATCTTTTAGTAAAGTTTATTTTAATATTCTGTGTTTTTGAGCCTGCCTCTGCTGGGTTGTGTATTCCTTGTCTGGGTTTGTGAGTGACAGGGCTGGGGGATTCCAGGAGACAGGCTGGGGCAGTCCAGTGGTGAATAGAGCGATCTGTATCTAGATGGGAGGGAGGAGTTGCACCTGGGACCTGAATAGGGCTGGGCCTTCCCTCTACAATGCTGGCTCCACCCCCTGTGGCTTGTCTGATGTCTCTGCCTTGCACTGTGAAAGGAGAGGAGGAATCATGTCAACAGAGTGCTCCAGAGCTGTATCTTCCCTCCCCTGTGCTGGCTCCACCTCCTGTGGGGTGGCTGATGTCTCTGCCCTGCACAGTGAAAGGAAGAAGAGAGTCATGTAAACAAAGTGCTCAGGAACTGTTTTGAACTAGGCATGGGCCTTTCTCCCTTCAGAGAACAAAGGATTTTGGGGTATAAATATTGGGACCCTGATCCCAAGAAATTAGATCACTTCTGGAACAAGAAACCTTTCTGCCAATGAGAAGAACCAAGCTGCAGGAGTTTGGACTGCCCCTCTGCCAGAGTGCTGTTTGCTGGGTTGGCCTGCAGTGGTTGCTTCATTGCCAAGGGAAAGGAGAAGGAACTTTGTAAGGACTTTCATATACAGAATATTCTCCAAGGGCTTGAACTGTGCTTGCCTCCTGCTGAAGTCTCAGGGACAAAAGACTTCACCTCCAGCTCCCTCCTGAATTTCCTTGCTGGAAATTCTGACTCCAGACACTTGCGTGCCGCTGGGAGCTGGAAGCGTGACGCATCCAGAAGAAGCGTGTCGCCTCCGCAGCTGAAATCATCACAACGCCAGAGAAGCGAGCCTTTGTCACATCTCCCTGGAAGCGTGTGTTCATTGAAGCTGCCTGCTGTCGCATCACCAGAGAAGCGTGACGTCATCGAGAGAGTCGCCATCGCATCACCGGAGAAGCGTTTCGCAGGGCCTGTCACGGCTCTAAAGTACAGAGTCGTCGCAAGGCTGCCAGGGCGTCATGGCATCGTCATGGCATCATCATCGCATCGCCGCATCAAGGGCGCCATCTACTCACATCTCAACCGGATCATCGCATCGAATCCAGGCGCCATCTTGCACACCGCAACGGGCCCGCAGGCCAAGAATCTACGCATAACCTCCGCACCGGTAAGGCTTAAGACGCGTCCCCTACTCTGCGCAAGCATTGAGGCAGGACGCAACCGTTTCCCCGGATCACGGAACCGACGCATCTCTCCTTTTGCAAGCCTTTTGTTCACTTTGCATTACGCATCCAGGTACTTTGTTTAGAACTTTGTCGCATTTACCGACAATTTGAACTAAGAGGCTTTAATCATCTTTTAAGTAATCTTAAGTGTAGTATTGTGGATTTTTGTCGTTTGTGGTCTTGTGTTTAAGTCTATATAAAGAATAATTACTTTTATAAAACCTGTGTTGTGTCCATCTGTAGTGTTATCACTGTATTACTGTGTATATTCACAAATGCTTAACACACTGCCTCTGAGATAAGCCTGTCTGCTCGTGCCAAGCTATCAAGGGGGTGAGAAGGGGTTATTAAGGAGTGTAATCCCCTTATCCTGACTTAGAAGTAAGGGTCCCTATTTTGACAAAGGTGATAACCATTGCCAACTAGAGACCCCCAGATCTAACATTGGTGGTCAGCGGTGAGGATTTGAACTTTGCATTTGTGTTTCATATACAGTGATTGGTGTACACTACTAGTGAGTGCAGACCAAACGCCACCACATACTTTTTTTAGAATCCTTTTTCCTTGGACTATTAGTTTGTTCCTGAAAACTCCCAATTTTTACTACCATGAGTAAACCAGCATCTGTTGCATCTATGGATCTTGATTTTGAGGAAGAGAGGTTGGAAACCTACACTATGAAACAGCTCAAGTATCTCTGCAGGAAATTGAAAGTTGCTACACCAGGCATTTCTAAAAAGGAAGACTACCAAAAAGCTCTGAGGGAGAAATGTCCCTGATCTTGTGGTGGAGCCTGTTGGGGATGCAAATGGGCTAATTGATGGGCCAGAGTTTCCAGCTAGGGGAGGGGTGCTGTCCCCGCCTGGCAGCAGCATCTCTTCCAAAGACCTGTCCCCAGAGAGTTGGAAGACAGGAGAGGAGTAGGGTACACAAGCTGGAGATGGCTAAGCTTAAAATGGAGAGCCAGAGGGAAACAGAGAATAACAGGTTGTCTTTGGAAAGAGAGAGAATGAGAATGGAGCATGAGAGAATGCTGAAGGAGTTAGAGATCAAGGCCAAGGGCTTAGAAATCAATCCCTCTGGTGGCAGCGCACCATCTATGCCTTCAGAAGTAAGTATGGGCGAATTTTGCAGATCTGCGGTCGGCAAATTCGCAAAAAAATATACAAATTCGCTGATTTTTTCGCAAAATCGTGGATTTTTTTGCGATTTGCACTAGAGTACTTTCTACTGGCTAATCCAGTAAGTGCTACCTCGTTGCGTAAATGTATCGTGCTTTTCCTACACTGCAGCTGCGTAAAGGACCAGAAGATTTTTCTCCACTGACCATGTGTGCCTGTAACTATGCCACCGCACCAAAAGGCGCCGAGGTCCCTTGAGTGAGCTGTCCATCATAGTTGAGAAAGGTGCGGGAAGACGTTTGATACCGCTAGTGTGTGGTGCGGGGCCAAACGGGCGGGGCTTCTATGTGTGTCAACATGCCTCTTGTGTAAAGTGTCAGAGAGCGAGCAGGGCAGCAGGTGAGGAGAAAGCAGCCTCCTGGTCACAGGAACTACACGGGGTTGTGCTCCAGAAACTCAGGGATTCAAAGACCTCCCTCGAGTATTACAGCTAATTTTCGACGGCAGAGATGGGGATAAAGCACACTTGCCCAGCCTCGACCGTGCTCACTAATGTTTTGGGCTGATTAAAACGTTACTGAATTTGAGCTTCAACTCGGGCACCTGCTATATCTGTAAGTGCTTCCTGTTGAGGTTTAATTTTTGTGACAGGAGCCTCGTGCCAGAATGAATCCTGCCCTGCATAGTTATCCACGAAGATGCCACCGTTTTGTGCAATACCTCTCCTCAACTGGAGTACTTTCTACTGGTTAATCCAGTAAGTGCTACCTCGTTGGGTAAATGTAAAGTGCTTTTCCTACACTGCAGCGGCATAAAGGGCCAGAAGATTTGTCTCCACTGACCATGTGTGCCTATAACTTTGCCACCACGCCAAAAGGCGCCGAGGTCCCTTGAGTGAGCTGTCCATCATAGTTGAGAAAGGGCGGAAGACGTTTGATACGGCTAGTGTGTGGTGCGGGGCTTCTATGCGTGTCAACATGCCTCTTGTGTATAAAGGGTCAGAGAGCGAGCAGGGCAGCAGGTGAGGAGAAAGCAGCCTCCTGGTCACAGGAACTACACGGGTGTTGCGCTCGAGAAACTCAGGGATTCAAAGACCTCCCTCGAGTATTACAGCTAATTTTCGACGGTAGATAAGGGGTTAAAGCACACTTGCTCAGCCTCGACCGTGCTCACTAATGTTTTGGGCTGAATAAAACCTTACTGAATTTGAGCTTCAACTCGGGCACCTGCTATATCTGTAAGTGCTTCCTGTTGAGTTTTAATTTTTGTGACAGGAGCGTCGTGCCAGAATGAATCCTGCCCTGCATAGTTATACACGAAGATGCGACCGTTTTGTGCAATACCTCTACTCAACTGGAGTACTTTTACTGCCTAATCAGTAAGTGCTACCTCGTTGGGTAAATGTATAGTGCTTTTCCTACACTGTAGCTGTGTAAAGGGCCAGATGATTTGTCTCCACTGACCATGTGTGCCTGTAACTTTGCCACTGCGCCAAAAGGCGCCGAGGTCCCTTGAGTGAGCTGTCCATCATAGTTGGGAAAGGGCGGGAAGACATTTGATACCGCTAGTGTGTGGTGTGGGGCCAAACGGGCGGGGCTTCAATGCGTGTCAACATGCCTCTTGTGTAAAGTGTCAGAGAGCGAGCAGGGCAGCAGGTGAGGAGAAAGCAGCCTCCTGGTCACAGGAACTACACAGGGTTGTGCTCGAGAAACTCAGGGATTCAAAGACCTCCCTCAAGTATTACAGCTAATTTTCAACGGCAGAGACTGGGATAAAGCACACTTGTCCAGCCTCGACCGTGCTCACTAATGTTTTGGGCTGATTAAAACGTTACTGAATTTGAGCTTCAACTCGGGCACCTGCTATATCTGTAAGTGCTTCCTGTTGAGGTTTAATTTTTGGGACCCGTACATGGAGTGGTCGCTGGTCGGGGTTCGAATGGCATTTTGTCAGTTGCCGTTCGATTACCAGACCAGGAGGTAGCTTCGTGTTGTGGGTGGAGTGGAACTGCTATTAACCCCTTGGGCGCGGCCGCGATTCTGCGCTTGTGCGGCACTTCGGAAGAGTGGGCGGGATCATGATGGCCCCCAGCCGTCATCAGCACACGCCCACCGTGTTTCATGACGGACGGGGGCCATTATCAGCATGGAAGGGGTTTAACGCTTCTTACTTTTGAAAGGACGACTTCTTCCACTTATTTCATCTGGCAACGAGGATGGGACTTCCACTTATTTCACTTTGACCCTGGCATTAGCAGTGACTTTCCCTGTCGGAAGTTTCTTTCTCTCTCCTAAATAAACGCTCAGCAAAAGTGAAAGTCTTTTGTGCAAAAAGTGAGGCCTGTTTCCTGATTATTTTGTATTAGAACTGCTGCCTCTGGGATGATCACACCAGTCCATAACCACTGCAGAGCAAGCTTTTGTTTTGAAAGCAATCTCTGAAATGCTGGAAGGTGCATTTAGGGGGACCAGGCATATTTATAGGGGTGCCCGGCCCCTTCAGGCTCCCCGTGGTTACAGCCCTGCTTCGCATAAAATAAACAAGATGAAAATACTACAAGAAACACATTCTTAACAACACCATCAACCATAGCAGAAACAAATGAAATCATTCTCATCATGCAAGAATAGGCCGAAGTAAACAAAATAAATAGTTTCCCTTCACGGTTTGAAGCATACTACTGATTGATTCTAATAAAAATGTCTTACAGCAGTCTGGGAAGCTGTGAAATCATTGTATAATTTTACACCTAGCATGCTCAGTCACGTCGATTGTAAATGAAGTCCTGCTAAAAGGTGCCTTACTACAAAACATGCATTATTATTCGGCCTAAATCAAGGTTTTGCTGTGCAACCAAACACAATTCTATACTACAACTTTAAACGTTGATGGTTATCAGACTAATTGACACCTTTCTTTATTTTATATAAAATTCATATTAAAATAGTTGTGTGAAAACTGCATAAGTGGCAGGACAATGTATTATCCATAGGCATAACTACTAACAGCCGTACAAACTGTTATCGATTTGCAGGACAATGTTACTAATAGTTTAAAGTATGCTGTTAAGTAAGGTAAATTAAATTAGCTTCACATATGGAATCGGCACAGTCTCGCACTAATCTGAATGAAAATTGTATTTCCAATTGCATGGCACTGAACAGAAACAGCATGACTAACCAGAGCAAAAAAACTTGACAGTGGGCTCCCCCCGAGTACCATTCTACCCATTGGCAAAGCACTTTAGCACCTCGTGAGGGGTAGTTGGCACTATATAAATACTCACACCATATGTAACTACTCACACCATATGTAAACAACCAATATAAGGTTGCTTTGAGATCTCCAGAACTTGAGTAAGACGTATAGGGTACTAATATTTGTTTGCCATAAAAAAACATTTCAAATTCAACAGCAAACATACTCATACCACATACCTACTTCCGTATACACATGCATGTTACTCTGCATTTTTGATGTAGATGCAGCAATTCGAGTGCACTAAATGTAAGTGGGCCCTTCAGGTGAAAAAACACCAAGGGGCCGATTACGATGTCTGGCGGACAACCTCCGCCCGATGCTGACTCGGAATCAGGATCAAACGACTTGCGGTCGGCGGTGCTGACCGGTGGATTAAGATGCGACCAAACATGGTTCAGTCAGAGTCCCATTGTTCCCTATGGGAGCTCGACCACTGGCTGTAACACAGGCTCCTATGGGGAAATGGGGTGCTTGCGGAAAATCCTGCACCCTGTCGAAGGCACCCCACGGTGCCTGAAACACAGTGCAGGGTTTTACAGTGGGGTCCCTTAGGTACCCCTTCGGCCATCAGCCGTAGGCCACGGGACCTAGGGGGCCCTCCCAGGGGCCCCCAAAGTCACTTACTGACAGACTTTCCGTGTCGGAAGTACTAATCCCGAGGGTGGAAACGCTGTCCATAGGGGTGTACAATGCAGTTCCGACCAACACAAATACTCCGTGAGTCGCTTGCAACCGATTCAGAATGACCACACGGTTTACATCCCGACCGTGAACATTGCAATTGGGCAGTCAGAATGTAAACTGACGTGTCTTTAGAAGTGCTCTGATGCGGTAGAGGAGATTCAATTGTCAGGAGGAGGCTTTCCGCCCAACATCGTAATCAGCCCCCAAGTGCTTGTTCGTTGAACCCATCCAAATACTTTATTTCGGCATACATGCCCTAAAAGTTTTTGACATACGCAGCACAGAAAAGAATCCATCATTAGTAATACATTTTCCTGACTAAATATAAAAACTTCGCAATTATTACTTTAAATGAATAATGATAAGAGCATAAAATTCGATTGTGACATCTACAAAACGGGGATAAAGCACACTTGCCCAGCCTCGACCGTGCTCACTAATGTTTTGGGCTGATTAAAACCTTACTGAATTTGAGCTTCAACTCGGGCACCTGCTATATCTGTAAGTGCTTCTTGTTGAGGTTTAATTTTTGTGACAGGAGCCTCGTGCCAGAATGAATCCTGCCCTGCATAGTTATACACGAAGATGCGACCGTTTTGTGCAATACCTCTACTCAACTGGAGTACTTTTACTGGCTAATCAGTAAGTGCTACCTCGTTGGGTAAATGTAAAGTGCTTTTCCTACACTGCAGCGGCGTAAAGGGCCAGAAGATTTGTCTCCACTGACCATGTGTGCCTGTAACTTTGCCACCACGCCAAAAGGCGCCGAGGTCCCTTGAGTGAGCTGTCCATCATAGTTGGGAAAGGGCGGGAAGACATTTGATACCGCTAGTGTGTGGTGCGGGGCCAAACGGGCGGGGCTTCTATGCGTGTCAACATGCCTCTTGTGTAAAGTGTCAGAGAGCGAGCAGGGCAGCAGGTGAGGAGAAAGCAGTCTCCTGGTCACAGGAACTACACGGGGGTTGTGCTCGAGAAACTCAGGGATTCAAAGACCTCCCTCGAGTATTACAGCTAATTTTCGACGGCAGAGACGGGGATAAAGCACACTTGTCCAGCCTTGACCGTGCTCACTAATGTTTTGGGCTGATTAAAACGTTACTGAATTTGAGCTTCAACTCGGGCACCTGCTATATCTGTAAGTGCTTCCTGTTGAGGTTTAATTTTTGTGACCCGTACATGGAGTGGTCGCTGGTCGGGGTTCGATTGGCATCTTGTCAGTTGCCGTTCGATTACCAGACCAGGAGGTAGCTTCGTGTTGTGGGTGGAGTGGAACTGCTATTAACCCCTTGGGCGCGGCCGCGATTCTGCGCTTGTGCGGCACTTCGGAAGAGTGGGCGGGATCATGATGGCCCCCAGCCGTCATCAGCACACGCCCACCGTGTTTCATGACGGACGGGGGCCATTATCAGCATGGAAGGGGTTTAACGCTTCTTACTTTTGAAAGGACGACTTCTTCCACTTATTTCATCTGGCAACGAGGATGGGACTTCCACTTATTTCACTTTGACCCTGGCATTAGCAGTGACTTTCCCTGTCGGAAGTTTCTTTCTCTCTCCTAAATAAACGCTCAGCAAAAGTGAAAGTCTTTTGTGCAAAAATTGAGGCCTGTTTCCTGATTATTTTCTATTAGAACTGCTGCCTCTGGGATGATCACACCAGTCCATAGCCACTGCAGAGCAAGCTTTTGTTTTGAAAGCAATCTCTGAAATGCTGGAAGGTGCATTTAGGGGGACCAGGCATATTTATAGGGGTGCCCGGCCCCTTCAGGCTCCCCGTGGCTACAGCCCTGTTTCGCATAAAATAAACAAGATGAAAATACTACAAGAAACACATTCTTAACAACACCATCAACCATAGCAGAAACAAATGACATCATTCTCATCATGCAAGAATAGGCCGAAGTAAACAAAATAAATAGTTTCCCTTCACGGTTTGAAGCATACTACTGATTGATTCTAATAAAAATGTCTTACAGCAGTCTGGGAAGCTGTGAAATCATTGTATAATTTTACACCTAGCATGCTCAGTCACGTCGATTGTAAATGAAGTCCTGCTAAAATGTGCCTTACTACAAAACATGCATTATTATTCGGCCTAAATCAAGGTTTTGCTGTGCAACCAAACACAATTCTATACTACAACTTTAAACGTTGATGGTTATCAGACTAATTGACACCTTTCTTTATTTTATATAAAATTCATATTAAAATAGTTGTGTGAAAACTGCATAAGTGGCAGGACAATGTATTATCCATAGGCATAACTACTAACAGCCGTACAAACTGTTATCGATTTGCAGGACAATGTTACTAATAGTTTAAAGTATGCTGTTAAGTAAGGTAAATTAAATTAGCTTCACATATGGAATCGACACAGTCTCGCACTAATCTGAATGAAAATTGTATTTCCAATTGCATGGCACTGAACAGAAACAGCATGACTAACCAGAGCAAAAAAACTTGACAGTGGGCTCCCCCCGAATACCATTCTACCCATTGGCAAAGCACTTTAGCACCTCGTGAGGGGTAGTTGGCACTATATAAATACCCACACCATATGTAACTACTCACACCATATGTAAACAACCAATATAAGGTTGCTTTGAGATCTCCAGAACTTGAGTAAGACGTATAGGGTACTAATATTTGTTTGCCATAAAAAAACATTTCAAATTCAACAGCAAACATACTCATACCAAATACCTACTTCCGTATACACATGCATGTTACTCTGCATTTTTGATGTAGATGCAGCAATTCGAGTGCACTAAATGTAAGTGGGCCCTTCAGGTGAAAAAACACCAAGGGGCCGATTACGATGTCTGGCGGACAACCTCCGCCCGATGCTGACTCGGAATCAGGATCAAACGACTTGCGGTCGGCGGTGCTGACCGGCGGATTAAGATGCGACCAAACATGGTTCAGTCAGAGTCCCATTGTTCCCTATGGGAGCTCGACCACTGGCTGTAACACAGGCTCCTATGGGGAAATGGGGTGCTTGCGGAAAATCCTGCACCCTGTCGAAGGCACCCCACGGTGCCTGAAACACAGTGCAGGGTTTTACAGTGGGGTCCCTTAGGTACCCCTTCGGCCATCAGCCGTAGGCCACGGGACCTAGGGGGCCCTGCCAGGGGCCCCCAAAGTCACTTACTGACAGACTTTCCGTGTCGGAAGTACTAATCCCGAGGGTGGAAACGCTGTCCATAGGGGTGTACAATGCAGCTCCGACCATCACAAATACTCCGTGAGTCGCTTGCAACCGATTCAGAATGACCACACGGTTTACATCCCGACCGTGAACATTGCAATTGGGCGGTCAGAATGTAAACTGACGTGTCTTTCAGAAGTGCTCTGATGCGGTAGAGGAGATTCAATTGTCAGGAGGAGGCTTTCCGCCCAACATCGTAATCAGCCCCCAAGTGCTTGTTCGTTGAACCCATCCAAATACTTTATTTCGGCATACATGCCCTAAAGGTTTTTGACATACGCAGCACAGAAAAGAATCCATCATTAGTAATACATTTTCCTGACTAAATATAAAAACTTCGCAATTATTACTTTAAATGAATAATGATAAGAGCATAAAATTCGATTGTGACATCTATGGGGTTAAAATGCATTTCGAAATAGATAGTGCATATATACAAACAAATATTACAGTCATGATGCCAGATTATACACATTAAAATCTCCTTGGTTAATAACATTATTTTGTCAAACCCAACCTCTCTGCTAGGCTTAAATATTCAAATGTATTCAGTGATACCTAATGCTTAATGGATGACTCTCATTTGTTTCTTAGTTCTGTTACTTATGGTGGGTACAGGGTTAAAGCAGAGACACAATGAGGAAAAATAAAATGTATAAACAAGAAAAGAAGGCCCCCATCATGATCTTCCTTCTTGGTCCTTTTTCCTAATGCTCCACAAATGACCAAGAAACTTGGTGACTGCACAGACAAACAATGGTCTAGTATCTATTTTAAGTTTTCACATTTCCTCCTGATAGTTACGTGCACCCATTTGTTTACAAGTTGGTTTTAACCATTTTGAACTGGGACGCACATAGGCCGGACAGGCAAACATAACATGAGCCACTGATTCCGTATGTGCCTTGCAGCCAGGGCAAATTCATAGTGTTTGTGCTTTACTGTGACATCTGCCTAGGAAGTCGTTCAAAGGGAGAAAAAGAATCCTGAAATGAATATACAGCTTTCTGTCATGTGGTGTTTGTATAAATTCGATGTAGGGCTCCAAGGAGCTGACCTGTTTGTGAAGCATAAATTCTGTTGTTAGCTTCCCCCAAGAGGACCTGCAGCAATCTACTTGTATGACCCAATCCAAATAGGGCCTTGTTAGACCTGGCATCATTGGCATGGGTTTTCCCTGTATTTTGTTTTGCCTTGACCTCCTGTGTTTTTGCTGTGTGTTGGACTCCGTTTTGCTGGACTAGATGCTTTGGGCACTTTTCCACTGCTGTTCAGTGCCAAAGTGCAAGTGCTCCCTTTGTAAATTAGTGTTATGGATTGGGGTTTCCTTGATTGTCATGTTTGATTTACTAGTCAGTCCCTAGTACTGTGGACTGTGTGTGCCCAGGTCCTGTAAACAAATGCTGCTAGTGGACCTGCATTACTGATTGGGCCACCCACATAAGCAGCCTATAAATGTGAGTCTGATCTGCCACTGCAGTATCTGTGGGCAGTCTAGTACTGCCAAGTAGACTTGGCAAGTGCACCCACTTGCCAGGCCCTAACCTTCCCTTTTCTTACAGGCTAATCACCCCTAAGGTAGACTGCCCTGGTGTGTGTGGCATGACCTCAACACCCGCTCCGTCCACAGACACGCCGTCGAACTCTGGAACCTGCTCGACACAGCATCACCAGACGTCGCCTTCCTAACAGAAACATGGATGAACGCCTCCTCAGCCCCCGACATCGCCATAGCCATCCCGGAAGGCTACAAGATCACCCGGAGGGACCGCGTCAACCAGACTGGAGGAGGCATCGCCAACATCCACAGGAACACCATCCGCGTCACGACAAACTCCGACGACACCTTCACCGCCGCCAAACACCTCCACTTCCAGATACACACCGACCCCAAGACCACCCTCTGTTATGAGTTCACAGGTTGCAGCATTGTAAGACCCTATTTTTATATGTCAAACTAATTGTCATTGACTGAATAGTCATGGGACTGAAAAACATTGTAAGTTAATAATTAGGCTTGAATGTAGCAATGCTTGTTGGTTTCCAGAAATCCTTTTTGTAGCGTTTCAGCCACGTCAGTTTAACCTTAACCGCACGTTTCAAACTGTTCTGGAACAGCACGTGCAAAAGAAAGACTACGCCCTGCTCTTGCCTATAAAAGCGTCCTCTCACTCCATCAAGACGCTTCGCTTCGTCAAACCCAGTGCTACTGCGAGTGTTCCTGCATCCAGCTCCAGTTCCCTCCTGATTGACCCGAAGACTCTCCTCACCTTCAGAACTTCTCCCGTCTTGGCTTCCCCTCTGGTGGCAGCGCACCATCTATGCCTTCAGAAGTAAGTATGGGCGAATTTTGCAGATCTGCGGTCGGCAAATTCGCAAACAAATATACGAATTCGCTGATTTTTTCGCAAAATCGTGGATTTTTTTGCGATTTGCACTAGAGTACTTTCTACTGGCTAATCCAGTAAGTGCTACCTCGTTGGGTAAATGTATCGTGCTTTTCCTACACTGCAGCTGCGTAAAGGACCAGAAGATTTTTCTCCACTGACCATGTGTGCCTGTAACTATGCCACCGCGCCAAAAGGCGCCGAGGTCCCTTGAGTGAGCTGTCCATCATAGTTGAGAAAGGGCGGGAAGACGTTTGATACCGCTAGTGTGTGGTGTGGGGCCAAACGGGCGGGGCTTCTATGTGTGTCAACATGCCTCTTGTGTAAAGTGTCAGAGAGCGAGCAGGGCAGCAGGTGAGGAGAAAGCAGCCTCCTGGTCACAGGAACTACACGGGGGTTGTGCTCGAGAAACTCAGGGATTCAAAGACCTCCCTCGAGTATTACAGCTAATTTTCGACGGCAGAGACGGGGATAAAGCACACTTGCCCAGCCTCGACCGTGCTCACTAATGTTTTGGGCTGATTAAAACGTTACTGAATTTGAGCTTCAACTCGGGCACCTGCTATATCTGTAAGTGCTTCCTGTTGAGGTTTAATTTTTGTGACAGGAGCCTCGTGCCAGAATGAATCCTGCCCTGCATAGTTATCCACGAAGATGCCACCGTTTTGTGCAATACCTCTCCTCAACTGGAGTACTTTCTACTGGTTAATCCAGTAAGTGCTACCTCGTTGGGTAAATGTAAAGTGCTTTTCCTACACTGCAGCGGCGTAAAGGGCCAGAAGATTTGTCTCCACTGACCATGTGTGCCTGTAACTTTGCCACCACGCCAAAAGGCGCCGAGGTCCCTTGAGTGAGCTGTCCATCATAGTTGAGAAAGGGCGGAAGACGTTTGATACCGCTAGTGTGTGGTGCGGGGCTTCTATGCGTGTCAACATGCCTCTTGTGTATAAAGGGTCAGAGAGCGAGCAGGGCAGCAGGTGAGGAGAAAGCAGCCTCCTGGTCACAGGAACTACACGGGTGTTGCGCTCGAGAAACTCAGGGATTCAAAGACCTCCCTTGAGTATTACAGCTAATTTTCGACGGTAGATAAGGGGTTAAAGCACACTTGCTCAGCCTCGACCGTGCTCACTAATGTTTTGGGCTGAATAAAACCTTACTGAATTTGAGCTTCAACTCGGGCACCTGCTATATCTGTGTAATGCTTCCTGTTGAGGTTTAATTTTTGTGACAGGAGCGTCGTGCCAGAATGAATCCTACCCTGCATAGTTATACACGAAGATGCGACCGTTTTGTGCAATACCTCTACTCAACTGGAGTACTTTTACTGGCTAATCAGTAAGTGCTACCTCGTTGGGTAAATGTATAGTGCTTTTCCTACACTGTAGCTGTGTAAAGGGCCAGATGATTTGTCTCCACTGACCATGTGTGCCTGTAACTTTGCCACTGCGCCAAAAGGCGCCGAGGTCCCTTGAGTGAGCTGTCCATCATAGTTGGGAAAGGGCGGGAAGACATTTGATACCGCTAGTGTGTGGTGCGGGGCCAAACGGGCGGGGCTTCTATGCGTGTCAACATGCCTCTTGTGTAAAGTGTCAGAGAGCGAGCAGGGCAGCAGGTGAGGAGAAAGCAGCCTCCTGGTCACAGGAACTACACGGGGGTTGTGCTCGAGAAACTCAGGGATTCAAAGACCTCCCTCGAGTATTACAGCTAATTTTCGACGGCAGAGACGGGGATAAAGCACACTTGTCCAGCCTTGACCGTTCTCACTAATGTTTTGGGCTGATTAAAACGTTACTGAATTTGAGCTTCAACTCGGGCACCTGCTATATGTGTAAGTGCTTCCTGTTGAGGTTTAATTTTTGTGACCCGTACATGGAGTGGTCGCTGGTCGGGGTTCGAATGGCATCTTGTCAGTTGCCGTTCGATTACCAGACCAGGAGGTAGCTTCGTGTTGTGGGTGGAGTGGAACTGCTATTAACCCCTTGGGCGCGGCCGCGATTCTGCGCTTGTGCGGCACTTCGGAAGAGTGGGCGGGATCATGATGGCCCCCAGCCGTCATCAGCACACGCCCACCGTGTTTCATGACGGACGGGGGCCATTATCAGCATGGAAGGGGTTTAACGCTTCTTACTTTTGAAAGGACGACTTCTTCCACTTATTTCATCTGGCAACGAGGATGGGACTTCCACTTATTTCACTTTGACCCTGGCATTAGCAGTGACTTTCCCTGTCGGAAGTTTCTTTCTCTCTCCTAAATAAACGCTCAGCAAAAGTGAAAGTCTTTTGTGCAAAAAGTGAGGCCTGTTTCCTGATTATTTTGTATTAGAACTGCTGCCTCTGGGATGATCACACCAGTCCATAACCACTGCAGAGCAAGCTTTTGTTTTGAAAGCAATCTCTGAAATGCTGGAAGGTGCATTTAGGGGGACCAGGCATATTTATAGGGGTGCCCGGCCCCTTCAGGCTCCCCGTGGCTACAGCCCTGCTTCGCATAAAATAAACAAGATGAAAATACTACAAGAAACACATTCTTAACAACACCATCAACCATAGCAGAAACAAATGACATCATTCTCATCATGCAAGAATAGGCCGAAGTAAACAAAATAAATAGTTTCCCTTCACGGTGTGAAGCATACTACTGATTGATTCTAATAAAAATGTCTTACAGCAGTCTGGGAAGCTGTGAAATCATTGTATAATTTTACACCTAGCATGCTCAGTCACGTCGATTGTAAATGAAGTCCTGCTAAAATGTGCTTTACTACAAAACATGCATTATTAATCGGCCTAAATGAAGGTTTTGCTGTGCAACCAAACACAATTCTATACTACAACTTTAAACGTTGATGGTCATCAGACTAATTGACACCTTTCTTTATTTTATATAAAATTCATACTAAAATAGTTGTGTGAAAACTGCATAAGTGGCAGGACAATGTATTATCCCTCGGCATAACTACTAACAGCCGTACAAACTTTTATCGATTTGCAGGACAATGTTACTATTAGTTTAAAGTATGCTGTTAATAAGGTAAATTAAATTAGCTTCACATATGGAATCGGCACAGTCTCGCACTAATCTGTATGAAAAGTGTATTTCCAATTGCATGACACTGAACAGAAACAGCATGACTAACCAGAGCAAATAAACTTGACATTGGGCTCCCCCCGAGTACCATTCTACCCATTGGCACTTTAGCACCTTGTGAGGGGTAGTTAGCACTATATAAATACTCACACTATATGTAAACAACCAATATAAGGTTGTTTTGAGATCTCCAGAACTTCAGTAAGACGTATAGGGTACTAATGTTTGTTT
This sequence comes from Lissotriton helveticus, assembly GCF_964261635.1. NCBI lineage: Eukaryota > Metazoa > Chordata > Amphibia > Caudata > Salamandridae > Lissotriton > Lissotriton helveticus. Next base: position 379,966,607 of record NC_136069.1, read on the forward strand.
GCCATAAAAAACATTTCAAATTCAACATCAAACATACTCATACCACATACCTACTTCCGTATACACATGCATGTTACTCTGCATTTTTGATGTAGATGCAACAATTCGAGTGCACTAAATGTAAGTGGGCCCTTCAGGTGAAAAAACACCAAGGGGCCGATTACGATGTCTGGCGGACAACCTCCGCCCGATGCTGACTCGGAATCAGAACCACTTGCGGTCGGCGGTTCTGACCGCCGGATTAAGATGCGACCGAACACGGTTCAGTCAGAGTCCCATTGTTCCCTATGTGAGCTCGACCTCTGGCTGCAACACAGGCTCCTATGGGGAAATGGGGTGCTTGCGGAAAACCCTGCACCCTGTCGAAGGCACCCCACGGTGCCTGCAACACAGTGCAGGGTTTTACAGTGGGTCACTTAGGTACCCCTTAGGCCATCAGCCGTAGGCCACGGTGCCTAGGGGGCCCTGCCAGGGGCCCCCAATGTCACCTACTGACAGACTTTCCGTGTCGGACGTAGTAATCCCGAGGGCGGAAACGCTGTCCATAGGGGTTTACAATGCAGTTCCGACCAACACAAATACTCCGCGAGTCGCTTGCAACCTATTCGGAATGACCACACGGTTTACATTCCGACAGTGAACATTGGAATTGGGCAGTCAGAATGTAAACTGACGTGTCTTTCAGAAGGGCTCCGATGCGGTAGAGGAGATTCAATTGTCAGGAGGAGGCTTTCCGCCCAACATCGTAATCAGCCCCCAAGTGCTTGTTCGTTGAACCAATCCAAATACTTTATTTCGGCATACATGCCATAAATGTTTTCACATACGCAGCACAGAAAATAATCCATCATTAGTAATACATTTTCCTGACTAAATATAAAAAGTTCGCAATTTTTACTTTAAATGAATAATGATAAGAGCATAAAATTCGATTGTGACATCTATGGGGTTAAAATGCATTTCGAAATAGATAGTGCATATATACAAAAAAATATTACAGTCATGTTGCCAGATTAAACACATTAAAATCTCCTTGGTTAATAACATTATTTTGTCAAACCCAACCTCTCTGCTAGGCTTAAATATTCAATTCAGTGATACCTAATGCTTAATGGATGACTTGTTTCCTAGTTCTGTTACTTATGGTGGGTACAGGGTTAAAGCAGAGACACGATGAGGCAAAATATAATATATAAACAAGAAAAGAAGGCCCCATCATGATCTTCCTTCTTGGTCCTTTTTCCTAATGCTCCACAAATGACCAAGAAACTTGGTGACTGCACAGACAAACAATGGTCTAGTATCTATTTTAAGTTTTCACATTTCCTCCTGATAGTTACGTGCACCCATGTGTTTACAAGTTGGTTTTAACCATTTCGATCTGGGACGGGCATAGGCCGGACATGCAAACATAACATGAGCCACGGATTCCGTATGTGCCTTGCAGCCAGGGCAAATGTATAGTGTTAGTGCTTTACTGTGACATCTGCCTAGGAAGTCGTTCAAAGGGAGAGAACCAATCCTGAAATGAATATACAGCTTTGTGTCATGTGGTGTTTGTATAAGGTCGATGTAGGGCTCCAAGGAGCTGACCTGTTTGTGAAGCATACATTCTGTTGTTAGCTTCCCCCATGAGGACCTGCAGCAATCAACTTGTAGGACCCAATCCAAATAGTGCCTTGTTAGACCTGGCATCATTGGCATGGGTTTTCCCTGTATTTTGTTTTGCCTTGACCTTCTGTGTTTTTGCTAGGTGTTGGACTCCGTTTTTCTGGACTAGATGCTTTGGGCACTTTGGCACTGCGGTTCAGTGCCAAACTGCAAGTGCTCCCTTTGTAAATTATTGTTATGGATTGGGGTTTCCTTGATTGTCATATTTGATTTACTAGTCAGTCCCTAGTACAGTGGACTGTGTGCCCAGGGCCTGTAAGCAAATGCTGCTAGTGGACCTGCATTACTGATTGGGCCACCCACATAAGCAGCCTATAAATGTGACTCAGATCTGCCACTGCAGTATCCGTGGGTAGTCTAGTACTGCCAAGTAGACTTGGCAAGTGCACCCACTTGCCAGGCCCTAACCTTCCCTTTTCTTACAGGCTAATCAGCCCTAAGGTAGACCCAAGATACCCCTGTGGGCAGGGTGCAGTATATGTGAAAGGGAGGACATGCCCTGGTGTGTGTGTGGCATGTCCTGATAGTGAAATACTGCCACTTTCGTTTTTCTACTATTGCAAGGCTACCTGTTCCCATAGGATTGAATTGGGAGTTTGCTTATAACATCTTATAAGCCTAACTACCCCTGGGAACAAGGTAGGAGAACAAAGTTTAGTGTGCCTGAACTCAGAATGTTTTAGTGAGGGTGATTTTTACATTCTGTGTTTGAAAATACCACTTTTAGAAAGTAGGTATTTTCTTGCTTAGCAATCCAGTCTGCCTCTGCTGGGATGTGGATTGACTGTCTGGGTTTGGAGTGTCAAGGGCTGGGGAGGTTCAGTGGCTCCAGAGAGTCTGATGAGTCAGGGATAGGCTGAATAGACCTGGGCTGCATTTATAGTAGGGGGAGGAGAATTCCTTTCACCTGAATGGGCCTGGTCTGCCTTCCAAAATGCAGTTTCCACCTCCTGCCAGGAATCTGCTTCCTAGATGTCTGCTCTTCATCCCCGAAGGAGCTACCTCGGGGATGAAGAGCAGACACATGTAGGATCACGGTAGGAGACGCACCTTGATGTAAGTTTGACTACAGGGGTCTCTCCCTCACTCTTTTCCCATGGGGCGTGTAGGAAGCTTGACCAGGGTTTCAGGAAATCAACATAGGTAGATTGTGACATAGGTCAACCTACCCAGTGGCATCATCTTACCAACTTTTGTGGTAAGCTAGGAGCCCTCTTTTACTTTTCTCGTCCTGATGAATGCCACGCACACTACTACTGTGATGAGGCAATAAGCCCCCCTTTCTCACTGTCCTTATATTTTTTATATCATATATCCCCTATCTGAATAAACGCATTCTGGCGATTATACAGAATTTTAGACTCACTCACATCACGGGCCCATACTTATTTTTAGAAGTGCCTCCCTGCCTCCAGGTGTAGGTCCGCTTTCTACCAAACTAAGTTTCTACAGAGCAAGGACTTCCGATGAAGAAGCGTGAGGAAGTGTGAGGAAGCGTGAGGACAGTCCTTCACTTTTTGTGAGACACCATCATCCTCTTTAACTTAGTAGTCACTGTACTTGGAGCAGCTTCTGATGTGCTTTCATGTTAAGTTGGAGGCTAGCTTGCTCCAAGCGCCTCGTGCCTCTAATCCCCCACCCGGGACTTCCTATGGTTAGTGTGTTACATGGATTAGAGTTTCCCCAGGGCTCCCCAAAGCCCTATGTCTGAATGAAGCCTACTTATGTTGCTTAACCACCCAATCTTGTTACAATTATTTGTCCGGTTACTTCCGCCATGGCGTCAGCATATGGTGAAAGTTTCAGAATCCTCCTGATTCTAGCCCAGAATAGCAGTGGGCAGAGCTTAGCTATGTGGGTGATGGATCGTCATACAATTTCTAACATTAAGGGAAGCAGTGGGGTGCTCTGAGGCAACATCACTAGACTTCTTAGGAATTTTTGCTCTGATCTATTAAGCTCCTCTATTTTGTCGAAACCCCACAATTCTAACCCGTATAAAGCAGAACTAACTGCTTTTAAGCCATAGACTTGCAGGGCAGTGGCAACCAGTCTACTAGAAGAGGAGCGGTTTTCTTCCCCAAGGCCCCTGTTTTTGCTTGTGTTTCAGTGTCATCTTTATTATGTGGGGTTTCCAGCACATTTTGTTGGATAGTTTTACACCTAGGTAATCAAATGTGTTTGTTCTTTTCAGTGGTGCCCCTCCCAGGGTTAGCCTGCTCCTAAAGGGTTTGTGGGGATTTAGTGTCAGGAATTTTGTTTTCGATGTATTTATCTCAAGCCCCGCATGTCGCAAAAGTGTTTGAATCAATTTTAGAGTAACTACAACCCTCTCATGGTTTTTGACACCAACAGGGTGTCATCTGCTAATAGTAGGGTCACCATCTTTTACCCGCCTAAAGTTGGAGCATCTACAGGCTCTTGGGAGAGAAATCGTACTACTTCGTTCATAGATAGGGAAAAGAGCATGTGCGCCACTACGCATCCTTGACGTACTCCCCTGCTGACTGGAATTCGGTCTGTGAGTTGCCCCACCAGTAATCACCAGAGCAGTTTGAGAAGTTTACTTTGATGTCTGGTTGGGATTTGACAATTATTGTGCCATCATGCTTTATACTACAAAGAGGCGGATTACGAGTCTGGGGGTCCATAGACCACCAGACTTGTGGGAACGCGGCGGCAGAAGTCTCCCGACTGACCTATTATGATTGGGACAGTCGGACTGCCATTGCCCCACCGCAGTCGCCAGGGAACATCCATTTCCTGGCAGTGTTGCAATGGTCAGGAGGCTGCAATATGCTTGGCGGGACTGCTGCGGTCCAGCCAAGCACATAATGTGTTTCCTCTCCACCTGGGGTGTCATGGAGCTTTCTACTCCATGAACACTGTGGCGGAGAGGAAAACAAGGGGGACCTGCCTGTGCCACCTCTGCATGGGGTTGCATGCAGTGGGGAACAACACATGCATGATGGTTTTTGGCTACCTTTGCGGGCCCCATTTTCTGAGGCACTGCTGTGGAAATGTCAAAAGCGATCCCGCCAGACAGTAGGAAACTCCTAATCTTGTGGGAGGGTTGACCACAGCTTTGGCAGTGCGTCAGCAGGGCAAACCCGGCACCAATGTCATAATCAGACCCAAAGAATTTGAAAAATCCAAAGACAAGAATAATAGAGATGGGTATAAAGCCATCCAGTTGTAAAGTAGATGAGGCCAATCCGTTAGATTGGGTGAAAGGTCCCTAGCTCCGTCCACCCTAGAGTAGGCTTTAAATATTGATTCCCTCTCATAAAAGGCTAAAATTCTAATTAACACTCTGTGCTGTGTGCGACTTCAGTGCTGCACTTATTTGAGCATATTGTCTGAGAATGATGTGTTGCCCTGTGTGCAAGTCAAGTGTACCTCAGAACAGACTGAGTGTGCTGCACTGTGCTGCATGTCTCCCTGCAGTTTGGAACAAACCTGCTTTGCACCACAAACATGTACCGCCAGTCTGGAAGTGCATGGACTGCTGCAGGGTGCAGCTCCTCATACCCTATTAGAGCTTGTAATACAGGCTAAAGAGCCAGATTTGCAGGTGTTGAAAACGTAGGCCAGTTTTGCACTGTCAAAGCATGCAGCGTATAAGGCATAGCCAGGGCTCGTGTAGGAAGTGTGAGAAGTTGGCCTGGTATATGATGTTCACTATTATAGTGAGCACCTTGCACCAGTCCAAACAACCCTTATGGTGATGGTTGTAAAGTCAACCTTATAGACCAGATATCCTAGTGGTAGCATGGACAAAAGCAGTCTTAGGCTAAACTCAAGAGGGCATGTGAAGCCAGCTGTTTTACCATATGCAATCCCTTTAATACCAAATGAAAGGACACCACACAGGTTATATATTCAAAATATATATGTGTTTATTTCTAAATCAATCCTCTGAACTCTTTATGAGGGCAGAGGCACAAGCGCATTAAAAAAGTAACTTAATATAACATACAATAAGTTGCACAAATATGGATAGACCCTGGTGGCCCGCTAAACCATATACTAAAATAGTGGTATAAGAACCACGCCACGAACAATGGAAAGGCCTAGGGCCTTGGGAATCGCTGGGGCTACACTTTACTAACAGTTGTTAGGGAGCAGGAGGCCCACGGGATGCGGGTGCAGAGTCTAAATGCACACGCGTGCACACATAGAAGTCAATGGGTGCGTAAAGATAGAAAGTTAAAGAGTTAGGAGTCTTCCGACTGGACTAGATGCTAACCACTTGAAACTAGGACACTAGGAGAGTTCATCTTCACAGGAGCACCACAGTACTTGCGTTACCTCACCCACAGGAAGCGGGTGCATAGGTCCCAAAGTGTGTCGGGTTTCGTCATGGAGTACTATGGAGCCTTGGAGAAAAGATGCTGCAGGCGACCAGGAGAGAAGACTCCGGTTGGACCCAAGAGTGGATCGAGGATGGAGAGTACCTGAAAGCAGAGGGGACAGAGTCTGGGTCACTAGCCAGGAACCAGGAAGGAATCAGGTGATGTCCGGAAGCAATGAGGTGCTGTCGCGAAGCTTGTCTCCGCTGCCACGTGGACCATGAGGTGTCAACGACAACCAAGAGCTGGGCACGGACTGTCCCACAAAGGCTCTCGCTGTTGGTGGTGTCGGTTCTTGATTCAGAATCAACAGGCCTTGGCAAATGCAACCCATGCAGGAATCGAAGATGGCTTCTGGGTCAGACCAGCAAGGTCTGATGGGCTGCTCCTTTTCAGGGGAGCAAGGGCCAGTCTGGAACAACCAGACCAGCATTGGAAATTCAAGGTTTCATCATCACAGAGGCCACTAGCCAACGGGCAAGTGACCGGACAGACGCGTCAAGCAGGAAAATGCAGAAGGGCCCCACGCAGAATCGTGGAGTGTGGAGGGCTGATCTTCGGTGCAGTTGGTGCTCCGGACGGGGGCTTCTCAATCCCCAATGCACAACTTCGAGGATGCCTCAGAAGTTGCACGGAAAGCAATTCGCTGGCTTTCCAAGATGTCCGGTCCCACATCTCGCGTCGCCTCCACGGGTCTCAGCTTTGCTGTGGCTGTGGATCTGGCTGAAGGAAGTCTGGAAGTCCAGGTCTTGTCAGGCTCTGTGCTCGGGCTCCGGCGGGAGTGTCGACAAAGCAAACTGTTGATCGCTTGATGGTGCCTGCTTGTGCAGGGTGGTCACTCCTTGACCACAAGGGAGATTCTTCAGTCTTCTACGTCGAGTAGGATGTCGAAGGTCCAGAGTTTCGTATCAGAGTTTCAGTCAGGATAAATCTAAAGTCTTGGGACTCAGCTCCTACCTATATATCAAATCTAGGGGCTGGATTACCTGCTAGGTCCCTCCTATGGGTGGGACCCAGGAAGGGGGTGGTTATACCCCTTTCCCTTTGTCCAGTTTCACACCAGAGCTGGGGCTGGAGTGCCCCAGCACCGGATTGAACTGGACTATGCATGGGACACCTTGTGTGCCCCAGGCAGTGTCTCATTTCATTCAGCCCTCCCTGCCCCAATACACTATAGCCTGTCTGGGGTGGTGCTAGCACCACCCGGTGACAGGAAACCTATTGTCCAAGCCTCCCTCACTGGAAGGACTCCCAGCAGCAGGAGGTCAGACTTGTGTCTGTGGCAGCAGCATCCATTTTGTGATGCTGAGGCTCTGGTTAACTTTAACCGGGATTAATGGAAGTAACATGTCTTCTCCCTCTAGAAGGGTGGAATGCTACCCCCGTTGCCAGAAATGGCGAGGGGGTAGTATTCAAAAGTGTATGACACCTTAAACGACATGTTTTGATAAAGCCAAACCAAAGTTAGCATCTGACCGCGAGGTACATAATGCACTTAAGAGTATATGGTATGGCAATATCCTAGAACAGCTGTAAGGACATGGTTCCGAAAGCTGCAGACAGGCTCAATTCATGCAAGAGCACCATCTCACATAAAACCAAGCACTCTGCCTTCAGGATTGTTAAGGCCTGCCATAGGAGTGACTTATAGGTGTATATGTGTCTAGATATAAGTTTAGACATAGGTATATTATATCTAAGCAAGGGGTGATTACACGACCTTGCCCCAGATGAGTAATCAGCCAGTTGTGTCAGTTTGGATGGCCAGCCAGGGGTGGCAAAAGATATGCTGCAGCCCCTGGTAGGCCTTGGGTGCACCTATGCCCTGGGTACCTATAGTACACTGTACAGGGACTCATAAGAGTGACCCAAATCCAATTAAGTATGCACCTAAGGTACATGGAGTCCATTTTATAGAGAGAACAGATAGCCCGGGGCCCTGAGTAGCAGGATCCCAGGCCAACTAAGTCAAAAACCAGCTAAACACAAGGCCAAAAATCTGGGGTAACCATAGTCAGGTATCCACCTTCCTACAGGAAGGACTGCAGGGTGCAGCGTCACAATATGCAGCAAAGCCAGACTGAATCAGGGTTTGAGGGGGTAGGGAGGTCAGGTCCAGTATCCCCTGTGGAGGGGCTAAAACCCTACAATGGCTTGTTTTGTTGGAAATTGCATTTTCAAAGAAATTGTAATATCATTTAAAATAGCCAATTGTGTGCTGCTGAAGCGTGCCCTGTCACTTTTCTCAACATTGTTTGCAGTGTATAAAGCTTTCCTGCATGTGCAGCCTAGGAGGATCTGCAAAGTTGAACACCTACATTCTGATTTGCTTAACAGGTGCCAACTTCTCAAAGATTTCATTGAAAAAAGTGGCATTTCAAAAGCTTGATTTTGTGGGGGTATTCTGTGGCAATTGGATGGCACAGCTAGATTCTGTGTAGCACAAGCACGCTTTGTAGTCCCGGAAACTTTACAGAATTAATTTCTTCTATAAAGTAACCTGGAGCTTAGGGCCTTTTGGGGGATTTGCAAAGGCAAATCAAGCTTCTTCCTCATCCCCCAGTGAAGGATTGATAGCTGCAGGAAGTGACCTTGACCATGGAAGTGTTTCTTGAAGAAATAATAGCATTAAGATCCCACATGGAACAGACCAATAGGAAAATACAGAAAAAAAGAGGATAATTGGTCTTCATTGAAAAAGGATCTTTGAGGTGGAATAAAGAGTCAGTAATGCCGAAGATGTTATTCATAGCCTTGATACAATGAACCAGAAGTGAAATTGTTAAAGAAGCAGAGGATTTGGAGAATAAGAACAGATTTAATAATCTCAGAGTGAATGGTAATTCAGAAAATTCTAACGGGATGATGCTGTGTCTTTTATGAAGGGCTTTCTTTCCAGGTTTTTAAGCTTAGTAGCTATCTCAAAATAAAGAGAGCACATTATTTGGGAATAAAACCTCATGTGGTTGGTAGAGGTTGAAAACCTAGATATGATAACACTCTACTAGTATATACAGAACTCAGGAAAGTAATAAGGGCATCAAAAAATGAAACACCTCCTCTTTTCAGGACATAAGACTTTAATTTCTCAGGAGTGTCCAAGAGTATAGAAGACGAGAAGGCATTTTTGGGATTTGCAACTGGTACTCAAGCAATTGGATGCTTGATATGGCCGTCTCTACATTTCTTTCTTTAAAGTGCACATAATAACAAAACAATAATTTAACGCCTTAACCGCGGCGGTTTTTCCACCGTGGTGCGGGCGTTCTAAAGGGTGGGCTGGGCTTAGTTGGCCGTTGGCAGCACTGGGGAGAGAGTGCACCGACAGGAGCACGGAAGGGGTTAAGAGGACCCCTTACAGCTTAGCAAATATATTAATGGACAGCAAGGGGAAGATATGATTACTCAAGTATTATTTATTAATAGAATGTTTTTGTCTTCTCCTGGTGACTGATTAAACCTAGTTATTTTCATCAACATGCTGTTTAGATACATGTTGTGTTATAGGTATGATTTTGGATATGTTGTTTGAATTGTTATTTATACTTTTACTTAGGGCCCCATAAGGATGTTGGTCCATCCGCAACCGATAGACCGTCCATGGCAGTCCGACCAACATCCAGCAGAGCGGTCCAACCGCCGCATTATATTGTGGTCAGCTGGACCGCATCGGTTAGAGGGACCAAGCAATACTTCAGACGGGCTCAAGGAGCCTGTCGACCCGTTGGTCGGATTGTAATTCATACATTAGGAGTGGTGCCTATCCAGGCACAGCCGTAGTGATTAGGATGCCCCTTTCCGACAGCCTTTCCACTGCAGAAAGGCTGCCAGAAAGAGACTTTGGGGGCCCCTAGCATGGCCCCTATCCTCCATGGGCTTCCGCTATCAGGCTTGGGGGGCAATTGTGCCTCCCAAACATCCATGCCCCATGTGCCAGGTACCACATAGTGCCTGGCACATGGGGCATAAATGTTTAAAAACAAAAATAATTCCATTGCGGATTGTGCTGCAGACCTCTTAGGGCCCTTGTCAGGATGCAGCACAAGCTGCAATGTAAAAAGGCATGATTTCGACCACCCACACAGCGTTCACATGATAATTTGGCAGGTGGAATTGCCGACTACTTGTCGGTCAGTTCCAATCCCGCTAGAATGGCGGTCAGACACTCATCCACCCACCATTGTATTCGGGCCCTTTGCAGCTTCATGTAACATGCTGTCCCTAGGGACAGGTGCTGCTCCATTGTACAAAATGCGAGGTTGAGAAGTAGAATGTTTGGTGTGATCAGTGTTGTCTCGCCACACTCTCTTAGGGCCTCTTTCACAATTCTGGTTGATCCAATATTGTTTTTCACTTTCAGATACTTGCTCCTGGTAATGAGATACATCTTTCAGTGATGGCACAAGAAATCAATATGTTCTCACAATATACACATCAGTGTTTTTAGGCAAGGCAGCAATTTAGCAGTGGGCATCATTGTAAGGGTGTTGCTGCATGAGGCATTTCACCATTGCCATCTTCATTGTGCACTGTAAAAATTAAGGACATACTGACCATTCTTAAAAGAGGTTCTGGCAGATGTTAAGAACCCCCTCCAAAAGAGCTCAAAGAAGTGTGAACTACAAATGCATACTTGGAGTCAGAATACACTGTCACAATCTTTTCTTTGGCTAGAAAACAGGTTGTGGTATGGGCAACATGCTCTTCATCTCGGGCACATTTCACATTTGGAAGGCAAAAGCTTTATGCTATCTGATACACAGTACATACAAGATAACCTGCAAGTAAGACATCAACATTGTTTCTGAGATATGATCCAACAATATAATACATCAATTTACAGTTAGAAATTACTTGACCACATGGAAAGTGATGAGCAAGCAATCATTGGGTTAGCCCTCCTCAAATTAGGGCATTAAATAGGCAGGGTTCATTCAGGGCAGGACACTAGGCAAGGGTGATATAAAAGACAGACAACAGTAGAATTTCGTAACATAACAACTGATCTGTATAGAGATGCTGGGTTCTTGTGGTGAGAAGGAGTATGACAACATAATGTGGCACAGCTACTGTTAATGTAGAGCTCAATAAAATATTCTCAGAAGCTTCAACGAGGTTTGTGGCATCCCCCACAGACAGGGTTGAAGCCCTTCTGCAACTGGGTCGGAGGTTGAGGAATAATAGGCTATGGTCTTTTCTGATCCCCATGGCTCTGAACTAACACACCAAGTGCAAACCCATTATGTTCATAACAGTACAAAGTGAAAGGCTTGGCATCATCAAGGAGCCCTAGAGTGGGCAGATTCCAAAAGGAGTCTTTTCATTTCCCTTTCGTGAATGACATTTGTATGTTAATTACGTCATCAAAAGTGAATACTTGTGATCAACGTTTTTCATAATGTTCTGGTTTTGCTCATATGATAATTAAGCTTACATGAATATATTCCTAGTATTTAAGCACTGCTTTTTATCATTGCTATGTTTCATCGTTATTTTTGAAATTATAGCGTTTTTAGAAGATTCACTGTCTGCTCGACCTGTAACCCTGTAGACTGCCTTATTACAAGCACACTCAGTTGACTTTGCAAGCTAAAAATAGAACTTATTTTACTGGAATATGTAAGTGTGAACCATCTTTGAAACTCAAAATAGTCTTTTATTGTTAATATGCTACTAACATCCTAAAACTAGAATTAGTATTGTGTTTAGAAGTAGTAAATGGGGTGTAAATGTTATCTCTTCCACAGCAATAATGTTGGAGTATTTTCTGTTGTTTATGTTACTTATAAACTTTCTTACTGCCTTACTGTTCATATTCATTGTGGTAACAATTCCTCTTGTGTATTCTACACTAGGCTTTTAGTTTTAAAATATAGGTTTTAAAACATGTATCCAGTATTTTGTGATCTTTAAGTGTATTGTTCATTTATGAAAGTGAATTTGGTGTTCCACGATGTGTCCCTGCCTCATGTCTCATCAGACTGCATGTAGCCTGAAATTCACAAATTCGCTTACAAGTGCTTCAACTCGATCAAAGGAAAGTTGACCATTAACTGCAGAGATTTTAAGACCATAGTATAATACTTGGGAAGAAAAACTGCTATTTTTACTTTGAAGCATTCTGCCATTGATTGGCCAGTTTAGTAAGGAGTTAGATGGAGTCCACCGTGCAGTAATCTAGATTAACGGATATCAATAACAGATTGTCAACATATTGAACTAATGTGGAACCCGTGTGAAAGACCAATGTGTCCAGCTCTTTCTTTGACTCTTTGGAGAAAATTGAAGGCGCCTCTGCAAATTCTTGAGGGTGCAGTCTACAAAAAAGCTCAAACTCTCTGTAGAAGAATAGAAAGAGATACTGACTCTCTTCATGCATAGGGATGGAAAAGAACAAAAGACATCTGTGCTGTAAACCAATGGGAAGTTGAGGAGTCAGGAAAGGATGGTGGTGGGGATGGAGAACACATGGACCCTTGGCATAACCACATTCTTAAAGGTCTTGCACAAACTTGTACACATTGGTCTTGGCCGCTTTGCAGATTGAAAGAATTGGGGTATTACATTTGACAGATAATAGGCATTAAAATCACCTGCTTAATCAATCTACTATTACAGGGGGGATCCCTTTCTCTGCCTCAGGTTTCAATGGGTAACAAGGTATTCTGGGTAACTTTGTCTGGGGTCGACCTTGATCTTCGCTGGTTCCATCAATGATCTGAATCCCACATTGTTGGCTCCAGTGGATCACAATGCGAATAGTATCTAAGAAAATAATTTGGATAAATCGAAAGACATAAAAGTTATATTCTAATTAGTCTTGTGATTTGTGCAAGCACTTCATTTTTCACTGCTGTGTATATTTAGAAACACCACATCCAGGGTACCAAGACAGTGCAATTTCACTTTCACATAATATCCCTGGCTGGGAAGGTAAGCTAAGCAAGAAGTAATGTTTATCATTAATAGGTCTAAGGAGATGGATACAGTATCAGAAATATAGAGCAGAACTCGCTGGTTAGGACTACCAACTGTGTCTATGAGCATGCCCGAGAGAGGTAAAGTGGGAAATCCTGAGGTTTCTGGAGCTAAGGGGCTAGCACCTGTGTCAACAAGGCAAGTGGTGACTTTACCATTAATGAAACAAACCACATACGGGCACTTTTGATTTACGAGTATTAAGGCATTCATGGCACAGTCAGACTCTCTTTGGCTGTCCTGAAACTCATGATAAGAATATTGGATGATCTAATGAAACTCAGGCTGATAGGAGAGACCTTCTGCATTAGGATGTGTAAGGGCAATCTCGTTTCCAATGTCCCAGCTAACCACAAGTAAAACTAGAACCTCTCGTACACATGGCCTCTTCGCTGCCCTTTCCATTGTTTCGTACACCTGTTCCCCCTCCCTATCCTCCCCTTCCTTTGCCGCCCTTTGCCCCCCCACCTTTGTGGGGCTCCCTATTACCTTTCTTAAATTTCCCTCTGCATATTCTTCAATTTCAATGAAAGCAGTTTTGTTTCAACATTCTCTTTCTTTCTATCCTGTGAAGCCACACAGCAACCATTACTAATACAGCCAGGGCTGAACTGGGATCCCAAAGCAGCCCTGGCAAATGTTGTCAGATCAGCCCCCACATGGTGCATACAGAGTGCAGCAAGCAAGCCTGACCACTTCAAAGGGGGGCTTTCGGCGGTTCTGCCCCTAAAGGTTTTGGGAATAAATGCTGCATTCTACAACACGTTTGTCATTATATATTCAATTGTATTAGCTTTAAAGCATAGTAAATGATGACTTAACTGTGCAGCAGGATACAACCATCTTTGTCGGGGCTCTTCAATAATTCCCTCACTATCACCTTCCAACAGTGCCTCTCATCTCTTTATAGCCACACCCTCACATGTATGTCACCTTTTTTATAGCACCTCTAATTCCAGTATAGGGTGTCAGAGCACTTTACATCATGCACACATACAGAGCCAATAAATCATACTTGTGTAAATCAGTGTATAGAAAATGTTACATGAGGCAAAGGGGACTACAAGGTGTAGAATTCATATGTCATCCATGCTGGTAGGCATATTATTAGAGTGCTAGGTCTGGAGAAGCACAGACTCAGAATTTAGAACATAACACAGTGGTTAGTGTTGACTTTAATAATAAGAATGTATGTCTATCCCCCAAAAACATATTAGCACTATCAGAATAATTAAAGACTTGGGAAAAAACATAACTTTGTAGCATGCAGCTCTTTAATGGAAGCTCATAGAAAACTGTGCAAGATTAAGATTGTTTAAAAAAATATATATATTTTTATTGAGTGTGAATAGCAGCATGGTGAACAAGGTACATAAAACATACACAATTATATAATATCCAAACCCGTATTAAAATAAGCAATACAAAGCATAAATTCATATTCCATTTTACATTATAGCAATGATAAGCAGAATACATGAAAAGAAGATTAAATATACATAATATCCAATCTCATTGAAAAAAGGCAATACATATCGCAAATTCATATACAGTTTCACATGATATACAACCCCCGCCTCCCAAATAGCACCTGCAACTAAGCACATTTTGACTAGTTAAAATAAAACGTTCAGATTGTAAAATAACAGTCACTAGCTTGTGGTCAAAACATAGGGATACCCAAAACCTGCTGTGCGTCCTACAGACCAATATCGCTGCTGAATGCAGAACCTAAGATCCTTGTAAACTCTTTTATTTATTTATGTATTTTTTAATACATTTTTTTTATTAAACACCATCTACAAAATTCACCTTTGTAATACATGAGCAAGAGACATTGTCAATATCAAACTCCCAGTCTGGTACACAAATAATCAAAGAGCATTTTACAATACGTGTATCCCCTCTTGCTACATAGACCGACTTCTCCCTGTACATACACTAATCTAGGTCCTCCTTCCACTTTAAAAGTGTAGATGACTGACGGGCCCCCCCAGTGCTGTGCAATATTCTATTTTGCAATCATTAGTGCCAGAGTTGCCCATTGTGTAGTATGAGAGGTGAGATCCGTAGGCTCCCAAATGTTTAGAAGGCACCAGTGAGCCCCGGGTTGCAGGTCAATACGAAGTACCTCCTGTAGGGTGTGATGTATGGCTTGCCAATAAAACTGTATGTGTACACAACTCCATAGGATGTGCATAAATGTGCCGACCTCCACGCTCCCACGTCTGCACTCCCCATTTTCTGCTCTGCCCGTGCGCACCAAGCCCGGCCCGTGATGTAGACCCTATGGAGTATTTTAAGTTGTACCAACCTTAACCTTACCTGGACGGCAACTTCTGTCTGGGAGGAGACCGCCACCTGCCAGTCTTCCTCATCCAATTCTAATCCATCTCTAACCCATTTCTCCTTCAACGATTGTAGTGGATCTGCCACATTGTTGATTAGCTTTTTGTAGATCAGAGAGATGGATTTCTCGGGGAGGTGGCCATCCAACAACCTATCCTCCAAAGGGGAGGCCTTCGGGAGTAAGGATTTAGCAGTAATGTGTGTGAGCAAGGCGTGTCGCACTTGAAGATATCTATAATATTCAGTTTCTGCTAGGTGGTACTGTTGCTGGAGGGCGGCGAAGGGAAGAATCGATTCCTTGTCCCAGACGTCTTTGATCTGTGAGAGCCAAATATGGTCCCACCTATCAAAGCCTTTGGACCGCCACAGACCTCCCAGCCTCTCAGAGTTCCACAGTGGAGTTGCCATGGTGAGTCTGCGGTCCCATCCTAGTTGTTTGTTAACTACATGCCACACATGGACCAAGTGTCCAGTCGGTCCTGTGAGGGGGTACCTACGGAGCCCGGCATATAGCGCTCTGCTGTTCTCTCCACCAGGGAGCAGCCATCTATCCATGGCATATCCGGGGTCATCCAGTTGACCGTAGATCCCCTGATTGATAGCTGCCAAATGGGACGCCCAGTAATATTTTCTAATATCTAGCAAGCTGATGCCCCCGTCATACCAGTTAAGGGTTAATTTGGTGAAGGCGATCTGGGCTTACCATCCCATAGAAGATCTCTTTGAAGGCTCGCTATTTCTTTGAAATAAGACGTGGGAACCTGGTTCATTGAGTTCTGGAGAGGGTACAGGATGCGGGGCAATGTCATCATTTTAAAAAGGACTGCTTTGCCTAACAACGAGAGGGGTGAGAAACTTCCATCGCTTGACGTCACTTTTCAGCCTCTGTATAGGAGGAACCAAGTTGCGGGCAAAGCGGAGCTCCGAGCTCAGTGTAATGAAGATTCCGAGATAACAGAAGCCGTCCGGCACTATTTGTATCGGGCAGGCCCTCAGGAGAGTGGGTGGCTCTCCATTTAGGACGTAGACCACAGACTTTGGCCAGTTTATGGTGAAACCGGAGTATCTCCCGAACACCGCGAGAATGTCCAGAAGTCCGATCAAGGGGGCTCTTGGGGAAGTCAGATAGAGCAGAATATCGTCTGCGTACAGCGATATCTTATCTTCCCAGCTCGGGGACCATTGCATCCCATGAATCACTTGATCTCTACGAATCCATCCCGCCAGGGGTTCTAGGGCTAGCACAAAGAGGAGCGGGCATAGAGGTCACCCCTGACGCATGCCACGGCCCAGCTGGAATGTTGAAGATTTGTGGCTGTGCACTACAACCTTAGCCATGGGGCTGGAGTACAGCAGTCGGACCCTGCTCCTAAAGGCGGGACCAAATGCCAATTTGTCCAGCATGGCGAAAAGATACAGCCACTCGACCATATCGAATGCCATGGTGGCGTCCCGGGATACCAATATGGCTGATTCTAGGATAGTGGGGACCCTGCCCAGCACGCCATCCAAACTGCATAGATTAAGGGCGGTGTTGCGATGTGGCATGAAGCCCGATTGATCGGGGTGTACCAGTGTATCGATAACTTTGATCAGGCACATAGCTAATAGTTTTGCAAGGATCTTAGGTTCTGCATTCAGCAGCGATATTGGTCTGTAGGACGCACAGCAGGTTTTGGGTATCCCTTCTTTATGAATGACTATGATATTTGCGACCCTTTGATCAAAGGGGAGCATCCCCTCGTCCCTGCTCTCCCGAAACATCAGACAGAGGTACGGGGCTATCTTGTCCGGTCTCAACTTGTACAGTTCAATCGGAATGCCATTGGGACCCAACGCCTTTCCCGAGTGTACTCCCCTTATTACCTGTACCACCTTGTCATCTGTGAAGGCGGACTTATTCCCTATTTTCGTCCGAGAGGGCAGGAAGTCTGATATCTCTAAGTAATTCACTATTCTCGTCCTCTGTGTATGTACCAGTCGTGCAGTATACTGTTTGATAATAGTCCACAAACCGGTCAGCTATTTCCTGCTGGTCTGTTATGGGGACGGTGTCTTTGCCCTGTAGCTCAGGCATCAATCGAGTCGTCCAGGTCCTCCTATCCAGCCAAGCGGTTAGCTTCCCCGCCTTATCGCCATGCTCGTAGATCTTACTCTGAGTGTCTCTGCCCTGTGTCCTGGCGCTGTCCTCAGCTACGCTTTTGAAGTCATCTTATTTCAGGGCAAGGAGATGTAGTTTTTCGGGTGTCACCACCTGTGCTATGTCCTCCTCCACCCTCAGTATTGCCTCTTCTATGTATAAACCCTTTTTGGTCTGTATGGACCAATTCTGCCATAGCCTGTTTAACCTATCGGCCAATATCTTTGCAAAGATCTTTTAATCGCAATTTAGCAATGATATTGGTTGATATGAGTCACAATTTTTAGGGCACTGGCCTGGCTTCAAAATTAGGGAGATGGTAGCATCATTCCACTAGGCCAAGATTTCGGCCCCATCCATCTACAGATTATTAAAGATTTTAACAAAAATAGGGTTTAGTATAGTTGCCAATGCTTTGAAGACATCATGGGGCAGGCCATCGGATCCTGGAGCTTTACCCCTCTTGCCCTGTCCTGATACGAGATCTACTTCCTTCTCCCTAATCTCCCTATTCAACTGCCTACTCTTATCTATTGTAAGGGTTTTTTGCAGCCTTGCCCCAGCCATGCTTCCACCTCATCTTGAGTAGGTTTTAAGTCTTCCTCATAGCGTACTTCAATCGGCACAATCGCCGTTTCAATGGGTTCGGGTGCTCAATAGCAGCGTCCCTTCCTTCCTGAGCTGCTGTTGAGCACCTGAACCCATTGAAACGGCGATTGTGCCGATTGAAGTACCCTATGAGGAATTCCCTTCACGTGTCTTGGAAACTAACTCTATTGGTGATTGTGCCGGTTTAAGTACGCTGCAAGGAATCACCCTCCGTACTTGCTCTGGAAACTAACTCTATTGGAGCAGCCATCACAGCAGCACCCGGTTCACCACGCAGCTACCTCAACCTCGAGGTCCGCAGCTAAAGAGGCTCCAATTCACAGGCATGGAATCAATGTCCTGATGATGATTCGCTCACTCTTTTAAACGGATCGAAATGCAGTCTACACTTTAATACACCTTATACGCAGAGAAACTTCCGTTCATTTTGATGTAAATGTGTTTGAAATGATTTGTTTTTGGTAACATTTGATATTCCTTGTGAAACAAACCAAGCTTTGCCTGAGCCCCCTGTTGTTTGTTATTTCCCCATGTTTTGTGCTCTATCTACTGAGTAGGATACAGGACTGTGTCCCAGTTTATGTATTTTTGTATATTACTATTTTAAAGTCTACAAGTAAATATTCTGTCCGGCTGGACATGTCCATGAAATAGAGCTATGATTGAGTCTATATTAATTCTTTGGTTTCCATTTCATTTTCTGGGGACCATTGCTGTTTAAAATAATTGACTCCCAAGGTCCCTGGCCGACTTGTTTTGGTTCCCTTGTTGTACAAAATATGTAAAACTGCTGCAATACTACAAAACCGACTCCCACTAAACAAACCGGACCCCCATCCTTCTGGCCTCCAGGGCAAACGCCTGATGCCCAGTATGGTAGTATGGCCTTTAATAAAGCTAATTTATTTGCCTGCCAGCCCATGCAAATTCTAATCAGTTTGCTCCTAACATTTAATAACAAGCCCTGAAAAGAAACTGCACTAACACCTTCCTGCACCATCTCAGTTGGTTGGGCTATGCTTGAGTGTCTTTCAAACACCTCCTTACATCTGTCTAAGTAGTCATAAGGTGCTCCACCCTTATTCTAATTACAATTTGAAATGCTTCAATCAGATTTCACAAGGTGCACATATGCAACTGCTTTCAGCAATGCACTTTTAGCTGCATTCAATGCTCCCTCATTGCCAGGGTCTGCCGTTGGCCATGCTGATTTCTCTGCCAATCTATCTTTCACTCCGCCCGGACCCCCCGTTGCAGCAGTTGATTCACATCTGCACAGTTCTGGTTGTATACTTCAAGCTCTGCAGCTTCCCTCAGAACTGAGTAGAATTTTCTCTGATGTTAGGGAATTGTTTCATAATTCTCATCTGATCAGAGGGGGTCCAGTGAAAATGGACCATAACTCAGCTCATGGCTGCCAGGTAGTTCCTCAAAGGAAGAAGGGCAAAAGGGGAAGGGTCCTCATCATTGGCATCACTTGTGTGGGGAGAAGGAAAGGTGTATGGTGTATGGTCAGCCTTAAGCTTACTCTAGTGATGGTAGATTTACATTCTCGAGGGTTCCTGCGCCCCGTGGGAACCGATCCATGGCAGTGGAATCAGCATCTTGACAGGTCACTTGCACCATTCTACCAGGCGCTTTATTATCAATCAGTCTCATTGCTCACTTGCATGTTACCTTCTTGTGCTCCACTTACCAGCAACACTATTTCCATGTGCATCTGCAGCCCCAATCCCACCTCCAGCTTCTTCAGTTGGCATGCACGACATATCCAGCAAGACCTTCTCCATAGGGTCCTCGCAGTCTTTCTTTGTAAACTTGAAGAAATACAGGGCAGTAGCACAGCGATTGGAGTACAAGCTTTAACTTTGTCCCTAATTTGTCTAAATTGATACACACACTTTTCATAACATGACTGGGGATTTCTGCCCACGCTAGTGTGCCTCACCATGCTAATGAAGAAAGAGTGCCGTTGCTGAGCATTGGACTTATTTTAGGGATCCTTTTTTTGCTTGTAAGTTAATCCTTCTAGATCAAAAGTGTCATGTTCAGCAGGCGACCTGTACCCATCTTTGACAGTGAGTCTCTCCCACTCTTTTAAATATCTGCCTGGGCCTTTGCCATATTGGTGATAGACGGTATGGGCAGGAGTCACTGTTAGCGGGGGCTCACTATGTTTTCCTTTTCTGTCCCATTGCTTTTTTCTGACATTCACACACACTAGGGTAGCAAGGAAAAGGGGCTGCTGGCCTTATGTCTCCAGCCTATCCTATGGAGGGCGGTGTTAAGGAAAAGAAACTAGAAGGTGCTGGCGCAGCTGGATCAGAGAGCCTCTTTCTCTCACACATTCATCCTTCAAGGGTCAGTTCTTCGGGTCCTGGTGCTCCTTCCTATCTTGTCCATTTCTGCCCTATTGTCTACAGCCAGTTTGCTCTAAATCATAGATTCAAATGAAAAGCCATTTTCCTGCTCAACATCCTACTGCCATTGCTACCTACCCAACCAATTTAACGTTTCCCTTGTTGTCTCCTGCCTTGATGACATTTGTGCTAATTTTTTTCAATAAAACATTGACAACCGTAGAACAGGATAAGCCAAGCAAAGCAAGCAAGCAAATATAAGGTAAGCGCTGTTAGACTTTACCTATATTTTGCTTCAACATGTTCATGCTTTTAACCAATTCACCAGGTCCAGCACTGGGCTGTGCTGCACCCCAATCCCCCTGGAGAAACATCTGTCTTACCTCTGCTGCCAGAGGTCATTATGCAGAGTTCTATCCAGCGCTATCCTGCTTTCTTTACAAGGAGATGCTTCCCAGCTGCCAGTGCACCACCAGTAAATTAAAATACAGCTTGAGGCCTAAAGTCTAACGTGTTTAGTGCGAAAATAGCACATGTAAGCAAAATAATACCTGACAATTGTCATTTCAACAGACCAGAGCATCCCCTCAAAAGCCGGTTGGAACATAAAATGCTAAAGCCTGTACATTCTGACTCATTTTTATACACTTTACTCTTAATGGGAGTCAATTGAAAAATGGAAACACAATCGAAGCAATTACTTCAACTGAACTAACTGACAAGCAAGGTAGGATCTTCACGGTATACACCCGTTACGACGCAACTTTTACTCCGCACTACCATTACAACGCGGGCATTACAACGCATGACATTACAACGCATTGCGCTGGGGGGCGCTCTAGGATAAGAGGTAAGTTTAATTTACTATCCAACACCTTCCCTAGGGTCCACGGGGACTGGAGTTAGAATAGTAAATTATACTTACCACTATCCAGCACCCCAAAGCGCTATGCGTTGTAACGGTATTCGTTGTAAATACCGCGTTGTAATGGTATGCGGAGTAAAAGTATGCGTTGTAACGTCATACATCCATCTTCACACGAGAATAATGCGAGAAGACCTTGAAACACAGATACCGATACATAAAAACACACTGATAAGTACACTGCTTTCTGAAAATCGCACTTTTGATTGCTAACAATGGAAGCGAGGTGTATTATGGGATACTGAAATGTGCCATCATACCACAATAAGTAAAATGACCTCTGAGCCTAGGAGAATCATGAAACTTAGCATGCATATTAAGACAAAGGGCCAATTCAAATTAATACAAAAACTAAATCGAAACTGTGTAGTATATCAATGCATGTTCAGGCATACGTGTGAAACAAACAATTGGACGTAAGACAACGGTTATATGCATTTATATATATACTTCTTTTGCCACATCCCTTCATTGTGGTTTGTAAAACCCTGGGGAAACAGAAGGCGACCTCCTCAACTGAGACAGCAGGCTAAATGTAAGAAGAAAAAAGATTAAACTCTATGAACATTTTTTGCCAAAGGTGGTGGGAGAAATGAATGCAGAGATTACCGAAACAGAACAAACTTTCAATGCTATCCTTATGGCTTATAAAGAGATCTTGTGAAAAGGGTATTGCAATAGCAAACTTCTGAGACACAAGTCCCTCTCTTTCAGATCTAACAATACCCACTGACCCAAAATATTCACAAATATCCCGGTTTATGACTGTCAGAAACACTAAAAATTATTGTAAAGAGATACAAGTCTATGTACACACACACACACACGAAGCAATTGGAGATTTATCTGCCTTTGTCAAGCCCGGCCGCGTTGGAATTATCACCGACCCTTTGCCCTGAAGAAGTCCCGGAGCATTACTCCATTAAGCGACGAAACACGTGTCGGCTGGCCTGTTCCACTTACCCTTACTGTTGAAACAGAATAAAAAGAATCTACCTATCTTTTCGTGTGTTGATTTTACCAAGGGTGTGACGCCTGACTGGAACAAACTAGATCTCTTATTTCATGAAAGAGATGTGGGAGCAAGCTGACATGCCCTACCAATTCTCCATGGCTTACCCCCTGAAGCCCAATGGGTTAGTAGAAAGGTAGAAAGGATCCAGACTCAAGTGACACCCTTCTTGGGATTCCCTGTATATGGTAAGATTCAGGTTAGTCTGACCTGGAAGGAGAATTTCTAAATGGAGAAAGGACTTAGACCCCTGCCTTGAGTGCCCAACTGCATTTGAAAGTGGTATCCGACTTTTTGTTTAGCTTTAGAATCACACTAATCTAAGGTGCATGGGGATAGCCCTGTTGCGGATAATGCAAGGTCCAGAACTTTCCTGAGACCTGGAGGGGACCCATACATTAAAACATTAATAAAATGAAAATATTGCATTTTAACAACAAATGTAGTGAAACAAAATGATTATTTAAAGTTTAAAAATACTGAAATCAATATATTTACATACAACATACAAAATAAAAAGCTAAAACCTACACATAAACACAAATTGCTGTTTACCAACTAAGGACAAGAAAAAATACAAATTAAATCAGCAAGGAAATTAACCAGTGAAATTGAAGTTAAGAAGAATTAACCAATTAATACTTTCTTAATGAAAAAACAGTATAACAAGCCCCAAAAATGTATAAGAAATTGCGCCAGGAAAGCCCAACACTGCAAGAAAGCAAAACTTTGTCAGATTGTTAACACATAAAAAAGGCCACCTTTAAAGAAAAGGAACTGCTTTACTTAATAATAAGTACAGTTAAATAAAGTATAATTACATTACAGAAAAACTAGATACTATGACTTTATCAAAGTAATCAATATATACCTTTTTCATGCTCCTCAATGAAGAGAACATAGATGGACCCAGACTGGCAATTATACGAGTAAGCCAAGAAATACAAGATCATTCCTAAATGCCAAGCTCAGTAACTACAAATTAAAAAGGTGTTAAATATAACAAAATTAAAAAAGCAAATAATAGGCAAAATAATATTCAAGTTATAATCTATACTACTATTATAAAGAGAGAACACAAAGCTTTGAGCCAGGTAAACTCGGGAACCACAGCTCCAATCCACACACCCGATACATCGTAGAAATTGTCAGGGTGTGCAGATGGACATAGGCTATAAATTTTTTTTTAAAAACGTAAATGTAAAAATATAACTTAAAAAAAAGTAGAGCCCTGAAAGTAGCGCCGGCCGCGACGCTGCGCTGGCCGCGACGTAACGCTGGCCGCGACGTGCGTGATGACGAGGAGGAGCGGCGGACATGAAGCGGCGGTGAAGTGAGGAGCATGGGGAGAAGCGGCGGCTCAGGTGCGTCATGACGAGGAGGAGCGGCGGCCATGGAGCGGCGGTGAAGTGAGGAACGCGGGGAGGAGCGGTGGCTCAGGTAAGGTAAAGGGACACATTGGAGTCGGGGCGGGAGCGAGTGCGCACAGAGGGACGGGCGGGAGCCCTTACTGCCCGCAAGCCTCAAATGCTGCCCCAGCCCCCAGCGGCGGCTCAGGTAAGGTAAAGGGACACATTGGAGTCGGGGCGGGAGGGGGTCGGGGCGGGAGCGGGTGCGCACAGAGGGACGGGCGGGAGCCCTTAGTGCACGCAAGCCTCAAATGCTGCCCCCAGCCCCCTTCTGCCCCGGGCAACGCTGGGGCGGGCTGCTAGTTATAAATGAAAGTGACAAAACCATTAAGTATAATTAAAAATATCAAGCACCAGTACCAAACTGTGTCTTGATAAACCAGAAGCTCAGCAAACATCTCAGAAAAAAAACCTCAACATCTAAACCATATAAATTTGCAAAAAATGTAATACTTGTTTAATAATATTTTTAAAAAATAATATAAGATTAATTAAAATTATTCTAAAACCTACAGATAAATATCTGTAAAACCCATACGTAACAAATTTTAGAAAGTAAAATTGTTATGAAATTATATTGGATATACTTAAAGCAAAGAAAGTTCAAACATTGAGTAAACTCACTAGAAACATAGGAAATACTATTCTAATGCATGTTATGAGAGGGAACTACAAAGAATGGAATTGTTGAAAACAATAAAAAAATACAATTGTCAACCCAAACATTACCAAAAGACCTCAGGGATGCTTGTACTAGGAGCCCACAGGAACAATTATAACAAATAAAATACCCAATGTTCCTGATTATGTTACATGCCAATCCCTGCCCCGCACAAAAACGACACATAGCTAGAATTAGAAAAGCAAAGCAAGTAGATTTGATGATATAACTATCCCTGAAAATTAAACTGTAAGAGGTACTTATGAATTGTTCTTTTTTTAGGGCATCTCCACAATGAAAGAATAACTATAGATGCAACTAACAATAGCCTACAAATACTAACTCACAGCAACATATAGAAGATGGAGAGCAATTTCAAATCATGCCCTCCATCATTCACTCAAATCTACACAATCCATGGAGAAAACCACAACACAAATACATTGTTAGTCTAAGCACTTTTACCAAACAAACCAGGAATTACTGACTGAAATGCAATCCAAAATTAACAATCACAATCAGCAAAAATTAATAATTGACTTTGAACAAGCAATGATTTCAACTATTTTAAAGCCATACACACATACACAGCCATTCAGGAATGTTATTACCATTTGAAATAAAGTATATGGATAGCCAACCAAAGATCTAAACTAATCATAGAATATTCAACAATCACCAAATATGCCCACAAAACAAAAACAAAAAAAATTGGCCTTGTGCCTGTCCCTGTAGTTGAAGTAGCAAACACTATAAGCTCTTAATTGAAGCACCCTATTACTAAAAGTATGAAAACAAATTAACCCCCTCCCAATTAACTTTTTCAAAGAGACTTTCTTGGCCGACCGAATGGTTTCGGTTACAGATGCCCACCCAAGTACCATATACCATGGTGGTTTCCATGTCACAGCACCATGGCATAACAAGCAAAAACCAACAATGCAATAGAAGGGTGGCACACATCCTTCCAAGGTATTAATGTAACGTAATTGCATTCATATAGTGCTTACTACCTCTGACAAGGTGTCAAAGTGCTTTTCGACAGGAAGCACTCTACTGCGGAACCCAAAATGATTAGTGGTGGATTATTATAGGGTTAATTTGAGTGGTTGGTATGTGAGTCTTATTTCGAATGAATAGGATAATGGAGTGATAGAAGAAGAACATTTCTATAAAGTGTTATTTCTGAGATCACAGCAGTAAGATGAGTTTTGGAATGAGAAAAAAGAGATGGAGGAGAGAAAAGTCTCTAGAAAGGGATTATGGAGATCATAGTAGTACACTGAATTTTGGGATGAGTCAAAGGAGGGATACATGAGGGAAGAATTTAGAAAGGGTAAATTTAGAGATCATAGTAGTAGAATGAGGTTTGGAATGAGCCATATAGTGGAGGTAGATGATATATTGAGAGAGGTATATGGTGAGTCAGAGTAGTGCATTGGAGAGAGTGAAAGTTTTTTTTTCTTTCTTCTACTGTAGGAGTAAATTAATAATTATATAGATACATGACTACATAAAAAGGGTATACATGTATAAAGAAAACATATTGAGATTTACATTTGTATTGCATAAACTTGGACTTTCAAATGTTGCTGTACTTGAATCCAGTTTATTTGTGTCTTTTTTATAACTGATTTCCTTTTTTATCTTTTCCTCAAAATTTCAACAGTGAAGAACTTGTTCATAAAATAGTTATGATACTATTTACATATTATGATAGATAAATAAAACAGAGACCCATAAGCCTCTAATCAAATAACTTCTATAAAAATTATGTAGTGACCTATAAGCATGTTAAGCATAGATATTTAAACATAGGCAACATATATATTTGTTCAGCAGACCTAAAGAATATCCATATATTTTAAAAACTGTAGTTAATATACATATTTGTACAAAAAATACATATGCCAAGATACGTATATATAATCAAATTATAAATGTTGACATACACAGAAATATATTGTACATTAGTGTTCGAGTATGGTGGTTATCAAGGAATGAGCCAACTCTTGTGTAGTCTTGTGAAGATAAGATAATTATCCGTGGATCGTATGTTTGGGGGTAATCTTGGGCAAAGGTTTCTCTGTTGAATGTTTTTGGTGATTGTATTGCTGAAGAAAAGTGGTCCTGTTCCATATGTTGCTTTGTGGGAGAGGCAAAGCTTGAAGGTGGATCTTCTAAAAAAAACAGTAAGAATTATTATAAAATTAGAAATGACATATTCTCAAATAAATACTAAAAATAACACAAATCTAAAAGCAACTGTAAAATGAAACAGAAAAATTAAAAAAAATTAACATTTCTAAAAAAATACTTTTGTAAAAGAAATCCATACTAATAAATTAAGCAGTTTAAATAAATGACATTTTTAATAAAACAATAAATCTCATTTGTTAAAAAATTAATAAACGTTTAAATAAATTGTTAAAATATATTATAAACAATTTTCAAAATACAAATTAATAAAAGATATTTACTATACAAAATTATATATTAAGACATCTGAATACATCTCCAAAATAATTTAAAATAAAAAATCAAAAGTAATACAAAATAATAATTATTCTAACTTTATAAAACATTTTCCAAATGATATTAATTACATCTAAATATAAATAAATATGAACACATTTATGCAACTGAAATATGACACTAAACCTATGTATTTTGTAATAATAAGTTTCAAGGAATTATATAGAAATTGTATCATTCTTAAGAAATCATTAACAATGCATTAAAAAATGTATTAAAATATAAATCATCCTCCACTATATTTCCATATAGATCTAATTCCGACTGCAATAAACATTTTTAAAAAGTAAAATGTCTAAAATTAAAATAAATAAAAACAAGTAGTAAGATTAATATACTTCATTTACATTGATATTTAAGTTAAAACAAATAACATTACCAATTTGTTAATAAATATATACCATAAAGTACAAATATTTTTTAAATGTTAACAATTTAAACTTTAAAATACTGCCCCACCTTATTCTCCTAAAACCTAACATCCCGCTCCTGAAACATTTTACAATTGTAATTACATAACAACTATAATAAACATATATAAATAAAACACACAAGATTAGAAAATAATTATATTACATACAGTATTATATACAATATTTTGTGATATAAAAAACACTATAGAATATATACTTACCTGGGATATTTAAACCCATGAAATCTTTGTCATGATATGAATGCAATGAAATTAATGTATCACAATATTTTTTCACCAATATTTTGGTAAAACATATTGCGGGCATAGGACTATTGTGCATCCACTGTGTAAACCACATATAATGGTGGTGGCAGCATACCGAGTTTTTGTGAATCTTTAGTATGACAAGACCTTTTTCCTTGTCACAAGACCTTGCGCTGACATTCCATGTTCATGTTGATATGGGTATGTGCGTAAAAGTGTGCTACACGTGTGTAATGGGAATTTGTGTACAGTGAGCATCTAGGTACTAGGAACTGGACCAGAGGGGCCCATTGTGGATGGCCCGTGGTTTAGCAGGGCACAACGCAGGGGTGGAAATAGCTTCCCTAGACAGTTGAAGTTTATTGCCTGCATTCCTGTGGGTGGAGGATGCGAACCAAACACTCAAGTGAGGGAGGATGGAGACAGTGCTGCTGTTAGAAATTTAATGAAGGGTTCGATAGCAAGGAACTGTTGAGTAAGGTTTCCTGTACACTTCCATTTGGTAGATGGTAGGGGGGATGGGTATGGCTGCAGTTTCTGTCATTCAAGGTGAGGAAGGTTCTAAGCAGGGCCTTCCCTTTTGTGTCCCTCATTACAGCTTCAGGAAGGCTGATGACAGCCACCTGTCACACTCCATTGGGCCCTTCTTTTGAATACTCATCTTTGGAGTGAGTACAATTGCTATCTGCTGTGAGAGCCATGACCTTGCACAGCACTGAGGAACAGCCAGAAGATTACATTTGAAAGAAAACCAATCCAAAGCTGTTTCAAAGCCTTAGCGAGTGGATTCATTTCGCCTATCTGAAAAATAAGGACAAAAGAGGACCTGCCTAATTGTGAAGAAGCTTGCCTGCATGCCCAGAGAAGGAAGGAGACTGCCTGGCACTGCAGGAGGAAATACTGTCCTGGCTAGAAGGCTAGCATGTTCCCCCCATGTTCAACACACAGACGTACCTGACTATTAACAGGGAGCAAAACTGGTACTGAATCGAGAAGTGAAGGATAGCCAAGTCACAGTGTGCAGTTCCTGCTGTGAGCTGCATATAAAGTTGTGCATCAAATCATCATTGTGCTGCCCAACATTTCTGACATTAACTCCAAAGGCCCACTGCTGCTTCCAGGGGTGCCGAATTATAAGGAGCTACTCAGGGCTGGACAGAGGACCCAACGTAGCCCTGTCAGAAATGCTCAAACCAGTCTGCTGTATTCATTTCCTCACACAATCTCTCTCTCTCTATCCATCATCCTTGCTCTCTCTTCCTTGCATCGGCCAGAGCAGCTGACTCCAGAGCACAGGCTCACAGTTCGATCCGTGGCGGCAGCTCTGCTCAGCACCATGTGATTCTGGATAATAGCTCACTTAATCTCCCCGACGGCCCCCAGCACCTTGAAACCTTAAAGGGTGAGAGGTTCCTGCTTTACAAATATGGATTATTAAAGTCACAGTCACTTTCACTCTACCTTCCCCCTCCCTCTCTCTCATTCTCTGTCTCTTAAAGGCTCTGTCCTTACCTGCTGCAACTAATATTAGGGGGCTGGGGAGCCACCTCTGCCAGAAAAATCAGCCTTCATGTGCTCCAGCTCACTGTAGAATAACAGGCTGGTCCAGCCCTGGACCTACTGCATAAGCCTGGAATCTGCAACTGCTAATATAGGTGCCCTCCTGCATTGACCTTAAGGTCGCAACTGCCAAAGGACGAGTGCTTGCCAACAACGTTCCCATGGAATGCAATGGCTGGAGACAGATGTCCGCCTTGCATTGGCCCTAGAAATTGCACCCGCTGAAGATGAATACCCACCTACATAGGCCTGGAGACTACAACTGTTGACAAACTAGCCGAGCAAGCTGTTCCACCTCACATTTGTGTTTTGTTGTAAATCACCTTAACACCAGTAAAATTCTTCACATCTCTTTATTAACACTAACACTATTCCAGTCAGCTGATAAGGACAGTTTAAATGACAGTTGGAATCTCGAAGTAACAGCAGTGACTACATCACCCAAGGGAGGAAGCAAACAAGGGATGGGCTAGGGGAGGAGGAAAACAGGAGAGAAGGCGGAACCATTCTCATTTATATAATATACAAGATATCTCCTTATCAAAGGAAAACATCATAACTGTGGTACTAGCACATAATAAATATATAACTAAAAAGGGTTACATAAGTTATATAAGGAACATTGCGATTTAGGCTCTATACAGCAACTGCCAATTTCTCTTAATAGGATTAAGTTTAACTGTATAACGATATGAGTTCAGAGAAAAAGGTTCACCATGTGCAAAAGAAGGAGTCTATTTATCACAAAATCTACATGCCATCTAGGTGCACAGCGTACCCTTCTCAACTGTTTCTCTACTCTTACCCTGTTGTCAGTGACTACAGGAACTTGTACAGGTAGCATAGTGTAGTCACCAGGAGCATACCTGGCAATTCTATCCATTCCTCATATTTGTCCATTTTCTAGCATGATGACATTCTTGCTTATGTGTTTAATTTTCATAGGATGGGAAAACTTCCTGCCCTCCACATATTTCCTTTCTGACATTCTCACTCTCGACCACTCTCCTATCTGGAAATTTGGTTTGTTGACACAATTCTGTTGTTCATACCTTTTTTAAATCTGCGTTGCTGATTATTTATTCTTCGTATAATGTCCTGTCTGCTCACACTGACTGAGGTATCTCTAGTACCCCAAGAGGCTGATATTTTATGGTCTTCTCCCCTTTAATGAAGTAAAAGGTGATACTCCTGTGACATTATTAGGAGTGGTCCTATATGCCCAGTTGATAGTTTTGTGTATAACTTTGGTTACTGGAAATTGCATCTTTTCTGCTCTTTGGTGTGCAATCTTTTCATAGCCAATTCACACGTTCTACTAAACCATTTGCTCTTGGGCAGTACAGGGCTGTTTTAAAATGTGTTATAGACATTTAATCAAAGAATTCTTGAATTTGGTGAGAAGTAAACTGAACCCCGTTATCTGTAATAAGGCTCTCTGGATACCTTCATCCCGAAATGTACTTCTTATAAAATTGATTCCGGTGTCTGTGGTGATGTTGTGGATACATTTGGTTACTATCCAACGTGTGTTATAATCAACTAAGACCAATTTAAAGCTCTTGCTTAGGAATTTGTTGTTCAGTGGCCAAATATTATCTAGTGCTAGCTTTAACCATGGCCTGCTTGGGACCTCAACCAGTGATTAAGTAGGTACTCTGGTTTTCAGGGTTTTGTCACTACACAATTCTTCACCACATTCTCAATCATAGTCATCATATTGGGCCACCAGTAGTCAGACCTAACTTTGGGCTTGATTATGATGTCAGATGGTCAGGTCACCCAACATTCCTTCAGTCCGACCACCACATTACGATGCTGGCAGCCCGACCCACAGCAGTTGGACATAAGACCGCTGCCCAGGCCAAGGTTAGAGATCCTGATGGGGTGGCGGTTGGGGTTGCATCCTACAATGGCTGTAGTGCCACTGCAGGCACTGCCATAGGGATTAAAATATCCCTTTCTGACAGCCTTTTCTTGGCAGGAATGCTGCTATGAAAAGATTGTCAGAAGGGGATACGGAGGGGCCCCAAACAGGGCCTGTCCTTGTGGGCCACTGAAAAGTGTCCCTGGTAGGCACATGTAGTGCCCCCACTCACCTCCATGCACGTGTGCCATGCATGACATGGTACATAGCACACGGTGAATGGACATACAGGTGGTGCATGTACAGCGTCGTCATGTGCTGTGGCCCTTTCCCAAGGCCGCAGCATGGCCCCACTGTGTTTCTTATCACCAGCCTGGTGGTTGCATCCAAATAGGGCAGTCAGTCATCCCGAATGCTTGTTGGCGGTCTCCTGACCGCTGCAATAGCTGCCGACGGTCTGACTGACCCACATCATAATGATGCCCTTTGTTCTTTGTTAGACTGCGCTTCAGATGGTCCTCATGGGCGAGGATGATTATTTTTTGTCTTATTCCGTGAGGAGGAATATCTTCTCTTCTCAACAGATAAAGTCTTGGGAATTGTTTAATTCCAGTCTAACTTCCCAATGTTTTGCTAAAGGGTTTGCCATTTCATTCTTATCATTGGGCCACCTATTGTGGATGTACATGGTAAGAGTACTGAATTATGCTGGTCATTTTAAGTTCTAGTGCAAACTTCTTAGAGTCCTCTTTTAGGTCCCCCATGTCAATATTAAGTGGGCTGCAGGAAAGGTAATCTGCAACTTTGTAAACCAGGAATATATTGCATTTTGAAGTTATATCCCTCTAGTTCCAATACCCAACGAGATACGAGTTGTTCTCTCAGATTCTTCAGTGAATGAAAAGAGCAGGGGTTTGTGGACTGTCTAAATAGTGAATGGGATTCCCTTTAAAAAATATAAATGCTTTACAACCCAGTAGCAAGCCAGAGGCTCTTTTTTACCACTGAATATCTGGTTTCTGCTCCATTAAGGACTCTAGATCCAAATGCTATGTCCATTCCCCTCCATTTTTTGAGTTAGGGTTGATCTTATACCCTTGGTACTGGCATCGGTAGTCAGTTATGTGGGTTTGTTGGAATCAAATTTTCCTAGGGGTAGAGCATCTGCAATGGCACATTTACTATTGCTAAAAGTTGTGACACTATTCTCCCCATGCAAATTGAATTTTGAATTTAAGGAGGTTGTGCAAGGGTAACACAACAGTTGCAAAATTTCAGACAAACTTAGAATAGAAATCTGACACTCTTATCAATGATTTAAGTACTTCTTTATTGGAAGGAGCAGGAGCTTTATTTATTGATTCAACTAAGTCACATTTAGGTTTGATTTCCTCTTGGGAAATGGTGTGCCCAAGGTATTCCAATGCCTTCACTCCTATACAACACTTTTCTTTCTTAATTGTTAGGCCCGGATCTCTAAGTCTACTTAAAACCTTTCTGAGAGTGGAGTTATGTTCATTTTCATCAGTGCCAAAAGTCAAAATATCATTATGGAAGCACATAATGTGTTGAACCCTAGTAGCAGATGCTGCATTATCCTTCAGAATGCAGCAGCTGCCGGCGCATGACCAAAAGGCATGCGTTTGTATTGGAGGTCTCCCAGATGTTTCGATGGTGCGTATAGCTCTATTTGATGGTATGCAGCGGAACAGTCTAGGACACTAAAGAAAGAAGCATCCTTGATCAAGGTAAGTATTTTCTGAATTTGTGGCAGTCGGGCCTGTCAATGCAAACGTTGGAGTTAAGGTCACGTAGTTCAATGCAAAGCCTGATTTCCCTTTAGTGGACCCATGGGCTATTACTATGGGGGGGCCCAGCCATTCTGAATTTTCTACTGGCTCAATTTCATCCTGACTTAGGGCCTCATTAGGATGACGGTCAGATCACAACAGACAGGCCGTCGGTTGCGGTCCGACCAACATCTGATGCTGCGGTCCAACCACCTCATTATGATGTGCAGTGGCTAGAGTCAGCGGGCTGAGGGACCAACTTACACTTTCGATAGTCTCAAGCAGCCCGTCCGTCTCCGTCAGAACGTAATACAGTCACCGCCGTAGGGATTTCGGTGTCCCTTTCAGACAGCCTTCCTATGGCAGTCCGACCACCATAGAAAGGCTGTTGGAAAGTACATTGGGCCCCCTGATGCCTCCGCTATGAGGCAGGGGGCACCTGTGGTGCCCGGCACATGGTGCATGGATGTCGGAGAAAATCCATTTTTTTAATGCTGCTTGTGCTGCGGCTCTTTTCCAGCTGCAACACAAGCCACAATGGAAAAATGGATGTTTCCCATCACCTCCGGGGCAGTTGCATCCTATTTTGTTGGATAGAACCTCTGACTACTAGTCGGGCGGTTTCCATTCCTAAATGATGTCGGCTGGACGGGCGTCTGACCAGCATTGCAATAAGACCCTCAGTCCTTTATCGAACTGTTCCTTGAGGGGCTTATGTGGTTCAAGGATATAAGTTTTACTTTGTGTACCCCAGTTCTGGCCTTAGGTTTAAGTAAAATATGATATTAATAATTCTTTAAATATTCAACTTTGTCATCAGAAAATTCATTGCATACCTCTTCTCCAAGCATAGTAAGGTTTACAAGCAGAACGGGTTCTAATATGTTTTGGTATAGCTTCATTCCAAATTCCTTTTGATGCTTCCACCCTAGCAATCAGACCCATTTTCTGTTACATATACTTTCCCTATAGTACTCCTGTTTTTAAAACAAATATGCAAACTCTTCATCCCCTTCTTTCTCCTTTACCTGAAATATGAATTTATTTTCTTCCTGGATATCTGGTTCCACTAGGTGTACCTGTTTACTTTTCGAGTCTCTGCATTCCCTAGCAAAGTGTCCCTTTCCCCCACATTGTCATCATGTAGAACTGCAGGCTTGAAAATGCATGTTATTTGTTAAGTGCCCAATACTTCCACAGTGATAACACTTCAACCTGTCATTGGAGGCACTTATTTTTAAAGGTTCCTCCATTCATTATTTTTTTATTACATTGACTTAGTGCCAATGGGTTGTTCTAAGTGTGGATTTGTAACTAATAGTTTTTCTTGCTCTCTAGGATTGTAAGTGCATCTTACTAATTGGTCTCTGATCAGTGTCATTTAAAACACCAAAGTACTGGATAACCCTTTGAGAGCTGCAATGTATGATGTGATTTCCTCTGCCTTAACTTGTCATCGGGTAAAGAACGTATGCCTCTCCAAAACTACTTGATTTTTTTTCCAAAATGACCTTGAAGTTTATTAAATGCAGTTTGGTACACATCTACGTCTGATTCATTATCTTCTTCTTCTCCTTCTTGTTGAAATAAACTCTCATACATTTTACGTCCTTCTATGTTCAGGCTGTGCAATAAAATATGTTGTTTTCTCAATTATGTAAATGTTTCCCCTCCTATGACTATTAAGTAAGACTCAAAGAGTCGCCAGAAGCCGTGCAGCATGCCAGTTCAATTCTGCAGCCTGGGGAGATGGCACAAAGGGGTAATGCACCCTGAATGTCCTGCAGAGCTGCACACACAACACCTTCTCAGCCTGTGGAGGTCTAGTAGCAAGGAATCTGCAGCCATTCCGCAGCCCAGGGGGACAGCACAGAGGGATAGTGGGCCCTGCAGCGCTGCACACACAACACGTCCTGTGGCTGATCTGAGGAATCTGTAGCAGCCGCACCTCCTTCTACAGGGAATTTAGTCGTGTTTACTCTGACATCAAGAAAATTCATTGGTGTTCAAGAACACTTGAACCCATGAGGTCGAACAATCCAGTCCTCAGAATAATCTGGTAAGAGTTGCACGTCTTGGGTTAGTCGAAGAAATGAAATCCTATGGTATATGCGTGGGGTGCATAAATCTGTGGCTACAATTCATGCTCACGGCTAATGTGAGATTAATGAGACGTAAGGCAATGATGATACATGCTGGAGTTTAGTAAATCAATAAACAGTTCCATGCAGTGAAGGTGCTTTAGAGTTAAAGCTTGATCACTTAGATTGTTGTAGACCACAATTATATGAGGTTGTAATACTGACCTTGTCCTTTACATACTGTCTCTGTACTTGTGGTGCATGAAATGTAACTGGGTACAATTTGGGGTTTACTGTGTCACTGTTCCCACACCCCGAAGGTCGTCGCCAATGTTGCAAATGATCTTCACACCAGTAGAAGTCTTCACATCTCTTAATTAACACAACCACAATTACAGTCAGCTGATTATGAAAGTTGAATTGACAGCTGAAATCTTCAGGTGACAACAGTGATTACATAACAATATTCCGTCGGTGATTGATTCTCAACTAAAATTACGATGCTTATACCTTAATACTAGATCTATGGTTAAGCACCAAACGGATATATTTCTATTGCTCACCACTGAAAAACCTGATATCCTCTTGGTCACAGAGACTTGGCTCACCCAAGACTCACTACCAGACATTCTTGCAGCTCTTCCATCCGAGTATTACATCATAGCAGAGAATCGTCCGATGGGCAAAAGGGGTGGGGGGGTAGCAGCGATTATTCGTAAAGACCACAAATTTGTGCTATTGTCGTCTCTGATTCTGAATGACACGGAGAATATAGTAATTAAAATTGGCACGGCTATTGGGGCTTTATTACTTGTCCTGCTTTACCGACCCCCTCAAACCATGACTACTTTTCCTATGTCCCTAGCAGAACAGATGGCTCCTCTTGTGACTAAGTATTCGAAAATACTCTTGGTCGGTGATTTAAACTACTAGCTTGATAATACTACTGGTGATCCCCAGGCAATGGAACTTTCAGAACTACTTTCAGACATCAATTTGATTCAACATATACATTCTCCTACTCATGTAAAAGGTCATACTCTGGACCAAATATGGTCCCATAATATTTCTCTTTCATCCCTCTTCATTATGCCCTGCATCTGGTCTGACCACTTTTTAATTCAGTTCATAATAACTATTAGTTGGCATACTAAACCACCGCCCTTGGTGGGCGGAGAAACTAGGAAATGGACAGCTAATAATATACCTGCCTTTATAAAAACACTGACATCCACGCTGCCAGCACCCTGTAAGGAGGTAGACCGTATGGAGGAGTGGATCTCACAATGGCTTCTAAAGGCTACTGACGCACACGTGCCTTTAGTAAAATTTACTTGTGCACGTAATATGGATGCTCGTAAGTGGTTCAACTCAGATCTTAAGAACTTAAAACTTGAGGTGCGCCAGAAAGAAAGAAAGTGGAGAGCAAAATATAAGTCCCAAGACAAGGAGGAATATATTGCGACTCGCAGAAACTATCTAAAGATTATTTTACAAAGTAAAACTGATTATTTCTCTGGAAAAATTTTAAACTCCCAAAATAAATCTAAAGACATCTTCAATATAGTGAATGATCTGTGTAATAGCGAAAGAACTGCTCTTCCCTTGGCCCCC
This sequence comes from Lissotriton helveticus, assembly GCF_964261635.1. Lineage (NCBI taxonomy): Eukaryota > Metazoa > Chordata > Amphibia > Caudata > Salamandridae > Lissotriton > Lissotriton helveticus. The sequence continues at coordinate 380,003,199 of NC_136069.1, forward strand.
TCGCAGGAACTTTGTAATTCATTAAAAGATTTTTTCATAGATAAAATTGTCACCATAAAAAAGAATATTCAAAGCCTTCCCTGCGGGGATCCCATTGAAGATATCCACTACAATCCGGCTTCTCTAGATGCATTCCCTTTTATTGATGGAAAGATTTTTCCAGAACTTCTTTCTCGTGTCAAATCGGGCTCGCCCTACGACAGCTGCCCACCTCATATTTTAAAGGAGGTGTGTTCAGCCATCCCATCAGAAATCCTCTCTCTTTTGAATGAATCACTTATACAAGGCAAGGTCCCTGATAATTTTAAAAATGCCACTGTGATCCCACTACTGAAAAAATCGGGATCAGACCCCCTGGATCCAGCCAATTATAGGCCTATTTCCCTTCTCCCTTTTTTTTCTAAACTCCTTGAGGCTCATGTATCCAGGTGTATGTCCAATTTTATAGAAAACTCGGAATACCTAGAACTGAACCAAGCGGGTTTTCGACCATCTCACTCAACAGAAACTGTTATTCTGGCTGTCCAGGATACGTTAAGATCTAATGCAGATAAGGGCGTCCATCAATCCCTTGTGCTCCTTGATTTATCGGCCGCATTCGACACGGTTGACTATAACATTCTGATGAGCCGTGTCGAGCAGGCCGGCCTCAGGGGCCCGCGCTGAACTGGATTGCCTCTTTCATTACAAATCGCACACAGTCAGTGATATTAGGGTCTTTCACAGCCCCCAGGATGGCATCTACCTGTGGGGTACCTCAAGGTTCGTCACTTTCTCCCTTATTATTTAATTTATATCTCCGTCCGTTGATTTATTCTTTAAAAAACTATAAAATTACTCTTTATAACTATGCTGATGATCTTCAGTTAATTCTTCCCCTAAACACCCCGGATTCAGCTGCCGAATGCCTGGCTGTTGTGTCACACACACAGAGATGGATGACCCTAAATCATCTCAAACTTAACCCGGGCAAGACAGAATTGATCTTGCCCAGGGAAAGTGAACTGAGTTGGGGTCGACATTTTTGGCCAGCCGATATGGGAATCCCTCCCACAAAGACCCTTTCGGTAAAAAGTCTAGGGATCACTCTTAACGAAGATCTTTCTCTTAAAGGACAGGTAGGAATGGTGGTCTCTACTAGTTTCTTCCAACTTAGAAAGATCAGGAAAATAGCCCACCTTTTAACACACTCAGCACTTATTCAAGTAATGAAAGCCCTTGTACTCTCCCGTCTAGATTTTTCAAACAGTCTCTATTTGGGCCTTCCAACTGGCCTATTAAAACGTCTCCAGATGGTCCAAAACCAGGCGGCAAGGCTCATCTGGAAACAGCCCAAATGGCAATCAATTAGGGCTGGGCTGAGAAAACTCCATTGGTTGCCAGTGGCCCAGCGAATTGTTATTAAAGCAGGATGCATCACTTTCAGGGCGCTACACGACAATGGCCCTATATTCATTAGGAAGTCTATCACAAATTATAAGCCTCGGCGCAATTTACGCTCTACATATTTAGGCCTTGCAACTGCCCCGTCATTTAAGAAGAAACGTCAGGGTGGCAGCTGTTTCTACTATCTGGCCGCCTCTCTTTGGAACTCTCTTCCGCTGCCTATCAGATAGAGTAATGATCTTCTGGCATTTCGAAAGTCTTTAAAAACGTGGCTTTTCCAACAGGCTTACGCTTAGAACTGTGCCTAATGTCTTGAACAAATAGCGCCATGAAACCCAAGGGTGTACGTGCGCTCTAGAAATAGTTATTAACATAACATAACATAACATCACCAAAGGGAGAGAGCAACCAAGAGGTGGAAAAAGGGAAGGGAGAAACAGGAGAGGAGAAGGAAATATTCAATTGATATAATATACATATAATGCACAACATGTTTCTTGCCCTGAGTAGCACCCTCAGGCAGCAGTGGGCACAGTGGACCCCGGGAAGTGAAGTTTACAATTCTAACAACAGTCATAGAATATTTGTGAAATGTGCAATGTTCCTCAAACTATTCAAGGATATTTACTAACTATTCAATTCAATTCAATTCAAAGGAGTCTTTATTTCGATATACATATCATAAAAGAATGTACATATTAAAAAACATAAGCATTCCATACTCATTTAAATAACAATACAGCACTACAAAAGAGGTTCGGTCGTCAAGTTAATCCATCCAATACACAATAATTTATCTAAAAAACAGAGTAAGTCAAAAAACTTTAAATGTGTGATAAAAAAGACCAGTGCCAGGATACAATAAGCATCACAGAATTGATTTTAGAATAAATATATGTAAATATATTAAAACAGTTTAATTATGGCTTAGCTTACGCGCACGGATTACCCACATCCAATGCAAAAATTTAGCGACAGCAATAACAGTGGGTTCTGAGCAATCTGTTTTGAGTATCCCTAATGCCTCAGAGCAAGTGGTAATGCCCTTCAGCAGACAAATAGGCTTCAACCACGTGTGCCTAGGATGTTTGTACTCTGGGCAAATAAACAGGATATGTGCTATACTTTCTAGCTGAGATGGACAAAATGGACAACTTAAATTAGTTTTGGCATGCCATTTCCCGGTAAAAGAGCTGATGGGAAGCGTTCTCACCCTAAATTGGTGGTACCGCTTCCTATCTCCTGGAAGTGTGATGAAATCCCAGTACCCTTCATATGCAGTTACATGTTTAAGCTCCAAAAAATCTCTTGTGAGAGATGGACTAGTACAAGTCATGAAGCTTCTCATTGAGACCATCCTCCAGTATAGCTCCCTAAAAACCTTTCTGGGCGGAAAAGGGTTAGCGGTAGGATTCACCCACAGTGAACTCAAGCCCATGGCAGTATAGACTGCCCTGGCCTCTAATAACTATTCTAATCCTAAAATATTTTGGGAAAGTTAAAAAGCAGGGTTGAAAGTATGGATATTGCATTCTGGAAAATGCTGGTCTTAGGGCGCAGCTCAAGGAAAAGAACTAGGAATACCAATTCACTCCAAGAGGTACATGGATGAGGGAAACTGCTGTTTGAGACCTTCTTTCACAGACGCTGAAGTCGTGGAGAGTGAAGTCAGTGACTGCACTGGCCTGTCCTGTTGATCTGAATAGGTAACTTGAGATTGTCCCCGCACAAACTGAGATAAAGTACCTAGTATGTGCAAAGAGGAAGTTTGCTGTTAGAAAACTAACCTTTTCCAATATGAATTTGTTGGGTCTAAAGACTATTCAACTGATCTGATTTAACATTTGGGGTAATTGATAGTGATTTTCACCTGTGCCTAATCCACCCATGTACCTGAATCTCAGCCCAAATTACCTTAGGTGGGGTAACACACCTGTAAGAGTGAACGATGAGTGGGTACCACACAGGGCAACAACATTTGTCTAGACCTTGTAGGGAGATTCCAAACCTGTACCTGAGCAAACATTGGAGTGTGCAGTATTTCATTTTCCTGTATGATTAATGTACTTTCTTTTTACTAAAGGATAAGCACTGGGTTGGACACAAAATGATTGTGCCAGTTGGTTGACTGTTGAGTTCTGATCTAATGCACCCCACCATAGCTTTCTCAGAAACCTTTGACTGCTCTCCCTTGCCACCCTGAGAGTCAAGTACATAAAGGATTACTTTACCCACTTTGCAGAGCCATTATAGGATGAACCCCAGGACACCAGTCGCAAATGACCTCATCCACCACGGTTGGATTCAGTAGACCATGTCTGCCCTGTAGCCACTGAACGACGTCTGACAAACCACCTTTACTGTATATCACTCTATTTATATTTCTCTTGTGTCCTGGATGTCTGTGTTGTACATTTCATAGTGTGCCTAATGGTGCCTTAAAACTTAGATCCTTCCATCAATTGTTCTTTTGCATTTGTCATCCCGAGTGGGGCGGGTTTGCCCAGACGTGGGTACCGTGTTCTCCATGCCACTCAAGTCTGGCTAGCCTGGCTGATGAAGGTGTAATACCCCTAAACTGGTCCCAGGATACTTTTTTCCAGTCCAGCAAGGACCTTGCCTGGCAGATCGGGCTGGACTGTTCCCATTGGGAGCAGGGTCAAGACTGATTTGCATATAGCTGGTTCGAAACTGGAATGGCATGGTGATCAACACAATTATGGATTTAGGCTCAGATCTCTGCACGGGGGTGAAAGTGTGATATTGTTCAGCATTACTTCTATCAATTGTTCTTTTTGCATTAGTCACCCCCAGTGGGACGGGTATGCCCAGACATTGGTCCAGTGATCTCCATGGCACTGGATTCAGCTAGCCTGGCCGATGAGGGGTGATGCCCCCAAACTGGTCCCAGAATGCTTGTTTCTGGTCCAGGGAGGACCTGGCCTGGCAGCTTGGGCTGACTGTCCACATGGGGAGTAGGGTTAAGACTGATTTGCATATGGCTGGGTCCAAACTGGGATGGTATGGTGAGCAAAAAAATGATGGATTGTTCTTTTCGCATTTAAAACTTAGATGCATTCTTTTTCAAAATCCTTCTGGGCATCCCTTAAACAAGAGGAGGCACTCCTGTTAAATTGCTTAGAAGGTCTAGAGAGGTTTTTACTGATGCGATCCATTTTTATTGAGAAAAAAATACAATTCAAACCTACCTAAAGTGTAAACTTTTGTAGAGAGTTAATTATCATGGCAATTATACTCCAGAATGTTTAGCCAATCAGAACTGGAAGCTCTCCCAGGAAGGGATCATAAACAAAGAGAGAGACGTTCCAGTCGTCTGAAGGTACCTTGGGACCTCAGAATGAGAATCCAGACCATACTTGGGATGGGTAAGCCAGTCAACAATATTTCTGCATATGTTGAAGTCTGTGTCTACCATACATGCATCTACCACACTATCTGTTCCGAGACCAAGGATGATGGAAAGAAGCCATGACTCATAGAGACTATCTGATCCATCTGAATAGCGCTACAGGTCATCGCACTCCTAATATGAGGAGCATGAGTTTTGGCTCTCATCCTGCCCAGCTTCAAGGGTGCTGGTAGGATAGTTATGCAACGGCCATCCCTGATGTAGGGCTAGCATTTATGCACCATTTACCATGTTGAACCCTGCATGTTTTCTATGGTATCCCACCGGTGGGTTTGGGCTTCGCCTTCTTTGACCAAGTGAAATCTGGGTGCATTCTCTCTATTGGGGACGTACAAGCCTTTGTACAAATTCAATGACCGTGCAGCGCCCATAAAGTACCACACAATAAAGCACATTTCAAAATAAAATGGCCACATTCTACATTCTATTACAGTTTGATTTAAGTGTAATGGGATCAACTGTTCCCTCAAAGAGATCCATTAACGTCTGATAAAGTATTAGAATTGTGAGATCAGTTTTAGGCTGTTCACTAGTTTATAATCCTCCAAAGTAAGTATATCATAATGGAAATGCTGAAAGATCCCCAAAAGAGCTGTTGTTAGGCGTGCACCACAGCTAGAATTTTTATTCAGTGCTTGTCTTTACATCTTTGGTAGCACTTGATCCATGTCAATCAGCGAGCTGCATCTAAAACAAACAGTCACTGGCAAACATCAATTAGTTGAACGTCGAGCTTAATTTCCTAAGAGCTTTGTGTGAGCAACAGAAACAAATAGCCCATATTTAATGAACCATTGCAGACCACAGCTTAGACATGTGAAATATGCAAAAATGAAAAAGATCATTCATATTAATATCTTGCTAGAGTTTAATAATTCATGTAGAGCGTTTTAGTGGATTTGTGTTTTCTTTATGATTTATTTGAAGGATGGTGTTCTGAAAGAAAACTAAAGAGGGATTTTTGAACACTCATCTTCCCTAATCTCTTAAGTAAACAAAGGGAAGACAGAGATAGATACAAAGCTAAATAAGCCTTTGTCTACAATGCATTCATACAGCAGCTATCTTGTTTGATGAAGAGTCAGGGCGGCAAGATGATCTAACATATACTCTTTTCACCCCTCCTCTTTGTTTTACTGTCATACATACCCTTCACAAATAGATGTAGGCCATGGATCTGCCAGATCTGTATCTACATTTACCTCTACATTAGCAAGATCCTAAGAGTGACCTTGGGGGCTGGTCGTAAATGTCACAACACATCATCATGTGCTTCAAGAGTATAAAGTAATAATGCTTTATACATCATCTCATACATTTTTAATAATTTCATAGAACATTAAAAAAGTTAAAAACGGATTCTACTATGTCTTTCTGACAGTTCATAGTTCGTTACTTATTGTATTGTCATGAAGTGTAGAGTTAATAAAATGATTATCTATTTGCTCAGCATGGGCTAAATGATTGCAGAGCTGTGACTGATCTGCCTCACACACTGAACAGGTCTCACCTTCCAATTAAAGCTATAACATCCCCCAACCACTCTAAGAATGGGTAAAAGCTATAAGCTATAAGCCTGATCCGCATAAATTGTCTTCTGTCAAGACCAACCCCCTCTTACAGTAAGCACTGCTCCAAGATGAGGACAAGAGAGCAGTAGGGAAAAGGGGGATGAGACGAGGATCACTTTACTGGAGCGTTTTCATTGAGAAGGAATGCGTTAGAATCACCTTGGCTGAAGTCTTCTCTGGCTACTAGTGGATAGCTGACGAATAAAGCTATGAATAACACAGGAGATTACTACTGAAGACTATGGGGTATATTTACAATATCCTGGCATTGGGCCGTGCCACAAGCCTTCTAGCTGCCCTATGTCAAAAGAGAAGGGCAGGAATGTGCTGTATCTACAAGATATGGTGCATTCCTGTCCTTTCTGTGAGTGCCCGTGCACAAACAGAAGCCCAAAGCCAACGCAGGCACCCTTTCACCATGGTGCAAGGGTGCATGTGTTGTTGGCATGATTGTTTTTGTGCAGTAACGGACACCTTCCTGCACAAAAACAATAAAAGGAGGCATTTTCTTTATTCGATGTGTGCTGCAGAATGCTGCAGAGTGGAAAGAGGAATTTTTTCCTCGTTATGCCTGTTTTGGGAAGGCGTTATTTTTGGCGCTGCCCCAGTTTTATGCTATGTTGTAAATCTGGGGCTGTGTCAAAAACCCTGAGTGCTGCATGGGAACACCCACAACAACACCCATGGCACGCCCCTTTCATTAAGAGTTAGGCATTGCCTCACCCCATATTTACAAGGCCATGAAAAGCTATGCAGGGTGGCTTAGTGGTGTATTGTAAAATATGGGCCAGCACACTGCGCCTCCGGAGAGTCACTTTGCTCCGGCAGCATAAAAGTGCAACAGGGGTATTGTAAATATGCCCCTACCAGTAGCAATACTTGTCCAGCTTGGTGAAGGCAAGGCAAAACACAGCTAGCAGGAGGTCTCCCCAAAATCATGCACAAAAACAAATGGAAAACCTGGGATCCCACAAAAAGAGCCTGAACCAGGGCTAGGAAAAAATAACGAATGTTTGGGTACAGAGCAGAACTGGAACAAACAATCAGGGAAATGATGAACAGTTTCCAGGTAAAGTGAGTTCCTCACGCTATCTACAGTACTGACTGCCCTGCCTCTCTCAATCCACCAGTGGAGCTTCCTGTGACCACTAGAGTGTTGAACTCCTCCCCTGTGTGCCTTCCAAATCTCTGTCTGTTAGGGCTGCCATGATTGTTTTCTTCAGTGAATCAAAGAAGATTGGCTAATGCTGTGTTGTGTCCGGGGAATGTGCAAAGTGTTTGAATTCTTTATATGTAAGTGCAACATTTTTCTAGTGCCACAAATCCTGATATGTGGAGAGTTCATTTATTATCCAAGCCACGATTGTATGAGAATTATATATGGAGGGCAGAGATCGATTAAGTGATTAATAACACAGTAGGGTAAACTGAAGGGAGCAAGCACACTCAGAGGTTAATCCAAAATCAAACCTACGCAAAATATTTTTTCCTGTCACCGCAATCCTTCTACAGATTAATATTTCACGGTCTCCCAGTAATCGGGACCCAGAGTGGAACTCCCCACACAAGGGGAGAGGGTCCGCTTAGCTTTGGTAATCTTATAGTAATAAGCACAGACCATATCGGGTGGTCAAACATACATTTAACTTTTAGCGCCAACAAACTGATCTTAAGACCGAATTGTGTCAATAAAAATACCTAGCGGCAGATTTACAAGAAAGTGACGCATCTGTGAAGATGCGTCACTTTCCCTGCGCCACTTTGAGAAACCCTTGCGCCACTATGGATGCGCCGTATTTACAATCTGGCGCACCATGGCACAAGGATTGACAGATGCGTCAGTAATTCTGATGCATCTGTTGACGCAAAAGTCACTTATTGCTGGAGTTGTGTCGCAAGCACGATGCAACTCCAGCAATGCAGGGGGAGGCCTATCCTCATTGTGCTGCGTCACTCCTTACGCCTACCTTAAGTAGGCGTAAGAATTTGACGCAGTGGCGTCCTAGAAGTGGCGCAGTGAAATCTTCTACGAGGCTTTTTTTGCGTTGAAACGCCCACCCTGCATACATTATACCTGACGCAGGTATAATGTGACGCAGGGCTTTACAACGTGACGCATCTTCCTAGATGCGTCACGTTGTAAATGGGCCGCATTTTTACGCTGCTGCTGCGTCACAAAAACGTGAAGCAACTGCGACACAAAAACAACGCAAGGGGCTTGTAAATCTGCCCCTTACACTGTGTAATGTTCGTTATTGTGTCCCTCTTAAATACCAAAATTCTTAAAAGCCATATTTCGAACATGAGGCTCTGAATCTTATAATAAATCATTACAAGATTATTATTAGTGAAGCAAATGTCCAGTTTATCAAATGCTTTCTGCAAGTCTGATGTGGTAGGATCCCATTTCAACATTTATTATATTGACTTCAGATTAGTACTTCCATGAATATCTATTTAAATGTTTAAATTAGTAGACTGAAACACAGTTCCAGGAATTACATTTTCCAAAAGACAACATTTACAGTTCCTATTCAAAATTGTGTACGCCAAAAAACAGTTTAAAATAAACAACAACAAAAAATAAGTTTAGATCTTGGCGAAAACATGCTGTTTCTGCAAGTTCATACAATTCAGGAGGCAACATGCTGAACACATTCCTCTAACCAGATCATGATGCCAAAGAGCCGCCCTAGGTGAAATCAGCTTCTTTTGAATACTTTGACAACCTTGGCGAATCAAGAGAAAATAAAAATCCAAAGGCAATGTTCCTATAGTCAGACAAATGGTTCATACCTTGTACTTCTGCTTTCAATTTCATCAGGAGAACTAGGTGTATTACAACTGTGGCCTTTTTTATGTTTATCCAGATCAGTATTTTTGTAAATTGCTTGCCCACACTTATTGCACCTAGAAGTGCAAATGTTTTAATCACTTTCACCTCAATATCAAAATCGTTTTCTTCAAACTTTTTAAAGGTGAAACGGGTTACCCTGTTTTGTAGCAATCTCGTTCGCTTCCCTATCGTTGAGAATCGTATTAGCTTCTTTATTAAGAACAAACTATCGGTTTTTTACTGCTTTGCTTTCCAAATTAGAAGTTATCTTTGCCAGTGAACAAGACGTCTTCTTTACATCTCTTTCCGATGAGTTTCATATGCGCAGATTGGACATTTTTAGAATTTAACAAAACTGCTCTTTCAGTCTGTATGGTAAATCAGTGTTCTTTGCAATTTTTGCTTGGAGGCAAACTGGCGCTTCCATACTTAGCAATAAAGTTGCTTAAAGTCAGACCCTGCAGACAGCAATTGGCTTCCTCGACTACCCATTGTGGATGTGGTAGGTGATTTGGAGATTTCAGAACACTTCTTCACTTAACGTTTGTGCGTTACTTGTGTACTTAGTTACTCCTTTAGGGCCTTATTTAAGACAAAGAAACGCAGCGCAGTGCCATGAGCAATTTGGCTGCGCTGCGTTAATTTCGAAGCAAAGGGCAGCCGCGGCCCGTGGAAGGAGTTACGGTGGGGCGGGGAGGAGGAGGGGCAGGGTGGAATGTGCTAAAAACCGGCATATGGATAATTGCAGCTAAGTAAACAATTTAATTAATAAAACGAATTTCGTAGCGCGCACTGCATCGCAAAATGCGATGCAGTGCACGCTTCGAAATTTGTTTTAATTAATTAAATTGTTTACTTACCTGCAATTATCCATATGCCGGTTTTTAGCACTCCCCACCCTTCCCCTCCCCCTCCCCGCCTACCTGTCCCACCGTAACTCCCTCCACGGGCCGCGCCTGGCAAAGGGATGCGTCATATCTACGATATGACAGATCCCTTTGCTCTCCCCTGCGCTGGCGCACAATTAGCTGCCATGCGCCGACACAGGCACCCTTACACCATGGTGCAAGGGTGCCTGCGTCTCAAGGATGATTGTTTTTGTGCAGGAAAAGACACCTTCCTGCACAAAAACAATCACAATAGGTGATTTCCTCTTCCTATGTGTGCTGCATAATGCAGCACACATAGAAAGAGGGAAAAAAGAGGAGAAATAAAAACATTTCTCCTTGTTGCTCCTCCCTTTCGCCTCCCCTAGGGTGGCGTAGCATTCTCACTAATTTCCAAGTTTATGTTTTCACGTAAAAATTAAAATGCGGCAGAAGCCATGGGTGTTGCATGGGAACAATCACAGCAAAACCCATAGTACGCCCCTTTCACGCAAAGTGTTGCACTTAAAGGGGCCATATTTACAAGGACAAGAAAAGCCATGCATCCTTGTAAATATGGAGCAACAGGTTGCGCCACGTGAGCGTCACAAAAAGTGATGCACCCATGGCGCAAGGGGTTTTTAAATAAGCCCTCAATGATTTGCCTCGTTAATTCGCTGTGTGGTGAATGTAGAATAGTGAGAGGCAAAGATACTATGGGGCTTATTTACAAGCCCCTTTCACCGCCTGTGCGTCACTGTTTATATAGGAAAAAGTGACGCACAGGCAGCAATAGTGTTTTGTAAATATGCCCCCATAGGTTTTGCTTGTTCTATTTTTTTTTGCACAAATAGAGCACCTTTTCTGTTGCTGAGTGTCCACTGAGGACAGAGTGGTTTTGCGAACTCCTTGCAGGACTTGCAAACTGTACTTTCTTCTTCAATGGGGTCATTTCATGTAGTTATTGTGAAAGACTCCTTTAAATTTTCCTTTTTTTTGCTGTCACACTTAATGGACAGTTTTTTGGAGGGGGAAACAGTATCTTAGCAGGTGTTTTGCAGGAATGGAGGCGTCTCTTCTAAGGTCTTTTGAATTCTTAAGTGGTTCTTGGTGTTTCATAGATCAACTTCTTGCTAAACTTTGCTTTGATCATAGAATATTTTCCCTATCATTTCAACACATTTCTTCATACTTTTCATTTTGTGTACTCTTTTCACATGATAGTGGATACCCCGTCTAGATTTCAATTATTTTGCACACAGACTGGGAATAAGTGTAGACTTTTTCTTGGATAGTTGCAATACTTTGGGAAGTTCTACATAAGATGTACTGCCAGATGTATCTTGTTTAATAGGTTCGGTTGGTAGGCCCTCAAACCCTCTTCCTGAGGAGATGAAGGTAACTGTTCTATTGTAGCTTCTTGAACTTGCACGTCTGTCTGTTCAGAAGTTCTGCTTCTCTCACTGTTCCTGTCTGGGATTCTGACAGTATTAATATGCTGAAACACTGCGTTTGGGTTCTTTGGGTTCTTCTTGGTTGTTTAAGTTTGTACTGTTTAAAATGTTCTTATTCATGAAGTCCGTGGCTCATCCATATCTACAAGCCATACACTAGGACATTACATCTAGCTGGAAGGTAAAAACATGGACACCACCCAGGGATGCCCATTTTCGGAATATGTCTGTGTTGCATGTTGTTAGAGGTGGACACATGCGGGATGGCACTGCACGAGGGAGGCTGGCACACACACGACATCTGGGCACATTGTATATGCACACACTAACTCGTAACCAATGGCCAAAGTAAAATTACTAACATGAAATGTTAGGGGCCTTAACCACTATAGCGAGACGAGACTGAGAGTGGGAGCATATTTGTGCAAACATGTTATACAAGTGGCCTCCTTGCAAGAGACACACCTGCTGCCAACGGAAGTCCATAAACTGACAAGTAAATGGAAATGCTGTTTTTACCATGCAAGTTATAGCACATATCCATATGACCTTAGCGAAGTCTTCTCTAATGTGGACGCTACAATGCTCCTGATGGATTTAGCCACTCTAGGACTGGAGCAGATTAATACTGGCCCTACTCGTCTGGCAGGACATACCTGGGACCTCATCATGACTACTTCCCCAAATATCTGCTGTGAGGCCCCTGCCCACTCATATGGTGCAACCACTCTCTACTTCGTTTTCATATAAAAGACATAACGTTTAACTCCACTCCTACTATACCCTCCGACAGTTTGCGAAGACAATGGCATAAAATCACGCCCGACCACTTTGCGAATGGCCTACCTACCAATATTGACCTGACACTAAATAATATCGAGGAGGACTTGGCTAAATATACACATTTAGTTAACATAACATTAGACCAACAGGCCCCACTAAAACTCTACCCTACCAAGTCCGGCAGTACACAGGCAGCAGCATGGTTCTGTCCAATCTACGGAAAGCAAAAAGCCATTGCAAAAAGATAGAGAGACGTTTGCGTCTTTCCCATGATACAACTGATAAAGAAGCCTACAAGAGCCTTCTGGCCCTATACCATAAAAATCTAAAGAAGGCACGCAAAATTCACATTGAGTCACAATTTAACCAGGCTGAAAAATCCTCTAAAGAAGTCTACCGCATTCTTAACACTTTCACGAACCCTAAGGCCTGTCATAACGAAGTAACTTCAACACAAGACCTTTGTTACATGCTGGCTAACCAATTTACTCAGAAGATTGAGAGTATTTACGACATTATCACCAGAGATAAGGACCCTAAAAAAAGATATCATCACCCTCTACCCCACCTGTACATTCCTTAGACTGCTTCCCCCCACTTACAACTGACACAGTGGAGTCCCTAATGAAAACAGTAAAATCAGGCTCCCCACAGGATATCCTACCTGCTAAAGTATCCTCACTATTTCACAAACTGCTGGCACCCATGATCTGCCCCATTCTCAACTCATCCCTGAACAAGGGCAAATTACCTTCCGAATGGAAGGCTGCCCAAATAATTCCTATCAGAAAGAAACCTAATGCTCCTCCGTAACACTTTTCAAACTATCGTCCTATCCCTGCTACCATATTTGAGCAAACGTTTGGTGAAACATGTTAATAAATACCTCTCACACTTTATGGAAGTAACAGGATGACTTGACCCTCGCAGTCCGGGTTTCGTCTCCGATTTAGTAAGGGGTCAGCACTTATTGCAGTCACAGACAACCGCAGACACTGCCTGGACAATGGACAGGCAGTATTATTGGTGCTGCTGGATCTGTAAGCAGCGTTTGACATGATATCTGATTCCATCCTACTAACTAGATTAAGAAACGTTGGAATCCAAAGGCTTGCCTTTCAGTGGCTGTCAAACTTCCTAACCCATCGTACCCAAACTGTCAATCTCTGCACCTACCGGTCTCCAACATCAGAGCTGACCAAAAGTGTGCCCAGGGATCATGCCTTAGTCCCACGCTGTTTAACATTTATGAGGCTCCCCTTGCAGATCTACTTATGAAACTGGGCTTCATCCCAGTTTCATACGCTGATGATACCCAGCTCCTAATGGCATTTGACAAAAACTCCACCAATACCCAGTCAGCCTTTTCTGGAGGTATGACAGCCATCTCAGACTGGATGAAAAACAACTTCCTTCAGCTAAATACTAGTAAAACTGAAATTATGCTTTCTGGTCTCCAGAGTGGTGGCCCACTAACCTGGGTTCGGCACCGGTTCCGAAAACAGTGGTGAAAAACTGAGGAGTACATCTAGACCAGAAACTCACAATAAAGGAGCAAGTCGCAACCACATTGAGTTCCTGCTTCTACACATTAAGTCTTTTGAGGAAGGTCTTCCCTTTTCTCCATATGTCAGCCTGAAAAACACTCCTTCAGGCACTAGTAATAAGTTGTCTTGACTATTGCAATGCCCTCCTGATCTTAGCCAACGAATCATCTCTTAACAGACTCCAGGTGGTCCAAATCACCGCGGCCCGATGAGTTTCCAGTTCTCCTTCCAGGACCCCCTCCTTGCTGCTACTCCTGGGACTACACTGGCTGCCCATCCGCAAGCGGATCCGTTTTAAGATCTGCTGTATAGTGCACAAAGCACTACATGGCAACGACCCCAGCTATCTCGCAGAGAGACTCATACGATACCAGCCTTCCAGAACCCTCCGATCTGGCTCTAAACCGCTCCTCATAGTACCACGTGTAATGAAATCTTGCATAGGTGGGAAAGCCTTCCATCGTTTGGCCCCCCTCTTACTGGAATCAACTTCCCTCACACCTCCACGAATTCACCAACCATTTGCAATTGCGCAGGTCTCTTAGAACCAAACTCTTCTGAACCCCCCTGACTCTGTAGCACTCCCGTAGCATGGAGATACCCCTTCAGGGGTGATTCGGGCGCTTAACAAGACAAATAAATAAATAAAATAAATAAATATGCGAGGGAGGTGGGCATCGGGATTGCCCCAAGTTTACCACTTTCGGTCACCAAGGTACAAACTGATAATGATATTCAGTATATTGTATTGCAGGGCAAGCTGAATGGCAGAGACATTGTACTGGTGGGAATCCATGCCCCAAACATAGATGATGGTGAATTATTTGCCAATCTTAGACACACACTTCCTCCATATATTAGCATGCCACTCATCTGGCTTGGCAAACTGAACTGTGCGGCAATGTAGACCGCACACCCCCTAACTCTGCAAACAAACAAAGGATGGCTGCCTTGCTTTGTCAAGTAATGGAAGTCCTGAACTTAGTAGACGTTTGGAGACCGAGCAACCTACACACATGGGAAAACACACATTATGCTGCCCCTAGCCACACTTTTTCCAGACTGGACTACATACGGGTGGCTAGAGACGAGACGCAGTATGTAACATGAGTGGCACACATGTGGAGGGCAATCTTGGATCACTCCCCCGTGAGTGCATTCTACTTTATAGCTGCATACTAAACACACATACCTACAGGGCTGCTCCCAGTTTCAGATTTCTATGACACAGAGATAGACAGGACATGCATGAGATGATCACAGAGTACTTTGCCATAAACGATAATACAGCTAGCACAAGAGAGGTGTATGGGATCCCCTCAAAGTAGTGGTGCGCTGCTACGCTGGCTCCCAGGTGACTTTAAAGGTTAGGAAGTTAGACAGTTAAATCCAATATATGGAATGGGTGTTAGCAAGCCAACAATGCACCACCAGGGGAGAGCTCCTATCTGAAGGCAGACAGGACATTATACATGCAAATATCACAAAGAAAACAATAAAAAAAGAATTACTGAAGAATTGTATATTTCGTCAGGTACTGCACAGGGAGGGAGATGAGATAAGGTGGTTAGACTGTTATCCTGGCTATTAAAATGGGAGCAGTTACCTATATGTTTCATGGCCATCAGAGGCGCAAATCGCGAAAATAAGGAAACACAGGAGGGCATAAACAATGCCTTCCAGGCCTATTATCAGCAAGTGTAAGAGAGTCCGCACCCCAAAAAATCAGAACCCAAATACCCAATACTGGAGGTTCCAGGTTTGTTCAAATTATCGCATGACCAAAGTATGCAATTGGAGGAACCTCTTACTATTGATGAGCCACAAGAAGCCTTGAAAGATCTGTACTCCTATAAAACTCCGGGGCTAGGTGGGCTGCTATTCTGATGGTATTGTACATACAGCAATCAGCTGGCCGAGAAATTGCTCCAGATGTATGAAGAGGCACTGGAAAGAGGCTCACTTCCACGCTGTGTTAAAAAAGCTGTGATAGTGGTCATTTCGAAAACTGGGAAAGGACACACTGGAACCATTATCGCTGCTAAACACTGATAACAAAATACTGGTCAAAGCACTGTCCCATCAAGTAGCACATAAAATGCACATCCTAGTTGACGCAGAACAGTGCAGAACAGTGCAGCTTCATACCGGGCAAGCACACGACACTCAATCTTATACAACTATGACACGTCTGCTCTGAGACTTAGAGACTGATCGAACCCATGGCCCTAGTGTCTTAAGACATGGAAAAGGCCTTTGATACACTGTCTTAGCATTACATGTTTGCCGCATTAAGGGCTATGAATTTTGGACCGTCTTTTATACCAATGGCTAATCTATTACACACCAAACCCATTGCTAGGGTGAAAACATATGGGCACGTATCGACTGTATGGGTGCTGGGAGTGTGGTATGCGACAAGGATATCCACTGTCTCCTCTGCTGTAAGTGCTGGCGACCGAGCCAGTGGCCTGTTAGCTCAGGCACTCATTAGCAGACGGGGTCACTGAGGTGGGAGCGGTGAAACACCTAGCATCCCTAAATTGCAGACAATCTGCTTGTATGCTTATGAAACGCTGCGGAAGCGCTACCCCGCCTGCTTACTATATTAGACAACTTTGGTGGTCAGTCTGGACTGTACATCAATGCACAGAAATCAGTGCTATACCCAAAAGCTGGATTTCAGCAGTGCCTGGAGAGATGCTGCCACTGGGGGTTCCATGGGAAACAAAGATTTTCCATTACCAGGGGATCATGGTGACTACCTCAGAATGCACCTGGCATGAGCTAAATACACAAAAATGTAATCTAGACATTCAGAGCTCCATGTATTTCTGGACTTGCTTCTGCCTGTGGATGGCCCGGCAATATCCAAAAGTCTGGTATTGCATTGGTGTCTCTATCTCTTCCAGTGCAGCCTTTACATAATACACCTGAAATATATTAAGAGGCTGTGATCTCTTATAAACACACTTACCTGGGGAAAGAAAAGGAGCAGAGTGAAAATGGACACATTGACGTGTGTATGCGCAGAGAGGCTACAGGTCCCTGATATGAATTTTTTTTACCTGCCAGCAAAGCTGCAATCTGCAGCTGTCTGGTTTGATGCTGCTGCTGGCACGGACGGGGGCTGTTGCTGGGCTGTGCTGGGCGTGGTGGGGGATTTGCCCAGGCAACTGCTCACTGCAACACGCGATTGCATGGTGCACCCTGTATAGTACGGAACATGGTGCTCCAGTGTGCTCTTGTGTGAGGTACTGCAGGTGTGGGGAGAGTATATGGGTACGCCCCAGATCTCTTCACTTGGTAAATATAGGTGGTAACGTGCTGTGGTCTTATTTGCCGGCAAGTTGAAGCTGTAGTAGAGTTCCGTTCTTTTTGTTTTTCAGAACGTTTTGTCATATAGATATGCTTTGCCTTCACACTGTGTTAAGTTAACATGAGCTTATTAGAAGTTTAAACGCCATTTTACCTTTCTGCTGCTTCTGCACATAGCACATATTGTTATTAGAGCTTTGAGCCTAGTAGAATATTTTGCTTCACACGAGAATAATATGTTTTGCTATTGTATCAGCTTTGCTTGGTAAGCTATGTCTGAACAGTGAGTGCAGAGGCCTTCAAGGTTATTTCAACACAGTGATTGTTGTGAGGTCTGATCTGCGCACGTTCTAGACATAACACATATGCAGCTGCGGCCAACTCTGGCTTTAGGCGCGTTTAATAATGCACTGCGCAGAGCATGCACACACACTAGATGAATATTTGCATGCAGAGAGCTGGTGGAAGATGATGTGATCCCTTTCCACTAAGATCAGAGGTATGGGTCCGCCCTTCTAAAACCCAAAGAGACCTTCTTTAGATATAATATAATGTACTAGCAAGGGAGGGTAAGACTTAGTTGCCATTTAGCCTTCTTCCCTTTAGCATTTTAACATGCTTTCTCCCTCTGTATTTTATGGACTAGTAACTATGCTGATAACCTTGTTGTTTATAATATGTTTGCTTGTATTAGCTAAGATACTGCGCCTGAGAACACGGCATTAGAAAGAAACATTTCAAACTTGCACGTGTCTTCATTTACTTCTCGTTCTGGATTGATATGTTGGTATAACGAAAGAGTGTTTGTGTGTTCCACGTTACCTGAGGTGTTCTAAGTCCATGTTCTGGGTTGTCTAAATCCTTGGGGTATGGAAGAACCAATGAGACACTGATTGCTAGTCTGGTAGGGGATTTTGGATACTGAGGTGAGTTTTGGTACACCCTAATTCACTGAGGTTCTAGGTCTCTATGCACAGTTCCGTGTATGAGCAGAATCCATGCGACAGTTTTCCATATCAAGTCGAATGAAGGATTTGATTATTAATTGATTTAGGAAGATAATTCTATGGCAGGACCGGAGGCTTCGGATTATGCCTTCTTCCTTCGCTTCAGCAACACCAAAAAACAACAACAAACTACATTTCCCATGAACACTTGGGAAAACAAAAGTATCAGTAGCCCTTTGTCTGTGTCCACACTCTTACCAGCTACTATAGTCCCTCTACCCTGTTTCCTCTTCCTCTTTCTTCGCTGCTCAGCAGCAAGATAAGTCGTTTTTTGCTTCTCTCCTGGGTTTTGGGGGGTGTATTTTGAGCATTATAAGTGTTGTTACCAGCGTTTATTTTGGCCCTTATTTGCAGATCCCCTGATAATCGCGGGACGCTTAGTGTGTGCCTAACGTGATTTTGAGCCCAGAGACTAGTGCGGTGTGGTCCACCCACCACTAGGGGGCAGACGTTTCTCTCTGTGGTCAGCGCAAGTTTTGAAGCTCCAGTCAAGGCGTTTTCTGGCGAGCGCTGCCCTCAGGGAGTTTCCTGCCTCTTGCCACCCGGTGTGACACCCTTAGGGGTCAGTTTTGCCTGTTTTTCTTCACTTTGAACGCCCTTTTGGCTCCGTAGTAAGTGCTAATAATACACCCCGCGGGGTCGAAATTTCGCAGCGTTTTCTGTGGTGCTGTGGGACACTGTCCCGGGTGATTTGCCCTGTGATTGGAAAGAGCTGGAGAGTCCCCATGGCTTAGCCTTTCTGTTATGCACCTGTGTGCCACCCATATTCGCCTGGGCTCCCTCCCAGCTCCACAATTGGCGCCTTCAAGGCTAAACTAAGTACTACCTGTCAGAAGTTCCTGAGTTCCTCCAGAGCCTAATTTACCTCAAAATGCATGGGGCGCAAGATCAGTACCAGGAGGAGGACCCTCTTAACTACATCCCCTGGGATGATGACTTTTATCAAGCAGTAGATGAGTCCATGTATAAGGCCATAGATCAGGCCATGGTACCCCTTGAGCAGCGCCTCTCAGCGCATTTGGATGAGGCTTACGTGAAGTTAGTGGCCCTTATGCTCACTCAGGCCCCCACGCTGGCCCCCCTCCCTCTTCCCCTACTAGCAAGAAGCCATGCACAGAGGGGGTGGATGCTGATGCATTTGCGCGCTTGAAAAGCGCCTTTTTTGTCACAGGAAGCTCCCTAACCAGTCCAGTTGCCCCCTGCTGAGACTATTCCATCTACACCACGGACCGCCTCTCCTGACGCCCTGGATGATGGGGACTCCCCCGCTACAGATGAAGAGGCATGTTCTTCTAGTTCCTGGCTCCCTGCCCCGAACCTGGCCCCTGCAGGGACCTCAGATATATTGGACCCAGATGATATTGTCCACCCAAGGTCTTCGGACTGGGTTCCCAGGGTCAAGGAAACCCATTATGTAGCGAGTCGTCTCCGTAAGCCCATGGATAAGGACGCTGGCAGCTGCCTTAAGGCGGAATGCCCACGCCCTACCTTAGAAGGAAAGGTGGCGTTGACTCCTAACATAGACCCGAAGATGGTGACATTTTTAGCGAAGTTCATTAGAGACCCCAAGAAGGAGATTGACTGCTCGTGGCGCAACTGCCAAGACAAATTGTTGGATGCGGTAGGACCTATCACCAAGATACTAGACATGGCAGAGGAGGCCAAGGTGTCGGGGGCTCTTATCTCCCCGGAGGTTCTCTCCAACTGGGTGCAGCTTGCAATTGTGTTAATCGGAAACGCAAACTGTGCGCTCTCCACTGAGAGACGGAGGTCACTCCTTATTAAGATCGATCCCAAATTGGGCGACCTCACCTCTTGAGAGGCCAGTGTTGTGGCACAGGGGGGCCTGTTCGGGCCCCCATGTGTCAAGGAGTTGGGGAAGCTTGTGGCAACTTTCTCCTCCCTTGACAGGGCACAGTCCAATATTAAGAAGGTCTTTACCCCTCAGGTTTTCGAGCGGGCCGGACGTGGCAGGGGCCGCTTGTTCGGGCGCTACAACAGCTCCGATCTTGGGCAAGGCTCCGGGCATGGGCAGTTCCAGGATAACACCCGATTCAATAACTTTTACCCGAAGAGAGGACAGAAGTTCCGTGGCCGAGGAAGCCACAGAGGCCAGCAACAAGGTCCTGGAAGAGGTGAGTGTGCTGCCCTCAGCGAGCTTGCAGGTAGGGGGGTGCTTGGCGCAGTTCTTCCCGGCTTAGGTTTCCCTCACAAGCGATACCTGAGTGCTGCAGACGGTCCAGCTGGAGTTTCATGGCCGTCCATGTCAGCTATATCGCCCCTGCCCTATTACCTTCTCGCAGCGCGATGCAAATTTGGTGTGCGAAGAGGTGTTCGCCCTCCTCCAAAAAGGGGCGATTTGTTGTGCACGTGAACATCCAGGTGGTTTTCTCAGCAATCTCTTTCTGGTCAACAAGGTCAACGGTGGCCGGCGTCCAGTCATCAATTTAAAGGAATTCAATGAGTGGCTGGTGTACCGCCATTTCAAAATGGAGGGCATACACCTCCTTCGGCATGTTTTGCGTTTGTCCGATTGTTTGGTCCGGCTCGACCTGAAGGATACATACCTGACGGTGCCTATTTTTCCCCCCTATCGACGCTTTCTACAGTTCAGATGGGATGGTCAGATTTACGAATGCACCACACTCCCTTTCGGACTCTCCTCCACTCCGTGGTGCTTCACGAAGGTCCTTCGGCCGTTAGTGGAGTTCCTGTGGGCGCGAGGTGTGAGGATGATCGTTTACCTGGATGAAATGCTGTTTCTGGATCAGTGTCCCAAGCGGCTGTCTTCCCAGTTGCAAACTGTGGTCAACCTCCTTCAAGGATTGGGGTTCATTATAAACAAAAAGAAGTCCCTTTTAGTCCCCGTCCAATGCGCAACCTTTATGGGGTTCAATATCGACTCCGTGTCTTCCACCCTGAGTCTTACCACCAAGAAAATGGCAAACATCAGACACGAGTTACGTCAAACTCTGTCCATCAGTGGGCGCGATTGGTCGGTCTTCTTTCATCTTCGATTCAGGCCATATTCCCAGGGCCCTTACATTATCAAGCCATGCAGCGTCTGAAGACATATCACCTTAGACAGGGCTTAACGTACTCCCAGCTGATTTCGCTGTCAGAGGAATTGAGGGACGAAATGCAATGGTGGCTCATGCACATGGAGGCCTGGAATGGCCGTAAGATATTCGGTTCAGCCCCGGACATATTTATCGAGTCGGACGCCAGTTGCTCCGGCTGGGGGGCCAGGTGCGGAGAATTTTTGACAGGTGGCGCCTGGTCCACTCACGAGCAGTTGTTACACATCAACTGCTTGGCGTTACTAGCGGAGTTGTTTGCTGTTCAATGCTGGACAAAGGACAGAGTGCAGTCGTGTGTCCTCCTCAGGATGGACAATGTATCAGCGGTCAGGTATATCAACCACCTGGAGGGTACCCGATCCAAGATGCTGGCAGATCTGGCCAGGGATTTTTGGCACTTTTGCCTGGACAACCAGGTATCAGTGACAGCAGAGTACTTGCCGGGGCAGGAGAACGAGGTGGCCGATTGGCACTCCTGTCACCTTCTGGAGGCCAGTGTGTGGAAGCTGGATCCTCAGGTTTTTTCCCTGCTGTCAGAGTAGTGGGGCCCCTTCTCGGTGGATCTGTTTGCGTCACGCCTCGACCATCAACTTCCGAGGTTCTTCAGCTGGCGCCCGGATCTGCTAGTGGAAGCAACGGATGCTTTCCTCCAGGACTGGTCGAGGGAGCGGGGTTATG
This sequence comes from Lissotriton helveticus, assembly GCF_964261635.1. Lineage (NCBI taxonomy): Eukaryota > Metazoa > Chordata > Amphibia > Caudata > Salamandridae > Lissotriton > Lissotriton helveticus. The sequence goes on from NC_136069.1 coordinate 380,025,155, forward strand.
CAATTCCCCCGGTTTCCATGACAACACTACTGCGGCGCCAGTTGACGGTGGTAGTTTGGATCACGCCATGGTGGAGGTCTCAAGTTTGGTTTCCAGTTCTTCTGGAACTTTCTTGGGATTTTCCAATCCAACTCCCCGACTTTCCTCACATTCGGCTCAATCCCGACCTCGTTCCCCATTGGCTAGTCCAGGAGGGATATCTGAGGTTGATGGCCTGGAGGATCTCCGGCGTCGCTGGTCATTCCCAGGCCTTTCGGGAAAGGCTGAGGACCTACTCTCCAAAGCATGGGCAGGTAGCACAACAAGGAGGTATAGGTCAGTCTGGCATCGATGGTGTTGTTGGTGTGTGCGACGGGCTTTTGATCCCGTGGGGGCGGATGTAGTCCATGTCCTTAATTTTTTGGTGAGTTTGGCGGAGGAGCGTCTGGCCTATTGGTCAATTAACACCTGCCCTTTGGAGATCTATGCTGGTCACATGGTGGTGCAGGGTTCCCCAGTAGGCGAGCATGCCTTGGTGTGTCGGCTCCTGAGGGAGATTCGCCTTTTGCTTCCCCCGGAACCGCGTTACTCGGTCCTCTGGGACATGAACAGAGAATTTAACCTTTTCCTGTCTTAGCAACCAAATAGGTTTCTCTCTCGCAAAGAGGTGACGGCCAAGTTGGCAATGCTGTTGTGCCTGGTATCCTGCAGGCGTGTCTCGGATGTACGAGCCTTAGACATTTCTACCAGAGTGTTTTCACCAGACGGTGTATCCTTCACAGTAAGTAGGAGAACTAAGTCCAACACAAGAGTTATTTCATATCCGGCTTTTCCGGACTCCCCTACACTGTGTGTAGTGTGGTGCCTCCGTGCTTATGAAGAAATGACTGATGAATCTCGCCCTCTGGGCGAAAGACAGCTTTTCATTGCATTACGCAAGCCCTACAAGGCAGTTTCATCCCCAACCATCGCCAGGTGGGTGCATTGGGTAATGCAGGAGGCAGAGATTGACACTAAGCAATTTGGTGCTCATTCTGCGAGAGGGGCGATGGCCTCTAAAGCTTTTGCCCTAGGGGCCCGGTTGGAGGATCTGATGCGTGTGGCCGATTAGTCCTCAGATTCCACCTTTAAGAGGTGGCAAGGCTAGTTGTCGACAAGCTTTGAACTGGCATAAACCGAAGCCTCCGGTCTTGCCATAGAATGAAAATTTGCCTAGCCTTCGTGCTGGTAAGTTTTAATTCTATTAAGAACTCGGAGGCGAGGATTATCCCTCCCAATGACTTCGGAGAAGTGGACCCTCCCCGTATGACTGTAAGTAAACCATTCACGTGCTATTGCAGCTTAGTGATGAGTGATGATGTATTGCACTGTTATCTTCTCGTGATATATTCCATCGCTTCAGTTCTGCTTCTGACACTGCCTTTTTTGTAGGAAATGACGGTCCCAAGCAAGATACATAAAAACTGACCACATGTGCTTCGCGTGACAAAAGAGGAAGAGGAAACAGCGTAGAGGGACTATAGTAGCTGGTCGGAGTGCGGACACAGACAAAGGACTACTGATAAGACTTTTGTTTTCCCAAGTGTTCATGGGAAATGTAGTTTGTTGTTGTTTTTTGGTGTTGCTGCTGTAAGAAATAAAGCGAAGGAAGAAGGCATAATCCTTCCCTCCGAGTCCTTAATAGAATTGAAATTTACCAGCACGAAGGCTAGGCAAATTTTCATTATCAACAGTTGTGGATTATAGTGAGTACTGTTTAAATTGGCTATGGTTATAGGTTTTTTTGTTTATCCTAAAGTGATGGTAATGAGCCCATCTTGGTTCTTTTAGGCCAACCCAACAGAGTACCATGGAATGCTTTCTCACATGATTTTCAGATATCAGGGAGTGGACATGAGGTAAATAGCTGATGGGTGCATGCTTAGATAATTTTTTACACCCTTAAGATGTTGAGTTCAGAGGTATGAATAGTGTTTTTTTTTGTTCTAGTGGTCTAAAGTCCTGAGGAGAATCCCAAAAAAGGTTACAGGTTTGAAACGCGTTGACAAGTTTCCAACCAACAAGTGCATTAAAAACAATTGGTGCTGGTAGTCAGGGTGGAAGTGACCTAATGAAAAAATAATAACACCCTTGGTCTCACCCACCACAGCACTGTTTGGTTTCTTGGTCCATTGAATAAGAAGGTCAGAGTTATTTGCACACTGTAAAAAAGTAGTACCTCCTTTTGGGCAGCTAAATTCAGAACTGACACAGTTGTTTTGCTGTATTATATGTTTTGTGTTTGCACAAAATGTTTCTGTTGTGATGTAGGAGGGGTGTAATGTATTGTAATGTATATTTATGATATACTCATATGTTTCTTTTGTGTATGACAATTTCTATAAAAAAAATTATTATGATTAATGATTTGAAAGAATAAATGGTGATCCCTGCTTTTGAATACAGTGGTGATGAAGGAAACCAAGGGCGTCCAGAAACAGAGTCAGTACTGGCATGTGTGTGATGTTGGAACTTTTAGAAAGTTGGCATTTTCTTACTTTAGCCATTTGGTGCCTTCTGCCTGTCTCTAAATACACATCTGGTGTGGGTGACAGCTAGGTTTTGTGCATGCCCTTTAGAGAGCCACACACAAATTGAACTTAGGTGTGGCTGACAGGCTATGCACTTCCTGATGGGACATCATGGGCAGGATGGGAAGGAAGAGCTGACACTTACACCTGAATAGGCTGTGTCATGTCCCAACACAAAGGGCTGTATATCCCCAATAGCAAGTCTGGAGCAAAGGCAGGAAGGGCGGGGACTCTGAGCATTTCAAAGGCCTTTTTTTTTAATCCTCCCCCACTTCACAGGCACAACTAGGTATACATATTGGACCTCTGACACCACCAACTCAGTACACTTCTGGACCTGTGTACACTCTGCCAGGAGGAAGGACTGCTAGGCTGCTACCAGGACTGCCGCTCTGCTGGACTCCTGCTTTGCTGTGCTGATCTGCTGCCAGCTGTCCTTTTGCCTGGGAGTGAGAAGGACTGGACATGCATCTCTCCAATCTCTAACGCGCTCAAACAAACATTGTATTGACATTTATTTGAAGTGATAGTTTCTTAAACATGAACTTTAAAACATTCATTAACCCTCCCTCCTGACAAAGCCATGAGTGATCAAAGTGAACACAATGAACCAATTGAACCAATTGTTTGGCGACCCTTACATCATGGCTAATATTATTGTTATGATTGGTGGAACATTACAGGATATTAAAGCATATACAAGTGACATTTTTGTACAGGATCCACCTTGAACTGAATTACTTGAAAGTGTTCACAAATGTCTTTATCAAGTTATGTTATGTTATGTTATGTTATGTTATATGGCATTTGTAGCGCGCACTGTTACTCTAGAGTGTCCTGGCGCGAAAGAGAGCAAAGATAGGAGCAGGAATCGAGTTAGCAAGTAAATTAGACACATGAAGTAACTTGATTAGAGCACACAATTTAGTCATGCGGGAAAACCGGGATGTAAACCCAGGTTTCCTGGTCACACACAGTGCAATTAAGCCACTGACTAGATTAATTTATTTTCCTCAATCACTGTCAACATTAGAGGAAGGTGTTTTTGTACAATTATGTCAGGTGAATAATACATTGTGTTAGGTAAATACAGGGTACAGGTTAATTTGACATAATATCTAAAAATAAAAAAGGAACATAGTGAAGGAGAGGTACAGCAGGACACCATATGCTAATATCACCGACCTTCTCAGACTTTACATAGCTATTCAATGCAGCAGTCAAAGTGCATAGAGAAAGTATGGATACTATGATCCTGAGTTCAGTGGGGATGAGGTCAGAGAGTTTGGGGGTGGGATCAAAAGTGTGGCTAAAAAGAACCAAAATATTGTGTAACTTTTTTGTTGATCTGTCACCATCAGGTATCTGCATATAACATAGCACTCATCTTAAATGTAAAAATAAATGCAAGCTAAACTAATCAGTGGGAAATGCAATATTTTACCTCACTTGGTTAATGTGATCACTACAGGTGTAAGAATGTGCAACCAGAGGCACATAAAATGGAATCCTGTTTGATACAGCATGGAATAATGACTTGTGTATTTGTAGTGCTGGGAGGTCCCTGCCCATCACAGAAAGCACTGTGAATGTGCAAATCCTTATTTTAAATTTACATTACATACAGTATAAGATAGGCTACCACAAAATGACAAAATAAAATTATGTTTCCAAAGTGTAGATTTTAGTAATATGCATACTGTAACTAATGCAAACATATTTATAACTGTCCATTAAAAGCATGCACCCCACAGCCCAGCTTGGATCACCCTTAAATTACCTCTCAAAAATAATTAATGTTTGTCTTCAGGATGCTTAAAGTGAACTCAATCAATCAACAGCTATACCGAATCCCAAGCAGCCTTTGCAGATTAACTAGTTGCAAACATCTACTTCGGTCAGGCAGCAGGCACCCTTCAACAGAAGGCTAGTTTCATGTTAAGCTGTCTGCCCCTCCCTCTGAAATACAGCACAGGAGACTTCCTCCCTTCCACTTCAGCTGACTCATCTCAACTGTCGGAATTTACATTTGTTTTTTGCACATAGGCTAAAATTATCTGTTGGAACCTCCTTCACAGACAATGGACATTAGAGTTAATTTACGGACAGCCTATGCAAATTATGCACGGTTGGTCACCCTACGGATACACTTGATAAGAGGTAGCATAACTTTACTACCTAGTGGTTCTTATTTTATGTTACTTGTAGGTCACTTGTAGGTGTCAGTTTGGTCCATCTTCAATGTCGGTCCATCTTCAATGTCGCTGGTTAGCTGTGCCACTATTGGCCTTTTTCTATGGTGCTGGCTCTATGTGCTATTTATGCTTTTATGCTGTGGGTTCTCTGTGTTGTGGTCCTTCTGGCATGTTGCTGCTTGTTTGTCCACTATAGTTCTTCTTCTATGCCTCAGGTTGTAGGCACCATTGTGGTCCTTCTTAAATACAGTATTTTCAGAGAAACAAACAATACAGTCTTGGATATATTAGTCTTACATTATTTATTACATATTTTTGAAATTATTTCACAGTTACTTTACATTGCAATTGTAATAAATCACAACTGCTCTTTTTCATACTTGGAATAATCATTGGAATAGCACAGGATTGTGCTGCCCACTCTTGAGACATCTAGAACTAGCATGTGGTAATGCAGGCTTATGCTGCTCACTTGGGGGCACTTAGGAAAGAATGTATGACGTTGCAAAGCAAACAATTACAACGCATGCCTTTACAAGGCAGGTTTTACATCGCAGCTCCATTTAAAATGCATGATTTTACAACGCATGCCATTACAACGCATCTTTAGAAACTACTTTTACAATGCATTCCATTACAACTCATACCATTACAACGCATACTATTACAACGCATAATACTTTTAGGGGGTCAGTGTTGGATAGTGTAGGGGTAAAAATTACTATTCCCACTCCAATGAGTGCAAAAGTAGGTTAAGCTTTGGATAGTGTAGGTGTATTCCTATGTACCCCCAAACCCATACCCACCCTAAAAAAAAAAAACTCCACTACTTACCTTATAATGCATTGTAATGGCATGTGTTGTAATGGCGTGCATTGTAATGGCATGCATTGTAGTGACATGCGTTGTAATGCCTGCGTTGTAATGGCATGTGAGGTAAATGCAGTTGTATTGTAACAACCATGTTGTAAAGGTAGTGCATTGTAATGCCAGCGTTGTAATGGTTGTTTCCCCTTAGGAACAGTTTGTGGTACTTCAGGCTTGTGCTGCTCAATGTCTTAGGGTCTGATTATGATCTAGGGGGATGGGATACTCTGGCACAAACGTGATGGATATCCCCTCACTGTATTACAATTCCATTATATTTCATGGCGGAAGGGGTATCAGTTACATTTGTGGAGTATCCCATCTGCCAAGATCGTATTTAGGCCCTTAGTTCTGGCTAGACAGTGCCACTGCCTTTCAGTGCATATGTCAATACTCTTATAAAAATTGAGCACAGAGTTGGTGTCAAGGGCTTAAACGCCTTTTACCTCACGCAAGGTGGTAAGTGATTTACTTGCAATCAATAAAGTGGATTGCTTTTAACATGTGGCAGGGACTAGTTGCTCAACACAGAAGCAATCATGAAGAAAAGGACTCCCCTAAAAAAAAGTGACATGTTCTGCATCATGTGCAAATACTTACTCGAAGTATGATATAAAAATAAAAATAAAGAATGTAAATATTCAAATATGAAGCATTTGTACATTCAATATAAAATCTTTTTTGAAGTGGAAAAATTATACATAAAATACAAGCTCTAAAGATAAAACCTTATAAATATTATCTAGCCTTTACTAGTGTTTCCTGGTAAGCTGTACCATTACTTCAATTAGGCTCCTATTATAATGACCTAAAATGACTGTATGTGACAATGTGATCCTTCGTCTGTAACTCTGGTGATAATTGCCATGGTGGTCCTTTAATGTCGCTAGAGGTGCCAAACTACTCCTTCTATGTTGCTGATTGACTCCTTCATTAAATACATTTGAAATTATAAGACAATTACTTGCAGTGCTATAATTGTAATTAAATACGACTGCTCGTTTTTATTGTCAGAACCCCTAGTAGCAGCAGTGGTACTGCAGGCTTGTGCTGCTCACTCTCTAGACACCGAGTAACAGCCCTTGGTACATCAGACTTCTGCTATGTACTGCCTGCACTCACAGCCATTTCCTGCCATTTTCCTAGTGGAATGCATGGTAGGTTAGGGGTTGCTTTTAGAGTAAGATGGGCTGCCAGGGACCACTCATGGCTCCCTTTAGTGGTAGCCTCCTGCAATGTGGGGCTACATCCAACATGTTTTGCCACAGCTAATTTTGGTTTCAAGTCTGGTCCTGAATCTAGAGCTGTGTGGCTTCTAGTTTTTACAGGCTATGTTGGATTTCCTATTGGTTCTTTCCAACAGCCCGTCACACTAAAACTCCCCACTTACTACAGTATCATGCACACTGTCCTACACACAACACAGCAACACATACACAGCATAAAAACGTAACTTACTGCAAAGGGCAGCTCCTCCGCTAAAGCAGAGAACGTTGCACCACTGCTCTCAGAGCAGGAGAACAGGAATTTATTTTATAATATCCTCACTTTTATCATTTTATTTTTCACTATGGGCTGGGTTAGGGCGGGGTGGGGCTGGTGGCATGGGAGAGGAGTGGTTTGCACACTCCAAGTGGGCATGACTGCTTGGCCGTCTGTCTTGGGCCGGCCAAACAGTCATGCAAACTTTCAATGTTCCTCACCAGGCTATAATGCACAGCCTGGTGAAGAACATGCACTGGCTCCAACTGCCTGTCTGATTTGAATGATCTTAGATTTACAAAAAAGAAATACATTCAGGTCCAAAGCTTATTTTTTTCATTTGACCCTAGTTCAACTAACTCCCCAGTAAGTACCTTGAAAACCTATCCCAACTCCTTAATTAAAACACTGCCATCCTACATCTCTCAATATTTGAAAAAACTCACAAATTGTTCAGTAAAAGAGAGAATGTGCCCAGACAGCTTAAAAAATTGGCAAGTCAACCCTGAATACTGAATATATTGAGCTCAACATCAGATCAGTAACTAGGTTACATTTTGGGCAAACACTGGATAGCATGGTAAACCAACAAATGAAAGGCCACATTAAAAATTGCAACCAACTACACTCAACCCAGACAGGTGTTGGGAAGAATAGAGAACTGAAACTGCAAACCTATCAATCTTTGATGACAATAAATATTCAAGACAAAGGAAAAAAGAACAGTAGATGTTTCAGCACCCAGGCTAATGTGCTGCATAGCTAAGTACATATAAGGTCCTAAAGGCGAGACTATATAATTGCATTGCAAATGCTTGTTATTATCTGTTGTCTCTAATTCTCTATTTTTCCTTTATCGCTCTGTTTTGCTCCCTTTTAGTCTCAAGCTACAGGTTGTTCCTTCATTTACTGCCTAATCTATATATTCCATATCACCCAGTTTGTCTGTACCTGTCTGTCGTTATTAGGTGGATTCAGAACGTGTCTTATACTGTCTTTTGTCGACTCTGGTGACCGGCCTGCCTCTCTCCTGTACGTACTACTATTGTACTTCTAGTTCGCTCTCCCTCTCGTCGCCTTTCTCTTTTTACACAGTTTGTGGTTTGCTTCCCTGGTTTCTGTCCCTCACCAATGGCTGCTCAGCTGCTGTAGATGGCCTGCATTTTATTTTCTGTTGACGGTAAGCAAATGCGGTCACCTAGACCTCACTCAATTGCCTCTTGAGCCTGCAACAGCTGAGTCTCAAGCCTCGCGTCTTAGGTTACAAGTTTGAGGCAAGCTGTTCTGTTTATAGAAGCTCCTTGACATTTCCGAAGCCAATAATTGCCTGTCTTTTGTTCTCTGACTATAAAGCGAGTTGCTCATTATTCCGCTCAGGCCAGCTTGCCTGTGCATGGAAACGAGCCTGTTTGTTGTCGGCGGAGACACCTTTTATCAGACCAGCATAAACACAAGCAACAAGCTGCACACCAACAGGAAGACAGGGCCGGAAGACAATCGAAAAAGCATACAGTTATCATCTTTTACTGCCCTTTAATTCAGAAGTTTTTGTTTCCACTCCATGTCAATAAATTGAAGCTGGAGGCTGCTCCAAGAAAGGTTCTGTCTGCAGCTTTACAGTGATAGCAGACCACAGTGATCCGGTGATCCTTAACACTGAGGTCATAATCAGGTGCTCACCCCACGCCCATCGCAAATGATGTGTCCCCAGGATATTTTGCCATTGTTTTTATTTCACCAGTTTATGCACCACCTTTTTTTTTATACTGCTGGGTCATCATTTCCCCCACTTTTAGCTGGCGGATTATCACTGCAAAAAAAAAAAAAAATACATAAAAACAAACAAACCCGGGTGAGCTCAATGCAGCCTATTCACAAAGGCATTTTAGTACATTTCATACTCTTACATGCCTTTGTGAATTGGCCTAAAAAAATCTAAAATGGGAATAAACAGGGCATATTCATATGATGTTTGTGTAAATAGGACTGTGCCCTCTTTGCACTTTTACTAATGAGTTGGACGTTTCAGGGGTGATTCACACATACATGTAAGTGTACGTAAAAGAGTACTCCCTTGGTAGTACTTCTTGTACTCACAAATGCTTTGGCAAATTGGCTCCATAATGTTCTGAAATACAAATCTCTCAAACCGTAAAGTATGAACTCTGTTGGGTATGTTTTTATACAACCCAAAAGGGTTAATCTATGCCAGTGCTGTGTTTACATTAACTTGTCTTTTTTTACTCAAACGCAGACCAGAAACCTTCCACGTATTTTGTATTATCTGAGCATAAAAAGATTGTAGGTGTTTGTTTTTTAAGCCAGAAGTTGGTGCAGAATGCCTTTTCCTTTACCTTAAAAAAACCAAGCAAGAATACAATAGGAAATACCCAAAGGATACTATGGGGCACATGCATGAAAGTTTCATTTTGTTATTACCAAATAGCAATTTTTAAGAATTCGCTATTTGGTCATTGCAAAATGCAATGCAACAAAGCATACAGCAAATAGCAATTCTCTAATTGTGATTCCTTAAGAATCGCAAATGCAATTAGGGAATCGCTATTTGCAATTACGACACCATTCTTTCCTATGGGCCTTAAGGCCCATAGGTGCGGATGGTCTTGCATTACCTAAATTGTGATTACTTAATTGGTAATCGCAAATTAGGTAATGTAAAGGCAAGGGTTCCCGGGGCCTAAGGCCCCCCTGGGGTGCCCCTAGCAAAACAAGGTGCACATGTAAGGCACACACATGCCCCTATGCCCCTATGCCCTCTGGGGCATGTGTGCGCCACTGGCACTTTGAAAAATGCGGTCTTGTGCATTTTTTAAAGTATGCACATGGTTAAAATCAACTTGAAGGTTTTTTTTTGTTTAAATTTGTTTATTGGGTTTTAGGTTGCATTATACAATCAACATGACAGTAATCGTAAAAGTAGACGGACATCGCAATGCAGGATCATTGATACATAGTTTTAGAGTTAGTCCTTTTGCGGTCCCCCTCAGTTCGAGGTCTTATGTCTTTCGACTACCTTTTTCCTTGCAATTCAGCAGTGCTTACCACGTGGCCTCCCACCAGATCGCGTGTATCCCTCTGCGGGGAGGTTGTACCGTCCACGTGAACCTGTCAATTAGTGTCAATGAGGGGATGGACTCGCAGTGTAGCCGTTACTGTGAGGGTGTCGCAGGGGGCTCTAACTACGTGGGCATGATCCGCAACAGCACGTGATGTTGTGACGTCAGTGACTATCGGCCTTTCCAGTGAACCATATTCGGGGGGAATGCCCCTTCAAATTTAAGCTTCCTAACTCTCCCAAGAACTTAGGGATGAACTGGATGACGTGGGGGGAAAGGTTAGGGGGCAGCGGGAGGGGGGGGCAGTTGGGTCTCTGTGTTAGGGCGCAGAATCGGTGCTCCCGGGTCGCATGTCGCAGTTGCATGGTGGGGGTAGTCGGCTCGCGTCCGGTTGCTAAAGGGTCGCTGGGAGCGGCCGCTTATGATGGTCAGGTGGTGCTTATGGCAATGTCATGGAAGTGTGGGGGCTGGTGTGGCTGGGTGTGTCTGGGATTGTGAGGTGGTGGGCGATTCTTGGGGGCGTGTGGCTTGTGTAAATTTATATAGTAACTGAGCCCACTCCAGGGATATGGGGTGTTTGCGATGTCCACGTACTTCCTCCTCCCAGAGTATCTCCTCCTCCGCCTTGCCCCATTTCTGTACCGCGCCTATCCATGCCGCTTCCGGTGGCCCCGTGGGGGACCTCCAATGCATGGCGATTCCTCGTTTCGCCAAGAGGATGGCCAGTGAGAGAATGCGGCATTGTGTTTTCTCGGTTTTCCGTCTATGGAAGATCCCGAGCGCGCATGCCTCCCATGTGGTCATGGTTGTGATGGCCGTAACCTCCTCGAGGGTTCGATGGACCGTGTCCCAGAATCTTCAGAGGGTGGGACAGTCCCAGAACATATGCCTGAAATCCGCTCCTGGAGATTGACAGCGGGGACACTCGAAGTGAGTTTCTGGAAAGAACCTCTGTAGGCGGCCCGGTGTGAGATAGGCCATATGGTGGACGTTAAATTGTATGTTGCGGAATCTGGCGTTTCTGGAGACTTTTTTAGGATATTCCAAGGCCGTGCTCCATTCTTTATCATGGACCACTCTACCGAAGTCTGTCTCCCACTTCTGGCGTAGAGATTGGAGAGATGGAAGGAGTAACGAACATATCGCTCTGTAGAGCCAGGTTACCAAGTGTCTACCCACACCCATGTGCATAATCGTGTGGATCACTGGGTGCGTCGTAGGTTCACCGGCATCCGGGTTCCAGTGCCTGCGGCTGCTGTCTAGTAGTTGCCTATGGAGTAAGAATTGCCCAGGGGGGAGGTCATATTGTTCCATCATCTGGGCAAATGTTTTTAACTGGCCGTCCTCAAAAAAGGAGTCTACCTCCGTGACAGACAATTCTGTCCAGACCCGAAGTGTACCTTATGTGTAATAGGAATCCCCCCGTGGGAAGCCCACCAGCGGCAGCAGGGGCGAATATGGCGGCTGCTCTTTGGACATGCGTTGGATGCGCATCATACAGGTGCGGGCTATGGACATTTGCAAGGGCCGAGTTCGTATGGGTTTAGTACCCGGTAGCAGCATTCGGACGATCGCGGCTTGTGACACCGGGCCATTGGCCATGGTGGTCTCCCCCGTGTGACGCCCCGCCGTCCAGTAGGACAGCCATTGGAGGTGGGCCGCCAGAAAGTATGCTTCGAAGGCCGGCGCACCAAGACCTCCCTCCGTGGTAGGCAGGTAGAGTGTGGACAGCGCCACTCGTCGCCGGCCTCCTCCCCACACCAGCTCCGTCAGGAGAGTGTTCAGTTCTTTGAAGAATGATCGTGGCGGGATCACTGGGAGGTTCGCGAAGTGGTACAGCAACCGGGGGACCATAACCATTTTCGCCAGGGCCGCTCGGCCAATAGGTGCCAGCGGAAGTGTTTTCCAGAAGCTTACCGCTGACCGTAGTCCAGCTAGGGCTTTGCCGTGATTTCCCTCATATATGTCCTCTGGGGTGTGGTATAACCGTACTCCTAGGTATCGAGGGGCCTCGGCGCTCCATGTAAGTGATTGGGTGCCTACTTGGGCTTCGAAAGGGGCCATATGTGGGCTCAGTGGGTGTAGAGAGGATTTCCCCCTGTTCACTTTGAGGCCTGATACGTCCGCAAACTCCTCCAGCGTTTTCCAAATGCATGTCAGGTCGCTCGTGGCGTCTCTAACATAGATTAGAAGGTCATCTGCGTATAAGGATACACAGTGCCACGTGTGCGCCAGAGGAATTCCCCAGCCCTCGCTCTCTCGTCGTAGGCGTATCGCCAGGGGTTCAACCGCTAGGGCGAACAAGAGGGGCGACAACGGGCACCCCTGTCTGGTCCCTCTCTCCACTTTGAACTCTGGAGAAATGTAGGTTCCCATCCGGACTCTGGACGTGAGTTGTGAATAGAGGAGCCTGGTGTATGCGGTCAGGCGTGGGCCAAAATTGTTTTTCGTGAGGACCTCGAACAGGTATGGCCATAAGAGAGTATCGAACGCCTTTTCGAGGTCTAAGATTAGGCAGGCTGTATTTGGGAACCGTTCATGCGTCACGTCCTGGATATGGAATAGTCTACGGAGGTTGTGGGAAGTGTTGCGGTTCGGCACAAACTCATTTTGTTCGGGATGGACCAGCTGGGATATGACCTGGGCATATCTCATTGCTAGCAGTTTACCCAAGATTTTACAGTCCGAATTGAGTAGTGCGATCGGTCTGTAAGACGACGGGAGCCGGGGTTCCCTGTGTGGTTTCAGGAAGGAGACTATCATCGACTCCCTGAGGGAACTCGGCAGGACCCCCATCGTGAGCGCGTCCTCGAACATGGCTGCCATCTGCGGGGCAAGGTGAGCTGAGAATGTATGGTAGTATTCGAGGGGGAAGCCGTCCATGCCTGGGGCCTTATTCCTGGCTAGTGCTCCTATCGCTGCTTTAACCTCGGTACGTGTTATTTTCTGGTCCAGGTCCTTCCGGATTGTTGGCGAAACTTGGGGGACGGGTAGCGCGAGCAAGAAACTGTCCATCGCGTGGGGGTCTCCCCGACTTGGAACCTAGTATATATGAGAGTAATAAGTGTAACAAACTTGCATAATTGCGAGTTGGGAGGTCTGGAGTCGACCGGACTGGTCGGTGATTTCCGTGATGGGTTTCAAGTCGGGGTCTTGTCTAGCTAACCAGGCCAGGAGTGTGCCCCCCCTGTTGCCCTCCCGGTGTACCCTGGTGGCGTATTTCCTGAAGTTATATTTGCGTAAGTCCCTCAATGTCGCAGTGTACTTTGTTTTGGCCTCTGCTACGCGCACCTGGGTCGCTTCTCAGTGGTCGTCCGCCTTAAGTAGGGTTGCCAGCGCGTGTTCTGCATCATGTAATTCGCGTTCTAGGACCTTTCGCACCCCCACTACCTGTTGTATGCAGTGGCCCCTCGCTGTCACTTTGTGCGCGTCCCACTCAATGAGGCTAGAGGATGCTGACCCCGCGTTGATCGTGAAATGTTCCTGTAAGTGTTCCCCATGTTTGTGTGTGAATACCTGGTCTGTCAGGCATTCCCGAGGGAGTTTCCATGTCGGCACTGGAGGGTGGGGTGGTTTCCATCTAAGGGTAAGTATATGAGCGTCGTGGTCTGAAAGTACTCTACCCAGGTAGTCCGTGCGCCGAGCTTTGATGTGTAGGGTAGTCGAGCATAGGAATCTATCTAGGCGAACTCGGAGGTCGTGTGGGACGGAGTGGAATGAGTACAGTTTCGTTGTGGGGTTTAACGCCCTCCATGTGTCAGTCAGTGCCCAGTGCTGCACCCATGCTTTGAAAAGTTCTGTTTGTTTGTGAAGCGGTGAGCGGGGCGGTGGGGGGCGGGAGCAGTCGAGGGTCGTGTCTAAGACACAGTTATAATCCCCTCCTAACAGCCAGGGGGCATGGGTGTTGGGTGCCAACGTGTTTGTGAGGCGAGTCCAAAAAGCGTTTTGCTCTACGTTGGGGGCGTATATACTGCCTATCAGGATTGACTGCCCGTCCAGTTGCCCTTCCAATAAGACATAGCGTCCCTCCCTATACACCACTCTGGACTGCTCTCTAAAGGGGACGCCCGGTCTGACCCATATCAATGCACCCCTGGCGAATGCAGAGTACCCTGTGGCACACACTATGCCCATCCACTTTTTCTGTAACCTACCAGCTTCCGTCATTGTCAAGTGAGTCTCTTGTAAGAGAGCTATGTGGGCCTGCTGTCTTTTTAGATAAGCGTAGACAGCATAGCGCTTACTTGCCGTGTGCAGTCCTCTGACATTGAGTGTGATAAACGTAATGTCTGTATTAGGGGTTTTTTCAATGTGGGATTGTTAGTCGTGTTGGTCGGTCCGTCCACCACCGGTTGCCCACAACCAGAGCCACACCCGCCTGTGTACTCTTCCTCCACATATGTCCCTTCAGAGACCAATTGTCCGCTCCCGTAAGGGTATCAGGGTAAAATGGGATAGGGGGTAACTTAATAACAACTTCCGGGGAACAGTCCCAACTAAAGGGGCCTATTGCTGGGCACAATAAGTCCAAACCGTACATCTCGTACTGTCTCTAGTTCGTTTGGTGCGAGGGGGTGGAGAGACGGTACTGCCGTGGGCCCAGGGCCTGGCCGCCCGCTGCACCGCTCCTCTGTGAATGCATGTGCTCCCGCCATTACCTTATTTGAGGCTTTACGGTGACCCCCGTTGGTGAACTTGCTCGGGTATCTTGGTCTTACCGCGGTCCGCGTCAGTAGCCCTCAGATGAGCGTGTCCGTCGTCTGCGGAGTTACCAGTGGTGTAGAAGCTGAGCTGTCCCTGGAGGTGCGGGCGTCGCTCTGACCCTCATCTTCGGATGTGAAGATGCGGGGGCCTCGATCCTCCTCCAGGTCGATGTCTGTCTGCCGGACCTCCGTCGCCGCTTGTAAGGCCCTCCGTCTATCCGCTATGATTTGTTCAAAATCCGGGGCGCGTGTGGCGCTGGGAGTCGACGGGCGACTCATCTGCCTGAGAGTGACCTTTTTGGATCGTAATCGCCGCCTGCTGGATGAGGAGCTCGACAGCGTGCCCCCACGTTCTGATAAGTTCTGGTTGTGATGATCTAACCAGCGCCTCGCCTCCGCTGGGTCTGTGAAGAAGTGTGTTGAATCTCCGTATATGATTTTGAGGCGGGCCGGGAAGAGGAGGGCGTATTGTATCCTGTGTTGGCGCAGGTTTTGCTTCACCGCCTGGAATGTGGCGCGCTGGCGCTACACCGCTTGGGAGTAGTCTGGGAACACCTTCACGTTTTTGTCTTCCACCCTGAGTACTTTCGCTTGCCTGGCCGCCCGCAGGATCGTGTCCCTGTCTTGGTAATGTAATAACTTTAGCAAGAATGGTCTGGGTGGGGAGCCAGCGGTGGGCGCCCGGCCGGGACCCTATGCGCTCTCTCCACGGAGAAGAATGGCGTGAGGTCTTTGGTCCAGGTGAACGTCTTTATCCATGTCTCGATATAGTGAATGGGGTCTGCCCCCTCCACTCCCTCCGGCAGGTTGATCAGGCGTATGTTACTCCGGCGGGAGCACCCCTCCAAATCGTCCGCCTTGCGTTCCAAGAAGTTAACCTTGTCCTGCAGCTCTTTGATGGCTTTCTGGTTTTGCTGGACCTGTGGCTTCAGTTCTTGTAGCATTTGTCCTTCCTGCTTCACCTTGTCTGACAATTTCCTATGATCATCTCGTAACAGGGTAATGTCCGAGGCCAATTCCCCGAATTTGGTCTCCATGGACATCCGGGAGTGCTCGATGGCAGCCAGCACTTTATCAAGTTTCGTTGACATTTCCGTCTCCTGCGGTGGCCCTCCGGTCTTTAGCTTGCGCGAGGGGCCCGGGGAGGGTGAACGTCTCTGGGACGACGCCGGTGCTGTGGTTGACGTTCTCAGTGGTCTCCCCATTGGTGGCTTGGGTGACCCGCTGGCCCGATGTGGTCTATCAGAGACGCCGCGACTTGTCCCCTCCTCGCCTGCAGGTCGCGCCTCCCGTGGCGATGTCGTTAGGGGAAATTCCCGGTTCCAGTCACAGATCCCTGCTTGGTGGTAACCTCTCCGCCCGACCCCCTCGTTAGGTAGGTCGGGTGTCGCCGAATCAGGTGAGGTGGGGTGCCGTTTGTCACGCACTGTCGTGGGCCCCTGTCAATGAGGCGGCTGAGCGGGTGAGCAATGCAGGGTCCGTGTTTTCGCCTCACACGGTGTCGGGTGAGTTCCCGGTTGCCCAGGTGGGTCGGGGGTCGGGATGGCTTGCTGTCGTCTGGCGTGCTCCCCCTAGTTGCTCACCCCCTACAGCTCCACAGTCTCTCAGGGGGGCGACCGTGGAGGTCCACCGGCACTGGCAGTGGAATGCCGGGCTGTCCGGGTGGAACGCCAGTCTTGGAGCGCGTGGGCCTTTACCCCAAAGTACCTGTTGTGGTCGCGGCTCTCTCTCGGGGGGCACCACGCCTATGACGGCTCTGTGTCTGCAGGCCTCAGGGGTCTTGGCGTTCGGCTCCTCCGTAGGGCTATCTGGGCGGCACTGTCGTCACCTCGCCGCCGCCCGGGCTCTCAGTAGCAGTCCCGCAAACCCAGGGGCGACCGGGGCACATCCAGGGACGCACTCTGCGGCGTTCCCAGGGGGCACTGTTGTGAATGAGGGAAGGGGGAAGACCAGGAAGGTTGGAGGAAGACTAGACCTGCAGCAGGCACTCACCCGGGGGCCAGGCTGTCCAGTCTCGCCGGCTTTTCGAGCCCCTCCGGTCCGCCGGGCCGCTCGGATGGGTCAGGAAGCGGGGGAACTCGTCACCGCCGAGAGCGCCCTCGTCGTTGGCCGGGCGGCTGCACCCACCGAGCGCGCAGAGTGTCCTCCGGGGTTCAGCGGGGGGCTCCGGAGCTCACCATCAGGAGGCCAGTCTCGGCGCCTCGGGACCTTCTGCGTCAGTCTCTGGGCGCCGCCATTTTAGATGGGGTCCGGCGGCGATTGTTGCGGGTCATTTCGGGCTCATCCCAGCCACGCTGTCGGCTGCACCCACCGGGCGTGCAGAGTGTCCTCCGGGGTTCAGTGGGGGGCTCCGGAGCTCACTATCAGGAGGCCGGTCTCGGTGTTTCGGGACCTTCGGCGTCAGTCTCTGGACGCCGCCATTTTAGATGGGGCCTGGCGGCGATTGTTGTGGGTCATTTCGGGCTCATCCCAGACACGTCGTCGCTCTCAATGGGTCCCGAGGTGGTCGCGGGAGTACCTCATTAAAGTGCGGGGTATTGCACCGTTTTGCTGGTGGTATTAGGCATCGGTGTAACGAGCGGCCGACCGGAGCTCTAGGAAAGCTCGTCCGCCATCTTGGCTGGCTCGGCCACGCCCCCTAAAATCAACTTGAAGTTGGTGCTAATTAGCGTTTACTAATTGTACAGTTTGCATTCAGCAAAGGCTTCTTGCATGTGCAATAGGTAATCGCAAATTGCGATTCCCTATCTGCATTTGCAATTTAGGAAATCGCAAAAAATTGCGATTGCCTAAATTGTGAATTAAAAAAACTTTCATGCATTGGAAAAGGCCATTTTGCGATCGCTAATGGACAATTTTTGCTAATCACACTGTTTGTGTTCGCAAAATAGCTTGATGCATGTGCCCTTATGTTCTTTACTCTCTGCAGCACACTTAAGCAACTGCACTTACAGCTGGAGAATGAGTCACTCATGGACCAGATTCTGGGAATGTGTGAACATTTATTTTGTCAGTTTTTCGGTCTTTTTTTTTTTTTTTTATCTTTGGTAATGTACTTTTGGTTTGTCCAAATGTTTTCTTTTATTATACCGTGCTTAATTTGTAAAAAAAAACATAAGTGCCAGGGCCCTCATCAGGAGGCCAGTGCAGCCTGCACCACCCATTGCTCCTGTCAGCACTGCCAATAACAGTACCAACACAACAACTAACCATCACTCTCCGACAAGTTTGATAATTCAGACTGTTTGAGGCCCCAAAGCTATAAGAATGGCTTGGGCTGCAGGTATTAGTAATTTTTTATGTATATTGAAATTAATAAACAACAGGTGTTCTCATCCCTAAATTAGCCAACCAGCTCCCCCATGTGGCAGACTGTCATAAGTGCCGGTGTTGACAATGAAGTGCCTGTGTAGAGAACCGGAAACCACCGGCTCAAATTAAACACTGATTATCTTCCTACACTATTGTGCAACTTTACAATTTTTTCACACTAGACAATGTTGCATTAAAAGGATATAGCTGGTAAGGGTGCTGCAGCTCTCTTTTAAAGCATAAGCATACTTTCTGCCTGCATAGCTTTTCACCATAGTGCAAAGGTGTGTAGGTGAGTCTACAAATGTACCCATCCCGTTCAGAAAATCCATGCTTTGACTTACTTTTACACTTTTTCCATTTTGTTTGCATGCTGCACAGCACACATGTATAGTTAGACAAGTTTGGAGAAAAGAATGCTTTTCTCTTTCTTTGCGTCTATCTCAAGGAGCCATATTTCTTGGTCCGATGCCTTGTCTACAAATGTTAGTAGCTGGCATGGGAATGCCCATGTTCTACCTATGGGATGCCTCCTTGATGCAAAATAGCTCAAAGTAGCGCATATCACTACTTTGTATTACTTTAGGCAACTTTCCAATGCAAAATAAACTTTGCATCTGAGAGTAATTCCCACATCAACACTTTGCACTGGCTAGCATCACCTTTGGTGACTTTTCATCGACGCAAGGTTGTTGATAAATCTGGCACTTCTTGGCACTATGACTAAGTGCCATGAACTGTGTTTGGGGGTGTGCATTGTCCTATGTCCATCCAGGTGTCTCTTACTACTCCCTTGTCAAAAACAGAAGCAAGTTCATTGCTTTTGGAATAATATTTGGGCTAGACCAGGACTACAAATTGTGCAAAAAGAAGAATGCTGACTACATATATAGTGCACACCAGAAAACGAATTTTCTCTGGGCATTTGGATAATAGGCCACTATTAGAAATTACCATAATTTTTGTGGAAGCACTCTTACTTTTTGTCTGACTGTGTTTGCTGGCTGTAAAACTCTGGGTACTTCACCCCTGATCACCAGAGGTAAAGTGCCTATGCTCCCCCCTTTCAATAACATGAAACTGGCATAATCCTTATTGGCATATGTATCTTACCTGTATGTCCCTGGTATATGATATAAAATTTTACCCAGGGCCTGTAATTAAATGTCACAAGTGGATTGCAGCACCCATTGTGCGATCCACTACAGTGACAGTGTAACCATGACTGCAGGTCTGCCACCTGTAGCCAAACTGTGCTGGTTTAAACTGCAAATTAAGCTTGTCAAAATACCCCATTTTGACATATCTGAACCCTCTTTTTAAATATTAATAAGTCACCCTATGACAGGGTGCCTGGTAATTAAAAGTAGGACATTGAAAAGTTAAATGTTAAACATCTCCTTGCAGCTAAAATTTCCAAAAAGCTATTTTCACTGTAGAAGGGTTAGCCGCCCTATAGGGAAGCTTTGAGAAACAATATTCAATTTAATAACGTTATATCCAGCTAGAAAGCAGGTATAAAGTTAATTTCGGACTTTCTGAATATTTACTACAAGCCTAATTTGCTGGTCAAGTCCGATTTGTAATAATTATTTTGGAAAGGGTACTTTTAGAAAGTTACCTTTTCCCTACCTAAAGACTTTGGGAGCACATTTGCAGCAGCTTCCAGCTGTCACCCAGGAGCTAAATAGCCCCTTGATGAGGCATGAACTTGCTAGAGATTTGAGACAAAGACCGTGGGTATTGAGAGGCGTTCTGTTCCTCTGACAGGATGATCATCTGTGCTGTGCATTGCCCTGGAACTTGATTAACTTTTAAAAGGCCTACCTTCTTAGAGGTGGGGCAGAGTTCTAATTTTGTTCTCCATGTCAGGTAGGTGCCAGATCCACTGGGAGTGGAGCCGCCACCAGAAACCGTTTGAAATGACCACAGGGATTTAGTCAGAGTGGTGCTCTGTGCGATTGTTTGTAGTAGGGCAGACAGGACATGAAGTGGGTAGGGTGTTTATGAGAACTTTTACCCCATTGGTTAGGGAGGGACCCGGACTGACTCCCACCTTTAGGCTGGTCCAAGCAATAATATAGCACCCACAGTACCCTCCTCATAACACTTTCTATACCTATGCAAGAATAGAAGAGGACTGGACCTGCTAACCAGTTACAACTGGGCCAGCTCCATACCCTTCTGCTGGTCTCTGCTGGATAGATTCTTGCCCCCAAGCACTGTCCCCAAAGTCTTCGACCATTTGTTGGTGTCAAAGTATACTACACCTAACAACATATCCTGAATCTTGGGACTTAGAAACTTTTACCTCCAAACTCCTCCATAGGACCGGGACTAATCTGCCAAATCGTTCCAATGAAGGTGTGTGTTGCTTCTGGGACAAAGAATCAGGTTATTCCTCCTGCAAGCTTTTCCATAGTAGCCAATACGATTCAGCTGTACTTCACAGAGAAGGTATCTGATCTTGTGGAGCCCCCTTCAGCTGCAGCTGAGTTCCAAGAAAAGTGACTGACTGAGCCTGAACAAAGAAAGCTGCACATGGCAAAGACGAGAAAAGTATCTAGCTGGAAAGAGACCTTCTTTGACAATGAAATTCAAATTTCTCATGCTCAGTGCTTTACTGTCAAAAGTCAATGGCTTCACCACAGCATCATCCAGGGGCTATCTGCTGATGTAAAGCCCTCTTTGGCCTCAGCCTTTTGTCTTGCCCCTGTTGAGGATTTCTGACTTCCATTCCAGAGACGAAGCCCAAAGGAAAAACATCCTATCGGGTCAAACCTTGTTCCTGTTTTTGACCTGAGGAAGCTGTGTAAGGAGAAAGGGCTGATCCTGGTGCAGGGGCCTAAGAAGGAGGAGTAGTAGATAGCCCTCAGAGCAAAGGAGGACATCCACCTGCTACAGTCCACCACACAGGAGCAAGAGGAGTTTGGGGCAGAGGATGAGGAAGAGAAGAATGGCCTTTCAGTTAACCCGGTGACAGTAGAGGGGACGAGGTACCCATTCAATCCAAGTCACCTGCCTTGTCCATAGCAGAGAGTAGTGTGTCCTCCATCAGCTTGAACAAATCAGGGTTGGGGGACAAGCAGGCTGAGAGAGAATTGAGAATGAAATTGGCTACCCTAGCATTTGAGAAAATGAAGGCAGCAGCAGAACTGTCAAAGGAGGATAAGAAGTTAATCATGGATTTGGAGGAAAACAAGGCCAAATATAAGTGTCAGGCGTGCGTGAGTACGGATGCGAGCGAGCAAAGAACTACCACGCACGCAAGTGTAAAAAACTACAAAGATGGCCGCTGAGCTCTATTGCGCATGCGCGGGGAAGGTCGAGTGAATCATATCCGGCCTTTCAGCAAGCAGCAAACGCTTTGCGTTCTTTCCTTGGATTGTCGTTCACCTACCTGCTGTGTTTCCTGAGGTTGTACTCTCCGGTGCAGCTCAGCTGGCAGTAGTGCGGCGTTTTGCTTCATTGCGGCGGCTTCTCTCATCTCGTTTTCGGTAGGCCCTCTTCAGTCTTGGTGTTCGCGGGCCATCTCTAGCACCAGTGTTTCTTCTCTGCTTCCTGGAACTTCTAGACTTTCAGACCTGCATTTCAAGGGAAAAGAAGACATTTAAATCAGAATTCCTCTGGGTTGATGGTAACAGCGCTCCTGGCTGTCTACTATTATTTTGCATTACGTACCTAATCCAGTGCTCCTGCACTTTGGAACTCGCTTTTTTCTTGTTTCTGGTACTTAAAGAAAGAAACAAAGCATCAAGTAATTCAGAACCTGCAATAAGGAGATTTTTTTTACTTTCAGTTACTTTCACTTGGAATATTTTTCAGTGAGCTAGATTAGAAAATAGGTACATAAACAGTCAAGCTCAGACATACCATTACCCTATTGCAAGTAAGAACGTTATTGTATTTATCATATTCTGTTTAATTCCTAGCACCAGCGATTGTTCTAAATCATTGCAGAAGCAATTATGCAATACACATAGAAGAATGGAAACTCCAGGTAGCTCTACAAGAAGAAGTAAGATATTCAATAGGCCAATAGAGATATTATTACTCTTAAAATTGCTACCCTTTTCCTATTCACAGCATATCACCTTCCAGACGGTTCCTGTGGTGCTGAAGAACGTATTGTGTTTCTTTACTTTTATTCCCTGTTTTGTCTCCCTTCTTCCCCGGATTACCATTGCTACCTGGCAGTGACTAGTGTTGGTAGCAAGTGGTGAATTGGCGAGGTTGAGGACTATACCTCAGATCCCTAACACTACTGCGAAAACAAAATAGGTGAGATTCTGACAAGAAGAGCCTGAGAGAACTAGACCTGAAAGCAAAGCAGGTCTCTGAGTCAAGTGATGGTGGCGACAGTGACTCCTCTGACCACCTCGCCAGACACCGGCTTCTTGACACCACACAATCAGGATTCCGACCCAACCACAGCATAGAAACCGGTCTTGTAGCAGCAACCAATGACATCCAGATGATCCTTGATGGAGGGTGGGGGGGAACCGCAGACCTCATCAGCTGTCTTCCACCCCATGCTAATCTTATCGCTCCACGAAGCAGGCATCCATAAATTTGCCCTGAACTGATTTGCTCGTCATTCACAAGAAGAACCCAAACTGTCAACATTCGCCCTCGACCTCTGAAGCACAAGAACCTTATTTATGTTCTTTAGAGATCAGCTAGGTTCATGCCGATCTGTGGAAGTGAGGGAGAAGGGTTGCAACAGTGCTTTCTCTGAAATCTTTAATTTGACTAATAAAAACAGCAGGTGAGGATAGAAAACAGCATGTAGAATTCTCACAAAAGCACAGTAAACCTAAAGTGGAGGAGACACTTTGAAATTGGATAACCATTTTTACCATTTTCAAGATGGTACTAATAAAAAAGTCTCCTGACCTGGGCCCTTAATTAGCCTGTTACCAAAAGAGAGTAGTCTGTGCCCACCGTGAGTTTGGTGGGAAGTCATGGAAGGGATACTATAGGGCATTTCTGAGGAACAATGGGCCGTATGTACAGACCATTAGCAAGGGGCCATAGGTACAAAACATTAGCAAATCGGTGTTAAGTTGCAAACTGAATACAGGTTGCTAAATTATAGAAGGGAATTTTATTGAACCTGTTCACAGTCTTCAAGTTAGCATTGCGAATATTTATTTGTGAATTGCTTTTCATATGTTCATCACAGTCGCAATTAGCGCTTAGACACAAAAACAGCAGATTGCACATGCAATTTACTATCACCTTGACCCAGGTAGTAATCAGGTGCAAACTATATAAAGTTCCCCAGAATGCATCCGACTTTTTGCAAAATGGCTGCTCTGTATGTCATGACATGGAGTATGAGAATTTTGGCTGGACTGAAGAGAAGGCGGAGCAGACAGGATAAGATTTTCAGACTGAGGGTCATACTGTTTGAACAAACAGAGGAGGAGATATAAACCACGTATAGGCCAAGTAGTGAAGTAATCCTAGATTTAATTGCTGAATTAAAGCCTTGGCTTCAAAGTCACACTTTATGCACTAAGGCCACTCCCACCCATGTACAGGTGTTATGCAGTCTGTCTCTATTAGTATTTAGCAGCTATCAAAGTGTGATTGAAGCAGCTGGTGGTGTGTCCCAGAGTTCACTGAGGTGACTTTGCATTCCTTGATTCTATGTTAATGTGAATCAATACCCACATATATTTGCCTCGAAATGACCATGAACTGCATACAACCAAGCTTCAACTTTACAAGATAGCAAAATTCCCAAATGTCATTGGATGTGTAGATGATACACTTGTTAATCTACCCACCCACCACCATAGAGTATTTATTTTGCAACGGGAAAAATACTCATACTATGAATATGCAGGTTCTGTGTGATGTTAACCATGTGATCACAGACATTATAGCACATTTGCCTGGGAACACCCATGATTCATTCATTTTCCGACCCAGTTGCATCCATGCAAGACTACAAAGTGGAGAGGTCAATGACGCATACATTTTGGGTAATAAGCCTATGTTATTTTTTGACATAACAGAACACCTTTTTTAAATGTTATATGTAACAATATACATTACTTTTTCGCATGACAGCGCACATGCCATACTCCCCTGGATAACGACTCTTTATATGAAACAACCCACACGCAGTGAGCATCGCTACAATGTGGCATTGGGAAAATTAGAAGTATGATTCAGCGCACATAAGGAACCTTAAAAAGTGGATGTATGACGTTACAACGCATACTTTTACATCGCATGCCTTTACAACGCGGTATTTACAACAAATACCATTACAACGCATAGTGCTTTGGGGCGCTGGATAGTGAATAGTTTCATTTACTATTCCAACTCCAGTCCCTGTGGACACCAGGGAAGGTGTTGGACAGTAAATTAAACTTATTCCCTATCCTAGAGCGCCCCCCAGCGCAATGCGTTGTAATGGTTTGCGTTGTAAAAGTTGCGTCGTAAAGGCACTGCGTGGTAAAAGTTGCGTTGTAAAGGATGTTTCCCTTAAAAAGTATATTTAGATGCTGGCACAAGAGTGGTGGTGTGTAGCAAAGGAGGGGTAAAGGAATTAGATCAAATGTTGATCCTAAGGCTCAAATTACCATTCCAGAAAAGTAGAATGGAAGGTCCAACCTGAGTCAGAGCCCCAAGTAACAATGACTGACAAAAAGGGGACTCAGTTGTTCCTTGGTGAAGAGTTATATGGTCAAGGAGGGAAGAAGGTTAATAGGAGGGTAGTGCTCAGTGGAGGGCTACCCTGGGCATCCCATTAGTTGGAATGAATGGCCTCACACACTCTTGCAAGTGTCATGCTTCATCATCGGCCGTTGCTCCTCGTTGGACAGGCGGTGCAATGTCCAACGGGCTCACCTCTAGGAGGGGCTCTTTGTCGGAGATCTTTTTTCCAACAGCCTGTGGGTGAAGTGCAAGTGAGGGGTCAGGTGAGGGGTGGATAGTGTAGGTGGGTGCGTTAAAATATAGCACGGGATACCGGAGATCAGTTTATTCTGGTGGTTCCCATACTATAAGTTAAAACCAGTGGGTAGCCTATGATCGCCAGAAGTTAGGTTCCGTATCACGATCTAGGACTACAAAGCGTTCTGTGAGGTCGACATGTTTCTCGCTTTTGCAATTATGCTGCGATTCTTCAGGACCTAATATAATTATACATCTATCACAAGGGAAGTGCGATACAAGTTGAATTTTATTGTGTTGATATATTAAAGTTTTGGAACTTTACAGCAGCCTTATGTGAATGCACTACATCTCCCATGATGCACTGTTCATGTGCAAGTATATGGATATGTTAATTACACTGGCATTTCTATGTGGATCAGATACATGAATTTGGTGTTTGTTATGCACACATTTTTACTATCATATGCTAAGGTGTATTTGGTTTGGTGATTGGAATCTTGTAGTACACTTTCCTTGACATGTGCATCATATCCCAGAAGTATCAATAGTTTTGAAGCCTTCCAATGCCTCTGGCTCCAAAGTTGTTTCAACAAATTCCTCAAGTGCAGTGAGGGGGGAAACTTCCTCCAGTTTCTCTGGCCTCAATTAGCCTGATTGCAACCTTAACCTTTGTACTGGAACTTAGGTCCTATCATCTTTTTCTAATGTTTTCTATATACCTCAATGTGACTCCCACTGCATTTATTTTGACCTCATAGCCTTCCATATTTTTCTTTTTTGGGAATCAGACACAGCAAGGGAGGTTTTTCTAAACAGTTCATCATCATGGGCCACACCTCTGTCAGTATGTCCAATTCCTTTTCCAAAAACGTTAATTTACATTTTCTGGCACTGTCTCTTTGTTGGTGTCCTTATGTGACATGTTTAGCTTCTTTAGGGGTGGATGGCAAGCCCTCAGGGAGCAATAGAGTGGATTCCCAGCCAATCTTCCAACAGCAATCCTCTCCAATTTTCACTGGTGAACTGCTTCCTGGATGTGATGTTATCAAAGTGGGGCATATGGATCATTCGTATTTGCCAGCCAATTTGTTGTTTAACTCATCGCTATTCCTTAAATAACGCTCTAAATTAATATCAAATCGCTCATATGACCTCAAACAATTTATTACATTCAATATTGCTATTACCTATTTATGAGTCACACAAACTTGCAAATCGGTAATTGCTGTTCTACTATTTCATACATATGTCCCAAGGTTACTAAACCCAATATATTCTAGGACCAGACAGATGTGAACTCTTGGTTCAGAAATATGATACTCAAAAAGGGAGATGGTGTTGCTAACCAGCCCTTTCAGGTGCAGCTGAGAGTAAGGGAAAAGGGGGTTGTGTAGTGCCTTCAATAAAAAAGTATGCACTTGCCCAACAGAAACTTTCAGTTTAAACACAAATACTCCTTCAAAATCTGGGGCTTTCCATAGCACCCCAAATTCCAATGTTTCAAGATTTCAAAAGACAGGGGTTCCCGTAAGCATTACCAGCTAACTTTAAAGACATCATTTCCAGGAAATTTGCAGGCAAAGATTTCCCGGGTGAATATTTATCTGGGATTCTTGGCTGCTCAGCAGTTGTGTTAGGGCTTTTGTTTTGCTTTTAGGATCCTTGATCCCTGCCATGGGAGTTCTGGGAAGTATACATCATTTCGGAATCATCAGTCATTGAAGGTGCTGTGCCCCCTTTTACACAGCTCCAAGCATTCCCACAGAGGGCATGAGCCACAGTTTATAGATCATTGGTTTAGTATTTGCCTCAGTGAAGAGGATCACTAATTCGCTGAAGTCATTAAAGTGACAACCAACAAAATGATTGTCTGCTAGAAATGCAGGAATCTAAGTAGACATATTTGTGCAACATCAGTGAAGCAGTACCTTGTGCCTGAAGTGAATTCCATGTCTTTTTCAGAAAGAAATATTAGCAATTATTTTTCTCCATCCTGTGGATCTTTAGACTTTGACTGCCTCTTGCTGTGGTCCCTTTTTAACAATGTATACTTTGTACTGCTCGGAAATATTAGATAGCCCTCACTAGAGGGAATACACTAAAGCAAGTGCTCAAGAGGGGTTTTGTGGACATATTGCCTCTGCTCTGTCATATAAACACAAACAAAAAAGAATTCACATACAACCACTGCTCTTGAAAGGGGTGCTGATTCACAGCAGTAGATGTTTCATGACAGTTAAACAGTCACACTTTAATCAATGATCTGTAGAAAACCTGATATCTACCCACATGAAAGGTCGAATTTCACTACACATCCCCAACATAGCCACAGTCCATAATAGCTGAGGCTTTGCACAAGTAGTGCATGCACTACATTGATTACACATTGCTGTAGCTACACATACGAATACTGCAGACTAACTGTTGATAGCTAAATTTGGGGAATAATGGCAACGTTTTTCACATGTTCATCTACATGACAGCAATTACATTTATGTCTGGTTCCCTACAGTGGACATTACAACATGCTTGGCACTTAATTTTAATCAATGTTGTATGCTATATTACCAAAAAAGGAGAAAATGTAGAATTGTTTTTTACAGTATACACAGGCATGAATGTCACAGGGAGCTTGTCCATTACAACACAGCCTCCATCATTAGAAGAGGATGGGCTCCTTAAGTCATGTCATCAGAATACACATTCCCGGTCCAGAAAAATCCAAAGATACTTCATAAAATGATTTATTTTATTTTTAAGGTTTTATATAGCGCCAACATGACCCTTGCGTGTATCAGAGTGCTTTACAAGTAAGGTAGTTGAACAAAAGAAACATTGTATTTTAAAATAATGTCTTACGTTACAGCTAGCTGTTCTAAGAGTCAGATACAAAGATCAAGTGAATTTCGTCATGAGAAGAGATTTAACTTATTTTTTTTAAGAGGTAGTTGAGGCAATCAGTCTGGTTTCTGGGGTAATGCATTCCAGATCCTTGGGGTAATTCCAGAAAAGGCATGGTTATACATTTTCGTTTTGGCAAATCTTTGTTGTTTCAGACGAAGGTTACTGGCAATCCTGGAGGATCTGTTTCCACATGAGAGCTCAAGTTTCTGGGCCAGATACCTCTGGGTGTTGTGATGTAGGTCTTTGTGCGTCATGCAGGCGATTTTTTATTGAATTCTTGCTTCAAGGGAAGCCAGTTGAGAGCTTTGAAGTCGGGGGAAATGTGGCAGTGTCTTTTGGAACCAGTGATGAGCCTGGCCGCTGAGCTGAGTGATGCTCTTAGAGGAGCAGTTGTAGCTCTAGGAGCCCACAGAGAGGTGCACTACCATATTGTAGTCTAGGGATTACTAGTGCCAGTTTGAAGTCATTTGCTGGAAGGATGGGTTTTAATTGTCTCAAGGTGTTCATCCGAAAGTTGGCTCCTTTTGCTGCGGCACTGATATGTTTTTGCATGGTTAGATTACTGTCCAGAGTTACTCCCAGCGATTTTGCTAAATGAATTATATAACGTTGGCAGTTGAGTGCTGTAAGTTGTTTAAGCCATTCTTGTATGATGGATGATTGGTTAGGTGGAGCGATTAGTAGGAATTCAGTTTTGAGGGCGTTGAGTTTGAGGTGGTTTTCCGTCAGCCATGACTGAGTTTTTTGTAATGTTAGATTGAGAGATTTGACTTCCTTCCGAGAGTTTATCTTTAAAAATAGTTGCATGTCATCTGCGTACGTGTGAAAGTGGATATTTGATGAGTTGAGGATAGCAGTGAGCGGCTCCATAAAATGGTTAAACAATGTAGGTGAGAGGGAGGAGCCTTGCGCGACTCCTATTGTGACTGGGATGGCCATGGACAAGGATTGATTGACCTTGAAATTTTGAGATCGATTTAGGAGGAAAGAGGTAAACCAATTTAGTACTGACCCTGATAAGCCCATTCTATATTTCAAGAGGTCTAGTAGGTTATCACGTTTGGTGGTGTCAAAGGCCGGGGATAAGTCAGGCATGAAAAGTAGACAGGATTTGTTCTGCTCTAGGATATGTAGTGCGTCGTCTACTATGTGGGTCATAGCTGATTCAGTACTATGCCCTGTATGGAAACCAGATTGGAATTTATTGAGCAGGTTGAAATTGGTGATGTGGTTGTCCATCTGGATGAGTACACATTTTTCTAGGAGTTTTGCCAGAGTTGGGATGTTGGAAATTGGTTGGTAGTTATATAGGTCCACGGGGTGCGCCATCGTTTTTTTTAGGATGGGCGATACTTGTCCTGATTTCAGAATTTCTGGAATAATTCCTTGGAGTAGAGAGGCATTGATAATCTTGATCCAAAGTGGCAGTAGCAGCGGTATGAAGTCTCTTAGGTAGTTTGCAGTAAGAGGGTCTGAGAAGTGGTTGCAAGGGTTCATGGACGTGAGTGCTTTTAGAATTGCTTCTTCACTGTAGGTTGTGAAGGAGGACCATGAGGCATTATTTTTTAGGGTGAGCTTAGATGTGCAAGAGATTGGGGATGCTAGAGTGTGTAATGACATATCCTTCTCGGTGTCAGTCTGAGCTACTAAGGCCTTAAGTAGGTCCGTCTTCAAGAGTTCTGTCTTTTTCGCGAAGGAGGCAAATACTTCACAGCTGGGTGGTGTGCGTTGGCGAGCTTGGGGAGGGTGAGGTACGCCAATAGATTGAGTTTTAACTAGCTCAAATACTTTTTTGGGTCGGTTCTTGGCTTGGTCTAACTGATGTTTGAAAGAGTTTGCTTTTGAATGTCTAATTTTTCTATAGTAGGAGTTTCTGGTGGCTCTAAACAGATTGAGGTGGTCAGGGGAAGGTTATGACCTAAATCGACGTTCAACTAGCCTTTATTTTATTTATTTTGAAAGTTTTATATAGCGCGAACAAGATCTTTGCAGATAACAGAGCGCTTTACATATGCAAGGGAGGGTGGGTACACGAGGGAGCATAAAATACATATAGGAGGGAGTAATAACAATCGGGTAAGGTCGGTAATACAGGTAAAAACATCTGTGCAAATGGATCAAGCATGAGTACATATCGACGCAGAGTCTTAAAAGATCAGGGGTGGCAGTTCAGGTGTATTTAGCCATGAGGATAGCTTTAACTTCTTTCTTAAAGAGAAAAGTGGAGTGGATGAGCCTGGTTTCAGGAGGAAGTGAGTTCCAGATCCTAGGCGCCATTCCTGAGAAGGAGCGTTTGTAAGTTCTTTCCTTCCGAAATCTTCGAGGTTTCAGCAGAAGATTCTTTGTGCTTCTGGTGGATCTCGAGCCGCCTGAGATTGTCAGCTTCTGAGTGAGGTAGCTGGGTGAGTTCAGGTGTAAAGCCTTGTGAGTCAAGCAGGCAATTTTCAGATGTATTCTGGCTTCAAAAGGTAGCCAGTTCAGGGATTTGAAGTCAGGGGAGATATGTGAATGTTTTTTTGATCCCGTGATGAGTCTCGCTGCCGCATTTAGTGAGGCTCTCAGGGGTGCAGTTGTAGTTAGGGGGAGGCCGCAGAGGGCGATGCTGCCATAGTCTATGCGAGGGATGATTAGCGCTTGTACTGCAGTTTGGAAGTCTTTGGCTGGGAGGAAGGGTTTGAGTTTCCTCAAGGTATTTATTTGGAAGTTCGCTCCCTTAGTTTCCTTGCTGATATGCTGTTGCATGTTGAGATTGGCGTCAAGTGTTATGCCTAGAGATTTTGCAGAGTCCACGATGGTCGGCTGGACATTGAGTGCAGTTAGGTGTTTAAGCCAAGTTTGAGTGGTAGAGATTTTCGCGGGAGGTGAGATCAGAAGGAACTCAGTTTTCATAGCATTGAGCTTGAGGTGGTTATCGGTCAGCCAGGATTGGGTGTTTCTGATCGTTGCGTTCAGATGCATAATGTCTTTGGGGGATTGTAGTTTGAGATACAGTTGAGTGTCATCGGCGTACATGTGGAAGTGTACATTGGATGCTTGTAGCAAGGAGGTGAGAGGTTCCATAACTAAGTTGAACAAAGTAGGGGATAGGCAGGATCCTTGAGGTACACCCAATGATACATGTACTGGGGAGGACATCAAGTTGTTGCTCTTGAATTTCTGAGATCTGTTGTGAAGAAATGAGGTGAACCACTGAAGAACAGTCCCTGAGAGACCCATTCTTGTCTTTAAAAGTTCGAGTAGGTTCTCATGTTTCACAGTGTCGAATGCCGAAGAGAGATCGAGAAGGATAAGGAGGCAGGAGTCATTGTGATCTAGGATTTGGAGGGCATCGTCAATTATGTGAGTCATAGCCGTTTCGGTGCTATGCCCTGCTCTGAAGCCTGATTGATGAGGGTTGAGGAGATCAAACTGTTCTATGTGCTTTGTCAATTGTAGTTGAACGCATTTTTCCAACAGTTTGGCAAGAGTGGGAATGTTGGTGATAGGGCGGTAGTTGTTTAGATCAGTGGGGTCTGCTGTTGGTTTCTTCAGTAAAGGTGTAACTTGTCCAACTTTGAGGGAGTCAGGTATCATTCCTTGCTGAAGTGAGCTATTGATAATTTTAGTGGCAGGATCAACGGGGCGAAGTCTTTTACAGCGTTAGCGGGGAGAGGGTCACTGAGGTGATTGGATGGTTTCAGGGTGCTGAGTAGATTGTCAATTTCTTCTTCAGAGTACGTGTCAAAGGATGACCATGTCGCGTTGTTTTTTGGTTCATTGGGTGTTATGCCGT
The DNA here is from genome assembly GCF_964261635.1 of Lissotriton helveticus. Classification (NCBI taxonomy): domain Eukaryota; kingdom Metazoa; phylum Chordata; class Amphibia; order Caudata; family Salamandridae; genus Lissotriton; species Lissotriton helveticus. The sequence goes on from NC_136069.1 coordinate 380,056,931, forward strand.
GGTGTTTGGAGTAGAGGTTTGCGTCAATGAGGAGATCGCTCCTTATGTTGTCAGTTTTTTGTTTAAAGAAAGCAGAGAAATCTTCACAGGAAGGTGCATTGCCCATAGTGTCGACTGCTTGGGGTTGTTCCTTGGATTGGGATCGGATTAGTTCGAACAATTTTCTTGGACGGTTTTTTGCTTGGTCTAGCTGGAGTCTGAAGAAATCTGACTTTGAGCGCTTTATTTTCCTGAAGTATGCGTTTCTCTTTTTCTTCAGAATTTTTAGGTGCTGTGCCGAGGGAACAGATCTCCATAAGGCGCTCTGCCATTCGCATGGCCCGTCTGTCTTCATTGAGGCTCCCGTCGTACCAAGGGTTAGAGACCTTGGTGGTGTCTCTTTTCAGTTGCATCGGTGCAGCCTCATTGATTAATGAGGTCATAGCGTTGAGATGTTGGTCAGTTAGGCACTGAACGTCCGTAACGTCGGACGGGGGAAGTAGGAGATTGCAGCTGTTAGGGGGTACGGAGTTTGGCTTGAGTTTCTTCAAGTCTCTTTTCCAAACTTTGGGCTTGGAGGATTGGACCGGGATCCATTTAACTTTTTCGTTAATGTAGAAGGTGACAGTATGGTGATCTGACCAGTCACAGGGTTGGATTGAATCAAGTTGAATAGTGCCTTCTTTGGAGATGATGAGGTCGAGGATAGAGCCTTTGTCATGGGTCGGGCTGTTGCAAATTTGGGTGAGGTCAGAGGCACTAAGGTAGTTTTTGAGGCTATTGACCACTGCGTCACTACCATCATTCCAGTGAAGATTGTAGTCTCCAAGGTAAATTTGTGTGTTTTGCCGTCCTGAGTTGATTGAGATAATGTCCATGAGTTGTTGGGAGAAGGTGAGGTTGTCCCCCGGAGGGTGGTATATGATGTGTAGCGAACAAACAGGTTTGTTTTCACTGATGACATCAAGGCAGAAGTATTCACATGAGGTAAGAGAAGGGGGCGGAGACTTTAATAATTGCAAGGTTGCTCTTGTAGATGCATGCAATTCCACCGCCTGCCTTCCTGGGTCTGTCAAGTCTAATGATGCAGTAGTTGGGGGGACTAGGATATCCATGAAAGGAGTAGAGGATTCAGTTAATCATGTTTCAGTTAGGATGGCTAGGTCAAGGTTCAGAGAGGTGATGAGATCAGCGACCTCCGAGGAGTGTCTTTGGGCCGATCTACAGTTGAGAAGTGTGCATTTGAGTTTGGGGGTGCAGAGGGTGGGTGGGTGGTCTTGAGTGAAGGGTACTTTAGTGAGGTTGTTGGGGACAGAGCCTCTGTTGTTATGCGTGGGGTGCCTAAGAGGGTTAGAGAGAATCGTAGGAATGGACAGGTGTGTGGTGGCTATGGGGTTTTGGCGGGCCGAGACATATGTGCGGAGTAGGGAGAGTATGTTGAGGTCCGACAGAGACCTGACGGTGCGTCGAGGGTGGTTGGAGGTGTTGCGTGAGGGATAGTGGTCCACTGTGGAGGGTGCGTAGGGTATGAGGGGGCTATGATGTTAGGTCGAGAGCGGTGTGAGGGGGCTAAGTTGTTAGGTCGAGGACGGTGTGAGGGGGCTAGGTTGTTAGGTCGAGAAGTGGAGGTGGGAAGGGGGTGTCTGAGGCGTGTGAAGAGCAACTCTCTGAGGGTGTGTAGTTCTTCTCTCAATTGGAGGAGGGTGGACATGATAGTGTCCAGCGTGGTGTTGGGTACGGTGTTGGGGGTGGGCATTGATGGAGAGCTAGTGTCTGTGTTACTGAAGATGGGGGGGGGAGAGGGGAGGGGGTGCTTGTGGGGTGGATGGAGTCGGAGTTGGGAATGTTAGTGAGTGTGCCGCTGTTCGGGTAGGTGGGGGTGTTGGGGGGGTGAGTGAGGGGGTGAGTGTGAGAGGATTAGTGGTGGTGTTGGTGTTATTGGGCAGGGAATCGATGATGGGGGAGTGAGGTAGTTGCGGGACGTTTGGAGGCTGGATGTTGCGGGGGTGACAGCGTGGTAGAAGGGAGTGAGAGTGGAGGGGGAAATGTTGAGGGGGGAGAGGGCTAGGAGTGGTGGGAATACAGAGAATGGGGGGGAGAAGTTGAGGGAATAGTGAGGGCTAGGAGTGGCGGGAGTGAAAAGAGTGAGAGTGGTGATGGATTGGGAGAGAGTCATGTTGTGTTGGGTGCTGTCAGGTGAGCTTTGTTGTTCTGGGAAGCTAGTCGGAACAATGGGGTGCTGGTTCGGTGGGAGAGGGGTAGAGGGGGTGGGGGTGTTGGTAGCGGAGGGGAGAGCCACGATAGGGATAGAGTACTGTGGTGTGTCAGTAGCCGGGAGGTGATAGAGTAGAGTATTGGAGGAAGGCAGGAGGTGCGTGTTGGCGGTAGGGGTTGCTGGGAGGTCGGGGGTGTTGGAATTGGGGGCCAGGTGGTGTGGGATCTGAGCGTTGGAGATGTGTTCTTTGAAAGTGGGGAACAGGTTGTCAAATAGGTCGAGGTTTCTGTCAGATAGTACCGTTATTGTAGATAGTGATGGATGCTTTAGCTGGGTAGAGTTGGGATGGTGTGGTGGAGAGTGTAATGCCATGAGCAGTTTTCCTGGTGGTCAATATGGTGAGTAGGGTGAGGAATGGTTTTCTCCATTGTGCTCTGCGTGCAGTGTAGAGAATAATATCGGTGCTCTTGGCTCCGTTGATGGGGGAGTAGTAGGTGTCTAGGAAGGGCGTTTCAGGGTGGGACCTTAAGAAGTTTTGCTTAAAACGTTTTGCGTTTTTTTTGGAGAGCTCTGGAGGGTAGTTAATTTTATATGTGTGTTTGCCCGTGAGTTCCATGTTGGACAAAGGGGGAAGAGGCATGCGAAGGGGGATGTGAGGGTGGGCGAAAGCAATAGCTATGGTGTGCGCGGGGGAGGAGTGGGAGTGGGAGAGGGAGATAGGAAGTGTGCATGGGGGTAGAGGATTTGACTAGCCTAAGATGGCCGCTTCGTTAGGCATGGTTAAGATGGCTGCCAGGATAGAGAGGTAGCACAGAATAAGGTAGTCCTATGTTTGTTCCTATGTCCTGAAATCAGGGATGTGGCCAGGTTTCGGGGAAGTCCTTTTTCTATCTTACTAGGAGGGTAGGGAGAGGCGAGTCCTATGTCTGTTTTGGAGGGCCAGGGGAAGGCAGTGCTATTAGATTAGCTTTGAGAGGGTCTGGCAATTTGTTGTTGCTGCTTTATGACCCCAGCCATTTTGGGTGAAAAGGTCCGTTATCTGAGGAAGACAGGGAAATGGAGAGTGAAAGCTGCAGTTTTATGGCCCCCACCATTTTGGGCAGAGAAACCCCAAAGTTTAGCCACGTAAAACCGGCTTCAAAACGGTGCAAAAATGCCAATTAAAAATGCACGATACCTTGCCATAGTTCTGGGGTCCTTTTTGTACCAGATTGTTAATCTACTAGCTTCAGCACGCCCTTCTTCCGCGTTGTCGCTGTAAGAATCCTCTTTTCGGTTGTACGTTCCAAAAGAAGAAGTGAATCTTCGTTAATGAGTGCTCGACGCTTGTGTTGCTGTCCGCGTTGTTTTGCTTTCTTTTGGTGCCCTTCCTGGAGGCGGGGCTACGCGGCGACTTCTCTCCATGTTTGGATGCAGCACGGATCTCCCGGGTGCCGCCGAAGCCGTGATTCAGTTGATCCGCCGCCTCCCCCTCTCTGGACGCCCTGCAGCTCCACCGCCCCTGCTCATGGGCTCTGCCGCCGTCGACAAAGATCCCGGTGCAGGCCGCGCGGCCGCCCTTGATCGGCAGCCACGGCCGGCAGGCAGCCAGGGCAGGCTCGCACTCCCCGTCAGCCGCTGAAGCCTCGGTGCAGCTGCTCCGCCGCCCAGTTCCTCCAAACGCATAAAACGCACCGCAGCCCCCCGCCACTGCTCAGGGGCTCAGCTCACCGGTATACATCCCGGTGTGGGCTGAGCGACCACCTGTAGCCAGCAGCCGCGGCAAGCGGGCAGTTAGGAAGGCTTGCACACGTCAGGGCAGGCTCGCACTCTCCCTCCGGGCCACGAAGAGGAACGGTCCACAGGTGCCGGCGATCACAGCAGCCGCGGAAGCGAAGCAGATCACAGCAGCCGCGGAAGGCTCCAGCCCGCCGCCGAAGATCCGCCACTGACCACGACCACCCTCAGCGTCCAGGGCTCCGCCGATGATGATGATCCGGTGATTCCCAGTGCTTCAGGTACGTGTGTTACTCCAAACACGTTAAACCCTTCACTTTCAGGTTCCATCCAGTTACTCTCAATCCAGTTACTTGTTTTTCTCACTAGCGATGGGTCCTAGCGGGGATAATTCCACGACGGGGATCCCCAGCACTAGGAGCTCCGGACTAGAGCTCCTACCAGGCGGCCATCTTGGCTTAAGTTAGCCTAAGTAAGCCTTAGGGCTCGTCTGTCCTCGTTGAGTCTACCGCCGTACCAAGGTTTAGAGTCTTTTGTGCAGAGCCTCCTCAGTTGTAGTGGAGCGGTTGCGTCTAATATTGTGGTCATAGAGTTAAAGTAGTGGTTTGTCAAAGCTTGAACATCAGATACCTCTAGTTATGTAATTAGGGGCTCTGTGAGTATTGACATGGATGGTTGCGATTATGGGAGTTTATTCAGATTGTTCAGGTCTTCCGTGTTCTGGCTGGGAAGGGGTAGATCGTAAGAAAGGAGAAAGGAGTGTATATCCTTGGAGGATTTTTCCTGTGGACCGGTTGGGTTGTGGTATTACGGTAAGGAACAGTTCTCCATCTTGGAGGCGGTGGATTAGGGGATCGAAATTGCAACTGGTACTGGTGTGTGGGGCTGTTGCAGTGGGGGTTCCAATTTGCATCTTCAGCATGTCGTCTGATCTTGGTTTGCTGCCAGATCAAGTACCGTAGCATTTGGAGTTCATCTTTGATGTTTTGTAGTGAAAGTAGGATTTCATTGAGTCTCCAGTCAGGGGTGGGGGGCGTGATAATTGTTTGGTCTGGGGTAGAGTAGGGGTGGATAGAAGGGTAGCAGTGAACTGAGTGTGCAAGGTGAGAAATACCGGTAAGGCTATCCAGGGAGGGGGTCTGTATCGGAAGGGTGTGCGTCGAGATTAGTGGAATGGGGGAGTTCCTGGTGTTCGTGGGTCAAATATAGGAGATGTTACTTGTTTGGGTCCTGGGTGAGGGAGTGGTGATGAAGGTGTTGTGGGAGAGGTTCTCAAAACCTATGATGTCTGTTGGCGCAGGGATGGGAGTGTGAGAAGATTGGTTCGTACAAGGTGAGTGCTTAGGGGGAGAATCCGAAGTTGGTGGTGTGAGGGAGTTCCTGGTATTCGGGGGTCGATTGTAAGAGATGTTACTTGTTTGGGTATTGGGTGAGGGAGTGGTCATGTAGGTTCACAAAACCTAGGATGTCCTATGATGCAACTGATACTTAATTGCTTGTGTCGGGCTGCTATATATTAGAGTTCTTTACTCTTACGATAGTTGGCATGAGCTTGTGAAAAACTACCCACATTGAATCAGAGAACAAATCCACAGAACAATTATGTTGCCCAAAACAAAGTCAACAACATAGATAAAGTACATAAAAATATATGATACTCAAACTACCTAATAATTGTAAACAGAAATAAACAAAAGACTTTGTTCATGGATTACAAGTCAATCAGTTCCCCTCAGGGTTCAGGAACATATGAGTTCTGTCAGTGACTCTGGCAAGGACTGATGGCATGATAGAAAAAGTAAACACAATATTGGGTACAGAGCCACCCAAGATCACACAGGTGTCAGAGGAGAAATTGGATACAAAGGGGGTGATATGCACAAGGTAACAAGAAAGTCAAAGATCAGAATGAAGAGGCAGAACCCAGAGAGACAAACTCCCATCGTTCTTCTCAGAACCTATAGAAATCAGCTGCAGAGTTCCTCAGAGTACCTCTCTGAGCCCCACCATCTTCAACATTTACATGGCCCCGCTTGCAGCCATCGTAAAAAACCATGGACACAACATCGACTTCTACACCAACACCCAGCTGACTCTCTCCCTCACCAACGAACCTACAGCCACAAGGAGCAACTTTCACAGCGGGATGAAGGCAGTCGCCGCCTGGATGAAGAAAAGCTGCCTCAAACTCAACTCCAACAAAACCAAAGTCTTCATCCTGGGCACCACTCCCTCCACCTGGGATGACTCCTGGTTGCCTGCAGTGCTCTAAGCCCCCACAACCCACTGACCACGCATGCAATCTCTGCATCATCCTCGACTCCTCGCTCTCAATGAACCGCTAAATCAATGCGGCCTCATCCTCCTGCTTCCACACGCTCTGCCTGCTTCAGAAGATTTTCAAGTGGCTCCCCACCGAGTCCATTAGAATGGACACCCAGGCGCTCGTCAGCAGCATGTTTGACTACGACAACACACTATATGCCAGCACCCGAAAACTCCAAAAGAAATTACAGAGCATTCAGAACGCCTCTGCCAGACTTATCCGGGACATCTCCCACTGCAGCCACATCTCTGGTCACCTAAGAGAGCTTCACTGGCTCGCGATCAACAAAAGAATCACCTTCAAGCTCTTAACACATGCCTACAAAGCCCTCCACAACACCGCACTTGCATACCTCAACCACCGCCTCTCTGTCTACACACACACCAGACATCTCTGCTCCACCTAGCTGTGGCCACTATCCCACAGATCAGCAATACCTTGGTCAGAGGAAGATCTTTCTCATACCTTGCTGCTAAGAACTGCAACTCCCTACCTCTACATCTCAAGCAATCATCTTTACTGCCTCAATTCAGGAAGGACCTCAAGATCTTGCTCTTCGACTGAACTGCAGAACCCCCCTTCCCCTGTTCCTTGAGACCCTAACGGGTGATTAGCAGTGCTCTCTAAGAACCCTGATTGATTGAATGATTGATTAAGGCGTTCAAGACTCTATATGGCATTCAGATGAACTGACACCCAGGATGGACGTGCAAGACATGTATATAAAGCAAAATTACCAATAAAGGGACTGTGGGGTAAAGCACTCAGGATCTCCACATGGTAAGACTGAAGTTCAGTAAGTTTCTCACCCATGGTTACTATTACAGATACTGACTGCAAATATCCACATATAGGATATACATGCAAAGGCAGGGTATATGGAGCTGATACCTATGGTGATGTTATAAAAGTAACTCAACAACAATATTCACAGTAGACAAGAAACACCACCTAGGTTGTCAGCTGTGCCACACAAATCCTGGCAATCTTGGATCCTGGATCAAACAGGAACACAGAAGTTGGAGACAGCAAGGGTGAGCTAACTACACAACCACAATAGACAAGGAGCTAATAAGGAGGCGTGCTTAAGAGGAAAGAAGGAAAAACTAAGGGCACACTTGGCAGAAAGCAAGTAACAAAAAACAGAATGAAATTGGCAGTTAAGACAGCAGGAACAGGAAGGTAGCAAGCTAGAAACTGGGCTATGGTAAATGGAAGGAAAGGCAGGGACTCAGAAAAGAGGTAACTACAAAAAGTGAGTAAGGGTAAAGATCTTTGACACACTAAAATAGTGCTCGCTCATTCAATGAACAAGAATTTAGGTACAGCTCAGGAATCAGGATTCTACAGGAAAGAAGGATTAACTAAAATTCAGAACCTCGGGAAACATAGGGTCAGTAAAACAGGAACATTCCTATATTGACCAATGCTGGTCTAAAGGGAACTGGGGCTTAATCCCTTGGCTGCGGGGCCGATTCCCCTGCTGTGCTGGGGGAGGGGGCGTGCACAGCGCCCCGGTGCTCATGACGAGCTCATGACCTCGCCCGTTCCTTAGAACGCCCAGCACAGCAGGGGAATTAACCCCGCACCTGAGCGTTCTAACAATCATGATGAGCTCAGCTCGTCATGAGCACATGAGAACCGTGGCTCATGACGAGCTGAGCTCGTCATGAGTGTCGGAGGGGTTAAAAGACCTCACTTTGCTCACATGTCCCAGGTGTGAGTAGGATAGCACCTGCCAGCTGGATTCCTCCACCCATCCTTGACTGGTGGAGGTAGAGATGAAGCAGTGATCAGGAAATTCTAAGTATGGGGGCCTGGAATCTGGTGGGACATCTGTATTACAGTTTCTCATTGTGGAGGTCCCACCACGAGTGCGGGCCCCCAGCTACAACTGCTGGGCTTCCACCACGAGTGCAGAGGCCCTTTGTTTAATCAGGCCCTCAGTCTCTGCGAGTAAACATGCTGGAACATCTGAAGGTAGGCAGACTGGAAGCCCAGGCTCAGAAGGCAGACAAGCTTGAGGCTCAGAGTCAGAAGGCAGTCAGGCTAGAGGCTTAGGGTCAAAAAGCATGCTAGCTGGATGATAACATTCAGGAGGCTGGCAGACTGGAGACTCTGCCTCTGAATGCAGGTAGGATGGAACTCTGAAGGCAGGTAGGCGAAGGCTCTGACTCTGATAATAGCCGGCCAGCTGAGGACTCTGGAGACTCTGCACTGAGACATGTTTAAGACAGAGAGGGACAAGGTCGACAGACTTTTTTTTTTTTTTTTTTTATAAACCTTTATTATCAGAAAAGTCATACAAATACAGACCTACAACCCCACAGGGCCGGTCAGTAATAATCGGCAACACAGTCGAAAACAGCACAAGGCCCATCAACCCCCGGAATCAACCGCAATGTTTACACGTCAATAAACAGGGTTGGCGGCTGTAAGAGGACAACAAAAAGGTTTCATATTTTATATTTTAAACAAAACAACATAGAAACAAAGTCCGAGGTAAGACTGTTGTTGGAGTGACCATCTCCACCAGCAGGGGGGGAAATCCAGCCAATGAGGCCGGTCTAAAGCAGGAGGAATCCTGAGGGGGTGGAAAGAAGGGCCAAGAGTGGACAAGCAGACTGTGTGGTATAGGAAAAGGATGCATGGAACGCAAGGTCACGGAGACAGAGGGACAGCAACGGAGTCTACGGAGGGGGGGGTACAAATCTCTCCTCGATACGCATTCCATTGATCCCACACCTTTCCCCATTTCCTAGGCCTACCACGGGCGGTGTACACCGTTTTTTCCCTAAACATACACCAATCCATGCATTCCATCCATGCCGACGCCGAGGGTGCCTTCTGGGACCCCCACAATTGGGCTATGTCCCTTTTGGCAATCATGTTGCCGAGGGTGGCCCACCGAGTCTGCGCCACGCTATAATCATTGGGCTCCCAGATGTTCAGAAGGCACCTCCTAGCCTCCGGTATTAAAGACACACCCGTCACCTCTTCCATAATGTCATGCACGCTTCTCCAGTAAGACACCACATCCGGACACTCCCATATGACATGGAGAAAGGTAGCAAGCATACCACAGCCACGCCTGCACAACCCATCCAATGAATAACCTATCCTCATCAGGCGTGGACCCGTGACATAGACGCGGTGTAAAATCTTCAATTGCACCAGCCGTAGACACGCCGGAATCGCCACTTCCTTTGGAGACGACACCGCGGCCTGCCAATCTTCATCATCCAACTCGAGCCCATCCGCGTTCCAGGCATTACGGAGCTGTACTAGGAGGTCAGAGCGGCCGTTAATAAGCTTCTTATATATAAGAGAGATGGTACTATCATGGACATGTCCATCGAGCACCCTATCCTCCCGGGGGGAGGATTCCGGGACAACGGCACCAGCCGGAAATACCGAGGCAAATGCATGGCGGATCTGAAGATAGCGGTAGTATTCCCTGTCACTCAGGCTATATTCCCGCTGGAGTTCGGCAAAAGTCTTGATCCTGTCCTTGATCAGGAGATCCCCTACTCGACTGATACCTATAAGATCCCACTTGTCGAACCCCTTCGTCGCCCAGAGATTCCCCAGCCGTTCAGCCGCATAAAGCGGAGTTGCTCTTGTCAGCTTGTCTGTCCATCCCATGGCAGCCGTCGCACTAGTCCAAACTCGCACCGCGACCCCAGTAGGACCAGTAAGTGTCTTCCTAGCCGCTTTAGAGTAAAGCGCCCTATTGTAGTCGCCACCTGGTAGTTGCCATTTGTCCATCTCGAATGCAGGGTTAGGGGTAGGATCATACATGGCGTGGTTGATAGCACTCAACTGAGAGGCCCAGTAATATCGCTTGATGTCGGGCAGCGCTATACCGCCATCATACCAAGGCAGAGTCAGTTTCGATAACGCAATGCGAGGCCGCCCGCTCCATACCAGTTGCCGTTGGAGGCCCTCAACCTCACGGAAATAACTAGCAGGGACCAGATCGAGCGTATTCTGAAGGGCATAAAGGAATCGGGGGAGAGACATCATCTTAAACAGGGCGGCCCTCCCCAACGGGGACAACGGCAAGCCACAGCAACCCGCGACGTCCGACCGCAGCCGACGAAGTGGTGGCAGTAAATTCCTCTCATACCGCACCGCAGGGTCCAAGGAGATATAAATCCCCAAATACTTAAAGCCGTCACGTACTACAGGTATCGGGCAGACACGGGGCAGTAAGGGCAATTCTCCAGTGAGCGGATAAATACAGGATTTGGTCCAATTGATGGACAAGCCAGAGTTTCTCCCGAAGGAGCGCAACACGTCAAACAACACTCCCAGTGATTTACGAGGGGAAGTCAAGTACAACAAGATATCATCCGCATACAATGAAACACGATCTTCATATCCCGGGGACCAACAAATGCCCTTAAGCGACGGCTCCCATTGAAGCCACGCGGCAAGGGGTTCAAGAGCAAGTGCAAAGAGCAACGGTGACAACGGGCAGCCCTGTCGCGTGCCTCTGCCAAGAACAAAGGACTCCGAGGCCCTGCCATTCACCACCACTTGAGCCAATGGTTGTTCGTAGAGGAGCTGAACCCACCTGATGAAACGCGGGCCGAATCCAAACTTCGAGAGAGCCGCCCATAAATACGGCCACTCTATTGTGTCGAAGGCCATCGAGGCGTCTAAAGAAACCAAGATGGCCGGCTCACGAAGTGACCCCGCCCGCGCCAGAACACCATTAAGACGACGAAGGTTGAGCGCAGTATTACGGTGAGGGATAAATCCCGACTGGTCTGGGTGTACTAAGTCACCAATCACTGTAACTAGACGATTCGCCAAGACTTTCGCCAGAACCTTAGGCTCAACATTCAGAAGCGAGATCGGTCTATACGATGAACACTGATCACGGGGCTTCCCATCTTTATGAATTACCACAATGGACGCTAATCTCTGATCCCAGGGAAGAAGTCCGAGATCACGCGACTCCAAGAACATGTGACGTAGATGCGGCGCCATCTTATCTGGGCACAGCTTATACAGCTCTACCGGAATACCATTCGGGCCAGTGGCCTTGCCTGAACGAAGGGAACGGATAGCAAGCGCTATTTCATCAGCGGAAAAGTCCGCTTCCATAAGCTCACGGTCAGACTCCGAGAGGCTAGGCAGCGCGATATCTCTCAGTAGTAAACGTGAGTCCTCCTCCGGCCTGTCCGAGACCGGCGCGTAAACCTTCTGGAAGTGCTGGGCAAAAGCCGCGACTATCTCAACAGGGTCCACAACCCGCGAACCATCCACCCCTTCCACCACAGGCACAACCCTATTCAAACACTTTCTCTTGTCCAACCAAGCAATCAATTTCCCGGCCTTATCACCAACATCATACATTCGCCCCTGTTGCACACGATACATCATCCTGGCTGCATCCGTCACCAGAGCCCTGTAGTCAGCCTGCTTAAGGGCCAACACATGCAGTTTCTCAGGTGTCACCCCAGATCCCAAATCTTCCTCCAAAGTTGAGATGTCATTTTCAAGGCGAACAACCTCCTCATTCTTACTTTTCTTTGCGCTAGCAATCAAGGATAGGGCCTGACCCCGAATCACAGTCTTATAGGCCTCCCAGAGGGAAACGGAAGAGGACACCGAACCCATGTTCTCATTAAAGTAGTGTTCCATGCATTGAACCACTGCAGCCCTAGTTTTGGGGTTGCGTAGGTGCCAGGGGTTGATCGGGGCAACGCGGCCCTCCACTCCCAAGGACAAATCAATCCCAAGCCAAAGTGGAGAGTGATTCGAGATCCCCCTAGCCAGGTGACGCACTTCCGTTACGGAGACCATCTGCACCGCTGGCACTAGGATATAGTCAAGCCTAGAGAGACTACCATGCGCTCCCGAGTGAAAAGTGTACTGCGACTGTCCAGGGTGTAAGTGCCTCCAGCTATCCACTAAACCCATCGCATCCAGAAAATCACCCAATCATGACTGCGATCTTAAGAGAGTTCTGGGGGGGTTACGATCATCATCACCACTGACCACAGAATTGAAGTCGCCACCCATTATCAACATGCCTTCGGGGAAGCTCAAGACCACCCCACCTAGATCAGAAAACGTAGTGGACTGCAGACCTGGTGGGACGTAGACAGAGAGTATGGAAATCGTCTTCCCCTCCCAGTGCCCCGTAATGGCCGCGTATCGGCCACGATCGTCAAGCACGACGTCATCTATCTCCAAGGGGAGGGAGTTACGAACCAAGACGCCCGCCCCCCTCGAGCCCGTGGTGAAACCTGAGTGCGCCACCAAACGATACCCCCTCCTATTCAGCGCATGGCAAGTGTTCCCTATCAAATGAGTTTCTTGAAGCAACACAACATCGGGTGAAAGACGTTTCAAATACTGCAAAACTATCCCCCGTTTAATCCTATCACCCAGCCCGTTCACATTCCAACTCAACACCCTCAGCCCCCTACCCCCCATTGCAAAAATGCACCCAGCGTCCCCCCCCGCATAAGGATAGTCACATCCAGCGAATCGTGTAATGAAATTAAACTTCGGAGTAAACAAAGAAACAGAAGCCCCCCCCGCCCCCAAAAGAGTACCCAACACACACCCCCCCCACCCTGCACCCCTGCGTCGATCCAAAGAACCACCCCAACTTGCAGTGTGCCTGTCGCCCCATTAAACTAATCTACGAAAAGAGAGAAGAACCCCTTAGAGGAGGAAGAAACCCGAACCCTCCCAACCCCGGGTAGATAATACACATGCGCTCAATTATAGTCAAACTGCTGCTGCAAGTCCATATAGCCGGCCCTCTGGAGGGGACTCATTCCATCCGTTCCTCCAGGCCACCTTCAGCACCGCCGGAGTGTTCAGATCGGTCGCGCTGCGTCGGCAGAGTATCAAGCCAGTCACTAGCAACCTCCGGGCGATCAAAAAAGAAAGTGCGCTCCTCATATTCGACCCTCAAGCGGGCCGGGAACAGCATAGCGTACTTTAGGCCCATATCTCGGAGGCGTCGTTTCACACCCGTGAAGCTCATGCGCTGTTTTTGGACTGACTGCGTGAAGTCCGGGTAAAAACTGATGGACGCATTGTCAAATTTCGTGGGCCCACCAGTGCGCGATGCCTGGAGAATAGCGTCTCTGTCCCGAAAGTTGAAGATCCTGGCTATAATGGGCCGCGGCGTCGCTCCCAATTTGGGCTTACCACCTGGGACTCTGTGGGCACGCTCCACAGTGAAGAAGTTGCTGAGGCCCTTAGGTGCCAAGTGGTTCAGCACGAGGTCCTCAACCAAAAGATCCGTAGACACTGCTTCGGAACGTTCCGGAACGCCAATGATGCGGACGTTGTTCCCCCTGGACCGGCTCTCGTAATCATCCAGCCGACGAGCAAACAAGTCATTAAATTTCCGGAGATTGTGGACCTCAGTCTGAAGGTCCGAAACATCGGTAGTGAGACTGGCTGTTTTAATGTCCAGCGATTTCACCCGCTCATTAGTCTTTGCAAGATCCGTTCTGATGAGGTTACCCTCGATAGCCACAGAGTCTATCTTCGAGGCCAGTGTCTCGTACTGTTGGCCATGGAGGTCCTTACACTGGCAATGGCGCCCATGACATCTCTCAGCGTCAGGTCGTCTGTCGCAGGAAGATCCTCTCCAGAGTCACCCAGGGTTTTACCCAGCCCCCCAGGGGTGCCTTTCAGGCGGGCGAAGCGATCAATGGGATTAGACTGAGTAGAACCCCCTCGGTTCGTGATCCTGGTGGCCCGCCTCTCGCTCTCAGGTTTACCCGACATGGTGGCCAAGGAGTCCCGGCAGACCTCTGGGAGGGCACGGCGAAGGCAACCCTCTAGCGATCCGCCGTGTAACAATCGAGAGATACGAGAGACAGGAGATGCACTGGGGGCGGGCTGCAAGGTGTGGGCAGCAGTACTGGCAGGCAGGAAGTCACGGAGGACAGCGACCAAAAACGAAACCGAAAGTACCACGAGGGTTGCGATCAAGCCTCAGTGACCGTTGTTATTCGATTACCCCTCGGGTATTTCGGCAACTCGAGACCGCGGGCCTCCGCCGGTGTAGGCCACAAAGTTCGAGATGCAGCAAGTCCGGTGTCCGGCGGCCAAATCGAATTCTGAAAGACAATTTCGTATCAGCAGGGCTTCCTTCAGTCGAACCCGTTGTCTAAAACAGGATATTGAACAGGATAGCCGTAGGAGGTGGAAGGGGTCTCGGGAGCCCTGTGCTCACGCGTCCATCTTGGATCCGCGCGAAGCTCCTCCTCTCGTCGACAGACTTTTAACTCAGGGAATAATAATAGTTTTGGGACTGTAGATTCCCCGTTGTCAGTATTGAAATCATTAGATTTCCATGGCACATTACAAACACTAAAACTCCTTCTTCAGGATGGCTAGGAATAGTGCTTATCTTAGAGTCTCTAATGATCAGACGTTCCTAACCATTTGGTAGTTCACATCTCTTAGTCAGAGGAAATAGGTCAAAGATTAGTTGATCATGGGAGATATTTTCATTTCCCTCTGCATTACAAGGTAGTACAGATTCATCAGAGCATAGAGTACTTATGTTTCTCGACTTTTTTAATATGTGGCATGCTTGAAGGAGAAAGAGCAAACAAGGGGTAAGGATTTTGTTATTTGTCAGTCAGGAGGTTTGCTTCCATCGTAGCAATTGGATCAAGAATGTGGTCTGAGTCACGGGATATTGTCATATCAGTGGTTGTCGGAGGACACTGGCTCAGGCTTTGTATGTAGCTCAGTGGCATGCATATGTGTTACCTCTAGGGTAGAACTGACCTCACTACCAAGAACAGGAACTAAAGAGATATTTTGTCAGTCATTTGGGGTTCCCGAAAAGTGGAGGGGCACATCTCAGATGCAGTGCCTAGCATTACTTCAGCACTAAAAAGCAGAATAGTGGAGTAGTTATAAAATGCAGATTTCATACAATTACTTTAATTAACTGCAGTTTCAGATAAGATAGCATGGCTATTCTGGGTGGAATCTGGGTACAGATCCACAGTATTATTCACACAAATTCCAGACCAACGCTGAGGTGAGCATAACAAAATTGCAAGGTTTCATTCTTCATTTGTAAGAAGACAAGCATAGCTACAGAAAAGTAGTCATGGACAAGTTTTTTTCTACCCATTTGAAGTCAGGGTTATAGTATTTTAATAGGGTCTAAATTGTCTTATTCTCTTACTGTAATTCCAGAATTTCAGATTTAATGACATCCTGTGAAGACTGTACATCTTTCTTCACAAAGACAGTGGTAAGCTTTGCTATGTCACAACAAGCAACAGCACTAAACCTAGGATTTTGTTCAAACCTGTTACTTGCTTCCTGTTTTCTAGTAGGTCTTTTGTCTTTTTTGCTAAACTGATCATTTATTACTTTGAATGTAGTATTAAACATTGTCGCTTTAGTAGTAGGGACTGTGACCTTTACTGAGTTACAAGCCTGGTGTTAGAACCCCTTTCGGAGCCCTTTGGAGCATGCAGGGGCTACTGGGCCCAACCGTGGTAGTTGAGACCTTTTACTCATGATGTCCTGGGGCCCAGGCTACTATGGATCATAAGCAACTGGGTCAAGTAACCCTTCAGTTGTAGCTGTGGTCGATCATTCAATGCTCCCTTGGGGAGAAATGTAAATATAGGTCAGGGAACATGACTCATAACTCAAAGTGCAAATAGTGCAAACAATAAATCAATGTCCAGTCAAATACTTGTTTTTATGCAAAAAAAGTATTTTATTTATAACTCTACACATGTTAAGGTATATAACATTCAGAGGCAACAACAAAATCCACCGTGAGGTCGGGTTCTAGCAGTTGTTAGGCAAATACCTGTCAGACCTTCCTTCATGTATCATGTTCAAGGTTATTCCCCCATTCCTTGGTGGCTGCATCCAGAGAATGCACACAATTAGGCCACACTCAAGACTTTCCCTTTGACTTTTTAGGATTTTAGTCAAAGCATCTATGGTTCAAGTCTGCTGTTTTAGTAAAGATATGGCAAATTACAAATTGAAGGTTACAATACTCGTTGTGTTGGCTTTAGTAGCATTGTATGCGCTGAGAGGAAACTTTGAGATATAAATTGATTTAGATGAAAGTCGAGGTAGTTATTGAATACATGAGGAACATTTTATTCTACATATGGTCTTTTCGTGAGTACCTGAAAAAGCAACCATTTCAAAATTGTAGTATCATGATGAGCGTCCAGGAATGGATTGAGCCCTTGACACAGAACAAAGACTAGCATGAAAAACAACCAAACAATTTCTGCTCTTGCTAAGACTATAATGTTTGTGGGATAATTAATGCTTGTTTCTGTGTTTAATTTGAGCTGGTGGGTACCAGTGGGGGCCACCGGCACTCATTTGTGGGGACTGGCACTTCTTTTTTCTCATCATACACTGATCGTGAGCAAGAGAGGGAAAACATGCAAACGGGAAAGAAGGAGGAAGAAAAAGACAGTAAAATGGTCACCAAAGGAGAAAGAAAGAGCTCCATGTTAGACCTGGCATCCTTGATGTGATTTTCTCCTGTATTTTTGCTGTGTGCTGAATTTTGTTTTCACTGGTCTAGATGCTTTGGGCACTTTGCCACTACTGATCAGTGCCAACGTGCAAGTGCTCCCTATGTAAATATGGATTGGTGTTTCCCCAATTGGCTTGTTTCACTTACTACTAATCCCCTAGGACAGTGCACTATGTGTGCCCAGGGCCTGCAGGTCAAATGCTGCTAGTGAGCCAGAGGCACTGATTGTGCCACCCACACAAGCAGACTTGTGAAAGGTTCAGAGACCTGCCACTGCCCCTGTGTGCATGGTGCAGTGTATGTCAAAGGTAGGACATGTCTTGATGTGTGTGACATGTCCTGATAGTGAACTACAGTGATTTTGTTTTTCACTATTAAAAGACTATCTGTCCCATAAGATAGAATGGAAGTTTATTTATAACATCTTATAAATCTAACTTCCCACTGGGACAAGATAGAAAGGCGAAGTTTAGTATGTTTGAACTCAGAATATAAAAGTGTATCTTTTAGTAAAGATTATTTTTATATTGTGAGCTTGAAAAAAAACCTTTTAGAAAGTAGGAATTTTCTTGCTTAGTCATCCTGTGTGCGTCTGCTGGGTTGTGGCTTGACTGTCTGGCTTTGGAGTGACAGGGGCTGGGGATGTGCATTCACTGTAAACAGCCACTGAGGGGGAGGGGGGTTGAGGTATGTTCTGCCTTTCCTGGATGAGTCATGGATGGGCTGAATAGACCTGGGCTGCAGTTAGGGTAGTGGGAGGAGATTTCTTTGCATCTGAATGGGCCTGGTCTGCCTTACACAATGCTGTCTCCACCTCCTGCTGGGAAGCTTGGCAAGAGAGGACAGAACTGGTTTGGACTAGCACAGGGTCTCTCTGCACCTGAGAACAAAGAGAAATGGAATACAAATATTGGGGTCCATGCCCCAGAATTTTATAATACTTCTGGACTAAAGAGGAACCTCTGTGAAGGAGAAGAGCTTGAAAACCTGAAGGAGAATTACTGCCCTCTGATGTGTTGTCTAGGGTTGACCTGCAGTGGCTGTTTCTGCCAAGGAGAGGATAAAGGCTTTGCTGTGTGCTGTGTATCCTGCAAGAAGATCTCCAAGGGCTTCAAGTAGAGCTTGCCTCATGTTCTGATGTCTCAGGGACACAAATACTTCATCCCCTCTGTCTTCCTCCATCTGGAACGGCTGTTTCAGCTGCTACAGAGAGATATTGCAACACTGACGCCAGCAAGCGATGCTGTAACTTGTCCAAAGCCGTGGGCACAGCTTGTGAAGTGGATGATGCACCACCCGACTTGAACTGCGGCCCTGATGCCTGCCGATGCTGCACCGAACCGACTCCGAAGCCGTCACTGAGGCCGCTGCCAGCACCGAAGCCGAGGGCACCGCTCATGATACTCACGATGCCCCGCCCCAACTCATACCGCAGCCCCGACTTCACCAACGCTGGTGATTCATCATCACAGAGTCGATACCCGATGTGGGTGACCCCCAGAATCCATCGACACCGAACTGTTGTAAGAAACCGCCACCACCCTGCCACTGCGATATAACCTTCCTGGCAACAGTAAGGAACCCCAACCCCTCACCTCCCAGACAATAGTTAGGAACCAATGCCTCACCTCCCCTGCATCGCAGTAAAGAACCAAGGCCTCACCCCCCTGGGTCATAAAGAACCGACGCATCACCTCCCCTATGGTCGCAAGGAACCAACGCTACCCAGCGCCAACGAAGCATCATCTTTCCACACCGTGCACCATATTTGCTTTCATCGTTTTGCCAAGGTACTGTTCTCTGTGGTCCGTGTGACTCCGGGCTCGACACCCCGCACTTCGCGGTCGGTGCCGTAGTTTGGAATTTCATTTGTCACAAAGTCGTAATAACTCCATGTGGAGTTATTTGTTGCTACAAGATTTATTTGTGTGAATAACCTATTCTTGAGGATATCTTGGTATATGTATTGGGGATGTTTGTTGTTTTTTGCCTTGTTTGGTTTAGATAAAGATTACTTATTTTTCTAAATATATTTACAAGGGCAGCATAAATACGGGGCAGCAGCAAAATTAAGACCAGGGAAAACTTGGTCTTAAACAGGCGCAACAAGGAGAAATGTTTCATTTATCCTCGTTTTTGCTGTTTCTATGTGTGCTGCGTTGTGCAGTGCACACAGAAACAGCAAAAGGCCTTTGATTGTTTTTGTGCAGGAAGGTGACCCTTCCTGCACATAAACAATCAACAAAAACAAATGACGCTTTGCAACTTCTATCAGTGCTGCATTAAGCAGCATACATAAAAGTTACAAAACACCATTTAAAGATTGTTGATGTGCATGAAGGGACACCTTCCTGCACATAAACAATCTTCCCCTCAATACAGACACCCTTGCCCAATTTTGGCGATAGGCTGCTAAATTTAGCACTAGTGCAGGGGTAAACCCCGTGCTGCACCATATTGTGGTAAATATGGTTCAGCCCTGCGTTTCAGAAGTGGCGGAGCACTGCGTTAAGCCAAGGAGGCGAACGTCACAGTCCACCACTTTGTAGTAAATATGCCCCTTAGTCTGACAAATAGCTGAAGCTGTCTGCAGTAAGACCTTTTTTCATTGATCTTTCTTATTATTTAATTTTTCCCATTTTTGTTTATAATGACAATTTAACATAGAAAGTAACATAGCAGTTGCACCATACTACAAAAGCAAAGGACATTACAATGGCTATCTAGAGAGTAAGTTGGAGAGTAGTGTTAGAAATTGGATTTTTGGCCGGCTAGAGCATGTGCCAAAGTTGGGCAGAAACCACTACTCTAGTCAGGATAAGTGAGTTACACTCCTAAAATAACCCCTGCTTACCCCCTAGGTAGCTTGGCACGAGCAGTCAGGCTTATCTTAGAGGCAGTGTGTAAAACATTTGCACATAACCACCAGAAGTACAGTGTAAGCACTACAAAAGGACACCAAACCAGTTTAGAAAAATATCCAATATTTGTATATACTTGAGACAAGAACAAAAAGGATAAAAATCGACATTACAGTACTTAAGAATCTTCAGTAATCAAAATAACCTTGAAAAACAGTTCCTTGATATGATAGCTCTGTCTGGGGCTATCACGGCGTCATGAGCAAAAAAATCAAACAGTTCTGGCTGACTGCGGCATCGTGGGCCAGCTAAGGTGTTGGGAAGACCCGCAAACAGTACCTTTTAGAAATGCAGGGCGTCGATGACGTCTCGTTGAGTTTTAGAAAACACGGTTGGTTCCGGTGGTCGATGCAGGAGTCGTCGGGGCCCTCGAAGTCACACACGTTGCAGGTCGATCTCCTCTCTGATGGAGTCAAGAGCGCAGGCGTCGGCAGGCATTGTGTGCTCTGAAAAGTGCAGTGGTGCGGCGTGCGGTGCCCTCAGGTCGCGGTGCGAGTAGCGCCTCGGTGGGGGCATCAGATGGCATCGTCGGTGAGATCACGGTAGCGGTGCGAGATGAAGGTGGTGCTCGTCACTGCGCTGGCAGGTCACGGTGCAAGCAGCAGCGTTGTTGTTGCTGAAGCGCTGTCGTCGGCTGACGAACTGGAGTTGATGGTGCCGGCGTCGGTAGGCCAAGGCTGCGGTGCAGGGATGAGGGCAGTGCGTCATGTATCTTTACGAGCGGTGACCTCGAACCACCGTGCAAACAGCGTCATCGATTTCGGCGTGGAACGTTGTCGTCGAGGATACCAAGGCGTCATTGTGACCCGAGGTGGTGCAGAGTGTAGTGCCCACAGGTCGCTGTGCGAGCATCGGCTTGGTGGCGTTATCAGCAGGCGTCGTTCGTGAGACTAGGGTCATGGTGCGGCATTGCGGCAGGGCCCTCTGCGGTGCCAAGGCGTTGTCATCATGAAGCGAAGCGGTGCGGAGTGCGGTGCCCCCAGGTCGCGGTGCGAGCAGCAGCTCAGTTGCGGCATCAGCAGGCGTCGCCGGTGAGACCAGAGTCGCGGTGTGGCGGTGCCCTCTCCGGGGGCTTCAGCACATGGAGTCGGCAGCGGCGTCGTAGATGTTGTCAACTTGCTTTTCTTCTGTTGCAGCACAAAACACACAGCCCCAGGGCAGAAGAGCTTGAAGTATTTGCTGTTCCTGAGACATCGTGAACAGGAGGAAAGCTCTAATTCAAGCCGTTGGAGAAACTTACAAAAGTAGATTGCAGAAGGTTCAGTCCAGTCCTTTCACTGCCCAAGACAGAAGCAGCCACTGCAGGCCAACACAGCAAAGCACACAGCAGAGTGGTAGTTCCGCTTCACAGCTTCTCCAGCTCTTCTTCTTGGCTGTCTTCCTGATCCAAAAGAGTTCTAAAGTTCAGGGGTCTAGGATCCAATATTTATATCTCTAAATCTTTTGATCTCTTAAGCAGAGATTGTCTGTGCCCAGCCAGAACCAGTTCTGCCTTCTTCGATGTGAATTCCTGATGGGAGGTGGGCACGGCATTGTCAGATTGAGACCAGGCCCTTTGAGGTGCAAGGAAATCACCTCCCCTTCCCTCATTGCAGCCCAGGTCTATTCAGCCCTTTCCTGACCCTACCTTGACTATCTGGTGCCACTCCTGGTCCCCAGCCTTCTGTCATCCAAAACCCAGACAGGCAATTCACAGTTCAGCAGACACACAAGGGATGACTGAGCAAGAAAACACCTACTTTCTAAAAGTGGTATTTTCAAACGAAGAATGTAAAAATCAGCTTTACTAAAAGATGCGTCTATAGATTCTGAGTTCAGGCATACTCCACTTTATTTTCCTACCTAGTTCCCAGGGCCCGTTATGTTCATAAGGTGTTATAAACAAACTTCCCATTCTGTCCTATAGGGAACAGGTAGCCTTGCAATAGTGAAAAACGAAATGGGCTGTAATTCACTTTCAGGATATTCCACACACACCAGGGCGTGTCCTACCTTTCACATACACTGCACCCTGCCCACAGGGGTGCCTTGGGCCTTTCTTAAGGGTGCCTGACATGTTAGAAAAGGGAAGGGCAGGGACTGGCAAGTGTGTGCACTGACCAAGTCGACATGGCAGTTACAAACTGTGTGCAGACTCTGCAATGGCAGATCTGAGTTACCTTTTCAGGGCTAATCACGTGGGTGGCACAATCAGTGCTGCAAGCCCACTAGTAGCATTTGATTTACAGGCCCTGTCATACTCAGTGCACTTTACTAGGGACTAACAAGTAAATCAAATATACAATCATGGAACCACCAATGCATAACACAATTTACACAGAAAGCATATGCACTTTAGCACTGATTAGCAGTGGTAACGTGCCCAGAGTCCTAAAACCAACACAAATAGTTCAGTAAAAAATAGGAGGAAGAAGCAAAAAGTTTGGGGATAACCCTGCAAAAAGGGCCATTTCCAACAGTAGGATACAGTGTATTCGGGTGAGGCCTTTAGAATCAGGACAATAATGTGAAGCTATCACAGGGTGTTGAGTCATAAATGCCTGTGATTCTCTTTGGGCTTTATACGTCCCACAGTTACAAAGTATTCCCATCAAGATGTGGCCTATCAATGAGTCAGGGGTGGACTCCTCTGTGTGGAGTAGCAGGTATGCAGCCAATTGTTGCCATATATCACGAGGTCTAGAAGCTGGGGAGAGTAGATCAACACATAGTTGTTCCTGACAATCTACCAAGTCTGCAAGTCAGCTCTTAAATTTAGTCAACTTTCCCCTTACCTATCTGTACGCCACCAGTCTTTTTGCTAATAGCTTGGTGCGGCAGATGAATTCCTGTATGAGGCAGCAATGTCTTTGAGAAGGAGAGTGGGGTCCGCTGCACTCCGTGGTGATCAAAGAATTAGTAACAAAGTAGTCAATGGTTCAAGTATCTTAGGGTGCTCAGGGTGAACCCCTTCTGTCCAGGAGGGGCAGGATAGTAATGCAAAAAGAAGAACCTTACAGGCGTAAGGTGAGGATCCTGAGCACTCCAAGTGCTAGGAACTATGCTCGAAATTAAATCAAGGTATTCGTGAAGTTCGAAATTTTTAATCACTTCGTTGTTTGCATAAATTGGTTCATACTTCTGAATCCAAATTTTTAAACAGTGGTTGATGTACCATCAATCGTAGAAGATTCCATAATGAAAAGATTCCATAATTACAACATCATGATCACATGTCTGAAAACGTTAGTGAATCTCCCCGATGCATTTCGAGCTGGAAAGCTCTTCTTCAGGGGGTCCATATGATCATAGGTGCAATGTGGTGAACGTTTTCAGACATATGATCATGATGTTGTAATTATGGAATCTTTTGATTATGGAATCTTCTACGATTGATGGTACATCAACCACTGTTTAAAAATTTGGATTCAGAAGTATGAACCAATTTATGCAAACAACGAAGTGATTAAAAATTTCAAACTTCACGAATACCTTGATTTATTTTCGAGCATAGTTCCTAGCACATAGGAGTGCTCAGGATCCTCACCTTACGCCTGTAAGGTTCTTCTTTTTGCAGCAATGTCTTTTATTTCAAAGTCTGTTTTTATTTCACCCCCCCAAGAGGGAGTACGCAGAAAGAAAAGGTGACATTTACACAGCGATAAGCCTACAACCCCCAAAGGGGGCCGGCCGCGTCAGAGAAAATGACATAACATACTGTGCCTACATGGCCCGTGTTCTCATCTATCTTATACACAGCGTTATGCCTACAACCCAATAGGGCCGGCCGCGTCAGAGAATAGGGACAGCTTTCCACCACGCCTAATAGTCACCACCCATGGAGCCTAGCCCTTGGGGCCGGGCGTAAACCAGAGGCCAGAACCAAAAGAACTACCGGACCTTAGCGGTCCAACATACAACCAGGAGCCTAGGAGGAGGCGTCAGAACAACAAGGATAACGGGAAGAAAGAGTAGATAGAGAGTCAGAGAAGAAAGAGTCGGGAGAGGGGGAGAGAGAAGGACCCAGAGAGTAACAACAGCAGAGGTAACCGTCGCTAGGTACAGTATGGGCTCTAGAGCTATTACACTATGAGACGTGGGGTAAAGGGGAGCACAGCATCATCCACCAAACGCAGCGCCCTCAGTCTAGGGGGCATGTTTCTCGCATGTTCGGTTTTGCACAGATAGGTCACCAGGGGCTGCCACACCTCCTTGAAGCGTGTATTGCGAGACTGCAGTCTCGCGGAGAGCAACTCCATAGTGATGACATGCCAAAGCCTCCCAAACCATGCAGCAATAGGGGGTGCCTCCATCTTCTTCCAGTACAGGGCAATAAGTTGTCTGGCAGCGCCCAGCATTTGCAACGACAATGTCCAATCGCTTCGGGTCAGAGCTAGCAGATTCGCAGGCTTGATTCCCAGCAGCAATGTACTAGCGGCATCAGGCAAAGGAAACCCCAGGTCCCCTCTAATGTGACTCAGGACCTCCTTCCAGAAGACAGTGATCGAGGGGCAGGTCCACCAAATGTGTAGGAAATCCCCAGGCGCATCGTGGCATCTCCAGCAATTGGGAGAGGAGGTTGGAAACATTTTATGTAAGCGCTGAGGCGTGTAATACCACTGTGTCATCACTTTATATGCGTTTTCTTGCTGTGGAATACTGCGATACACTTTAGGGATATCTCTCCACAAACTAAGCCACTGCGTCGACGTGATATCAGCCCCCAACGTCGCATGCCACCGTTGCTGATACGTCTGCGAGGGTGGCACCTGAGGGTGTTGCAGTATCTGATATATCTTGGAGATCAGTCCCTTCGTGTTGGCACAAGAGCGGGCCAAGCGCTCGAACGGAGTAAAGTCTCGGGTAGCTCCAGGGTATACTGCGTCCGTCAAGACCCAATGGCGCAGCTGGAGATATTGCAGCTCAGCCTCAGGCGGAAGTCGAAATTCCTCTCTACAGTGGGCAAAAGATTTAAGGGTGCCCCCATCAAAGAGATCCGTAAGGACTCTGCAGTCACCCTGAGGCCATTTACGAAAGGCCCTTGTACGATTAGCCGGCGGAAACCACGGATTGCCCTCAATAGGGGTGTGCGGGGAGGGAAAAGTCATGAGACCTCTACGTACTGCTATTCTGTCCCATATTTCCAATACTGTCTTTGTGGGCACCGCCAGATAAGCACTCGGGGACCGCCCTGCTTTATGAGTCCACGCCAGGTCCCAGACGATGTGACCAGTTACAGCTCTGTCCATGTGTAGCCACCCCTTTTCACTCTCTCTGATGCCCCACTCCACCACGAACCGCAGATGAGCAGCCCAATAATAGTCCACCAAATTAGGACACGCTAGCCCTCCACGATCTCTCGGAGCCATAAGGAGAGCTTGGGAGAAGCGGGGCCTCTTTCCCCCCCATATGAAGTTGGTGCAGTCCTTCTGCAAGGCTTGAATATTGTGTAAAGGGATAGGCGTAGGGAGACACTGAAACAGGTAAAGGAGTTTGGGCAGAACAGACATTTTTATTGCGTTGAGTCTTCCCAGCCATGAGGGAATAAGTGACTTCCATCGCCGTAGATCGTCAAGGACCGATCTGCGACAATCCTTCCAATTAAGCGACGACCAGCCCTCTAGCGAGGGTGTCAGGTGTAGGCCAAGGTATCGAATGTGGTGAGCGGTCCACTGGTATGCACATAACTGCTCCAGTGGGGGGACGTCAGGTGGAGGGATGGTAAGGTTGAGAACCCAGGACTTACTGTGGTTAATTTTCAGACCAGAGGCTCTTTCAAAGGTGCAGAGCGCGGTGTGGAGCGCTGGTAGAGACTGTCGGGGCTCGCTGAGGGTGAGGATGAGATCGTCTGCGTAGAGCGCCACTTTATGATCCTGCCCACCCATCGGGATGCCGTGAATGGCCGGGTCACGACGAATCATATCCGCCAGAGGCTCTATTGCTAGGGCAAACAGTAAGGGCGAGAGAGGGCAGCCCTGCCTAGTCCCTCTCCCGATGCTGATCGGGTCCGTTAACTGCCCATTCACGCGGACCCTAGCCCTCGGTGTAGCGTAAGGCGCCATGATTCTGGCGATCATCTTCGGACCAAGCCCCATCTTGCAAAGGACCGCCCGGAGGAATGACCAGTCAACCCGGTCAAACGCTTTTTCAGCGTCTAACGACAGGAGGCAGGCCGGGATCTGCCAGTGGTGTACCTTCCCCACCATGTGTGCAATCCTTCGCACGTTATCAGCCCCTTGGCGACCGCGGATAAAGCCCACCTGGTCCGTGTCAACCAGGTCAGGCATATGGGGGTCCAGTCGCCTAGCCAGTATCTTGGTGTAAATTTTAAAGTCGGTATTCAGTAGTGCTATCGGGCGGTACGACGAGCAAAGTGTGGGGTCTTTCCCAGGCTTCGGAATTAAGGCTATTTCCCATATCCGGAGAGGGCCCTTGTTCGTCAGCAAAAGAATTAAAAAGCCGAAGAAGGTAAGGACCCAGCTGAGTCTGAAACAGGCGATAGAAGGAGAGCGGCAGTCCGTCGGGACCCGGCGTCTTCCCCAGATTAAGCTCACTAAGAGCCAAGGCTATCTCTTCTTGCATTATCGACTCTTCTAGGAGCCCAGCCGAGTGGGGGCTCAACGTCGTCCCACTGTACTGCTCCAGGACCTCCTCCACCAAGGCAGGAGTCGGCAGTTCCGCAGTGTAGAGCGAAGCATAGTAATCCCGGAACGCCTGTTGTTTATCCTTAGCCGCCGCCGCCTTAGACCCATTAGGGAGCACCACATTCGCTATATGGGATTTGGCTGCTTTGACTCTCAGTCTCCTTGCTAAGAGCTTCCCAACCTTATCCCCGCCATCAAAATGTAACTGTTTCAAAGCCAAAAGGGAGCCTTCAGCTCTATTCGCGCGCAGCAGTCGTAATTGGCCCTGAAGATTCGCCAGGTGGCGCCTCATCTTTAATGTGGAGCCGTCCTGATCTTGTGCCTCCGCTACCTTCAAATCCCTCACCAAGCCGTCCTCCACTGCCCTCCCTTCTCGTGCCCTCGCGATCACAAGAGACGTAATATGACCCCGTATTGTGGCCTTAAAGGCATCCCAGACCACCGGGAAAGGCGTCTCGGGCAAGTTGTTATGCTCAAAGTAGGAGGTAATGGCTCCACGAATGTCCTCAACATTCGCTGCATCTCTAAGGATGTGTGACGTTAGACACCATTTCCGCTCCCGAGGGGGGCAGTCCCGCGGGTCTCGAATGAGCAGTTCCACATGTGCATGGTCCGAGATTGATATGTCGGACATCTCCACGTCCACTACATCCCGGAGAAGGTCGTGAGATATGAACATACAATCGATGCGAGAATAAGACCGATGGGCGCTCGAATAAAAGGAGTACTCCCTTTTGTCCGGGGAAAAATACCGCCATGCGTTGAATAGTTCTAGGTCGCCGATCTGTTTGCGAAGTGCCAGGGACATTGCCCCAGTCCCACTAAAGGAGCCCTCGCTCCGATCCGTCTTCGGACACCATACCATATTCAAATCACCCCCAAAAATTAGCGAGGGGCTACCCTAAGGTATCTGATCTCGCAAGAGGTCACGGAGGAAGCGATCCTGCGCCTGATTGGGGGCATACACATTACACAATGTTAGAGGGCGACGTCCCACCTCAACAGTCACCATGAGAAAGCGACCATCACCACTTCGGAAGGGCCTACCTTCCCCCCGCCTGATGCCAGCCTTGCACATGATTGCCACCCCTGCAGTTTTCGTATCTGCCGCCGCCCAGTACTGGAGAGGGTATCTAGGGTGAGCCATGCGCCTGGTGTCAGCCTGTAGAAGATGGGTCTCCTGCAAGAAAACGATGTCTGGGTTATGTCGCAGAAGGTAGTGCCAGATCTGCCTGCGCTTATTGGGCGAGTTCAGACCCTTAACATTAAGGGACAGAATCTTTAGGGGCCCATTCACACTACTAGCCATGGCAGGAACCATCAGAAATCGCTATCGGAACCATCCTCACAAATCTACACACCATCCACACGCCCCAGACAAACATCCAACCTCCCCCTCTCCTACCCGCCACCCCCCGCTCCCCCCCAGGTCCCACATAGAAGAAAAGAGAAACAAGAAGGAAGAAAGAAAGGAAGAGTGAAAGAGCAAAGGACAGAAAACAAAAACCAAACAGCCGGATAGGCTGGATGTATGAGCCAAACAAACACGGCCAACATAGCCAGAGTTCTCTGTCCCCAGGATAGAGCGTCCTACACCCGCAGGTTCGAAAGCTCTTCGGGATGTCACTCCCCAGGGGGCAGTTCAAGGGGTACATGACTATCAGAACACACCAGGATGTACAGAGCTCCCACCGCCCCAGGCCCGGTGTGCATGATCCAGGGGCACGGTAGACCCCCCCGCCACTCGACCTCCGGTCCGCAAAAGGAGACATGGGAACAGCACATGAGGAGGAATGCAGCATGTTTAGATCCGTCGGCATGACACAGGGAGGCTCGCCGTGGGAGAGTGTCCTCCGGATTGAGACCTGGTCTCCTCAAGAGCTCGAATGTGGGCGATAACGTCCTGTTTAGCCTGACTGAGAATGGGCTCCGCAGCAGGCGGGGTGCACCGTCTTCTCGGTACCGTGGTCCAATCAGGTCCAGTCGGCGTCCTCTTACGGGGGGAAGGCCGAGAAGGGCTCTCCGGGGGAGAAGTCGAAATGCGGAGAAGCTGCGCCGCCTCATTTTAAGATCTCAAAGCTCTGCGCTTACCCTCCCACTGGAAGATAAGCGCGAAGGGATGACCCCACTGGTAGGGAATATTCATGCTCCGCAGCTTTTCCGTTACCGGGCGGAAAGCGTGCCTGCGCTTCAACGTATTAGGCGCCAAATCCTGGAAGATTTGAATTTTGTGGCCCTGGTATTGGAGGTCAGGCTTGTCTCGCGCACGTTTCCAAATCTCCTCTTTCTCCATAAAAAAGTGCACCCTGGTTAGGATGTCCAGTAAAAGGCCCAACCTCCCCGCAGGGGCCGGCACTCGATGCGCCTGATCAAGAGTGGGGGGGGCGATACGTCCTCATCACCTCGGACCCCATGGAGGAGTTGCGCCACGTAATCCATCACGTCCTTCCCTTCTTCTCCGAGCGGCACGCCACGGATACGGAGGTTGTTGCGCCGTCCTCTGTTCTCCAAATCTTCCTGCTTAATCTGGAGCTCAATGTTCTGTTCCTCAAGGGCTATCAGGCGCTGCCACAGATGCTCCTGATCTTCCGTGCGTGTGTCCATGGTCCTCTCCAGGCCATCAACTCGGTCCCCCAGCTCCGTAACCTCCTTCTTGAGCTCAGTAACGCAGGAGTGCACCTCAGATCTCAGGGATCCTATCTCTGCCTTAAGGTCAGTCATAAAGGCGGTCATAAACGCCTGGGTAACCGGCGGGGAGTCTGCAGCCACTCTTGATGGGCCCTCCCCGGCAGCCGGCGCCCCCGTCTTGCCCCACATGGCTACTACAGTATTGTCTTTAGGGGCCACCGCCGGGTCGGCCCTGGCGCCTTTGTTCGTGCTCGTCTCTCGTGACCGGAGGGACCACCTGGAGGCCAAGATCCGCCTCTCCTCTGTGTTCACGCAGCACCAGGTGGCAGGGAAAAGCAAGAACAAAAGGGGGGGGGCAGGCCCACCGGGATAGCGCACTAGCCAGGAATATAGGGAGCAGGCCTACACCCCAGCCACCTGAGGGCCCAGAGTCCAGATCACCCGGCTCCTGCAGCAGCAGGACAACAGTGGGCCCCCCCTCCCCCTCCAAGCAGTCCAGGCAGCTCACCGTAGATATGCAGTCCGGGCGCACTGAGTAAGGGTAGCTGGAGACGGCTGTCCAGTTGCAGGGTGCCCCCTCCTCACCGCCCTCTCGGACCACGCTCACCTCGAGGGCCACCTCCGCAAGATCACCTCGCACCGCAGCCTCTCCGCATCAACAGAGCAGTGAACGCCTTGCACCACCAGGCCATAGTACTCTGCCGCCTCAATCTCGCTGTGGACGCCGTCAGGAGACTCCCGCTAAGGCCAGGTCAGCGCCGATGCAGACAGAGGGCCACAAGGAGGAGCAGCATCAGTCCGCAGTCAGGACGCTCCGCGCGCAGCCACTCCGCCGCCGTGTCACAGCACACCCAGCGCTCCTCAGCATTCCAAGATGGCGGGTGCCGTCCGCTCCTACTAGTGCCCCCAGGGCACCGCACACCGCAGTTCGCCGTCAGGCCCCCAGTCACGGCGTGACCCCCTCTCACCAGTGCACAGCGGAGCAGAGATGGGATCACCCGGTGTTCGGCCCACCGCTCTGTCGGCAAGCAGCGAACCCTCGCCTCAGGGCTGCAAGATGGCGGGCTCCGGTCTCGCTGGGCACCCGGCCGGTCGGGAGAGCGCGGCCAAGACTCCTCTGCCTCGGGCTCACCCGCGTGCACACAATTCAGGTATGTCCACCTCTCTGCGGGGCTCAGGGGAGCGGGTAGCTGTCCGTCAGAGCCCACCGCGCCTCTCTCTCCACCGATAGCGAGCCGCCGCTGCAGGGCACCAAAATGGCAGAATGGCGGACTCCGTCCGTGCCAAGTCATCTGCCCTCACCAAGCGTCTGTCGGGGCTCCACCGCTCCAGCACAACCTGCGGACATGCGACCACAGCCGTCCACCTCTCAGGGGCACAGAGGGGAGAGGTCAGGCACTACCGGGACCGCAGTAATAGCGTCTGAATAGGCCAGTAGCGGCAAGAGCTCCACAAGAGCACGTCCGCTCACATCGCCGCTCAAGCCACGCCCCTGCAGCAATGTCTTTAACATATCAAAGTAAACAAATCATGTGGTCCATTTGTACTTCTGCATCTATCATAATGGACAATTCTGCTGTACACCCCCTCCACAATTTGAGTAAACTTGGACACGTCCGGGCTAGATGAACGAACCCTACCTCAAGTGTGCCTCACCTAGTGCAGAAATCATCATTATGTGGCACAAATTTGTAAAGGCGCACCGGGTGTAGTAGATATGGTGCAGGAATCTATAATGAATAACATGAAGACTCCTGTTAGCAGAGACCAGACCCATTTGAGCACTGCTAACTTGTCAGCCTTCCCCCAAACCTTTTGCCTTCACCCCTCTAAGTCACCCCAGGGTAGTTCCTGAAAAGCCCAGAGGACTGGGTGCAGCGTATATAAGAAGTTGGACATTAACTGTTAGCGAAAAACGACATTTTTCACTACTGCAAGCCTTACCTTTCCCACAGGATGACACTGGGTAAACTTATCACATTTAATAACTGGTAACTTTCAATTGGGTATATAACACACAAATTGGGGAGGGCCTGAGGGACATTTAGAGACCTGCATAGGTTGTATCCCCCTGTACCAATATATGAACAATCTAACAAACCTATGGGTCTATCATCTGAGAATCTAATCAGGAATACATATTATGTCTCAGCAACACATTGGTATGCTGAAAGGAAATCAGAAACAAGGATTCTGACTCAAGGCGTCATACAGAAGATGGTTAACCCTGTGTTAGCAGAGTGAATAACTATATTTGGATTCCCATCAATATCATGTGTGATCAATATTCTCATATGGTCCTCCGTCCTGGGTCTTGTGTCTCTAGATCACCGAGACAGCTGTAGTACCCTCCACGGACTCATAGTTCACATGTGCCAACACTTGGACAACCATAAGAATCTGATCTGACGGGTAAGTGCAGTGCAGAAAAGAAAAGTGCGTGAAATTTAAAATAGGATAGAGAATCTCATTATAATATTTTTATTCAGCCAAGACCTCTTCCTAACTAAAAACCAAGAACAGCGCAAAACATTACTACTGCAGTTTAACAAATATCTGCATAGGGGCCAACATGTTTCAGCCTTAATGGGAAATGGACCTTAGGCTTTCTTCAGGGCCTCTGTTCTCATATCAATGCGACTGCAAAACTAGTGTTGGTGAAAAACTCAATTTGAAAGAAAATATTGCTGTGGTATATTATTAACAGTAAAGGATATAATCATATAAGTCTCCATAAACTGTAACTTCACTCCTCCGGCACCTGGTACCTCTGTTAGATCTGTAGAGGAAGAAGCAAAATGAACACACTGAACACGGAGAAAACCACCTATAAGTTAAGGACCATTCCTTCACTTAATTGCCTCAATTATATGTCTGACTTTAGTGCATATAACCACTCACCCAGTGTGCCCGGGGAAGAGACCTCACCTCGTCCTGGACCTGGCTCAGGCGTAGTGAGACCCCGCTCTGAAAAGCAAAAGTACACTGGAACTGAACATGGGTTGCAGGACTCACTAGTCCTATATGATCCCACTTCTTACATGTACCAGTGAGTTTACCTCGCTTTTCAAGCAAACTCTATGCTCCTTAGATCCTACTCTCTGGGACATCACCCTACCCCCCACATCCACTACTCCTCTCATTGTCAAAGTCTTAGCAAATCAAGGAGATCACTAGTAAACCTCCAATGAACACACAAAGTAATCAGTGTGTCTCTGTCAATCTATTCCGTAAACTAAGTGTGCTACAATGGCTTCTGAAGTATAGTAATAAAGGCCTAATGTGGCTCCTTACCTGTCCGGCGTTGCCTCTGGCCGTGGCTGAGACAGGGGGAGGCAAGGAACCATCCAGTGACACTCATTATCACTGGTCACAGGGTGGCCTATCCACCAATCAGGTGTGATTACTTGGCGGTCGAACAAATGATTGTATCTCTATTCTATTCAGTTTCCAGAGCAATATCTCTAGTTCCATCTTGTTGCCAAAGTTCTATGATCCTCACTGCATGCGTAATTTTCAAAGATCGAAAACTTTTCAAAGGTAAACTTTGATCGCGTGATCTCGCGATGTTCCATTGGACTACAAAGTGACGTCATTGCGTCGGATTTTGTAGTTTTATTGGCCGTTTTGGTTTATTTAGTTGCCTTCGCTAATCCTGTTTAAGGATGTTGTGAGTCTTATGGGCCATCCTGATGTCCACGAGACTACCGCTTCCGAGTTGCAGAAGGTCAAAACCAAGTCGGTGCCTGACTGTAAAAGTCTCGTAGTATCGCGAGACATGTCAGAACTACATGATGACGTCACCACGTCCTCTCATGTAGTTCATTCTCTATGAGACCTAATCAAATCTCCGGCCATGGCTAAAGGCCCGCGTTCTAAAAGAGCACAATGACCTGTATATTTGGGCAAAACATTCCCCTTTATTAGAAGTTGCCTGGGTTCCGATAGACTGCAAAAGGAACCTCGCCGCTACCTGAACATTAGCAGAACTACCGGGTGACGTCATGGCGTCGTCCTACCAGGTAGTTCTACTCCCTTGTTGTACCCAAACTAAGGCTAAACACATCGCAAAAGGCTTGTGTACGCCGGGTACCAGGTTGTTTCAGCATTTGTATTAAGAATTCATAAATTCCATACAGGCCCAGTGTCAACACTGTTATTATTACCTTCTTCTCGTCTTCACTATCAGACCAGTGAGACCAGTGAAGGACATCCAAAGCGTCTCTATATTTTAACACAGTGTGTCACAGATATATCCTCTGTGTGTCAAACCACCATCAAAACAAAGTTCTTGACATGAGAGACCATGACTACAGAAATACAGTACATTCCCCACTCAGAAGACCCGGTGCCTCATACTGATGGTAGATTAGGAGTTCTTGCACTGCTCACATACAATTCTGATTGTGTCAGTGGGCAAAATACCATGTGTGGTCGCTTATATCTAGGTGTGGGTGTGGTCCCTAGTTTCACTTAAGGCTTAGCCAGGGTATGTCATCATTGAGCCCCCGTTTATCCGTACATAATTTAAAAACCCATTTTTGTTCCTTCCTAAAAAGAAAATTAGCCACGTCTGTGACATGTGATGGTATGAAGGGTTTCTCAAGTACGGTCCATGTAAAGTCTGTTTCTCCATGTTTTTTTGCCAAGAAATGTCGTGTCAACTTAGAGACATTCTTCTTACATCGAAATGTGCTTTTGTGCTCTAGCATGCGTGTCCTCACTTTCCTGGTCGTCATCCCAATGTATTTCTCATTACAGGGACATGTGATTTGGTAGATTAAGTTCTCACTATTACAATTAGTAAATTGCCGCAATTCCCATAGTCTCGTGGTGCCGATGTCAATACTGGTGATACTACAAGTGAGGGCACACATCGAGCAAGTGCCACACGGGTGATGCCCTTTAATCGCAGGTAGGTCCCAAAGGAGTAGAAACCACATCCGAACCGAGCTTAGTGGTGAACCTGAGTAATCGGATCCTTACGGAGACAGAGGAGTACATCTTGAACAAAGGCCTAGGTTTTGTCTTCACCGAGGAGGGAGACCCCTTTTTGTTGCAAACAGAATTAGCTCAGTTCTTTCGCAAACTGAAATTACACTACTTCTTTATGAACAAAGATACTGACGATTCCAATCAAGAAAAAGAAGTGAATACAGGCTTAAGGATCAAATCCACTTTCTGTCCTCCCATCCACTCTATTCCACCTAAAGTATTAACGTTCGAGCAGGCTGTTAAGGACGATATAGAACAAATTTGGTCAAACAACACTAAAGGTTTTAAAAATCTATCAGGACAGGACAATAGTGAAGTAGTGTGGCTCACTGGTTAGAGGCGGGCGACCCGAGAGCAGAGGACGGCCCGGGACCAGGGTTCGATTCCCGGCGCGGCAGGTTTCTGGACCAGGGTCAGCGGACTCGATAATTCTCTCGCCTCGGTGCCCACTCTGATCAGCGATCACACTCGGCAACTCTGGGCATTAGCTTGCCTCATCTTCACTAACGGCCCCACCAGACCGCCGGGGATGCCTGGTCTCACCCTGGAGATACCCATTAAGGGACCATCTCTCAGGGAAGCCAGGAAGGGTTTCGCAGCGGTCGAAGCGCCTTGGGACCCTACGGGTAAGTAGTGCGCTATATAAATGCCTATACATTTACATTTTACATTTAGAGACAAGCTCTTCGAACCTTGACACAAGACCAAACTATTATTATCAAGCCTGCTGATAAAGGGGGTTCCATCGTAATACAAGATGTGGAAAACTACAGGATTGAATGTCTGAAACAACTCAACAACAGGACCGCATACCAAGTGCTAACCTCAGATCCGACGGCAAGATTGACCAGTGAGATTAAATCACTGGTAGAGGAGGCATTGGCAGAGGGCTGGGTAACCCCCTTAGAAGCACAATTCCTTCAAGCACAAGCACCAGTCACGCCCTATTTCTACACCTTACCCAAGGTGCACAAGCCACAGCGACCACCACCAGGAAGGCCAATCATCTCAGGCCAGGGGTCTCTCCTCGAGCCACTCTCTGCTTTTGTGGATCATTTTCTACGACCTATAGTGCACACCATGCCTACTTATCTAAAGGACACAGCTGACGTCCTGAGGGTAATCCCTGACATAGACTTTAACCAGGAAACAGATCTCTTGGTTTCACTGGATGTTGAATCTCTATATACATCTATCCCCCAGGATGAGACTCTAGATACCATCAGATCCATCCTGGGGGAGACTGATATCGACTCCATTACCCCGGTCCCCTTCATAATGGCCCTAGCCACCATGGCAATGAAGGAGAACTATTTCAAATTTGAGGAGACCCTATATCTACAGACTTCGGGGACCAGCATGGGAAGCATTTTTGCTCCATCGCTGGCGAATCTGTATGTCCACAAATTTGAAGAACAAACAGTGCTGGCAGCAACAAATTCCTTTCTTGCATCAATATTGTGGTGGAAACGCTATATTGATGATGTTTTACTAATCTGGAGAGGCAGTACGGATACAGCACTTCAATTCCATGAGTGGCTGAATGCACAAAATGAGTTCTTGCGATTCACTATTGAAACCAGCAAAGAGAGAATTGCATTTTTGGATCTCTCCATCTACTCCACACAAACTGGACTAGAAAGCGAACTCTACCGCAAGCCCATGGCGAGGAACTCTCTTCTTCTATATGAAAGTCAACACCCCAAGTCTTTGCGGGACAATTTGCCTGTGGGCAATTTTTGCGCCTCAGGCGGAACTGTTCCACGACAGAGACTTTCAATAGTCATGCTAATGTTCTATCTCGGCAACTGATGCAGAGACATTACCCCAAGAAGTTGATAAAGCAGTCATGGAAACGGGCGGCGAACAACAATCGTGAGGCGCTACTCGAAGCTTCTATCAAAGAACCCTCTCAGGATCAGTTAACCCTGGTCAGCACGTTCAACATGAAGTCCAACAGTGTGCAGAAGATCATAAGACGACATTGGCGGATACTCAATAGTGGTAAAGAGAAGATTAAGTATCCTCTCTTTGCGTTTAAGAGAGCAAGCAGCTTGAGAGACTGTCTAGTGCATACTCCTCCACGAGAACAAGCAAAGAGACAGTTAGGTACCCTTTGGGACCTACCTGCGATTAAAGGGCATCACCCGTGTGGCACTTGCTCGATGTGTGCCCTCACTTGTAGTATCACCAGTATTGACATCGGCACCACGAGACCATGGGAATTGCGGCAATTTACTAATTGTAATAGTGAGAGCTTAATCTACCAAATCACATGTCCCTGTAATGAGAAATACATTGGGATGACGACCAGG
Organism: Lissotriton helveticus; assembly: GCF_964261635.1. Taxonomy (NCBI): domain Eukaryota; kingdom Metazoa; phylum Chordata; class Amphibia; order Caudata; family Salamandridae; genus Lissotriton; species Lissotriton helveticus. The sequence goes on from NC_136069.1 coordinate 380,093,180, forward strand.
AAAGTGAGGACACGCATGCTAGAGCACAAAAGCACATTTCGATGTAAGAAGAATGTCTCTAAGTTGACACGACATTTCTTGGCAAAAAACCATGGAGAAACAGACTTTACATGGACCGTACTTGAGAAACCCTTCATACCATCACATGTCACAGACGTGGCTAATTTTCTTTTTAGGAAGGAACAAAAATGGGTTTTTAAATTATGTACGGATACACGGGGGCTCAATGATGACATACCCTGGCTAAGCCTTAAGTGAAACTAGGGACCACACCCACACCTAGATATAAGCGACCACACATGGTATTTTGCCCACTGACACAATCAGAATTGTATGTGAGCAGTGCAAGAACTCCTAATCTACCATCAGTATGAGGCACCGGGTCTTCTGAGTGGGGAATGTACTGTATTTCTGTAGTCATGGTCTCTCATGTCAAGAACTTTGTTTTGATGGTGGTTTGACACACAGAGGATATATCTGTGACACACTGTGTTAAAATATAGAGACGCTTTGGATGTCCTTCACTGGTCTCACTGGTCTGATAGTGAAGACGAGAAGAAGGTAATAATAACAGTGTTGACACTGGGCCTGTATGAATTTATGAATTCTTAATACAAATGCTGAAACAACCTGGTACCCGGCGTACACAAGCCTTTCGCGATGTGTTTAGCCTTAGTTTGGGTACAACAAGGGAGTAGAACTACCTGGTAGCACGCCATGACGTCACCCGGTAGTTCTGCTAATGTTCAGGTAGCGGCGAGGTTCCTTTTGCAGTCTATCGGAACCCAGGCAACTTCTAATGAAGGGGAATGTTTTTCCCAAATATACAGGTCATTGTGCTCTTTTAGAACGCGGGCCTTTAGCCATGCCCGGAGATTTGATTAGGTCTCATAGAGAATGAACTACATGAGAGGACGTGGTGACGTCATCATGTAGTTCTGACATGTCTCGCGATACTACGAGACTTTTACCGTCAGGCACCGACTTGGTTTTGACCTTCTGCAACTCGGAAGCGGTAGTCTCGTGGACATCAGGATGGCCCCTAAGACTCACAACATCCTTAAACAGGATTAGCGAAGGCAACTAAATAAACCAAATCGGCCAATAAAACTACAAAATCCGACGCGATGACGTCACTTTGTAGTCCAATGGAACATCGTGAGATCACGCGATCGAGGTTTACCTTTGAAAAGTTTTCGATCTTTGAAAATTACGCATGCAGTGAGGATCATAGAACTTTGGCAACAAGATGGAACTAGAGATATTGCTCTGGAAACTGAATAGAATAGAGATACAATCATTTGTTCGACCGCCAAGTAATCACACCTGATTGGTGGATAGGCCACCCTGTGACCAGTGATAAGGAGTGTCACTGGATGGTTCCTTGCCTCCCCCTGTCTCAGCCGCCAGAGGCAACGTCGGACAGGTAAGGAGCCACATTAGGCCTTTATTACTATACTTCAGAAGCCATTGTAGCACACTTAGTTTACGGAATAGATTGACAGAGACACACTGATTACTTTGTGTGTTCATTGGAGGTTTACTAGTGATCTCCTTGATTTGCTAAGACTTTGACAATGAGAGGAGTAGTGGATGTGGGGGGTAGGGTGATGTCCCAGAGAGTAGGATCTAAGTAGCATAGAGTTTGCTTGAAAAGCGAGGTAAACTCACTGGTACATGTAAGAAGTGGGATCATATAGGACTAGTGAGTCCTGCAACCCATGTTCAGTTCCAGTGTACTTTTGCTTTTCAGAGCGGGGTCTCACTACGCCTGAGCCAGGTCCAGGACGAGGTGAGGTCTCTTCCCCGGGCACACTGGGTGAGTGGTTATATGCACTAAAGTCAGACATATAATTAAGGCAATTAAGTGAAGGAATGGTCCTTAACTTATAGGTGGTTTTCTCCGTGTTCAGTGTGTTCATTTTGCTTCTTCCTCTACAGATCCAACAGAGGTACCAGGTGCCGGAGGAGTGAAGTTACAGTTTATGGAGACTTATATCCTTTACTGTTAATAATATACCACAGCAATATTTTCTTTCAAATTGAGTTTTTCACCAACACTAGTTTTGCAGTCGCATTGATATGAGAACAGAGGCCCTGAAGAAAGCCTAGGGTCCATTTCCCGTTAAGGCTGAAACATGTTGGCCCCTATGCAGATATTTGTTAAACTGCAGTAGTAATTTTTTGAGCTGTTCTTGGTTTTTAGTTAGGAAGAGGTCTTGGCTGAATAAAAATATTATAATGAGATTCTCTATCCTATTTTAAATTTCACGCACTTTTCTTTTCTGCACTGCACTTACCCGTCAGATCAGATTCTTATGGTTGTCCAAGTGTTGGCACATGTGAACTATGAGTCCGTGGAGGGTACTACAGCTGTCTCGGTGATCTAGAGACACAAGACCCAGGACGGAGGACCATATGAGAATATTGATCACACATGATATTGATGGGAATCCAAATATAGTTATTCACTCTGCTAACACAGGGTTAACCATCTTCTGTATGACGCCTTGAGTCAGAATCCTTGTCTCTGATTTCCTTTCAGCATACCAATGTGTTGCTGAGACATAATATGTATTCCTGATTAGATTCTAAGATGATAGACCCATAGGTTTGTTAGGTTGTTCAACTTTCAATAGGGAGCAGGAAGCAGGTTGGTTTGATGTCTAAAGAATTGTAATTAAAAACCCTATTTAATTCTAACGTCAGATTTTAATTCACAATAATGAAAATGCCACTTTTAGAAAGCTGCAATCACAAAAGGGGATAGGCCCAAAATGGACCGGGGTCAGGTAGGGTCATTTTTAAAGTACAAACAGAAAAAAGTACCTGGCCCCGTTTTGCTTTATGCTCTTCAATTTAGCGAGCTACAAACAGACAACCACTGTATCTATTTGAATGGACTATTTATTTATCCACTTCTATTTGATTTGTTTTCTCTGACAACATTTTTATCAAAAATTCAATGTACCGAAAAGAAAATGCTTCAATTTCAAATGACAAACATCAAAACATATCTCATTAATCATAAAACATATTCTTGTAGACACAAATCACATTGATAAAAACATTAAATCACCAACCACATTCACTCATCCACATCATCCACCCTGCAACTGAACCTAATCTATCAAATGTTAACCACTCGCTTTATCACACACAGGGAGAAATTCTTCAATACGACTGGGGGATACAACTCATCACAATCCCTCTCAGAGTACACACGTTAATTCGTATTTTTAATTCGTCCGTGGACAATTAGCCAACGCGTTTCGAGACCCAGGCTACAGCTGCTGGGACTCTCCTCAGGGCTGCCTCTTAGTAGATATCAACGTTTTCTTTGGGGAAATAATGCAGAAGCACAACATCAGAACACCATCTCCTGTTTGCCACTCCAACTCAACTGTGAAAATAAATTGCAAAACTGATTACCTGGGAATCACAAGCCACTCGTCAATGGCATTCTCGAAGACCAAAAAAAGGACCATACATCGCTGCCTCTCAGATTCCTGGAACCGCTGCTGCATGACACATCTCTGCACTTGGACCCTGCATTTCCTTGGCTGCGCGATGCATCCTCGATGTGGGTCTCTGAATCTCTCTGCAACCAGGATTTAAGGCTCTCTGTTCAGCGGGACAAACTGGGTCCTGGTAGCCAGCCCATGCTTCATCTCAGTCGGCCCTAACTTGTGACTTTGTCCCGGTCTATTGGGACCAGATGACCACTGTGACGCTTTGTGCTTTTTGGCACTATTTTCACTTACAGTTTTTAAATTGCATATCTCTGGTCCTACTGATTAGATTTTTGGTCATTTTGGTCTTAAACTATTTATTACATTTCACTCAATCTATCTAAATTGGTTCTGAGACTCTTCTTGTGTTGTGTTTTACTTTATTATTGCTTGAATTGATGCATACATACTTTGCACATTCCCTTTAAATTAAGCCAGACTGCTCTGTGCCAAGCTATCAGAAGGTTGAGCGCAGGTTAATTTAGGGTTTGTTTGCAACTTAACCCTGATGGTGGTTGCAGCTTGAGTAGGGTTTTACCCCCTCCCAACCACTAACCCAATTTCCTATGCCATTTTTCCTCTATCTTGTGTCCAAGATCGGCCTCCCAGCTTGTCTTGGCCCAAAGAGGTGTCGTCTGCGCACCTGCCTAGGCTGTCCAGTAAAGTGAAGTAAGGTGATGTTTAGTAGATTTTGTAGCTAAGATAGAGGCTAGTGTGGTAAAGGTAGGGGATTCTTTTGGGAATTCAGGAAGGGGGTCCTTGCAGCTACTGTGCGGGGTGAGACCCCCAATAAGTCTGTAAGTGACAGAAAGGTTCCCTGGCTGTAAAGTTTGCCCAAAGGTGTCATGCCCTTTATCTGAAGTTGGGATATCACCAATTCCTTGCAAGTCACTAGCAGCCATTGATGATAGCTTAGTGGGAGGTTAGGAGAGTAGATCAGGACCTTGCACACCCTTTTCTTTAGTCTATTCCAAGCTCTAATCGTGCAGTCAGCTTTTGAAATATCTTCAGTATGGTCTTGCATGGGCAAACCTATGAAGGATGTTGTGGGAACCAGGGTTTTGCTCTCTATCTGGGCTGACAGATGGGGAAGGAATGGTGTGGGTTTTTAGCAATGAATTGCCAGGTGTGCCTGGGCACATAAGTAATAAAATGCCATGTCAGGGGCTTAAAAACCCTTCCCGGTGGAAGGGCAGGGTTAGTGTTTCTACATTTAAGTCTCAGTTGTTTTCCTGCCAGAGCTACATGGACCAGGGCTGCTTTGAGTGTAGAAAAGAATGTCTTATTTAGTGGAAGCAGATTATGTATTAATGAATACAATAGTTTAGGCAGGGGCACCATTTTTATCAGCCCCATACGTCCTGCAATTTGCAGCAGCAGTAAGATCCACCTAGCGATCTGTTCAGTGATTTTGTCAATTGTAGTTAGTGCCATAGTTCAGATGCATGATCATTTCCCTATCCAGCTAGAGCCAGATGCCCAGGTATCTCGTCTTGTCCATGCACCATCTGAGAGTGAAGTCCAAGTGCAATTGTGGTGTGTTGGGTGGTGTCAAGGGGAAGATCTGGGATTTGCCTCAGTAAGGCCACTAAACCACATAAATAAATTCCTGCAGCATTGTGATGAGACATGCACCTGGGTCTCTCAAATAAAGAGCAATGTTGTTGCCATACAATGAAACTAGTAGGTGCATACGTGTATATCGTAGAGCATTTTGTGTTGTCATAGTTTGGCTGCCAGGGGTTCTACTGCCAGTGCAAATAAGAGGGGCGAGAGTAAGCATCCCTGTCTAGTGCCTCGTTATAATTCAAACTATTGGGACAGCATCCCATTAACGCTCACTCTGGCTATGTGCTTGGTGTAATGTAGCTTTATCCAAGCCAAGAAGGTGGGCAGCATGCCCATCCTTTGCAGAACGATAAAGAGATAGTTCCATTCCAGTGAATCGAACACTTAAGCGGCATTCAAGAATACTATAGCTGCTGCTAGCTCAAAGTCTAAATCTTGCAGTGAGGCAAATAATGTGTGCAGGTTATATGTGGTGGAGTTGAAACAAAGCCTGACTGGTCTGGCCTCACCATTTGGGAGAGCAGGAGCATTATCTGGTTTGAAAAAAGTTTGATCAGGATCTTGGCATTGCAATTCAGGAACGAAAAGGAGCTATATGAATCGCATAACTGAGTAGCTTTTTTTAGGTTTTAGGAGCATGAAAATTATTGCTTGTTGCATAGTTTGAGGGAGGATATCAAAATGTCATGCATCCTCATAAACTGCTAGCACGCTGGGAGCTAACAAAGACTTGTATAGTTTATAAAGCTCTGCTGGATAGAAGTCAGCTTCTGGAGCTTTACAGGTGGGGAGTGAGCCAATGGCTGTGAGGATCTCCTCCAGGGTGATTGGTTGATTGAGGAATTTATTCACCCCAGTCAGTTGTATTTCTAGGGTTTTCATTGGTTTTTTAGATGTTGCAAATGGTCTCTGAGAGTCCACCCTTCACCATTTTGTTTAGTGATGCAGTGCCTTCGTACAGTGACCTTAAATGCCTTCCAAACCATTCCCACTGAGTTAACTGTTCCCTCATTTCATGAGAAGTATTCGTGATCTCAGTGTGCAATTCCGAAGCGAAAACCAAGTCAAGCAGCACCTCAGGGGACAGGGGTCACAATGCCATCCGGCATCTCAAGGCTCATCAATGCAGGTGAGTGATCCAAAAGGGTGCAAGCTAAGTGGTCTACTGACCATGCCCAGGTCCCTACATCCCAGTATACCAGTTAACTGTCTATCTGCAACCAGCTACCCTGTACCCTGGAGTGAATGCACCCTCCTGCGAATGTGGGCGTCTAGTTCTCCAGATATAGAAAATGCCATGCTCAGTGGCTGTTGCCTGTAAGTGGATGGTACGTTTTTATATCGGGAGGGCACATCAGATCTGTCTAGGTATTTTTGAAGTGTACAATTGAAATGTCCTCCCCACAGTATGGAGTGTCGGTCAATCGAGAGGATCTTCTCTTAGAGTCAGTCAAAGAATGTGGGGTCATCTGTGTTTGGGCCATAGCAGTTAACTATATTAATCAATGAAGCATCTATTCCCCTTCAGGCAATGACATATCGACCCTGGTCGTCAACCATCTCTCGCAGTGGGCAATATTGGCCACTCTGATTAAGTAAGATCATCACTCCTCACATCTATAAAGAGTTTGAGGAAAAGAGACAGTACTCAGCCCATCACTAGGTGAAACTAGCCGTTGTTGGATCCATGAGGATCTCCAGCAGGAGCACAATATGGACCTGCTAGTGGTTGAGATTTGACAGGACATGCCTCTTCTTGTCGGGGTTGTCAAGTCCCCAAACATTCCATTCCATACAGGCTAACATTGTTCATGTTTTTTGGAATCTGAGCATTGTAATCGGATCAGTGGACACAAATAAGTAACCTTGATAGCAGGTGGCATAGATTGCTACTCTCATGTTCTTGCAGAGTGTTTTGTGCCGATGCCAAGATGAGAAATAATATTAATCAGACAGCAACGCTGCTTCAAACCCTTTCTCCCCGCTCCCACGCTGGTTGCTTAATCTCACCAAGACAGAGAGCCCACTCATGTGTAGTACACCTGAGCTACTATATAACAGACATACATTTTGTCTGTGAACAAGGACAGTATGCATTATTGGTGTTTGAACCTCTGGGGGTAAGACAGAGAGCTAGGAATTGACCCTCAGTATCGTTAAAGGGCATCTGGGGCATCAATTTGATTTCACCCAACCCATTGCAGTATCAATAAAAGTGGTGTGTCGTTCTCATGACATTCTAAGTTTCATATTGTTTCCTGGCTAAATGAAACCCAACTCTTGGGTCGCACTGAGGTGTTCTGGTCCTGCCCTCTCTTTGATTCTGATGAGGTGAGGGGTCAGATAAGGCAGGGCTTTTAACCAAATCTGGGTGCGATGCCAGAGGTGAGCTCTAGAAGGGGAACCCCAGAGGGCCAAACACCGCCAAAGAGAAAGCAGCAGACATTTCTTGATTTCTCAGTCCAGAACCACTGTTGGGGATGAGGATCCAGATGCCATTGGAGATTTCCCCCTTCTCAAATCTGTGTCTGGTTGATCATGCAGGTACACCTGAACCTGTTGTTGACCTTGAATGATAAGATATCTTCTGTGTAGAGAGATCCATAGTCTTGCTGGATTGAGCAATGCATATAGCATGTTCACCCACTAGAGCTTCTGCTTGATCAGCAGTAATTTGCATTGCGTCTCCTGCATGGCCACTGTGAAATTCAGGAAGAGAAATATGGAGTTACAGTCAAAGGACAGTAAGCCCATCTTTCCAGCCAGTCAGAGGGTTATGTCCCAGTCTCTGTAGTTCAACATGAGAGAAAAAATGGGGCATGCTGGTGCTCTATGTGGTGGTCTGGCTATTAGTGATCTGTGCACTCTTTCCACTATCGACATCTTAGAGAAGACATCTGTACCAAAAAGGGACAGCAGCATTTTCGCAATGTAATCTTCCAGTCTGCAGGTATTAGTAGATTCAGAGATTCACAGAATTTGTACGTTATTGCAGAAGGAGCATGCTACTAGATCTTCATTCTTTGCAGCTGTTATTTTCAGGACCTTTTCCCTATTGAGGATTGATTGCCTCTTTTTCCCTAAGTCATCCTCCGCATTGGAAATGCGTTACTCTTGTAGTCAACAATCATGTTTTACCAGTTTGTGTGAAATGGAGTCCATCCTGGTACTCAGCCCATTCATCTTGGACTCAGTTGAGACTAGACTGGCCTGCATGGTGTGGAGTATGGCTCCCATGTCATCATCTTCCCTCTGTTCAGCACTCACAGTATTCTGGTCCTGGGGCATGGACGATGGACGATGTCTTAGTAATATCTGAGGATGCGGAGACCGCAACTTCAGCCCTGATGTCCTCAATAGTGGACTTTGCCGTAGTGTCGGGCTACAAACTACATAGGGATAAAACGGAAGTGAAACTTCTAAACAATATAGGGATAAAAGCATTATGGGTAACTCAGGCTTGTTTGGGCGCCCTAAAAGCTTTAAATAGCTTGGCCTGGAATTCGAGAAGGATCTAATTAACACCCTTAAAACAAATGAGCATGCCCTTCACAAAACGATATCATCCCTGCTGGACGGCTGATCCCCAAAGTTTCTGTCATGGTGGGGTAGCGCAGAAACGCTGAAAATGATGATAACCCCCCTTGTCAATTATCTTATCTGTATGCTGCCTATGCTGTTGTCAGACGAATTCTTTAAAAAGGTGTACAAGCTTTTTTTTTTTCCAAAAACCTTTATTGCACCTTTAAATTTACACAGCTGTAGCCCTACAACCGGTGGGGCTGGCCGCCATCACCATGTGGTAAACACAATGCATTAGTGTCGAGATGGAGTCAAATGTCACTCTTGCATAAACCTTATTACTACAGCAAAGAAAAGGTACAGTTCAATCATATGTCGCAGATTAAGTCACGTTTTTTTTTTTTTTGTTTTGTTCCCCCCACAAAACCATAACAATAACACAAGAAGTGTAAGGAATCACAGTGCGGTCTTTCAGTTCGGTCGTTGGTCACATTGACTGGGTGACTACTCATCCCCTCCGTGTAACTTCAAGCTAGCTCCTACCTAACTGCGCTATGTCGTGGAAGTGTGAATGCACAGGCCCTCCCAGTCGGGGTCCTCTTGTCAGCCCCCCAAGCGCTCCCCCGGGGGCCACCCTCACTGTTGGTCTATCTCATTTTATGGCTATTCTTCCTTACGGGGCCTGTGAAGTCTGTTAATTCTCCTCCCCTTCCTCATCCGATACATCTTGATCGTCTTCCGGCAAGGGTTCACAGATCTCCCCCCGTATATGTTCCATTTGGTCCATATTTTATTCCATTTCCCCGGGCATGCTCGGTTAGAGTATACCGCCCGTTCTGTCACCATTATTTTGTCCATGTTGAGGCACCATTGGGTAGTCGTTGGCACTTCCACCACCCCCCAACGCTGCGCTATGTCGCGTTTGGCCACTATCATGCCCAGTGTGACCCACAGCTGACAATGTCTGGACAAGTCAGTAGCTTCCCACACATTTAAGAGGCACCTCTGTGGGTCGGGTAGCAGAGAGATCTCTAGTGTCTGTGATATTGTTCGTAATATTTTTTTCCAATATTCCTGGATACGGGGGCAGTCCCATATAGTGTGAAAGAACGTGCCTTCTTCCCCACACCCACGTAGGCAGTAAGGGTGTTGTGCTCTGTTAATGCGGTGTAGTGTAGTCCTAGTGTAATAAACCCTATGTAAAATCTTCAGTTGGACGAGCCTTAGCCTGGCAGAGATACCGACTTCCTTAGGTGACGCCATCGCCTCATTCCATTCTTGCTCGTCCATTTCACGAGTGTCGCCCTCCCATATCTCCTTCAATGGAGCCATTGGGTCCGGCAAGTTGTGTAATAGTTTACGGTACGTGAGTGACGTCGCCCGTTCTACCATATAATCGGTAAGAAGGCGGTCCTCAAGCGGGGCCGATTCCGGCAAGTCAGTGTCAGGGGGTATGGCGGCGAGCAATGCATGCCGTATCTGAATATGTCTATATAACTCCCTCTCTCCCAGGTCATATAGTTCTCTAAGCCTGTCAAACGGCACCACGCCTCCCCGTTCCCATAGATCCCCCACTGTAGATATCCCTATTGCATCCCATTGCGAGAAGCCTCTGCTGTTCCTCATGTTACCTAGGGCTCTTGAGTCCCATAATGGTGTAAGCTTGGTAATTCTCCCCTTCCATCCTAGTGCCGTTGTCGCTGTATGCCATATCGTCACAGTGAGTTTGGTGGGTCCTTCCAGTTTACGCACTTTCCGTCTGTCGTACAACGGAGCCAGTAGGCTGTTCGTGCCCAGCTGCGCCCTATCTGCTTGGAATGCTGGATCATTGTGCGGAGTGTGTAGCCAGTGGTTTATGGGTTTCAGTTGTGTCGCCCAATAATATAATTTCAGGTTTGGCAGTGCGATTCCGCCATCGTACCATCCCCTGTGTAGTTCGGATTGCGCAATGCGTGCCGGTAGGTTCCCCCATAAAAGATTCGACACCAGTGCTGCTACTTTTTTGAAGAAATTCGGGGCCACCGGGCATGGAGTATTTTCAAGTATATATAGAAATCGAGGCAAAGACATCATTTTGTACAATGCTGCCTTCCCCAGTAGCGTCAGAGGCAGTCCTGCCCAGAACTTGATATCTTGTTTAGCCGGGCTATGGCGGCCCCAGATTTTTATCCATGAATTCCGTTGGGTCCCTTGTGACATGAATACCCAAGTATTTAAAGGAAGATCCCGCTGTCCTTAAGGGACATTCTGCACTTAGTGCCGGGATCGGACCCTTCAGGACATACATCTCCGATTTGTTCCAGTTTAGTGTGTATCCCGATATTTTACCGTGGCTATCAGATAGACTCAAAAGTGCCGGCACCCCGTGTTCTGGGTCTGTTAGATATACCAGCATATCATCTGCATAGAGGGAAAGCCGGTCTTCCCTGCCCTCCGCCCAGCGTATTCCCGCCAGTAGTGGTGTGGTTCTAATTAATGTAGCTAGTGGTTCTAGTGAGATTGCGAACAGCAAAGGCGAGAGTGGGCCCCCCTGGCGAGTGCCTCTTCCCAGAGGGAACGGTCGCGAGATATGGCCGGTGTACAAACTTTTTAATACTTTTCTAAGCAGGGCAAGAAACCGAGGATTTCTTTACGTAAACTCCAACTACCTAAAGACAAGGGGGCATAGGACTGCCGAACTTCAGGTGCTACCAGACTGCATACTTGTGTAAACAGGGAGCCAATTGGTTTCTACCTCACTCGGAATATACTCCTGTATGGGTGCACATTGAGAGAGCGATTATTAACAATTTGCCTTCATCTGCAGTAATGACGGCTGATGTCTCTGCCTTTCCTCACTCTAGATACATACTGCTCAACACTAAGAGGGCCCTGCTAAACCTAGAGAGGCAATGCAAAGTCAAGGTCAAAATAATCAAATCCAATCAGGCTTCTTTATGGCATAACCCGAGCATTAAAGTAGATGGTAAGTCCCTCTACTGGGAACACTGGTAAAAAAAAAGGGGTGAACTTAGTCAAAGATCTATTCATGGTCTCTTCGCCATTGCCTTTCTCCAATCTACAATCCCAGTTCGGTCTTCAACCTATTGACCTCTACAGGTTTTTACAACTCAAATCATTATTTCAGCTCGTGCCATCTCACCGAACGACCCCGCAATATGCGGTAAGCTGTCTCACCTCATAAAAATGGGTCACATGGTGTCAAAGATATACAAAATCCTCTCCCCAAACTCACAAAAAGCTCACAGGAAATGCGAAGTATCTTGGGAAAAAGAAACGAACTCTACCAACATACCATTTGATTGGGAAAAGATAAACCTGACCCCTTTCTCTAACAAAATCTCACCAATACTTTCTCAGACCAAGTTAATGCTAATAAACAGAACGTATTGGTTTCCGGAGTAACTCTTTAAACTTAAACTTAACGATAGCCCCACATGCTGGAATTGCAGATCTCAGGTGGGTGACTTGGCTCACATGCTTTTTTATTGGCCGTCGCTATAACCCTATTGGGATAAGATTTATAATTACATACAAAAAACTTTTCATTACCGCCCTCCCAGAGAATTCGCCTATGCTTTATTAGGGGCCATAGACCCTCAGCTGGAGAATGTCCATGATCGGCATCTAATGGACCTTATGCTTACACTTGCGTGGCAAAGTTATATTAAGAAAATGGAAGAGTGCCAATTAAGTCTCCTTTAAAATGTAGCAGGAGTGGCTGTTCTCACTAAGAGGTGCGGACAATGAGACACTCCACACTTCACCATGGCGTAAATCACATAACAAACTTTGGAGTTCACTTGATTCCTCAGAACTATGCTATGATCCACCATGAGCCTTCGATTAGTAGTTACCATTTTATGTTTTACACTTTGACTTTGTCAAATCACATTGGGCGCAGATATGTTTTTTCTGTCACTGTTGCAATTACTTTCATAGGGCTATGCTACCTATTGTCATTTTTATTCTTTTGTTCTTATGTGATCATTTCTATGTGGTTGATGTCATTATAATTATGTACACAGTGCCTATTGCTTTACTTCTAATCTTCATCGAATTTGTATGGTTTTGCATTATTACTTTTATGCAATGTTACTCAGGTTACAGTTTTACCCAAAATTGTTTTCACCTTGTATTTTTTTTTTGTATTGTCTGACCCTGCATGTTCTTAATAAAAACGATTTGAACAAAAAAAAAGTGGGCTAACCCATTGTACCATGATGTACGCTGTGGTGAGCAGAAGCAAAATGTGACTGACGACAAGATCAGACCAATGTTAAAGGGGCTCGCCCGAAGCCCCTCTATGTTTGTATTTTTTTTTTTATTGAACGTGTTGATTACATAAGACTGGCACCATACTGAGGCTGTTTTTAGGCCAGACCTAAAAATAGGCAAAACAAAAAAAGGTGATTGCCTGAAAAATGCCCGTGCAAACTTGCTAGTTCGTATTATTATGGATCTTGTATTTGCTTCAATGGGACACTTGATCCTAGAAAGCTTTTTTTTTCCTGAATAGAAAGATGCTGTTTTTGATAAGATGTGTCCTAGATCTTTATGCATTAGAATTCCTCCACCCCCAGTGTAAAGAAGTTATGTGAGACAACTGATTCTGAACGTCCCTGGTTCTCCACGTTATTTTAGTGGCAGGACAGTATCTTCCACGTCTGTAACTTAGAGGGATTTTCCTTAGTCAAGCCTTTGACCCCAATGACTGCTCTACTTGGATGATTCTCTCACTGTTGAACTATTTCTATTTCTATTTAAAATTATTTATACAGCGCACGTACACCAGCGGTTTCATGGCGCTAAACTGACAAAGAGCTAAACATTAGGGGAAAGCTCAGATTATTGGTTAGAAAGATTTAGCAAAGAGATATGCCTTGAGCTGTTTCCGAAACAGTAGGTAGGAGGTAGAAGCTCTGAGCTGCGAAGGCAGTGAGTTCCAAAAGATCGGGGCGAGGGTCGCAAATTTGGAGCCTCCCCATTTCTTTCTCCGGAACCGTGGGATCGTAAGGAGGGATTGGGTGGAAGACCGCAGTTCCCTAGCGGGGACATAGGGCACAATCTCAGATGAGATGAAAGCCGGGGCCGTGCCCAGTCGCGCTTGGAAGGTGATAGAGGCAAGCTTGAACTGGACACGGGCACAGACAGGAAGCCAGTGTAGGGACTTTAGGAGGGGAGTGACATGGTGGGACTTAGGGAGTTTAAACACCAGGCGCGCCGCCTGGTTTTGGATCTGCTGCAACCGCCGAAGGCTATATGCAGGAATACCAGCATATAGGGCGTTGCCGTATTCCAGGCGGGACACGACCATGGCCAGAGTAATCAGTTTAAGTGCGTCAAATGAAAAAAAACGGGATACCTTGCGTATGGTACGCAGTGCCAGAAAGGAAGAAGAGACCACGGAGCTGACCTGGGAGTGAAGGGTGAGTTGGGGATTAAGCTTAATGCCAAGAGTTTTAACTGAGGTAGCGGGGACAGGAGGGGGACCAAGGGAAAGGGGCCAGAAGATGGGGGACCAGGGGCTGGATGAACCACCCGTCAACACCAGCTCTGTTTTGTCTGGGTTGAGTTTAAGATGATTGTGGTTCATCCAGTCACGGATGTGAATCATAATGGTTTGAAAATTAAGAGCAGAGTCGGGGGAAGAGGAAAGGTTAAAGACAAGCTGGAGGTCGTCCGCATAATTAAACACGGCGACCTCCATTTGTTGCAGTGAAAAAATAAGAGGGGAGATGTACAGGTTGAATAAAAGGGGGGAAAGGGAGGAGCCTTGGGGGACCCCGCACTGGACATTACAGAAGTCCGCAGTGAAGTCACCCAGGCGGACGGCCTGGGTGCGGTCCCTCAGGAAGGAGGATAACCAGACCAGCGCCGTACCCTCGATCCCCGCCGCCCTGACACGGGAAAGCAAGATGGAATGATCCACCGTGTCAAAAGCGGCTGAGAGATCGAGGAGGACAAGGGCCTGAGGTTGGTTGGTATCCATACCCTCCCTGAGGTTGTCAAGGACCGCTAGCACTACGGACTCCGTAGAGTGTGCGGGGCGAAACCCGGCCTGGCGAGGGGCGAGGACCCCGTTCTTCTCCACGAAAGAGCTCAAGGCAGAAGTAACATGGCGCTCGAGAACTTTCGCCAAGAACGGCAGGAGGGAAATGGGGCGCAAATTGGCTGGAACTGAGGGATCAGCGCCCGGTTTTTTCAGTATGGGAACAATGATGGCGGATTTCAATGAGTTGGGTACCACGCCCTGAGAAAGAGAACTGTTTAGAGCGTGGAGAGGAAGGTCGGGACAGCTGAGGAAGATGTGACGGAGAATATGGGCCGGGCAAGAATCTAGTGGAGAACCAGATTTGACGAGTGGGATTATAGCAATCAAGGATTCTTGGGTTAGAAGTGGGAGGGCAGTGAGGCGTTCCTTAGGGGAAGGGCACTGAGGGTCCACAAAAGCGAGGGAAGGAGGGGGAATGTTGGATTTAATAGTGGCAATTTTTTGAATAAAGAAATGATTGAGGGAGTGACAAAGATCCTGGGAGGGAGTGGGTTTAAGAGAGGTTCTGTCTGAGAACGCCAAGTTGTGGATAATCGAAAAGATTTCCTTCGATTTGTTTTCCGCTGCGAGTATTTTGGAGGAAAAATAGACGGTTTTTGCCTCCAAGATGTTTTTTTTGTAGAGAGTCAAGATGTTAATAAACTCTAGTCGCAAAAAGGGGCAATAGTTCTTCCTCCAAGCTCGCTCCGCCCGGCGAACTGCTAATTTAGTGGTTTTTAGATCTTGATTGAACCACTGATTGGCATCCTTCTCTCGTTTGGTTGAGACTCGTTTCAAAGGGGCAACCGAGTCACAGCCTGCCGAGAGCCAAAGATTAATGGCCTTGACCTGAGAATGAATGGGCAGATTATTCAGGGAGGGTAGGGAAGCGGTGAGTAAGGAAGCTAGACTGTCCGGGTCCACTCGGCCCCATGCACGCACCCAGATGTTTTTCGGGAGTGGGGGCTTGACCTGAGGGTGGATAAAGAGCGAGAAAGAGATAAGATGATGGTCAGACCAAGTGCAGGGCAAGACAAAGGGGGACTCTACTGGGCAATTTAGGGACCAAATCTGGTCAAGGATATGACCCTTGATGTGGGTGGGGGAATGAATATGAGAAATGAAATTGAGAGAATGGAGTGTGTCTGAGAATTCTTTGGAGGATGAACATTCCGCTGGATCAGAGGGCCAAAAATTAAAATCACCCAGAAGCAAAATGGAGGAATTATTGACTGTAGTGGTAGCCAGAACTTCTAGGAAGTCCGGAAGGAATAATGACGCGGATTGAGGGGGACGATAAATAAGTATACAAGTAAGGGGGGGCGTGATGGAGGTAGTGCGGATGGCTAGATACTCCGTAGTGGCAATGTCAGGTAAGGATAAGGTTGTGAAGGGGAGGTCGGTTCGGGCAATGACTGCCACCCCGCCCCCAGGTCTGCCATTTAAGCGATCAGCACGGATAGCGTAATATGGCGATGGAAGAGTAGCTAAGAGGACGGGGAGGGAGTCCTCGCAGAACCAAGTTTCCGTTAAGAAAAGCAAGTCAGGGGCATGAAGATCCAGTAGAACCGAAAGCTCATGAGCGTGAGCTACTGCAGACCTAGTGTTTATATAAAGGGCCGTAAGGGCTCTAGGGGTAGCAGGAGTGGCGCTACCTCTGGGAGGAGGAGAGGGGGCAGGTTGGGGGAAAGGAATGGCAGGAGGGGCAGGTGGAAATAGGCCAAGAGCCTTAATGCGTGAGCAAGTAGAGGCAGGTAGTGACCAGGGGCCCTGAAGACAACGTAATTGAGAGGAGGAATAGCTGGTAGGGCGAGCAGAATGACATGCCCCTGGCCCCGGACGGTCGCGGACGAGCGCAGACGAGCTTGCCCCAAGCGCGCCTTCGGCGCGCAATCGTCGCGCCCGCTGCGCTCGTCTGCTGCGCTTCCTGGGGAGGCACATACTTATGGAATGGTAAGTAGGGGGCGATGGGCGTGGCCTCCGAGGGGGGCGTGGCCTGTCGATTTCTCGAGGCGCTGGCGTTTTGCACGCCGATATCACCGGGGGTCCGCTTGTCAGGTCAGCGGTTTTAAGGTGAGTGCAATTGGTTAAAAAGAAGAACAAACAATCTTTCAGAAAAGCAATTTTAAAAACATGGAGCTGTCTCCCGGCTTTTCGCCTCAGGAGCAGCCAGTTGTCAGGTGGGCGCGCTTGTGATCAGCGTCCCTTAAGTACTGCGGGCGGTGGGCGTGGCCTCCGAGGGGGGCGTGGCCTGTCGATTTCTCGAGGCGCTGGCGTTTTGCACGCCGATATCACCGGGGGTCCGCTTGTCAGGTCAGCGGTTTTAAGGTGAGTGCAATTGGTTAAAAAGAAGAACAAACAATCTTTCAGAAAAGCAATTTTAAAAACATGGAGCTGTCTCCCGGCTTTTCGCCTCAGGAGCACTGCACTGTCTTCTGAGTTACCTGCTAAGGCACTTCTAAAGCCTTCACAACTCTGCAACTTTTGCTTTTTAATGTAAACCATAGGAACCGCATACATTAAAACACTTAAGACATGAATTAAATTGAGTGCTGAATGTAAATGAACGATTTGTAGAGGAAGCTTAATTTCTCCATTGCCAGCGGAATTAACTTTGCCATACTGGTCTTGTAGCTGATGAAATTCTGCTAATGGATTCTCCCCCGTCAGAGAAATCTCCAATGGAGGATTGAATACGCACTCCCCAAATTGGCAGATTTACAGTTACTACTGACCTCTAAAGCATCTCGATCGATTCTGAGGTCCAATGTACCGAAAGCCCAAAAACTAGAAGAAATCTTTATTTGTTTGGTTAATTAAAACCTTTACAGAGACATAAATCATGTGCATAGAAGCTAGTTTTTAAAATGTCATGGCAAAAGTAAAAACCATACACTAATAACAGAAGTAAGAAAAAAAAATGTAATTGCCCATAATGATGTTTTTGGTCAGCTCAAGTTCAAGGGCCTGCTTAAAAAGTCATCTAATTGCTGGGCTCAAACCGATCCGTATTGCGTATCACCTCTCTTTGTGGGACATGACTTATAGTTTGATGAAGGTGGAGCTGTCCCACACAATTGAGTATGGTTCACATCAGGGGAGTCACTCAAAGTTGGATTAGCCACAGTGCCTTCATCTGGACCTTTTCAAGAGCTGAGTGATTACAAATAGCTGGGTTGGTCACCCCACCAGCTCTACTCCAAGTATGACCCCCTGGTCAGGTTTGACCGTGTGCGTTTTTGAACGACTCGAGGGGTTGCAAGTTCCCAGTTGTTATTGATGTACCATTGAGGCGCAGGTCAGTATGGTTTTAATTTTAGATTCCTTTCCGTGGGCCTTACTGGCATTGTCAGACTTCTCACTCTCCACCCGTTGGGTTTGCAGCTGTTTATTTACTAGCTGGAGAAACGTTGTTGTCCTACAAGCAATCTGCAACGACTGGCTAAATCCAGCGCACACAGATTCAGTACAAACAAGTAGAGTGCTACTATATGTAATTCACAGAAACAAAAGTCCAACGTTGATTCTTTGAATTTTGATGTGTGACTCCTTTTATTAGATCGTCACACCAATGGTAATTGACAGCCAGCCGACACGCGTTTCGTTATAGGTCGATACAATCACGGACACTATAACTCTTCAGGGCTCAATGGCTGGATCTTTATCTGTTAGGGCCCTAGTCCGGTGATAATTCCAACCCGGCATATCGTCATCGTCTAACTAATAGGTTACCCTGCCGGGTTAGAATTATCACCGGACTAGGGCCCTAACAGATAAAGATCCAGCCATTGAGCCCTGAAGAGTTATAGTGTCCGTGATTGTATAGACCTATAACGAAACACGTGTCGGCTGGCTGTCAATTACCATTGGTGTGACGATCTAATAAAAGGAGTTACACATCAAAATTCAAAGAATCAACGTTGGACTTTTGTTTCTGTGAATTACATATAGTAGCACTCTACTTGTTTGTACTGAATCTGTGTGCACGGGATTTTGTTTCTTAATTCTTAGATGTGAATGCTCACATTTAAATTGAGTGGTTGTTGGGGTCTCCCCTCCCTGCTAGCACCAGTTACTGCTGTTTTTTCACTTTATATGCACGCAAATACTGTCTGAGCGCCAATACTTCCCGTATACCTAATACCCTTTTGCTGTTGTATACTGCAATGACTGGCTGTTTAAGAATGTCATCACAGCTGGTTGGCAGGATCTTATCTAGAGAGACCGGAGTGCTGGTAATAGTAATTGGTGTCTAAGCGGCCCGACCGCGGGGAGATGCTCTTTATTTCTGTCCTGCATAGGGCGGCCAACGATTCTGGCAGGGCGGCTCTCAATCTCCAGCACAGTTGGATAAGTGCCGCAAAAACTATCATTGATACACGTCCGAAAGGTTACTGTGATGTAAGAATTATGCAACACCGAAATGTGGGTAGTTTTCCATTTTAAGTGGAGAGCTGAGCTGGCACTAACAAAGAGCATCAGTCGAATGGCATTGTATAGGGCTGCTCACATTTCTATTTTCTGACAAGAAAATTGAGTCAGAGAGAAAAATAACATAAGCTTTTGGCATTCCAAGCATGGTGAGCTAGCATTAAGGCCTTGCCTGGAATGTCAGTCAGTCAGTCAAATATCTTTATTCGATTATTTAAAATCATAAAAGAGCGAGCAATGCACGGGAACATTTCATCATGACACATAATAATATATATCAAAGTTTTGTTTAAAAAACCCTAAAAACACGTTATACAAAATAAAATATACAATAATATTTAAAAAGAGTAAAATCAATAAAATATAGAGGGTACACATTAATCAGGGACAAAGTGCCTGATACTAAAACGATGCTTATTTATACGTGCAGCGGCAACCAGAAAGCTAGCAACATGAAATGCCACTTTTAAATTCGATAAGAGTTGTAGGAACAGCATAGCAGGTTTTACCTGTGTAAAACCCATATTGCACAGTATAGGCAGCAAATATTTTTTCCTACTCTCTTTATAATGACCGCAGAACAGGATAAAATGGGTCGTGTCTTGAATAGAAAAATGATCGCAGTCACATGGATCAGCATTTTCAGGTCTAGTCCACTTTTTAAAATTGCCCAGGATAAAGGGAATTAGGTCAAGACGAAATCTTGTTAGAAGGAAACGGTGGTATGGTTTATGTACCAAAAAGAGATACGGTTCCATACCTAAGACAGATGTTAACATGCAGTGTTTCCTAACCGTAGATTTATTTAACTCTGTGGCTTCCCTCTCCGAGACATAACAATCAGTCAAAAGATTTTTGACTATCTTTATGTCTTCCAAATTTATCAAATGTGGGGAGGAAAAAAGTTCAGATCGGCCAACAAGAGTTAACTGCGTCTTAACATATTTTAACCATGGAATGTTATATGCTTTATCCAGGGCTAAGCAATCTTTAAGAATGTGATGGTTTAGAGTAAGCTCCTGGTTGAGCCACACTTTCAACCAACCAATAACTGGGGCTGCCTTCAAAATGTCGGTAATGTAGCCCAAACCAAGCTCTGTATGTGTTATATATGTAGAAGTTGACTGGGGGACAGAAAGCAGAGTTCTCAAGAATTTGTTTTCGACTTTCTGGATATTGTCATATTCATGATTAGTGTACCCCCAAATAACAGAGCCGTATTGAGCGACCGACAGACATTTGGATTTATAGACCTTAATAATGCTTTCCATGGGGCGAGCTCCGAGTTTCTTAGCAAAACCAAGCAACCCAGCAGCCGCTCTTGCTACTGCGTTGCTTTTAGCCAAAAGCTGGGGGCCCCACTTGCCTTTTTCATCAAAGATCACGCCTAAGTAAGGGAAAGATGGAACTCTCCTTACCTCTTTCCCAGCACAAAAGAAAGTTTTAATCTTTCTTTTCCTGCCTGCGGCTCCTGCTATCATTACGTGGGATTTTTCTACATTAGTTTTCATGTCCAGCGAGGACATGAAATCCCCAAAGGATAAGAGGAGTTTATTCAGTGCCACTCCAGAGCGTGCTAGGAGGACAGCATCATCCGCGTACAGGAGAACAGGTATCTTTATCTCTCCTGCACGCGGGATGTCAGTGTGGGACACTGCCAGAGCTGCCTCGAGGCCATTTATATAGAGTGTAAAGAGAAGGGGTGCAAGGATACATCCTTGCCTGACCCCTCTCCCTGATTCAAAGTGGCAGGTGCATCTTCCTTCCCTAGTCACTCTGACCGATGTCTTGAGGTCTCTATGTAGCTCTGCCAGGTACCCTACCAGGGGGGCATCAATGCCCATGGCCAAGAGGACCCCCCACAGCTTAGCCCTGTTAACCAAGTCAAAAGCTGAGGAGAGGTCCCTAAAGGCCATGTACAGAGAGCCCCCCTTGGCAGTTACATATTTGCTTATGATCAGTTCTAAATTTAAACACTGATCTAAAGTTCCTCTTTTGGCTCTAAAGCCATATTGTGCATTCGATAAAATGCCCTTCCCTTCTAGAAGCTGGGTCAGTCTTCCTAAAAGGACTCTTCCCAAGATCTTAATACTAGAATCAATTAGGGAAAGTGGCCTATAACAGGCCGGGTCTGTTCTTTGGCCCTTTTTAAAGATCGGTATAATAGTAGACTTTGACCAGCTAATAGGAAAAACAAAGTCTCTTGTGGCATTAAAGATGTTAGTTAGGATTTTGGCGCTTAATTCAGGAGCGCTCTTAAAAAAGTCTGCGGGAACCCCATCGGGGCCCGGAGCCTTTTTAGGGTGTGTGTCGCTGATCGCTTTTTTAACCTCTTCTATGCTAAAAAGGGAAATAGGAGCTGTTGCTTGTGTGGATTGTGTTCCGCAGCCTGGGATATTTTCAGGACAGCTATAAATATTACTGAAGTGTGTGACCCACTGTTCATCAGGTATAATGCAATCTGCTCTCTGCTTGTCTAGACCCGCAAAAAAAGGATGGTTTATTATCGCCCAGAATTTTGAACTATCTCTCTGTATATCAGGCGACAACAAGTCGTTCCAGGCCGCCTTTTTAATCTCTAATTTTCTCTTCCTGATAGCGTCATTATAATTTTTCCTTAGCGTCGCTATCTGTACTTTATCTCTTGGCTTATTTTTTAAAGCCTTCAGGAGGATTGAATGAGCCTTGGAACAATCTGAATCAAACCATTTTTGGCCCCTACATATCTGAGGCTTTTTCCTTACAGTCAGATCTAGGTTAACCTGGCTGCAGATGGCGTTAAATGCTTCTATCAGGGTAATAACCGGGTTATTATTATCCAAGCAGATTGCGACCTCACCCTCAACTTTGGACAGGGTGTCCTGTATAAAAGTGATTATGGTGACTTGGTCCCACTTCAGCCTGCGATTCTGATCTCCCAGGACCAGGTTAGTCGCACATAAAACTCCAGTCTCTCTCTTTCCCAAATCTCCCTGAGATAATATCTCTAAAATTACTGGGTTATGGTCGCTGAAGACTGAAGTTTCCACCTTATAGGTTGAAACTTCAGACAAAATGCTAGACGACAAAAAAATGTAGTCTACAATTGTGCCAGAGTTGTTACCCACGTAAGTTGGTAACCTCAAACATGTATTACTACTAGAAAATTCATAAAGATTAAAAGTTGCTAGGAGTGATTCCAAAGCCTCTCCACGCGGTGAATGTTCAAAATGCGGAATAGAGAGGTAGGGGGGAAAATCCTCATATTCCTCACGGCAATCTATGTTACATGGGTGAATATTATAATCTCCCATGAGAATCACGTCAAAGCCGTGGGCACTATTCTCGCTGTGGGTAGACAAGAAATCCTCTAGAGTTACCAAATGCTCGTTCAGTATTTGACTGACAGGAGAATTATAAAAATTAACTAATAAGATAGGCTGTGAGTTATGTGTTGTTAATTCAACCGCTAATATATTTGTCGAGTTAGTTTTGATCTGTCTTGGCTTTCCTTGGACATCTAAAGAGATATATATAGCCAAGCCTCCCTTTGCCCTTCCGGACGTACTAGGTACAGCAGGTACAGAGAAATGGGAGAAGCCGTCTAGAACAAATCTGTCAGACGTCTCCCAAGTCTCCTGAAATACAAGAATGTCGTTTGATCTGACCATCTCCAACCAGTTCTTATTGCTGAGTTTAGATCTGATACCAGCGACATTCCAGCTCAAGATTCTACAAACCCTGTTACCTGTGATTTTTGGGTCTAAAAGTACAGGGACAGGTAAATGACCCTCATTGTTGGTGTCTTCTATAAAAGAGAGTCAGTCGTTCTGATCCATGAAAGACAATGGGGCGTAGCGATTGAATAACTGGAGAGGTTCAACAAAAAAGTTTTGCTGTGGTAGAAGGGGATAATGGGCCACTGAATTATGCCTTATATCCTGCCCCCCTCTAGGGTTTGAATCCCAAAATCTATCCCACCCTATCGCAGGAGTCCTTGGATAAGTGACATTTTGTTGCTCCCCATAAAAAAACTCCAGGGTTAGTGGAACAACAGTGCCTTGTCTGCGTTGGGGAGGGAATAAATTAGCCAGTATGTTAGGAAGAACATCTTGATTCGAGAGGCTCACTGCGACGCAGTCCCCTTTAAACTTTTTCGGCCGGTTTCCCAGCCAAGGGACCCTGGTTGCAGACTTAATAACATTTGCCAGTTGATGTTTCCCCCCTGGGGCTAACCACATGTTACTGGTTAGCCAATGCAGAGCCTTACTTGTGAGGGAGGTAGGGCTTTCCACTGTTCCCCCTTCCAAAGGAGGTACATTTGCTAGCACCAAGACCACTGGAGTGGCCTCGACTAGAAATTGTAGGGTGTCCGTAGTGTGGATAGTTGCTGGGGGTAGTCTAGCAGAAGGGATATCATCTGTTGGGATGTTAACTAAAAGAGAGCCCTCAGTACTGGTAGTCAATGGTATTAATGGTTGGGGCAATAAATTATCAACAGGCAATTGAGTCCCTTCATTATCACGAAAGACTTCACTGATCACATCTCCCCCTATATTATTAGGCAAATTTGTGACTATCTTAGTGATGTTTTCTACCCCATCCACAACCAAAGTGTTTAGACCGCCCAACCTCTTAATCTCTGCATTCAATTTGTCTAATTTAGATATTAAGGGTTTAACAACGGCATTAATTTTTAGTTCAAGAAAGTCAGCAATCCTTTCAAAGAAGGCATCCTCGGAGGTGTGATTCTGATTAACCTCCAAAGCGTTTACTTGCTTTGTCTTGGGGGTAGTAACCCTTTTCCTTCTTGCCCCTATGCGTGGGCCACTCAACTTAGGAGGATTCTTGGTGCATAAGCGTCTCGGCCTTGTTGCACGCCCTTTCGGTGTCATCTCATCAGGTACAACTCGTGCATGTCTCTCTTGATCAGAGTCATTGTCAGTATCACCCTCGGCCTGTATGTTGGAAGTCTCAGTGGCCGGGACAGCATTATCAGGGGCACTACTTAAATCTAGGAGAATGGGGACGCCAGTTGCATTCTCCTGGTTGGTATCCTGCAAAATAGTATCATCAATCATGGTAGATGCAGTCGGGGACAAACAACGAAGGTCTGGGGATTGACTTAACCCAAGAGAGTCTCTCCTTTGCGTATTTATTTTCCTAACTGTCTGGACAAGATAATTGTCAAGGGTATTCTGTGGGGCTTCCTTCAATTTCGCAGGCATAATTTTCAATATACTCGCAGCCTAGCTTTTCAAAATAAAATGCTTAATTTTAGGGATATTTACGACAGTATAGCTTACTTGCATGTAAGTCCAGCAGAGTTTCTGGCCCTGTCCCTGCCTCCTCCTGCCGATGAGGGCCGTAGAGGGCCCGCCCTTTGCCCGGGCTTCGCCCCGGGCGTCCCGCGATGCGGGGCTTCTCAGACCTTTATTTGCCCCGTTGGCGCTCTCTGGAGCGTGTACGTCACCCCTGGACGCGCCGCCGCGTGGCCTGCCGGGTGCTGTAGTCCCCCGGAGCGGCGGCGCGGAGTCGAGTGCCTTCCTGACTCTTGGCGGTGGCGGCTGGAGCAACGGAAGCCTTCGCTGCAGGTAAGTGACTCTCGGCGGTGGCGGCGTTATTTTAATGTCTCTTGCCTGGAATGGTAAACCCATATATCATTTTGTGCTTTGGCAGTATTCTACTAATCCAGTACTGCTAAAATACAAATATTTAAGCTGACAAAGTTAAGTATCCTTGCTGGATTTCGTGCTCACTTGGAATGCTTCTATATAAAGTTGGAACCTATTAAGAGGTTTTTCTTTACATTGTTGAACATTTTCACATAATTCCCCTTCATTAATGCCCACTCGAGTGCCTGGTACCCGTTATATGATGCACCCATTCCTGAGGTTCATGGTTTAGTCCGGGCAGCCACAGTCAGGAATTTCCCTGCAATCTGATTATCTGACGGGCACTGCCTGCTTGTCATGTCAGCATGGCATAGCAATGGAACCAGTGCCATGGCGTCAGTTTGTTTACAAGTGCCCCCAATATTAACACCAGCGACTCTGAACATGTTCTAGAAACCATAGAACGGGTCCAGGGCGGTCTAACTCGTGCTCACATGTGCAGGACTCTTACTGTTTTTCAGGACAGCAGAGGAACTGCTTTCAAGGGTTGTAGTGGATTACAGTTTAGGCTTGAGAAACGTGGAGAAGCTGCGGTGCATTCGATGGAAAGACTATCTGCATCGAAATCTCAACAATACAGCAACAAATAATTTTTACTAAACATAGCTTAGTTTTCTAAAAATATTCTCTGGATGCACCTGATTTCTGTCTTTTTGTGACTCACTCTGCACTTTAGGGGGCTGACTGACGGTTTTCAAGTTTACACAGACTAGGAGAGTGACGGTTGATACCACATTTTAGATGTCCTATCCTGTCCTCAACTAGGTCACACTGCAATGTAGTTTAAGCAGCATCAGTCATGCGGCCCGGTCAAATCTTTAAGCTGTTTCGTATGTATCAGTTCAGAACAGCGCTAAGAAGCAACCGCATGCACCTGCAGAAATCCTGTCTCATTGAAATCCTTCAAACACAAGGAGATGATGGACGAAGCGCTGAGACTTTTCAGACACTCAACCCCAGTCACAGATCTAGGTTAAACCATCATCGTTCTGTAGCTCACTTTGCCACCCCAGTTCAGACCCAGCTATATCCAAATCAGTCTTGACCCAGTGCCTCATGGGAACAGTCCAGACCGAACTGCCAAGCCATGTCTTCCCTGGACCGGAAACAAGCGTCCTGGGACCGGTTTTGTGTTAACATCCCTCATCAGCCAGATTAGCTTGAATCCAGTGGCAAATCACTAAAACCATTACCAGAGGGTCTAGTCTGCAAATACTTGATAACGGTTGAAATTACAAAATAAGGAGTCCTGCAAAGGACAGGCCTCCATCTCAGCATGTGCACTTCTGAAGGGACTGGACGGGAGCTGCAATCCCAAACAAGACTGCAAAGGCAGCAGGTCTGGCTTGATCAATTTAGGGAGATGGTTATATTTTTATTGAAAGTACATGACACAAAATAAAAAGAAAACATGCTTCCACCTAAATAACAAATAGCTACAATACTACAATACCGCTTGTACACGATATAACCAAATTTTAAAAGGAGGAACTGGATAGCCCAAATGCAGGCATAATAAATGGCAAGTATTTAAAGTAAATTTAACAATACATGAAATACAAAGCACACACCACTTTGAAACAGCTTTGTCACTATGGAGAAAGAAACAATTTGTAGTTCTGGGTATGAGAGCACAACTGTCAAACAGACATATTGCTTATAGCATACATACTGGACTTTGGGTCTGCCCTGTTCAGTCATTGCCTTTCCTCGTTCTGCTTCTTTAAACCATTGTCCTGAGTCTTTGTCAATCATAGCTTGGCTCTGTCTAGTGGTGTATCACCTCTCACCTAATACTGCTGGCTATTCTAGTGTATCCTTCCACCTCCACTCAAGTGCTTGCATTCAACTGCAAGAGGGACTACTTTACAACTATAGCGCTCTCTATCCACCCCTTCTTGCTGCCTCATGTGTATCTTATTTTAAAGAGATAACGCTGCATGTGCACATTAAACACAGAACTATTGACTTTCCCAGTGCTGGCTGAATGACTGTAAACAACGAGCACAGGCTTTGCACAGTCACTAAATGTAGAGGGAGCCAATGGGCAGCATGGTCCGACCCTTGCCCCAGGCTTTATGATGTGATGGGAGGAAGTAAAATATGAATGGCAATTTAACAGAGAAAAGGATCAAGCCCTGTGACCAAAGGCCCCTCTAGGTATGTATATAGTATGTTTCTTTCGATTTTGTTTAAACAATAGCCTTTTAAGACAACTAAAGTTATCTCAAAGGTCATAACTAAAAATCATGGCACACTGTAAATGATACATCGTAGAAAGCACACAGCAGTCTATGGGACCACAACCTAACCCTCTCCTTCACCCCGAATGTTTATTTATTTATTTATGCGTTTTTATATAGCGCGGACTTTACCCGAAGGTGTCAGAGCGCTTCACAATAGGAACAGAACTGATACATGAGAACATTACAAGTGAGCAAAATACAAAAGCAAACGTTACTTTAAATGACGCAAAAATGACAATCGTGAGCCAACAAAATACAAGAGGTAGCAAACGGTGCATTACAAAAGTGACAATCGTGAGCCAACAAAATACAAGAGGTAGAAAACTGTGCATTACAAAAGTGACAATCGTGAGCCAACAAAATACAAGAGGTAGCAAACGGTGCATTACAGGAGGAAAAAGTGACGTGTGCAGGTTACAAAAGCGTACAAAACATAGAGGTAAAATACAGTAATATATGGAGGACACTCAAGCACAAGATCAAACGTTACGTAGGCACTGGTGGCACTTGTGCAGGTATCAAAACAAACAAATTTAAGAGGTAGAAAACAGTGTGTTACAAGAGAAAGTGACGGGTGCATGTTACACATGAGTCCCAAACACAGGTAGGATAATACTGCAAAAAATGGCAAACGCTCAAACCACAAGAACACACTGGGAGGACACTTCCAAAGTCATGCAAAGAAGATTTTTCAATAATTAAAAGGGCTTCCTACAGATGAGAGAGAGGGTATGGATTACATTTGGAAGTGTCTTTGAAGGAGGAGAACTTTGAGGTCAGTTTTGAAGGCCTGGGAGGAGGTGGTGGTCCGGAGCTGAGGTGGAAGTGAGTTCCAGACTCGCACTGCGCTGCCTGAAAAGGATTGGGCAATCGATCTTTCCTTCTTGAAAATGGGAGGTTCCAGCAGTAGATTTTCCGCATTTCGTGATGGTCTAGAGCCTCCAGAGAGTTTCAGTTTATTCGCCAGGTAGCACGGAGAGGAGGAGTGCAAGGATTTGTGGGGGATGCAGGCAGTCTTGTAGATAGCTCTAGCCTCGATGGGAAGCCAGCGGAGGGTGGATAACATGGGAGTGATGTGGTCGCTTCTTTTGGCCCCATAAATGAAACGAGCTGCTGAATGGAGAACAGACTTAAAGGGGGATAGGTGGGATTTGGGGAGGCCAGTCAGAAGAGAATTGCAGTAGTCCAGTCTGGAGAGGACCAGCGATTGGACCAGGGTTTTAAGGTCATGCTCCGGGAAGAAGCGACGAATCCCCCATAGAAGGCGCAGTTGGTATCGGGCAGACTTTGCAATTGAATTAATGTGGGAGAGTTGATTGAGTTTTGTGTCGAGTATGACACTGAGGGATTTTGTGCTGTCGACAATGATGGGTTTGTTGTTCAGCAGATTCATCTGGTCCATCCATGATTGAACCGGGGGAGGAGAAAGAGAGGAGGAGAGGAGGAGGAATTCAGTTTTGGAGGGATTCAGAATCAGTTGATGTGTTGACATCCAATTTTGAATGGAGTCGAGGGTAGAGCTTAGAACGGAGAGATCGTGAGTGGAGGCAAACTTGAATGTCCACAGTTTGCACTCACTCAGTGAAAGCTATCTAAAAGATAGCTTCTACCTTCCAAATTTTAGACTTTCAAGGAAGTCAGTAAACTTTAGTGGATTACAACTGTGGAGGGGAACATGAACTACTGATACATTTCCCTGTAAACACAAAGTAAGTGGGAAACATCCCCTTTCCTCTCAATTTTCTTTTCAATTTGAAAGAAATCGCAATTTTAATCTCATGTGTCACAAAGACATTTGGGAACCACAAAATAACTTTAGTGCAATAAGATCTTAGATTAAATATGTACCAAATGGCCTGCCCTAAATAGAGGCAGCCTTTTCTCTCATAGATGCCAATAGCCCCATGGCCGATAAGCCCAGAGACAGAAGTTTCCAAAGGGGAGCCTTCTAAGGGGCTGATTACGAGCCTGCCCGTCATAGTAGCGGTATTTGAGACCACCCGCCAGACATGCGGCGGTCCCACCACTGCGATTAGGATGCGCCCACCATAGTGGTCAATCAATCAATCAATCAAAGCATTTATATAGCGCACTACTCACCCGGAGGGTCTCAAGGCGCTGTGGTGGGCGCATCCAGGGCTTTTAACATTGCGGGTTGTGCTTCTGGCTGCAGCACCATACTCAATGTTAAAAGTGCTTGCACTGCATTTCCCTGCACTACATGGCAGGCACCACGCAGTGCCTGCCACTTGGTGAATGGAAATGCAGGGGGTACCATGGGTACCCCCAGTGCAGCGACATCTATTCCCAAACAAGGGGGGCCCGCAACAGGCCCCCAAACCCAATCCCCACAGCCATGGAAAGATCTTTCCATAACCCACATCTTAATTTGGTGGACGGTGCCTGCTAGGCACCACCACCGTTTCAGGACCCTGCACCATCCGCCAGGCAATCCGTGCGATTGCCTTTGGCGGTGAAACGGCAGGCGGACTTTGCATCTGCTGCGGTACCCACCGCCATCCTAATTTGGCGGTGGGTAATACGCTTGGTGATGGGGAAAGCACCGCCGCCGCTGACCTGGCGGTGGCGGTCCTTCCGCCATCATAATGACCTCCAACGTCTTTGCCTTTAGATAACTAGTGGTTCACCCGCCTCTAAATGAGGTGAGAGAACCTTAGATTTAGTCATTTGGGAGTTCTGCTGATTTGCCACTGTGCTTCTACTCTGGCAAACTCTAAATTCAGCATTTTCACTCGGAAAGCCTGCCACTTTGCCCAAAATGAATTAAGGCATAGGCAAAGTGAGCAAATTACCACAGTACTCACCTTCCAACATCCCCTCCAAAGAAACTGAACTTTTCCTCTATTGAGCTCTGTTCTATTTCTCCATCTAAACCTCACTCCCTCTTTCCCTACCTTTACCTCTAACTCTGACTATTAAAACTAGTGTCATCTTAAGGAGTATTGGGGTCCCTGCTAAGACAAATTTGAACTGTTTTTGAATGACCTATACTTTAGTATTGTTCAGAATCATGTGGATTGAAATGGGTGATAAAATAACATGGGCTTAAAATTGGTAATAAAACTATAATGTATTCCGTTCAGGGGCCCCCACACTATGTTTCGCCCGGGGTCCCAAAAGTCCTTAGGATGAAACTGTACTTTGAGCATAGCAGGCTTTGCATTTGCAATGGAAATCGTGTTTGATGCATGGATGCCTCATTGATGGAAATGTATGACCCCTCACAGCCATGGATCTTTAGAATTTCAAATCTCTAACTAATATTTCTCCAGTCCTTTAGACATGTATTTGAAAGGCAAAAAGTTGAATATAAGGAGAAGGGAGATGGAAGAATACAGTAAATATAATTGTTGGCGGGACGGTATAAAAACAAAATAGCTCATCCTCAAAACGAGTAAAGTTGGCATAAGACTTCAGCTGACAATCTTGTGTTACCTCTTCAAATTGTGTTTCACTCCCAAAGCCAAACTTAAACTTCAGAGGCCACCTTTTCAGAGGTATTGTGGGCTTAGTTTGACAGT
This sequence comes from Lissotriton helveticus, assembly GCF_964261635.1. Classification (NCBI taxonomy): domain Eukaryota; kingdom Metazoa; phylum Chordata; class Amphibia; order Caudata; family Salamandridae; genus Lissotriton; species Lissotriton helveticus. The sequence goes on from NC_136069.1 coordinate 380,123,690, forward strand.
GTTTGTCGAACCTCTCCACATATTTTTAGGTCGAGCCTGGGCAGCACATTTGCTGCTCTGCGAGGCATGCTGTATTCAGGTAGGGACTTAAAGCTCTGCCCACTCCCCATCCATATTTATCATTGACTTGTGTCATTATCCAGTGAAAACTGTGGCTGTTCATTATTCACTAGGTTTAGTAATCTCTCCTTAGTTCCGCCTTGGCTTATTTTGTAACCTTCCATGAGGACACCCACTGTTATGTGTGTTGTTACTCGGTATACTTTAATTACAGCCTCCGAGAACTATTTTCTCAAATAGCTTTGCCCTGCCTGTTGTTGCAGGTAGGGTCATACTCTCTCCTAGCGCTTTAAATTTTTTTTATAGCGCAAACGTATTTGCAATGCAATAGGTCTCGCATTTGCCAGAGTTTGAGCTATTGGCATTGTAAATGACAATGCCTTTTATTTATCTGTTTTTAAATATCTCGTAAATGCGAGACCTATTGCATTGCAAATGTATGTTTTAGAAACACGGGGGTCCCAAAACAGTAGTTATTATTACTGTCCAAAGACAACACTTTTTGCACAGCTGGCAAAGGGTTGACTAATTTTAAGCCAGCCCTGTTTATTCAATCATCCATTGTGAGTGGTCCGTAAAAATTCCTGTGATTTCCCCAACCCAGAATTGCCAATTCCGATTAGTCTGGCAACTTCCGCCTCGAGCCAGCCAGGATTATCTCGCATGAAGGCCTCAGTATACTGTGGCTTGTATGACAATGCTTGCAATGAAAAAAAGTAAAACTACAAGCCCGGCATGGTTAAAAGTTTTAAAATTACAGGCCCAGCATGGTTAACATTTTGCCGTAATACATAAATAACGCGCGTTTCCTGCTGTGGCCTAAATCTTTTAGGGATGGGTTATTTTCCAGGGCATTTTTAGCACAGTGTATAGTGTTTACAGTGAGCAGTATTATTTATGGGCACGCCTCACTTGGCCTGTGACCTCGCGTGTAATGCGAGAGAAAAGCATTTAAACAAAAAGGTTATTCGTAGTTGACGTACAATTTGTTGGAGCACAAGTTGAAGTTGAGGCTACTGTCTCTGTGCGAAAGTGGACTTTAAAGTATAAACTGCGTCGAAATACTTATTAGGGCCATGAGTCAGATGACAGCGGCATATTACGAGATCCCTGTCACTGAACAAGCACAGGTGACTCGCGCTAAGCCGTGAGTCATTACATAAACATGCGTCGGATTTAATTGAAAGACTCTGCAGGGGGTTGAAGGCCGCACAGCGCAAGGCGCGTCCGTCACCTCCGTTTCACGGCTGGTCTGCAGATGGTGCCCGAGTGAGGGCAGCCGGACGCCTTGGAAACGGGGTGGCCAGGGAGTGGCGTCGGTCGGTGTCCGAGCAGGGACTCCGCAGTCAGCGGTAGCTGCTGAGCCACTCGGCGTCCTTGGCAATCCCCACGGCAGCGCGCCCAACGCCCGCCCCGCAGGCGTCGCCTCTCGTGAGAGGTGAGCGCGCGAGGTCCTGGCACAAAGCTCGACCCTTCTTGCACAGCTTGTTCAGGGCAGGCTCCTCTACACATATGGCAGCGTGGGCGCCATCCTCGTCACTAACCTGCTCATTTGTAAAAGGCGACTTACACAGAACCCATTCCACTTTCGAACCCACTAGATATTTTTAACCCACGAGATGTTCAGATGAAACTCAACTCCGTAATACAAATGAGCTGATTAATATATGGGATAAAGTATTCCCTTCAGCACATTATAAGGATATTGCAAGTCGCAGAAGAGTTCATTTATAAGGACATGGAACTCCGAGGTGCCATTCAATATCCTTTTAATGTAAGGCAGAGGATATTTTATTCCAGATAAAACACAGTCATGCCATCACCCTCCTCAGAAATGACTTAAATTCTTGGGACTTCATTTACAATATTTTGACGCACGCCAGCGCAGCAAGCATTTCTGCTGCACTGCCATGCGTCAAAATAAAAGGGCAGGAATGTGCTGTATCTGCAAGATATAGGGCCTTGCCGTTCTACCCTGTGCTGGTCACAATGGGTTGTCATGCGCCAATGCAGACACACTTGTGCCATGGTGCAAGGGTGTCTGTGTTGTAGGGGTCAATCAATCAATCAATCAGGGATTTGTAAAGCGCTCTACTTACCCGCTAGGGTCGCAAGGCGCAGGAGGGGGGGTTGGCGGGGGGGGGGGGGGGGGAGCAGTTAGTGGTCGCAGAGCCAGGCCTTGAGCAGTCTTCTGAAGGCCGGGAGTTCCATGTCTTGGCTGGTGCAGTGGGAGAAGGACCTGCCCCCGGAGGTGGTTCTGTGGATGTGCAGGATGGCGGCCAGGGACAGGTCGGCGGAGCGGAGTTTCCTGTTGGGTGTGTAGAAGGAGAGTCTGTCGTTGAGGTAGGCTGGGCTGGTGTTGTGGAGTGCCTTGTGTGCGTGGATCATGAGTTTGAATGTGATTCTTTTGTCGATGGGGAGCCAGTGCAGGTCTCTCAGGTGGGGGGTGCAGTGGTCTCGGCGCGGGACGTCTAGGATCAGGCGTGCGGAGGCGTTCTGGATTCTTTGGAGTCTGTTGATGAGTTTGGACGGGGCTCCGGCGTAGAGGGCCTTTTCTTAGTCGAGTCGGCTGCTGACAAGGGCATGGGTGACGGTTTTCTGTGTGTCCGTCGGGATCCACCTGTAGATCTTGTGGAGCATGCGAATGGTGTGGAAGCAGGAGGAGGAGACTGCGTTGACTTCGTTGGACATGCTGAGCTTGGACTCGATGATGACCCCTAGGTTGCGTACGTGGTTTGTAGGTGCCGGGGGGGGGGTTCCCAGTGATGTTGGCCACCAGGAGTCGTCCCATGCTGAGGGGTTGGGCCCAAGGATGAGGATCTCCGTCTTGTCCGCATTCAGTTTCAGCCTGCTTGCCTCCATTCAGTCGGCGGCGGCTTTCATACCCTGGTGCAATTTGGATTTGGCGATGACAGGGTCCTTGGTGAGGGAGAGGATCAGCTGGGTGTCGTCGGCGTAGGAGATTATGTTGAGGTTGTGTAGTCTGGCGATGCGGGCGAGGGGAGCCATGTAGACGTTGAACAGCATCGGGCTGAGTGAGGATCCCTGCGGGACGCCGCAGATGGTTTTGGTGGTTACGGAATGGAACGGGGGGAGGTAGACTCTCTGGGTTCTGTCGGTGAGGAAGGAGGTGGTCCAGTTCAGGGCCCTGTCTTGGATCCATGCGTTGTAGAGGCGTGTGCGTAGTATGCGGTGGCAGACGGTGTCGAAGGCGGCAGAGAGGTCCAGGAGGATGAGGGCTGCTGTCTCGCAGTTGCCGAGTAGGATTCTGATGTCGTCTGTGGCGGCGATGAGGGCGTCTCGGTGCTATGGTTGCTGCGGAAGCCTGACTGAGAGGGTCCAGGATGCTGTTGTTTTCTAGGTGATTCAGAAAAGGGGGTGGTGATGAACAGAGTGTCTGAATTAAGCAGACCACTCTTACCCAGTCCAAAGATCAGGGCTTGATCCATCACCGTTATTTAGCTCACTGCCCCATCCCAGCTCAGAACCTGGCTATATGCAAATTAGTCTGTCCCTGGCCCAGTGCATCATGGGAACAGGGCAGACCAAACTACCAAGCCAATTCTTCACCAGAAAGGAGACAAGCTACCGGAGACCGGTTTCTGGCATTTCAGCCTTGTCGGCCCGGCTTGCTTGAATCCTGATGGAGCAGTGAGCAAGGGACTCATGTCTGAGTATACCCTGCCACACCTATAGTGGCCAAAAACGATTCAGAAAAGGGGGTGGTGATGAACAGAGTGTCTGAATTAAGCAGACCACTCTTACCCAGTCCAAAGATCAGGGCTTGATCCATCACCGTTATTTAGCTCACTGCCCCATCCCAGCTCAGAACCTGGCTATATGCAAATTAGTCTGTCCCTGGCCCAGTGCATCATGGGAACAGGGCAGACCAAACTACCAAGCCAATTCTTCACCAGAAAGGAGACAAGCTACCGGGGACCGGTTTCTGGCATTTCAGCCTCGTCGGCCCGGCTTGCTTGAATCCTGATGGAGCAGTGAGCAAGGGACTCATGTCTGAGTATACCCTGTCACACCTATAGTGGCCAAAAACGATTCAGAAAAGGGGGTGGTGATGAACAGAGTGTCTGAATTAAGCAGACCACTCTTACCCAGTCCAAAGATCAGGGCTTGATCCATCACCGTTATTTAGCTCACTGCCCCATCCCAGCTCAGAACCTGGCTATAAGCAAATTAGTCTGTCCCTGGCCCAGTGCATCATGGGAACAGGGCAGACCAAACTACCAAGCCAATTCTTCACCAGAAAGGAGACAAGCTACCGGGGACCGGTTTCTGGCATTTCAGCCTCGTCGGCCCGGCTTGCTTGAATCCTGATGGAGCAGTGAGCAAGGGACTCATGTCTGAGTATACCCTGCCACACCTATAGTGGCCAAAAACGATTCAGAAAAGGGGGTGGTGATGAACAGAGTGTCTGAATTAAGCAGACCACTCTTACCCAGTCCAAAGATCAGGGCTTGACCCATCACCGTTATTTAGCTCACTGCCCCATCCCAGCTCAGAACCTGGCTATATGCAAATTAGTCTGTCCCTGGCCCAGTGCATCATGGGAACAGGGCAGACCAAACTACCAAGCCAATTCTTCACCAGAAAGGAGACAAGCTACCGGGGACCGGTTTCTGGCATTTCAGCCTCGTCGGCCCGGCTTGCTTGAATCCTGATGGAGCAGTGAGCAAGGGACTCATGTCTGAGTATACCCTGCCACACCTATAGTGGCCTGGGTAAGAGTGGTCTGCTTAATTCAGGCACTCTGTTCATCACCACCCCCTTTTCTGAATCATTTTGTCCACCATATGCGTGGAAGGGTATACTCAGATGTGAGTCCCTTGCTCATTGCACCATCAGGATTCAAGCAAGCCGGGCCGACGACGCCTGAAATGGCAGAAACCGGTCCCCGGAAGCTTGTTTCCTTCCCAGTATAAGAATTGGCTTGGTAGTTTGGTTTGCCCTGTTCCCATCATGCACTGGGACAGGAACAGACTAATTTGCATATAGCCAAGTTCTGAGCTGGGATGGTGCAGTGAGCTAAAAAACGGTGATGGATCAAGCCCTGATCTTTGGACTGGGTAAGAGTGGTCTGCTTAATTCAGGCACTCTGTTCATCACCACCCCCTTTTCTGAATCATTTTGTCCACCATATGCGTGGAAGGGTATACTCAGATGTGAGTCCCTTGCTCATTGCACCATCAGGATTCAAGCAAGCCGGGCCGACGACGCCTGAAATGGCAGAAACCGGTCCCCGGAAGCTTGTTTCCTTCCCAGTATAAGAATTGGCTTGGTAGTTTGGTTTGCCCTGTTCCCATCATGCACTGGGACAGGAACACACTATTTTGCATATAGCCAAGTTCTGAGCTGGGATGGTGCAGTGAGCTAAAAAACGGTGATGGATCAAGCCCTGATCTTTGGACTGGGTAAGAGTGGTCTGCTTATTTCAGGCACTCTGTTCATCACCACCCCCTTTTCTGAATCATTTTGTCCACCATATGCGTGGAAGGGTATACTCAGATGTGAGTCCCTTGCTCATTGCACCACAGGATTCAAGCAAGCCGGGCCGACGACGCCTGAAATGGCAGAAACCGGTCCCTGGAAGCTTGTTTCCTTCCCAGTATAAGAATTGGCTTGGTAGTTTGGTTTGCCCTGTTCCCATCATGCACTGGGACAGGAACAGACTAATTTGCATATAGCCAAGTTCTGAGCTGGGATGGTGCAGTGAGCTAAAAAACGGTGATGGATCAAGCCCTGATCTTTGGACTGGGTAAGAGTGGTCTGCTTAATTCAGGCACTCTGTTCATCACCACCCCCTTTTCTGAATCGTTGTTTTCTAGGTAGCGGGTGAGCTGGGTGTTAACGATCTTTTCGATGACTTTCGCTGGGAATGGAAGCAGGGAGATTGGCCAGAAGTTCGTGAGGTCGCTCGGGTCTGCCTTGGGTTTCTTTAGTAGGGCATTGATCTCTGCGTGTTTCCAGCTCTCGGGGAAGGTGGCGGTTCTGAAGGAGAGGTTGATGATGTTGCGTAGGTGGGGTGCGATGAGGCTGTCAGCTTTGTTGGTGATGTGGTGAGGTAGAGGGTCGGACGGGGAGCCTGAGTGGATGGTGTTCATGGTCTTGATTATGTCTTCGGTGCTCACGTTGGTCCACGTGGTTAGAGGGTCGTGGTGGGTGGGGTTCGGGGTGTTCGACGTGGCGAGGTCCATGGGGTGCCGCCGGGGGTTGAAGCTGTTGTGGATGTCGGTGATCTTGCGGTGGAAGAAGGCAGCGAAGGTGTCACACAGGGCTTGCGACGGCGGGATGTCGTTGGTGCAGGAGCTGGGGATGGAGAGTTCTTTCACAATGTTGAAGAGCTCTTTGCTGTTGTGGGCGTTGTTGTCGAGGCGGTCTTTGAACAAGGCTCTTTTGGTGGTCCTGATGAGGTGGTGATGGTTGCGCATGGCGTCTTTGTGGGCTTCGTGGTTGGCGGGCGTTCTATCACTGAGCCAGGTGTTTTTGAGAGTTCGGCAGGTGCGTTTGGATGCCAGGAGGTCCGGGGTGAACCAGCTGGCTCTCTGGCTGGTGTCTGGGTGATTGTTTTTGTGCAGTAAGGGATAAGAGGTGTTTTCCTGTTTGTGTGTGTTGCAGCAGCACACATAGAATAAAGAAAAACAAGGAGAAATAATGTATTTCTCCTCATTGCGCGTCCCTTATGCCTACCCTAGGGAGGCATAGGAATCTGACATAGTCCCAGGTTTACAAAACCTTGTAAATCTGTGAATGCGTCAGTTTCCATGAATATTGCATGGGAACAGCAACACCCATGGATCGCCCCTTTCACGCAGAGTAATGTGTGAAAGGGTGCCATATTTGCAAGGCCATGAAAAGCCACGCAGTCCCTGAAATTCAACACCCTGCTGTCCTAAATTTCCATCACAAGTCGTTTGTGACAATACTTCCCTTTTCTATCTGGGGCTCTGTCGTTAATGATCCAATTCCTATGCCTTCACCTCCCTCTAAATATATTCTGCAGAGCCAAATTACACAAGAGAAGCTCTTTTAAACCATAGCTAGCCCTTTTGATTCTCCAAATGTTCCTGTTCAGCACAGCATCTAAAGCTATTCCTTTTACCTGCAAGTCAATGCCATCCTTCTGACTGATTTTAACAGCTGCTGAAAGCAGGGCATTTTTCTGACTTTTAGAAGGCAGCTGCAGTGATACCTCTGCTAAAGTAGTCTGCAATGCGTGTCAATGACATGAACAAGCGTACCCATCTCATTACTCTTTCAAATGTGCAAACATCTGGAAAATGTACCTGGTGTCAGTTTCAGGACTTCGCAGAATCGAATGACCTAATGAACAGATAACAAGCGGGTTTTCGTCCTGGTCATAGCTCAGAGCTGGTGGTCCCATCGACCCACGATGACCTTCGTCAGGTCACTGATAAAAGATAATCTGATAGGATAATTCTCCTAGACTTGTCCGCTGCATTTGATAGCATTGACCACAACATTCTGCTTAAGATCTAGAACACCTGTGAATATCTGTCCTCACTAGTCATAAATTACTAATTACTAATATGTATGTCTTAACACACAACCTTTATCCTATGTGGTGCACACAATTTCTTTAAAAAAAAACACTCAATGTTAATCAGCACAACCATAGTATTAGTTAACAGACAATAAAAGCATTTGACATTAAGAGCACCATGTGGTTAGAAACGGTGTTCAATTTTAAAAGAGCATAATAAACAAGAACAATCCTTAAACCCCAGATAGTTAGACAATGCCCCAGATACATTGAACATTGGGTGAAATCATGTTGAGAAGTGGTAGCATAAGCTGGTGAATCCAGTGAACAGATGCAGCAGGTGTATGCACACGTAGAGTGGCACGCTCCAGAGAGCTGCAGTATAAGGAGGGCTCCTGTGACAGAAAAAGTGCAGAGAGTTTTCACAAGACCATGTGCTGTTAGCGTGGTACTATCCAGACTGCTAGGATACTGCTAGCATAGTACACTCCAGACAAGTGAAGCGTGAGGCGTTCCATGATGAAACAACCAAGCATGATAATTTGATGAGACTGACCCATGGATTCTGGAAACAAAGAACTTATTCCTTAGCTATCAACATGAAGTGACTTATCTCGAACTTTAAAAATGGTGCTCTGACGGATTAAAAATACCTCGACCTGAAGGAAGACTTCAACAAGCTTGCTTCCATAACTGGAGGACGAATTGAGTTGACATACGTTATGTAGAGTAGTTATAAGTCATACTGACAATTGATTATTAATGATGACTGTCAGAAACACCCCTTTATTTCGGGGCACGCTTGAGCTACTGAGTCCAACTGTGGGGTTGAGCCCTTTTACTCATAATATCCCTAGTCCTGATCTACTATGGATCCTGAGTAACTGGGTCAAGTACCCCTTCTGCACTTGACTCTCAGTGATAGCTGTGGATGAGCAGACAAAGGCTCCCTCGGGGGGGAGGGGGAGTGTAGATACAGGTAAGTGAGCATGAGTCATAACTCAAAGTGCACACAGTAGTGTCATTAAATCAATATCCAGTCAAAGGCTCACTTTTATAAGAAAAATAAGTATTTTATTTCTAATTGTACACATGCAAATGTATAACGATATTCGTAAGTAACAACACAATCCCCTTGAGGTTGGAGCTTTAGTGTTTATTAGGCAAATCCCAATCCCACCCTTTTTCATGTAATGTGGGTGGGGTTATTTCCCTTTCACTGGCGGCCGCATCTGGTGAATGCTCATTAGTATCCCGTACTTAGGCGTTCCCCTTCGACTCTAATGAATTAAGCAAAAGTGTCTATGGTGCTTCAGCACCTTCAGCAGCGAATACCATGGAGTCCCAGAGGCTCACTTTTAATACCTCCTGCTCCTGGAGCACAGAAGTGTTCGGCATTGCAGCAGGTGCCCTGAGCACGTGGCCTTGCAAGTTCTAACCCTGCTGGGAGAAGTCATGCTGCTTACGGTACCAGCAGTAATGCCCAGTAGGCGCAGGCTCTATCTCCTGAATGATGCTGCCAGCTCTGCCCATTGATTAGAGCAGCTTCCAGCTAGTGAAGATGCTGTTTCTCCCCAGTGAATGTGGGTGGGGGAATTTGATCCTTCGGCTCCTGACTGAAGCCCAGTGAGGGTGTGATGTTCCCCTAGACATCCTCCTGGTCGTCGGGGATCAGTCAGGGCAGGTCTTGTTCTGTGACTCGACTCACTGGTCACAGCATCACTCTAGTCCCAAGTGATGGCCTGAAATCTTAGTACCGGCAGCCCCTCCTGGCATAGGAGGTTGCTGAGATATCTCAAGACACAAAGTAGACTCCTACAGTGCAATCGCACACACCACAGTGGCCTCTCCTGGCAAACAGGACTGCCATAAAGCCTTCTTGAGTCCTGGTATGCTGGTCATATAATTAATTAAACTATGGTCACCTCTGGCATACGGGGGTCACCACAACGAGGCAGTATGGGTTTGGTGCTCCCTGCACAGCACTCAATACACAGCTCAGTCTATGGCGGCCCTCTTTTGTAATACAGGAGTCATCAAAAATAATCCTGCACATGGGCTGCGACCCGAACGATGCACAGCGGAATCATCACTCCTTGCACAGGGAATCCTCATGGTAGGGCCCCCCCTGGACCTTGTTAATTGCCCTCTTCTTCACAGGACACACTGATCTTGGCAAGCAGGCAGGTGATCCAGGCTCCAGAGCAGGTATTCTTGGTTTCCTTGTATGATGTTGCCTCACCCAGCAAGGAAACTAGCAGGACTTGGCCCCAGTCCTGGATCCAGATAGAAGTCCTGCAGAGTTGCCTCTTTTCACATAACCCATCTATCTGATTGGCAGATGAAACATTTTGGGGCCTCACCCTCCCCTTCATATAGTCCTTTTCCAGACACCAAATGTGATTTAGGATATGAACTTTTGAAGTTTTATATTGGGGTTCAGCTTCTTTTGAAGTGTACATTATTCATTATCTTCTTTCCCTCTTCAAAGACTGTGTGTAACAATAGGAAAGACTCTGAAGTTGGAGAAGTGTGGCTCAGGGGTTAGAGGCAGCAGACCCGGAAGCTGAGATCCATCCTGGACCAGGGTTCAATTCCCCGCCTCGGCGGGTCTTGGGCTAAAAATTCCACGGACTCGATAATTCTCGCCCCGGTGCCTCCTCGGCTCACGGGTTCACACTCTGCGACTCTGGGCAATAGCTTGCTTAATCTCCACAACGGCCCCTCGCGGCGGGATGCCTGACTTTCACCTTGTGGATACCCTGCTATCTCACAGGGGAATACCAGGAAGGGTTCCCTAAGCAAGCGCCGGGAAACCCACTGCGGGTAGCTGTGCGCTATATAAGCTCAACTACATTTACATTTACATTTACATAGACCCACAACACAGTTCATGGGAGTGAAAAGAGTTCACACCTGGATGGTAGCCACAGTGATACGTGCATCAAAAGGTTAATTCTGGGTTTCCATCACAATTCCTTATGATTGCCTCATCAGCCCCATCTCCTTCTTGAGATATGTCCAGGCATCGTCCATGTGATCTATGAGCACTCTTTCGAAATCTAAAGGGCGAGTCTCTTCCTCTCTTCCTCCAGTGTGTCTTCCATCCAGCTCACAGGAATGCAGCAACACAGAAATCTGTTTGGGGGATTCCTCTACTCCTTATGTTTTCACCAGGCAGCCTGGGCTTCCCAAAATTTAACCCAGGACCCTCCATGTAACATACCATTGCAGGCACATTTGCACTCAGTGTACTTTTATGGCACACATACTAATCATTACTGTTGCCTCCATGCACTGAGCCACTACAGGTCTAGATACATTCAGAACACACACTCAGTCCATGCACACTGGTCAGTACTGTCCACAGGTGCAAGATAAGGTCCAGGGGTTCTGGACCTGGTTGATGTCTCCAGTGTTTACCACCAATAGGTGGAGGACATTAGCTCGAGGCACTGGACCCTTCCAGCCTCGTTTCTAAAACTGTTTAAAGAATTTTAGCAATACCTCCTCGTTTATTCAATTCTCCAAAAGCCTTTTCAGTTCGATTGTAATGTTAAGTTCGGAAGAAAGACTGTTTGCTAATGTTCTTATTTTGTCATAAAAAACTTTATTGATTTTGTCCTTAATTTTGGTAGTATTTTAGGTTTTTGAATGTGCAAACAGCCGACACGTGTTTCACCCCAAATGGTCTATTGGACCGAGCTTTTTCAAGGCTTTACAAATATTCATAATGATAGTATGCAGAGTCCTTCAAATAAGTCATAAAGTATATTTCATCTTTTTTCAAGGCAACACAAATCTGAGCTGTAATCGTATTACGATGGAGCAGCGGTCTCAGGGTAATCCCTCGGTCTGAGTATCGTGATTATCTGAAAAAATTAGGAGATATTGCTCAAATTCTTTGAACACTGCTCAGTACTGCAGCTTTTATATATTGTTCCAGGATGTGCTATTTGCAACCACATACACTACCAACACACACACTCACCACATGTGCTGTGCAAAACACTGCACTCTTCACATATTGCTCTTCTCACAAGCACACAAACACCCAGTATATGCTGTCCGTGCGCATGCATTGAACAGCACTAGATCTCTCTGTAAGGTATTCTTTGCATGCATACGTGAACCCATTACATACACTAACCACACATATACTGCTCCAACCCAATACTGTACCATTCCAAGGCACACACACATCCAGTGCAGTCACTACTCCTGCACTGCGCATCACTCTACCTGTGGTAGGTTCAGGGTGAGGTAAGCACTCAGCAGTGGAATTTTAAAAAGGTGAGTGAGCCTGTCAAATGTCAAATGTCAAAGGCTTTTGTATAGCGCAACAATTCACCAAAGGAGGTCTCAGGGCTCTTTAGGCCTCTAGGCCTCACTCCAGTGGCACAGGGTAAAGAGGACCTGTTCACTCCTACTGGTCACTCCTCACTATCCAGCCACCACCAGGCTTGTGCTGCTTATCTCTTGGTGAAGGTAGTAGCATTTCATCACTATGAGGGTAGCACTTTGGGCATCCCGCCCAGTCCAACAAGACCAAATGCTTGAGACAGGCAAATGTCATGGTGCACACACATGATCCATGTTCACCTATGACAGCAAAAATCATCGGCATTAGGGGTCCAGACAATGGTACAGTTGGGTGGGGGTACACATCCTTTACCATGCAGAGGACTTTACCGTCCAACAATGACCATCAATGAATATTTCAAGTTACTGTGATAGTTTGACTGTAATTACCTGTCCTCATACGGGACAACATTGACTGCTTTTGAATTAACATTGGTCAAGGTATATTCAGGACATTATCTAACTAAATGTCAGTTGCTTAAAGATCATTTATCTTTATTAAAATTTCAAAATTGAACAATGTTTATATACACAAGGGTTGTTTGTGCATGCAATGTGAAATACGTTTGCTATCTGCTCACTATAACTATGTGTGTGCTGATATAAGATAATGATTGGCTATATTTTTTAAACTAAATTAGGTTCAACAACTAGAATGAAGTCAGTGTGTTTAGAAATACATATTAGCAATTAGTAATGCATGGCTTGTGAGGGTTCTTATATTAACAGACCTATTTTTATGTCACTCCCCCAGTAGCCTTAACTTAATTGCTAAGAACTTGGAAGCAGCCGGTATCACGGGTACGGTCCTGAAGTGGATAGAATCTTTCATTTCAGGAAGACCACAAGCGGTTTCTTTCACCAAATGTAAATGTAAATGTGGGTGTACTTGTAAAGCACACTGCGACTCCATGGAGTATCCTGGCGCTGAAGACCACTGGGGAACCCGTCCTGGTTTTCCCTGTGAGATGGTCCCTTTCTGGGTATCTCCAAGGTGAAACCAGGCATCCCCGGCGTCTGTGGGGGGCCGTTGTAGAGACGAGGCAAGCTTAATGCCCAGAGTTGCCAAGTGTGTTCCCTGGTTAGAGTAGGCACCGAGGCGAGAATTATCGAGTCCGTTTTGACCCTGGTCCAAGACCCGGCCGTGTCGGGAATTGAACCCAGGTCCCGGGCCGTTCTCTGCTTATGGGTCTGCCGCCTCTACCCAGTGAGCCACACCACTCCACTAAAACTCTTGAAATGGCAAATGACATTGACTGTACGGTCACACAGGGGTCATTCCTCAAACCCTTCCTGTTTAACGTTTACATGTGGTCCCTTTCCCAGTTGCTCCACCAGACAGGAGTACATTTTTACATGTATGCTTATGATACTCCGCTTATTATTAGGATATTGGGTGTGCAAGTGTCTCCCATTCAAAAGGTAAAGACTTTTAAAGGAGGTCCACACCATCGTCAAGGGATGGATGGCCAACATATTCCTTAAAATGAACTCCACTGAAACTAAGATTTTAATTACCTCTGCTTTATTGGTAGTGGAATGGGTCACAAGCATATGGCCAGATAGAATGTGCAACCTGCAAGATCCTTTGACGAGGGTGCGAATCTTAAGCCCAATCCATAAATGTGGCCCACACCTGTTTTACCCACATACTCGTTCTAAAAATGATTATCCTCTATATTGATTCCTCTTTGCAAACACCCTACGTGAACACTATCATACAATCTCTTCTTGACAATGCTAATTAAATCTTCCTTGAATTTCCAGGCAGATCACATATTCTGCCAGTACTGACATATCTACACTGGCTTCCCATTAGATCTCAGATTCTGTTAAGGTCCTAACAATTGTCCTTAAAACCCCACATCACAGAACACCGTCCTTGCAGGCCAATATGTTTTCATTTTATCAGCCATTAGACTCCTTCTGATTGGGTAATCAATTCTGGTTCACAACCATTAGCACCTGAACAGTGACTTATGAGACCGTGCTTTTTCTACAGCAGCAGCCAAACTGTGGAACTCTCCATTTGAGTTTGTGGCAGACACCAGCTGAAATAATAATACATAATAGTAATTATCTTCTGGCCTTTTTTCTCTGTCACTGTTAGGTTTTAAGGTTGTGTCTTCCAAAAGTGGTAGGAAAAATCTGTGTACATATGCTCTCCAATTAATTGATGAAATAACTTAAGTCAGAAAAATGACATCCCATTTATTTTGCAGGTTGGTCTCTAAAGGGTCTGTATCCAGATCTTTTCCCTTGGAACTCCAGTTACAGTGTTACTTCAAAAGCAGCTATGTTCTTAAAGATGGTAGGCAACGGTATGTTTGCCCAATGAGAAATTTTTCTTAAGAAGTAGTAACCTGGATGAAAAAGGCAAAGTGAATTGAAGAGGATTCATTTTGCCCCAGGAAGCCAGTGGAGAGTCTTTAACATGGGTGAGACATGTCTCCCTGGATTATGAATGCCTTGTGATGATGTGAGTATACAAATGCTACAGATACATGCTGTATGAGCAGTGGCATGTGTGACTAAACAAGAAAAATAAGGATGTGTTTCAGAATATTGAAGTGTGTTACTAAACAAGAAAAAACAGGCAGGTTGTGTCTCAGAATGTGAAGGGGGTAAAAAAACGTTGTGAACCTGAATTCATCTGAGCCTCTACAACTAGCTTTGTGTATTTTCTGGCTTATGTCAACTGTGTATGGGTTCTGGCCTGGACAACGTAACGGATTAAGTCAGAATGACTTCTAATTTGCTTGAGTATAGTACATGAAAATTTGCTGATTTCAGCATGGGATAATTGAAAGCAAAAACGTATAAATGTTAATATAAAAACATGCAATGCGGGCAATACAAATCATAGTTATGACAGCAAGAAAAAAAAAACCTTGATGTATAAATTATGGAACACCCATAAATGTGCATAATTCATACATCCATCATAACACAGCTGATAAAAGAGGGGAACAAAAATTGCCATATACTTTAATCTTTTAATCTTCACAAAGAATGAAATAATGATTTACAAAGGTAGATGTATCTGCCCTAGCACCAGCATGGGGCAGATGTCTACAATTGACACTTCCAGAACCTTTGCTTAATATGCAGACATGCTCCTTGCCAGCCTATCTCGGATCCCATTGGGATGAGGAATCTGATTTTTACTGTAGGCTACTGAAATATTCCCAATGACTCACAGAAGGAGTTGAAGGCTGTGGCCCATTTCTAGCGGGCTCAGAGTTTAAAAAACAAAGCTACGTTCCTAAAAAAACCACCCGAACAAAATAAAGCAAAATGTCAATTGTTCATCCAAATAATTGAAAACAATACGTTCCAGAGTAGAAATATTAGACAGAAACACTTGCATCATCTCCTGATCCAGACAAAAGGAGGACTGAAGTTCAGGCACAAAGGAGGGACCTAACCTTAACACAACTCTATCCTGAAAAAAAGCTTCAAGGAAGTGGACATGCTAGCTAGAGAAAATTATTTAACTCTTTTAGTCGAAATTATTACCACATGAAATAGCACCTTCCAAGTCAAAAACTGTAGATGCATAATTTCTAATAGTTCAAAAGGAGAGTGCTATACAGTTTGAAAAAACAGGAACAAGTCTAAACCAGGCACCAACATTTCTAACAAAAGGCAGAGAATAAAAACAAAACCGTCACCTAAGGGCATAAGGATCAAAAGCATAAACTCATCTCCATTGCTCTCTGAAAGTGTTAATCTCCTTCCACTGAAACTTAAGGGGAGCAACTACTAACCCAAAGAATTAGACACTGAAAGGAATGAACAAGGATGGCGTACAAATGGAGTAAGGCAGGGTGCTTAATTTGTATAGGCAAAGATAAGACAATACAATTATATCCGTTACTCTTAATGGGTTAGGGAATATTTTCCAGTGACAGCTCATGTGAAGAAGCATTGGATAAGCCAGTAGGACTCACCTATGCTGGAGCATTTAATCTATGTTGTACAGTAGTGAAGCTGCTGTGCAGCATGGCCAAAAGTTGAAAAAATGAAGCCATGTTGAGTGAATGAGCAACACAGATAACGGAAAGGTAGAGGGTGGGAGAGGAGAAGCAACAAGGACAACAGAAGAGTGGAAGGGAAAAAGTAACATGGACAAGTGTGGGAGGGGAAGAAGCAACACAGACAAAGGGGGTTGGGAAGGGAAGAAGTAACACAGACAAGGAGAGTGAGAGTGGAAGAAGCAACACTAACAAGGACGATAGGGAAAGAAGAAAATAGTACCTCAATCACAGCATTAACAGCGGAAGGACAGTATTCAACATGAAGCCTTCAGTACTTGGTCCAAGCTCCACACAATAAAGGAAGTGAAGCCCGGTCAGTTTGAAGGCAGAAAATAATAGTGACAATTAAGGCAACAAATGGTAAGCAATGGGTTCGCTCCAATCCCCTTGTATGCACATTTCTCACTATTATATCTATATTGCATATGCAAGTAAGATGACAATACAATAATTGACTGGTCATAAACACTAGCCATCATATATATTTTTACTCCTATATTTGTCATTGTAAAGCAGGAAATATTTTAAGGTGCTACTTCTGCCTATATTTAAATAATAGTACATGAATTATTAAACTTTCAATCACATCTGCCGGCAATTAAACAAAAAATAAGGAATTCAAAGACTGCTTTAGGGACGTATGTACTCTTACAATTTTATTTTTTATTTGTGCAGTTCATCAAAATAATATAATTGCTGACATCATATTAACTATACATATTTGTGATACTTTGAAGAACTTGTGACAAGGGGCATGAATAAAGTTTTAAATCCACGGATGGGGCTTAGCATCATGTTATGCTTGTATTAGGTTTCTGAAGCGGTCTACGGACTGTGTGACGCTGATACAAAAATAACAAATACATTAATATTGTGACACATTAAAATATTAATAGAGCATTTAAAATGTAGTTACCTATCACAAATGACAGATCGTTTCCTCACATGAATAGGTTATTTAGTATATGTGTGGTTTGCAGTGACAACATTAACATAAACAAATGAGAATTAAGCTTGGTTTGCACAATTAAATGTTTTAAATGGATAATGCTTTGGTGAAAGAACGAATAAGGGTCGGAGATGGCCTAACTTGCAGGCATATAGGACCAGATGTACGATCCCTTTTAGCAGTCACATACAGGAAATTAGCCTGTTTGCAACCGCTAAAAAGTGTTGTGGGGAACAATACAAGATGGTAACCTATTACCGACTCCCAAAATAGGGTTTGCGAGTCGCTATTAGGAAGGGGCATGCCAAGGGATTCCTTTCCTAATATTGAGTCGCACTGTTATGTACCCCAAATGTGGTTGCAAAACAATCACAGTTACCACCTACTTCAAGTTAGTGGTAAGCTGGCCGCAAATGGGAAGGGGTTACCAGGGGACCCCTTCCCCTTTGAGAATGTATGCGAAAATATTTTTTTAGAGCAGGCAGTGATCCCCCCAAACCACTGCCTGCCCTTAAAAAATGAAAAGAAAACGTTTCATTTTTTTCTTTTAAACGTATCTCGTTTTCCTTAAAGGAAAACAGGCTGCATTCAAAAGAAAAAATAGCTTTATTTAAAAATGCAAACACCGATATGGTGGTCTGCTGTCCCCAGCAGGGCACCATTGATGTTATATGTGAGATTCCTAAGGGGTCGCAAATTGCGACCTGCCTCATTAATAATAATCGGGCAGGTCTCTAGGAATCGCAAACAGTCTGAGACACTGTTGTACACTCCACTTTGCGAATCGCAAATTGCGACATTTTGAGACTTTGCACAATGGAATGATCGAACATCTGGCCCATAGTGTTTTTCCAGCACCTTTCACCCTATTTAACAATGTTGACACATTATTTCCAAAAGTGGATGTGGAGTAAATTATGGACCAGATATATGAAGACTTTTTGCAGTTGCAAAGGGTCCTATTGGCATAATTGGGCTGTTTGCGATCACAAAAATGCCTTTTGGTATGCAGAAAACCCAAATTGCTATTCAGTAACACGTTACAGAATCATGTTACCAAATCACAATTTGGGTTTACAACTACATACCAAATTGGTATTCAGAAAGGCATGGGTATGGCATATATTCCGAATACAGATTTGCAGTGGAGTGTATTAATGTTTTGCAACCAAAATCTGGCCGCAAAACAATAATGTTTTAGCGACTATTGAGGGCACTGATAAGGCATTCGCAAACAAAAGGAGTCCCCCAGGGACCCCTACTCTTGTGAATGTTGAGAAAAACAATTTAAGAGTAGGCAGGCCATGACAACGAATCATAATGGGTCACATTTTGCGACCTACTTCATTAATGTTCCTGAGGTAGGTCACATTGCGACCTACTGCAAGTTTGTTTTATGTCACCTGACCCATTAATACATGGGTCAGTTCACAATAACAGAATGGATTCGGTTAAAGTCAGTGCACAATTTGGGATGACTTTTACCCACTTCATCCTTGTACATCTGGCCCAAAATGATTAACTTTTTCTCTCTTCAGTAGCGCAGGTTCCTCTCAACTCACAATAAATTTTTCATTTCTACTTTCCCCTTAGCCGTGGGCAGGTCAAAGCAATGATTTTTCTTTTATGAACAATTGTTCAATTAAAATAAGTCTAATAACCTTTTTGCAAACTAAAGAATTTGGGCCTCATTACGATGGCGGACAGACTTTAGTCCGTCCACCATCGATACCGATTTGGAAACGGGCGCCTGAGGCAGCCTCCCTACAATCCTAATTACGATGTTACTGTCACCACGGTTGTTGTATTGTGATTAACCAACCATTCCCCCGCCATCATAATATGGCGGGGGAGAAACAGCACTACGATGACGGAGGGCCAGCCACCCACCGGCTGGCGGTGGCGGGCCCTCTGCCATCGTAATGAGCCCCTAAGAGCAACATACAAATAGTTCCCACCACATCGACCTCTGTTGCCAGCCCCTATGGGCACAGAACCATTTAAATCCTTTGTTGTTTGAGGTAAGGGAAGGTCAAGGCTGTGGGACGAAACCTAGGATGCAGTAGAAAACAATAGAGGTTAGAAATTAGGAAAGTCACTTGCAGGGATGGATGATAAGGGATAGAGAAGTGGAAAAAATATATAAAACATAAAGAGAAGTAGAGGAAAGGGGAATGTAGCTGAGCTAAGACAAATGTTTGGGAATTACATAACAAATTGAAATGAAAATCACACAAAATGAAATAAAGAGGGGAAAGGAGGTGTAAAGAAGAAGAAGAGTTTGAAAAAAGGAAAATAAAATGAGAGACAGCAGCAGAAAAAATATGTGAGGGCGAGAGAGGCAGGAGGCGAGGCTATGGCAGGAAATTTTAAAAAATGTCGAAAATAGACTGAATAACAAAATGTGACAACAACAAAAGTGTAAGTCAAATTGAGGATTTCCTTACAATGAGAACAAAAATTTAATTTTCAAAATAGAAGGAAACCCAGAAATACATATATCAAGAGACTGAAGGAGCAATATAATCAGAAATAAATATTCAAATTTTATTTATAACTTTTAAATATCACCTTCTCAAACTGTAAGCAACATTAGTCATCTCGATGAGACTCATGTTATTGACCTTAAAAGGATGAAAACTGAGTTGTTTTTTTTCACTGAGAATGACGTGATTCCAAAATATGGCCACCTATGGAAAGCAGTTAATTGCAATCAGGCCAACATTTGCTATCATATTTTGAGGAGGCCGCTCCTTCTCCTTCCTTGCAGACAAGGCATGGAACACCCTCCCTCTCCACCTTCAACAGACGTCAACACTCTCCACGTTCACAAAGGAACTCAAGACCTATCTTTTCGACTTATAGCCGTGAACACCCAGGAACTCCACCCCCTCCCCCCAGCACCTTGAGCCCTTCTCGGGGAGTAGTTGCGCTTCACAAACCCACGATTGATAGATTGGGTAGTTAGGAGCTAGCAAGTTGTTCCTTTACGCTTCTCCCTACCACACTCATAGAAAGTCTCCTGACACCTTAGGGCCCAAAGACTATATGTAGTTGGTCTGTTGACCCCACTCTTGCTAGTGCCATTGAACACTAGTCATTATCCTATCGTTCTCCAGTGGCTTTGGAACCCAAAAACAGTCAATGGATAATTTCTGACCAATTGCTATGTGGGTACTGCTCAATTACAAATCATTTTCTTGGGCAGTAAAATGAGCAGGTTTAGCAACATGGCCACTGTTGTTCAACTACTACCTACAGTTGAGGCTCAGGCTTTTGTTCCCAAACCTATAAAAGGCACTCTTTTTGGGATATATGCCAGGATTTTGCTTGCCTTTTTAAGTGAACAGTCCTTATGTCAGTTTGCTGTTGACTCTGTACGTAGAATATTTCTGAAGGTAACCCTTATGTTATCCTCTTGTTTATTATGAATTACTGATTTGTAATTTGTGGCCAAGCCAAGTTATTACACAGAACAACCCCCTGGAAGCCAGCATCAGTTCTTCCTCTTGTAAAAAATCCTAATCTTAATATCTTGGATTTCTAACAGGTATCAGCCCATAACTTGGCTTCCATACCCAGCCAAACTGGTAGAAAAAATAATGAATGTTCAACTCTCCTCTTTTATTGAGAATAATCATCTCTTAGACAAATCTAAATTTGGCTAAAATTACAGTACTTAAACAGCTCTGATAACAGCCACGGAAGAAATCAGTGTGTCCCTGGATAGAGGCGGTAGTGTGGTCCTCATCCTATTGGATTTGTCAGCAGCCTTCGAAACTGTCAATCATGAGGTATTGGTTGACTGTATGCGGGACCTCGGGATTGATGATGTGGCACTGGCCCTATTAGTATCCTTTCTCACTGGAGCCGACAAGTGGTGTCGTTGGTGATTTTAATCCAGACCCATACTTTTTACCTTTTGGGGTCCCTCAGGGATCAGCTCTGTCCCCATTTTGTTTAATCTCTATGTCACGCCGCTGGCCACCTTGATAAAACTTTTGTCTTGTCATTGGCTTGATATGCAGAAGACACACAAATCATAGTATTCCCTTGCAAAAAATGATAGCCCATGAATTTCCCAAAAACAGAGGTCATGCTATCCGGCAATAACATGCCCATCTGGTCTCCAGATTGGTGGCCATCTGAACTAGGCTCTCTCCCTACACCAACCTCGAAAGTAAAAAAATGTATGGATAGAACAAGTTAATAAGGTTACTTCCACTTCCTTCTATGCACTTAGAATCAACAAGAAAATAAAAAAGTTTCTTATTAGTCATTGCATCGTGTTCAAGGCACTTTGTTTAGCTTATAAGATCCTGTACAGAAAAGCTCCATTTTATCCGAAGAAAAACTTTGAATGGTACCCCCGGCAGAACCCTCCGCTCCGGTTCTGCACGGTTTATAAAGTTTGCGGCTTTTAAACTTGTCTCATGGGGTGAAAGAAGCTTTTTCAAATCTACGGCTCTACAATTGAACTGTCTTCCGTTTGAACTGAAAACAGCACCATCACTTCTCGTCTTTAGAAACAGCTTAAACATGGCTTTTCAATCAATGACACTGTAGTCACTTAAATCTATGATCCTGATCACCTCATCTTTGTTTTGCACAGCACCAAGATGCCTCCGATAATACGTTGTGCTTTACAAGACATTTCATTCATTCATTTGCCTGATTAACTATCTTTTGTCTTCTGTAGTGATTCTTAAATTTTTAATAAACCTTCATGGTTTGGACTTTGAATCTTGTCCTGTGTAGGTTTCTTTATTTGCCTAGAGAAGCCACCCTTTACTACTCACATGACCTCAATCCATCCAATCGGGCTTTTAGTAATAGTAAAACATGCTTACATCTGTAAATCTGGAGGATTCTACTCATAGAGATGTAGTCAACAGGAGCATGAAGAAGAAGGCCTGTGCAGGCAACTTATTAGCTTTGAGAGCTGCAGCATACATAGGGCCATCCTAATTGAAGGATGTGTGGGTTTTTCAGAGCTGTGAGCCCAAATGAAGCAATGAACAAGATACCTGTTTGATACAGTTTGTGATGATCTAAGGGATTCTGCTTCAGCAACAAGAGGGGCTGTTTTGGCTCCCCGTCATTTGTGGATCAAACACTGGAAGGAAAATAATACTGAAAAATCATCTGTATTGAACAATCCCTTTACGGATGTGAAGCTCTTTGGCAATCAGCTTAATCCGATGTTGGGATAAGCCTTTAAAGACAGAAAACAAGCCTTCCCATACAAAGGGAAAGGCTTTCCTTCATATTTTGCAGGAGCACCGGTTATTCATCGGCAATAAAGGAGAAGGAAATGTTTTCCTAGCTTTTAAACAAACAATACAGTCCTTGTGCATCAGTCTTCTGGTCAGCAGTCACAGCATTCCTGAATTTTGGGAAGCAGTGGATTTACTGGAACTAGTTGTGGGCTGAATCCAAGACTGTTTGGTAGTATGAGAGGCATGCCTATCAGATCCTTAGGTGTTGAATATTGTCTGGTATATCTTCATTATAGATCTCCATGCTTCCAGCATCAAGGTTCATCCCTACTCTTTTTCCCACTCCCATGTGCACGGTAAAATCATATGCCTTATGGTAAGGGATCAGGAGCCTGGCACAGAAACACTGTGTTGTTCCAGTGCTTTCAGCGGAGAAGGGCCAAGAAGTCTATCCGGTTTGTTTTTTAATGAAGAAGACCAGGTGATGACCATCTACATTGGGATCTGAAAGGAAGGAACCTTTGAGTGTCTGTGAATGATATTAAGATGGATTATATGCAAAGAATATTCCTACTGATTCAGCCAGAAGAGTTTATGGCCACACTGGGTCTACAGAATGCCCACCTTCACAAGAGCCTTTAGAATTACCTTTGGTTTGCAGTTCAGAATCAGCATTTTCAGTTCTGTGTTCTCCGAATTGGGCTGAATTAATCAGCATGTCTGTATACAAATAAGTTGGCCTCTTCGGGTAGTCTGTTGCACAATCAGGGCATCATGCTACACGTGTATCAGGACAATTGGTTTATTCAATTTACTTAAAAATGACAAACAGATCTCCATCAGGTCCTTTTCTGCTTCAGGTTCATGTATTTCTCAATTTGGAAGAAATCTAAACTGGTTCCTGTTCAGGATATAGAGTTCATAGGAGGCATGTTGTGGATAGACATAGGTTTGGTGGTTCTTCTCGATCAATGGATTGCCAAGATTCAAAAACCTGCGCCTCCTCTGTTCATTAGGATTTGTCTCAGAGTTAGGTCTCTCTACAGGCCCATGGGGACATAGAGGCTAGAGTGTTGGTAGTTCCATGGTCCAAATTTCATCTGGGTACCTTTGGACATCATCATCTAGCTGCCTGGAGTCCAGCTTCTAGGTTTTGCACATCTCAGAACAGCATGAATCCTTTAATCACAGAGGTGATGTGATGCTGATTGAATACTTCATCTGTGGAAAGAGGCTAATCGGTTTAAACTTGTCTAAAGATAAGCATAACAAATGTCAAGGATATGAGTGGGGAGTCACTCTGGGGAAATCATTGCAGTGAAGTCGTATCTTCAAAACTTGAAAAAGCCAGAGGCAATCAGAAGAGCAATTTTGCGGTTTGCTTCTCAGATACAGGGGTCTGTAGTACTTGTCAGGACAGACAATGTGTCTGCCAAACTGTACATAAACAGGCCGGGGTTGGGGGACTCATTCCAGGAGTCTAACTGTTCTGGGTTTTAATTGGGCCAAACAGCATAGGTTGTGTCTAAGAATAATTCACGTCAAAGGATTGCACAGATCACACACTCAGAAGGGTACACCCAGAACTATTGTTTGAATCCAGTTATTTTTTTTAAAAGAATGCAAGAAGTGGGATAGGCATGAATCTACCCATTTGCCATTAGGGAAAATGCTCTTATTCCAGTGTTCTGTTCTAGTACCAGGTTGAGTGGTGAAGGGAGCTTGGCTGACAGAAGCTCTATCATGTCTGTGGCCTTGAAGGCTTCTCATTCTCCCCCGTCCCTTTCCACCCATTCTAAAAGTTCTGCCAAAGGTCAAGAGAGAGAAGACTCTAATGATTATACTTTTCCTCTTTAGCTCTACATCTCTTTGTTTCCTCTTGTGCATTAGATTGCGAAGTGTCCAGAATGGGTAGTTTCATTCTTCCTTCTCTTCTATCCCCAATTCTTCCCTACTTGCTTGGTGGCTTGGGATCTGAGCATTCAGGCCTTCAGAAGAAGGGACTGTCCCAGAAGTTGGCATTGGTTGTTCAAGCTTCTAGAAAGTCATCAACCAGCTGTCTTACTCTCACCACTGGTCATCATTTAAGAAATACTGCAGTGTGTATAATGTTAACTCTTTAATATGGAATACATTCGACTTTTGAGCGTTTTGCAAGAATAAGGCACAGCCATCACCTTTACCAACTCTCCCACTTCCTATTCTGCAATGGTCCCGATCCTACACGTCCTGCCTCTGCTGCTAGCTGATCACGAAGCAAATCAACACAGTCGTCGCCGAAACGGAAGGTAACCTCCCCCATTACCTGCTACCTGTTTTCACTTGGCTGTTCACGTGTGCTCAGGACTCTTACATTTTTTTTTAATTACTCACACAAGCAATAACTTTCCACTGTGCAATGTATATGTCTCTTATGTTGACATTTAAGAAATTTAGAGTAACACGCCAGAATAACCACAGTGGTGTCATAAAGCAGGTGCCAACTGCCTTACAAAAAAGGACACTTGCACAAAAAAGGATATCTAATAAAAAAATCAGAAACTCACTATACAGGTGTGTGGAAATAAAGAGCAAAATAGTCACAATAAAAACATATGCATCTCACATCATTGGGATAAATGTAATGTAACCTCATGTAGAAATTGCACTAGACAAGATATAACCCTCACCTCATAGATTACTTGGAACATCAATGGCAGTCCTAAATTTGATGCACTCTACATATTCATCCATGTAAATTTCCCATTGTCTAGTGCACGTCCTGAATTGTATAACATTTAATTTTTCACATCTTATTGCAAGGTAAAATGCACATGTGTACATAGTTATCAGTAATCAAGTTGAAACAAACACCTGTAGTAAAAACAATCCTCAAATAATGTCTCAACATCTATTTGTAGGTGCAAGTGTTCACTACTATGTTGAATGTATGCACCGAATTTCATATCACATACCATGTGAACTAGTTTATGCACTTTACATAGTAGACATTTAAAAAGTATGTATTAATGCCAACTATCATGCTAAAGAAAAATAGGTCCTACACATTTTACTCTGAAGTATTGCTAGGAATCAAACAATTGCAAAGGAAAATTAATGCCGGACAAACTTGGGGAAAAGAAAATCTTTCATTTATTCACAATGCGAAAGCTCCAAAATACTATGAAACCAGGCAAAGGCACATGTCAGTCCATAAGTGTCAGCACAGTCTTCTGCACATGTGTGCTTCGAGACTCAGCTTGCCTTGTCCTTGGGATTGGCGGGGGTGGTTTTGTGATGGGTGGCCTTGGGTTCGGGAGGGGGTTGTTTTGGTAGGGCTAGTCTTCATTTTAGAATGGGGCCTTTGCCTTTTTTAGAGGTACCTTTGGGGGACATAGGGGTGGGTATGGTATTTTGAGGTGTGGTTTGGGATATGGAAGGGTGGCTGGGGGGTAGAAGGGGTGGGTGTGCATTTGTGAGGGGTGGGTGTAACAGATTTCAGGGCAAGGGCAAACAGAAGACCTTCACTGGAAAAATGGGCAGGGTGTTCGGGAGGGAGTTTGGTTTGGGAGGTAGAGGGAGTGGAAGTGAGTGTTATGCATGTGTCTGTTGATGGGTGCAGTGTATGTTGATGTGCTGGGATGGTGGATGCGTCTGTGGTAGTGGGTGCAGTGTATGTAGGTGTGCTGGGGTGGTAGATGTGTCTGTGGTGGTGGGGCAGTATATGTGAGTGTGCTGGGGTGGTGGATGTGACTGTGGTGGTGGCTGCAGTGTATGTGGTTGTGCTGGGGATGGTGGATGTTTCGGTGGTGGTGGCTGCAGTGTACGTGGTTGTGCTGGGGTGGTGGATGTATCTATGGTGGTGGCTGCAGCGTATGTGGTTGTGCTAGGGTGGTAGATATGTCTGTGGTGATGGCTGCAGTGTATGTGGTTGTGCTGGGGTTAGGGTGGTGTCTGTGTTTGGATGCATGCCTCATTTTTTATGTTGTTTGTTTTTGTGTGCGGGTGTGCTGCTTGTGTCTGTGTGAGTGTGTGGGTGAAAAGGTGTGAGTGTGCTTGGGACAGACCTGGGAATAGGGAATTTGGATGGGGAAGAGGTGGGAGGTGGGGCACAAGGTGGGGAGGCTGGGGTTAGTGAGAATGCTAGACCTTAATAAGACCTCTGGAGGCCATACATAGCACTGTGAATGCCTTCCAGGTATGATATTATGTGTTTCAATTGGCTGGCAAACCCCTGGATGGCATTCAGTAGTGCAGTCTTGCCTACAGAGATATTCCTGATGGGGAAAATGAATGCCAGGACAGACTTGGGGAAAAGAACATCGTTTATTTATTCACAATGCAAAAACCCCCAACTACTATGAAACCAGGCAAATCTCAGTCCATAAGTGTCAGCACAGTCTTGTGCACATGTGTACTGTGGCACTCAGCTTGCCTTGTCCTTGGGATTGTGAGGGAGGGTGGTTTTGCGATGGGTGGTCTTGGGTTTGGGACGGGGTGGTTTTGGTAGGGCTGGTCTTCATTTTAGAATGAAGCCTTTGCCCTTTTAAGAGGTTCCTTGGGGGGTGGTTATGGTATTTTTTATTTTTTTAACCCCTTGGCCGAAGCGGTAATTCTGCCGCGGCGCTAAGGGGGAGGGGGGCCACGCGGCGCCACCATGCTCGTGACGGAACCACTCCGTCACGAGCCGCGGTAGCACTGTGCTTGTGACGGAATGGATCCCTCATGGCCCCGCCCGCCTAATAGAACCCTCAGCGCAGGCGTGAAATCAGCGCCGAGCCTACGCGACGGCTGGGCCGTGACGGAACCATTCCGTCACCAACACAGCCGCACCATGGCTCGTGACGGAATGGTTTCGTCACGAGCATGCAAGGGGTTAAAGTTACCTTTTTATTAAGCATCAAACAAGTCCAAATACAAAGGGTGATCACCTCGAGGAAACAGGGAGGTGGACAACCAACGGGGATGCAACACAGATAGCCATGATGGGTTCAGCTTAGCATAATCCCCATACCCGCCACTCCCCTGCCGAAAGTGTGTGATGCTAGTTTTGAAAAACATAAACCAGGCCCCCAAAACGAAACCAGGACCCCCCTCCTCTCCCCTCAATCCGGTGGTGACAAAATTATAGGAAAAACAATAAGAAAACAATGCAGCAGAGACAGTCTTGGACCTTGACATAGGAACTAGTGGTGGTGCGTAGTCCAGTCCGCAGTATATCCAGGGGACCTCCGAAGATCAAGGAATGCCGCAAAAAAAAGTCGCTACAGCTGGAACAGGTGCATGGCCTGCACCGTTGGTGGACAAACCACAGAGGGCAGACCTCGAGACAGATAGGACACCAGAGGCCCCCAGCGGAGAACAAAGTCTTCATAGTTAGTTCGAAAAATGTCCGCCAGACGTTCCATGGATACAATCCTCCATAGCCGGGCATGCCACAGCGAAAAACCGGGGGCTCCGCCTTCTTCCAAGCAGCGGCTACTGTGAGTTTGGCCGCTCCCAGACAGGTCCACAGGATAGCCTTATCAGTCTTAGTTTGCTTAGTCAGGAGAGGGTCCCGGATGCCAAGAAGAGCAAAGTCAATAGAGATCGGAATCGGGTAACCCAAAATATCTTTGATGTGGGAAAGAATCTCCTCCCAGAAGGGGCGAATCTTAGGACAATCCCACCATACATGCCTGAAATCCCCCTGGAGCCCGCACCCCCGCCAACATATATCTGAGGTGTCTGGAAAGATACGCCGTAGCTTAGTAGGGTAGAGGTACCACTCATAAAGGAGTTTATAGTGGGATTCTCGAAGGGCTAATGAGCGGTTATGCTTAGCAAAGTATCTCAATACCTGAGACCACTCTCTCTCTGAAATGTCCCTCCCCAAGACCTGCTCCCAAAAAGACATGTAACGCGCTTGTGGGGAATATGCAGTGCTGAGCAACATGGTGTAGATAGGCGAAATAGCCCCCTTCATGGAACCCGCTCTCAGGGCCACAAACTCCTCTATTGCTGTTCGTTCCCTAGTGGCCGCCTCCCGATCAGGGGGAGACAAGACCCAATGATTGAGCTGCGAATAGTAATATTGTTCACTCTGCGGTAACGCAAATTCCTGCCTACATTCCACGAAGGTCAGGACTGCTCCATCACGAAAAAGGTCAGCCACTTTAAGGCAGTCGCCTTTCCTCCAACAATCAAATGGCCCCTCCCGAAGCGCCGGGGGAAAATCTGGATTGAAATGGATGGGCGTGTAAGGGGAGGGAAAAAAGTCCAGCCCGCCGTCCTG
The DNA here is from genome assembly GCF_964261635.1 of Lissotriton helveticus. NCBI lineage: Eukaryota > Metazoa > Chordata > Amphibia > Caudata > Salamandridae > Lissotriton > Lissotriton helveticus. The sequence goes on from NC_136069.1 coordinate 380,152,089, forward strand.
GTAACCTTGTCCCAGGTGATCAACGTCGTACGGGTCGGAGTAATAAGGTAAGCATTGGGGGGCGATCCTTTCTGGGCTTCCACAACACACCCCATATATAACGCCCCAGGGTATGGTATTTTGAGGGGTGGTTTGCGATATGGAAGGGATGGGCTGGGGGTGAAAGGCACAGATGTGCATTTGTGAGGGGTGGGTGTAACAGATTTTAGGGCAAGGGCAAATAGAGCACTTTCACTGGAAAAATGGGTAGGGTGTTCGGGAGGGAGTTTGGTTTGGGAGGTAGAGGGAGTGGAAGTGAGTGTTGTGCATGTGTCTATTGATAGTACAGGTGTTTGTGGGTCTATAGTATGTCATGAACGTTTGGGTGTGTCTTGCTTTCTTGGTGTTGTAGTATGGGTGAGTGTGGGCGTTTCTGTTTTTTTAAGTGTGTGTGCTGTGGAGGCGCTCGGTATGGTCATGGTGAATGTGGCTGTGGTGATGGGTGACGTGTATGTTGATGAGCTGGGATGGTGGATGCGTCTGTGATGGTGGGTGCAGTATATGTAGGTGTGCTGGGGTGGCAGATGTGTCTGTGGTGGTGGAGCAGTGTATGTGAGTGTGCTGGGGTAGTTGCTGTGACTTTGTTGATGGCCGTAGTGCATTTGGTTGTGCTGGGGTTGGTGGATGTGTTGGTGGCTGCAGAGTACGTGTTTGTGCTGAGGTGGTAGATGTATCTGTGGTGGTGGCTGCAGTGTATGCGGTTGTGCTGGGGTGGTAGATATGTCTGTGGTGATGGCTGCATTGTGTGTGGCAGTGCAAGGGTGGTGGATGTGTCTGAGATGGTGGGTGCAGTGTCTGGTTATGCTGGGGTTAGCATGGTGTCTGTGTGTTGGATGCATGCCTCATTTTTTATGTTGTTTGTTTTTGTGTGAGGGTGTGATGCTTGTGTCTGTGTGAGTGTGTGGGTGAAAAGGTGTGAGTGTGCTTGGGACAGACCTGGGAATAGGGAATTTGGATGGGGAAGAGGTGGGAGGTGGGGCACAAGGTGGGGAGGCTGGGGTTAGTGAGAATGCTAGACCTTAATAAGACTTCTGGAGGCCAGACATAGCACTGTGAATGCCTTCCAGGTATAATGCTATTTGTTTCAATTGGCTGTCAAACCCCTAGATGGCATTCAGTAGTGCAGTCTTGCCTACAGAGGTATTCCTGAGGGGGTCAATAGCCTTCTCACTCAAAGCAGCTGGGAGGACAGAGATGCTTGGAGCGGAGACGCCACCCCTTATAGGGGTGCAGGTTTGGTTAACTTTGGGGGTAGCAGGAGGGAGGGTGGAGATGGATCACTGGGCGGCAGACAAGAATGCAGGTGTAACAGATGTAGTAGAGTCTACCACCACTAGGAGGTGCTCGCTGGGGAAGGCCTTTGAAGAAGATGTAGATTTGCTGCTGGCCTCCATTGCACTCCTCTCACTGTCGGCCACTGAGTACCTTAGTGTTTGTACCGGAACCACTGTGGCCAGATGCTTCCCCACCGATGTTGCCAACTTCTCCTACGCCTGCCCATGATGATACTGAAATGACATATACAATAGTGTTAAAGGATCTGTGTTAACAGAACAGATCATGAACTTTGACCACATAATAGTTACAGAGTTTCCAGATTTCACCTGCTACAAGCCTTTGGTTCTACATTAGCATAAGCACATGTATGCAGGCAACATTTTCAGAACACACTTGATCACAGTTATGTCCTTCTCCACAATAGCCCCTATGTTATATATGATATTGTCTCTTATTCATCATTATGTCTCTCCAGGAACTGTTTCAGAACTCAGAATGCTTGGCCTTTGTTGTTCAGAATAGTGAACTCATGTCACCAAAAAGGATATATACCAACAATCCCTTTGTACTGTGTGTTCACCAGGCCATAAAACTCTGCATACTTATCAATTATCAATAAGTAAAATACGAACCAATGTCTGTCAACATATACAGCAATGTTGTACCTATATTAGCATAAACTGAAAGCAGGTTACATTTGTTTGGACATTTCACAATGGTAACACTCAGTTCAAGTCACTAAAGTATATGTCAAGTGTCAAAAAATTATACAGTATTTCTGTACTGTAGCTTACCAATGTATCACATACTATGTACATACCTCTGCTGTTGAAAACAGTCTGAAACTGATATTTGTGGGGATTGACAAATTAATTCTACAACATAATGAAATACAAAGGCCTTGAAACATTTATAATACACCTCAGTACAGAGCAAACGCAACTCCACATTCAACTCCTAAATATCTCTAGTTATTTTAACTTTTTGTATCTTTGTCAAATGGTTTCACTAAATATGTTGGATTTCACTGTAGTCAAAATGTTGTAGAACATCACACTAATCATTACATACAATCATTCATATATGATATTCACTTCAAAGATTGAAATGTGAACCACAATATGCAACATATTACAGCTTAATGCATGTCAACATTTGCCTGAGCCATGAGTTTGCCCTGGTTCTGAGTTTTCCTGATGGGATACTCTTACATATATGTGATGGAATATTCCATCTTCAAAAATACCTTAAAGATTCCCATTTTACTCCATCGTTAATTGTTCATCTGGACATGACAAAGGATATTGAGGAATGGTATTATATATTTGTTTCTCTGTCATCATTGTGTACACATACCTGTCTGTGTTCATCCAAAATGATAAGCTAACTCAATTATTTGGACAAAAGCAGACTGCTTCACTCACACATTTGTGAAGCAGTAACACATGATGCAAATCGGTAACTGTGTAACATGTATGAAACAGTATTTCTGAGGCTGAACACAATTTAGATATGTCTTGATACCAATCTGTAGCCATCAATTCTGAGGTCGCCAGTAATTTCGCATCACATGTTTAGTCTGGTTGTGTATAATCCCAATTTACCTATGTGATGGTTGATACATCCACTGTATCATAAGTGGCGAGTATGCTATATCAACTACAATAGGGCTACCATGACATCATACACATCAGTGAAGGAGCATCATACCTCACACAATAACATCAAACAACATGATGTCAATGTGTAGTTTAGGCAGCCATGTGTCTGCTCAGAACAGTCTATTGGTTGTGGACAGGAATCAGGTGGGATCATAATCAAATGACAGTAGACAGAGCACATCTTCATGCACCATTTACAACACTTACATCTTCAAGCACTCTTCTTAAGCATTGGACATGAGTTACCCTGAATGTTGATTTAAAAAATCCTGGCTATAACAAAATATGGGTCATGTAACGTGTAACTCTGACAAGAACTTACCCCCTTGTTGCTGTTGTTGGGCTCTCAACCACCCATCAAGCTCCGGATAGGCCACCACAAAAATGCAGGTCATAGGGGTGGTCAGGGTGTGGCGCGTGCCCCTCACAAGTTGAGAGGTATTTCCGAGCTGGACTTCCACGATCTTATAGGCCCAGCATCTTAGATCCTTCCATCTCTTGCCGCAATGGACACTGTGCCACTTGTATACCCCCAGGGTCAGCAATTTCTTGGCGATGGTCTTCCATATCTTGCGCATCTGATGGGCACTGACCTGTATGGATACATGAAAGGAAAAAACAAACAATGTTTGTATTGCTGTCACAAAAATTGTCCATCGCTATCAGTAGCATAACTCATAAGTTAGTATACAACATGTGTATTGTCACAGGCTGACCTAAACCAATATCCTCATAAACACTGTAATAGTGACCTGTTGCTCATCCCCATGCCATGTGAAAGACTAAACACACAAATCCAAGCCTTTGACATTATCTAGCCCAGGAGCCCCATTATGATCTGTGATGTGATCTTCTTCTGAACAGTGCGAAAGATTGTGAACTACTGAAGGCTAAAGATTAATAATTATGGCACATTGTATAGTGACAACTGTGAATAAGGGGCCATAAGTTTGAACATGGTATACTTTGAAATGTGATTCAATTGAAAAGAAGTGGCCGCTCAAGAAGTCAGTGAACCCTCCCTTTCAATTATTGCCCATTTAAAAACATCCAGGGGCATATTTTAAGCACACCTCCAATCTTGATAGTTGTACCTCAGTGTTTCATGTGTATGGCCCTGTGACTCAACCCTAGCCTGGCCCATGATTCTGAATGAGCACTGCTCAAGGACAGGCCTTGCTATCTGATGATCATTATGTCACATGAACATCACATTTTCCCAACTTTTACATTACAAGGGTCACCTTGTGCCCATCCAGTAAGTGACCTCGAGGCTGTGTGCTACTCTGAAGGGGTCTGGGTGATACTGGTAGTTATTTGCGGGACTATACACATAGCTAACATCATTTTCTATTGTGTTTTCCACAGTGAATACATTTCCCCAGGTGTAAAGAGTATATAATGTGTTTACCATTTACCATGATGTCATTTGGCTAGATTTCACAAGTACATCAAACATATACATGCATAGATCTCGACATACACAACAATAGGATATGGGGCTTTAAACACACAATGCATATTGATGGTGTTGTTTATTTGACATTGTAGGCTGCTTACAAATCCCTAACATCATTGTCCTATATAATGACCACATTATGCGACACTTAACATCAGCACTTACTACACTTCAGTCTGGAACTCAAAGGGACATTGTAGCCTGTGTAAATGGAAAAGAGACAGTTAGACAGATTCACATATGTATTCCAGACATGTACCTGTCCCTCTGGCGAGCCATAGAGCTGGCCATACCGGTAAAGGTCCTCCTTTGTCAGCAACTCCCGCTCCACTGGCATTAAGGCAGAAGCCCTCTCATCTGCTTGCCCTGGCATTGTTGCTCCCAGAGGTGATAAACTGCAGCAAAAGTGGAGAAGATATTGATAGCAGCAGTGTTTGTAGGCAAATTAGCTTTTATTTCAACTTCTGCTTACATACGAGATCTTCAGTGAAGACGGACACAGCCATTGGCCGTCGTACGTTGCTTTCACTAACGTTAGCCATTGGCTGTCTCAACTGTGGAGTATACCACCCACTATGCTGGCTGCTTCCAAATGTCCAATTGGCAAGGTCAACCAACAGCCATTTTAGATGTTCAAAAGACTGTTTGTGACTCTTAAGTGCGTCACTACCACTCAAAATGGGGTCTAATTTGTTTACATATTTGAACTTCGATTGGACACTCATTAAAAAATATATATATATTTACATGTAGTTTGTTACTGTGCTGAAATACGCTATTAGCGTGGTATTGTTTACACCTACCTTGACGGTATATTTTGGAGGGAAACATAAAAAATTTATTTTTTACACATTTCATCATATTGATATTTATTTTAGGCTATAAATGTAATTTGTAAGGATAATGGACAACAAGCACAACATCTATATTTTGTATAACTACATGACATTAGTGGTAGATAAGAAATATGGTACTATGGAAAAATGTTGAAAATGTGCAATTTTGTTTTCCAATACAGACATAGGAACCCTGGGAGAATGAGGAGACCAAAACCTCAGTTTTTCTGCCCATTTCCAGACCTTGCCACCATGAAGGAAATGCATGTTATGAAGAAGTTTGGATTCAATAAGCAAACAATAGTGGATTTATGTCATCAGCTGGAGTCAGATCTTCAGCCTCACAACAAAAGTCACACATCTATTATACATATCGTCAAACTCTTGGCAGTGCTTCCTTTTGTACTCCATTTTGTGGTCACAGGACCTTTCTAATATACTGTGGCAGTATCTGGTGGAATGTCACAATCAACTTTCAGTGATGTGCTACAAGAAGTACTTTCTTCAATGATGAGACACATCAACAGCTTTATCCAGTTCCCACATTTGCAGGATTAGGCCAAGGTGAAGGGGGACTTGTACAGATTGGGTTTCCTACCACATGTGGTTGGAGCAACTGATGCCCCACCTTTTGCCTTAGTGCCACCACACACCAGGGAACAGAGCTACCGGAATCAGAAACACTTCCATTCAATCAACGTGCAAGTTGCCTGCTTATGGGATTTGTACATCACAAGCATTTATAGACATTTTCCCGGCTCTGCGATTGATTCCTTTGTACTACAGAACAGCATCTTAGCCCTGCAAATGTCACAATTTGGAACTGAGGGAGCCTGGCTTGATGGTCAGTACTTTATTTCATAATCGTGTTGGTGGAATTTCTAGTTGGACAATCTGAATTGTGTTACATTTTTTGCCCTTTTTTTGTCTTCCATCTATGAGACTCAGCTTGTCCCAACCGACCATTGTTGTTGGCGGCACTGAGGAATCGAACAACGCTATGGGAAGTCCGCTTCAATGAGGCCCACGGAAAAATATGTCGGCCAGTGCAGCCGGCTTTCCGGCTCCTAAAGGCCAGATTTTGTTGTCTGGAGAAAACTGGTGAAGCTCTCCTCTACTCAACCGCTAAAGTGTGCTAAATCACCTTGGCCTGCTGCATGCTCCACAACATCGCCCTGCGATGGAACATCCCTTACATTGCAGAGGATGGAGACCACGAAGAGCCACCAAATGAGGTTCCTGAAAAGCCAAATGACGATTATAGTGGTGATGAGAAAGAAGTTGACTTATGTCATTAACAACTTTTAATGAATGTAAGTACATCTGTACAGGTTATCACTTTTACAGTTGAACCAACTATCGATGTGATGATGAGAGAAGCATGTGGTGGTAATTTTTAGGAAGAGAACGTTTAGGGAAATTCAGGACAAAGCTGTTTGTGGTTCAAAGTTTAAACACATTGACAACAGTGTTCAGTTACATTGTGTCTCTCACATTGTTTTGTGGAACTGTGTCCTCCAAAAGGTGACTTTCCATTATGTAATGTTTGATTGGTAATCTTTTTGTTTTGATCTTTTTTAGGTTCGTTCACCATGTCATCTTCATTTGGACATTTCAGAGGTGTGACAATTGCAGATATATGGTGCTGCTTTGAAGTACAACTGAAACTTGGGTTGATCCTGGGAAAGACAGACACAGACTGTGGGTGTACACATCTGGTACTTAGGCAGCGTGTACTGTGATTGAATGGAGGATTTAAAGATTATATTGGACCTATTCTCTGTCGTGTGATGGCAATAAGGCAATATGTGTGCCCTCATTAGCTCAAAGCACGTGTGGCAGAGGAGCCAAATCATGGAAATCCCCCTTCACCTTGGAAAAATCCTCAATTTATGTAATGTGTATGTAGCTGTTGACGTGTCTCATCATTGTAGGACATACCTCTTGTGCCACTGTCACTTGGTTTGACATTCCACCAGATACTGGAACAGTGGATTGGACTGATGCTGTGTGTACAAAATGTAGTACTGCCATGTTTTTGTCTGTTGATGGTATTGATGTGGGATTCCTTATGTGAGCCAGAAGATCTGGATCCAGCTGATGACATGAGTCAATGATAATTTGCCTATTCATTCTGATTGTTTTGGATACATCTCCTGTTCCATATTAGCATGGTCTGGATCTGGAAATGTGAAAACTGGCACTGAATTTTAGCGTCCTGTATGGATTTTCCTGTTAGTAAAATGAAATGTTGTCAGACAAATATTGGTTAAATGGAATAAACACGGTAGTTGATAATTGAATAATATGACATTTTTGGCAGTCATGTTAGGGAACTTGAAATAAACATTATCTACTTGCAAATCATCCGTGGTTTACACAATCTTCTGATTTCTGTCATTAACAAGTTATGATGGAAGACAACAAATGCAGAGTTGAGATATGCAACACCAGTCTTTTGACTTTGTAACTTGTAAATGTATTGTACTAAACATGATAAAATAGGGTGAACATACCAAAAGTAAACCAAAAAGTGAAGAAGTCAGACATTGTGAATGAAACCATAATTGGAGAGCCAAACTGGTTTGAAGCCCAATGTCCAAAAGACTACAGGTATTCGAAAGGCAAATGTGTCCATGCATAGCCACAGAGTGAATGGTAGGCACACAATGGAGGAAATTAGTGTCAAGTTTTCTTGTTGGCGGTGGCATAGGTTTTGCCATCTTAACCTCTTGGTGATTTGCATGGATGTCCCCTGCCGCAGGTGAGAGGGATCTACAGCACGGGCTGGAGGAGCTGTAGGTGGGTCTTCAGGTGGCAGGGCCTCCCTTCCTGTGGCCAATGTAAATGGCTCAGATGTTGTAGGACAGTTTTTTTGTGTCAACACAGTTTGATTTGTGAAACTCATGACATCAATTCAATTGTTTGAGAAGAACAGGTCAACATTTAGAAAACAACACAAACCATTTTCGGAAGAGAGCTTTGAATAGGGATTGATCACTACCTGACACATTACCATATGTTGAAATCTGTTAGACAAGAGAGCATGAGTAATATGACATAGCAATGTTCTTTTTGGAAACAGAAACAGAGCATCATGGTATTTGTAGTCATTTCAAATACAACTTCCCAACACTGGCAAATGGTTAGTGGAACATACCTGTGGAAATTATGCAGAAGAAATGGGCCAGACACTTACAATATGACACACATACGGGTAATGGGTTATTTGGTGTTGTAACACTTACGGGCACCATACCATCAAGTGACATGTAATGGAGATTAACACAAACAATATAACTTATCTGATACTGATAGTTAGAGGTTTCTATGTTATAAAAATATGTTCAGAACACATTAGCAACAGCAAACATCAGAGCAAACAGGACATTAAAGTTCTGTGAGAGTTTGTAAAGTTTAACTTACCAGACTCCACTCCAGCAGGAATTCCTGTTAAGCCTCCGGTATGTAGGATCTACAACACCTTCTCCTTCCAGGGCATTAATGGTATTGGGGGCCTGGGAGAACCATCACCAATCTGTTTGGCCTCCATGTGACAATTGGAGGCCAGGGAACGCACCCTCCTTAGCAGGTCGTTCCACCTCTTCCTAATTTCCCCGTGTGCATAGGTTGTTTCCTACTTGTAAACAACAAGGGTTCCCTGTGAGAACAAATGAAAATCAACCCCTAGGTCAGGGAATAAATCAGTGGAGAAAACTACCTAGGCAGTAATTCTAAAATAATGACAGAGTCATGAAAGGACCAACACTAAGAGTGAACAGTTTCCAAATAGTTACACAATTTTATTACAATCACATAAATCAATAGCTAAAAATATACATTCCATAAAAAATGAATATATATCAACCGTAACATAAAAAATTCTTGGACATAGAAGAGTAAGTTGTGTGTCGACGCGTTTCGGCGACCAGCGCCTTTCTCAAGACAATTTACAACTTTCTGAAAATAAATCAAATCTAGTTTAATTTTTTATCCATTATCAGTCATTACAGTATTATCTTTACATGTGTGTCATTTAATTAAAAACAACTTATATATAAAATGTGTTCTATTTAGACAAGGAAACACTGTTCAAGCAACTTAGGTCCTAAAATAATCAAAACACAATTGATAATCTAAAGAATGACAAAGCATAAACAACATAACATAACCTCTATTATGGCTTTCTTCTATTTAGCTTTTTGCCAGAGTCTATTTATGGCATGAGACACAAATGATACATAATCTGATTATTACATTCCGTAATTTTTGATAAACATTGTATCACAAATAATTATTTCTAAAACATGATAGTTTTAAACTAAATAAATCAATTTGCATATCAAAAAGGAAGAATTCTGCATGCCTACATCTGTCATGGGACATACAAATAGAGCTATAGATTTGATTGGAGAAGACAGGTGCAAAGAAGAATTAGGTAGGGTGAACGAGAATAAATCTGATAGTGCAGTGCTCTATAGTCTATAACAATACTGCCATATATTACTGTTAGGGGCTTGGTAGATTGGAACGCCAGAGATTCTCTGTTCTATCTATTTTATCTGTGATGAGGTAGTTATAAAAAGCTACTCATGCCTCTATTTGCGCTAATTTAATCACCGACAATTTTTAGAAGGTTACACTATAAACAGATCACGTATCTAGTTTCACTTACCTAAAGTTAAAATGGACTTAACACAATGGTAAGGAATTCGACGCTAGTAGGGTTCCATATAATTCTCAGAACCGGAATTCACGTTTCTGATATAAAAATGATTCTGTAATGTTGTTAATAAAGAGAACATTTACTATTACAGGTAAATCACAGATAAAATAGATAGAACAGAGAATCTCTGGCGTTCCAATCTACCAAGCCCCTAACAGTAATATATGGCAGTATTGTTATAGACTATAGAGCACTGCACTATCAGATTTATTCTCGTTCACCCTACCTAATTCTTCTTTGCACCTGTCTTCTCCAATCAAATCTATAGCTCTATTTGTATGTCCCATGACAGATGTAGGCATGCAGAATTCTTCCTTTTGATATGCAAATTGATTTATTTAGTTTAAAACTATCATGTTTTAGAAATAATTATTTGTGATTCAATGTTTATCAAAAATTACGGAATGTAATAATCAGATTATGTATCATTTGTGTCTCATGCCATAAATAGACTCTGGCAAAAAGCTAAATAGAAGAAAGCCATAATAGAGGTTATGTTATGTTGTTTATGCTTTGTCATTCTTTAGATTATCAATTGTGTTTTGATTATTTTAGGACCTAAGTTGCTTGAACAGTGTTTCCTTGTCTAAATAGAACACATTTTATATATAAGTTGTTTTTAATTAAATTACACACATGTAAAGATAATACTGTAATGACTGATAATGGATAAAAAATTAAACTAGATTTGTTTTATTTTCAGAAAGTTGTAAATTGTCTTGAGAAAGGCGCTGGTCGCCGAAACGCGTCGACACACAACTTACTCTTCTATGTCCAAGAATTTTTTATGTTACGGTTGATATATATTCATTTTTTATGGAATGTATATTTTTAGCTATTGATTTATGTGATTGTAATAAAATTGTGTAACTATTTGGAAACTGTTCACTCTTAGTGTTGGTCCTTTCATGACTCTGTCATTATTTTAGAATTACTGCCTAGGTAGTTTTCTCCACTAGGTTGTTTCCTACAGCATTCACTCTGTGGACCACATTAGCTTTTCTGTGATAAGGGTGTATTTTAGACTTGGGCTTCAGACAATTGTGGCTTTATTATTATGATTTTATCCACCATTGGGATCACCTCTGCGACAGGAGGGCGGTAAGACCGCCAAGATTTAAATCAGGCCCAAGGCTGGGATTTATATTAACATATGAGATTTACATCATTTGCCACAATGTGGGGGGGGGGGGTCATGATCATGGCAGAAGGTCTAAGACAATTAGAGCCAAACCCTAATAAAAACAACATACTGTATGTTAGTGATACGCTCATCTTGCTTTCCTGTTGGGACTGGACCCTCGCTGTAGTCATTGTGCTGTTTTGTCAGACTGTGCGCTGCTCCCCCTGAAGCGCTACGCCTCGCGGGTCCCGCTTCGCCGTGCTCGCTCACTGCGGGTGTAGGTGAGAAGGAAGCCCTGCAAGCCTGTTGTGGGTGTGAAGTCTCAGGGCTGTGAGAGATTGGTACAGGGACTCCATTTCCCAGGAGTCCCTGTTGGCCAGACCCGAGACACCTGGGCCGCTCTCCCTGATTGACACGCCCCCACCAGAGCAGCTAAAGACTCTGGATCTCCTTACCGGCGTGGGACCTCATCTTGCTTTCCTGTTGGGACTGCACCCTCGCTGCAGTCATTGTGCTGTTTTGTCAGACTGTGCGCTGCTCCCCCTGAAGCGCTACGCCTCCGCTTCGCCGTGCTCGCTCACTGCGGGTGTAGGTGAGAAAGAAGCCCTGCAAGCCTGTTGTGGGTGTGAAGTCTCAGGGCTGCGAGCGATTGGTACAGGGACTCCATTTCCCAGGAGTCCCTGTTGGCCAGACCCGAGACACCTGGGCCGCTCTCCCTGATTGACACGCCCCCACCAGCGCAGCTAAAGATTCTGGATCTCCTTACCGGCGTGGGACCTCATCTTGCTTTCCTGTTGGGACTGGACCCTCGCTGCAGTCATTGTGCTGTTTTGTCAGACTGTGCGCTGCTCCCCCTGAAGCGCTACGCCTCGCCGTGCTCGCTCACTGAGGGTCTAGGTGGGAAGGAAGCCCTGCAAGCCTGTTCTGGGTGTGAAGTCTCAGGGCTGCGAGCGATTGGTACAGGGACTCCATTTCCCAGGAGTCCCTGTTGGCCAGACCCGAGACACCTGGGCCGCTCTCCCTGATTGACACGCACCCACCAGCGCAGCTAAAGACTCTGGATCTCCTTACCGGCGTGGGACCTCATCTTGCTTTCCTGTTGGGACTGAACCCTCGCTGCAGTCATTGTGCTGTTTTGTCAGACTGTGCGCTGCTCCCCCTGAAGCGCTCCGCTTCGCCGTACTCGCTCACTGCGGGTGTAGGTGAGAAAGAAGCCCTGCAAGCCTGTTGTGGGTGTGAAGTCTCAGGGCTGCGAGCGATTGGTACAGGGACTCCATTTCCCAGGAGTCCCTGTTGGCCAGACCCGAGACACCTGGGCCGCTCTCCCTGATTGACACGCCCCCACCAGCGCAGCTAAAGATTCTGGATCTCCTTACCGGCGTGGGACCTCATCTTGCTTTCCTGTTGGGACTGGACCCTCGCTGCAGTCATTGTGCTGTTTTGTCAGACTGTGCGCTGCACCCCCTGAAGCGCTACGCCTCGCCGTGCTCGCTTACTGAGGGTCTAGGTGGGAAGGAAGCCCTGCAAGCCTGTTCTGGGTGTGAAGTCTCAGGGCTGCGAGCGATTGGTACAGGGACTCCATTTCCCAGGAGTCCCTGTTGGCCAGACCCGAGACACCTGGGCCGCTCTCCCTGATTGACACGCACCCACCAGCGCAGCTAAAGACTCTGGATCTCCTTACCGGCGTGGGACCCCATCTTGCTTTCCTGTTGGGACTGAACCCTCGCTGCAGTCATTGTGCTGTTTTGTCAGACTGTGCGCTGCTCCCCCTGAAGCGCTACGCCTCGCCGTGCTCGCTCAATTGCGGGTGTAGGTGGGAAGGAAGCCCTGCAAGCCTGTTGTGGGTGTGAAGTCTCAGGGCTGCGAGCGATTGGTACAGGGACTCCATTTCCCAGGAGTCCCTGTTGGCCAGACCCGAGACACCTGGGCCGCTCTCCCTGATTGACACGCCCCCATCAACTAATTTCCCTACAACATCAAACCTTGTCACCGCTGCGCGGGAGCGTCCCGGGAGAAGCCCGGGACAAGGGCGGGCCGTCTGTGGCCGTCAGGGGCTGCAGGAGGCTGGGCTGGGGCCCCCTCTGACACTTGACTTATTGCCCCGGACTCTATTATCTAGCTGGGAATATCTGACAGTAAGCTGTACTTTATACGTATTTCACTCCTTTTAAATTGACTAGTTTCGTTACTGGCTGTTTCCTCACACTTGTTAAGGATTGGTTTATAATAATTTATTGTGTATTTATCATTTGCTGTATAGACCGAGAATGTCTACAGTCGTTCCCAACTCTTTACCGTCTAGCGTAGGGGTGTCCATACTTGGGCCGCTAGATAAATACTTCGCCAAGGCCAAAAGAGAGATAGATAAGGAGATTGAATTGGGAGAGAAACGGGCGGAACGCCGTTTCTCCATTGAACTTTTAAAAAATAAGCCAATTATTACGCCACGTAAGGCAGCACCGATCACACTATCTCAAAACATCTTGCCTGTAGATGTAGACGCAGAGTTGGTTAGTACGGAAAATATTCCGCTAATATTCCAAGATAGTTCACTAGTATCACGTGGTGAGGAAATTATTATAGATCCTATTACTAATGAGTTGCCTGCTACATCAAACTCCCTAATAGATCTAGACTCTCCTATACTTATAGACGTTGTCTCTCAGTGCAATAGAAATACATCTTCTCCTGTTCCCAATCCTCTTGTAGAGGCAGCTATGTCACTGGTGACACAACCGCCTATAGCGGTTAGCGCAACCAGCGACAAATTACCAACTAAGAAGGATACAGGAGTATATCGTTCTCCACCTAAAAAAGAAGGAGAAAGGGTGGGCTTAGAAAAGGAGATAAAACCTCATGCATCTCAGCACCCGTAATGGACCCAATACACAAGTCACCTAAGGTAATAGGGACGGATATTTCAACAGGGACTCTAATTGTAAACTCTGAAGCTCTATCAACTAAAGGGCTAATGGAGGCTATTGAATGCCTCCTAAAATCCCATATATTACCACTTACTGAGAGAGTTAAAAGGCTGGGGGAAAAAATGGATCGCATTTTGGCAGCCTCTTATTCTACTGAAAACTCCAAACAAACTAAACTAAGTGTACCCTGCTCCAAAACTAAACACTGTACACAGGACCCACCTAGGCAACAAACGGATACTTCCACACCTAAAAAAACGCTTGCTGACACAAATTTTACCAAATCGGCAGTTACGAAAGACATAAGCAAAGATAAGGTTAAATCAGGTGCCCCTGGTGTCTTTCCTATTAAAAATGAACAAGCAGCGAAGATAAGTCAAAAAACTCGATTAAAAACCAATTTTAGAAATATAGCAGACGTACCCCCAGAATCGTCCAACTATGTCATCATTTTAACAGGAGTTCCGGCCGTGCCAGTAGGAAACACAGAACCTAACACTAGTCTTAAAAATAAAGTTATCCACTGGCTGCGTAATAATAGATCCCTCCCACTACATCTAAATGGAGATATAGTATCAGTGAGACGGTGTAACTGGGTGGGCTTACGCCCAAAAGACATTGAAGGGGATGTGGTCATAGTAAACTTTAGGGATCATAGGGTGGTCACACATATTAGTGACTGGTTCCCAGGGAGAAGTGAGGGCGGAGTATCATCGCGGAATTTGAGCTACTTCTATCCCGAAGCTCTGATGATGCTCCCAAAAAATCCATCAACCGTGCGCAGTTTTGATGCTCCTCAATTACCAAATCAAATTCCACACTTTGCCGTCCCTAGACACTATAATAACAAGTACACCCCTTTTCCCCCAACCTTCCGCTCAAATAGGTATTTTAATCCGTTTGGCAATAATTATCACCCCATAAACCCAAATGAGTACTAGAACATCCACCTACACAATCTATCGAACCCCTCTCTGGGCTAGATGCAAACGAATGACTTATTTCGTCTACCTCTTATGAGGGATTCCTTTGCGAGTACATGATTAAATGTAAGACTTTAGTAGAAGTTGACAATCTTGTACCTGGGACGACCTACTCAGAAAATTCGGGTGGTGAAATGACAAGGGAAGAAATCCTTAGTAGGGGACATTTTACTAACAATTCTGATCTAGGGAAAATAGAATTTAGCAGGTCATTTATCGACCCCGGATCCCCTGAAAAGACCAATGATATCGCTGTGAGAATGGATAATGTGGGGGAGGGGACCACTGAAATTTTTAAAGAAAGTGAGGTGTGCAATAATCTGGGTTTAAATGGAGGGTCTGTAGAGAAATGGTCCATAATATTTTGGAATATTGCTGGCCTTAGGGCCAAATTAGATAACCCAAACTGGCAAAAACTTACTAATAATTGTGATGTAATATGTTTACAAGAAACATGGGCCAAGAAAGAATACCATATGAGTGGTTTTAAAACTGTTTTTATTCCTGCCGTAGGATCTGTACATGGACGTGCGAAAGGGGGATTATGCATGTACATTTCCAATTGCTTTATGTGTAAAAAAATTGAGTTGTATTTTCATAATTGTTTCTACCATATCGTTGGGCTACATATTAACACTAGTTTTTG
Source organism: Lissotriton helveticus (assembly GCF_964261635.1). Taxonomy (NCBI): domain Eukaryota; kingdom Metazoa; phylum Chordata; class Amphibia; order Caudata; family Salamandridae; genus Lissotriton; species Lissotriton helveticus. The sequence goes on from NC_136069.1 coordinate 380,167,764, forward strand.
TATACTGTTAGTAAATCTCTACAATAACATCCCTGTAACAGATATACCTGTGGTGCTTAAAACCCTGAATTCGAAACTCTATAGCATTAAGAACGATTCCCGTAAACAGTTCATTGTCATATGGGGCGGTGACTTTAATTGTGCTCTATGTGACTGATCTGGAACAGGAAATTGTGGATTAACGACGGATAGGAATACCATTTCGTCACATTTTGAGCACTCAATAACGGGGAATGCTCTAAACGAAATTATGTTTAATAATGATCTAGGGTTTTCGAACAAATTATGTAGCACTGAGACCCCCTTCTCTCCAACCTTTAATGGTAGAGGTTTATTTTCTACAATTGATTTTATCCTTATCTCCTCATGTTATAGGGATTGTATTGTTAGTTATAATGTTTTAAAATCTCCCCTAAGCGACCATTTCCCCATCAGGATTGAATTATCTGATCCACAATTAAGTGTGCACAAAAGAGCAAAAGTTTCTTCTGAAAACGTAGAAATTGCCAGGCAAAACGGATACGCTTTAAAATGGACTAGGGTGGTATCCGAAGAGTTTCTTAGTAAACTAATTAATGAGTGTAATATGAGCTTTTCTGTTTGCTTGGACTTGGCATCTGATGATGCAGACATCATAAGTAATTTCAGAGAGATATCTGCCTGCATAAAAAGGGGTCTGTGGGTAAACGCCAAGGAAAATAAGAGCCAAAGGAAAACTAGAGGGTGGTTTAAACCAGCTTGTAGTAAGGCCCACAAGCAACTAAAACTGGCTCTGCATATGCAAGATAGAAATCAGACCCAGATAAGGGCCTTACGTAAAGAATATAAAACCGCACTAAAAGTTCAAAGAGACCTGATGAGGAAGGAAGCATGGGCAGCTATTATTGAGGCCTCAGAATTAAAGGATATGACGGCCTTTTGGAAAGCAGTGAATGCCCCTTTTTTAAAAGACAGTACAAAGGCTCGTATCGAGATAGCTGTTACCGAGGATGAATGGATTAACCATTTTGAAAAACTTTATAGCCCAGCAGCTATCTCTACCGATACATTGAGAGAATCTATGTCTAAGGGGAAGGGCATTGAAGCATTGCAACTTAACTTTTCCTTGAAGGAGGTAATTAAGGGCATAAACTCTAGCCTAGGGGGAAAGGCTCCAGGCCCCGACAGTGTCCCAGTGGACATTTTCAAAAAACATATATCGCTTTGGGCACCACTGCTCACTAGAACTTTTAATGCAGCATGTACAACAGGATTGATTGATGCTTGGTATAAGTCAATCATTATTCCCATTTTTAAAAAGGGGGACAGAGCAAGCTGTGTGTGCTATCGGCCCATATCCTTGCTTGACTCCACTATTAAAATCATTGGCAGAGTAATTTTAGATAGACTGCACGTATGGGCAGGCGAACATAACATCATTAGTGACCTTCAATATGGTTTTCGCGAAGGAGTTGGTACCATCGAACAAGCACTTAACTTATCAATACTGATAGAGAAATACACTAAGGCTAAGGGAGGAAGATTGTTCTTAACCTTCTTAGACTTGACATCTGCTTTTGATTTTGTAAATCATAGCAAATTATGGATAATTTTAACCCGGCTGGGTGTGGAGGCAAATGTCATCAAATTTCTGAGAGAACTGTACAATGGGGCCAGCGCAATGGTCAGATACGGTAAAAACGGGGAGTGTACAAGAGAGTTCAGTGTCGCGAGGGGCGTGAGGCAAGGGTGCGTCCTTGCACCGTTTTTATTTTCCATTTATATAAACAACTTGGAGGAAACTCTGTTACAGGACTGCACTGATATGCCAATTGCCTCAGCCCGCCGTATACCTGCTCTTATTTATGCAGATGACACTGTTCTCATGGCTAGAACCCCGATAGCCATGCAGGCTATGATTACTTCTTTTAGCTCCTTTATGGCCAAATTGGAATTACAAGTAAATTGCACCAAAACTTTCTCTATGAATTGTGGCGGCAATGTGAAACTAAAGTAAAAGACTATGTATATAGGACAGATTCCTCTAGATCATACTCAAACATTCCCATATTTGGGGATATTGTTTGATCGCACTGGCAAATGGAGCAGTGCGATCAAAGCTAGGAATTTATTATTCCCTAAATCCATAATGGCCCTTAGGTCGTTCAGCAAAAAGATGGGTAAAAAGCCAGTTAAAGAGCTTTTATATATATACAAAGCTAGTTGCGTTATGGTGGCATTATATGGGGCAGGAATTTGGGGGGACTCAAATGTCAATAGCCTACAAGTCACTGAAAACGGCTTCTTGCGATATCTTCTAGCTGTTCCAGAGAGTACGTCCAGTTTTAACTGTCACACTGAATTGGGTATTGTCTATTTGGAAGACCTAATTAAGGTGCAACCGATCCTTTTATGGCACCGAGTATGGACTACCGAGAAATGCCACCTAAATCGCCTCATTTTGGGGGATGTACTTAAACTAGATGGTGGGAATAGGATAAAATGGCTGTGCTATATAAAAGCATTCTGTGATAATATCAACCATCCGGAATTCTATACAGACCCTATGTCAATGTCTGATATTACTAGGAAAGCACTTAAACAGCTAAGTCTAAACTTTCTCGAGCATCGAAGAGAACAAATAGAACTGTTAAAAAAGACAGTAATAGCCCACCAATAAAACCAAGGGTTATTCAACCTTATCTAAACCTTCAAATGAAAGATCAAGATAGGTTTCTATTGATCAGATTTAGATTTGGGATACTGTTTAGACTGCTGAGCTTTCCTGTTACAAATGACTGGTCAAAGTAAATTAGTAAATGTCCGTGTGATAACGCCTCGACTCAATCGGACATCCATATTTTATTTTTTTGCAGATTTTATGTCCTATCTAGGAAAAGATGGATTATGCCGATTCTAAAATATATGAACATGAGACAATGTCACCCAGCTTTCCTAGCTATGCAATCTCTGGAGGATATTTTCTCTGTAGCATCTGTATCGGCATTTCTTAAAAGTACTTTTTATTTATGCAAGACTATGATCATGTGAATTTAATTCTTTTAAATCTTGGCCCATGTTAAATTCTGTGTACTCCGATTTTTTAATTGAGATGATGTAATATTCAAAGTGATTTGATGTACTTTTATGGTTATTTATGAAATATAACCGAATAAAGTTTTTTTTTTAATTTGATAAGCTAATACCACAAAGGATCACAAATCCAAATTTAAAGGGGTGGCAGAGTAGAGATTACATCTGAAAGTTCTTGTGAGGAGGTGCACAACATTATTATTCTCTCAAAAATATCATAAACCACAAATGTTGTCAAAAATATTGTGGTGACAAGAATATCATGGTACTGTTTATTAGAGGTAAGAATATTATCAAGTGTTTAAAACTGTTTTTCAAAATACAGTTTTATATATGACTAGCAGCCCGTCCCGACGTTGTCCGGGAGCAATTAGGCTTCAGGGCTCGTGGGTCCCCCGGAGCCTTCCTCCATATATTGTAGTGGCAAGCCTTGAGTTTTTGGAGCGCATTTTCTGGCGTGGAGGTAAAGACTTTGTTGAGGGACATTCAGGCTTTCCCGGGTCTTCACCTGGTGGCGGGGAGGGTCGCGCCATATACAGGAGAGTCAGGTCCACAATAAACAAATAGAAGAACCATCAAAAAGAAAAACATTCCTCCGTTAACACTCCCTTCCAGCCACCTCCATTATACATCATTTCGTTCCCAGGTACTCAGGTGGAATTGCGTGTTAATTACAATAAAAGTCCCCAGTTTTATAGTGGTCCAGTGGCCCACAATTTACTCTATCAGGGTGTAATGTGGGGTTCTCCCTTGAAACTTAGCTAAGTAAGTTCAGTGGGCAAAGTCCTGGAGGACATGTCAACGCAATTCGAACGCGGCCCATGTGGGACAGCACTGGCTGCCAAGTTGGCATAAGATTGCTCCTGACTTGCATTTTTTTCATACATCCTATCATGGTTTCAGTTGCCATCGTGTCCCAGACACGCCAGCGCCATGTGTGCCATCCAGGAGTCATGGTCTGTTTTCTAGATAGCATTTAAAAATGCATACTCATCGTTCATTTCTCTCAGCTATCCTAGCTCGCAGCTCCGCCTCTGCTCTGAGTGCTAGTGCTTCTGCCTCCCGCACAGCAGAGCACGGTTTGAGTCTCCAGGACTTCTTCTGCATTTTGCCTCAGCATCTCGCCGTGTTTTTACCCTCTTTTTTCGTGTGCATTTTATTGTGCTTTTGCTTTGTGCTTCTTGCCTCTTTTCTTTTTTCTTCATTTATTTCACTTATTGTGCTTTTCTTTTTCCCGCTTCCTGCTGCCGCTGCCCCAGTGGCCCCTTCCGCTCCTGCCTCCCAGCTGTTCCTGCCCTCCCCTACCCCTACTTAATGGTGTCTGCTGATTGTGAGCAAAACCCCCTGGGCTCTGCTCTCCTAGCACGCAGCTCTGCCTCTGCTCTGAGTGCTAGTGCCCCTGCCTCCCACACAGTAGAGCATGGTTCGAGTCCCCAGGACTCCTTCTACCTTTTGCCTCAGCATCTTGCTGCATTTTTCCCTCCTTTTTTGTATTTTATTGTGCTTTTGCATTTCACTGTGCTATCGCATTTTATTTTGTTTTTATGCCTCTTTTTTTTTCTTCATTTATTTCACTTATTGTGGCTTTCTTTTTCCCGCTTCCCGCCGCTGCTGCCCCTGCGGCACCTCTCGCACCTACCGCTCAGCTGATCCTGCCCTCCCTCTACCCCAACTCAATGGCAGCTGCTGTGTGGCCGCGCCGCTGGCACACCAAAGGCGCACCAAGGGCAAGCCTGTCTGCGCCTGTCCTTGACCCACCCGCAACCAGGCTAGGAAGCCTGGTCCTCCGACCTGCCAGTGCTATGACTCAGCAACTCTGCACACAGACAACCCCGGAAGAAATAAGAACTGCCAGCTGTCAACACCGAACACCGCCAGTTCTCCTGCAGACACTACAGTCACACCTTCACCCACCACTGATGTCCACTGCCACCACCAATACACTGGACGCCAGCGCACATGAACCCCTGAGCTGCATCCTTGTCAACGTTCGCTCCCTGAACAGACATGCAGTAGAAATCTGGGACCTCCTCAGCACCCTCACACCAGACATCGCCTTCCTGACAGAAACCTGGACCCACACCAGTGCCGCACCTAACATCGCAACCGCCTTCCCTGACAGATACAAGATCCAGGGGAAGGACCGCCCCAACCACCCTGGAGACAGACTTACCATCGTACACAAAAACTCCCTCCGACCCAACACAAACAACTCCACGTCCCCCATGGAACACCAGCATTTCCAGATGTAGATCAACCCCAGAACGCCTCTATGCAGCACCCTTGCCTACAGACCTCCTGGAGCATGCGCCACGATCACCACTACCATCACAGACCTCATCAATCCCCCGCTCCATCGCATCCACGGAGTACGTATTCCTCGGAGACCTGAACTTCCACCTCGACAACCCCAGTAACCTCCAACTCCACCACCCTCCTGTACAACCTCGCTAACATTGGACTTACACAACTTGTCACCATCACTACCCACAAGGCAGGACATACCCTCGACCCCATCTTCGTGGGAGGACACAACTTTCGCTTCAGCCACCCCAGGCAACCCATCTGGACGGACCAACATTACATTCAGTTCTCTGTCTCCAAGCCCACAGCACACAGGCCCTCAACCGCGCACCTCTCCCCACCACTACCAACACCAACGCTGCAGCCAATGCACTCCATAGATAGGTCACCGACTGTGCAGACATTTTCTCCCACTCCGGAACTCCAACAGACAGCGGACCACAAAAGCCACCTGGATCACCACCGACCTCCGAGAATCCAAGCGCACTTGCCAGAGACTCGAGAAAGCTTGGAGGAACAGCAAAACCCCGTAGCATGCTCTGCCTACAAGACTGCCTTGACAGAACACCACCAACTCATGAGAACCACGAATAAGGACTTAATCCAGAACAGAATAATCACCAACTCTGGCAACTCTAAGGAACTCATAAGCGTCATTCAAGAATTCACCGAACCCCCAGGGAATCCTCTGACGTCCCTCACTCCCAGGACCTCTGCAACAAACTTGGCTCCTACTACCATCTCAGGATCAGAAAGCTCTACAGCAACTTTGCAAAGCAGAACCTAGACAGCAACCCTAAACCTCCAACAGACAACGCAACCCAGCCTATCATCAGCGCCTGGACCACTGTCACCACAGAAGACACCGCCAAGCCCATGAGAAGTATACACTCAGGAGCACCCACCGACCCCTGCTCACCCCACATCTTCCACAGAGACCTCTCCTCCATCGCATTTGAACTACAACGTACTATCAACTGCTCCCTCAAAACAGGCACCTTCCCCAACAACTGGAAACTTGCAGAGGTCAAGCCACTCCTCAAGAAGCCCATTGCAGGCTCGAAGGACCTCAAGAACTACCCATACATCTCTTTCCTCCCCTTCGCAGCCAAAGTCAACGAGAAGATAGTCAACAACCAGCTCACTAGCTTCATAGGAACCAACTCGATACTCGATTCCTTCCAATCCGGATTCCGCAGCAACCACAACACTGAGACCACCCTCCTAGATGCCACGGATGACATCTGCACCCTACTGGACCAGCGCCACACAGCAGCCCTCATCCTACTAGACCTCTCAGAAGCCTTCAACACCATCTCCCACCGCACACTAACCGCCAGACTCCATGATGCCGGCATCCAGGGAACCACCCTCGATTGGTTTAGCTCCTTCCGCACCCACCGAACTCAAAGAATCAGACTCCCACCCTTCCTCTCTGAACCCACGGAGGCTAGCTGTGGCGTACCCCAAGGATCCTTACTCAGCCCCATACTCTTCAACATGTACATGGCCCCTCTCGCTACTATTGTCAGAAGATGTGGACTCAGCATAGTATCCTACGCCGACAACACCCAGCTCATCCTCTCCCACACCAACAAACCAGACATCACCAGACACAGATTCCAGGAAGGTATGAAAGACATCACCTCCTGGATGAGCAACAGCTGCCTAAAGCTCAACTCTGAGAAAACGGTCCCCATCCTTGGATCAACCCCCTCAGCATGGGGCAACACCTGGTGGCTCACCACACTCAGCGAAACTCCCACTCCCACAGACCACGCTTGCAACACCAACTTCATACGCGACTCCTCCCTCACCATGCACCGACGGATCATTGCCATAGACTTCACATGCTTCAACACCCTCTGCAAGACCTTCAAATGGATCCCCCCTGAATCCTGAAGTATTGTCACTCATACACTCATAACCAGCAAACTGGACTACAGGAATGCCCTCTACACCGCAATAAACAAATATCTACTTCTCAAACTCCAGACAATCCAGAATACCGCAGCTAGACTTGTCCTTGGCATCCCACGACAACATCACATCACCCAACACCTACGAGAAATCCACTGGCTCCCCGTCAAGCTCCTCACACATGCCTACAAATCCCTCCACAACATCAGACCCAATACCTCAACAAAAGAATCTCCTTCTACACACCCAAGAGAAGCCTACGATACGCCAATCTCACCCTTGCTGAAATCCCTCACACCCGTAGAGCGGGGGGTGATCCTTCTCCAACATCGCAGCCTAGACCTCCTAATCAGCGACAAAGCGGCACCCAATCTCCCCCTCCCCAGCATCTTGAGACCCTCCCGGGTGAGTAGTGTGCTTCATAAATCCCTGATTGATTGATTGATTTCTATCTGCTGTCTTGCTGTGGAAACTGATGCCAATGTCTGTATTCTGTTGCACTTCACCCTGGGAACAAGACAGATTACACCAACAGTGTTGGTGAATGACCATCATGAAAGTGTCAACAGTCTTGATGTTCTTTTGGAACTCTGAAGGATCTCTCTCGCTAAAATGTCTGCCAATTGGACCTATATACCAGTCTAATGCTATGATGAAACACTAGGGGCCATATGGATCAAAAACGAACTCTGCGAATCTCTAATTGCAATGTTTTGCGAATCGCAATTAGAGATTCGCAAAATGCAATGTATGTAGGATTTGCTACAAATTTAGCTAATCCTACATATTCCTTATTTGCAAATTGCAAATTGAGATTCACAAATAAGGAATACCTTCCCATTCATTCCTATGGGCTAGGAGGCCCATAAGAATGAGTGGGAAGACATTCTCAATTTGCGATTAGAAATTAGAGAATAGCAAATACATAATATGGCGCTAATTGTGCCTGCGAGGCACCGCCACCATACTGAGATGCAGTGTGGGTCCGCCAGGCAATCGTAAGGATTGCCTGTGGTGGACTCGCCAGCACACCGCCCACCATTGTTAAATGGCGGGCGGGATTTGTCCACACGATTGCGGTGAATCCACCACTGGCAGGCTACCGGTGGCGGATTCACCACAATCGTAATGACCCCGAATGTCTTTTTCCTACCAAAGGAATGAAAGAGGAAAGAATATGGAGACAGAAAGGATGCTAGAGAAAGGAGGAGTATGAAGCGGAGATGGAACGAATCTGGAGAAAGGGTACAACTGGGGTGAAAGGAAAATAAAGGGGAAAATGGAAACGGCACAATAAAGATAGAATGATCAAAAAGAAAACTAAAGGGGGAGCGTGGCTAGCAGCCAAGCATGGCGGCTGCGTAACAAGAGAGCTCCCGGGGCATTGAGGCTCATTGCATAAATCCGACTAAATTATCCGTGTCAGACCCACCTGAAGAGGCAGAACCCGAGACCTGGGTACAATTGGCGTCAGCTGATCCGACCCCCGTCGAAATCCGACGTCGGGAACTGGTCCGGAAGCGAAGAGGCAAAACGGGCCTACGAACTTTGAAGCAGCACCGGCCTGGAGTGCTTAAGAGCCCGGGCGGAAGTGAGGGCTGGGCGGCAGAGTGAGTCTGCTGATAACCGGCCCACCGGCAGATGGAAGATATGCAACAATTGAGGAGCAGCAGGAGCGTACAGTACAGGTGACACCCCGCGACGCCCCTCCGGTGCTGTGAAGAATACAACAAAGGTACAGATAGCCCCACAACCAGAGAGGCGGTACGGCCTACCGGGGTCCAGAATCATCCCCATGAAGAGCAGCGGCCAATAAGACCAGCGGGGGTGAAAGACAGTGGAGACCCAGCAACGGAGGTGGAACGAGGTCCGCGACCTGGAGGTACCGCCTAGGGAGGAACAACAGCACTCGCACGCACCACGAACGGACAGACCGCCATTACTGCGCCATAGACGGAGCAAAGCTAGGCGATTGAACTGAGACGGTGAGGTGGTAGGGATGGCATCCGCAGTCTGGCGGGGGAAGCATAGGCTGGGGAAGAGCACACCTGCCCCATACTCAGACTTTGGGGTACGCAACAAGCCGCGGTGAAAAATAACACAGCGTACGCACCCCGGCCAGGGCACAAGACGCAACAGACGCACAGTACCGAGGTGCATTATCGCCGCTCACACTCCGGACAGTCATTGCCCGACACAGCGGCATTCAGTCACACAAGGAGGTTGGCAGTGGGGTGTGAAACATCGAACGGAGGCCCAAAGAAGCTGCCGGGGCTAAAACCCACGACAGCCCCTCATACATACTTACCGGAAGTGCGTCCAACCTACAGAGAGAGACCACCCGGGGATAAAGCGCACGGAGAGAAATCGCACTAGTGCAGCCAAAATACGACCAGAGGCCACTGCCCATAATACACAAGTGATCAAGGAGCCTGAAATAGCAGCACGCCGCTTGCGTGAACCGAAGCGTGCAGCAACCCGGAACCCCAGGGCAGTGGAAGGGGGACTAAAGAATGACACCACAAGGAGAACATAGGCGGCCCGCGTCATTGTCAAATGCGGGAGGGGTACAACGACACCCTGAGAGCAGCGGTGTTGGTAGAGAGATCAGCCCCCCGGTGTGCGGGTGCTCACTGAGGCGTCCAGTCGCTGACGGACGGATACACCCTAAGTACGTGGGGTGCCTGCGACAGGGACATACAGCGGATTGCAAGACTCCCCCATGCTGATCTGCCCCCGGAGGGACAACACACTAAAAAACACGGTGCGAGGCAACACAGCGGCCGCAGCGACAGCAGTGCCCCAAGTTCATAGCCACGACCAAGCGAGACGTCGAACATCATGACAGGTAATGGGCCCAAAACCATGTAGACGCAGGAAAAACTTGATAAATACGCCTACGAGAAACACAACCCACCGTCAAATGGAAGCCGCACATCCACAGGCAAGGGGCAGGACACAGATGGAAACAAAAAAGTGACGCTGGAAGACATCATGAAAACTCTCTCAAATGTTCAAACAACGGTGGGGACCATCGCAACTGACGTCAACCTGCTACGTGCTGATTTCCATAAAATGTCAGAGCGGGTGGCGCAAGTAGAAATAGTAGCAAAATCATTGGTGGAGGAGGACACCTCGGAATTGCAGATCGCAATGGAACGCATGGAAGCAGTGACCAAACAACTGCAAGCAAAGCTGGATGAACAGGAGGGGCGCTCCCGAAGGAACAACGTGCGAATCCTAGGTATTCCGGAAACAGAGGGTAAAAGAGCAATGGACCTGTACATCGAAGAACTCATAAAGACTAGACTGCAGCCCAAAGGCCTTTCTCACTTCTTCTCGATAGAAAGAGCGCACAGAGTGCCCGGCGGGGTTCCGAAGCCGGGAGCCGCTCCTAGACCAGTCCTAGCCCGGCTATTCAACTACAGGGACAGGGATGTGATATTACAGGCTGCGAGGGTCTCGCCTCCCATCAAACTCCAGAACTCCACGCTGGCCATCTTCCCAGACTACACGGCGGAGGTGGCCCGGCGCAGGAAAACCTTTTTCGAGGTTAAGAAAGCACTGCGAGCAAAGGAGATACCCTATTCAATGCTATTCCCAGCGAAATTGCGAGTCGTTGCAGACGGGAAGACGTGGTTCTTCGACACACCTGAGATGGCGCTGGACTGGCTCGAGGGCTGGAGACAGGTGGAGGAGCCTCGCCGATCCAGAAGAGGGCAGCAAAACCAACAAGCCGGATCGCAAGTTGAGACGCATTCGGAGGAACCAACACCTCAAGAAAGGTCACCAGAGGCGAGATCGGAAGATGATGAGCGACCGACTGAATAATGACCAACCGCGACTCCGCAAAACTGGACATGACTCATCGCAACAGCCGGGTGAAATGCCCCATAGACTCAGGGTTGGGTGAAGCCGAGTAAGGTGGACTGAGCCAAAGGAGCTCCGGGACTCTTTACCCCCACGAGCAAGTAAGGTGGTTTGGGATGGGTTGAAGCACTCTGCAAAGTTGGGGAGGCGGGCGATGTTATGTCCGTGGCGCAGGGAGGCAGGGAGGGGCGAGGGGAGGGGAAGGGAAGTTACTTAGTTTTAGTTCAAGAACCACATGTTTTGACACACTATATCACGCATTACACACACGGATCCATTTGTAGCAGTAGTTACATGGTACCACTGTTGACAGGTAAACAAGAAAAGTTACTGATGCCACATGATGACTCAGCAATCCCACTCCTCGGCACCTGAGGACGCGACTCGCCAAGTGTCAGTCCCCCCCTCTGCTTGCTCACTTGGAATGTTAGAGGATTGGGCGACAAAATAAAGAGGGGGCTAGTTCTGCAAGCGATTAAACGTCAGAACCCGTCACTAGTGTTATTACAAGAGACGCACCTTATGGGGACAGCATGTCGAGCACTTGACAGACGAGGCTACAAAATGGTGGCGCACTCGGAATTTAACTCGGGATCACGGGGAACTGGTATCCTAGTGAAAAAAACGTCTTCCTTTATTGTTCTCCAACATAAAGTAGACAACCAGGGCCGTTTTGCAGCAGTCCATGGGCAGTGGGAGGGGAGACTTCTGAAGATAGTGTCCGTTTATGTTCCTCCGGCGCTACACTCTATTGCGATGCCGGCATTGGGGGAATTCTTATTAAATCTCCCGGCGGGGGACACAATCATAGGGGGGGACTTCAATGCCATAGTGGACCCGACACTGGACACGCTTCCAGTGCGGAGACACACACAGGGCTCCTCCACATTCCCGGGCTTCCTGGAAGCATTGGGACTGGCGGATGTCTGGAGACATAAGCACCCCACAACTCAACAGTACACCTATTATTCATCAGTACACAATAGTCTATCCCGAATAGATTATTTTCTGCTGCTTGGCGAAGGCATGAATGACGTAGACTCCATAGACATTCTGCCCAGAGGAGTGTCGGATCACTCACCACTAGAGAGAGGACGCGAGCAAGGATATTCCCCATATACCCCAATTTTCTATTGATCCCCAAGATCAAAAAAGACCTCAAGACAGCGACCACACACTACTTTGCCGAAAATGAGGCTTCGGTGGACTCTCCGTCGATCCTGTGGGAGGCCTACAAGACAGTACTTAGAGGGCGTGCAATCGCATCCATCGCGGGACACAAACGGGAATGCCGGCGGGAACTCTCAGAATTAGAACTGGCACTTCATGAGGCACACAGGGCACACATGGCCGATCCCACAGCGGACGCTACACACACACTGAAACTGCGCCAGCAGCAATATCACAATCACCTCAAGTCGCAAGTTAGTGACAACATTTCTAATACAGCTGACAGAGTATATGACATTGGGGACAAGGCGGGGAAAATGCTGGCGTGGCTTGACAAACAGGGGGGAGCAATAGAGGGATACAACAACTCTATACATGCGAGGGACAGCTGCAATCGCACCCTGAGGACATAGTGCATACTCTCGCGGACCACTTTCAGGCAGTCTACTCCCCTGACACAGAAGTCACGTGGCAGGCAGCAGAGGCCGCACTAAATGACGTGGAAGTTGCAACACTGACACCGGAGGCAGTCCAAGAGCTGGAGGCGGATTTGACGATAGAGGAGATACAGCGGGCGATACACATGGTCCATTCAGGGAAAGCTCTGGGCCCCAATGGGATCCCCATAGAGTGGTATAAACTCTTGTCGATACACTTGGCAAACACCTGATGGCGATGTATGTGGAGAGCCTGGCGTCAGCAAAGCTCCCAATAGATCAGCGCACCGCAACGATTGTGGCCATCCCAAAACCCGATAAACAGCCAGCGGAATGCACATCCTATCGCCCGATATCCCTTCTTAATGCGGAGTCAAAAATTCTAGCGAAGCTATTGGCTTATAGTCTTCTGACACACCTCCAACACTTAATACACCCGGATCAATCGGGCTTTATGCCCCACAGAAGCACAGCCCTTAATCTCAGGTGGGTACACGGGGTGCTGGCACGAGCCCCCTCCTTAACAGAGGGCGGCAGTGATTCTATCCCTAGATGCCAAGATGGCCTTCGACATGGTGGAGTGGGAGTATTTATTTGCGGTACTACACCGTATGGGCTTTGGCCCAAAATATATTTCTTGGATCAGACTCCTGTACACAGAACCGGTGGCAGAGGTCGCTGCCAACGGTCACATTTCACACATCTTTCCACTGGCACGGGGTACTCGACAGGGCTGCCCCTTGTCGCCACTCCTTTTTGCCTTGGTCCTGGAACCATTGGCAATACGGATCAGAACAACACCGTTGCTGAGAGGGATCAGGTGGAGGGAGGGATGGGAAGACAGGGTTTCGCTCTACGCGGATGACATGCTGATCTATTTAACGGAACCCGAGAGGGGCATTCCGGCGCTCCTAACTCTATGCGACACACATGGAAGAACATCGGGATACACGCTCAACTGGTCAAAATCAGTGATCTACATCGTGAAGGGACCACAGCCATTGCTCACAGCACACTGTCCACTTCAGCTGACGTTGGGATCCTTTTGATATCTAGGCATACATATCACCGATAATGCCTCGGACTTCTTCAACAAAAATCTGAAACCTCCTCTAGACCGACTCCGTAGCGACGTTAAGCACTGGGCAAACCTGCCATTGACCCTACTCGGACGCGCTGCCCTATATAAAATGATGGCACTCCCGAGATTCCTGTATGCCCTGGAAAACACACCATACCCGATCGCACCGCGCTACTTCCAGCAGGCCGCTGCGATAATTTCCAACTTGATGTGGAGCAACCATCCACCTCGCATTGCATATACTAAGCTAAATAGAAGTTGGTATGAGGGGGGAATTGCCTTATCAAACCTGCAGCTATACTACTGGGCAGCGCAACTTAAAATTGTGAACCAGTGGATACATGCACCAAGGGATGACCCGGCTTACAGAGCTGATTGGGCGCAGCTAGGTACTGATTGCATGTTGTCGACACTTTACAACAGACACCAAGTAGCACAACTGAAGGGGCCAACACGACACACGGTCACAATATGGCATGCGGCGCAGGCAAAGTTAGGATGGGAGGGAAAGATCACTAAACTTACCCCACTATGGGACACAAAAGCGCTAGGGAGCCTGAGACACAGTAAAGGGTTTGGGCAGTGGGATAGCATTGGCATCTCTACAGTGGGAGACCTGTGGGAGAGAGGCACCGTTATCCCGTTTGCGCAGCTCCAGCAACAATATGGTCTAGGTCAGACAGAAACTTATAGGTACGTTCAAATACGACACGCGCTGCTGCAGGCAATACCGGCGGGCACTGATGTCCCGGAGTCCTCGCCACTAGAGGATAGGCTGCTCACTGACTATATGCAGCAGGGCGCGACCTCCCTCACATATAAAAAACTGCTTAATAATTTAACGGACCCGACACTGGCACTGAGAGAGAAATGGGTGGGGGACATCGGAGACATTTATGATTCGGAGTGGAATGAGGCATTGGCATCCCCGAAAGAGGTGGGCATCTCAGCGAAATTTAGACTGGTGTAGCTCAAAATCCTGCACCGCATATACTACACCAGACATATGCTCCAAAAGATTCACAGAGCACCGCACCCATTTTGCTTACGTGGCTGTGGTGAGGAGGGCACACTTTTCCATACTCTGTGGGAATGCCCACTTATAGTGGAATATTGGCGGCAGGTGATGCGCACTATCTCACAGGCACTCAAAATTTCCCTGATACCTGAACCGCGTAAATGTTTATTGAATATCTGGGAGCCGAACGACCTGTCTAGGCATGGCCACATATGGGCCGCACTAGCCATCATGGTGGCCAAAAGGGACATCGCTCAAAAATGGGGCGCATCTGACCTACCCACGGTCTCGCGATGGAGTAAAAACATGGACTTGCTAATGGTCACAGAACGGGCAGTGTATATACTTAGGGCTTGCCCGCGTAAGTGGAATAAAGGGTGGTCAGCATGGAACGTTTACAGAGGGGAGTTGTTTGACCCTTTACCAGGAGAGGATGATTTAGACTTAGACCAAGAGGAGGTCGGGGAATAGAGAAGAGGGGATAGGATACAAGATCTGGGAAGAACACACAGAGATACAGGGCAACACAGACGTGACTCCGGCTGTACATGGGCACGCGTGAGGTTCAGTCAGTGCATAGATACAGAAATTATACCCAGCGGAAAATGTGATGGTTTATCTTGAACTCAGTTATAAGTTCTGTTTACAAAGCATAAAAGATAAAATGTAAGACCTGTACTTTGCTACCTATGACACAGAATGTACTAATGGCAATGCGACTAGGATACGCCGCCAGACCCCAGGGTGTCGGCCTAATGGCTGTGTAACAATGACAAAGGTGGACTACAATAATAACCTGAAACAGCCGGCCCACAGGGTTGTAGGCATTTGACTGTGTTTACGTGATCATGCAACAGGAGAAGAAAATAACAAATGAAAGTAGAGCAAAACAGAAAAAAGCAGGGTGGATGAAATGGAGCAGAAAGACATGGATTGCCAATCCATGTTTCTGATTTCCATTAAATCCCCGTCATAGATCAACAAAAAATTCCATGTGCAAAGATTGTGCATGCTGTAGGGAAAGCAGCCTACACATAAAATCAGCATAATAGAAAATAGTTTGAAACTTAAAGGCTTTAAATGTATCCAGTTCCCCCTCCCTTGGTTATTCAATGCAATAACTGAGTCAGGTGAGGAGCAATGAACTGGTAGCACATAAAACAAACTGCTAAGCGCCAGAGGTGCCATCTATTGAGTTCTACCCTGCACATTAAACCATGCAGGTAGGTGAGTAAAATGTTTTGGGTGATAGCATTTTAAAGTCGTACAAAGCATGGTTGGCAATAATAATGTTGAAAATAAAGTGTTCAAATAAAGACATTTGATCATTATTTTTTAACGCTCACACCATGATATTGCAAGTTCACTGTGCTGTGTAATACATTCCACTGTTTTACATGGCTAGATCTGTGCTGCACAAATACTGGAAATAAAATACGAGTGCACCTGTGCAATGTCAGTGACCTGGCCAAAGAAAGCATAAAAGAGCTGAAGCTGGATCATGAACTCAAAACTGTTCCGAACAGAGGCCTCCATAATACTTTTAGCCCTGGACCTACAAAATCTTTAAAATGGCCATGTTAAAGAGGGATATTTTAATTGGAGCAAAAATCTCCACCACACGTGTTGCGAGGAACCGCACATGTGCTAGCAGCAAATCTGCTAGCACGTGCACTTCTGTTCATTGCCATCAATGTAAAGATGCTGTGTACTCTTGAGTTTTTATTAATGGATGTTGTTCATTCTTTAATTGTTCTCCATTTGCATTACATTTGGAATTCACAAAATGCCCATGAATGCTTATTTGATAGGAAACGGTATTCATAATATAAGTCGGGGCATGGGTAACCTGCTTTATCAAGTGGATGGAAAGAATGTGATGATAATATGACATTCTTATTATTGAGTTACAGTTGGAGGAAACAGAAGAAGTGTTAATGGGGGATATTCAGAGAATTCATCGTGACCCCTTTAGGTTGAACCCGAACCGTTCCAAACCTAGAAAAATGTTGATTAATTTCATGACGTATAATTTGAAAGAGAAAATGTTGGCATCGCTCTTAAAAAGAAGAGTATTTTGGTAGATGGTACAACAGTTGAGGTAAGATCGGATTTGTCACCAGCAACTGCTAATAGGCAATGGGAGCTTGGGAAGCGCATGGAGCCTCTTAGGGCACTGGCGGCTACAGTTCAATTAAAATTCCCGGCTTTCCTAAAGGTCATGTGGCAAAATAAGATGTACTTGTTCCGAGCGGTAGAGGATGTTGATTGTTTTTTGGAGCAATGTCAAGGGAGTAATGTGTAAGTAGAGGTTAAGTATATGTGAATTTAAGCCTGATCTCTGCCAGGTATGTATGTACTGTTAGCAATTTTCTTTTGGGTATATTAGCACTGCCACTGAAGACACCCATAAAGGCCGCGGCCATGGGTATTTTGGTTGGGTTTTTCAGGGGAGGGGGGAGTTAAGGGAGAGGAGGGGGGAGGAGGTACAGGGACTCGGGGTGGATGAGGGTAGGGGGGAGGGAAGAAAAAATAAAAAAATCCTCAGAAGCGTTCTTGGCACTAGGTTATGGGAGGCAGTCGGCTCTGGGTGCTATGATTGGGGCTAAATCTATGGAACTGAGGTTCCTCTCTTGGAACGTGAATGGTTTACAAGTAAAATCCAGGAGACAAATAATTTTGAAATACTTAGAGGATTCTTTGGCCCATATTATAATTTTGCAGGAGTCGCACTTGACTGCTGTGGAAAGTAAGGACATTTTTTCAGCTGAGTGATGGATTGCTCATTCGGTGTATACGCCTCAATTAATAGTCACGAAGGGTGTGGCAGTTTTGATTAGACAGGGGACTAATATTGTAATAGAAGGTAAAGCAGTAGATAGCAGGGGTAGATGGGTGATTGTGAAATTAAAGGTGGCAGGGGAAATGCTGGTTATTATTGGCTATTATGGTCCTAATCAGGATGATGTCAACCCTCTGGATGCGCTGGCTGGTGAGTTATTAGGTTATTCATGGAAAATAATCATGGCAGGAGACTTTAACACGGTGTTCGATTATAAGCTGGATCGCTCGGAAAAGAGTAGAGCTTAGTGAATAGTAAAATGTCAGCTAGAGTCAAGACACTTATGGCGCACCAAGGGTTGTGTGATATTTGGAGATTGAAATCAGGTCAGCAGCTAGGATACACATTTTATAACAAAAACTATAATCATAGATCCCGGATAGATTACTTTTTGATTGACTTGAGATTAAAGGACTGGGCGACTAAGGTTGAACATGTAGGGGTACATCTCTCGGACTATTCAGCGATTTTATTGACGGTAGAATTAGGTGCGGAAGGTTCGGGTTCAGACTGGAGGTTAGATCGAACAATTCTTTTGGATCAGGATAGTCTAACAATTCTCATTGAAGAAATTCAGGTTTTCTTTGAAAAAAATGTAGGCTCAGCCAGGCCAGAGATTGTGTGGGATACCTGCAAAGCTTTTCGGAGAGGTAGACTGGGGCCTTGGGAGCCAAGAAGAGAAGGACATACTATAGTAAGATCTTGGATCTAGAGGTAAAAATCCGCTTATGTGAGGCTAATATTATAAAGCAAGAGTGTAGTGTAACGAATGAAGAGGAACTGCACAAGCCGTTGGAATTGAAATCAGAATTAACGGCAGTCCTGACACAAAGAGTTAGGGAGAAATGGGAAGTGAGTCAGTTGGCCCACTTTAGTTATGGGGAAGGATGCAGCAAACTTCTAGCGTGGAAAGCGAAAAGAGATCAAGTACGTAATCAGATCTAGGAAATAAAAGAGATGGACTCTGGCACCATTATTACTGATAGCAAGGGAATAGCGGAAGCTTTTCATGATTATTTTGTGAAAGTATATAAAGAAGACCTTTTTCCAGAGCACTCAGAGCTGAATGGCTGGTTTCAGTATATGGAGCCACTTTCAGGGGATCTAATGGGGGTTCTAAATCACAAAATATCTCAAGGAGAAGTGGAAAGGGTGATTAAAGCAGGTAAGAGAGGCAAGGCCCGGGGCCGGATGGGCTTCCGGTTGAAGTATATAAAGCTCTGAAAGATGTAATAGCCCCTATTCTGTGTCAACTGTTTAATCAAATATTTCTGGGCATGGCTTCACTGCCAGGTTCATGGGACGAGGCTACAATTACTTTAATACATAAGCCAGGGAAGTCACCTAAATATTTGGACTCTTATAGGCCAATATCGCTTTTGAATTGCGATTATAAACTCTTTTCAAAGATTATGGCTGATAGGTTGAGTAGGGTCATTCCAAAGTTAGTTCACCAGGACCAAAAAGGTTTCATAAAGGGACGGTTTTTGAAAGAATTAACATTCTCACTTATTGGCACCATAGATATGGCCTCAGTTTACAAACTTCCCTTGGCGGTGATTGCCCTTGACGCCGCCAAGGCATTTGATCGGGTCAATTGGGCCTTTTTAAAGGCTTTGGTAGAATATCTTAAGGGAAAAACTTTACTAACTCTCTCTTATCTCTTTATCAATCCCCGACCTCTCGAGTTTTGGTTAATGGATTATTAACCCAGCCTGTCAGGATAATGCGTGGGACGAGGCAAGGGTGTCCACCGTCACCCTTGCTGTACGATTTATATATAGAACCTTTAGCATGTAAGATCAGGAGCTCAGATTAGATCCCTCCCTTTGTGGTAAAAAAAGAAATTGGTTTATATGCAGATGACATCATCATTTATTCTACCAACTTACAACAATCACTCGAGGGTCTTATAGAATTAACCGAAGAATTTGGATCTGTTTCAGGTTATGAAATAAATCAGGATAAGACCGAGATTATGACCTGGAACCTAAAAACTGAAGGGGTAGTTGGTAAAATGGAAATTAGATATTTGGGGGTTAGGATCACGCATAATATTGAGGCGCTCACTGAGGTTAACTTTTTTAAGATAAAAAGAGAAATCTCTGCCACCCTTCGAGGTTGGATGCATCTTCCACTGTCCCTGTTTGGTCGTACTAATCTGATAAAGATGGTGATTCTACAGAAGTTGACCTTTTTGTTTGAAACAATTCCCCTGGTATTCAAGAAAGATTGGCTTGCTAAGTTGCAGAGCGAGATTAGCTCCTTTCTATGGGCGTCAAAAGGGTCCCGTCTATCCTGGAAAAAGTTAAGGAGGAAAGCCAGTAAGGGGGGTCTGGCGGCCCCTGATTTTCAAATTTACGCATGGGCCTTTTTGTAAAAAAATTGTAGGATGTTGTTAGGTACCCCGACCTCGTCGACGATCTGAGAACTTTTTTGTGCAATGCTCAGCACCAATAACTGTAATGAACATGGATTTCTTTATAAGTACGCGGACCCAAAATTTTTTAAGAAGTTCAGACTCAAGGTTTTACGGGATTTGGCGGAGCTTTGGTTCAAAATTAGGAGGCTACTAAAAATTCCATACTTTAGCTATTTGGCTCCGATTTGGGATGCTCCAGGGTCTCCGCTGTGGACAAAAGATGTTCTGGCGCTTCATTAAAGAGGGCGGGTCTTTGTAGGTGGAAAGATTTATTTCCGGATGGTAATTTGATTTCTTGAGGACAATGTCAGCAGGAATGGGGGCAAAGCTTTTCAAAATTCAAATACTTGCAGATTCAGAGTTGGGCTAGTAACACAGACAACCCAGTTGGAGTTCAAAATGACTTTGAAGGGAAACTTTCGTTAGATGGCGCCTTCAAAAAAGAGGTGGCCCTATGGTATTGGCTGATACTGGAATTGGATGACGGTCCCTTCCTGCTTCCTGAGTTTCTATGGGGTGAATGCTTGCCGAAGATCGCGACGGAGGACCAATGGCAAGTAACAATGGCTATGTTGTATAAAATAGTCAAATCTGCAAACTTAAGACGAAATCATTTGTTTACGATCCATAGGGCGTATTGGTCACCCCGCAGACTATCGAAATTTAAAGCTGGTGGTGTTGTGGACTGTCCCAAGTGTAAAAGCCCCAACGAAGATGATCTGCACATGTTTGTGTTCTGTCCGAACATAAGGCAATTCTGGATGGACGTGAGTAGCTGCTTGTCCCAAGCTCTAGATCTGCAGATCGTGGTAAGCCCTGAGCTAGTAATCACTGGGAGACATGATCTGCAAAGTAAGGGCAAGGATGATAATGCCAAACTTATTTTTTATGCCATCCTGTTAGCCCGAAGAGAGCTGTGTAAATTGTGGGTTTCACCAATATCTCCTGTAATATTGGACTGGTTACGAGCTATGAGACACATCGCAAAATTAGATACCTCAGATCAGACAAAGAAAAAGCGAAGATTTTGGGTACCTTTTCTTCTATGTTTTGGGTGAGGGAGCAGGCTTTGAGATAGGAGAAGCTATTTTAACAACATAAATCCAATGATTAAGCCTTCGCCTATCTCGCTGGTAGTCACTTCCTACCCAGGACGAGACTAGAGGATGAGGTGTCGGAACTTGTTGAGAAAGACGTATTTGGCTCGGTGGTCCAAGCGAAGAAGGGAAGTCTGACTCAAGAATAAGTGCGGCACATGCCTCTTTCCTCCTACTGGCATATGATATAAAAAGCCCAAGGGCGGTTTTCTCGGTTAGTTATGGGTGGCGAAAAGGCAAATGAGGATTAAAGAAAAAAAAAAGAAAAAAATATCCTTAAAATGGCCATGTTAAAGAGGGATATTTTAATTGGAGCAAACATCTCCACCACACGTGTTGCGAGGAACCGCACATGTGCTAGCAGCAAATCTGCTAGCACATGCACTTCTGTTCATTGCCATCAACGTAAAGATGCTGTGTACTCTTGAGTTTTTATTAATGGATGTTGTTCATTCTTTAATTGTTCTCCATTTGCATTACATTTGTAATTCACAAAATGCCCATGAATGCTTATTTGATAGGCAACGGTATTCATAATATAAGTCGAGGCATGGGTAACCTGCTTTATCAAGTGGATGGGAAGAATGTGATGATAATATGACATTCTTATTATTGAGTGTCAAAGGAAAAAATTTGTTCACGGTCAGTCAAAACTAAACTCCTTCCGAACACAGCTATGCAGTAATTTTTGTTACTTTGAGTTTTCTAGGGTGGACTAGATGTAGAATAGGTATTAGGGACAAGTCAGCAATGAATGGAAAAATAATACATACAGCAAAAATAGTGGCAATGGATACGAGATGAGTTTGACCACATTTTGTTATTGCTTGCTACGCGAGTGCTTTATTTTGATCGCTGATACCTTGAATCTAATTACAGACGCTGCAGTGGGGGTAGACAGTGTGTGTAAACAACAGGAGAGAGGATGTCAGAGCCAACTAGGGAACCAAGTTCGTGTCTCAGCGTCGGCTGAACACCTGTGTAGTGTAGTTCCTATTTCCCTATTAGGCTCGGCACATTAGAATAATATACACTATAGGTTTGGCATAGGACTGAGGTCAGTATGCCACTATCAAGTATATTAAACTTAATTACTTTGTGTGCCAGCTAACTCAGGGGCCACTAGAAACTCCTTGTAAACTAGAAGGGAGTAATTTCTGTCAAACGCATAAGCATGAAAACTTTATTTCCCTTTAGAATCGGAACACTTTCAGAATCGTGCAAACAATAGATAACAGTTTCACTCAGCTAATCGTGCATGCTTAGTTTCTTCAGAGTTAGAAAGAAAGAATAGACGGGCGTTTCAATAAAAAGGATTTATTGAACAGTCTTATTTCTCGTGTAAGAGATATGAGCTGTTACAATCATAAGACAGTATGCGAGAAATATTATGTACAGAGTAAGAAGTAGGAAGAAATAATACTGCACTAGCATTATCTTTTAGCTTAGACACATATATTTATATACATAAATAACATACGCTAAAAATGTGAGTACTCATAAGATGCGTTCTCTAACTAGTTCTACCCAAGTGTACCTAAGTGTAGTGCAAGCTAAGAAGTAGGTGCTATAGGCTATAGTATGGTAGGCTATAGTTTGTATGCTACGCTTGTATGTCGAGTTTGTATGCCAAGTTTGATGCCAAGTTTGTATACCAAGAATCCCTCTAGGTTCTAGTCAGCTCCATACCTTGAGAATGAGAGATGTGGGAATCGCTTTCCGGGTCTCGAACTCTAACACCCCACGAAGGGAGTGAGAACAATGGAATACAACACCTGGTGATCCTTGGCAAATGAATTAATCTCCCAATGCCTAAAAAAATGTATATTTCTGGCACTCATGTAAGTGCACTCTGATACCTTTGGGTTTGCAGTAGATAAAACTGCAAAAAAAACATGGGAGGGGGGAAACTTGAAAGCAATTGAGCAGGGGTTTGCCGGGGACATGGAGGAAAGAGCAACACTGGGCGGCGGAGACAGCTCACAAAAATAGAGGAGGAAGAGGCACAGGGATGAGAAGAGAAACTATATTGATATCCATTACGAATAGAACATGGCAGACAAAAAATATGGCACTACTTCTGCCTCAAGACACCTTACTTGCCATTTGAGTTTCTCCCAATTAAGCTCCTGTGAAAGGATGTACAGCCCAAGTGCAGGCGGACAGCTGCAACACCTAATTATTTTACCCATAGGGTGCAGCGCTTTGTTCAACAGACGCGATGCCACTTACTTTTCGGTTTGTCTTGCAGAGGTCCATGTGAGGCTGCATGAGCAGGAAAGGTGCAAGTTTAAACAGCACATGTGAAAAGTACTCCTAAAGGGAAAATAAAGCAACAAGGGTGGAAAGTAACGGCAGAAAAGTAAAGTGACAGGCAGGGCGGGAGAGGCAAGGGAGGGTGTGTAACTAATGGAGCAGGATGTTAAATAAGGCTGGGCAGGCACCTCTGCAGCAGGAAACTATCATGCAAAGCATGCCCAGACAGGAAGAGGGGCCATTGTGAGCTAAGAAGGAGTGTTGCATCTGATCAATGGAAACTATTAGTACACTCTATGGAAGTGTGGCTGACCAAAGTAAACCATTATTGAAATCGCCACAGGGCGGAACAGTCATAGAAAGGAGGGACCAACACTGACAAACACCAATAGCAAGCCAGCAATTCGGAATGCCACAGGTAATAACCAATGGCAATAGGTGGGTGTGCGAAATACCCACTGAAAAGAATACAACAGGTCGAGGCTCGACCTAAAAAGGGCTGGATAGAGGTTACGGAAGGCCTGGAACAAAGCTAAGAAAGCTTCAGATACATTGCCTAAATCTGTGCAGCAACTCAGTCGTCAGACCGTACAACAGCAGGATCAAACTTTATTGGGTATAGAGAACTTCCCTGGACATAAACAAACAACCCATATGATTCTCCAACCTAGTTCTCAGGTATTGAGTCTCCCAAAATTTGTTGATAAAGAGATGGCAAGTAACAGCAAGGTTTGTCATCCACAAACTTTCACTGAATCAACTATAAATAACATGGTAGTGTCTGTATCACCTGGTAGTTCTATTCAGAGAACTTATGGGTCAATGTTGGTTAATGGAAATTATCATGTAGCTAATCAGATATCAGTTTACCCTAAAGGACATAGCAATAGCTTTTTATCCAGCCGCCCGTCCTCTGGTATTGAAACCTGCATACCTACAGTGATTACGCCGGAAAATCATTCTTTTAATGCTTTAAAATTAGCATTTCATCCCTTATACGAATGAAGAGGAATACATGATAGTTTAAAGTGGGGTTCAATTCTAAAACGTATCTCTACTATTCCTGAATTAAGGTTCAATAAGTCTATAGACCTTTTATCTGCTCAATTTAAACAAGTTCACCTAAATGTAGCCAGTGAATCTACTAATACTACCTGGTCTACTAATGAAATAGCAAATACAATTCTTCAATTCAGTTTGTATTTTATAGAGTGGGGTATTGAGATTAAGAAACCCAACCCTATAAAATATCCCTCTATATTGAAAGTAGTAGTTCCAAAAACCGCACAAAAAGGTGATTGTTAAAAGTCAACTCCATTACTTAGATGTGTGACTGGTCCACTGAATAACCCAGTTAATATCACAGCCATTTCAGTTACAAATACTGTAAAAGTGGTTTTCACCTGTGAATTGTTAACTAAAAATAAAATGTCATCCGAAGATTGTTGGTGGCTCCCAGCAACCCTTACAAATATGTCACCTGGTTGTGGGGACTGAACTTTGAATAATACTAATGGAAATGATAAACAATTGAAAATATGTTCCTGGAATGTCCATGGTCTAGCTCACTTGTTGGTTGACCCTGACACACTTTTCTTTTTAAAAGCTTTTGAAATTCTGATGTTTCGGGAAATATTGAGAGAACAAGATACTCCATTGCTTTTAAAGAATTTAATGTTTCAGCTATGCACACTACTAATCAAGGTTGTGCAAAGGGTGGTCTTTCACTATATATTACGATAGTGTAAAGACAGAAGCAATAGACTTGCAGTTGGCATGCATTCAAGGTGTTTTATTACAGTTTGATTTTTATCTGATGATAATATTGAATCTCTACCCGAGTACAAGGAAAAGTAATAAAACTACCCAGTTGTTTACTTTGTGGGATATTTTAAAATCGCAAGTACTACGATACCCAATGGCCGGTTTAATCATCTCTGGTGATTTTAACATACATTTGGTTGCACTAAAATGTATATATATTGGCCAAGCATTGGTCCTGCTAGGATGTGTTGTGATACTTTACAGCAGCTTGGCTTAATTATGCTAAATCAATCATCTTTGTGTAAATTAAAGAAAGTTCCAACTTTTAAACAGTTGAAATATGGATACATTATTGACTATATATTTACATCAGATAACTTGGGCCCAAATAGTTGAATACAAGGTAATTCCAAGAGTAGAAAGTGATCATAACCCTCAGACATTAACTTTATATCTGCCAATATGCAGTAACCATAAAGCCACAGCGCTTCAACACACATCACATTCGACATATACAGGGCCGGACTGGGACCCAAAACCGGCCCTGACAAAGTGCTTGGCCAGCCCCCCAGGTTTACCAGGGCTGGTTTTCTGCCGATTTCGTTACAGCGGCCGAAATTGCAGCTATGCAGCAAAAACGGCCCTGTAACCAAATCGGCCCCCAGGGGCCCAAAACTGGCCCCCAGCTATTGCGGCCCACCGGGGAAATGCCCAGTGCCCGCTATGGCCAGTCCTGCCCTGGATATATAATTTGAAAAGGATGGTTTGGCATTTGGAAAAATAAACAGAAATATTGAAGTTTGCTTAACTTTTGATCAATCATAGTGCTCTAGGTTCGCTAGGAGGAGGAATGATGATGGCCAAGGTGAATTAGATCATTTCATGACTGGTGGAATAATTTGCCACACGGAATCCAGCAACAGTGGATCCCTTGAAACCCTTAAAAAGTTGTATTCATATAAGTTTATTTAAATTGAAACAGTCACTTAAGGGGGCTTCCAGGTACTTTTTATCTATCGATACTGGCCATCTTATCACTGTTTCAAAGAAAAGTTGAGGTCACTGAGAAAGTTGTATAGACAGGAAGTCTGGCTGGTGAAATTACAATACCAAGCAGCGCCATGGCATAGGTTATTAAACGCTACTAAATTCAATAATGCTGAAGCATTTTGTGAGGTCACTAATGAATAGGAAAGAGGAGGGGACAGGGCCTATAGTGTCAACATTATGGAGGAGGTATGGGTAAGGTTTATTGCTAACCTGTATGGCCCAAGTGTTGCTAACACAAGTTGTTCAGACCTGAGGTACCGTTATATGAAATGTAGTAAGGCAACCGCAGTGATAGGGAGCAGCTCAACTCCGGCACCATACTTGGAATTTTTAAGCAATAAAGAAATAACTAATCTTTTGCACCGGATTAGATTGAATGGAGCTCCCAGCCCAAATGGACTCCCTAATGCTATATTTAGTGCCAACATTGATATGTGGTACAAAAGGGGGTGGTGATGGGCGGAGCATCTGAACCAATCAAACACTCACACCCAGTCAAAAGATCTGGGTTTGATCCATCACCGTTCTTTAGCCCACTCTGCCACCCCAGTTCAGACATGGCTATATGCAAATCAGTCTGACCCTGTGCCTCATGAGAAAAGTCCAGCCCGAACTGCCAAGCCATGCCTTCCCTGAACCGGAAACAAGCTTCCGAGGACCGGTTTCTGGCATTCCAGCCGTCTTCAGCCCGGCTTGCTTGAATCTAGTGGAAAGTGAGCAAGGGACTCACGTCTGAGCAAACCCTGCCACACTTATGGCGGCCAAAGCGGTACAAAAGGCGGTGGTGATGGACGGAGCATCTGAACCAATCAAACACTCACATCCAGTCAAAAGACCTGGGTTTGATCAATCACCGTTCTTTAGCCCACTCTGCCACCCAAGTTCAGACATGGCTATATGCAAATCAGTCTGACCCTGTGCCTCATGGGAACAGTCCAGCCCGAACTGCCAAGCCATGCCTTCCCTGGACCGGAAACAAGCTTCCGAGGACCGGTTTCTGGCATTCCAGCCGTCTTCAGCCCGGCTTGCTTGAATCCAGTGGCAAAGTGAGCAAGGGACTCACGTCTGAGCATACCCTGCCATACGTATGGCGGCCAAAGCGGTACAAAAGGGGGTGGTGATGGACGGAGCATCTGAACCAATCAAACACTCACACCCCGTCAGAAGATCTGGGTTTGATCCATCACCGTTCTTTAGCCCCCTCTGCCACCCCAGTTCAGACATGGCTATATGCAAATCAGTCTGACCCTGTGCCTCATGGGAACAGTCCAGCCCGAACTGCCAAGCCATGCCTTCCCTGGACCGGAAAAAAGCTTCGAAGGACCGGTTTCTGGCATTCCATCCGTCTTCAGCCCGGCTTGCTTGAATCCAGTGGCAAAGTGAGCAAGGGACTCACGTCTGAGCATACCCTGCCACACTTATGGCGGCCAAAGCGGTACAAAAGGGGGTGGTGATGGACGGAGCATCTGAACCAATCAAACACTCACACCCAGTCAAAAGATCTGGGTTTGATCCATCACCGTTCTTTAGCCCACTCTGCCACCCCAGTTCAGACATGGCTATATGCAAATCAGTCTGACCCTGTGCCTCATGGGAACAGTCCAGCCCAAACTGCCAAGCCATGCCTTCCCTGGACCGGAAACAAGCTTCCGAGGACCGGTTTCTGGCATTCCAGCCGTCTTCAGCCCGGCTTGCTTGAATCCAGTGGCAAAGTGAGCAAGGGACTCACGTCTGAGCATACCCTGCCACACTTATGGCGGCCAAAGCGGTACAAAAGGGGATGGTGATGGACGGAGCATCTGAACTAATCAAACACTCACACCCAGTCAAAAGATCTGGGTTTGATCCATCACCGTTCTTTAGCCCACTCTGCCACCCCAGTTCAGACATGGATATATGCAAATCAGTCTGACCCTGTGCCTCATGGGAACAGTCCAGCCCGAACTGCCAAGCCATGCCTTCCCTGGACCCAAAACACGCTTCCGAGGACCGGTTTCTGGCATTCCAGCCGTCTTCAGCCGGGCTTGCTTGAATCCAGTGGCAAAGTGAGCAAGGGACTCACGTCTGAGCATACCCTGCCACACCTATGGCGGCCAAAGCGGTACAAAAGGGGGTGGTGATGGACGGAGCATCTGAACTAATCAAACACTCATACCCAGTCAAAAGATCTGGGTTTGATCCATCACCGTTCTTTTGCCCACTTTGCCACCCCAGTTCAGACATGGCTATATGCAAATCAGTCTGACCCTGTGCCTCATGGAAACAGTCCAGCCCGAACTGCCAAGCCATGCCTTCCCTGGACCGGAAAAAAGCTTCCGAGGACCGGTTTCTGGCATTCCAGCCGTCTTCAGCCCGGCTAGCTTGAATCCAGTGGCAAAGTGAGCAAGGGACTCACGTCTGAGCATACCCTGCCACACTTATGGCGGCCAAAGCGGTACAAAAGGGGGTGGTGATGGACGGAGCATCTGAACCATTCAAAGACTCACACCCAGTCAAAAGACCTGGGTTTGATCCATCACCGTTCTTTAGCCCACTCTGCCACACCAGTTCAGACATGGCTATATGCAAATCAGTCTGACCCTGTGCCTCATGGGAACAGTCCAGCCCGAACTGCCAAGCCATGCCTACCCTGGACCAGAAACAAGCTTCCGAGGACCGGTTTCTGGCATTCCAGCCATCTTCAGCCCGGCTTGCTTGAATCCAGTGGCAAAGTGAGCAAGGGACTCACGTCTGATTATACCCTGCCACACTTATGGCGGCCAAAGCGGTACAAAAGGGGGTGGTGATGGACGGAGCATCTGAACCAATCAAACACTCACACCCAGTCAAAAGATCTGGGTTTGATCCATCACCGTTCTTTAGCCCACTCTGCCACCCCAGTTCAGACATGGCTATATGCAAATCAGTCTGACCCTGTGCCTCATGGGAACAGTCCAGCCCGAACTGCCAAGCCATGCCTTCCCCGGACCGGAAAA
Source organism: Lissotriton helveticus (assembly GCF_964261635.1). Lineage (NCBI taxonomy): Eukaryota > Metazoa > Chordata > Amphibia > Caudata > Salamandridae > Lissotriton > Lissotriton helveticus. Next base: position 380,197,042 of record NC_136069.1, read on the forward strand.
AAGCTTCCGAGGACCGGTTTCTGGCATTCCAGCCGTCTTCAGCCCGGCTTGCTTGAATCCAGTGGCAAAGTGAGCAAGGGACTCACGTCTGAGCATACCCAGCCACACTTATGGTGGCCAAAGCGGTACAAAAGGGGGTGGTGATGGACGGAGCATCTGAACCAATCAAACACTCACACCCAGTCAAAAGATCTAGGTTTGATCCATCACCGTTCTTTAGCCCCCTCTGCCACCCCAGTTCAGACATGGCTATATGCAAATCAGTCTGACCCTGTGCCTCATGGTAACAGTCAAGCCCGAACTGCCAAGCCATGCCTTCCCTGGACCGGAAACAAGCTTCCGAGGACCTGTTTCTGGCATTCCAGCCGTCTTCAGCCCGGCTTGCTTGAATCCAGTGGCAAAGTGAGCAAGGGACTCACGTCTGAGCATACCCTGCCACACTTATGGCGGCCAAAGCGGTACAAAAGGGGGTGGTGATGGACGGAGCATCTGAACCAATCAAACACTCACACCCAGTCAAAAGATCTGGGTTTGATCCATCACCGTTCTTTAGCCCACTCTGCCACCCCAGTTCAGACATGGCTATATGCAAATCAGTCTGACCCTCTGCCTCATGGGAACAGTCCAGCCGAACTGCCAAGCCATGCCTTCCCTGGACCGGAAACAAGCTTTCGAGGACCGGTTTCTGGCATTCCAGCCGTCTTCAGCCCGGCTTGCTTGAATCCAGTGGAAAAGTGAGCAAGGGACTTACGTCTGAGCATACCCTGCCACACTTATGGCGGCCAAAGCGGTACAAAAGGGGGTGGTGATGGACGGAGCATCTGAACCAATCAAACACTGACACCCAGTCAAAAGATCTGGGTTTGATCCATCACCTTTCTTTAGCCCACTCTGCCACCCCAGTTCAGACATGGCTATATGCAAATCAGTCTGACCCTGTGCCTCATGGGAACAGTCCAGCCCGAACTGACAAGCCATGCCTTCCCCGGACCGGAAACAAGCTTCCGAGGACCGGTTTCTGGCATTCCAGCCGTCTTCAGCCCGGCTTGCTTGAATCCAGTGGCAAAGTGAGCAAGGGACTCACGTCTGAGCATACCCTGCCACACTTATGGTGGCCAAAGCGGTACAAAAGGGGGTGGTGATGGACGGAGCATCTGAACCAATCAAACACTCACACCCAGTCAAAAGATCTGGGTTTGATCCATCACCGTTCTTTAGCCCCCTCTGCCACCCCAGTTCAGACATGGCTATATGCAAATCAGTCTGACCCTGTGCCTCATGGGAACAGTCCAGCCCGAACTGCCAAGCCATGCCTTCCCTGGACCGGAAACAAGCTTCCGAGGACCTGTTTCTGGCATTCCAGCCGTCTTCAGCCTGGCTTGCTTGAATCCAGTGGCAAAGTGAGCAAGGGACTCACGTCTGAGCATACCCTGCCACACTGATGGCGGCCAAAGCGGTACAAAAGGGGGTGGTGATGGACAGAGCATCTGAACCAATCAAACACTCACACCCAGTCAAAAGATCTGGGTTTGATCCATCACCGTTCTTTAGCCCACTCTGCCACCCAAGTTCAGACATGGCTATATGCAAATCAGTCTGACCCTCTGCCTCATGGGAACAGTCCAGCCGAACTGCCAAGCCATGCCTTCCCTGGACCGGAAAAAAGCTTCGAAGGACCGGTTTCTGGCATTCCATCCGTCTTCAGCCCGGCTTGCTTGAATCCAGTGGCAAAGTGAGCAAGGGACTCGCGTCTGAGCATACCCTGCCACACTTATGGCGGCCAAAGCGGTACAAAAGGGGGTGGTGATGGACGGAGCATCTGAACCAATCAAACACTCACACCCAGTCAAAAGATCTGGGTTTGATCCATCACCGTTCTTTAGCCCACTCTGCCACCCAAGTTCAGACATGGCTATATGCAAATCAGTCTGACCCTGTGCCTCATGGGAACAGTCCAGCCCGAACTGCCAAGCCATGCCTTCCCTGGACCGGAAACAAGCTTCCGAGGACCGGTTTTTGGCATTCCAGCCGTCTTCAGCCCGGCTTGCTTGAATCCAGTGGCAAAGTGAGCAAGGGACTCACGTCTGAGCATACCCTGCCATACTTATGGCGGCCAAAGCGGTACAAAAGGGGGTGGTGATGGACGGAGCATCTGAACCAATCAAACACTCACACCCCGTCAGAAGATCTGGGTTTGATCCATCACCGTTCTTTAGCCCACTCTGCCACCCCAGTTCAGACATGGCTATATGCAAATCAGTCTGACCCTGTGCCGCATGGGAACAGTCCAGCCCGAACTGCCAAGCCATGCCTTCCCTGGACCGGAAAAAAGCTTCGAAGGACCGGTTTCTGGCATTCCATCCGTCTTCAGCCCGGCTTGCTTGAATCCAGTGGCAAAGTGAGCAAGGGACTCACGTCTGAGCATACCCTGCCAAACTAATGGCGGTCAAAGCGGTACAAAAGGGGGTGTTGATGGACGGAGCATCTGAACCAATCAAACACTCACACCCAGTAAAAAGATCTGGGTTTGATCCATCACCGTTCTTTAGCCCACTCTGCCACCGAAGTTCAGACATGGCTGTATGCAAATCAGTCTGACCCTGTGCCTCATGGGAACAGTCCAGCCCGAACTGCCAAGCCATGCCTTCCCTGGACCGGAAAAAAGCTTCGAAGGACCGGTTGCTGGCATTCCATCCGTCTTCAGCCCGGCTTGCTTGAATCCAGTGGCAAAGTGAGCAAGGGACTCACGTCTGAGCATACCCTGCCACACTTATGGCGGCCAAAGCTATACAAAAGGGGGTGTTGATGGACGGAGCATCTGAACCAATCAAACACTCACACCCAGTCAAAAGATCTGGGTTTGATCCATCACCGTTCTTTAGCCCACTCTGCCACCCCAGTTCAGACATGGCTATATGCAAATCAGTCTGACCCTCTGCCTCATGGGAACAGTCCAGCCGAACTGCCAAGCCATGCCTTCCCTGGACCGGAAACAAGCTTTCGAGGACCGGTTTCTGGCATTCCAGCCGTCTTCAGCCCGGCTTGCTTGAATCCAGTGGAAAAGTGAGCAAGGGACTTACGTCTGAGCATACCCTGCCACACTTATGGCGGCCAAAGCGGTACAAAAGGGGGTGGTGATGGACGGAGCATCTGAACCAATCAAACACTGACACCCAGTCAAAAGATCTGGGTTTGATCCATCACCTTTCTTTAGCCCACTCTGCCACCCCAGTTCAGACATGGCTATATGCAAATCAGTCTGACCCTGTGCCTCATGGGAACAGTCCAGCCCGAACTGACAAGCCATGCCTTCCCCGGACCGGAAACAAGCTTCCGAGGACCGGTTTCTGGCATTCCAGCCGTCTTCAGCCCGGCTTGCTTGAATCCAGTGGCAAAGTGAGCAAGGGACTCACGTCTGAGCATACCCTGCCACACTTATGGTGGCCAAAGCGGTACAAAAGGGGGTGGTGATGGACGGAGCATCTGAACCAATCAAACACTCACACCCAGTCAAAAGATCTGGGTTTGATCCATCACCGTTCTTTAGCCCCCTCTGCCACCCCAGTTCAGACATGGCTATATGCAAATCAGTCTGACCCTGTGCCTCATGGGAACAGTCCAGCCCGAACTGCCAAGCCATGCCTTCCCTGGACCGGAAACAAGCTTCCGAGGACCTGTTTCTGGCATTCCAGCCGTCTTCAGCCTGGCTTGCTTGAATCCAGTGGCAAAGTGAGCAAGGGACTCACGTCTGAGCATACCCTGCCACACTGATGGCGGCCAAAGCGGTACAAAAGGGGGTGGTGATGGACAGAGCATCTGAACCAATCAAACACTCACACCCAGTCAAAAGATCTGGGTTTGATCCATCACCGTTCTTTAGCCCACTCTGCCACCCCAGTTCAGACATGGCTATATGCAAATCAGTCTGACCCTCTGCCTCATGGGAACAGTCCAGCCGAACTGCCAAGCCATGCCTTCCCTGGACCGGAAACAAGCTTCCGAGGACCTGTTTCTGGCATTCCAGCCGTCTTCAGCCTGGCTTGCTTGAATCCAGTGGCAAAGTGAGCAAGGGACTCACGTCTGAGCATACCCTGCCACACTTATGGCGGCCAAAGCTATACAAAAGGGGGTGTTGATGGACGGAGCATCTGAACCAATCAAACACTCACACCCAGTCAAAAGATCTGGGTTTGATCCATCACCGTTCTTTAGCCCACTCTGCCACCCCAGTTCAGACATTGCTATATGCAAATCAGTCTGACCCTGTGCCTCATGGGAACAGTCCAGCCCAAACTTCCAAGCCATGCCTTCCCTGGACCGGAAACAAGCTTCCGAGGACCGGTTTCTGGCATTCCAGCCGTCTTCAGCCCGGCTTGCTTGAATCCAGTGGCAAAGTGAGCAAGGGACTCACGTCTGAGCATACCCTGCCACACCTATGGCGGCCAAAGCGGTACAAAAGGGGGTGGTGATGGACGGAGCATCTGAACCAATCAAACACTTATACCCAGTCAAAAGATCTGGGTTTGATCCATCACCGTTCTTTAGCCCACTTTGCCACCCCAGTTCAGACATGGCTATATGCAAATCAGGCTGACCCTGTGCCTCATGGAAACAGTCCAGCCCGAACTGCCAAGCCATGCCTTCCCTGGACCGGAAACAAGCTTCCGAGGACCTGTTTCTGGCATTCCAGCCGTCTTCAGCCTGGCTTGCTTGAATCCAGTGGCAAAGTGAGCAAGGGACTCACGTCTGATTATACCCTGCCCCACTTATGGCGGCCAAAGCGGTACAAAAGGGGGTGGTGATGGACGGAGCATCTGAACCAATCAAACACTCACACCCAGTCAAAAGATCTGGGTTTGATCCATCACCGTTCTTTAGCCCACTCTGCCACCCCAGTTCAGACATGGCTATATGCAAATCAGTCTGACCCTGTGCCTCATGGGAACAGTCCAGCCCGAACTGCCAAGCCATGCCTTCCCCGGACCGGAAACAAGCTTCCGAGGACCGGTTTCTGGCATTCCAGCCGTCTTCAGCCCGGCTTGCTTGAATCCAGTGGCAAAGTGAGCAAGGGACTCACGTCTGAGCATACCCAGCCACACTTATGGTGGCCAAAGCGGTACAAAAGGGGGTGGTGATGGACGGAGCATCTGAACCAATCAAACACTCACACCCAGTCAAAAGATCTGGGTTTGATCCATCACCGTTCTTTAGCCCACTCTGCCACCCCAGTTCAGACATGGCTATATGCAAATCAGTCTGACCCTCTGCCTCATGGGAACAGTCCAGCCGAACTGCCAAGCCATGCCTTCCCTGGACCGGAAAAAAGTTTTGAAGGACCGGTTTCTGGCATTCCATACGTCTTCAGCCCGGCTTGCTTGAATCCAGTGGCAAAGTGAGCAAGGGACTCGCGTCTGAGCATACCCTGCCACACTTATGGCGGCCAAAGCGGTACAAAAGGGGGTGGTGATGGACGGAGCATCTGAACCAATCAAACACTCACACCCAGTCAAAAGATCTGGGTTTGATCCATCACCGTTCTTTAGCCCACTCTGCCACCCAAGTTCAGACATGGCTATATGCAAATCAGTCTGACCCTGTGCCTCATGGGAACAGTCCAGCCCGAACTGCCAAGCCATGCCTTCCCTGGACCGGAAACAAGCTTCCGAGGACCGGTTTCTGGCATTCCAGCCGTCTTCAGCCCGGCTTGCTTGAATCCAGTGGCAAAGTGAGCAAGGGACTCACGTCTGAGCATACCCTGCCATACTTATGGCGGCCAAAGCGGTACAAAAAGGGGGTGGTGATGGACGGAGCATCTGAACCAATCAAACACTCACACCCAGTCAAAAGATCTGGGTTTGATCCATCACCGTTCTTTAGCCCACTCTGCCACCCCAGTTCAGACATGGCTATATCCAAATCAGTCTGACCCTGTGCCTCATGGGAACAGTCCAGCCCGAACTGCCAAGCCATGCCTTCCCCGGACCGGAAACAAGCTTCCGAGGACCGGTTTCTGGCATTCCAGCCGTCTTCAGCCCGGCTTGCTTGAATCCAGTGGCAAAGTGAGCAAGGGACTCACGTCTGAGCATACCCAGCCACACTTATGGTGGCCAAAGCGGTACAAAAGGGGGTGGTGATGGACGGAGCATCTGAACCAATCAAACACTCACACCCAGTCAAAAGATCTGGGTTTGATCCATCACCGTTCTTTAGCCCACTCTGCCACCCCAGTTCAGACATGGCTATATGCAAATCAGTCTGACCCTCTGCCTCATGGGAACAGTCCAGCCGAACTGCCAAGCCATGCCTTCCCTGGACCGGAAAAAAGCTTTGAAGGACCGGTTTCTGGCATTCCATCCGTCTTCAGCCCGGATTGCTTGAATCCAGTGGCAAAGTGAGCAAGGGACTCGCGTCTGAGCATACCCTGCCACACTTATGGCGGCCAAAGCGGTACAAAAGGGGGTGGTGATGGACGGAGCATCTGAACCAATCAAACACTCACACCCAGTCAAAAGATCTGGGTTTGATCCATCACCGTTCTTTAGCCCACTCTGCCACCCAAGTTCAGACACGGCTATATGCAAATCAGTCTGACCCTGTGCCTCATGGGAACAGTCCAGCCCGAACTGCCAAGCCATGCCTTCCCTGGACCGGAAACAAGCTTCCGAGGACCGGTTTCTGGCATTCCAGCCGTCTTCAGCCCGGCTTGCTTGAATCCAGTGGCAAAGTGAGCAAGGGACTCACGTCTGAGCATACCCTGCCATACTTATGGCGGCCAAAGCGGTACAAAAAGGGGGTGGTGATGGACGGAGCATCTGAACCAATCAAACACTCACACCCCGTCAGAAGATCTGGGTTTGATCCATCACCGTTCTTTAGCCCACTCTGCCACCCCAGTTCAGACATGGCTATATGCAAATCAGTCTGACCCTGTGCCGCATGGGAACAGTCCAGCCCGAACTGCCAAGCCATGCCTTCCCTGGACCGGAAAAAAGCTTCGAAGGACCGGTTTCTGGCATTCCATCCGTCTTCAGCCCGGCTTGCTTGAATCCAGTGGCAAAGTGAGCAAGGGACTCACGTCTGAGCATACCCTGCCACACTTATGGCGGCCAAAGCGGTACAAAAGGGGGTGGTGATGGACGGAGCATCTGAACCAATCAAACACTCACACCCAGTCAAAAGATCTGGGTTTGATCCATCACCGTTCTTTAGCCCACTCTGCCACCGAAGTTCAGACATGGCTATATGCAAATCAGTCTGACCCTGTGCCTCATGGGAACAGTCCAGCCCGAACTGCCAAGCCATGCCTTCCCTGGACCGGAAAAAAGCTTCGAAGGACCGGTTTCTGGCATTCAATCCGTCTTCAGCCCGGCTTGCTTGAATCCAGTGGCAAAGTGAGCAAGGGACTCACGTCTGAGCATACCCTGCCACACTTATGGCGGCCAAAGCTATACAAAAGGGGGTGTTGATGGACGGAGCATCTGAACCAATCAAACACTCACACCCAGTCAAAAGATCTGGGTTTGATCCATCACCGTTCTTTAGCCCACTCTGCCACCCCAGTTCAGACATTGCTATATGCAAATCAGTCTGACCCTGTGCCTCATGGGAACAGTCCAGCCCAAACTTCCAAGCCATGCCTTCCCTGGACCGGAAACAAGCTTCCGAGGACCTGTTTCTGGCATTCCAGCCGTCTTCAGCCCGGCTTGCTTGAATCCAGTGGCAAAGTGAGCAAGGGACTCACGTCTGAGCATACCCTGCCACACCTATGGCGGCCAAAGCGGTACAAAAGGGGGTGGTGATGGACGGAGCATCTGAACCAATCAAACACTCATACCCAGTCAAAAGATCTGGGTTTGATCCATCACCGTTCTTTAGCCCACTTTGCCACCCCAGTTCAGACATGGCTATATGCAAATCAGGCTGACCCTGTGCCTCATGGAAACAGTCCAGCCCGAACTGCCAAGCCATGCCTTCCCTGGACCGGAAACAAGCTTTCGAGGACCGGTTTCTGGCATTCCAGCCGTCTTCAGCCCGGCTTGCTTGAATCCAGTGGCAAAGTGAGCAAGGGACTCACGTCTGAGCATACCCAGCCACACTTATGGTGGCCAAAGCGGTACAAAAGGGGGTGGTGATGGACGGAGCATCTGAACCAATCAAACACTCACACCCAGTCAAAAGATCTGGGTTTGATCATCACCGTTCTTTAGCCCACTCTGCCACCCCAGTTCAGACATGGCTATATGCAAATCAGTCTGACCCTCTGCCGCATGGGAACAGTCCAGCCGAACTGCCAAGCCATGCCTTCCCTGGACCGGAAAAAAGCTTCGAAGGACCGGTTTCTGGCATTCCATCCGTCTTCAGCCCGGCTTGCTTGAGTCCAGTGGCAAAGTGAGCAAGGGACTCGTGTCTGAGCATACCCTGCCACACTTATGGCGGCCAAAGCGGTACAAAAGGGGGTGGTGATGGACGGAGCATCTGAACCAATCAAACACTCACACCCAGTCAAAAGATCTGGGTTTGATCCATCACCGTTCTTTAGCCCACTCTGCCACCCAAGTTCAGACATGGCTATATGCAAATCAGTCTGACCCTGTGCCTCATGGGAACAGTCCAGCCCGAACTGCCAAGCCATGCCTTCCCTGGACCGGAAAAAAGCTTCGAAGGACCGGTTTCTGGCATTCCATCCGTCTTCAGCCCGGCTTGCTTGAATCCAGTGGCAAAGTGAGCAAGGGACTCACGTCTGAGCATACCCTGCCACACTTATGGCGGCCAAAGCCGTACAAAAGGGGGTGGTGATGGACGGAGCATCTGAACCAATGAAACACTCACACCCAGTCAAAAGATCTGGGTTTGATCCATCACCGTTCTTTAGCCCACTCTGCCACCGAAGTTCAGACATGGCTATATGCAAATCAGTCTGACCCTGTGCCTCATGGGAACAGTCCAGCCCGAACTGCCAAGTCATGCCTTCCCTGGACCGGAAAAAAGCTTCGAAGGACCGGTTTCTGGCATTCCATCCGTCTTCAGCCCGGCTTGCTTGAATCCAGTGGCAAAGTGAGCAAGGGACTCACGTCTGAGCATACCCTGCCACACTTATGGCGGCCAAAGCTATACAAAAGGGGGTGTTGATGGACGGAGCATCTGAACCAATCAAACACTCACACCCAGTCAAAAGATCTGGGTTTGATCCATCACCGTTCTTTAGCCCACTCTGCCACCCCAGTTCAGACATTGCTATATGCAAATCAGTCTGACCCTGTGCCTCATGGGAACAGTCCAGCCCAAACTTCCAAGCCATGCCTTCCCTGGACCGGAAACAAGCTTCCGAGGACCGGTTTCTGGCATTCCAGCCGTCTTCAGCCCGGCTTGCTTGAATCCAGTGGCAAAGTGAGCAAGGGACTCACGTCTGAGCATACCCTGCCACACCTATGGCGGCCAAAGCGGTACAAAAGGGGGTGGTGATGGACGGAGCATCTGAACCAATCAAACACTCATACCCAGTCAAAAGATCTGGGTTTGATCCATCACCGTTCTTTAGCCCACTTTGCCACCCCAGTTCAGACATGGCTATATGCAAATCAGGCTGACCCTGTGCCTCATGGAAACAGTCCAGCCCGAACTGCCAAGCCATGCCTTCCCTGGACCGGAAACAAGCTTCCGAGGACCTGTTTCTGGCATTCCAGCCGTCTTCAGCCTGGCTTGCTTGAATCCAGTGGCAAAGTGAGCAAGGGACTCACGTCTGATTATACCCTGCCCCACTTATGGCGGCCAAAGCGGTACAAAAGGGGGTGGTGATGGACGGAGCATCTGAACCAATCAAACACTCACACCCAGTCAAAAGATCTGGGTTTGATCCATCACCGTTCTTTAGCCCCCTCTGCCACCCCAGTTCAGACATGGCTATATGCAAATCAGTCTGACCCTGTGCCTCATGGGAACAGTCCAGCCCGAACTGCCAAGCCATGCCTTCCCTGGACCGGAAACAAGCTTCCGAGGACCTGTTTCTGGCATTCCAGACGTCTTCAGCCTGGCTTGCTTGAATCCAGTGGCAAAGTGAGCAAGGGACTCACGTCTGAGCATACCCTGCCACACTTATGGCGGCCAAAGCGGTACAAAAGGGGGTGGTGATGGACGGAGCATCTGAACCAATCAAACACTCACACCCAGTCAAAAGATCTGGGTTTGATCCATCACCGTTCTTTAGCCCACTCTGCCACCCCAGTTCAGACATGGCTATATGCAAATCAGTCTGACCCTCTGCCTCATGGGAACAGTCCAGCCGAACTGCCAAGCCATGCCTTCCCTGGACCGGAAACAAGCTTCCGAGGACCGATTTCTGGCATTCCAGCCGTCTTTAGCCCGGCTTGCTTGAATCCAGTGGAAAAGTGAGCAAGGGACTCGCGTCTGAGCATACCCTGCCACACTTATGGCGGCCAAAGCGGTACAAAAGGGGGTGGTGATGGACGGAGCATCTGAACCAATCAAACACTCACACCCAGTCAAAAGATCTGGGTTTGATCCATCACCGTTCTTTAGCCCACTCTGCCACCCCAGTTCAGACATGGCTATATGCAAATCAGTCTGACCCTGTGCCTCATGGGAACAGTCCAGCCCCAACTGCCAAGCCATACCTTCCCTGGACCGGAAACAAGCTTCCGAGGACCGGTTTCTGGTATTCCAGCCGACTTCAGCCCGGCTTGCTTGAATCCAGTGGCAAAGTGAGCAAGGGACTCACGTCTGAGCATACCCTGCCACACTTATGGCGGCCAAAGCGGTACCCGTGCTCTCCATGCCACTGGAATCAAGCTATCCAAGCTGATGAGGGCTGAAAGCCCGAAACCGTTCCTTGGATGCTTGTTTCCAGTCCAGGGAGGACCTGGCTTGGCAGTTCGGGCTGGACTGTTCCCATGGGGTACAGGGTCAAGACTGATTTGCATATGGCTGGGTTCAAACTGGAAAGGCATGGTGAGCAAAAAAACGATGGATTTAGGCCAAGATCTCTGTACTGGGGTGAATGTATTACATTGTTCTGCATTCTGTCCATCACCTGTTGTTTTTGCATTTGTCACCCCGAGTGGGACGGGTATGCTCAGACGTGAGTCCCGTGCTCTCCATGCCACTGGAATCAAGCTATCCAGGCTGATGAGGGTTGAAAGCCCGAAACCGTTCCTTGGATGCTTGTTTCCAGTCCAGGGAGGACCTGGCTTGGCAGTTCGGGCTGGACTGTTCCCATGGGGCACAGGGTCAAGACTGATTTGCATATGGCTGGGTTCAAACTGGAAAGGCATGGTGAGCAAAAAAACGATGGATTTAGGCCCAGATCTCTGTACTGGGGTGAATGTATGACATTGTTCTGCATTCTGTCCATCACCTGTTGTTTCAACATTGATATGTGAGCCGAGGTGTTGACTTCCGTGTAGAATAAGGTATTAGCATTGAATAATTTTCCAAAATTGTGGCAAGGAAGAAAAGTGGCCCACAAACAATCCTTGAAACTATTGGTTAATTGCTTTAACTACTGTAGAAGCTAAGGTTTTTGCCTCCCGATTATTGATAGATTTGGAAGATTGGGCAACATCACACAAAATAATTCCAATTAACCAGTGGGGATTTCGTAAGGGCTAATCTACAATTACTAATTTACCGACCGATACTTTATTGGCAGAGTGGGCTGTTTTAAAAAAACAAACGTATATATTTGTTTTACAGACTTAAAAGCTGCATTTGATTCTGCACCCTGATTATCATTATGGCAAAAACCTGCAGAGTGAGGTATTCCCCAAAAGCTGCTGGGTGCTATAATACTTTTGTATACAAATACTTGGGTGATGGTCTTAGTTTGTCTCGGAACATTAAAACTAGTAATGGTCTTGAACAAGGTTGTGTACTTGCGCCCTGCCTTTTTATTCTTTTATGTCAGATTTGTTGAAGTACTTTGAAACTGTTAATGCACACCCTCCTAAACTTGCTAACGTCCATCTTAAATATCTTCAATATGCTGATGACACGATTTTGTTGAGCCAAACTCATATAGGTTAACAACAATTAATTACTGCATTCGATGATTACATTTTAGCTAATGGTTTGGAGCTGAATGTTAAGAAAACAAAATTATGGAAATAGGCCCAGTGAAGTTTAAGACTCGATCCTGGATAATGAGAGGTGGGCCAAATGAGGTTGTGAAGACATATAAATACTTTTTTTTAAACATTATTTACCGTTTTGTCACAATTCTTCAAAACAAACACAATTGATCACTGACATTGTTACATTGGGAATTATTACAAAAGTGTAAGGCTATGATAGTCCTTTCCACAATATTCTCCTACAGAAGCAAGAGCGTTAAAAGTGTGCAAGAATAGTCGCGATGGCATGCATGTTGCAGTCATAGATTGTCTCTAGGTGCCCACCATGTGTCCTTCTCGCCAACTGCTCCATCCAGGCATAGATAAACATACAAGAAAGTATCTCTCAAGTAAACTCTAGTAGGCGGTAGTGAAATGGGTAAGTGCGGTGCAAGAGTCTTCATCCCACCTCTGCCGAACAATGCCCTGCGCAATTGGAAAGACAGCAACTGGGCAGCTGGCTATGGTGTAAGCCCTGAAAGGTCCCCAAATGTCTTTGGGCTGGGAGCATCGTGGCAATGTGGTGGAGTAGAGCTCACTATTGGTGTAGCAGAAGGCCAGACTATTAAGCCATCGCTGCAATGTGGGAACTGTTTTCCGTCCCAGTGTAGTGCAACTTCTCTTTTGGCAAGCAGCAAGCTGAGCGCTTTGGGAAGGTTCGCTATATAGCCCAATAATGCAATCTTAGGAGTGGGTATTAGGGTCAGCGCAAAATAGCAGTAGTTTGGGACATGTCCATGAAAGATGGGCAAAGTCTGCGTGGAGGGCGTTGCATTTACGACAATTGTGCAATCTGGAAGGATCAAGTCTATGGGACCTGGCAGGTGTGATGTACATTCTAAGCAGGAACTTGAAATGTACCAGTTTGTGCTGACTGTTCAAAGAGACTTCCCTTGTCACCGAGCAACATATGGACCATTGGTCATCTGTGATTTGGTGGCCTATATCAGTCTCCCAATCCCTGCGAATCTTGTCATCCTGTACTGGGATGACCTCGGAGCAGGCCTTGTATAGTTTAGACATAAGATGTATCCCTCCCTGTGCTTTCGATGATTGTGGACAAAGGGGTGAATGAGTCGGGCTCAACGGTGAACCAGGCAGCGATGCCCGAATCGCCAAGCGGAGTCACACCAGGACAAAGCGATTCATGAAGGTGGCCTCATGGAAACGGTCGTCATCTACAACAGAAAAGGCGTGCCCATCGGGGCACAGGTCCCCAATTTTTTAGATGGAAAATTTTGTCACAGTGTTTTGCACCAGCCCCTCTCCCGTGATTGGTAGCCAGCGGGCATGGGAAGCGGGAGTGCAGAGGAATAAAGAATGGATGTGCCTGTTGAAACTGTATGCCTCTGGGTAATACCGTTAAGAGCGTGTCAGGCAATACCAAATCTGCCTCCGGGCGGAGATATGGGATCCTAGTATCGGGGTGGATCCAAGCAAAGGGATAACTATATTGGGCTACTACATAATATAGTTGAAGATCAGGCACCCTGCACCCTCCTCTCTTATAAGGAAGGGTCAGAATCTGCCATCAAACCCCGGGGTTTTTGCCGCCCCAAACCAGCTTTATAAGATACGAGCGTAATGTGGCGAAGAACCTGTTCGGAAAGGGAATGGGTATGTTGTTGAAGAGGTATAAGAATTTAGAGAGTACGACCATCTTTACAAGAGCCACTCTACCAGCAATCGAAAGCGGCAACCGCAACCATCGTTCCACCTGTGCCTCTAGGGCATTGATAGCTTGGCCATAGTTTAGTCGGATGATGTAAGCTTTGTCTAGGTGTATATGAATGCCCAGATATTTAACAGAGTCTGTGCACCATTCTAGGGGGAATTCCCAGTCCATTGCCGTGTGCTCAGGGTAAGAGGAAAAATAACTGACTTGTGCCAGTTGATGCCTAAGCCAGAGTGCGCCCAAATCGAGTAATTTCCCTGATAAGGGGTTCCAGGTTGATGCCAGGCTCCCGAACATAAAGGATTGTGTCATCGGCATAGAGGGAGACTAGCAGGGGGCCAGTGATGAATTGGAGGCCCCTCCGCAAACTTTTCTCCTGAAAGTGCCTAATTAAGGAGTCCATTGCTAATATGAACAATAGTGGGGACTGGGAGCAACCATGATGAGTGCCATGGGTTAAAGAAAAGGGTTGTGAAAGGGTGCAGTTTAGACAGAGTCTGGCAGTGGGGTGCTTGTGCTACAATTACGTGGTGGCAATGAATCCCATTGGCATCCCCATTCTGCGCATGATTGACACTAAAAAGGGCCACTCCAAAGAATCAAACGCCTTCTCCATATGTAATAAAATGGTGGCTGCTGGTACCTCTGGGTTGATCCTGTGCAGCACCGAAAATAGCGTCCTGAGATTCAGGGAGGTAAAGCGATGGGGGACTGTCAGGGGGTCAAGACCTACCCTGTACGAAGCCCCGTAATGGACTCTCACTCTCCTCAACAGGACTGGTCCGGGCCCTTTAAGGATAGCCTGGACTTCACGGAGGTTGACTCCGCCCTCATGACGTCGGAGTCTGTAAGCCTATCAGACTCGGCCCCAGGGGGAAGAAAGGCGGACACGGAAGACGCGAAGGGTTGTGTGGCCCGGCGCGAGTCGGACTGGAGGAGCGGAAGCCGATGGGTGACCAACTTCGCTGAAGACACGGACCTGGAGGACGCCGGAGGGAGAACCGAACCTGGAGCCACGACCCAAGAAGAAGACGGAGTCGGGAGAAGTGGTATCCGAGCCCTGAACCGAGAGGACGTCCCGGAGGGACCAACCCAGGAGAAGTCAGGAGGCCACCGTCCCCACGCACCGCCCAGCCACGCGCAGGAAGACGCGTGGCTAACCCAGGTACGGGAACGGTTACGGAATCTACTAAGTTTTAAAAAGGGAGGGAACCGGGTAACAGAGTAAGGAGGGAGGGACTTTACCGGGGCACCGCACCTTTCGGGTTTTCTTTGGGTTTGGTCCGATTCTAAGCAAACTGGTGATCGTCGTTGCCTTCCTCACAAATGTTACCCTGACACCCTTCGCCATAGCCACAACAAGTCTTGAGCTGTGAACTAACAGCCACGTCT
Source organism: Lissotriton helveticus (assembly GCF_964261635.1). Lineage (NCBI taxonomy): Eukaryota > Metazoa > Chordata > Amphibia > Caudata > Salamandridae > Lissotriton > Lissotriton helveticus. The sequence continues at coordinate 380,212,234 of NC_136069.1, forward strand.
CCTTTCCTTTTTGCTTTCTATGCGGGCAAAACGGTGAGGACGGTGAGGAAAGAAGGGGTCCGAAAACCAAGACGAAGAGACCAAAGACCAGCCGAAGGACGTTAGCCCTCCTTTCCATAATTGATGACTCACTTGCCTTTGACCAACTTGACAACTGTCAAATAAACTACCATTACACCGCACTTCAGTGTTGGCTCCTTCCCTTCTTGTTAACCCATAAGGTTACAAGTGGCGAGCCAGATAGGAGTATACGTCTGATAAGATGGAGGCCTTGATAAACCAGATGAGCGAAGGACAGTCCAAACTGGAGTGGGCTATTGGACAGTCTACCGAGAAGGCCGACCATGACAGGGCAGCATTCACCGCCGCCATACAACAACAAGCGGACCATTTGACCAAAATAGCTGAGGGACAAACACAACTCCTCGCTACATTAGGGCAACACCGTACTGCAGCACCTCCCGGAGCCATGGTACCCTTACAAAAGTATGTGGCTGGAGATGACCCTTTTCATTCTTTTTGAACTTCGAAAGGGCTGCAAGGGCTAGTGCCTGGCCAGGTGAGAGATAGCCTTTCTATTTAGCGCCCCTTCTAACTGGGGAAGCCCAGGCAGCATATCAACTGGCCAATAAAGACGGAACCGCAGCCTATGGGCATGTGAAACAAATAGTCCTAGACAGGCTGGGGTCGATGACGAAAGTCATAGGATACGATTCCGACAAGAAAGAGGACAACCAAATGATGCCTAAAAAATCGCTCTTTTACAAATTAAAAGACGCAGCTGACCGCTGGCTGAAGCCACAAGAGGGCAATATGGATGAAGTGATGAACAAAATATACCTTGAACAGTTTCTTGAAGCCTTACCTTATGGAACGCAAAGGTGGCTTAGACAGCATGCAGGGCTAACGTTAGAACATGCCATAGAGATGGCCAACTCGTATGCCCTAGCTCAAAGCCGTCCTACTCTACGTGAAACAGAGAAACCCAACAACAGCAAAATCACAGGAAGAAACGATAAGAAACCCTACAAGAGTCCGACAGAACCCCCCCTTTAAACCTCGGCCACTAAAACTTGAACCTCCGGTTATGACTGGTCCACAGTGCTACGAGTGCGGGGAGTGGAGACATATTACGAGACACTGCAGTAAAAAGAAAGAGAAAGAAGAGGAGCCTATGGAAGTGGGATATGTGCCCCGCGCCATCCTATATGCACAAGAGACAGGCCCCGCCTTTTATGTAAGTGTCCTGCTTGATAACCAGAAAACCCGAGCATTATTAGATTTGGGGTGCCGCCATTCCGTAGTTAGGGAAAGTTCCCTGTCTGACTCTTCTGTCCTGTTGGAACGCACTGTTAGGATAAAATGTGTACAAGGAGACATACATACGTATCCTCTAGCCAGGGTAACTATTGTAACAGAAATGGGTACTCAATTACAATGTGAGGTAGGAGTACTCCCGGAGTTACCAGAACCCCTTATCCTTGGGACAGATAATAAGTATTTCCCCACTCTCATGTCAGAGGCCTTACAAAAGAGTAGAACGCCAGAGACCTGTAACCATGGTCTACTAATAGAAGAACCATGGGCCAACGACTCCAACTTTAGGGCCGCCCAGTTGAATGACGCCTCCTTAGCACCAGCCTGGCAGAACGCCCAGGAAAATAAAAATCGGGGTCAACTAGCGTATACCCGTATTGTGGAAAAAAAGGGGCTCCTCTATAGATTAGGCAAGGACGGAGCAACTCCCCAGTTGATTGTACTGGCAGCATTTCGTGATCAAGTCATGTTTTTTGCTCATGCCCATATTCTGGAAGGACATTCGGGTGCTGAAAAACCACCAATTCCATCATTCAACAATTATTTTGGCCTGGAGTGCAGGCACAAGTAAAGAAGTATTGCCAAGAGTGCCAGATTTGTCAAAAACGCAATCCATACATTACGCCAAAAGTTCCACTCGTCCCCCTTCCTATTATAGGAAAGCCGTTCGAAAGGATTGGCATAGACATAATAGGACCCCTCCCCAAATCACATCGGGGCTACCAATACGTGATGGTTGTCGTGGATTACGCCACTCGTTATCCTGAGGCGTTTCCTCTAAGGGCTTCCACGACCAACACCATTTCCCAAAGATTAATCAAACTATTTTCTAGAATGGGATTCCCCAAAGAACTAACAACCGACCAGGGAACCCCGTTTATTTCTCGTCTTATGAAGCAGGTCTGTGCCATCCTACATGTTAAACACCTACATACCTCGGTTTACCATCCACAAACCGACGGTTTCGTCGAACGATATATTGGCCTAATAAAGACAACCTTAAAAGACTATTGACAGGAGACGGAAATCTGTGGGATCAGTTACTTCCATTGGCACTATTCGTTTTGAGAAGCCAATATCAGAGCAGTCTAGGAGCCTCACCCTTCGAACTCCTTTTTGGAAGGAAACCACGCACTCTGTTAGAGATAACTAGAGATAGTTGGGAGAAGGAAGGGGCACAGGACGCCCAAGAACTAATGGATTACTCCCAACAGTTAAAAACCCGGTTACATAAACTAAGAACTCTATCCTATGAAACCCTTGAGAAAGCCCAAGTAAAACAGAAAATATTTTTTGACAAGGGGAAGAAATGGAGAGAACTGGCCATAGGTGATTGGGCACTTATTCTCCTTCCCACCTCTACACACAAACTCCGCAAGGAGTGGCAGGGACCGTTCCCAGTAATAAGGAAAATAGGCATAACTACATATGCTTTAAAGATATCACCCTCCCAAACCCAAATATACCACATTAACATTCTGAAGAAGTGGTTGGGTCCCCTTCCCCTAACGCCTGTATCCGTGTCCTTAGCCACGTCAACCCCCCATACCATAGATAAAACGGTATTGAATCCTGACCTTCCCGAAACAAGGAAGAAGGATGTGGTTAACTTGCTTCTAAAACATCAGCCCATATTTTCTGATCAACCGGGCAGGACAACATTAACCATGCACCATATTCCCACCCCTGAAGGTGTCACTATATAGCAAAAACCCTATCGGGTTCCAGAGGCCCGACGGTTGTTATTAAAAGCAGAGATAAATAAAATGCTGGAGGACGGCGTTATAATACCATCTAAAAGTAACTGGTCGACCCCGGTGGTCCTGGTGCCAAAACCAGATGGAAGTACAAGATTTTGCATCGACTTCCGAGCAGTCAACAAAGTGTCAAAACAAGACGGGTACCCATTACAGAGAGTGGACGAGTTGATTGAGCGCCTTGGTGAGGCTCAATACATAACAACTATTGATCTCACCAAGGGCTATTGGGAGGTGCCACTTTCTCTCCAGGATCAGGAAAAAACCGCCTTTTCAACACCTGAAGGACTGTTTCACTTTACGGTACTGCCATTCGGCTTACATGGGGCTCCCGCGACATTTCAGCGTCTCATGGACACTCTCCTGGCCCCCTATACTCAGTTTGCGGCCGCTTATTTGGACAACATCGTCGTTCACAGCCCTGACTGGGAGACCCATTTACATCACCTAGAACTGATATTAACGGCACTGGAAAAAGCAGGGTTACACATTAACTCAAAAAAATCATGAATAGCATTTACACAGGTCAAATATCTAGGGTACATCCTGGGTAACGGTCACCTATACCCACAACAAGAAAAAGTGAGAGCCATTCAATCACAAACCTTTCCTACCACCAGAAGAGATCTCCGAGCATTCCTCTGCCTTGTCGGCTACTATCGCCATTTCATACCACACTTTGCATCAATCTCCGCCCCGTTAACGGACCTACTTAAAAAAACAGCTACTTCCACACACTTTAAAAACCCTTCCCCTCAGGCAAGTGCAGCCTTCCACACCCTTAAAGACGTCCTCTCCTCAGCCCCAGTATTAATGACCCCTGACTTCGACAAACCATTCAATTTGCAAACAGATGCATCAGGCGTAGGTTATGGGGCAGTGTTGTCTCAACTTGACAAGAAAGGCAGGGAAAGGCCCATATTGTACCTGAGTAGGAAATTGTTTCCTAGAGAGGCGGCATACCCAACAATAGAAAAAGAATGCCTTGCGGTTAAATGGAGCATTGAGAAACCCCGTTATTACCTGGAAGGCCGACATTTCACACTGTTTACAGATCATGCCCCTTTGACTTGGCTGCAACAAAACAAAGGCCGGAACGATCGCATTCTGCGTTGGTTCCTTTCCCTCCAGCCCTTCGACTTTGAAGTTCGCCATAGGAAGGGATCCAACCAAACGAACGCTGATTACTTACCACGTTATCCTCTTTCCCCCGAATGGGAAAAGCTAGGGGGGAGGATGTGTCAGGGGGTCAAGACCTACCCTGTACGAAGCCCCATAACAGACTCTCACTCTCCTCAACAGGACTGGTCTGGGCCCTTTAAGGATAGCTTGGACTTCACGGAGGTTGACTCCACCCTCATGACGTCCGAGTCTGTAAGTCTATCAGACTCGGCCCCAGGGGGAAGAAAGGCAGACACGGAAGACGCGAAGGTGTGTGTAGTCCGGCGCGAGTCGGACTGGAGGAGCAGAAGCCGATGGGTGACCAACTTCGCTGAAGACACGGACCTGGAGAACGCTGGAGGGAGAACCGAACCTAGAGCCACGACCCAAGAAGAAGACGGAGTCGGGAGAAGCGGTATCCGAGCCCTGAACCGAGAGGACATCCCGGAGGGACCCACCCAGGAGAAGCCAGGAGGCCACCGTCCCCACGCACCGCCCAGCCACGCGCAGGAAGACACGTGGCTAACCCAGGTACTGGAACGGTTACGGAATCTACTAAGTTTAAAAAAGGGAGGGAACCGGGTAACATAGTAAGGAGGGAGGGACTTTACTGGGGCACCGCACCTTTCGGGTTTTCTTTGGGTTCGGTCCGATTCTAAGCAACCTGGTGATGGTCGTTGCCTTCCTCACAAATGTTACCCTCACACCCTTCCCCATAGCCACAACAGGTCTTGAGCTGTGAACTAACAGCCACGTCTCCTTTCCTTTTTGCTTTCTATGCGGGTGAAACGAAGAGGACAGTGAGGAAAGAAGGGGTCCGAAAACCAAGACGAAGAGACCGAAGACCAGCCGAAGGACGTTAGCCCTCCTTTCCATAATTGATGACTCACTTGCCTTTGACCAACTTGACAACTGTCAAATAAACTACTGTTACACCGCACTTCAGTGTTGGCTCCTTCCCTTCTTGTTAACCCATAAGGTTACAGGGACGAACCCGGATTGGGCCGGGGAAATAATGTACTCCATCAGTAGAGATACGCACATGGCGAGGACTTTGGTTTGGATTTTATAGTCTAAATTCAAGAAGGAAAGGGGGTGGTACGACCCACATAAGAATGGGTTCCGGCCTGGTTTGGGAATGAGGATAATGACAGCCTCACGGAAGGTGGGGGCAGAATTTGTCTCTCAAGTGCTTCAGCATAGACCTCGATCAGTTGGGGTGCTAAAAGGTCTTTGTACGCCTTGTAAAAATCTCCAGTGAAGCTGTTCAGGCCAGGGGCAGAGGATCCGCAAAGGGCCTCTATGGCATTAGTGACGTCCTCAATTGAAATAGGTTCAGCGAGGAAGTGCTGCATGTGTTTCTCTAAATATTCCAGAGCAATTTCTGAGAGGTAGTTTTCTTGCGCTGTGTGATCTTGCCCTAATCTTGAGGTGTATAACGAGGTGTAGTAGTCTAGGAATTCTTCCCATATTTGAGAGGTGGATGTAAGTGCCTGACCAGTGGAGGAGATCAGTTCGGTAATGTAGGCTTTGTTGTATGGGGGCGGAGTAGCTGAGCCAGGACACGGCCTGGGCGCTCACCTTCGCCATATCGCCATGCAGTGGAATATTTGCCTAGAATAGTATTTCCCAGTCCGCGGTCTCTTTGTATTCGGCGATGAGAGGGAGTCAGTGGTTTGTCGACTCTGCAGTGGGGTAGCTGATGATGTCACTATCTATGGCCTTTAAGTCACCCTCAAGGCAGGAGAGAGTGGAGCGGAGAGCCTTTTGGACTCCTGCGTGTTTAGCAATGCAAACCCCCCTAATGTAGGCTTTAAAACCTTCCAATAGAACTGCCCAAGGGTCTACCGAGCCCGTATTGATGGTAAAATACTCTTCTATAGCCTTGTGAACCTCTGAATGAAAGAGGTCATCCTTAAGGGGCCGACTGGGAAAACGCCATTGCCGTTCGTATCCATCGGGTCTGGGCACTGTAAGAAGAAGTTTAACAGGGGAGTGGTCGGACTCAGTCTTGGAAGTGTTGAGATGGAATGGTACCAGCAAGTGACACCAGGGGTGAGCAACCAGTAGTCTATCCTGGTCCAGGTGTTGTGGTAACTGGAGTAGTGCGTGTATTTGGTGCTGAAAGCGTTGCGCTTTCGCCATATGTCAAGTAGGGAGAATTGTCCACATATGTTTGATAGGGCTCTGCGTGCGCGTGGCTTAGTGCCTGGGGAGATGGCGGTGCTGTCTAGAGTGGGATCGAGAAGCAGATTAAGATCCCCTCCCATTACCAACAAGGTAAAATCTAACTTAGCGAGCTGGGCCTGTATGGAATGGAAGAAATCCGGAGAATCCGTTTTCGGGCATAGATGCAAACCAGGGTGATGCTGTGGCCCATCAAGAGGCCAGTGACTATCCTAAATCGACCTTTGTCGTCTCTAAGAACGGAATGTGGGCTGAAGGGCGCCCGGTTATGAATAATAATAGCCGTACCCCGGGACTAGCTAATGGAGAAATATCTAGGAGTGCCCTAGCTGGAGGCGAATCGGGCGGGGTCAGTTTTGGGCAGCTGTGTTTTCTGTAAAAAAGCAACATTGACATTATGACGTAACAAATAATGACCAATCTGTTGTTTCTTACAGTTGCCATTCAGGCACACACATTCCAGGATAATCAGGATAAATCAGAGGAACCATAAACATTACCTAGCTGCGTCATCTAAGCGTTTTGACAAGCATGGCCAATGTAGCGATCGTTGATAAATATTTAAGAGGACAGTGAGCCTGACAATAACTAAGTCTAAATTGTGCAGAAGAACGGCATTCCCTCCATCCCCCCCACCCACTCTCATCTTGAAAAAGGTGAGGTACACCCCAAAATGAACAATGAAACATGATATACCAATAAACTTGAAGCTGGAATGAAAGAACCCTAACTCTGTACATCCAAATCCCTAAAAACAAAACAATGGTGTACACCAAGGGGGGTGGCAACGCCACACCAGTCGGTCCGTCATTAGAAACATTGTGCAATAATGAACGTTGATATCCCAAACTAGTTATGTCCCAGTCTTGACACCGTGTGAGAAGGTATAGTCATCCAGTGCCAGCAAATCAAAAACAGTTCCATGCTTGCATTGGAGCCGCTGCCATGGGGGGATGAACCGTGTCGCCTGCAATCGCCTGGTTGTTGGAGTGTTTGTATGCATGGCAGAATTCCTGAGCTGCGGTCAGGGAGTTGAAGATGCGAGACTGGCCGTTGATGTCGACACGCAGCCTGGCTGGGTAGAGCATGCCATATTTCAGTCCCAAGTTTCTGAGGGTGGCTTTGACCCCATTGTATTTACGGCGGGCTTCTTGCACCATGAGTGTAAAATCAGGATAAAGCGCTATTTTGAAGCCCTGCCAGTCAGTGTCCCCTTTTTCACTGGCAAGGTGCAGCTCAGTATCTCGGTCGTGAAAGTTCATGATGCGGGCGATGAGAGGCCGTGGGGAGAGGCCCAGGTTGGGTCGGGGACCAGCGATCCTCTGGGCAACGTGGTCATCCGCATTATCAGCTCCTTGGCCACTCTCTGCCATGATGGGGGTGTCATCACGATTATGCTCTGCAACTTTTTCAAATGGGAGGGTCCTTTGTTTAGGGTCTTTACAGCCCATGATGCTGTGGGACCAGGCTTCAGGAGAGGCAGCGGTATCGTGACCACTTCACAGGCTGGATGAAGGTCTGGCAGTAGAGGTGACAAACCAGCGCAGAATTGGGTCGGTAGAGCGCGTGTAAGGCCTCAGCTGGTGGAGGGCCCGGTGAACTGCTTTTCAGAACAACCTCCCCGGGATTCAGTAGACCCCTCAAGAAATGAGTCTGGCGCTGCGTGCGCAATTGGTGCTTAGGCCGCGAAGGGAGTGTGTGGTGGTATCTGTGCCTCTCCTCACTTGAGGCAACTCTTAGCAGTGGCTGAGGAGTAGATACAGGTGGCGTGGCGACCGGCCTATAGCGGAGTCGGCTGTGGCCTTGTGGGTTTGTGTAGCAGGATGGCAGGCCAGTGCCCAGATTACTGGGCCGAGAGAAGCTTGTTGCTGCAGGGGGAGCCACTGGTCGCCAGGCACTACGGCTCGATCCCCTGCACCACCCCAATCTACAGCCCTCCAGGAGTTAATGGCTTTCTCCCAGACCCAGGGCTGGCCATGTTCCTGCAGGGCCCCTAGAGGGAAGGGAGGGGTGTTGTAGGCTGTACGCAGCCAAACAGGTCATGGATCTGAGGAGGCAGGGCGCATCCTGGGGGGAGAGCGCGCAACGCAGCCTGCCCCCGGTGGCCTCACCACAACACTCGGCGTCACATCCGACTCACATCAAGCTATCCAGGCTGATGAGGGCTGAAAGCCCGAAACCGTTCCTTGGATGCTTGTTTCCAGTCCAGGGAGGACCTGGCTTGGCAGTTCGGGCTGGACTGTTCCCATGGGGCACAGGGTCAAGACTGATTTGCATATGGCTGGGTTCAAACTGGAAAGGCATGGTGAGCAAAAAAACGATGGATTTAGGCCCAGATCTCTGTACTGGGGTGAATGTATGACATTGTTCTGCATTCTGTCCATCACCTGTTGTTTCAACATTGATATGTGAGCCGAGGTGTTGACTTCCGTGTAGAATAAGGTATTAGCATTGAATAATTTTCCAAAGTTGTGGCAAGGAAGAAAAGTGGCCCACAAACAATCCTTCAAACTATTGGTTAATTTCTTTAACTACTGTAGAAGCTAAGGTTTTTGCCTCCCGATTATTGATAGATTTGGAAGATTGGGCAACATCACACAAAATAATTCCAATTAACCAGCGGGGATTTCGTAAGGGCTAATCTACAATTACTAATTTACCGACCGTTACTTTATTGGCAGAGTGGGCTGTTTTAAAAAAACAAACGTATATATTTGTTTTACAGACTTAAAAGCTGCATTTGATTCTGCACCCTGAGTGAGGTATTCCCCAAAAGCTGCTGGGTGCTATAATACTTTTGTATACAAATACTTGGGTGATGGTCTTAGTTTGTCTCGGAACATTAAAACTAGTAATGGTCTTGAACAAGGTTGTGTACTTGCGCCCTGCCCTGCCTTTTTAATCTTTTATGTCAGATTGTTGAAGTACTTTGAAACTGTTAATGCACACCCTCCTAAACTTGCTAACGTCCATCTTAAATATCTTCAATATGCTGACGACACGATTTTGTTGAGCCAAACTCATATATGTTAACAACAATTAATTACTGCATTCGATGATTACATTTTAGCTAATGGTTTGGAGCTGAATGTTAAGAAAACAAAATTATGGACATAGGCCCAGTGAAGTTTAAGACTCGATCCTGGATAATGAGAGGTGGGCCAAATGAGGTTGTGAAGACATATAAATACTTTTTTTTAAACATTATTTACCGTTTTGTCACAATTCTTCAAAACAAACACAATTGATCACTGACATTGTTACATTGGGAATTATTACAAAAGTGTAAGGCTATGATAGTCCTTACCACAATATTCTCCTACAGAAGCAAGAGCGTTAAAAGTGTGCAAGAATAGTCGCGATGGCATGCATGTTGCAGTCATAGATTCTCTCTAGGTGCCCACCATGTGTCCTTCTCGCCAACTGCTCCATCCAGGCATAGATAAACATACAAGAAAGTATCTCTCAAGTAAACTCTAGTAGGCGGTAGTGAAATGGGTAAGTGCGGTGCAAGAGTCTTCATCCCACCTCTGCCGAACAATGCCCTGCGCAATTGGAGAGACAGCCACTGGGCAGCTGGCTATGGTGTAAGCCCTGAAAGGTCCCCAAATGTCTTTGGGCTGGGAGCATCGTGGCAATGTGGTGGAGTAGAGCTCACTATTGGTGTAGCAGAAGGCCAGACTATTAAGCCATCGCTGCAATGTGGGAACTGTTTTCCGTCCCAGTGTAGTGTAGCTCGGACGCTGGTGGGCAAGATGGCCGACGCTGGATTGCTGTGAGCAGTCGCACTTTTCCCCTCTCCAGCTTTAAGGACTTAGAAGCATAATTTTGAGATGCTGAATACCCTGAATATCCTGTATATTCTGAATGGCACCTGAATGGACATTATACGGTGACTCTGATTTGGATGTATGACGTTACAACGCATACTTTTACTCCGCATACCATTACAACGCGGTATTTACAACGAATACCGTTACAACGCATAGCGCTTTGGGGTGCTGGATAGTGGTAAGTATAATTTACTATTCTAACTCCAGTCCCCGTGGACCCTAGGGAAGGTGTTGGATAGTAAATTAAACTTACCTCTTATCCTAGAGCGCCCCCCAGCGCAATGCGTTGTAATGTCATGCGTTGTAATGCCCGCGTTGTAATGGTAGTGCGGAGTAAAAGTTGCGTCGTAACGGGTGTATACCCTCTGATTTACTTGGAGTGTTTGATACAGGGTCTGCCGTGAACTATATTCAAAATTGTTATCGGGTTATTGCCTGGCTCAAGAGAGGTGCTAGAGGCCTGATGAGTGTGCTCGGGCTCGGGCTCAAAAAGAAACAACAGGTGCAGCTGGCACAAGTGAGCAAGATTCCAGCGAGGACGTCAAAGCAAGAAAAAGAGAAAGAAAAAAAGACGCCGGGAGGAGTAGCTGCGAATGCGGAGGATGTGAGTAAACCCCCTCGCAACCCCGGCGCCATCCCTAAGACAGGAATCTCTGCTGGGGGGAAAAAGAAAACAGAGCAAAAAACTAAAGCAGCTTCTGAGGTGCAAGTGAACACCGCAGCACAACGAGCGGCAACCTCCAGCAAAACGGGAAGAAACGAAGAGAAACAGAAAAGTAAGGAGACAACGATGCGGCAGCCTACCATCACGGAGGCCTTTTCACCGAGATTACCCTTTCAGCATGTAGAGGATACAGCAGGCGGCAGAGGCAGACGGAACAGCGGCATCAACGGCATCAGCGGCATCAGCGGAGCCGGTAAAGGCGGTTATGTTATGTTATGTTATGTTAATACCATTTATTAGGCGCAACAGCTGCCCCAGCGAAGGGGCGTCCTGGCGCCTGATCATATGCAACAACACAACAGATCAGAGCTAACAGAGGGGGATATTAGCCTACAGAGATGAACAAGTGGGTTTTGATGGCCCTTCTAAAAAGGGTCAAGCTGTTAAGGGCCCGAATATGAACAGGAAGGGAATTCCATAAGTCTGCCGCCAACACGCGGAAGGAACGTCCTCCCATCCTGCTAAGCCTGAACCTAGGCTTATTCGCCAGATATTGGGCTTCGGATCTAAGGGATCGCGTGGGGACATAAGAAGAAATAAGGCCTGTCAAGGCCGGAGGAGAAGAAAGCTTTAAGATCTTAAATGCCAGACAGAGAACCTTGAATTTGATTCTCTGTCTGACCGGAAGCCAGTGCAGAGAGGCCAAGACAGGAGAGACAGGACATCGTCTCGGAAGACCTACAATGGCCCGTGCAGCAGCATTCTGTGAAAAGCTGGATGATCGAGAGAGCGTCCTCGAGGACGCCGAGGACGCTGATGGTGAGGTTGCTAGGCAACGCCGTAAGCTCGACCCAGGCAGCAAGCTGGAGCGCGATTCGATTGCTGGCACTCGCACGGTAGCTCTGACAGAGCAAGCAGAGCAAGCAGATCAGACGCTACAGCAGAAGGTAATGTTACCGACCCTGCTGTGAAAAATAGAACAAAAACTGGTGAGAGCCTGGGGCAGGCTGTGTTTGAGTTCGGTAACACGGACATGCTGGGGCTCTAATGTTAGTGGAAAAGGAGATGAATTTAGCAATGGGGGAGTCTTCTAAAACATGGGGAAGCACCCTAAGCCTTGCAAGTAAAGACGGAGTGAGCGAGGGAATAGAAAAAGCTGAAGGTGGCTCTGCTGAGGGGGATTGTTTTTATTCCCTCAATGAGGAATCGGAGCTAGAACAAACAAGTGCTGGGAGTACAGAGGAGTGTTCAGGCTCTGGCTCTGAGTCCGGTACAGATAAAGACACTACCCAGAAAAAGAAGTCCCTAAAGCTATCAAGGCAGCTGACAGGGGGTTTTGAGGGGACCCAGAGGAAATTAGTTTGGGACTACTCAGCGACCTCACAGTCATATCGGGAAGAGGATGATAATTACCTAGAAATTCCCCCTGGGGGTACAACGCAACAGATTCCCGTAGAGCTTCTATTTAACACTCTTAAACAAATACAAGCGGAGGCCAGAGCGGAAAGTCGGAGGGCAAGGCAGGATGCTAAAAAAATTCAGAACACAATGAGGAAAATGAATAAATTATATGACGAACTGGCCGAAAGAGTAACGGAAGCAGAAGAACGAACAGGCAAGTTGGAAGACGACATGGGAGATTTCAAGACTTTTAAGACGGACCAAGAAAAACTCTCGGAGGACTTCCAATGGAAACTGGAAGATTTTGAGAATCGCCAGCGAAGAAATAACATTAGACTTTTGGGTGTGGCAGAAGGGATTGAAGGGCAGGACACGAGGCGCTTTGTAGTGAATATGTTAAAGGGGGCTTTTCCAGAGTCAGACTGGCAATGGGACAAAGAGATTCAACGGGCGCACAGATACCCCTTCACATTGAAGCAGGGAATAAGAAAGGATGGGCAGGGCTCCTTTCCCAGAGCAATCCTAGTAAATGTGGGGAATTTCTTGCTAAGGGAGGAAATTATCGCTAAAGCCAGACCCGACAGTAAGAGGACATTTGAAGGTTCTTCATTCTTCGCTAGGCCTGATTTTTGCCATGTGACGGTAGAGAGAAGGTGGAGGCTTAGACAGCTGATTGCACCATTACAGTCATTAGGGTCAGAAGCATATCTCCTCTTCCCTGCTAAACTGAAAGTGGTAACAAAAGGGAAAATAAGAATGTTTAATTCAGAAATTAAAGCACAGCAGTTTATTGAAGAATTGAAAAACAGGAAGGGGGTTAAGATGCTTGAAATGCTATATAAGGTGGGTGTGCACAAATGTATAGCTCTGTATGATGGGAAAGGATGATTCAGGGATTCGGCTTGTGATTATATAGGCTGAGGGGGGATGCGACTGACGCAATTCAAAAGCGGCCACACATAGGTAATTTTTTACCTATTTGCCCGTAAAGGGGGGAGGGTGGTGGAGGGAGGGGAGGGAGCTCAGGGGTGGGGTGGAGGGGGGGGGGGAAACGCACAAATCTTTGGTACTCACTATTTGATCCAGCACAGTGGCACATTGTATAAGTTTAAAAGTATATGGTACACAAAAATAGTAGGTCTTCACATAAGGAAACTGGGGCATTACGATGACATGTAAGATCGCTTCTATTAATATCTGTGGACTCAATTGTGTTACTAAGAGAATGAGGGTGGCAGCCTTGTTAAAATCTATGAAATTGGATTTGGTATGTCTACAAGAGACACATATAGAAGGTACAAGAGGGTATCTATTGGAACAACTGGGATTTAGAGTATTAGCAAACACTAAACAAGGGACAAAAACAAGGGGGGTAGCAGGCTTGGGCAGAAATAGTGAGATAGTAGTAAGAAGAAAGAAAGAGGATCAATGGGGGAGGTGGGTGATTCTTGAAATTTGCTTTAAAGGGGAGACTTTAACTTTAGTTACAGTTTATGGCTCTACTGAGGATGATCCAGATGTCCTGCAATATTTAGATATTGAACTAGCTCAATGGCCAGAACCTATTGTATGCTGCGGGGACTTAAACATACATGTACCAGATAGCTCTTTTTTGCAGGCTGGAGGGAAGTATGGGGGGAGGAAGAAGAAAGTATATAAGGCTCTGGTAGATCTGGTGTCACATAATTCTCTGGAAGACCCTTGGGTCAAGCTGCACCCGCATATAGATGGCAGTACATTTTTTTCAGCCCCACATAGGACTTTGGTTAGATTGGATTATTTCTTAATTTCTAGAACATTACTACAGGGATCGCAAATGGAGAAGCAGCCTCGGATAGTGTCAGACCATAGTCCACTGATATTAACTTTGAAAATGGGGCAGGAACAAAATACTAGAACACAATGGACTTTTGAAAGAGCTTTACTAATAGATCCCGCCTATAGAGAACATATGGAGAAATGGATTAAATTTTTTGGGGAGATTAATAGAGAAACCGCATCACCAGGTGTTGTGTGGGACGCTTTTAAGGCTAGGATAAGGGGAGAGACTACAAGTTTTGTCTTAGCAAAGCAGAAGAAAGAAAGAGCAAGATTAGAGGAAGTAAGACTGATGCTGATAAAAGAGGAAGAAGATTTGGCATTGGCTATAACACAGAATCGCCCATTAGAAGCATATTTATTTAGAATTATAGCGCTAAAATCAGAAGCCATAGAAGGTATTGCCGAGAAAGCTGCAAAGAATTACCTGACCAAAAAGGAGAATGCATATGAACTAAGTGAAAGGGTAGGGCATATTTTGGCCGTGCGCACTAGACAGAGATTGGCTCCCTCAGATATTAAAGAGATTAAGGATCACCAGGGTAATATGGTAGGTGAGATTGAACTGGTTAGAGAAGTATTTAGGAGCTACTACACCACCCTGTACACCCCTGAGAAGGAAGAAAGCATTGCTAATATAGCAAGATATCTTAGGGAAATTGATCCTCCTAAACTGTCTGAGGAGGGAAGTGAAGATTTAGAAATGACACTACATATAGATGAGTTTAATGCTGCATTGAGTAGTCTACCATCAGGTAAAGCAGCAGGACCGGACCAGATACCGGTGGAGTTTTATAAAGTATTTAAAGGCTCACTGACAACTGATATGTTTAATATCATGGTCATGGCACAAAAGGGAGAGTCGATCCCCCAATCATGGGGGGGAGCGGACATCATTGTAATTTAGAAAAAGGGGAAGGATCCAAAAGTCACGGGGTCTTACAGACCGATAACATTGATGAACGCTGATGTTAAAGTGTATTCCAAAATTTTAGCCACAAGGTTGTCAGCGGTCATTGAGAGCTTGGTAAGCCCAGCCCAACATGGATTTATCCCCGGTAAAGGGACAACGCAGCATATTAGGACGGTAGTAACTATGTTCGATGCGGCAGGTACCCTGGGAGACCCTATGGCAGCGCTTTTTTTAGATGCCGAAAAGGCATTTGATAGGGTCTCCTGGGAGTACTTATGGCAAACTATGAGGTGGTGTGGGATAGGAGAAGGATTTATTAGGGCTATACAGGCACTATATAGGGAGCCTACGGCTAAAATAAGAGTTAACAGAGGGTACTCGGCAGCAGTTAAAATTGGGAGGGGGACGAGACAAGGGTGCCCCTCATCCCCATTGTTGTTTGCACTGTATTTAGAGCCACTACTGCGTAAGCTCGAATTCAACCCACTGATCCCTCCTGTGAGGGTGAATGGATGCGTGGTCAAAACATTGGCCTACGCCGATGATGTGGCAATACTTACCCCAGATCCTCATTTGTCAATTAGTGAAGTGGAAGGTGAAGCTGAGTTGTTTGGACACATTTCTGGATATAGTCTTAATAGATCAAAGATGCAGATTGTAGAAAATGCACATTCCAGCTGTAATGACCCACGGGTGGTTACCTCTGCAGTTTATCTAGGGGTGGCTATTTCGTCAGATTTAGATAAAGTTGTTGAAAACAATATTGCCCCCCTATTATCAAGGGTAAAATCTGATTTGGAAAGACTAAACAACCTGCACTTATCCTTGGTAGGTACTACTAATGTTATTAAGATGTTAATTCTCCCCAAGTTTCTTTACTTATTTAGAGCTATCCCACTTTTTTTTTTTAACTAAATGGTTCAATTCATTAGAGATTATTTTGAATAGATTCATCTGGGCACAGGGTATGACCAGAAGGTCTTTCAGATTTATGGCTTTACCGAAAGAGAGAGAGGGGAGTACCTGATTTTAGAATGTATTATTTTGCGGCTGCCCTACAATATATGCAGGGGTTAATAGGGGGGGGTGGCAATGAGCAAAAAGTGACAACCATGTCTACAGAAATCTACGCGGCTGTTTTAGGAGAGGAAGCAGAAAACTGCTTCCTAAACTGCACGGATTATGGGTACTACAAGAGGACCAGATTTAAAACACTTAACGCAGCAGTCAGAATTTGGAATGCTTTTCTAAAAAAGGCAGGTCTTGGAAGATTTAATAGATATACTAGGCTATATAAGAATAGGTCATTCCCTGCGGCAGTCTTTGCTGACGGTACAATGGCTAGGTGGGCTGAACGAGGAATAGTACAGATTGGGGATTTGAGGGACACGGAAGAGATAGTACAGTTTGCAGATCTTACGGTGAAATATGATATTGATAGGAGGTCGTTTTTTAAATACCTACAGGTTAGGAGCTTTTTGAGTAATAAACAAGGAGGACCCGCAGGGTATCAAAGAAACGAAATTATGGAGAAAATACAGGTCTCTGCAGACTGTACAATTAGGAGTTTGTATGCATGTTTGGTGAAAGGGAAAGCAGATGATATGGAAAAGTACTGTAACAAATGGGTAGATAAATTGAGCATTCCGAATGAAATATTCCAGGAGTCACTTGAACTGGCTCGTATGGTACTGTGTTCTGCTCCCCTTCAATCCCAGCATTACAAAACACTGTACTTATTATATTTTACCCCAGCGAGAATAGCTAAATGGGGAGGCACTACTGGTATTACCTGTCCGAGGTGCAACTTCCTTGAGGCAGATATTGTTCATGTTTTTGCTACCTGCCCACAATTGCATACCTTGATTGGAAACATAGAACGTTTCTTAAATGGATCATTGGATATTCAAATAACCCTCACGCCCTCACTGTTGTTGTTGGGGATAGACCCAGATTGGGGAAATGCGCAGAGAGAATTTATCTTCATGGCCGCTGCAGTATACAGATTGACTATAGCCAGAGCATGGCTTGATAAAAATCCACCTGCCATGCAAAATTGGTTGGCTAATTTACTAGCGGCTTATAATTTGGAAAAATCTATATATGCACGGAAAGGGATAAGGGGTAAAATGAGAGGATTGAGAATTTGGGAACCTATATTTAGATGGAAAGAGAATATGGGTTCGCATTAAGATTAAGATTCTTATTGTAATGTAGAGTTAAAAGATGTACTGTATATATATAATAGAATGATTTTTTTGTTTTATTTTTTTTGTTTTCATCTACATATGATTGACATGAAATGTTTAATTGTACAATGTGCAATGTGCAAAGTGTGGAAAAAATAAAATATTTATAAAAAAAAATAAAATTGTGCAATCTGGAAGGATCAAGTCTATGGGACCTGGCAGGTGTGATGTACATTCTATGCAGGAACTTGAAATGTACCAGTTTGTGCTGACTGTTCAAAGAGACTTCCCTTGTCACCGAGCAACATATGGCCCATTGGTCATCTGTGATTTGGTGGCCTATATCAGTCTCCCAATCCCTGCGAATGTTGTCATCCTGTACTGGGATGACCTCGGAGCAGGCCTTGTATAGTTTAGATATAAGATGTATCCCTCCCTGTGCTTTCGATGATTGTGGACAAAGGGGTGAATGAGTCGGGCTCAACGGTGAACCAGGCAGCGATGCCCGAATCGCCTAGCGGAGTCACACCAGGACAAAGCGATTCATGAAGGTGGCCTCATGGAAACGGTCGTCTTCTACAACAGAAAAGGCGTGCCCATCGGGGCACAGGTCCCCAATTTTTTAGATGGAAAATTTTGTCACAGTGTTTAGCACCAGCCCCTCTCCCGTGATTGGTAGCCAGCGGGCATGGGAAGCGGGAGTGCAGAGGAATAAAGAATGGATGTGCCTGTTGAAACTGTATGCCTCTGGGTAATACCGTTGAGAGCGTGTCAGGCAATACCAAATCTGCCTCCGGGCGGAGATATGGGATCCTAGTATCGGGGTGGATCCAAGCGAAGGGATAACTACATTGGGCTACTACATAATATAGTTGAAGATCAGGCACCCTGCACCCTCCTCTCTCATAAGGAAGGGTCAGAATCTGCCATCAAACCCCGGGGTTTTTGCCGCCCCAAACCAGCTTTATAAGATACGAGCGTAATGTGGCGAAGAACCTGTTCGGAAAGGGAATGGGTATGTTGTTGAAGAGGTATAAGAATTTAGAGAGTACGACCATCTTTACAAGAGCCACTCTACCAGCAATCGAAAGCGGCAACCGCAACCATCATTCCACCTGTGCCTCTAGGGCATTGATAGCTTGGCCATAGTTTAGTCGGATGATGTAAGCTTTGTCTAGGTGTATATGAATGCCCAGATATTTAACAAAGTCTGTGCACCATTCTAGGGGGAATTCCCAGTCCCATTGCCGTGTGCTCAGGGTAAGAGGAAAAATAACTGACTTGTGCCAGTTGATGCCTAAGCCAGAGTGCTGCCCAAATCGAGTAATTTCCCTGATAAGGGGTTCCAGGTTGATGCCAGGCTCCCGAACATAAAGGATTGTGTCATCGGCATAGAGGGAGACTAGCAGGGGGCCAGTGATGAATTGGAGGCCCCTCCGCAAATGTTTCTCCTGAAAGTGCCTAATTAAGGAGTCCATTGCTAATATGAACAATAGTGGGGACTGGGAGCAACCATGATGAGTGCCATGGGTTAAAGAAAAGGGTTGTGAAAGGGTGCAGTTTAGACAGAGTCTGGCAGTGGGGTGCTTGTGCTACAATTACGTGGTGGCAATGAATCCCATTGGCATCCCCATTCTGCGCATGATTGACACAAAAAAGGGCCACTCCAAAGAATCAAACGCCTTCTCCGTGTGTAATAAAATGGTGGCTGCTGGTACCTCTGGGTTGATCCTGTGCAGCACCGAAAATAGCGTCCTGAGATTCAGGGAGGTAAAGCGATGGGGGACTGTCAGGGGGTCAAGACCTACCCTGTACGAAGCCCCGTAACGGACTCTCACTCTCCTCAACAGGACTGGTCCGGGCCCTTTAAGGATAGCCTGGACTTCACGGAGGTTGACTCCGCCCTCATGACGTCGGAGTCTGTAAGCCTATCAGACTCGGCCCCAGGGGGAAGAAAGGCGGACACGGAAGACGCAAAGGGTTGTGTGGCCCGGCGCAAGTCGGACTGGAGGAGCGGAAGCCGATGGGTGACCAACTTCGCTGAAGACACAGACCTGGAGGACGCCGGAGGGAGAACCGAACCTGGAGCCACGACCCAAGAAGAAGACGGAGTCGGGAGAAGTGGTATCCGAGCCCTGAACCGAGAGGACGTCCCGGAGGGACCAACCCAGGAGAAGCCTGGAGGCCACCGTCCCCACGCACCGCCCAGCCACGCGCAGGAAGACACGTGGCTAACCCAGGTACGGGAACGGTTACGGAATCTACTAAGTTTTAAAAAGGGAGGGAACCGGGCAACAGAGTAAGGAGGGAGGGACTTTACCGGGGCACCGCACCTTTCGGGTTTTCTTTGGGTTCGGTCCGATTCTAAGTAAACTGGTGATCGTCGTTGCCTTCCTCACAAATGTTACCCTGACACCCTTCCCCATCGCCACAACAGGTCTTGAGCTGTGAACTAACAGCCACGTCTCCTTTCCTTTTTGCTTTCTATGCGGGCGAAACGGTGAGGACAGTGAGGAAAGAAGGGGTCCGAAAACCAAGACGAAGAGACCGAAGACCAGCCGAAGGACGTTAGCCCTCCTTTCCATAATTGATGACTCACTTGCCTTTGACCAACTTGACAACTGTCAAATAAACTACTGTTACACCGCACTTCAGTGTTGGCTCCTTCCCTTCTTGTTAACCCATAAGGTTACAGGGACGAACCCGGATTGGGCCGGGGAAATAATGTACTCCATCAGTAGAGATACGCACATGGCGAGGACTTTGGTTTGGATTTTATAGTCTAAATTCAAGAAGGAAAGGGGGTGGTACGACCCACATAAGAAAGGGTTCCTGCCTGGTTTGGGGATGAGGATAATGACAGCCTCACGGAAGGTGGGGGCAGAATTTGTCTCTCAAGTGCTTCAGCATAGACCTCGATCAGTTGGGGTGCTAAAAGGTCTTTGCACGCCTTGTAAAAATCCCCAGTCAAGCTGTTCAGGCCAGGGGCAGAGGATCCGCAAAGGGCCTCTATGGCATTAGTGACGTCCTCAATTGAAATAGGTTCAGCGAGGAAGTGCTGCATGTGTTTCTCTAAATATTCCAGAGCAATTTCTGAGAGGTAGTTTTCTTGCGCTGTGTGATCTTGCCCTAATCTTGAGGTGTATAACGAGGTGTAGTAGTCTAGGAATTCTTCCCATATTTCAGAGGTGGATGTAAGTGCCTGACCAGTGGAGGAGATCAGTTCGGTGATGTAGGCTTTGTTGTATGGGGGCGGAGTAGCTGAGCCAGGACACGGCCTGGGCGCTTACCTTCGCCATATCGCCATGCAGTGGAATATTTGCCTAGAATAGTATTTCCCAGTCCGCGGTCTCTTTGTATTCGGCGATGAGAGCGAGTCGGTGGTTTGTCGACTCTGCAGTGGGGTAGCTGATGATGTCACTATCTATGGCCTTTAAGTCACCCTCAAGGCAGGAGAGAGTGGAGCGGAGAGCCTTTTGGACTCCTGCGTGTTTAGCAATGCAAACCCCCCTAATGTAGGCTTTAAAACCTTCAAATAGAACTGCCCAAGGGTCTACCGAGCCCGTATTGATGGTAAAATACTCTTCTATAGCCTTGTGAACCTCTGAATGAAAGAGGTCATCCTTAAGGGACCGACTGGGAAAACGCCATTGCCGTTCGTATCCATCGGGTCTGGGCACTGTAAGAAGAAGTTTAACAGGGGAGTGGTCGGACTCAGTCTTGGAAGTGTTGAGATGGAATGGTACCAGCAAGTGACACCAGGGGTGAGCAACCAGTAGTCTATCCTGGTCCAGGTGTTGTGATAACTGGAGTAGTGCGTGTATTTGGTGCTGAAAGCGTTGCGCATTCGCCATATGTCAAGTAGGGAGAATTGTCCACATATGTCTGATAGGGCTCTGCGTGCGCGTGGCTTAGTGCCTGGGGAGATGGCGGTGCTGTCTAGAGTGGTATCGAGAAGCAGATTAAGATCCCCTCCCATTACCAACAAGGTAAAATCTAAGTTAGCGAGCTGGGCCTGTATGGAATGGAAGAATTCCGGAGAATCCGTTTTCGGGCATAGATGCAAACCAGGGTGATGCTGTGGCCCATCAAGAGGCCAGTGACTATCCTAAATCGACCTTTGTTGTCTCTAAGAACGGAATGTGGGCTGAAGGGCGCCCGGTTATGAATAATAATAGCCGTACCCCGGGACTAGCTAATGGAGAAATATCTAGGAGTGCCCTAGCTGGAGGCGAATCGGGCGGGGTCAGTTTTGGGCAGCTGTGTTTTCTGTAAAAAAGCAACATTGACATTATGACGTAACAAATAATGACCAATCTGTTGTTTCTTACAGTTGTCATTCAGGCCCACACATTCCAGGATAATCAGGATAAATCAGAGGAACCATAAACATTACCTAGCAGCGTCATCTAAGCGTTTTGACAAGCATGGCCAATGTAGCGATCGTTGATAAACATTTAAGAGGAAAGTGAGCCTGACAGTAACTAAGTCTAAATTGTGCAGAAGAACGGCATTCCCTCCATCCCCCCCACCCACTCTCATCTTGAAAAAGGTGAGGTACACCCCAAAATGAACAATGAAACATGATATACCAATAAACTTGAAGCTGGAATGAAAGAACCCTAACTCTGTACATCCAAATCCCTAAAAACAAAACAATGGTGTACACCAAGGGGGGTGGCAACGCCACACCAGTCGGTCCGTCATTAGAAACATTGTGCAATAATGAACGTTGATATCCCAAACTAGTTATGTCCCAGTCTTGCCACCGTGTGAGAAGGTATAGTCAGCCAGTGCCAGCAAATCAAAAACAGTTCCATGCTTGCATTGGAGCCGCTGCCATGGGGGGATGACCCGTGTCGCCTGCAATCGCCTGGTTGTTGGAGTGTTTGTATGCATGGCAGAATTCCTGAGCTGCGGTCAGGGAGTTGAAGATGCAAGACTGGCCGTTGATGTCGACACGCAGCCTGGCTGGGTAGAGCATGCCATATTTCAGTCCCAAGTTTCTGAGGGTGGCCTTGACCCCATTGTATTTACGGTGGGCTTCTTGCACCATGAGTGTAAAATCAGGATAAAGCGCTATTTTGAAGCCCTGCCAGTCAGTGTCCCCTTTTTCTCTGGCAAGGTGCAGCCCAGTATCTCGGTCGTGAAAGTTCATGATGCGGGCGATGAGAGGCCGTGGGGAGAGGCCCAGGTTGGGTCGGGGACCAGCGATCCTCTGGGCAATGTGGTCATCCGCATTATCTGCTCCTTGACCACTCTCTGCCATGATGGGGGTGTCATCACGATTATGCTCTGCAACTTTTTCAAATGGTAGGGTCCTTTGTTTAGGGTCTTTACAGCCCATGATGCTGTGGGACCAGGCTCAGGAGAGGCAGCGGTATCGTGACCACTTCACAGGCTGGATGAAGATCTGGCAGTAGAGGTGACAACAAAGAAACAAAAAATGTGGGGAAGAGGGTTCTAGGGGAGTTGAAATTTTTCTGACCTACTTGTATCTTGTCCCCCAACTAAACTACTTAAAAAACACGGAAGATACCAAGGGTCTCGAGAGAAAGAATCACTACCTATTTTTGGTATGTAGACTCATGAATGCCTATTGATTATTTTTGTGACATAGGAGAGAAAGAGGAGATACTTAGAGTTTAAGTGAAGAAACCCATCAGCCCACCAATTGGTGGAGTTTCATCATCTGGGTTTTTTTTAAAAAAGATGATGCCCACTAGTCATTACCTCAGTGTATCTAATGAGGATGGCTAGGATAGGGTCATCATCTAGAGAAAACCTTCCAAAAAGAAGATGAGTGTGATAAAGGCTGATAGGGTTGGTTGCAGTGCTCAAAAATTAGTGAAACAAAAGTAGTGACAAAATGTTAAAAATGCCTGTTATGATGTCTAAAGAACAAGTTTAATAGGAGTGACCATCAGAACGGCATATCTAAAAGCAAAGTGAATATAGTATTTAGAAAATATAACTATTTATCATAGATGGAGAATGGTCGACATGTTTCAGCCCTTCCGGGCTTTCATCAGGACCTACGATATACACTACTGCAACATTAATCACAACCAGTGATAGAAAAAAGAAATTGTGTAGACCTACCAATCATGTTGTCTTTTAATCCAGAGCCTCTCCTATGAAACATGACAAAAACAAGAGAATATATACATTGCACAATATCCATTTCATGACAAGTGCATTCACTATATTATCCTTGATGTGTCCACTTATATATCAAATCAACTCACCCATCACTGTAGGGAGGAAAGGCCTCACCTTGCCTGGCGCTCGCTCAGGGCAAAGAGGCCACGCGCTAAATTGAGACAAAAAAGTAGATTTTTTTTTATATTTTCACTTATGTACCTAAAAAACAAAGAAATGAAGACAAAACTGGGCAGAGAAAGCAGGTGTATGGAATTTCGAATAGAGACTCCCACAAACCCTCTCAAACTTTTAGTTCTATGCAGCCAGTGTTCAGAAAACCTGTTTTCAATTTTACAAGGAGTGGCTACCATGTGTTGTATATAGCGCTTCTCCACAAAATAGACCTATTTTTGATATGAACCAGGCCAACAGAACTAAGATAAAATACCAACAAGAATATAAAGACTGTTTAAGACTACTGCACACAGCACTCACTTACCTGTCCGTCGTTGCCTCGGTCTGGAACTGAGCCGAGGGGAAGGTAATGAGGCTACGTGCAGTTCATGGTTAAAAAGGGCCATAGCGGACCTGATTGGAAACGCGTTTATTGTGTAAGCCCTCTTGTAATAGGCTGGTAAATGTAGAATTACTGCCTGTACTCGCTTTAGCAGTATAACTTGAAACCGCTATGATGATTGGTCACCAAATAGCGGAACCGGAAATAAACTGGATCCTGGTGTCTGCTGTGTGAACCTTAGATGCAACGAAGTTGTTTCCTATAGGTCGAATATTTCGCCGGAAACAAAACAAAACAAACGGTGTAACCGGAAGGCTCTAAAACCATGATGTTGCGCACTCGACTTGTAAGAGAAACAAGTGAAAGGGCAAAGAAACCCATATCCAAAACGTGTGTGTCCCAAGCGCTCATATTGGATGAGTGCGTTTATGCAAAAAGTAAAATATAATAATATAGTTAGCAAAGTACAGCGGATGTCGGTCATCACCCGAGAGTTTTATATTGCCAAAAAGAGGCGGGGCGTCCGAAGCTGCTGCGCTGTCGTTGTTCGTTCCATCTCTCATGTAAGCTGAGGAGCACACCAAATAGAACATTTATGTGGTTAGGAGGCATCGATGTCTATTGTGTTTCTTATATGCAGTATGTAGCGAATAAAGGAGAGCACTTTCATTGTTTGTAAATCTACTGTTTCAGGTTACAAAAAAACGTGTATCCTAATATATTTACTTACAAGTTCATCTGTTAAATGAGGCGTCTGACTATGAGAACACCTAGACATCAACACACACTCTTTCAAATGTCAAAAAGGATGATCGTTAGCACAACTGGTGCACGAGTGGCAGATAGATCTGAAACTGTGTATTGAGTGGTTGGTCCGGCATGAATCAGTATCTGGTTTGTAACATGATACCTGGGACATATGTAACCTTTCAACGTCAACATATTTGTAAGAAATCTATACATTCTGAGACTGATATTGGACAGTTGTCATTTCAAATGACAAATATGCACACCGAAAGATGCATTTTGCAGCAAAGGAGAATTATAAAGGAGAATTATAAATCCTAACCCAGCAGCAGCTTCGGACGCCCGCCTCTTTTTGGCAATATAAAACTCTCGGGTGATGACCGACAACCGCTGTACTTTGCTAACTATATTATTATATTTTACTTTTTGCATAAACGCACTCATCCAATATGAGCGCTTGGGACACACACGTTTTGGAAATGGGTTTCTTTGCCCTTTCACTTGTTTCTCTTACAAGTCGAGTGCGCAACATCATGGTTTTAGAGCCTTACGGTTACACCGTTTGTTTTGTTTTGTTTCCGCCGAAATATTCGACCTATAGGAAACAACTTCGTTGCATCTAAGGTTCACACAGCAGACACCAGGATCCGGTTTATTTCCGGTTCCGCTATTTGGTGACCAATCATCATAGCGGTTTCAAGTTATACTGCAAAAGCGAGTACAGGCAGTAATTCTACATTTACCAGCCTATTACAAGAGGGCTAACACAATAAACGCGTTTCCAATCAGGTCCGCTATGGCCCTTTTTAACCAGGAACTGCACGTAGCCTCATTACCTTCCCCTCGGCTCAGTTCCAGACCGAGGCAACGACGGACAGGTATGTGAGTGCTGCGTGCAGTAGTCTTAAACAGTCTTTATATTCTTGTTGGTATTTTATCTTAGTTCTGTTGGCCTGGTTCATATCAAAAATAGGTCTATTTTGTGGAGAAGCGCTATATACAACACATGGTAGCCACTAAGCATGGGCGGATTTTGCGGATCCACGATTCACGGATTTGCGTATTCACGGGTCGTGGATCCGCAAAATCTGCGTATTTGCGGATTGACGGATTTGCGGATTTGGGGCGGGGCTTCCATGCGAGTGCACATGCCTCTTGTGTGTATAAAAGGTCAGAGACCGATCAGAGCAGCGGATGAAGATACAGAAGCTCCTGGCCACAGGAACAGCACGAGGATTGCGCTCGTGAAAGTCAAGGATGCAAAGGCATCTGTCCAGCATCACAGCTGATTAGCGATGGTATATTTGGGAAGAGGGCACAGCTGCCCAGCCTTGACAACGCTCACGATTGTTTTTTGGGCCGATGAATGAGTCACTGAATTTAAGCTTCAACTAGGGCACATGCTTCAATGATATCTGTAGGTGCCTCCGGTTGAGGTTTAATTTTTGTGCCAGGACCATCGTGCCAGAATGAACCCTGCCCTTCATATTTATTCAAGAAGACGCCACCGTTTTGTGCCATACCTCGTTGGGTAAATGTATAGTGCTTTCACTACACTACAGCTGCCTAAAGTGCCAGAGAGTTGTCTACAGCGACCAGGTGTGTGTTACTATGCAATCGCGCCGAAGGGCGCAGGGGTCCCTTGAGTGAGCTATAAAAGCTCCTGGCCACAGGAACAGCACGAGGATTGCGCTCGTGAAAGTCAAGGATGCAAAGGCCTCTGTCCAGCATCACAGCCGATTTTCGATGGTATATTTGGGAAGAGGGCACAGCTGCCTGGCCTGTTAACTATTTTACGATGGCGCCGGCAAGCTGCCAGCGCCATCCTAAAATAGTTACTAAATTAGCTTCAACAGGAAGCTCGAATAGATAAAATAAAGCAGATGCATGAGCGCCTGCTTGATTTTATCTATTAGTGCTTCCTGTTGAAGCTAATTTAGTAACTATTTTACGATGGCGCTGGCAGCTTGCCGGCGCCATCGTAAATTAGTTACAACAACAGGCGAGGAAGGCTTGAACTTTTGGCCTCGGAATCCGCCACTCGCGGATTGCGAATTTTCGGTAAATTCGCGAGAGTTCGCGGATCGCGGATTTACCGAAAATTCGCAAAATCCGCGAGCGTAACGGATTTTGCGCTCATGCTTAGTAGCCACTCCTTGTAAAATTGAAAACAGGTTTTCTGAACACTGGCTGCATAGAACTAAAAGTTTGAGAGGGTTTGTGGGAGTCTCTATTCGAAATTCAATACACCTGCTTTCTCTGCCCAGTTTTGTCTTCATTTCTTTGTTTTTTAGGTACATAAGTGAAAATATAAAAAAAATTCTACTTTTTTCTCTCAATTTAGCGCGTGGCCTCTTTGCCCTGAGCGAGCGCCAGGCAAGGTGAGGCCTTTCCTCCCTACAGTGATGGGTGAGTTGATTTGATATATAAGTGGACACATCAAGGATAATATAGTGAATGCACTTGTCATGAAATGGATATTGTGCAATGTATATATTCTCTTGTTTTTGTCATGTTTCATAGGAGAGGCTCTGGATTAAAAGACCACACGATTGGTAGGTCTACACAATTTCTTTTTTCTATCACTGGTTGTGATTAATGTTGCAGTAGTGTATATCGTAGGTCCTGATGAAAGCCCGGAAGGGCTGAAACATGTCAACCATTCTCCATCTATGATAAATAGTTATATTTTCTAAATACTATATTCACTTTGCTTTTAGATATGCCGTTCTGATGGTCACCCCTATTAAACTTGTTCTTTAGACATCATAACAGGCATTTTAACATTTTGTCACTACTTTTGTTTCACTAATTTTTGAGCACTGCAACCAACCCTATCAGCCTATATCACACTCATCTTCTTTTTGGAAGGTTTTCTCTAGATGATGACCCTATCCTAGCCATCCTCATTAGATACACTGAGGTAATGACTAGTGGGCATCATCTTTTTTGAAAAAAACCCAGATGATGAGGCTCCACCAATTGGTGGGCTGATGGGTTTCTTCATTTAAACTCTAAGTATCTCCTCTTTCTCTCCTGTGTCACAAAAATAACCAATAGGTATTCATGAGTCTACATACCAAAAATAGGTAGTGATTCTTTCTCTCGAGACCCTTGGTATCTTCCGTGTTTTTTAAGTAGTTTAGTTGGGGGACAAGATACAAGTAGGTCAGAAAAATTTCAACTCCCCTAGAACCCTCTTCCCCACATTTTTTGTTTCTTCGTTATCCGAGCAGCCGCGGCTGCGGGTTCGACCACAATCAGGCTTACTGCTACTGCGGGGCCTGTGTTAGAATTGTACCAATAAATGAGACAGGATGGCAGACTTTGCAGGCCTGGGTTTTGATGATGAGACTCTCGCATCCATCTTGAATGACAATCCCAGTATGTTGGATTTGGTTCCTACCAGTGTACAAACACCCCCAGGAGATTGGGACACTGTGTTGAACCTTAAGAAAAGCCATTCACGTACTATTGCACATGGACAAATCATGGCCGAATACCTCCATGGGAAGTGTGCCCCCACAGGCCTGATTGTCACAAATGCGCCCAGGCTATTTCTGACAGACAAAAAATTCATTAAAGACTGGTCGTTGATAGCCTGGCGGTGCACTCGAGACTGGCTAATCTTGATTATCTCAACTGCTAAAAGGGTGGCGGATGCCATCCTTGTAGAAATACAGATTCTAGAAGGCCAGATAAAAACTACTTTGACCGCCAAACGCTTTGAAAAACAACAAGAAGAATCAAATAAAATATCTAACAAGGAATATAAAGAACCTATATTTTTCGCACAAATCGAGAAATTTAAAAAAGATTTAGCGAAATTTACCCATGAAAGGATCTACCCTTACACCAGCGAAGATTACATTCCCATGGATTCCAACAAACAAGGGAAATCCTATGGGTCCAACTATGCCACATCTTCTGATCCAGAATCTTCTGATTCGGATAGCAATGATACATCTCAATGGAGAGGAAGAGGCCGCAATAATCGATCTAACCGCAGGCGTAATGGGCGAGGCAACGTCGACCAGCAAGGACCATGGTGGCCACCCACTCCGTGGGGCTATCCACAATTTCCACCACCAATGCCAAACTACGCTATGCAACCTCAGTACTATGACAACCAGGCTTTTTTAGGGCAGAGCCGTGGCTGGAACAGAGGGAGACGGAGAGGCCCCAACCAAGTTCAATGGGCAGACGAACAAGATCCACCAATCACCCGCAGCAAGCGAGGCCAATAACCACACCTATTAACAACGAAGATTTAGTGGTGAATCTAAGTGCCCGCACTCTGTCTCCCCTAGAACGTCAAGTGCTCAATAAAGGACTTGGTTTTGTGCCCACCAATAGTGGAGACGCATTCAAACTTCGCGGCGAAATCGAGAGATTCTTTCGTAGTGTAAGATTACACTTTTTCTTCAAGGATAAAAGTCAAGATCAAACACAAACTGTTGAAAACACAGGCCTCAAAACCAAATCCATCGTCATGCCCCTATTACAACAGGTACCATCAAGAGTGGACACGTTTGAAGCTGCTGTGCTGCACGAAATGAAAACACTGAACTTTTCTAAACACGGTAGTTTTCAGAACTTATCTAGAAATGAGAGACACGCTCTGGAAAATCTATCTAATGACAGGGACATTACGATTAAACCGCCGATAAGGGGGGTGCGATAGTCATCCAGGACACATCCTCCTATCGAGCCGAGTGTCTAAGACAGCTGAGGGACACTGAGTCCTACACACTTCTCAATGAAGATCCAACTAGGAGACTCCTAACTGAGATAAAACATCTGGTTGAAGAGGCAAGCACGGAGGGCTGGATAACAGCAAAAGAAGCGACATTTCTTGTCACAGCATGTCCAGTCACTCCGTACTTTTACACTTTGCCCAAAATTCACAAGGCAGCCAGGCCCCCTCCAGGACGGCCTATAATTTCCGGCATTGGATCTTTGTTAGAATCACTATCCTCCTTTGTGGATGTTTTTTTAGCACCTTTGGTCAAGACCATGCCCACATACCTTCAGGACACTAAAGATGTTCTACGTCTGTTACTTGAGGTACAATTCGATGCCGATTTGGACTACCTTGTCAGCTTCGATGTAGAGTCATTGTATACTTGTATACCACAAGCAGAAACTCTGCAGACTATACGGGAACTCTTGGCAACCACCAATCATGAGAGTATCACACCAATCCACTTTATTATGGATTTAGCGAGAATTGCTATGACTGAGAACTTCTTTGGTTTTGAGGACTCTATATATCTTCAAACGTCAGGGACGTCAATGGGCAGCAAATTTGCGCCAACTTTGGCCAATTTGTATGTCCACCATTTTGAGACTCATCATGTCCTCAACCACAACAATCCGTATTTCCATCAGACGGTGTTGTGGAAGAGGTACATAGATGACATTCTGGTGGTCTGGCGTGGAAACAGTAAGTCTTTACTGGCTTTCCATACATGGCTGAATATTCAAAATCCATATCTCAGATTCACGGTCGAACATAGCAAAACGGAGCTCCCTTTTCTAGATCTGCTAGTGATTCCCAAAGAAGGACATCTCTCAAGCAGTCTATACCGCAAACCCATGTCACGCAATTCTCTTTTAAGGTTTGATAGTCATCATCCTTGGTCCCTAAGAGAAAATCTTCCTTTTGGACAATTTCTCAGGGTCCGTAGGAATTGCTCAGACAAATTGGATTTTTTGGAGCAGTCAAGAGACCTATCTACGAAACTGAAACAGCGACTCTATCCAAGCAGGCTCATTAAGAATTCCTGCAAAAGAGCCTCAAACAACCATCGAGAGGCATTACTTGCCCCTCCAGTTGAAAAACCACCTCTCAACAGATTAGTCTGTGTGACTACTTTCAGCACTGCTTCGTCTAAAATACAGAAGATTATTAGAAAGAAGTGGCACATTCTGAATAGTACAGGAGACAGTATCCCTCTGCCTCTTTTTTCTTTCAAGAGAAGCACCAATTTGAAAGATGAATTGGTCCACACTAGACCACAAAACTCAATTCATGAAATCCCGTCTAGATTGTGGAACCTTCCGCCAGTACAGGGACACTACCCCTGTGGTTCATGTTCGGTGTGCCCCCAGACGAAGAAGACAATGTCAGTCGACATCGGCACTGCACATCCCTGGCAATTGAGACATCATACCAACTGCAATAGTGAGAGGGTTATTTACCAGATCACTTGTCCCTGTGCCCTCCGCTATATAGGGATGACCACAAGGAAAATAAAACTCAGGATACAAGAACACAAAAGTACCATTAGATGCAACAGGCAAGCCACTCGGATGACATCTCACTTTCTAAGCATGAAACATTCTGCTGATGATTTGGAATGGCTGGTACTGGAACAGCCCTTCATACCCCCACATGTGTCTGACATCTCACATTTTTTGCACATTAAAGAGCAGAAGTGGGTTTTTAAACTCAAATGTGACTCGGAGGGTTTAAATGATGACATCCCTTGGTTACAGCTTTAACTGAGTTTTTTCATCATGAACATGACTGGGGTTAGGATTTATAATTCTCCTTTGCTGCAAAATGCATCTTTCGGTGTGCATATTTGTCATTTGAAATGACAACTGTCCAATATCAGTCTTAGAATGTATAGATTTCTTACAAATATGTTGACGTTGAAAGGTTACATATGTCCCAGGTATCATGTTACAAACCAGATACTGATTCATGCCGGACCAACCACTCAATACACAGTTTCAGATCTATCTGCCACTCGTGCACCAGTTGTGCTAACGATCATCCTTTTTGACATTTGAAAGAGTGTGTGTTGATGTCTAGGTGTTCTCATAGTCAGACGCCTCATTTAACAGATGAACTTGTAAGTAAATATATTAGGATACACGTTTTTTGTAACCTGAAACAGTAGATTTACAAACAATGAAAGTGCTCTCCTTTACTCGCTACATACTGCATATAAGAAACACAATAGACATCGATGCCTCCTAACCACATAAATGTTCTATTTGGTGTGCTCCTCAGCTTACATGAGAGATGGAACAAACAACGACAGCGCAGCAGCTTCGGACACCCCGCCTCTTTTTGGCAATATAAAACTCTCGGGTGATGACCGACATCCGCTGTACTTTGCTAACTATAATATTATATTTTACTTTTTGCATAAACGCACTCATCCAATATGAGCGCTTGGGACACACACGTTTTGGATATGGGTTTCTTTGCCCTTTCACTTGTTTCTCTTACAAGTCGAGTGCGCAACATCATGGTTTTAGAGCCTTCCGGTTACACCGTTTCTTTTGTTTTGTTTCCGGCGAAATATTCGACCTATAAGAAACAACTTCGTTGCATCTAAGGTTCACACAGCAGACACCAGGATCCGGTTTATTTCCGGTTCCGCTATTTGGTGACCAATCATCATAGCGGTTTCAAGTTATACTGCAAAAGCGAGTACAGGCAGTAATTCTACATTTACCAGCCTATTACAAGAGGGCTAACACAATAAACGCGTTTCCAATCAGGTCCGCTATGGCCCTTTTTAACCATGAACTGCACGTAGCCTCATTACCTTCCCCTCGGCTCAGTTCCAGACCGAGGCAACGACGGACAGGTAAGTGAGTGCTGCGTGCAGTAGTCTTAAACAGTCTTTATATTCTTGTTGGTATTTTATCTTAGTTCTGTTGGCCTGGTTCATATCAAAAATAGGTCTATTTTGTGGAGAAGCGCTATATACAACACATGGTAGCCACTCCTTGTAAAATTGAAAACAGGTTTTCTGAACACTGGCTGCATATAACTAAAAGTTTGAGAGGGTTTGTGGGAGTCTCTATTCGAAATTCCATACACCTGCTTTCTCTGCCCAGTTTTGTCTTCATTTCTTTGTTTTTTAGGTACATAAGTGAAAATATTTAAAAAATGCAACTTTTTTCTCTCAATTTAGCGCGTGGCCTCTTTGCCCTGAGCGAGCGCCAGGCAAGGTGAGGCCTTTCCTCCCTACAGGGATGGGTGAGTTGATTTGATATATAAGTGGACACATCAAGGATAATATAGTGAATGCACTTGTCATGAAATGGATATTGTGCAATGTATATATTCTCTTGTTTTTGTCATGTTTCATAGGAGAGGCTCTGGATTAAAAGACCACACGATTGGTAGGTCTACACAATTTCTTTTTTCTATCACTGGTTGTGATTAATGTTGCAGTAGTGTATATCGTAGGTCCTGATGAAAGCCCGGAAGGGCTGAAACATGTCGACCATTCTCCATCTATGATAAATAGTTATATTTTCTAAATACTATATTCACTTTGCTTTTAGATATGCCGTTCTGATGGTCACCCCTATTAAACTTGTTCTTTAGACATCATAACAGGCATTTTTAACATTTTGTCACTACTTTTGTTTCACTAATTTTTGAGCACTGCAACCAACCCTATCAGCCTATATCACACTCATCTTCTTTTTGGAAGGTTTTCTCTAGATGATGACCCTATCCTAGCCATCCTCATTAGATACACTGAGGTAATGACTAGTGGGCATCATCTTTTTTGAAAAAAAACCAGATGATGAGGCTCCACCAATTGGTGGGCTGATGGGTTTCTTCACTTAAACTCCAAGTATCTCCTCTTTCTCTCCTGTGTCACAAAAATAACCAATAGGTATTCATCAGTCTACATACCAAAAATAGGTAGTGATTCTTTCTCTCGAGACCCTTGGTATCTTCCGTGCTTTTTAAGTAGAGGTGACAAACCAGCGCAGAATTGGGTCGGCAGAGCGCGTGTAAGGCCTCAGCTGGTGGAGGGCCCGGTGAACTGCTTTTCAGAACAACCTCCCCGGGATTCGGTAGACCCCTCAAGAAATGAGTCTGGCGCTGCGTGCGCAATTAGTGCTTAGGCCGCGGAGGGAGTGTGTGGTGGTACCTGTGCCTCTCTTCACTTGAGGCAACTCTTAGCAGTGGCTGAGGAGTAGATACAGGTGGCGTGGCGACCGGCCTATAGCGGAGTCGGCTGTGGCCTTGTGGGTTTGTGTAGCTGGATGGCAGGTCAGTGCCCAGATTACTGGGCCGAGGGAAGCTTGTTGCTGCAGGGGGAGCCACTGGTCGCCAGGCACTACGGCTCGATCCCCTGCACCACCCCAATCTACAGCCCTCCAGGAGTTAATGGCTTTCTCCCAGACCCAGGGCTGGCCATGTTCCTGCAGGGCCCCTAGAGGGGAGGGAGGGGTGTTGTAGGCTGTACGCAGCCAAACATGTCATGGATCTGAGGAGGCAGGGCGCATCCTGGGGGGAGAGCGCGCAACGCAGCCTGCCCCCGGTGGCCTCACCACAACTCTCGGCGTCACATCCGGTCGGAAGCCGGCTCTCACTGGTGCCTGCCTTGTGGGCCGTCGCGCCTCCAGAAGGAGCGGTGCAGGCCGGAGCTCACTCCACCTCAAGGGCCTTGGATCGCTGAAAGCTCGCCTTAGCCGCCAGCTTAACACGGTTTGGTAACCGTGCGCTCGTCTCGATGTCTGCAATTTACTGGTGTAGATCTATGGCGATTACGTGGTGCTGTGCGGGGGATATGATGCCAGACTGGAGATGGCTGGCGGAGCTTCAGAGCTTGGCCACGCCCGACATATAAATACTTGGGCATTTTATTTGATAATAAAGTCTTGTTCAAAAGCCATTTTAATGTCTTAAGGGCTTTTAAATCATTATGCAAATCATTGAGATGTCAATCGTATGAACACCTTCTAAAAGTCTTAGGAGCCAAGTTACAGCCAACTATTGCAAATAGCTTGCCCATCACCAAGGGAAAAGATGCTAAATTATTAAATGTATTCTTAACTAAGGCTTGTAAATCAGTTTTTGGAATTCCTAGGTCAAGTGGCCAAGCCGAAATCCGTTTGGAGTTTGGTCTCTGAACACAGTCCATGGTGGTGCGAGGGTAATTTTTTTAATGCATGCACTCCTTGTTTTTGTCCAATCTTGGCTCCCCAGTAAATAACTGCTGGTTTTAAATAAATCAATCTGATTTTGCTGGTGCTTGGAGATCCTACATTTTAACATGTTTCCAGTGTTTTAACTTGCAGTCAGGGTCTGCAGAAATGAATATGTCTAGTTTTAAAAAGTTCTTAAATAGAAAGAATAAGACTAATTCATTTGTTGCGGATTAAGAGGCCTTAGCGGCAAAAAAACATGCATAGTCAGTGATTAATTCTCATCAGACTGCAAATCCAGCCCTATCTGACTACTTATTTTCCGGCACATATGAGGAATACATTTTTTAATTAAGACTTGGTAGATACCCCACTTAGGAGAGCACACCGAACTTGATACAACCAGTGAATATAGACTGTGTGGGTGGTCTCATGAAACTTTATTGCATATTCTGTGTGCCTGCCCACAACTGCTTAATGTACGCTGTATATTATTAAATCCCGCATTTGTTAAAGCAAGGCTGAGAACTGTTCATCAGGCCCTCATTTTATGTTTATCTAGTGGTTTAATTCTATTAATTTGTCAGATGATAAACTTTCTATCCATTGCTGAAAAAATGCTTGTATCTGTAGATTAGCTTTGTTTGCTTTGGTCCTCCTGAAAGGGTTTTTATAAGATCAGATAAGGGTTACCTGTTTTTAAGCACTAGGCACTTTGAAGTCTCACACGGTCTTTTGTTGGTTGTTCAAATGTAATGCACTGATTGTTTTTCTTACCCAGAGATTTTAGCTCAATATTTGTATGTTTTGTCACAAGTAATGCACTGTACTTAATTTTTATGGTTAGATGAATTTGTACCGCCATATTTTTATGTACATGTGTATTTAATATGTTACTTGTTGTAAAGTGCTATTTTGTGATGATTTGTATTAATCAGACAAAAAATGTACTTACTTACTAACTATTAAACATGGTTTTATTGTTGTAGATTCATTCACTGAAATGGACAAGCCTGAAAGTCTGCATTCTTTATTTCTCCTTGCCAGCAGGGACATGAAATAGAGATCAAATTCCAGTACTACTCTGTTCATGAATTTCTTGACTCTGGGCCTCAGCTAAACGGAACATATAAAGATAAAATCCTATAAATGCTTTATGCCAAGAAAGTCTACAGTGAAACATCTGACACCTCCCAAAAGACCACCAGCACCACACAATTTGACAATAAAGTCTGTTCATTCTGCGAATAAAGTGCACATCTTGCTATAGCTCATTCGCCTTTTTCTTGTCAGCAAGAGATCAGAAGTCCTCCCGCACAATGAATTTCCATCAAGATCTTCAGTCTATCGATAGAAATGCCCCTTCCTCTCTCCAATACGGTGGCGGCCATTCTTATTGATGTCCGAGTAGCACAATCATTTATGTGATATGAGATGTATTCAAAAGCTATTTGCAACATTTCATTCTTTAATGTTTCAGTTATCAGGGACCAGGGGACATACTACATGCCCAGGAGTTGTATGTGATCAACAGCACTTGGAAGCCAAAGTGTCTGCTCTGTTTTACATGCTCTATCGCTGTGATTCTAATGGCTAACTACACTCACTGCTTAATTTCACTTTCCTGTTTCAGCATGTGCTTTTCAGGAAAAAATTGCTGTTAATCCAGACCAGGTTCATTAAGTCAAGGACCCAGCTGTTCTCTGACAGCTGCTAATGGATGGAAACAAGTGATTCTAAAAATGTATTGTTTGGCTCAATAGATGAAATGATAAATTTGGCATAATGGGCTTTCCAAACTATCATCTATTAGGTTCAAAGGCCTACTGTCAAAAAGCACTAAACTTGTGGTCCAGATCCAATGGAGCGATGAATATTTGTATACCTCTCCAAATCTACAGCCAACCATTCACAAGAGGAACATGTTGGTTAGCAGTAGACAAGGGGAAAGAGGATGGAATAAGAGAGAAAACAGAAATACTGGATACTGCCACTCTTGACTGGTCATCTAAAACCAATATTAAAATTGTTAGTATCTCAACAATTTTTTACAGCATATAATACTTTTTTTACAATCATATACATTCATGCTCTATGTATGTCTATAACTCTGTTTGTTATGTTGGAACTCTAAACTAACTAAAAATGGAAGCATACAATTATATCTATGAAAGTTAAGTCATGAGGGTTTGGAATGATCTCACTTCTTTCACTAATAAGATAACTTACATGCTTCTGGTTCAAATATATATTCAAGGTTGTTTTCCTAAACTATATAAAAATATCAATTAGAATTATAATGTTCACATTGGTACCAAATCTCATATTGCTACTTTAAAACAATATATGTCACGAGGAAAGTATTAAAGTCTTCTAAAGAGACAAGGATATTTTCCATTCCTTACATAGCTAAGCAAATATGTACCTGTAAAAAAACATTTATATTTAAGTAGATCTTCAAAATAGTATTTTAACAATAGAGGTTATCTTCACAATTGGGTTGGATTCCTAAGAATACTCCCATATGCTGACTGTGACTTAATTTGTTTCCAAAATCGTTCACAAATAATCTCCAAAACTTTCTAGAAATTCTGGACACAAGCTCCTGGCAGCAGCAACAATGTATGTTGATTGCCTAGTTAGAGTGCTGGTGACCATGAGGAACTTACTATCAATAACTTCAGAATTGCTGGCTCTATTTGTAAATCGCATGAGAATTCTGAGACGTCATGGAAAATGTTGTTTTGGGGCCCACCAGGAGGGTGGGGGGGTGGGGGGGAGAAACCGACCACAGACACAGTATTAAGGTGTGACAAAGGCCGCTTTATTGGAAGCAGGTGCACCCTACAAAGGCAAAACCTTGCCTGTGCCGAACAAAACTAAAGCTAACTAAATATGAAGTAACTAAAAGCCCCCCACCCCCTCCTCATAACCACAACATCCCACCTGCAACATGCCTCAGTATCTAACTAAGCATACTTTGACATCTGTATTCCCCACCCCTGGCAAACAACCCAGGCCTCCTACACCGAGCCCCCTTTTTTACTAGGAAAAGCGCCAACCTCCTGTATTGCACACCAGCACCTGTTCCAGCGACACGAAAATCCACCAACATCTATTCCCCGATGCACCGGCTCCCAAGAAAATCCCTCTGAACAAAAAAAAACCCTCACCTGACAAAGAAAAAACCCCAATAACCACCCCAGAATTTGTAAGAAAACTAAACAGCCTATCCCAGGAAAAAAACAACCCCTAGGGGACCCCCAAAAACAGGGAGGGTGGGCTTGAAAAAACTCGCGACAAGCCCCCCGCCGGCTGCTGTGTCACTGCCACCGAAATGGTGGTCAGTGACACAAAATGTCCGGTCTTAAACCCTCCCAGCCCAACCAGCCCAAGCCCCAGCCCTAGAGAAGCCCAAAGAACCTGACGCCAGCCCAAACAGCCCAAATCCCCCTGTGCTTAACAGCAGTCATCCCCCCTCCCTCCGGGCCCCAAAAACCCCCGGGGGTGACAGGCCTTCCGGTGATCGGCCTCCCCCCCCAAAACCCCATTGGGGAGGGAGAAACCGACCACAGACACAATATTAAGGTGTGACAAAGGCCGCTTTATTGGAAGCAGGTGCACCCAACAAAAGCAAAACCTTGGCCTGTGCCGAACAAAACTAAACCTCACTAAATATGAAGTACCTAACAGCCCCTCACCCCCTCCCCTAAATAGTTCCCCACAATTATCAACATAAGCACAACATAACCACAACATCCCACCTGCAACATGCCTCAGTACCTAACTAAGCATACTTTGACATCTGTATTCCCCACCCCCTGGCAAACAACCCAGGCCTCCTACACTTAGCCCCTCTTTTACTAGGAAAAGCGCCACTCGAAAGCCGCCTAGTGACTTTCGACCCCCCCATAGGAATCTTGCTCCCTCGGATATCTGCACACTCCCAAAGCTACATCCAGGGCCTCCTTCAACTGGACAATGTACAGCTCCATCCCATACCGAGACAGGTGGATCCCGTCTTCCCTGAAAAACAACACTGCCCCGTATCTCAGTTCAGGATGCTCCATGCGCCCCACCCCTTCCGTTGTACAAAACTCCTTTATCTCCCTATTGATCTTCCGCCTTGCCCTGTCTATAGCCCCTGGTCGCTCCGCCCTCCGCCAAATCCTCCTGGGAATGAACTCAGACCATATTACGTGGCACCCTGCCCATTTCCTCCGTATCTCCAACAAATCCCTTTTCATTTGTTTGACCAGGGCCAACCCTTTGCACAGAACCAGGTCGTTCTCCCCTAAATGAATGACCACCACATCAGGACAAACAGCCCCCCGCACCACATTATTCAACAACGGCATCAACTCGTGCCAACGCATTCCCCCTTTTCCCCGCCAATGGCATCTAAACAATCTTTCGTCCAGTTCCAAATTAAGGTTCTGATGCTTGTCCCACTCAGCCCTCTCTGCTCTTTTGACAAAGGAATGTCCCACCATGTAAATGTTCAACACCGCCGCAGCTGGCCCTGCCACAGCACCTGCAAAGACACACATGTAAGAGGGTGAAAAAACTGCCATGTCAGTGCGCCCCTTCTACCCCCCGCAACCGAACATAAGTCTTGTAACAGTCCGACCTCCACCGCCCCAATCGCTTAATGTCCTCCTTCCCCCAGCCTTTCCTTGCCGCGTCCGTCGCTGCCCCTATTCTAAAGGAATGCGTCCCAAAAGCCTTCGGGTCCTCACCCATCTGCCGCAGGGCGTGCCGCAGGACCCACAACACCTGAGCCGCCATCACCCTGCTTTCGCCCCCCCAACCAAACACCTCCCCCACTAACGTCGTCTGCCCGGCCGCCAACCACCGTCCCCACGCCACGGGACACACCCCGTCCAGCCTCTCTGGCCCAGGTACCACTCACGTCCCCACCCCTCGCTGATCCGTCTTGGAGCGTCGCAAGCGCACCGCCACCTCCCGTGCCTGAATCTCCACTTCCTCCCACAGGACCCCCCACCCCCTCTTTAGCCCCACCAATTCTAAAATCCGAAATGCACCAAAAAACAACCAAGACATGAGTGTGGAAAACGAAATAGTCTCCCCCCCCATCGCGACTAATAGACGGCAACGTCGTTAACAGGCACCCCAGCATATCCTCGGTAATGGGCCTCCGCTGACTCACCCGCGCTCCTCTCTCCCGTGCCCATCCTTCCAACAGCCTCGCCCCCAACTCTCCTGCAGACGGCAGATACCCCCACCACAGCTTCCCCATGAAGGCCACCGCCGACAACTTCCCCGCAATCGTCACCCTCGACAAACCCCTATCCATCAAGACCAACATGAACCGGACCACCTGCTCCTCCCGCTGCCACCGGTCCCTGTGCCTTACCGCACCAGACCGCCGAAAGTTCTCCCAAGCCTGCACCTACGCCTTCCAAGGGGACACTGCCACCGACGCCCTCACCAGTTGAACGACCCGGCGTCTCCCACCGACCACAGCTCCCTCGGAACCGGCATCTTGGTCTCCTCCGCCTCCGTGGCTCGCCCATGGAACCTCTGCCACTGTGAACGAGAGAAAGCATCCGCAATGTCATTGTCCACCCCAGGCACATGTCGGGCCTGAAATAGGATGTCATAATCTAAACAGCGAAGCACAAACACTCTCATCAATTTCAGCACATGCGGGTCCTGGGCCGACTGCCTGTTAACCACCTGTACCACGGACATGTTGTCCACTCTGAACAGGACCCGTTTATGAGCCAGCTCCTGAGCCCACACCGCCACCGCCACTACCAAAGGAAAGAATTCCAAGAAAGCAACGCAGCAACCCTCCGCTTGCCAATGTGGCGGCCACTGTTGCGCGCTCCACCGTCCCGCCCAGTACAATCCGAAGCCACCAACTCCCGCCGTGTCTGAATACAGCATGACGTCCCATTCCCAATCTTCCAGGGGCGCCATCGGCACCCCATTGAACCATCCCAGAAATGCCAGCCACATCCGCAAATCCTCCTTCGTCCCCGCCGACAGGCGCAAGTGATGATGCGGCAAAGTCAACCCAGACAACGCCAAACCCAGTCGACGGCAGAACGTACGCCCCGCCCGCACAACTCGGCATGCAAAATTCAGATGTCCCAACAACACTTGCACTTCCCGCACCGTCACCTTCTGTTTGTCCAACATGCCCCTCACCAACTCCAACATCGCCAACCTCTTGTCCTCCGGTAGGCGTGCTTCCATGGCCGCAGGGTCGAGCTCTATTCTGAGAAAGGACAGCACCATACTGGGACCGTGTGTCTTCTCTGGCGCCAAGGGAACCCCCAAGTAACCCATTAAGTCCGTGAAACCATCCAACTGCTGCTGACAATCCGTCGAACCGGGCCGTCCCACCAGAAAGAAGTCATCCAGATAGTGCGTCACCGTCTCAGAGCCTGTGCGCCAGGAAAAAGCCCACTGCAGAAACTAACTGAAACGCTCAAACAACGCACGTGAGATCGAGCACCCCATGGGAAGCGCTTTGTCAATGAAAATCTCCCCTTCAAATTGAATCCCCAACAACTGGTGATCCTCCGGGTGCACCGGGAGCAACCTGAAAACCGACTTAATGTCGCACTTCGCCATCATGGCCCCCGTCCCTACCGCCGCTACAATCTTCCGCGCCACGACCACCGACAAGTATGAAACTGAGGCAAGCTCGGCCGATATGAAGTCATTCACCGAAGACCCCTCCGGCCACGACAAGTGCTGTATAAACCTGAACTGCCCCGGCTCCTTCTTGGGCAACACCCCAATCGGGGAGATAATTAGGTTTGGCAAAGGCGGCTCTGCGAAGGGGTACACCATCCGGCCCTCCTTCACTTCCTTGAACAATTTCTCTCGCACAATCCCCCTGCGCGCGTTGACCGACTTCAAGTTGTCCGCCCAGCGCGCAATCCGCGGCCCCTCATAGCCCAACCGAAAGCCCTCCCGGAATCCCCGTCGTTAAACGGCCGCATCGTCCGCCCGCGGGATAGGCCGCCAGCAATGGCTCTAGCCGGTCCAGCCTAACTGGTGTACAAGCCTTTTCCCATAGCTCTGGCTCCCCCTCTGCCTCCCCCCGCCCCCCGGTCTGGTTTCCCGGCGCCGCCGGCTGATGTCCCGAGGGACCTCCGACTCCCCAGCATCGCACCACCGGGTGCCTTCTTCCGCAGTTTGTGCATTCATGCCGAAAGCGACACACTTGCCTGCCGCACGCGCCCTTATTGATGTCCCTTTTTTAACAAAGACAAAGGAACCCAATGAGTAAGCAAGGACCGTGGGTATTGACTATTTTTAAGAACAATGGTCCTTGAGTCACTAATGTATGAAAAAGAATAACATATAGACCATACTAAGTGCTATAGAAGTTCTCTGTCCAGCCGGACAAGAAATTTAATAAAGTATTAATTGAAGTATGTATATACAAAATACAAAACTGCAGGAAATGAAAAAAGGACACAATCCCGCATCCAACGTGAGGGAGGAAAAGGTTTACATGGAGGAAAAAACAAATACATTAACATACAAGATTACAACAGGCAACAAGAGAGCAGTGGTTGCTTCGTATAGTCATCAAATCAAGCAAGCTAACCAACAACAGTAACCACCATTTAATTCATCCAGCATACGGACGAGATGCGATCCTGCGCTCCGAGCCACTGAGCTCCTCGAGCCTAATCGGCATAGACCGTTACAGCTCCCTGAACCAATTCCCCACATGCAAGGCTAGTTGCCCAGGATCAGCCATAATCATGGATCCTTCCGGTCACCCTTCGCACCGCGGTGCCAATAATTGTACTGGAACCCCCTTCAAGGATACCGCACTTTATGACTGGCAGGCATCGCTTTAATATATCAGGCACTGCAATTTTCTTAGTCCTGATGATGATCCCCTCATCCTAAGAGCGT
Source organism: Lissotriton helveticus (assembly GCF_964261635.1). Taxonomy (NCBI): domain Eukaryota; kingdom Metazoa; phylum Chordata; class Amphibia; order Caudata; family Salamandridae; genus Lissotriton; species Lissotriton helveticus. The sequence goes on from NC_136069.1 coordinate 380,254,711, forward strand.
GGGATCGAAACGGCGTCGACTTTTATCAGTAACACTCCTGCTTACATTGAATTAATACTTTATTAAATTTCTTGTCCGTCTGGACAGAGAACTTCTATAGCACCTAGTATGGTCTATATGTTATTCTTTTTCATACATTAGGGACTCAAGGACCATTGTTCTTAAAAATACTTATTGAAGTCCCAGCAGGCCCCGACCATGTTCTGCCCGGCGCTCTCTCCCTGCCCCAACCCCCCATGGGTGGGGTGGGCTGAAAAGGGGCTCGGCGTGAGCGGCAAACCGCTGGCCGTATAGACATGCGGCCGAACTTCGCCCCGCCCATCGTCTGCTGGTACAAGTCGGAGTCCAGTTCGCCCCACTTCGCGTCCGGGTCCGACGCCATCCTCGCCTGGAACTCCTCATCTTAATGTGACCACGCGTAACCGCCGTACGTCACCTGCACCCTCCGGACTACATCCATGTATTTGAACAACGCTATAGACCTGTCCGGATACTTTTCGCAATATACGCTAGCGTATATTAAAAACGCCGCCGACCAATTGTCTATCATCAGCGGCACCTTGGGGCGCCTGGCCAACTCCTGGTCCTCCTCCTTAGACCCCTCCTTAGACTTTAGCTCCCTGTGAAGGAGCTTTTACAGCTCCACGTACTCCCCCTTCCATATCTTCTCCTTCGTGGCCAGCAATAGATGGGCCACCAGCGGCTTAGTCACCCCCATATAAGGGAGCTTACGCACCGGAACCACGCAACTCTCCTTCGCCCCGGCGGCTGTCCCGGCGTCACACTTCCTGCCGCCTCACTCCCCTCGCTGCCCGCCCCGGTGGTCATCGAACCTACCCCCGCAGACGTCACATAACGTCCTTTCACCAGCTGCACCAAGTCCTCCCCCCTTGCCTCCGTCCCTGCCGACACATGCGCGCAGCGCTTCCTGCCCAAACCACTCCCCGCTCCATCCCCAACCTTACCTGGCATCAAGGCCGGCGTCCGCACTGGATCCTGCCGCCTAACCAGTGGAGCTGAGGGGGCCGCCATTCTGGGCGCGTCCAGCCGTGGTCGTACCTGCAATACACTTCCAACAGCGTTACTACTTCCCCCCTCCCCCTCCCTAATCTCCTCTTCCTCCTCTGACTCCCCATCCCCGCTCACTTGCAATCCTTGCAACTCATGGTTGCCCCTGGGGACTCCACCCGGCTCAACCCCGCCTTCTCCCTACACACCCTCATCAACGCACTCAAATCAACACTCTCTCCCCGCCCATCCACCACACATGACCCGTAAGCTGTCTCCGCCATGTTGCCTCGCACTCCCCGCCCCACGGAGGCCAGCTCGACCCTTCGGGATGGGGCGGTCGGGGACCCATCGCCCCGCCGTCTCTCGTGCTCTCCTGCTTGGTCCCTCGTTGGAGCACGACCGCCCATACAAGGCAGAGCCGGCCCATCCCCTCGGTGGACTGGAGCCGCAAGCTGCTCTCCTGAGCGCTTCTCCCACCACTCCTGCCAAGGAAAAAACGTGGAGTCCAGCATGCCGGGGAAAAAACGGCCCCCCAAATCGCCCCGCTCCCCTCATCCCCTCAGCGGCCCTCTCCCCCACCCCGCGGAGTGTCCATCCTCCTAGCCAGCCGCTCCTGCCACCCCCCAATCCACCTAGCCCCATCCAACCCATTTCCCCACGTCACCTGATGAAGCTCCCCCACGCCCACCATCCCAAGCCCCCCCAAACTGGCCCCCCGCCACATGCCCCCCAACCCCATCCTGCCTAACTCTGACCCCCATTGTCAACCTCCCACCCGGCATGTCCCCCAGGCACCCCACACCCCCTCCCCCCCACACCCGTGTAGGAGACGGTGACCTGCTGGGCCCCACCATACTCCCCTCCCCCCAGACAAGGATCCCCCATCCAACTCAGTCTCCCCACCCCCCCTGCCCCCTGCCCCCTCCCCCTCCAGATCCGATTCCTCAATTAACAAAGGGGACCCCACCCCCCTCCATGCCCCCCTTGCTCTTCCCCTGGCGCCCCCACTGCTCCCTGCTCCTCGCTACCCAGCATGTCTCCCCCTTGCCCCCCTCCCTGTGGTCCTGGCAACTTACCGTCCCCCATAGCAGCCTCCTCTCCCCCACCTCCCATCCCCCTGCTCCGCCCACAAACTCAAGAGATACCCGGCCCCTCGCGCCCCTCTTTCCCCCCGCCCTCCTTCGCTTTCCACCTGCTGGTAGTGCCACCCGGCCCCGCCGCCTGCTCTCCGCTGCTCTCCCGCCCCTCCCACCTTCACCGTGAGCCCTCCGCGGCCGAGACCGCGGGGGCTCGCACGCCAAGACAGCTGCCGCGGCCCTTGGAGTCTTTGGAGTGCGATCTGTTTTTGCAGAACATGGTTTCAACAAGGATACATGGGATACCATGGTAATTTCATGGACGGAGCAATTTTAGCCAATTAGTAACTGGATTCAAAGTTTGTTCAATATGAAAATGAGAAATCAATTATAGTTGTGAATGAGAAAATAGATTCTTAGTGAGAAGACACAGTTTCTCACTACAATGTATTTTGGTGCAGGGGTTCTTTTTCAAACAGCTTATAGCTTAAATATACCTTTTGTATTTTGCTGACTTATGAATTTTCTTCATTATGTTAAAAGTTATTGTACTGTGGAAGAGGTGTGGCGCAGCGGCCAGGGTGACTGACGCCGGATGCTGGGGATCCCGGTTCGATCCCCGGCACCGGCGGCAGGGGTCTGCCCAGCACCATGTGACTCTGGGCAATAGCTTGCTTAATCTTCCCGACGGCCCCCAGCCGCGGGAAACCTACAGGTAGCTGTGCGCTTTACAAATACAGGATTATTATTATTATTAATGAAGTGAACAATGACAAATCTAATGGTGTTTTTGTGGGATGATTTTCATACATACAAAATAAAGGCCACATCCCAGAAGCTGAATGTTCCATGTTGCTGTATATTAATTCTTCTAACCAGGTCTTACTCCAATCTTCTTCTTCATTTAAAGATGTACATCTCAAATAATGTTCAATACATTGGTTTTATCTTTGAGGCTGTCCATCTGTCTGCTGGTTGTAACTAGTAAATAGATGGAGTCCCGCATCTAATTGTTTACATAAAGTGGACCAAAATCTTGAGGTGAATTGAGAACACCTGTCAGTAATTGAAACTTGAGGCATACCAGGTAGTCAAATTATATGGTATGCAAAGGTTTGTGCTAATTCTTTTAAAGTGGGCAACCCTGGTAATGAAATGACCCATATTGATCAAATGGTCCACAACCACCAAAAATGAAAGCACAATTTTGACGGTTTGGCAATTCTGTTATAAAAGAGCAGTGGGTATCGATATGCAACTGTCATTCTGTTGATTGCTCTATGATTTATATATATTCTTTACTTACCTCCTTATTATGGAACAAAAAACAAAAAAACAAAAAAGAGGCAGGTAATGGCGAATGTCTAATATCATGAAGAAATTCAAAACACCCTCATTAGTAGGATACATTAACCAAGCCATCTCCACCTTTTTGCAAACATAATAAATTAATCAATTTAAATAATGTTATTTTTTAACAGCCACCAATTGCCTTATGGAATTTTACTGCCCCTGCTGCCACAATTTCAACAGTCCATTCACACATCAAAATATGCAGAGAACACTAATCTGTGAGAGTTTTCCCCGAGAAGCGGGTTCTCCAATTCAGCTATCTCTCTATCCTCAATCAAACAGAAGAGACCTAGAAGGCAGCTATACAGAAAAAAGATGAGGCGATAAAAAACAAACCTAGAAAAAACATCAAAAGAGGACTAGCAGTGAGCGAAACGCAGTAAGAGAGGAGCGAGGAACTGATAATAATGACTAGCAACACTGTTATAAATCTCACACAAAGAGTGTTGACATCAAAAGAACTAAGCATATTGAAACTTGGGTTGAACTTTTACCCCACAACTGAACTAGATTATGTCCATATAAGGAAAGACCTGTATAAGTTCATAAGAAAACTGAAACTAAAGAGTCTAAAAAAGACTATGTGTTGTCTAATTGAAAACAAGTAGCTATCCCAAAGATAGTTGGAGCAACTCAGAGCTTACCATGAATAATTTGGAAACTCTGAAATCTTTTGATATATTGTTCAGAGAAATACCAGATAAAAGTATTAATGACACAGGATGTAAAACTGCTCCTGGGCATTCAACAACAAAGTGGAAAAAGTGGGTTCAAGTAAAAATCAATCAAAGTATGTTCCACGCATTAAACATGATACAAAGGACATTTTTCACAAAGTGGTAACTAAGGAAATTATATATGAGAGGTAAATTACTTAAACAGATGCAATACAATCTAAATCAAAATTAATCGAAGGCCACTGACAGCCCGGAAGAATGACGGCAATATTGTGATGATGCCCCTAGACAAGGGTGGGAAGATAGTGATTTTGGAGAAGGATTTCTATTTAGGTAAAGCATGCAACAACTTAGGGATAAATCATATACAAAACCCAAGAAGTATCTTATTTCATTTATAATATTTCAATAGTCTCATGTAGACAAAATCAGTCCAACAACAAAAACTCTTCACTGCAGGTTTGCTTCTTCTTTTATTTTTTTTTATTTTCACGCTTCAAATAATCTCTTCAACGATTTTTCAATAACTATCCCAAAAGTTCAAATGATGATCAAATACAGCCAACAGTTCAAATGATGATCAGATACAGCCTACGCGTTTTGTCCCACATGGGACATCATCATGGCTGTAAAAAGTAAAGAAAAAAAGGAATAATCACTAACCATTCATTCATGATAAAAACATCGTACAATGACAAGTCTCACACTGCCTATTTAACAATCTAAAGCAATTCCTGCCTATATAACATTTTAACGACTAATATCGTCCTATTGAGAACCTAAAACAGAACATCTCATGTTGAGTGGGACCACATTTTTTACATAATCTCTCTCGAAGTTAGGGTTAGGTCAACTGTATTCACCAGTATCCTCTCACCTTGATACAAAGTAGACTTTTTAGGTATGACAATCAAAGTTGTTGAAAACAAACTACAGAGCAACCGCTACCTTTCCTACAGACAGATAACATGATAGAGAAAACCCTGCAGCCACATCTGCAAGTCACATACAGAAGGAGGCTTCCTCCCTGAAAGACCTTGTAGTGTACAATCATTTTTCCAAAAACAAACTGAAACCTGGTTGTGTCAGAGAAGGTGCTTCTACACATTTACAAAGTGTAAGGCTTGCTGGTATAGCACCAATTAATTGCCATACAATAAACCAAGCAGTCCCTGGGAGAGAGAAATGAGGAAATTCCTCATGTAATTCAGACTACACGGTTCATTGCTTAGTGTATTTGTGCAACAAACACTACGAAAGGAGTACTATCCAATTTTTAAAAAAACAGTTATGGAGCATAGGAGGGCCAACACTAATGAAGATCTGACTTTTATGCAATTAAACATCATTTTAAAATCATGCATAATTTTGATAGGAATCTCTTATAATTCTACTGTATAGTCAGAGACCTGCCAAGTCCATGGGGGTCATCGAGTGATGGCCTTGAGAACACTGGAATCCCCATATATAATCAACAAACACCAAGACTCCAACGGGACTGAATTCAGAAGAAAAACTGTCAACACATTTTTCAGAAATCATTCTGTTTGAAAATTCCAGTGGAACAGTATGAACATTTCTTCGACTTGCTTTTAATTTGGAACTGTACCTTTTGCACAAATGAGAAAGGAGCTCAGAAAGGGATGGAAACAGGAGAGATTAAGACACTTGGACACATCCCCTCTGAGCAAGATGAACCAAGCATATGATGAATTATGTAACAATTTTAAACTAACATGGCCAATAATGGAGGTTGAGTTTTTTTTAAAGGGGGAAATCAATCAATTGCAATTATCCTAAGATAAAGTAAGGATTGTAATGTAGTCAACAAAGTATGAATTAATTATGCAATAATTTTTGATTCTATCATTTTGCTCTATGTGGTCCCCTAAGGTGAGCAGAGGGGCCAGCTGGACATCAGACATTGTTTTCTTCCTCATCTTTTTTTTCTATGTTTATTGAATGCACTAGCAACAGATCTAACTGTAATATAACTGTAATTGATGTAATGCTGTAACACGTCTTAATTCTCATGTAAAGCGCTCTGATACCTCCGGGTCTAGCCTGGACTTCCTTGTCTCCTCGCTGTATCTCCTACACCACCCCCCACCTCTTTCCTCCTTCATTCTTTGCTTGCCTCCCCTATTTCATCCCTCCCTCTCCTGAATCTCTTTTCCCCTGCCTGCTTTGTTTATCCCTGTGCCTATGCTCCACTCAATCTCCCTCCCCGTCGCCCTTTTACATTATCCCCTTACCCTTCTATGCGCGATGAACCAATGGATGTAACTCGTAATTGACGCACCTTCTGTAACAATGTGTAACTTGTAACCTACGTAACCCTTCCAGCCCTATTATGGCTCCTCTAGTATGCCCTTGTCCAAAGCACTCCTACTCCCCTTGTTGGGTATGGATCCAGCATTTTTGCCCTGGAGTCTCAGAGACCCTTCTGAGAGAGTCCACTGCGACAAGGGAATCACACAAAATGGAAGACTGGGAATGATCCCTTTACTGCGGGGAGCCATCTCCCACCCAGCTGGACATCAGACACAGTTACTTCCTCGTCTCTTTGCTGTGTCTCCTACCCCCACCTCTTCCCTCCTTCATTCTTTGCTTGCCTCCCCCATTCCTTTCTCCATCCCCTGAATCTCTCTCCCTCTGCCTGCTTTGTTTTTCCTTGTGCCAATTCTCTGCTTAATCTCCCTCCCCATCACCCTTTTACATTACCCCCTTACCCTCTACACGCCTTGACCCAATGAATGTAACTTGTAATTGACGTACCTTCTGTAACAATGTGTAACTTGTAACCTATGTAACTCTCCTCATGTAATGCGCTCTGATACCTCTGGGTCTAGCCAGCGCTATATAAAACTCAAGTAGATTTAAATTTAAATGTAAATGTGTAATCAGTTTTATCTTCGGACGTTGCCCATAAAAGATGTTTTGCCTAGATGTTAATGAATTAGTAAACAAATCCCATTTCTATATCTTTAATTAGTCAAGAGTTCCCTGAGCCAGTTCACTTTTTACACTTCTCACTTGAAATGGAGGAGGACTGGTATTGTTTTCAAGTCTTTTTGGAGGCGCCGAAACACTTCTGATAATCTTGCCATGTAATGTGCAATGATACAATAGCCAAAAGTACAGGGAAGTACCTGTGTTGCCTTGTTTGGTGGATCTTTGAATATTATGCGGGTCCTCACCCTACACACTTTGATTGATACTTCCAAAACTGGTCATTTTAGCACAATGTCTCAGGGTAAACCCTTATCAATACCAGTTGACGTGACTGTTGCTCGCGCAGACAACTTTTTTTTGGGCATCCAACAGGTCTTCCTTGGACATTCTAAACCACATTCAAAGGTTGGTTTTGGCATCCTTCATTGGGCTCAGTAGTCCATCAGACAAAAAGACTCTGTTGCATTCTCCCTGGCCCATCCCCATCATCCGCACCCATTCATCCCGAAGGGTCAGAGGCTCTAAATGATAAAAGCCTCACACTAAGACAGACACCCTGGAAAACTTGAAAAGAGTATAATTTAATAACCAACCCAAGGGTCTTCTAGGTGAGGAAGACGGTATCTTCACTGATAAAGTTCCATTCTACCAAGATGATTTCAGAGAGCGGGGTGACACACAGAGGCAGTAAACACCAAAGAAGTAGGTAGCCAATAGTTAATGTATAAGCAGTGAGAGAGCGGTTCGTACTAGAGATCCAGAGATAGTGCATTATGTGGAATCTAAAGGGATGTCTAGAAGCCACCCTTAATGGAAGAGGATGTCTCAAACACAATATTGTTTCATGCTTCATCATAGACATACTCTCCCCAGCCTGGTAAGATGGTACTACCAGGGAGGAATCGATCTCCGCAAAGACATCTGGTGGTAGGAGGGAGTTTTTACATAAATCTTACAGGATAAAGCGGAATCCAGCTCAATTAAACGTGCCTTCAGGTTCCTTGGTTATCACCTTTATTTGTGAGGAACTGAGGCAAGCAAGATCAAAAGTAATAGATGGACCCTACAGATAATGTTTCTGATCCATCTCTCAAAAGGCCAACATGTTTCTGCCCACGCAAGGACCCATTAAGGTCTGGGGCATTCGTCAGGGCTGGCGAATCCCTATAACAAACAAAAATAAAGGTAGTGTCCCCAACATCCTTCACTACTAGGGAATGGGGGAAATCACCTAAGGGGTACCCAAGTGACTCCTACCTGGACAGTATCATGTGTAGTTCATCATGCGCCTGTCAGTGTGAGAAATAATAAGACAACATTATTTTTGTGTCAATTGCAAACAGTACTGGGCTGGGAGCCAACCCAGTGGACCACACAACTCCAATCGTTGGTCTCCTCCAACATAACAATGGCCACCCTACACATGTGCAAACATACTTAATTAATACGTGTGAGTGGGTGGACCAACCGTACAGATCATCAAAAACCCATTTAAGATAGTCCTAGTGATAATTTAGGTGGTAACCAATTTATACTGTCTATACAAATGTTTGCAACTGACACAAAAATACTGTTGTCTTATTATTTCTCACCCTGACAGGCGCATGATGAACTACACATGATACTGTCCCAGGTAGGAATCACTTCGGTACACCTTAGGTGATTTCCCCCTTCCCCTAGTAGTGAAGGACGTAGGGGACACTAACTTTATTTTTGTTTGTTATAGGGATCCGCCAGCCCTGACGAATGCCCCGGACCTTAATGGCTCATTGTGTGGGCAGAAACATGTTGACCTTTTGAGAGATGGATCAGAGACATCATTCTCTGTAGTGTCAATCAATTACTTTTGATTTTAAAGTACCTCAGGTCCTCACGAATAAAGGTGATAACCGAGGAACCTCAAGGAACTTTCAATTGCCCTGGATCCTGCTTTATCCTGTAAGATTTATGTAAGAACTCCCTCCTACCGCCAGAAGTCTTCGCGGAGGTCGAGTCCCCTGGTAGTACCATCTAACCAGGGTGCGGAGAGGATGTCTATGATGAAGCATGACACAATATTGTGTGTGAGACATCCTCTTCCATTAAGGATGGCCTTCTAGACCTCCTTTTAGATTCCACATAACACACTATCTATGGATCTCCAGGATGAAGTGCTCTCTGACTGCTTATACATTAACTATTGGCTACCTACTTCTTTTGTGTCTACTGTTTTGAGAGGGGACAGTACGTTGGCTATTACTTCCCCTGACTCTCTCCTTTTTGTGGTTAACATTTCTAGTGCAACTGATTGGTTGCGAGAGTCTTTTGACTAGGTGGCCTAGTAATAATCACACACAATATGGAAGGATTAATGTTCAGTGATGAAGAGGTTTCTGCCATACTGGCTGCACCTTCAATGCTAGGAGATACCACCCTGGCACAGATGGTCACCCAATTGGGTGATCGGGATACTTTGTTAGAAATTAAAAAGACACAAGTAAAGACCTTATTCCATGGGGCAGTACTTGCCGAGTATCTAAGAACAAACTCGCCCCAAATGGGCTGATACTAACTAATGAGCCCAGAATTTTCCTAACGGATAAGGAATTCCGAAAGGACTGGTACCTGATCGCCTGGCGATGTACCAGGGACTGGTTGGTACTGATCATCAGAACAGCAAAAAGACTGTCTGATGCCTTACTTATCCAGATAAAAACCTGCAAAAATAATCTGAAATCTGGAGTGAGTCGAACGGCATTTAAAAAGAAGCTTGAAGAAACAAATTGGACTCTAGGAGAGTTCAGAGAGTATCTAACACAAAGCAAGATCTCCAAATTCCAGAAAGACCTAAAAAAATCACCCACGAATCAGTGTATCCATATTCAAGGGAAGACTTAGTTGCTAAGTTACAAAGTGATTCAGAGAGGTTGTCTAATCGGGCTACCTCTTCTGACTTTCCCAGAGAGTACCGGTATGATACCCACCAGAGAAGACGGAGGAGATGGAATCAGGGAGGTTCCAACAGACAAAGGGGCTTTCAGAAACCCCAGTTTCAGACAGATCCTTTCCAACTTCATTTCGACTAATTTTGGGGCCCCTCCTAATTTCAGACCAACACCAGGGTATCCTCCACAAGCTATGCAATGGAATTATCCCACTAATGCCCCGCCACCTTTTTTAGAGAGAGGAAGGGCGAGGGGGAGAGGAAAATAAAAAGAGGTGTCGTGGCAGAACAGAGAAACCTTATAAGACTCTGTAACGCAGTGCAAAGAGACACCAGGCACGAGCAAGTCCTAGGTAGTAATGAAAACATTATCATCAACCTTAGTGACCGAAAACTGAGTAGAGATGAGATGGGAGTTCTAAACAAGGGCCTTGGTTTTGTCCCTACATCCCATACAAATACATTCCACCTCCAGAAGGAACTTTTTGAGGTCCTGCAGAAGATCAGACTGAAAGTCTTTTTCCCTGATAAACCACAGTTGGATGATGAGAACACAGGACTAAGGTGCAAATCGTCTTTCAACCCACCCAGTGCAGTCATGCCCCCAGGCGTTCCAGCCTTTGAGAAGGCAGCCCGGCGGGGGGTTGAGGATTTAGGCTCAACAAACAAAAAAACCTTCCTCAACATCATGAAGGGTGAACTTGAGGCACTAAAAATGTTATCCGAGGATGACTCTAACATTATAAAAGCAGCGGACAGGGGCCATCATAGTTCTCTCAAGGGAGATGTACAGACAAGAATGTAAAACGCTCAACAATACCCACCATTACAAACTTCTGACGAGGGACCCCACTTAAGATGTTCAGAAAGAGATCTCCTTCTTAGTGAATAAGGGCTAGGAAAATGGATGGATCACAAAACGTAAACATGATTTTTTAATCCAAAGAGAACCACATGAACCATATTTTTACATCCTCCAAAAGGTACATAAAAATAAGGTCCCCCCCGCAGGGCACCAGATAGCATGGGAAATAGGATCATGTTTAGAACCGCAATCAAACTTTTGTGACCATTTTTTCAGACCCTTAGTAAAGGATATGCCTTTATATCTGCAAGATACAAAAGAAGTGTTAAATCTGATTGAAACCTGCCATTTTATGGGACACGGGAACTCATAGTAACCCTTAACATGGAGTCCCTGTACACAAACATACCACAGGAAGCAACTCTAGAGGTTGTGGAAAGTATCCTGAACAAGACTGTATGGGACTCTATGACTCCATGGGAAGCACTTTTGCTCCTAGTCTAGCCTGCCTTTATGTACACTCTTTCGAATCTAATATGATCTAGAATGTTGATAACCCTTTCCTGAGTAAAATCACATTATGGAAGCAATACATTGATGAAGTCCTATTGATCGGAATGGGGACTATTGAATAGGTACATAAGTTTGGGTCTTGGCTGAATTCACAAGACCCCTACCTGAGGTTCACTCTGACTGTTGGGGAAGAACAGCTCGCCTTTCTAGATTTGTCAATAGGAGAAAAGGATGGCGTCCTAACGAGCAAGGTTTTTTACAAACACACAGGCTGCAATAGTATTTGAAAGTTGGTACTCACGGGGCCTGCAAGAGAAATTACCGGTAGGTCAATTCCTACAGTTGAGACGCAACTGCACAGAGAAAAGTGATTACAAAATCCACGCTGAAAAACTGACTGAAAAATTAACATCTAAAAACTATCTTAAGAAATTGAATAAGAAAGCCAAGAAGAGGGCAATACACAACAACTGTGAGCGACTGCTCCAGACAAAACCAAAACAGACATGCTACCAACTAATATGTGTCTCTACCTTCAGCACACTGTCTAACCAATTCACAGCCATGCTGAATAAGAATTGTAAACATTCTGCAATTCGGGGTCTAGACATAGAACGATCAATGTATTCCTTTAGAAGGGCAAGGAATATTAAAGATATGGTGGTACACACAAGACCAAAAAACAAGGGGGAGAAGTCTATGCCAAATACGTTGTGGAATCTGCCACCTCCTACAGGACACTCACCTTGTGGTTCCTGTAGTGTCTGTGGTCTAACAAAACAGACAAAAGAACTTGATCTGGAGATGCAAACACCATGGAGACAAGGGAGTCTCACTAACTGTAACTCCACTAATGTGATTTATCTGATTAAGTGCCCATGCGGGCTACTATACATTGGGATAACGACCTGGATGGTCCGCACCCGCATCATAGAACATGGCAGCACAATTAGATGCAGAAGGGATGCTACAAGATTGATGTCACATTACATTGACAAAGGCCACACCACTGACCAACTTGAGTGGTCTGTTATAGTGCCACTATCACAAGAGAATACAGACATGACGAAGGCACTCCTCTATTTCGAACAGAGATGAGTACATTTGCTCCATACAGATCAATTGGGACTCAATGATTAGATTCAGTGGGGAAGTCTTATCACAAGCTGAGTCCCCATTTAGTCGGATAGTATTCCTTATGACTGGGTGAAACACACCTTATGACAATGAGCAACACTGAGATACAGACGACCGCTATCCTCATTGTTAAGATTTGATCCCTACATTTTTCACTATTGGACTGGCCCCATGTTCGGGACCACTATACTTGCCTTCCCCTTAGGGACTGCAGTACTACACTTGCCTTTTCCGTTAGGGACTGCAGTGCTAAACGTGCTTGTTCCATTATGGATGCATAGACTTTTTCTTTCTCCCTCTTATGTTAATCACAACCCAATTAGTGTGCATCAAGCTTTTTCAATATCTATTCTTTATGGACAGGTTGCACCTTGACCCCACTTTCAAGACATGAGTTTATTTGGTGATACATTTAGATCTAGGAGTCACTGGGTGTATTTGGTCATTGCCGAGCTAGCACACCAGACTAGCCATTAATACACATTAACATGCCAGTAAAAGTTACACTACAATCTGGAATGACGTTTCTTTATAGTCTATTTATCCTTGAACTCATGTGCTTTCCCCAACATCATTCTATAATAAAAGTATCCATCCAACAGGGTATATATATTTAAAAATGTTAAAATATAACTTTTCATAAGACCTAATCTCTGGGCGGAGCAAGGGGGAAGATGGCGGCCGGCTAGAACGCTAGGTCGGGAGCTCCGGAATGACTACCCAGTAAAACAGAAAAAACACGGAGAAGTGCTGCCAAACTACTCTCTCCCTGCTGAATATTTACCAGTAAGGCTTCAGTTAACCTTAATCTCCTAAAAACGTTGATAAGAGTCCACAGCCCAAGCAAAATGAGGAACACTCGGTAAAGCTCTTGGCAATCCTGTCTTGACAAAAGTTTTTTTTAAAGTACTAACCCTCGAGAGTTTTCTTCCTCCGGAGTTGCACCACGCCACACCACTTGTCAAAGATTAGCCGGGAGAGAGGAGGAGGAGGTGTTCGCATGCCGGCACCCACACAGGCAAGCTTCCCCCCACAGCACTATCGGATCGGTGCGCAGATCGCCGGGGGAGATGGGGACTGGTAACGCTGCCGTATGCGGGTCTGTGGAGTGCAGCGCGGGAGGCTCGCGGGGCTTGCCGGAGGGCTGTAGGCAGAGTCTCCTTTCTGTTTAGAGGGAGCGAGGTCGGCAGGGGAGGTGTCAGGCGCTTGTCTGAAGCCGGGAACACTACAAGAGGACAGATAAAACTGCAGCCAAAGGCGAGTGACCCTATACAATGGTTTGAAATCAAGGGGGCGGCAAGCAGCTTAGAAGAGGTTGCCATTGAAAACGCTGTGTTGAATGTTAGAAATAAGGAATCCTTAGGGGACCAAGGGAGGAAAACATCTAACTCAGTGCTTGTACAGGGTGGGAGAGAAGGTGGGAGAGGCACAAATACTCAAAATTCACCTACTCAGGACGTAAGGCAGGCGGAGGAAACCCCCAGTGCGCAGCGGTCACAGAAACAGCAACGGATGAACAATCTTGACAACTCTAGGGGTGCAAGGAGACTTGGGGGTGGTAAGGCCCTGAAGGGGGGGGAACACAGATAACTCAGACAACTCAGATCTAGAGCAAGTTCACAAACTAAGAGTGGAAGTTGAGCTGGACTGCACAGAAGCGAACACGGAGGCTAGCAGTGGTATAACAGAGGAGGGTAGAGGGGCGGCAGTACCGGTGCCTATGGAGGAGATACTCACAGAGGTGACAAAAGTTAGTGCAATCCAGGAGAAAGGCATATCAAGTTACTGCTTGAGAAACAGGCAATTCCTCAAATATACGACTCCAACTGTATCTAAACAAGCTCTTGCCCCTGTAGCACCATAAGAAAGTCTTAAGTCAGACCCCAATAATTTTTACACTAAAAGGAAAACCCCTAAAGAGACAGGGAAGATCAGAAGTTCTCTAGACCCGCCTCTTTGAGTCACTCCTTCTCTTAGATCCTTCTTCAGAGTCCAGGTTCAGGACCAGAGCCAAGCACTTTCCATCAAAGGGGTCCAAGAAGTTAATCTATCAGAAAGAATCGCTCCTACCTCGCTCCCTAAATCCTGCCCACTTATGGCTGGGTCCTCAAACACGAACCCAATACCAAGTATGTCGGCTCTACAAGACCATATACCCTCCCCTTCTATAATAGAAGGGAGAAGTGGGGATCCTACGCAAGAAAAGTTGACGACTACCACAATACAAGTACAGGCAGACCTAACAACTGATGGTTTGGAAGGCCCAGACACCATACACCCTTGCCCACCAGTAGATCAATCAAGTCGACTGCATAAAGAAGACCGGTCAGGAAGAGAGCAATTTCAAACCCAAGTCCCGGAACAAACCTCAACAGAATTGATTCTGGAAAAAATGTTAGAGGAAATGAGGGCAAAATTTGCCGTGTCGGAAACAAATCAGAGCAAAATCCGGGAAGTATGTGAAGCACTAGACAATAAGATGATTACTCTAAGTGATCGGGTCACAGTACTGGATGGTCTCTCAAAAAAAGTGGAAAGAAATGAAAAAGATATAAGGGTTCTCAAAGAAAGTGGTAGAAGTACCAATGAAAAACTGGAATCTTTAGAAAACCAGGCCAGAAAAAACAATTTGAGAATACTGAATATCCCAGAAGGGAAAGAGGGGACTGACGTAAAAAAGTTTATAGTACAGTTACTCGAGGAACACTTTCCATGGACAAGGGAGATAGGATTAGATGAAGACATTCAAAGAGTACATCGAGACCCCTTCGGTAGAAATAAAGAAAAAAAGAACCCAAGGAAAATCTTGATAAACTTCAAAACCTATAACATTAAAGAGAGAATCCTAAGTGAGGCGTTAAAAAGCGTCCCTCATAGCAAAGATGATTGGACATTTAGGATCCGGTCTGATATCTCCAAAGCCACTCAAGATAGGCAATGGGAATTAGGTCAATACATGCAGGAGTTGAAAAGCCTAGGGGCCACGGTACAAATGAAGTTCCCTGCCGCACTTCGAATTATGTGGCAAAATAAAATGCATAATATAAGGGAGCCTGCTGAAGTGGCCCATTTCATGGAACAGATGAAGGATCAAGTGAGAATGCAGTCTGGGCCGGAGTTTGGGTCTAGCTCTAGGTCTTGTAGCTGATCTCTAATCCCTGCAGGAGAGAGGAGAATCATCAGTACTATAGGAAAATAAGGAGATCTAGAAAATAGTAACTAGCTCAATGGGAGATTACATCCAAGTTTGTTCTTCATAGAAATAAAAAAGGGAGCACTTTGTGTAAAAAGTGGGCAGTCACGGAGCTCAAAAGGGGCAAATAATGCAGCCCAGGAGGAAAAGAAGGGAGGCTTCCCCAGGGAGGTTGCTTTTATATCACAAAAATTTCAAAAATATAAAAATATGCACAAGGGTGGGGAGCAAATTAGGGAAAAAATGGAAAAAAAACCTCAGAAGGCAGAAAAGGAGTTATCAGGGCTTGCGAAGTATATGTCTAGGGAGGATATGGAAAATCAGCACGTGAGAAAAAGAAGATATGTTGGGGAAAATGTTAACATACTATCTTGGAATGTGAATGGGCTAAGGCTCCCAAGTAGAAGGCGAAGAATTCTTGAATATCTGAGGGTGGCAGACTTCGAGATCATAATTCTACAAGAAAAGCACTTGTTGAAGATGGAATGGGAGGACATCATAAAAAAATTGAATTGGGTGGATTGTTATGTATGTACAGATCAGGAATGTGTGGTAAAGGGAATAGCGATAATCTTCAAGAAATCCATAAAAGTAAAAATTGAGTAGACTGAACTTGATAAAAAGGGTAGATGGGCAATCACCAGGGTAAGAATTTATAACACACCTTATACAATAGCGGGTTATTATGGACCTAATTCTGATGACCCCTCTCCCCTACAGAGCTTGTATACCCACTTTTTATCATGTGCATCCCCGGTGATCTTGGGAGGGGACTTTAATCTGATTCCAGACCCTAAGGTAGATCGTCAACCTCCCATGAAACAGGTCAATCTTCCTAAAATGCGGGAGTGGTTGGGATTTATAAAAGAGATCTGGGTTTGGCGGACATTTGGAAGGAGAAGGGGGATAAAAAAACACCCTTTTACCTTAAAAAATAAAAGATTGGGAATAAAATCTCGAATCGATTTTTTGTTAACGGATAAAGCACTGGCAGATAAAATATTCAAAGTTGAACACTTGCCTGCTATACTGTCGGACCACTCAGCCATGCTACTAAAGACCCAAATGGGTAGTCAGCAACCGGAAGTAAGATGGACAGTGGACTGCACCATCTTTAGTGATCCCCAAAACATTGAGAAACTTAAACTAGAATCAACAGAGTACTTTGAGAATAATAAGGAGGATGTATCCCCGCAGCTCACATGGGATGCATATAAGGTGGTTATAAGAGGGAGGATACTCAGTTTGTCTGCATACAAAACAAAAAAATCAAAACAAAAGATAGGAAGGTTGGAAACTAGCATCAAAAACCTAGAGCTATTAATAGAGGAAGAGGCAGACCTCGAAACAAAAAGGAAGTCGGAAGAGGATAAGGGGAGGCACGAAGAACAGTTAACAGGAGAATTAGAGAGTAGACTCAGAGAGAGATGGGAGGCAAGCAAGTTGGCGCACTATGAGTATGGGGATGGGTGCAGCAAGCTGCTTGCATGGAAAATAAAGACGGATGCGAGTAGAAACAAGATACACAATATCTTACCACAGGATGGTTCAGTTATAGCTCAGAAGATGTAGTAATAAGGAGAGAATTCGTAGATTTTTTCCCCCTGCTATATACTGAGGATATTGCCCCACTAAGTGAGGAGTTAGATAAGTACCTTGAAAATCTGGATTTACCAGTGTTATCAGATCTGGAACAAGAAGAATTGAATGCCCAAATTACGAAGGAGGAGGTAGAAGAGGTACTGAGAGGCCTGAAGAGGGGCAAAGCAGCAGGGCCGGATGCTCTCCCAAATGAACTCTACATTAAACTCAGCGAGGTGTTATCCTCCCCACTCACAAATTTGCTAAACAAAATCTATCTAGAGAAGGAGAGACTTCCTGACTCTTGGAATGACGCCACGATAATTATCTTGCTCAAACCCGGTAAAAATCCCGCAAAATGCGAATCTTATCATCCTATAAGCTTACTTAATTGTGATTATAAGATCTTCACACACATTTTAGCAAAAAGGCTCGGTAAAATTGCAGGTAAACTGATTAAAGAAGATCAGAAAGGGTTTGTATGAGGCAGGCATCTACAGGATCCTAGGGCCCGATTCACAGAACTAACTTAAGACAAAATCCTAAACTTACTACCATTTTCGTATTCACAGAAGGCACTTACTCATTTTGGTATTCACAGAAGACTCTTACTCTTTTCGGTATTCACAGAAGTTAGGAGTCCTAACTTTAGGACTCCTAAATGCCTTCTGTGAATACGGAAAGTCTTAAAATTAGGATTTTTCTCAGTTTAGTTGTAGTAAAGTTAGGACTCCTAACTTTAGAACTCCTAAATGCCTTCTGTGAATACCGAAAGTCTTAAAAATAGGATTTTTCTCAATTTAGTAGTAGTAAAGTTAGGACTCCTAACTTTAGAACTCCTAAATGCCTTCTGTGAATACCGAAAGTCTTAAAAATAGTATTTTTCTCAATTTAGTAGTAGTAAAGTTAGGACTCCTAACTTTCGGACTCTTAAATGCCTTCTGTGAATACCGAAAGTCTTAAAATTAGGATGTTTCTCAGTTTAGTAGTAGTAAAGTTAGGACTCCTAACTTTAGAACTCCTAAATGCCTTCTTTGAATACCGAAAGTCTTAAAAATAGGATTTTTCTCAATTTAGTAGTAGTAAAGTTAGGACTCTTAACTTTCCGACTCTTAAATGCCTTCTGTGAATACCGAAAGTCTTAAAATTAGGATTTTTCTCAGTTTAGTAGTAGTAAAGTTAGGACTCCTAACTTTAGGACTCCTACATGCCTTCTGTGAATACCGAAAGTCTTAAAATTAGGATTTTTCTCAGTTTAGTAGTAGTAAAGTTGAGAAAAGTCCTATTTTTAAGACTTTCGGTATTCACAGAAGGCATTTAGGAGTTCTAAAGGTAGGAGTCCTAACTTTAGTACTACTAAACTGAGAAAAATCCTAACTTTAAGACTTTCGGTATTCACAGAAGGCATTTAGGAGTCCTAAAGTTAGGACTCCTAACTTCTGTGAATACCGAAATGAGTAAGTGCCTTCTGTGAATACCAAAATGAGTAAGTGCCTTCTGTGAATACCAAAATGGTAGTAAGTTTAAGATTTTGTCTTAAGTTAGTTCTGTGAATCGGGCCCCTAGTCATGAGCTCATTGGCTCAATAGATATAGCGATAAGCAAGAAAATCCCCTTAACAATAATAATGCTGGACGCGGCTAAAGCGTTTGATAGAGTGAACTGGGTGTTTCTAAACGCAACGCTAGAAAAGAATAAACTAGATGAAAATTTTCAGGAAGCTGTTAAAGAATTGTACCGATCTCCAAAAGCTAAGATCCTAATAAATGGGAGTTTAACAGAGAGTATAGATATAAATAGAGGGACTAGACAGGGATGCCCCCTCTCGCCACTACTGTTTAATTTATACATTGAGCCGTTGGCGCATAGGCTTAAAGCTACACCGGAAATAACCCCGTTCAAATATAACGGATGGGAAAAGAAAATAGCTTTGTATGCAGACGACCTGATGATTTTCACGGATAATTACGTAGGATCCATTAAAGCTATTAAGGACACTCTAAATGACTTTGGTAGGATATCCAGCTATCAAACCAATCAATCAAAAACAGAGTTTATGAGCTGGAACTCCCAAGTGAATTGCACTTATAACAGGGAGAAAATTAGATATCTAGGGATAGAGTTGACTAAAAGCCTAGATAAAATAACCAAGATAAATCTGGACAGGATACTAGCAGAAGTAAGAAAGTTGTTTAAGATGTGGGGAGGCCTCCCTCTAACCTTTTTGGGCAGATCTAATTTGATTAAAATGGCTATTCTCACGAAATTTACATTTTTATTTAGTGCAATCCCTCTAGAATTTAAGAGAGACACTCTGAAGAAAATACAAGGTGAATTAACAAGCTTCATCTGGGCCTCTAAAAGTTCCCGTATTGCATGGGGAAAACTTCGGAGAAAAAATCAGAAGGAGGAATTGCTAGCCCTGACCTAGTAGAATATTACAGAGCCTTCCAATTTAAGTATATCAGGGTTCTACTAGGCAAGCAAGATCTGTATCCGGAACATCTCAAAACAATGACCATTAATATTGGTCACTTCCTGGACCAATTTTGTCACCCAAAGTACTTTAAAAAAGTAAAACTGAAGATGTTAAAATCAGCAGCCAGACTATGGTATCAGATCAGGAGTACCCTCAATATCCCGTATTATAATGAGTTAGCGCCTATATGGGACTCCCCAGGAACTCCGGAGTGTCTTAGATAGTTTGGCAAAACTGCTTAAAACATCAGGTTTTCAGGTCTGGGGCCAATTAGTAGCTAAGAATACTCTAACAGACTGGGAGACTCTTTGTGCAAGTACAAATGCATCCCTTTCGAAATTCAAGTACTATCAACTCTCTGGTTGGGCAAGAACGCTGAACGAGAAGTGCAGCGGAAATAACACCTTAGAGGCATCGATGATAACAACTTCCCTAAAGAGAAAAGAAATTACACTATGGTACTGGGCAATGATCGAAGCGAGGGAGGAGGACCTGCTGATCCCGGAAAATACCTGGGGGAAGGATCTTCCATCGCTGGACCTCCAAAACCTGTGGCAAGTATCCATGAGCAAATGTTGGTCCATTGTGAAATCTGCTACCCTAAGGAGAAATCACCTCTTTACCTCCTACAGAGCCTACTGGACGACGAAGCGTATTTCCAAATTCAGTGGCACTAATACAAAATCTTGTCCCAAATGTGGTTTACCAAGGGCTGACGATGTGCACATGTTCTGGCAGTGACCCCAGCTTGACGGCTTCTGGGAGGAAGTGAGTAAAATCTTAGAAGCAGTACTGAGAAGACCACTCATAGTAAGTATGGATCTTGTTATTTTTGGGGTCAGTCATCAAGATGGGGTAACAGCCTTAACAAGAAAAGAAGAGAATTTGCTGTTTATGTTGATCCTGCTGGCACGAAGGGAAATTTGTATTAAGTGGATAAGAACAGTCCCCCCGAAAAACTTAGAATGGGTGGCCTCCGTGAACAGAGTAAATAAAAATAAATGGGATAGGAAAGGGAAATCCAGCAGGAAATACAACTATTCGGAGATTTGGGAAGATTCGCAATTTGTTAACTAATTGGGAGACTTATAACACTGACATGCTAAGCCCTATTCATTTCCAATGATTATGCAATGGCAATGCTTCTACAGGCATGATGCTTGTGTGAGTGGTCAGGGTGGCCAGCTCCCCTTCTTCGCAGAAAAAGTATTGAAAGTGTCATGGACGTAAGGGGACCCGTCTTTGTAAAGAAACATAGCGAGTTTCCCCAACTCAAGATGTTGTGATGGACTGGAAAGTAGAGATGTGGGTCCCTGATAACTCCAAATACACTCTATTGCAGAATGAGGAAAAAAAAAAAAGACCTAATATCTGAGTCTGGTCTTTTCTCTGGCCTCCCGCCTCCTATCCCAAAAGGGGTCTCTAACTGTATCTCCAGGAGATAGGAACTACAATTGCCAGGTCCACAAAATCTGGGCAAGAGGCAGAATCTACACATGGGTAGCCACGCCCCAACGCCAATCGTAGAACGTACTTCAGCTGCTGCCACGCAAAACCGCCACACGAGAGACTACTTATACTGCTCTCGGTCCGTGCTCACGGCCGTTCTCAAGCCGTACCAACCGACGGAGAGCGGACGCATTAGGTGGAGCAACGTGGCGGTCCTTCTGATGAAGTAAAGAGTGAGGTGTTATTGCAGGTCCCAGGGGAACACACCTTTAGCCCAATGGAGTAGGCTTGATAAGTAAGTGAAGGGGGCACTGCGCACGCCAGCACTGCATGGCTATTAAATTTGTACTAAGATATGAGTCAAAAATCTATCGGCAATAATCTGCATGCTAATGCTTAAGTATGTGACATGACTACATGAACACCAGTTTACGTACTTATACCGGCGACTCCTCCTCATGCGGGAATTCATTTTCCTGGACTATGGTCTGCTCCATGCAGGATGAATGTACGCCACCATCACGTAGTGAGGTAATATGCAATTGTGTGAAATCTGAAAAGCTACCACAACGATTTGTCTTTAGTGTAAATACTTACCTCGGTCCAGTCACTTTACAAAAAACCACATCGCAATGGTGGTATACTCTGATTTGCTGAGGTAGACTTGAAGGTATTCTACAAAAACACTTCTCTCCGACCGAAGTCTATTTTTGATTCAATAAGAACCACATCAATCGAGCCATTTTATTAACAGCAAGGCGAATAGGAGGGTCAGAGATGGCTCTCAGGTGGTGTATTGTGCTAATTAGGGTACTTACCTATTTCCACTTTATGTTACCCTTCCTCTTTTTGGATCTACCCTTCTTTCAGTGTGTGACTACGAAGGCCTCCACCCTTTCCTGTGACCGAACATGAGGTACCCCTTTAATCAAGGGTAAGGAGAAAGTTTTTTTTTATCTTGTACCATTATTAGCACAAAGTTCTGATTGATTAATATGCTGGATTTAGTACTCCTAGAACCTGATTATTAGTTTGTAGTAGAGAACTAATGAGTTCCCCATGTATTGACAGTATATATTGGTTACCACCTAAGATATCACTAGGACTTTCTTAAATGCGTTTTTGAT
Organism: Lissotriton helveticus; assembly: GCF_964261635.1. Lineage (NCBI taxonomy): Eukaryota > Metazoa > Chordata > Amphibia > Caudata > Salamandridae > Lissotriton > Lissotriton helveticus. The sequence continues at coordinate 380,276,990 of NC_136069.1, forward strand.
GATCTCTGCGGTTTTCCACCCACTCACACATATTAATTATGTTTGTACACATGTTGGGTCATCATTGTTATGTTGGAGGAGACCAATGATTGGAGTAGTGTGGTCCAGTGGGTTGGCTCCCAGCCCAGTACTGCTTGCAACTGACACAAAAATACTGTTGTCTTATTATTACTCACCCTGACAGGCGCATGATGAACTACACATAAAGCTGTCCCAGGTAGATCTCACTTGGGTACACCTTAGGTGATTTCCCCCTTTCCCTAATAGTAAAATACGTAGGGGACACTAACTTTATTTTTGTTTGTTATAGGGCTCCGCCAGCCCTGACCAATGCTCCAGACCTTAATGGCTCCTTGCGTGGGCAGAAACATGTTGGCTTTTTGAGAGATGGATCAGAGACATTATTCTCTGTAGGGTCCATTGATTACTTTTGATTTTAACCTACCGCAAGTCCTCACGAATTAAGGTGATAAAGCATGACACAATATTGTCTGTGAGGCATCCTCTTCCATTAAGGATGGCCTAATAGACCTCCTTTTAGATTCCACTTAACGCACAATTTCTGGATCTCCAGTACAGAGCACTCTCTCACTACTTATTCATGAATATTGGCTACCTACTTCTTTTGTGTTTACTTGTTTTGAGAGGGGACAGTAGGTTTGCTTTTACTTCCCCTGACTCTCTCCTTTTTGTTGTTAACGGTGACACAGAGGCCTCAGATGACGACAGTGAAATATGTTGGCGCCCTGTAGCCAAACAAAAAATAGATAAAGACCTCAGAGCTGGTGACGGTCCTTCCCATGATCCAATTCATCTGTCTCTCCCACTACAGGATAGCCTCAACTCAGATGAATTAGTCAACCTCTCTTCCTTCAAATGGAGCCCATCTCACAAGAATGGCTGCTCATGTTAAACGCAGGCACAGCAAGCTCTTTTCTAACGAAGTTAGCAACTGACTATGAACTGAATGCCACAGACCATCGCTTCACAGACAAGTGGCACTTTCCCCAGACATTGATCCAAAAATGAATTTCCTTTCTGGGTAAAAATTTAGATAGCCCAAATAAGGGAATCAACAGATCTTGGCAGGCGTGCCATGAGAATCCTTCTGAGCAATGTCAATTGTGCTATTTCTGCTGAGAGGTGTGGATTGAGGTATGGCTTCAGAATCAACCCTAAAAGACTACAAATGAAGTGTGGCAATTAGTGAAGGATCTTCACTTTCAGGATCTCTTTGAATTGAAGTTTGTTAATACATTCACCTATCTTAACAAGATTCAAGTGGAGCGATAAAACGTGTTTCAGCCACCCCTTTTTTCCAAAGCTGGCGAAGGAAGGCAGTATTCCTTTGACCATCTATCTACACAAGAGGGAGAGGCACATGGAATGATTTCCAGAGAGGAGATCCGTTCTTCCCACCAGGGCATGGGCTGCTAAGGCTGATTTCAATAGGGAGGTGAGCTAACAACTTTCTTTTACTGTACAGCTGGGAGGCAGGATCCATCACTTTCTATTCAACTGGACTTGAAATATAGAGGATGCTTGGGTCCTTCAGATGATCGAAGGAGTTTTATGCAATGCCTCACCAATTTTTTGACCGGACATATCCCTTTCTCTCTTCAGAAACAATCCTTTATAGATCAGTAGGTTTGTTTGTTGATTTAGATACAGGTGATCAGTGCCTGTTTTCCTGATCCCAGTGGTTTTCTGAGCAACATTTTCTTAGTGATTAGCCTTAAAGAATGTAATTCTTAGATTCTTTACAGGTATTTCAAGGTGAAGAGTATTCACCCTGAGAAAGCGGATTTACCCATATCTGTGCCTCCTTAATAGGTATTTGTGTACTACAAGACATTAATACTTGTGTGTGCCTTAACGTGTGATGTTACATTTTATCATTGATGCATGTCATTTTATACCAGCTTAAAGACATTTTGTCAAGAACTTCTCACACAAACGATTGTGGCATCTGCTAATTGGTAGCTATCTCCAAGCTCTTGTTTATCACATGGTCTCACTCCTATTCACTAGAATTGAAAGAAAATGTATAACACTGTGCAACAATTGTAATAATTTCAGCATTAAACGCTCCAACGTATTAAGGGCAAAGCTCTGGTTCATTGAAGCAGCAATTTCCTCTCATTATTTTTGCTTGCGTGCTGGCTCTTTTGCATTTTAATGCATGTTAGACACTATAGGCTATCCCGATTGTTGTGTTTTTCTTTAGCTCCTCCTGATACACCTACTGAGAGGAGACATTATGGTACGCCCTTATCTCATGCATTAGTATTGATCTGTCCATATGTTTCCGTCACTTTTTCCGGGTTCAGAGAAAGGGCAAGACGTACAAGTTCTTAGCACTATTTCATATTTCTTTCACCCTAAAGCTGATGAAATAGTGATACGATGTTTGAGCTCATGGGTACATTTTTCTGATAATTTATATAATCAAGGCACAAGACCCAGACCAACTAACAAAAAAATTAGAGGTGACAATTTCTCTATTGCAAAATCAAGATTTCAATATTAATCAATGCAAACCAGATTTGATTCCTTCAAATCAAATGACCTTTTTAGGCTTCATAAAAGATTCTATTTCTGCCTCTCTGGCCCTAACACTTCAGAAGATCAAGGCCATAAAGGCCATAAAGGAAGAGATTTGGCAGGTTGAATACCCCTTTGCTGGATAGACAGGCTAGTAAATCTGTTAACCTCACCCATTCAAGCAATCTTTCTCAGCCCACTCCACCACAAGGATCTCCAGCACCTGAAAATCAGTCCTTTGTGGTGGGGTATCATTGATCAAGTACTTTTGTCTACGGAAGTTCGTCAGGAACTACAATAGTGACTAGATCACATGGAAGCATGGAACAGAAGGCCTTATTTGCTCTTGTTCTTGATGTGGTGATCGAAGACTAGCCTTTTGGCCTGGAGAGCAAGATGTGGAAAAATAGCAACAGATGGTCTCAGGATACACATCAACTGTCTCCTTGCCGGTTCATACCCAATCTAGTCTTTTAACCTGCAGCAATCTCATTGTTGCATTCTACTCAGGATGGACAACCTTTTGGTAGTGCAATGCATCAAACACCTAGGAGGGTTGAGATCTCATTTAGTAGCAGAGATTGTCAAAGACTTTTGGCATAAGTGCCTACCTCACAACTTCTCAGCCTTAGCAATGCACCTTCCAGGCAAGGAGAACAAGTAGGAGAGTGGAATTCCTGAACTTTCAGGGATTCTAACAAATGAACTCCTCTTAATTTTCCAAGATCATGGAGAAGTGGGGCTCAAGCAAGATGAAACTTTTTGCCTCCGTTCTTACCTCTCAGCTTCCTCTATTTTACAGTTGGAGACTAGGCCCACTTACATTGGCAATGGATACATTCCCCCATGAGTGGAAGGAATTAAACTTTGCGCTTCCTCCAGATGGTGGCTTTCCAAATCAGGAATCAGAAGGTGGAGATTGTTCTGATTACTTTCTTGTGAAAGACTCAGAGTTGGTTCCCAGATCTGCTGGAGCTGTCTTGCCAAACTCTCCAAAGGTCCTTCCCTCCTGCCTGACAATCCTGGTTCATGTGGCACAAACAAAATCCTCTAGTTTTGCACTACCATCTACAATTTGTAGAGTAGGGACTTCCCAGAGATGCTTGCAAGTGCTAGGACTTTCAGAATGAGTTCTCATCTTTATTGAAAAAGCCTGATCAGAGTCAAAATGCAAAATATACAGTTCAGCATCAAACAGATGATCTCGCTGGTGTGATTTAGTTTCTGTGGCAGTGGGTAGCACCTTTCTGGTGAATCTCCCCACTTCCCTTGAGTCTGAAGGTCTTTCCTTCAGAATAGTAAATTCCAATCAATTTGCTATTTAACTGGGCCATCTTATTGTAGCAGGTACCCAAGTTGGAGAGCATCCTTTGGAATCCAAATTACTGTGAGGTGTCAGATTGTCTTCTCCAACTCAACCTAAATATTCTTTTTTGTGAGATGGGAGTTGTTTCTGTGGTTCTAAAATGTTTTTATTCTTGGCTGATAGAGATGCATTATCAGGAAAATATATTTTACAAAGCTTGACATGCTCCTTGTTTGGCTTCTAAGGAAAGAGTTTTACCTGTGTGGGCCTTGGGTTTAGCTGGTAGGCTCTTTACTCCAAACGAGTTATGTTATGATATCCAGTAGGACAAAATCTGTTTCCATGCAGTTTTCTTACCCTGCTCTTCTGGGAGAGTCAAAGATTTGTGTAGTCTATTGTTTGTGTGCATATGATAGAGCTATCTCTGATTGAGATCCTTCATTTCTGGTCAACTCTTGATTTAAATTGTTTGCTTTTGGACACATTTCATCTCCCAAACTGGCCAGGTGGATTACATTAATTTTCTCAAAAGAAGGCATAGATATTTACATTTTGGATCACATTTAATAAGAGGTACTGCACTGATAAGGCATCCAAATGTTAGGCCGTGGAAGCATATGGACATGTTTATAGAGTTATATTTTAAACTATTTTTACTAAGACGTGATCTGTTTTCTGTGATTTTGGCGGAGCTATGTACTATCAATATGCAGAATATTTAGTATGTTTCCAATAGTCAGTTTCAGATAAGAAGCAGGAGTAATTTGTGGAGGCTCTTTTGTCCACTTTCCTGGAAGCCATTCACATCTCGCAACAGGCTGCTAGGTGACAGTTGGAGATTAACTATGAAAAGGCTACTAGAAGGCTTTACGCAGAAAAATGCCAACCTTCTGAAAGTGGCATTTTCACAATAGTAATTTACAATCTGACTTGACTATTAGATTAGATTTGAAAATACTATTAATTTGAATCCTAGTTATTCTCATGTTGAAGTTATGCATTATGAGGTGTCATAATGTAACCTAGTGATTTTGTATGGAAGAATCAGCCTTGCCACAGTGAAAAGAAACTTTACAGATGTTTTCACAGCCAGGACATATAAAACTTTAGTACAAATGTCCTACTTTTTAAATATCACGCAGCCTGCCCTATTGGCATTTAGGTCCTACATTAGGGATTACTTCTAAGTATTAAAAAGGTAGGTTTAGGCCTATCAAATGTTTATTTTGCCAGGTCATATTTCCAATTTTAAAACGTCATGCTTGGGCTGCAGGACTAGGCCTTAAGACAGACTTTTTGTTGTGTCTTTAGTGGTTGCACAATAGGTGCTGCAGTCTACTAGTAACATTTAACTTACAGCTTCTAGGTACACTGGGTACCATATACTACGGACATATAGATAGGTTAAATGTGCCAATTAGGATTTTTAACGAATCCAATAAGTTTCTAGACATTGGAGCAAAGCCACTAGGGCCTGGTTAGCATGGCCCCAGTGTACAGAGTCCAAAAACTAACAGCATCATTTCACAAAAAAAGGCATTTTCTTACAGTCTTCCTGACTGTGATTGGGTAACAAACTATGGGGGGATTCATGGGAGTTGTAGTAGTTTTTAACTTATGCATGATTGGTATTATAGTCTTTGTCAGATCAACTGTATCCGAAAATGTTGCTATATGTGTTTATATATGGCTACTGAAATAAAGGTAGCAAAGAAAAGTATGCGTAATCTTCACCTCTGTGACCTTAATAGAACTGAAAATTCTTGTTCACGATTGCTATAAAACTTTCTGTTCATCCTTAACTTTCCAGAAAATGTTCAACTCTGGTACCCAGGGCCTGTCCTTAGGACAGGACCCTTTTTGGAATTTTACCACCTCTTTGAAAACATCATCCTTACATATCCTCCCATTTCATGAATTTTCATTAATCTTCTTACACGGAACTAACCACATCATCAACACAAACCACAATGCATGTCTCATGTATATCATGATCAACATTTTAGTCTTCTAAACAACTGGTAATCTTGAAAATTGGCTCCAGTATGTTTATATAGAGATTTATTGCAATATCAAAATTGCAGCAATATAACATAGACAACAGTGACCCAGATCATGCATGGACCTTATTTATTTATTTTTACCATTTGTTAAGCGCACTGTTACCGGGCGGTGTCCTGGCGCTGAAACGATACATTTTCTCCGAGAGGCAAAGGAATCACTAGAGGTTAAAAAGCCATGTTTTAATATTTTTCCTGAAGGTCATAAGGTCATTACTTTGTTTTAGGGAGAGGGGCATTTCATTCCAAATGGTGGATGCTCCATGGAAGAAACTGCGTCCTCCCCATCGGGCTTTCCTAATACGTTTAGTCATAACCAGGCTTTTATTAGCAGATCATAGTTGTCGTCCTGGTTTGTACAGTTGGAGGTGTTCTTGAAGGAATGATGGACCAATTCCATTTACTGCCTTGAATACTATACAGAGAGCTTTAAACATAATACGTTTCCGTATTGGAAGCCAGTGTAGGTTTTTTAGTTCCTGAGTGACCGATGCAAACTTAGGTAGACCCATAATCAGTCGGGCAGCAGCGTTTTGGAGTGTTTGCATTTTGTTCAAGACTCCCTGCTGGGCTTTCAAATACATGCTATTGCAGTAGTCAAGGCGGGACAGCACAAGTGCTGTCACCACCGTTTTCCTGCTGTCACTGGAAAGAAAAGGAAGAATTTTCCTAATAGTTTTTATTATCCAGTGAATGGAGGATGATAAGGCATTAGCTTGTGGTTTGAAAGAAAGTTGGGTGTCAATAATCACCCCCAGGTTTTTTACTGTAGTGGCTGGGATAGGTGGAGCTCCCATTTCATGAGGCCACCAATTAGGGGTCCAGAGATTGGTCACATTAGGATCGAGACGTGGTAGATAATGGCTATCCCGCCTCCCCTTTGACCGGGTCTGTCCTGTACCCGACAACAGTAACCTGTTGGAGTGGCAATAACTAAGTCTGGTCCTGAGGCCGCATCAGTCCAGGTCTCAGTGATAAATACAATTTTAGCATTTCTTTCTAAAATGAGATCAGCATATTCAGAGCTGTGTTTAACCAGTGATCTGGCATTAATGAGAAGGCAGTTAATTGTATTTTCTTCTCTATCGTTATTTATCTGGTGGGGGCTACTTAGATCCTTAATAGGTGTCCATAAAATATCAGGTAGGAGGGCATGACATGTTGAACATACCTTAGGCGTATCAGGCATTTTTTTGCCCGAAAATATGCATCTGCATTCTACTCCTCCCATTTGGTTCCAGCTCATAAGATGGTTGCGGCTATATATCCTCCTAGGGTAAGGATTGGGACGAAAATGGCCAGGGGTTATGGCGCTGGGCGCTGAGCTGTCGCTGACGGGCGCTGACGGGCTTGCCTTTGGCGCGCCCGCTGCGCCCGCCCGCTGCGCCAGTGCCTTCTCTTTTAAGTAAACAATAATGACTGAGGATCAGTTCCTATATTCAAAGTTTTACCCCACATGTAGTATTCCATACTAGATGCATGGAGCAAAGCCTCTTGCTCTAAAGTGGAGTATCTATTATCTGCCTTACTCAAGATCTGAAATGCATATGCTATGGCTTTCTCATTTTTTGACACGTGGACAAGGGGTGAACGCCCAAAATATAGAATCCAAAATATAGACAGGCCAGAATATCGTCTCCAAAATATAGATAGGCCAGAATATCGACTCACCAAAATATAGTCAGAATATCGAATTTGGGGGTAGGAAATATCGATTTCCATAATATTGAATTTAAAATATCGACTTCCATACTATCGATTTTTTTTTAGTGTTATGTATGGTAGTGCATGTGTTAAAATTATGTATTATTTTTGTAATGTATGTTTAATTTTTTTAAAGTAATGAATGTTATGTAATTTAATTTTTGCGTAATTTAATTCCGTAGCGGGTTGTGGGTTTCGTGGGAATAGGGTGGGAAGTTATTTAATCATAGTAAATTATATATACATTTTTATTTATATGTATTGGTAATCAATTATTTGATAATTATTTATTAATTGGTAATTAATTGTTAATAATTGGTAAATATTTTGTATTAATTGGTAATTCATTTTTATTAATTGATAATTATGTTAATTGTATTCTTTATTATTTGGAGCGGGTTGTGGGTTTATAGGGGAATAGGGTGGGAAGTAATTTAATTGTAATAAAGTAAATATTTATTTTTATTTATATGAATTGATAATTAATTGATAATTAATTATTAATTGGTAATTAATTTTTATTAATTGGAAATTATTTTTTCTCATTGTCAATTCATTTTTTTTAACTGGTAATTATGTTTAATTACTTTTTTTATTGGTATTGATAATTAATGTAATCTTATTTTAATATTAAATCATTACTTTCCCTACTGTTGCACTCTCTGGAGTGGGAATAGTAATTTTTACCCCTATGCTATCCAACGCTTTCCCTACTGTTGCACTAACTGGAGTCGGAATAGTAATTGTTACCCTCCCGCTATCCAACGCTTTCCCTACTGTTGCACTCACTGGAGTGGGAATAGTAATTTTTACCCTCCCGCTATCCAACGCTTTCCCTACTGTTGCACTCATTGGAGTGGGAATAGTAATTTGTACCCCTATGCTATCCAACGCATTCCCTACTGTTGCACTCACTGGAGTGGGAATAGTGATTTTTACCCTCCTGCTATCCAAAGGTTTCCCTACTGTTGCACTCTCTGGAGTGGGAATAGTAATTTTTACCCACCAGCTATCCAACGCTTTCCCTACTGTTGCACTCACTGGAGTGGGAATAGTAATTTTTACCCTCCTGCTATCCAACGGTTTCCCTACTGTTGTACTCTCTGAAGTGAGAATAGTAATTTTTACCCTCCAGCTTTCCAACGCTTTCCCTACTGTTGCACTCTTTGGAGTGGGAATAGTAATTTTTACCCCTAGGCTATTCAACGTTTTCCATACTGTTGCACTGACTGGAGTGGGAATAGTAATTTTTACCCCTACGCTATCCAACACTTTCCCTACTGTTGCACTCACTGGAGTGGGAATAGTAATTTTTACACCTACGCTAGCCAACCTTTTCCCTACTGTTGCACTCACTGGAGTGGGAATAGTAATTTTTACTCTCACTATCCAAGAAATTCTCTACTTTTTTTTATATTATATTTATTATTTTTACATTTTAAACTTTTTTCCATTTTTTTAAGTATGTTTTATATTATTGTTTTTAATATTTAATTACTTTTATATTATTTTTAATACATTTAATAAATTCGATATTTTGGTAACTATATTTTAACTATCTATATTTTGGATTCGATATTTTAGTCTTCTATATTCTGTACTTCGATATTTTGGAGTCGATATTTTGACCATTCTATATGATGTCCCTCGATATTTAGTCACTGAACCGGACAAGGACCACTCCTAACCCTTCCCGGAGGGCTTCTAAAGGGAGAGTATATTTAACATCATGTGAGTACGTCACAAAAACAGGGAATTTTTTTGTAGCTTGCTTAACAGCATTTAATAGTTAGTCATGCACATCTAACCACTTAAGTTTCATACTTTTCCTGAGCAACATTCTAAGTGGGCACAGAAACTCTACCTCGTCCAAGAGCAACCAGTCTAAACACTGCACTTGTTACATCAGTGACATCAGGGCATACCATGGAATGTCAGAACTTAATCATCTATTGTACACAGAACTTACAATCCATACGTATGCAATTCCCCACTGTAATGGGTGGGCTGACTTTACAATTACATATTTGAACACCCAATCCTTGCCAAAACATCAATTAGAACTCTTTCAGAGCCTGGATTCTGAGAAACCAAACATACTCCTTTTCACTGAAACTTGGCTTACCGCAGACTCCACCCCAGACATCCTATCAGCATTCCTTAGCAATCATTATATCCGCCAAGCTAACAGGCCCCCTGGGAAAGTAGGAGGAGGGGTCACAGCCATAGTTCATCAGAAGGTAAAGTTTACTTCCCTTGCAGCTATGGACATTCCTTTTGTTGACTGCCTTATCTTGAAACTCGAGTCCCCACGTTCCTCTCTTATTTGTGTACTAATTTATTGACCTCCTAATAACATGCCACTATTTCCCCAATTACTGGGTGAAACAATCTCCCAACTAGCTATCAACTACGCCAAATTTCTAATCATTGGGGACTTTAATTATTGGGTCGAAAGACCCTATGGGTGGCACCAGCTCTGCTGAACTGTCGGACTTGATTACCAGGCTGGACTGTACCCAGCACGTGACTCTCCCCACTCACATTAAAGGTCACATTCTTGACCAATTTTGGACCTCCTACTTGACGGTTTCCAATCTAATGATCTCCCCTTGTACTTGGTCGGACCACTACTTCATAAAATTCTCCCTTACCAACATGTATTTAGCTAAACCTAACTTGAAGGTGAGCCGCATGGCAAGAAACTGGAGACGCTCCAACATTGAAGACATTGAAGACACTTAACTGTCCAGGACAGTCTCTTCTGAACAGCAGTTGGTTAACAAACATGAAGAAAGCATTAAATCTTGGCTGGAATCTGCTAGTGATAACTTTGCACCCATCTAGAAAGTCAATATAGTCAGACCCCATGATGCCCAACGTTGGTTCTCTGACGACCTGAAACTTAAGAAACTTGCCTTACATCAAGCTGAGCGTACCTGGAAACGTAATTACTCCCCAGACAAGAAAGATATATAGTAAATAATCAGAAGGAGGGATAAGGGATCAGAATCTCCGTTTCATTCCCCGTAGTCAGTTTTATTTTCATCAATAAAGGAAACGGACACTAGTTACACCTTATGACCATTGGTACAAGGAATAAAGATCAGAGTAGCCTCAAAAAACTCTATGTTATAGTTGGAAGGAGGTGCGGTATATCTGGTTCATCCGCCCCACATTAGAGTTGTGGCAGTTATCATTGGCTACTCCGAAGTGGTAAATTTGCCAGCCTCACCCGAGGCGCCTCTGGTCTAGGGTGCAGCGTCCAGAGAAATTGAGTGAAAAAAGAGTGTAAAGTAAATTGTGCAAAAAAGGAAAAAATCGTTAAAATGGTAAACAACCCTGAAGTTCTTTAATAAAGGTTGTTTTTAACCACGTTAAAAAATGAGTAATACGCTTTTTAGACCAAGTTACTAGGTCTAGTAGTATAATTATAAGAGTACGTCGACATGTTTCAGCTCCTTGGGCCTGGAAGGGTCTATGGAGCTTTCGTCAGGACTAACAAACATAAAAAATGTTGTACTCACACAATTAGTGTAGTAGTTCAGGTATAGGCACACTTTGTTTGGTTATGTAGTTAGGAAATTCTCCTTCATAGTCTGTAATGAGACAAGATAATATACAAAGATTGCGCACACACACACTTTTTTCTCTAAATGCATTTCATTCATTTGATCATGATTGGTTATGTGACATTTTCCCTCTACCAATACATCTTAATCTGGGGAGGCAGTGAATAGAGGAGAGTAGAGGTGCTAATATTAGATCTGGCTAAGGGTTAGGAGAACCCCATTGTAGAGGTACTTATAGTTAGTGCTAGTAAGTTTTTACCAACTATATCTTCAACTGCGCAACGGATATTGGCCTGTTGGTTTTAGCCTCATGTTAGTCGCAAGAACGCTAGAAGGCGCTGGTTAACGTTGCTAGGGATACGCTAAATTTTCGTATTACCATGAATGTTATAGCGCGGTTAAGAAGTAAGAATGCCCACACTGTTAGGTCCCCAGTCGTTAGATAGTTTTGTTTATATAGGCTCGCAAGAGTTAGCGCATTCTGCAACTATTTAGACGTGTTCGTTATTGTGGGAAAGAAGGCATTTTTTCATAATAACACCAACAGCCAAACAGAAGGTGACAATGCGCTACGCAGAAAATCAATGTTTAATCCACCATATGCCAGTGTCCCTCCAGAACTCCATACCTTTGAACAATCCTTAATGAAAGGAGTGGACCTAATAGATAAGAACAAAAAAACTTTCCAAAACCTTTCCAAAAAGGAGCGTGTAGCCCTGGACTCTTTGAGGCAGAATGAGGCAATAGTGGTCAAACCTGCAGACAAGGGGGGGGCATTGTAATCCTAAGCAAAAACGGCTACAACGACCAATGCCTTGCCCTTTTGTCGGACACAAGATTCTACAAAAAACTTACCACTGATCCAACAGAAAGATTGCAAAATACAATATCCATCATGGTCTACGAAGCTGAGATCAAGAGGTGGATAACTAAAAAAGAAGCTGAATACCTGATCACCCCAGAGCCAAAAATACCCTACTTCTACTCTCTTCCTAAAACTCACAAAAATAGGTCCCCTCCTCCGGGGAGACCTATAGTGTCTGGAATAGGGTCAGTGCTCGAGCCTCTTTCCAAATTTGCGGACGAATTTCTAAAACCTCTTGTACAACGAACGCCATCATATCTAAAAGATACCCGAGACTTGCTGGTGCAGATCCAAGCCAAACCATTCGATCCGGACACAATGCTCTTAGTGGGCTTGGATGTGGAATCACTGTTTACTAGCTTGCCACAAGATGATACCCTACAAGTCTTGGAAGATATTCTGTATTCTGAAGATTGGCAATACAACACACCGAGACATTTCATCCTCGAGTGCTGCAAATTAGCTTTGAAAGAGAACTTTTTTGCCTACGAGGAAGATCTTTATCTTCAGACCCATGGCACATCGATGGGCAGTGCCTTCGCTCCATCGGTAGCGGGTCTATATGTGAGCCATTTCGAGAGCCAACATATCCACAACGCAAATACCATCTTCTCTTCCAGTATTCTTTACTGGAAGAGGTATATAGATGACGTGATCCTGATCTGGGACACTACAGACGATTTGGAACAGTTCATGCACTGGCTTAACCATCTTGACCCCTGGTTAAAATTCACTTACACCTCCAGTAATAACAGTTTGGACTTTTTGGATCTCACAATTTTTGTGGAAGACAGTATTTTACAGACCAAAACCTATACAAAACCCACTGCCAAAAACAGTTTGCTATCATACCAAAGTTACCACCCCAAGCCACTCAGAGACAATCTTCCCTTCAGCCAGTTTCTGAGGCTGAAACGCAACTGTAGCAAGAATGAAGATTATCTGATTCAAGCACAAGATCTAAGTCAGAAGCTGCTAAAAAGGAATTACAATGTCAAAACAATAAAGTATTGTAAAAAAAGAGCAAGCCACCAACCCAGGGAATGCCTCTTGCAAAGTTATCCAAAGGCACAAATACAAGATCTGACGACCTGTGTTACGACCTTTTGCCCATCAACATATGAGGTAAATAAAATGATAAACAAAAAATGGCATATCCTAAACACTGGAGTTTTCAATTGGCCAACGCCAAGATTTGCAAATCGCAGAACAAAGAACATCAAGGACGTTTTGGTCCATACCCGCCCAATGAAAAAACAGCAACTACCAACCACGAGGGATGTGAATATGAACCCTGTAACTGGCCACTACCCCTGTGGCTTCTGTGTAGCCTGCAAGACAACTTCAGTATCCAAAACATTCAATTGACGGAAACACTGATATGGACACAACGCCAGCATACGAATTGCAACTCCTCACATGTCATCTACATGGTCAGTTGCCCATGTAATAAAAAATACATCGGGATGACTTGTCGCAAAATCAAACTAAGGATTGGTGAGCATAAAAGTAACATCAGGCTGAAGAAGAATACCACCAAACTATGCACCCATTTTGTAGAGACAGGTCACTCCTGCGAAGAGCTCCATTGGACAGTAATTGAAATGCTCCCTGACAAAAGCAATAACTGTGAACGCCTATTGTTCGAAAAAGAACATAGGTGGGTGGACCGCCTTAAAACATGCGAACAGGGATTGAACGATGCTATCCCTTGGCACCGATTTGCCAATTGAACCACATGGATAGAACTGAATATAACCCTGTACCCATATCTGTCTAAAACTAATACTATTTACTTACATTATTGGTCAGTAGAAAATTCCCCCAACCAAAATGCCAGAGACTGATCAATAAAGTTGCCTGTAAAAAACAAGACGCTGTTGTATAAATATATAAAAAAAACTGACACCACTTTGGCGTTCACCAGGGCCTTTAAGATCTGGGTTTTCATTCTAAATGCCAGAGATTGATCAATAAAGCTACCTGCAATTAACAAGACGTTGCCATACAAATATAAAAAAAACCGACACGCCTTTGCCGCTCAACAGGGCCCTTTAAAGATCTGGGTTCCCAGCCTAAGCCACACCCCGGGGCAGAGTCAGCACAAGGCAGTAATTCTTCCGACACGCGGGTAATGGCGCCGGCATCCTTGGCTTTTTGAAACTCCGGTAAGATGAATAATTAGTCTTAGACTAATGGAGTCCTTTTTATAACAGCTCTGGGCTTCGTAATCCTAACAAAGCGACACCCCGATGAAGCGAAGCACCCTTGGTTTTTAAGGTAGGCGAACACGACCGTTTTCTAAACAGCACCGCTAACAGCGTTTTTCTAAACAGCATTGCCAACAGCGTCTGCCCGCTCCTTCTTTCCCACAATAACGAACACGTCTAAATAGTTGCAGAATGCGCTAACTCTTGCGAGCCTATATAAACAAAACTATCTAACGACTGGGGACCTAACAGTGTGGGCATTCTTACTTCTCTAACCGCGCTATAACATTCATGGTAATACGAAAATGTAGCGTATCCCTAGCAACGTTAACCAGCGCCTTCTAGCGTTCTTGCGACTAACATGAGGCTAAAACCAACAGGCCAATATCCGTTGCGCAGTTGAAGATATAGTTGGTAAAAACTTACTAGCACTAACTATAAGTACCTCTACAATGGAGTTCTCCTAACCCTTAGCCAGATCTAATATTAGCACCTCTACTCTCCTCTATTCACTGCCTCCCCAGATTAAGATGTATTGGTAGAGGGAAAATGTCACATAACCAATCATGATCAAATGAATGAAATGCATTTAGAGAAAAAAGTGTGTGTGTGCGCAATCTTTGTATATTATCTTGTCTCATTACAGACTATGAAGGAGAATTTCCTAACTACATAACCAAACAAAGTGTGCCTATACCTGAACTACTACACTAATTGTGTGAGTACAACATTTTTTATGTTTGTTAGTCCTGACGAAAGCTCCATAGACCCTTCCAGGCCCAAGGAGCTGAAACATGTCGACGTACTCTTATAATTATACTGCTAGACCTAGTAACTTGGTCTAAAAAGCGTATTACTCATTTTTTAACGTGGTTAAAAACAACCTTTATTAAAGAACTTCAGGGTTGTTTACCATTTTAACGATTTTTTCCTTTTTTGCACAATTTACTTTACACTCTTTTTTCACTCAATTTCTCTGGACGCTGCACCCTAGACCAGAGGCGCCTCGGGTGAGGCTGGCAAATTTACCACTTCGGAGTAGCCAATGATAACTGCCACAACTCTAATGTGGGGCGGATGAACCAGATATACCGCACCTCCTTCCAACTATAACATAGAGTTTTTTGAGGCTACTCTGATCTTTATTCCTTGTACCAATGGTCATAAGGTGTAACTAGTGTCCGTTTCCTTTATTGATGAAAATAAGAAAGATATATATTCAAACCATCTTAAACAATATAAAAACTCCAATTTACAAACCAAGGCCACCTACTTCTCCAAAAAGATACTGGATTCATCTAACAAATCCAAAGAAATATTTGCCATTGTGGCTGAACTATCCAAGCCCGACAGAGTTGCACCTAAACTGCCCCAACCCAAGCATTATGCAATTTCCTCAACACCTACTTTATTAAGAAAATTACTACCATAAAGTCCAGCATACCTGTTAATTACCCCCGATTGTTCAACTACCTACGTTCAGGAACCCCTACTTGCTAGAACAGATCCCTCCCATCACTGGGGTAGCCTTCTCTAGCCTTCTAAGGAAGGTGAGATCAGGCTCCCCTACTAACTGTTGCCCGCCACACATATTAAGGGAAGCCTTCCTCACGAGCCTTCCTCTGGCGCTTCTGAATAACTCCCTTAAGCAGGGCCTTGTCCCCAATGCTTTTAAAGAAGCGGAAATCATCCCGATCTTAAAGAGAACTGGGACAGACCCTTTAGCTCTGATGAACTATCGCCCCATCTCCCTCCTCCCCTTTTTAGCCAAGGTTCTGGAAACACATGTAGCTGGTTGTCTCAGTACCTTTATTGAACACTCTCACTACCTTGATCCCCACCAGGCGGGCTTTTGTCCGACCCATTCCACTGAGGCCGTCATTCTTACAGTCCTAGATGAACTCAGAAAGGGGGCCGACAAAGGCATGACTCAGGCCCTGGTACTCCTTGATCTATCTGCAGCATTCAACATGGTCGTACATGATCTTTTGATCGACAGTGTCAGTACCGTCGGAATCCAGAACCTGGCCATTAAGTGACTATCGTCCGTTCTGGAAGACCGCTTCCAAGCTATACGTCTTGCCCACCTTTCTTCCCCCCAAGGTTAAATTGACCTGTGGGGTGCCACAAGGCTCTTCCCTCTCACGGCTCCTCTTCAGTCTGTACATACAGCCCCTTATTTGCTCCCTCCGAGAAAGGAAGGGCTGCACCTTCAATTATGCTGACGATCTTCAATTAATATTTGATATTGATGAGTCGTCCTCCTCTGTCCTCAATTTCCAGTCCACCTTGCGATTCATAAACAACTGCATGACAGCAACCATTTGAAATTGAACCCGGATAAAACGGAGCTGATTCTAATCGGCGGATCATCTAACCCCTGGAACTCCAACTTCTGGCAACCTGAATTGGGAAAACCCCTCTCCCCTCAAGTTCAACCACTATTGATAGTGATCTCTCTAAGAAAGCCCAGATCGGGATAGTGGTCTCCTCACGCTTCTTCCAGCTTTGAAGGATTGGGAAGATCAGCAGATTTCTTACTACTGAAGCTCTGACTCAAGTGGTATTGGCCCTTGTCATCTCTCATATTGATTATGCCAACTCACTCAATGTCGGCATCCTGGCATATCAATTAAAACGATTGCAACTGGTGCAAAACCAGGCGTCCAGACTTATCTACCACCAGCCCAAATGGCATCACGTTACCCCGTTAATGAAAGAATTACATTGGCTAGCGGTAGCCGAACGCAGCACTTTTAAGCTGGGCTGCATAATGTTTAAAGCTCTGCTTGGCAACAGTCCTGAGTTTGTTTCCTCTCGGGTGCAGCGCTATGCCCCCCTCCGGGGAGATTAAATCCTCCCACCAGAATCTTCTTGTCATTCCATTCTTCAAAAGCAAGAAATTTGGGGTCCTTAGATTTCGGTCCTGGCCTCCTGATTTTGGAATTCTCTCCCTCTTAACATCAGCTCAACTACATCTTATGCCCAGTACAGGAAACTCCTGAAGACCTGGCTGTTTTGTCAGGTATAAGATTGAGCCCCTCAAGCAGCAGTAGTTCCCCTCTGGCCCCAGCGCCATGAAACCATTTGGAGTACGTGAGCTTTACAAGACTCTTTAACATAACATAACATACGTAACTGAGTAAAAACTACAAAAGATCTCTCTTACCCGGTTTCTATTGTATGTTGTTGCCATTATGAGAATCCATGTCCCTACTAAAGCATAAGCTTGTAGCTGCGGGTCTGAATGTGTGGCCAAAGGTTAGAAGCCTCCCATCCCCTAAATAAATTAGTTCTTGTGTCATTGGTTGCACTGAGGTTGGATGGTGTCACTCATACATGCATGGACTGGCCTTTGTGGCAAAAGGAGGTCTGAGCCAAACAGAAATTGTGGGCTATTTGTTGTTCCTACATAGATGGAGTTTGTGCACTGTATGCTAGTTTTTTATTAACTAGTGCTAGTCCCATTAGTCCTATGTCGTTGTGTTAAACCTATCTTGCATATGTGGTTACAGTTCTGTGTAAAGCACATTATGCTTGCTGGTGAAGCAGCGCTGTTGAAAAACACTGTAAATAATATTTTAAACTATGAGAGGTGAACCAAATAGCAGAGTGTTAGCAGAGGTTGGGGTTCTAATGTCAGGACAGCCTGCATGTAGGAAATCCAGCTGGAGTGCAGTGAGACAGACACTGCATGCCTCTGATCGGTGAGCTCCTTAGTATGTGGACTCCAGGAGTGGCATCTATCTAGATGTCCACCCCCAGGGTGCCTTGGTTGGGTGGCGCACTCCAGGCCCTAGGTGGCACTGGCTGGTTGTGTACCAGGGAGGGGCTTTGGTAGCAGATGGGGACTCAATAGGCAGTTGGGAACACACAGTGCGCTGTGGTCTTCTTTGCTGTTTGTTTTGTGCTGGCTGGATAAAGTAAAAAAAGTTGTTGTTGCTAGGGAGGTTTGGTCTTGGTGTTAAGAACACGTAACGACGTGGAGGTGGTGAGGGAGCCTTGAAAGTTTGCATGGAGGCCATTTGGAAAGACCTGTTAAAACCGGGCGTGCTGTCACAGGCCTGCAACAGTCTTACGTGACCCAGGTGGGAGGTAGCGAGCGGGATGGTGGCCACGGTGTACACCTCCTCTCTCCTCAAAACTAAATCTAGAGAGAAAGCCAAAATAGTGCTGAAGAGCAGGATGTAAGCAAAGTTGGCCCCGGAGCACAGTCAAATATTTGGAAATAAGGCCTTAGCTGCTTTGGGCCCAGGGGGACATGTTTACCAATAGCACCAGGACGGGCTCACAATACCACTGGAAAAGGGAAGCAGCCATCCAGCGTAGTAGGAGCTGCAAAGGGAGGCATCTGCGGGTACCCATGCCTCAGTGCAGAGTTGGTACCACCTGCGGTATCTGTGGATCCATATGTGTACCCGCAGGTGGCAGTAGAGTTTGGGTGCTCCACTGGGAACATGTTAAACTTTGACAGCTGGCAGGTGGCACCTGAGCACCCAAATCAATGTGAGCCTATTCTTGTTTCTGGAGCTGCTTGGCAGGTGGTGGAGCACAGGCACGTCCCTGTGAAGTTTAAGCAGAAGACAGCAGCAGGGGAAAAGGTCTGCCCAAGCCAAACAGGGTGCAGAAATGGGAGGGGTGGGGTTGCAGAATACCAAATATGGGAAAAAGAAGGAGGAGTGCAGAAGGAGGTCATATCAGAGGATGACATTGATTTGATTGGTTCTGCACCTTGCAAGGGAGAAGATGTTCAGGAGGGGGAAACAAAGAAGAAGTAGGACAGAAGGGTAATGAAGATCAGAATGGGAGGTGGATGTGGGTACCTGGGTCAAGTGGAATGAAACATGGCAGCAGTAGGGGATTAGAAAGGAGAAACAGGGCCATAGTTCCCTCATGTTGGGGCAACCTGAAGGGTTACTTTGGGCCACTCTTGACAGATTAAGTCAGCAGCCTCTGGTCAGGTTTACAGTGGCCTATGAGTACCAGGCAAAAGAGGGGTAGAGGTTTGGAGCAACCAAATGATGGGGGTGTGGTGGATGGTGAGCATTTCAGTGTGAGCAAGAATGAGAAGGGGATTTGGGATACGGATTAGGTGAGTAAGTTGTATTACGAAGATGAGGAGGAAGAATTAGAAAAGGGGTAGATGCACACTGGCAAGATGTGCATACCCCAGGGAGAGTTTGGGGTTAGTTAGAGCACAGGAACTAATGTGTCCTGAAGTAGTGATGTGTTACCGATATAAGAAGTAAAAAGCACCCTGCAGTGACAGCAGATTTGGTGAGAAGTTGGTAATGCGAGGGATGAGTTGTCCTGCAAGATAACACCGGTTAAAATCAAGGGAGGCGGGGTGGTGCTGTTGCTGGGAGACTGGGGACGAACATGCAGGTGTTGCAGTTGTGGAGAAACATGTGGGGAAGGATTCAATGTATAAATAGGTTGGTACTTAAAATGAGTTGGGGAGTACATTTTCTGGGGACGATAAGGAAGTTGAAAGTAAGAAGAGGGTTGACATAGGTAAGTTAGAAAAAGAGGAAACTGTCAAGAAAGGTGTGGGACAGGTAAAAGAAAGTGAATGTAAGAGCAAATTGGAGGTGCTTAAGAAGTTGGCCATGCCGCTTGGTTGGCGCATCTTTCCACAGCCACACAAAAAAAAGATATGGAGGGGTTTTTTTTAACGATATTTATAAGCCACTACACAGAGAACTACAAGAGAAACAGGGGTACAAAAAAGAAGCCTGTGAGTTGGAAAGAAGGCTTAGCGTTCCAACAACAATTGCCATATGGATATAGGTGTTTTTGATTTACGTGAGTGTCTATTGTGAGAAATTTCTAGACATATAAGTGTTGATATTAAAATACATGGACACGATCAGGAAAGCACACATGGATTTAGGGGGTTTTGCTTGGTTACATTACAATGATGAATTTAAGTCTTGCTTGGCTTTGAAGTTGGACAACCCCGGGGTGTGGGGGAGTGGGGGGTATAGTAAGCTTTGGCTGTAATGATTGTACCCGATGCACCCACCATCAACTTTACATCCAGCGGTTGGTTTAGCGGTTCAATATTGGCCCTTCCTGGGACAGCACACCCTAGGAGGGTTGGGAACATGGAGTAGAATTCAAAGGACTAACCAAAGAGAATGCTGGTGCTTTATCAGGGGTTACTGTCTCAGAAAATCCTGTAAGTACAAACATGAATGTGGTAAATGCGGTGGGAAGCATGCAGTGTTGCCGTGGTTTAGAAAGCATGTACATTTTGAAATTGTTGGACAAAAGAGGGAATGTGGGGGTAACTACAATCTAGCAACAAGGACTTCAATGAAAAATGTAGTAGATGTCCTGATTTCCTTGCTTGCTTTTTATCCACACAGAGAAGAGGATTTAACATTGAAATGGGGTGGATTTCAAGAGGGATTAAGGTTGGGTTACCAGGGGTCATGGTGGCAGAGGTTTGCTGAGAATTTGAAATCTGCCAGAAAACAACCACAGGCCACGAGGGTCAAATTGCGTAAGGAGTTAGCTAACGGGAGGATGGTGGGCCTGTTCGATTATTGACCAATGCTTAGACCCAATGGTATCCTCCATAGAGGTGGTGCCTAAGCAAACGTAATTTGTTGTGGCCAGAAGGTTCCTATGCAAACTATTTGAATACAAAAGAAGTAAATGCAGTACAAATTGACTCAGTGGATGTGTCTACAGCATTGGTGGGACATTGCGGGCGGGTACACAATTAGCAAAATGCTATATCAAACCAGCCTTTCAAATACTTCCATCCAACCCTCTTGATTTTACTTTGTTGGGCTTGCAGTTTGACAGTCTGTTTATGTAGACAAGATGTTGCTCATGGGTTGTGTAGTGCCTTGCAAATTGTTCAAGACTTTCAGTACGTTTCTTCAGTGGTGATCTACAGTCAGGTCGGGTCATAAAATGGTCATGCATTATTAGGATTTTTACTTATTGTATATTTGAGGCACAGCAGAATGTGGCCGTGCACTGCAACATTGTCAGCAGATGGCTGCAGAGTTAGGGGTGCCGTTGGCAGCAGAAAATAATTTACATCCATGACAGCTAGATTGCATCAAACCAAAATCAGGGAAATGTTACAATCTTTAGAGGAAATGATTGCAGCAACAAAATACTGCTAAGGCAGGTGCGGAGGCTACTGGCCCATCTCAATTTTGCATGTCATAGACAGGTGCAAAACTGCCTCACTACAGGAAAAATATAATCAGCAACAGTGAGGGCAGATCTGGAGGTTTGGCAGATGTTTCTGAGAGGTTTCCGTGGAGTGACACTGTGGTCGCTAGATGAGGATGTTTGCATGACAGATTCACAATTTCTAAGATGTGCCTTGCTCAGATGGTTTTGGCCTACTTTGGGATGGAAGGTGGTGCATGGAAAGGTGGCCTGAGACATGGAGAAAGGAGGGGTGAAGTATTGACTTTTTAAAAGAATTTCCACTACTGGTAGTGATTGCTTTGTGGGGCAAGGATTTGGCAAATAAGACAGTGAACGTCCATGTTGACAATAGGATGGTGGAGGCTCTGGTGAATGGTCCAGAAGCAAGATACAGGAGATTGCTGAAATTGTTGCAGGGCTTCATGCTCGGTGTTTAATGTTTAACACTGTGTTTAGAGCCAAACACATACGAGTAGTGGACAATAATATAGCGGACACCTTGTCTCATGCACAGTGCTAAAGATTGCAGGGTTTGGGGACCGGAGAAGATCTGCGGAAGACCGAGGTACCAAGGGAGATCTGGGAAATGGGAGGGTGAGGATTTTGGAGCTTATAGAGAACTTATAATCCTAGTACTGGAACAGCTTACAGGCAGGTTTTGGAAGAATTTTTGGTTAGGGAGGTATGCAGGAGAGGCCAGGTTGCAAGGGATATGGAGGCTATAAGAGACAATATGGTAGGTTTCCTCTTGAGTAACATTGACTGAGGTATTTATGCTGTGACAATTGCAGGGAATAATCTTTAATGGCAAGTTCTTCTGGGGATATAAACCCACAGTGGGGGAAATGGGCAGAAAGTTGTAACAAGGTTGGGAAAAAGAGAAAAAGCAAGTAGACCGACAACGGAATCTGTGACAAAATGGAGGTTGGTGTATGGCAACAAGGCTGAAGTGAGGTTTGTTTGTTTGTTTTTGAAATGTTGTCATTTAAATTATGCATGTTATGGTTATTTTTATAGCATTTAGAATTCCACAGCTGTTGTGGAGGGGCATGGAAGGGTGTTTGAAGGTGGAATATGTTGAATTGACCAAAGATCAATTACATCTGTATTTCAGGAAATCCAAAACTGATCAAATTGGGAAAGAGTTGACAATTCTTTCGACCACGATACGGTGTAGTCTGTGCCTGGCTGAAACTTTGAAGAAATTAAAACAGGAGCAAGGGCTGATGTGGTGTTTTGTCATGAGGATGGGAAAAGGTTGTTGGCATTACAGGTGTGGGGGAGATTCCGTAGTATTTTGGTAAACATTCTTTTAGGATTGGAGCAGCATATGAAGCTAACAGGCTGGTATACACAATGATAGAGGTTATGCGGCTGGGTAGAGGGTCATCTGTCTGTTGCTTGCACTATAATAGGAATATTGAAGAGTTACACTCAGTCCAATGTCACATGTTTCTTTTTGCTTTTAGGTAGTTTACCCAGCATGGCAATTTTTTCAATTTGGATTATTGACCATTTACTAGTTATAAGAGCAGCAAACCAAACTGAATCTTGTCCTTTTGGGAATAACTTGGGATTTAGATCTTTTGAATTTAGGATTGAATGGTGGGGTAGAGGAGATATGAAGTGGGGACAATTGTTGCTGTGGTTATCCAATTTGGTGAGTGTTAGACCATGTCCAGATGCACTGATTATACATTTTGGGGGAAATGATTCGGTGCAATAGTTTGGCTTGGGTTTGTTAAAAGAGATGAAGAAGAATTTGGACATGATTGGAAAAATTTGGTCAGGTACATATATGTTTTGGACGTCTTTGGTTGCAAGGAGAGTTTGGCATGGGCAGTCAAATATGGTGCAGGAGAAAGAGAACTTCAAAAAGTGAACAGGTAAATGTGAGGTCTCTGCCAGGACAGAGAAATAGGAGTGGTAGAACATGGGGACATTAAGAAAGACAATGTCATGCTCTATTGCCAAGATATGGTGCATTTGTCTTTATGGGAAAACGAGGTATATTTACTGGAATTGCGGACTGTTTGTCAAATAAGTTGGCGGTGCCTAATTAGTGCCATTGATCTCAAGGCATTTGAATGTTAGCCTGTATGAAAGACAGAAATATGAAAGCTGTTAGGACGACAGACACAGCCTGACTTAATTAGGAGGACTTGGGCAGAAAAATGCCTGTTCTAGGTTTTCCCTGGGAGGCAGAAAAGCATAGGGATCACTCACTAGCCCAGAAGGATTGGGGCTTGCAGGGCAAACACTGGCAGAGGGACTACAGGAGAACGATGGTTGGTTTACTTGTGAAAGGACAGTGAAAGAAATGATAAGGATATTATGCCAAATGTTTGGATAGTTTGTTGTGTGGTTGTTAGGGGGAGGCTTAAGGGTGGGGAAGTTAGTGAATTGTATCAGTGAGGTGGGTATGCTCTGACATATTTGATGTAATCTATGCAAGTTTCATCTGCATACTTGTCCTAATAAATTGTCCTTTTTTGCTCTTAAACTTGCCTAGTCATTCTGTGCTGTCTTGCCTGATGTGTGCTTCGTGAGTAGCATCTATCAGGATATCCACCCCCGGGGTGCCTCTGGCAGGTGGTGCAGTCCAAGCCCTGGGTGGCACTGAACTTTCTGGTTGGGTGCCTGGGGAGGGGCTTTGGTGGCAGTTTAGGACTCAGTAGGCGGTTGGGGACAAAATCATAGTGCACTGTGATCCTGCTAGGTAGGATAGTCAGTGGGTTCTTTGCTCCCACCCTATGTTGTTGCTTATTAGTGAACATGGTGTTAGTGGATTGCCTAAATAGTTATGTCAGGGTGGGACTTAGGCTATATTGTCATTTAGGACAGGTGGCAGAAAACCATAGAGATCAAGCACTAGACCGGAAGGGTTGGGGCCGTGCAGGGCCGACGTTGGCAACAGGTGTACAGGGGAGCAATGGTTGGGTCACGTGTGAAAGGATGGTGAGCGAAATGAAAAGGGAATATGAAAAATGTTTGGATGGTTTGTTGAGAGTTGTTCATGTTTGGGGAGGCTAAAGGGTGGAGGGTGTTCGTTTGATCAATTGTATTAGTGCGGTGGGGTTATTCTAAGATGCTCTAAAGCATACAAGTTTCAGCTGCATACTTGTCCTAATAAAGCAGCCTTTTGCTCTTAAATTGGTCTGGCCATTCTGCACCATCTCGCTCAATGCCTTAATTGCCCCATTTGCCACTAAGTCAGCATAGAACTCATTTCACCAAAATGAAAGGCAAGGGGTAGCAAGGGGGAACTCACATGCCATTTGCTCTTTATTGTCACTCACACACGTGCTTACACGTACACACACACATACACTCATATGCTCTCTTACATAAACACACTCTCAGCCACAAGCATGCACAGAGCATACATTTAAGAGCATTTTTTACTGACATCAGCTGCCAGATAGGGTCATGTTCCAGTTAATTGTGCTACTTTTTTTTATTACACTAATAATGAGTAACATAATATTGGTTGCTACAAATGCAGTAAAAAACTGAAAACAAGGAAAGTTGAACCTCAACTGACGCCCATAAAGATGAACTGTCCCCAGGGCTGGACTGGACGTAGCAGGCACCGGGCGTTTCCCTGGGGGGCTGGAAGGGTGGGGGCAGTTTTGAACCAGTGGGGGCCGTTTTTTTGTTACTGGGTGCCGGTTTCACACCAGTGCTGCAATATCGGCCCTCTGATACAAAAGCAGCAGCAGTGTTTCCAACTAGCACGCCAGCCGGACCTACTTAATTGCCAGGGCTGGTTTGCATTCACAGTCTGGCCCTTGTTCCTGGCACTGACTTTGCCACTTCTGAGGCCAGGGGTTCAAAGGCAGTGCCGGGTGCGCAAGGGGCAAGCCATGGGTCCCTAAACGACGTCCATGTAAAACAGACCAGAATTCCTCAAGTTGAAAGCTGTCAATAAATACCTACACATCCTATCATTTCTACACAATGTAATCCACCTCATGTGCTTCAAACCTCAATGCCACAAATGTACATTAAAGTGCATCACCATAGCACTGCTAGTTTAGGAGGAAAAGTCTTGAAACGCTATAGGTTAACCTGAGCCACTTGTCTGTTGTGGGTGCCCGGGTTTGTTTCCTGTTTTTGTAGTGCTGCGATCACCATGTAACGGTGCTTTGTTAGTGCTACAAGCTAACACTATACTGGATTTCAGGTGTGTATAACAGTGCTGTACGTTGTAGTTGGAGTGTTGGCCCTGCACTGCCTGGCTTTAGGGTGCCCAACTGGCATGGGTGCAAATTCAGGACGGTGAGTGTAAAAATTCAGGACAAAGGGTCAAAATTCAGGACAAAAATTCCGGACAGGAGGTCAAAATTCAGGACAAAAGTTACATTTTACAGACACATCAGAAGAGGTCGCGCAATAGTATAGAAGTAAGATAATAGACAACCACTTAAGTACAAGTGAAAAGAAGTTTATATTAGGTTTAGATAATTGTGCACTTCATGTTTTTTCAGTATGCGCGCAGCTTTGAATAAATGTGCAAGTCTTTTTGCGTTAACAAAACCACCCCTTCACCACCTTTTCAGCCTCCCAGGGAAACGCCTGATGCCCGGTCCGGCCTTGCTACCACCCTGCAATGGTGACCCTCCTCTTCACATAGACCCTCTCTCATGTGTACCTAATTTATTTTATAGTGCTACTCATCCCAAGTAAGAAGGACAGGGTGTCGGAGTGAGTTACATCACACACATATTATATAGAGACAATGACTCATATAAATGTGAAAGTCAATCTATAGGAAATGTACTTAAGATGATGCGGGTTACAAAGTGTAATCATTCTTTCATCCATCATTCAGTCTTTCACCATTCACTCTGTCCTTCCATCTGGGTGCCCATCCATATCAATATTCAACCATTTGCAAACCTATCCATCATCTATAATTCCATCCATCCATCATTCCACTCATCTATCCCTCCACCCTTTCACTCATCCATCCCTCCATTCATCCTTTCACCTTATCCATCCGTCCACTCATCCATCCACTCTTTCACTCATCCATCCACTCATCCATCCAGCCATCTACCCTTTCAACCATCCAGCCATCCTTTCACTTACTCATTCATCCACCCAGTCACTCATCCTTCCACACATTCACCCTTTCACTCATCCATCTCTCCATTCATCCTTTCACCTTATCCAGCCGTACACTCATCCATCCAGCCATCTACCCTTTCACCCATCCAGCCATCCTTTCACTTATTCATTCATCTACCCAGTCACTCATCCATCCACCCATTCACCCTTTCAGTCATCCATCCTCCCTTTCTCCAACCCTCTTTCATTTAGCCATCCATCCTTCCATCAGCATGGGGCCCTGAAATATCACAGGCCTGGGGCATACTGCCTCCTCTGCCCTCCCATTGTAATGGCCCTTCACATTAGAACATGGAAAGGGCTTTAATTGTCCACAAGAGAGATCCCACACACAGCTTCTCTTTCTTATCCATTGACAGGGAAACAGCTCTTCAGAAGCTCCCACCCTCCCTACAACTATCCTTTGCTCCCCCTATGTAAGGGCTCCTGTGAGAGGCAGAGGTCTTTGCATACCCAGGTTCATCTATGGGAAGGCACGAGTCAGGGAGTGTGGGGTTTAAAAGCCTGGAGGCTGTAAAGCAAGCCCTCTTGGTCTACTCTTTTGCCCCCTCCCATGTCTGCACATAGTGGCAATGATTCATACGCCAAACCCCTTAAGTTAAGGAATGTCAAAGGTGCAGTCAGAAAAGACTAAAATATTAAATATGACAGACAAACATATGCATCTTTGGTCAATTTAAAAATCCTGAAAAGGACTCTGAGGTGGGTTTCGGGCTGGACTGAAATGAAGAGTAGTTTACTGGTAGCCTTTCTGTTTTAGCTCTGGTTGGTCACATCATGGGGTCATTTGCTGGAAGGCTTGTCATCACGCTCTGTCACAGTTAAGTCTACCTGGGATCAGGCATCAGTATGACAATTCCCACACATGACCTTTATTAGTTGTACACGGATGCTGCAAAGTAAAGAATGTGATCACACTGTATGTGACGTTACCCGTCGCTCTGAACCGTAGTGCATTTGCCTCCGTGGGGACCACAGCTTCCAGGAAGGCCCATGGAAGTGCGACTCAGTTATCTTTTTTATTTCCAGCCAATAAAACACTCCATGCTGGGATTTTGATGCCCATATTTATAATTTGCTTTTGGCTAAAAGGCCAGAACTGGTTTAGTGTTTCATACATGACATGGGACCTTTCGACAGCTTTGGCTGGGTCACGTCATAGGTTCTACTTTGTAAAAGCCATGCCCTCTGTACACTGTCACTTTGCAGCCATACACTCACCACTGGCCTCAGAGCCCCACACTTTGCAACTCGGCGGTTCAAGAGCCACATTCCATAGCGCTGTCCCCCCAACACACAGAGGCATGCCCCCCAGAGTCCTGTGCTGTCCTTGCCCTTTACACCCCAACACTGTCATCCATATGCTTCGAATCAAGGTCCCTGGGAGCACTGTTCTTCAAGGCCATGGCCCTGCATGCCTGCTCTTCCCAGTACTGCCACTCGCAGGCCTATTGGTGTCAGTAATGTTCAGTCACTCTTCTCCTTACACCACCAGTACAGGACACATCCAAATACAGCACCGACAGCTAAACAGCCAAGCCTTACCTGTCATTCACAATCAGAGGCGCAACGATAGCCACATTTCGGGGGGTGGAGGGGTGGCGGGGGAGGAGGTGAGGGCTATTACAAATTTCGGAGGCTTGATGGGGGGCTAATTCTTCCAGCAATAGGCAGGGAGTGTGGAGATAAAGGGGCGGAAAAAACAACAAAGCCTTGTTAACGCGTAATTGGTCTTTTAAAGACCTGTGAAGTACTCAGGTGCTGCTAGGTGTGTGCTCAGAGAAGTGCGAGGCGGCCCCATTAGAGCTGAGGGTTCTGGCAGGGGAACAGTGATGTTCCCCAAGCCAATGCCAAAAATTACGGACAAAAGGCGTCCGTAAAAGGGATTCTCACGGACAACGGACGTGAGGTCCAAATTACGGACAGTCTGTGAAATTTACGGACGGTTGGTCACCCTACCTGGCTTTGGTGCTACACCCTGTTCTGGTTCGCCAAGCGCCTCTAATGTTTTCAAGAGCGTGAAGCTGAGGTGGCACTAGACGTAAATGTCATGTACACCTCCCTCGGCGCCAGTGGCTGGTATAACACACCCACACGCTCAGAGAGATCGTAAGGATTTTGGGGGCCCTGGGCCAAATGTATTTTGTGGGCCCCTGTTCGGAATATCTTTGAATTGATGCTCCAGTGTCAGCTCTTTCTTACTCTCTTTGGCCAGGTCACTGACAGAGCACAGGTACACTGTTCCAAATTATAAATGGGTTTACATATGATATTCAGGGATAGTGATTTTTCAAAATTGTAACATGGGGGCAGCACGCTAGTAATATTGCAAATAATCTCTGTGCCCCCCTTTCATTTCTCATATGTGAGGTTGTGTTTTGATCCAAAGGAAACTTTTTTATGGATGTTGCATGAAACATAAACACATTTCTCTGCAAAAATGTCTGTAACAGACCCCCACACATCACCCACATTAAAAATAGATCAAAGGAAAACATTATTTAAAACAATCTGTTTAAGAATTATACAAGGTCATCGGGTCAAGACTCTCTGCAGAACAGAGCAGGCTCCATCAGGGGCCCCCTGAAAGGTTGGGGCCCTGGGCCTGCGCCCACTTTGCCCATGCCTTAAAACGTCACTGCACACGCTGTGCTTTAACCGTGGTTTTATATTAAATGCAGCTGCCTCGCTAATTGGAAATGAACATACGCTTCCCTTTCGGTGTTTTCCTTGGAGCTGATGCCGGGATGATGCTGTCTAGGCCTGCCGAGTCCTGCCTGCCTCCTCGGGGCATCAGACAGTGGCCATGGTGACACAAGAGCATTCCCTCTGCGAGCACGCCAACTTCATCCCCATGGACGCTGCACTCGGACAGCCGGGCAGATTCATGATTGGGCGCCTTTCACGGCACCAGACAATGATTGGTGAAGGCGAGAAGTCGTGTTGGGGATGGTCGCGTGTTGTGATTGGCCGTCGGTTGGCTGCGCGCGCTTTGATTGGCCGACTGGTGGCGACGCGGGCGAGTTGAATGGGCTGCGTGTGTCTCGCGGACGCTTTAGATTGAGCTTGGCTGTCACTTCTCAGCTGTAGCTCGTCTGTGCCTGAGCAGCCGCAGCCCAATCCGGAGCCGCCCCTTCGCTATAACTAGCTGGGGTGGGGCCGCTTCTCTTTGCTGACCGGACCATCACTGCCTGTCTGCCCGCACAACAGCCGTACGGAACTACAGCACCGCACCAGCTAATGTAGTGGCTTGTTATTGTTTGAAACTTGTTTCCTACTGAAGGACTTGGGGGAGTTTGGGTGTTTGTAGGGGTGTTTGCTGGAGTAGTTGGGATGTCTTTGCAGAAACTCACGATTGTTAGCCTTTGGGACTAGGCGGTGGCTGTGCAGAACCATTCAATTTCCCCCAGTTAAGGTTGGCTATGATTTTGTTGGAGCCTGCGTTTAAGAACTTGTTTCGAGTATGTATCTAAGCCGATACTGCTCTTATGTCTTATTCTGATATACGCTGCCAATTTTATGTCTTAACTTGTAGTTGTGTGTCCCGTGGAGCTCTGATAGGGAGCGGGCAGATAGACTATTTTTGTAACTATGGAAGGAATAAGTTGGCTTCTAACTGTGAAAAGAGGCTAGACTAGGAAGGTGATGTTTGGGATAGGTGCAGGGTAATTGATGGGGTGGTAGTTTTCTTGTTATAACTATTGACCTCGTTATTAATGCAGAGAAATGTATGCTCAAAGGGTGGGCTTGCGAGAAACTGCTACATGGATGCGTCTCTAGGTGAAGGAGTCAAAGGAAACTAAATTAGCGAACTCGTCGAGTTATTATTTAATTGCCTCCACTCGTGCTTGGCAGTTTAGTTGGTATGCGGACTTGTAATAAGCGTTTCCTGGAATACTATTCAACTTAATGCCCTTTTAATGTTTATTTTCGCTTATTCAGCGAATGCCTCTGGGTTAATAAAATATGAATTTTGTGCAATCCAGACTACTACCTAAACTTAGCTTGCAGAAAACTAGAAGTATGTAGCACTGCTATGGATTAGGTGTTCTGGAGCAGGTTTTAATACAATGATCGTACTGACGCTTTTTGTAGTTTACGCTTTTATTTTAAGAGTCTGGTAATAACTTCTGTTTTGCTGTACTACGTATCTAGCGACGTGTGCGCATTAGTAGTTTCCACGGGCTAACTAATTGACATTCTCCCGCTAATTGCCACCTTGGTTAGTATTATAGTGCTTTCTAGCTGCTCGCACGCCTCAGTGCACTGTGATATCAAAATGTCTTCTCTTTGTGGAAATACTGCACGTTTGTGTGAAAACTGATGTATCTGCTCTGTTTTGTCAGCTTTTGTACCCCAACAATGCGTCGTGCTACTTCCTCCAGTGGGTTCTTCAGGACTACCTCCTATGGCCAGGACAACTCCCAGCTGTTCGTTGCCATAATGAAGGAGAACGTACCTCAGCCAGCCCTGCTGCCCCAGCGTATTCACCACAGAGCCGTGCTGGGGGTGCTGACTGAGAATGACCAGCACAGACGCTCATTTTTCCAGGTAGAAACTGATGGGAGCTCAGATTAACTGCGCTCCGTGCAACAGACCTTCAATTCTTTTAAAAGGAGTTTAATGTCGGTTTGGGGTATTTATATATAATTTAGAAGTAGGTACAACATCGACGGCTGCAGTAATGTTTCAACATAATTATTGATCTTAAAGCTAAATAGAATGCACACTGTCCCAGTCTACACCTGTGAACTTGGTTGTAAATAGAATGCACACTGTCCCAGTCTACACCTGTGAACTTTGTTGTAAATGAAACAATGACTACTATAAGCCCTTCACGGCGGCGTTTAGTGTTCAGTTGCATCGCGACACATTTTACAATGGGTTTCCGCATTCACTCACTTGCTGTTCTTTCTGCTCTGGTTGATCGTAGGATGTCCTTAGTTATCAAGCAGTCATGTTATGTCCTTCTCAGCCTGTTTGTTCAACAGACAGTATCTTCCATGTAGCATTTTAATTTTTCTTTGACGATGCAAGTCAAAGGAGCAGAAGTGGCAGCACCGGAAAACATGAACTGAAACCACCCATGCCATTACACCCTGAATTTTCATACAATATAGAATAAGATTCTGACTAAATTAGGAGTACATATCATGCCCTTACTGTGTAGGGCTGGACAGCAGATTTGAATACTAGAAATGTCAGAACTTGTAATGTGGTGACTAGGTGTTAGTTATCACCTTAACCTGCTCATCTAACAAGTTGGATGGCAAGGCCTGGATCTATAGCTGGTTTAAGAAGAACTAGGTTAATAACTTCAATTTATTTTGTATGTAGAACTTGCTTTCATGGATCCGTTATTGTAAAGCAATTGCTTTCGTAGGGTACAACTATGCCAACTTGAACTAGCTTGAGTAACTTTCTACCAACTGACCCTCTACAGAGGGCCTTTAAATGGAGTCTCTAGTTGGCAGAGGTTTGCACCCTGTCAAATTTGGGTACCACAATCCTAGTCCGGGTAAGCTAGATACACTTTAAATTAACCTGTGCTCACCCCATGGTAGCTTGGCACAGAGGAGGCAGGCTTAACTAATGTATTTGTACTACGTACACACATTAAAACAATGAGAATACCACGGAAACACTCCAAAGGTTTAGAAAAAGTGAGAATATTTATCTGAGTAAAAAGAGATTAAGACATTAGATACTTTAAAAAAAGAAAAAATGCAAAACCGTGCTTTAACCCCTTGGCCGCGGTAGTAATTCTGCGGGGGGGGGAGGGAGCACTGTGACGGAACCATGCCGTCATGAGCCACGGGCGAGCTGTGCTCATTACGGCGTAGTTCTGTCACGACTTCACCCACTCACTAATTCGCCCGCACAGGCGGGTAATCAGTGCTGTGTGGGCAGTGACCGCAGCATGACGGAACCACGCCGTCATAACCACACGCCGCCTGTGGCTCATGACGGCGTGGTTCTGTCATGGGCAGAGAGGCGGTTAAAAGACCATAGCACTAAAATACTTTAGGACGCAAGGAACCAGGGTATATCTAAAGGTCAGGCCAACAGTTATGGCGGCCAGGCTGGCTTCAAGAGTCGTGTAGGTCCTGCTGCTACAGTACCAGGGATGTAGCAAGTCATTGACTTGAGGGCCTGATGTATTGTATTGTGTATCTCTTCCATGCAGTCTAGTCACTGCATTGTCTAGCTCTGAAATGTAGGCAGAGCGTATTTGGGCCACTCGGGCTGTAGAACTGCTGTTGTCAAACAGCATCAGCGCAGTATTGACTATGCATAGGTTTTGTTGCAAGGCGGCAGCAGAACCCACTTCTGAGGCCCAGGACTGGAGGGGGCTCCTCAGGCAAGGTTAAGACTCACCGAAGGCTGAGTCCAGCACTGTTTTAGGAAATCTTTCTTGTCCCTGAGACTCAGAAAACAGGAGGCAAGCCTGTTGATTCACTCTGGGTTCAAAGAGAAAAGTTAGTCCTTGTCCTCAGTAGGACAGATCAGCAGGGTGAGGCAAAGTTGCAATCCTTAAGTACAGCAGTCTTTACTCTAGCAGAGTTCTTCCCAAATCTAGTAGTCTACTGATCTGGTAGTACTGATCTGGTAGGGCCAGAGCCCCAGTACTTGTACTAAAATATTCCTTTGAAGTGGTGGGTGACTTCAAAGGCCCCCCCCCCCCCTGGAAGTGAACAGGTCACCTTTCATCACAGCCCTGTTTGCCGGGCTATCTGTGGGAGGTAAACAGTCCTGTGTGGGGAAAGGACACAGCCTATTCAGATTTGTGACCTTCCTGCCCAGGAAGAATATCCGAATGCCAATGAGTCCGATCACACCCACCCTGCGTTCGTGCCTGTCTAAAGGCAATGCAGAAAGTGTAGCTGTCACAAGCCCAGATGTGTATTGGAGACAGGCTGCAGGCACAGAGAGCAAAGTAAAGAGAAATGTCCACTTTGTAGAAGTGGCATTTCTAAAATAGTAATATTTAAATCAAACTTCCCAATAGAGTATATCACCACTGTTCCAAATATATGAAACCTGATGTAGCTTCTCCTTTCTAATCTGGAATTGGGGCTTAAATTTGTTCTGAAGGAATTCCCAAAGCTAGCCTATGAGAGGAATGGGCCTCACATTAGTGGAAAATGGTTTTAGCTTTTTGTCACTACCAGCACATGTAAAACATAAGAGTACATGTCCTAACTTTTACTTAACAGCACCCTGCCCTAAGTGCCATATAGCTCCTTCCTTAGGAGCGACTTATGTGTAACAAAAGGGCAGTTTCTGATTTGGCAAGTCGGTCACCGTAAACTGCATTCACGGGCCCTGCAGTTACAGACCTGTAGTTTGAAATACAACTTCTGTGGATGGCACAATCAGTGCTGCAGCCCAGTAGTAGCATTTAACTTGCTGCCCCTGGGTATATGGTATACCACGTTACAAGGGACTTGCATTTTAATTTTAAATATTAATCTGGTGTACACCAATTAAACCTCTTTAAGAAAGAAGCACATGCACTTTAGCACTGATTAGTAGTGCTAAAATGCTCATTCCTAAAGCCAACGTAAGTCTTTCAGCAAAAAGAGGTGGAGAAAGGCAAGCAGTCTGGGGTAATCCTACAAAAAGGACTTGTTTGCAACACATGCTCGTTACTTCCCTGCAACAGGTATTGCAGAATAGATGGATCAGTTGCAACAAACTGGTACAAAAAAACTAGACTTAACCCATGGCATTGCCACCTTAATAGTACATCACATTGTGGCTAAATGATAAGCATCACCTTACTAGCTCAGTCGTTTCTCCATCTCACCGGTACAGGGCCAGCCTCTACATCCCTAGGGCACACTAACCCAAGAGGTTAACATGCTAGTTTACACATTCCGCATAATTATCAGAATAGCTTGTCTTAAGCAAAATACAGCCCATCATGTAAACATCTGTTCCAAGCAAGGTGTCTAACTTCTACTGGTTTGCTGAGCTCCCCTTGCATAGAGGTCAATGACTGACTGAAGGTCTATCACGTTTTTCTATTATGTCGATTTGTTTGGCACTGCTCATCACGGGGTCTTCAGGCGCTGGAGCAGGAACGTAATTAACACTATGACAAGGAAACTAAATTCATAATTCTTATTTGAGGGAGTTGTTGTACATTATGATATCCACATTACTAAGACGAAGACTCTTCACTGTTCATCACTTTTAAAACTCTCCCACTAAAGCTGTTGTCTTTGTTTTAGGGTGCTCCTTCAGTTGCCTTTTTACCAGGGGCTGAGAATGCAGTCCCTCTCCCTGGGAAGAACCTTCATACATGTGTGCCCACCAAACAGGGTTTCTCCATCTTTGTGGATGAGCCAAGAGATGCGAAGGACAAATGTCGCTTCCAGGTTGAAAATGTGGAGCCCACTAAACCACCTCTGGATCTGAATGCTGTGAAAAATGACTTTAATCTGGTTCTTGATCTCAGTACAGGTAACTTATCCTTTGTCATGGGGTATACACAATTTGAACCATATACTCCACTGCCCAGTTCTTGCACACCCTGAAACTCTTTTAAGTCCATTATGTTCATTTTATTATAACAAAGGTGATTTTATCAATTCTATCAAGAGCTTCTTTATCTTGAAGCATTGAATTTATTGGCTTTTTCTGGACATCCGGTGTAGCATTGAATAAACTTGAACAAGTAAAGTGTGGCTTTCATGTATGATGTGGCTACATCAGTAATGCTGTACAACTTTTTTAGGGTCTCCTATGATGGTAGATACGTCTTTCCAGTCCCAAGTGGTAGATGATTCTGACGAATTAACAGAAGATCACTCTGAATC
This sequence comes from Lissotriton helveticus, assembly GCF_964261635.1. Taxonomy (NCBI): domain Eukaryota; kingdom Metazoa; phylum Chordata; class Amphibia; order Caudata; family Salamandridae; genus Lissotriton; species Lissotriton helveticus. The sequence continues at coordinate 380,312,388 of NC_136069.1, forward strand.
GGATACTGATTTATTGGTTTCTGAAGAGTACTTCGAAGATATTCATCAATACCTTCGTGAAGCAGAGGTGAGCATATGCCATTCTACAGTTGGACATGTGCAGTGCATTTATGACTGACTTACTTCAATAAAATACATTTAATATTATTCTGCAATTACTATCTTAACGTAAAAAGCATTTAGTCTTCCAATTTTAAGACCCCATAAGTATAAACCATGCAGGATGGCTCTGTATTTCTTAAAGGCTCTCCCTGACCCGTTTGTTTGCTTTTCTCTAGCTTCATTTCTGTGGGCCTCTATGAGGAAAAGCCGGGGACAGTTGTCTAAAATCGCAGTAACTAGGAAAAACTGGGTCACTCACGTAACATGAGCCTAAGAGCCCATTAGGATTTTAACTGCCTTTAAGAGGTTTTACGATATCTTTATTACGTGTGTTTGCTAATTTGATATTTTAAGACTTCTAAGCTCATGAATGTTTACATGGCTTTATAAATTGCTTTTTAATCTGATTAATTTGTGCTTTTATGATCTGTTTCAAAGATCGAATAAAGTTTTGTGCTTGACTGACTTAGTTGCAAACATATAATTGGTGTTTGCTTTACTCATGTTGCTTCCACACGAACCATGGGTCTGCCACAGAACATATGAGTTGTCTATACATTAAGTGCTCTGCCTATAATCTTGCTGCAGTTCTGAGGTGTACAGCTAAAAAAATAAAATAGTTCAGGCAGACCGGTCTCCTCTCTGGTTCTTCCGAGACAGAGGTCTGATAATGCACCATCTAAGAACTCGCATCCTAGGGGAGCAGTGATTAAATGAAATTGCCCAGCTGCCCCACTGCTCTATTTTGCAAACCCATGTTTACAGACCTGGTTTAGCACAAGACCCCACCACTAGGAGGGCAACTCTGTACTATACAAAATCTGACCATTGTACAACGCTATTCACCCTTGAAGTGAGAAGATGCACGGCTACAGAGACTAGAGGTCATGAAGACCTGGTAAGCTACAATTCTAGGCTAGAGCTGTCCAGAGAAATACAGCTGAAGAAATTCCCTACTTATAAAACACCCTGTAATCCTTACTCTAGTACTTCATCCAGCCAGCATCTAGGTTTTAAAGTGTAGGTTAAAAAAATTCAAGCAACACCATACATACTCGAACAGCCCACATTTGTAGCACTAGACACACCGGGACCTCTAGCCGACCAAATGGCTGATTTTGATTGAGCAGCAGTTCAAATGACTCATCCCACTGAAATGCACACTGATCACTTATATCGACCCCCACCAACCATCTGTAAACGGGGCCTAGATGACTGGTTGTGTTCCCCCCACCCTACTAGGGGGTTTGTTCTGGTGCCTGACTTTTATTTCCCCATTCCCCCTCCCCAGTGTTGCGGGCATTCAAACAAATTTGCTTTAATTTCTCACCAACCAAGAATGCCTTGCAGTTGCCAAGCTAAATTGTGTAGAATCTGTTTTCATTTAGATGAGGCAGATTAGGAAATTAACTTGGTTTTCAGATGTTTGGGGAGTGTGCATTTGCTTAAAATCCTGAAGTGTGAATGAGTTTCTTAATTTTTTTTTTTTTGGGACAGATTTATCCTTGATACAGAATAGTGCATCAGTACCTCGTTCTCAGTATGATTTCGATTTTGTTTTTATTTTAATGGTAGCTCTCTGGGGTAAAGATTTTAATCTTTTCCTCAGCTGTTAATTTTAGAAATAAAATTCCCTATTTTGGTCAAACCAAAGATTAAGCCAGACACGCATAAACTGATCCTACATACCTTAAATAAAATACATACTTGTGATTATTGAAAGGGCTAGGAAATGCTCTATGGCGTGGGAGTAATTAAATCGTGTTGGAAACCAGTCTTGGTCCATTTTCTACTAACTGTCAACCATTTAAACTCTCCAGACTACAGAGTCTCTGATTGGGTCACAATCAGCCCAGACAGCAAAATAAGTGAACTCCTTTGCTAATCAAATGGCTTTAAAGGCCCACATTCTGCAAAATATTGTAATCTGTAAAGACCTGCTTTCTAGGTGTTTTGCAAATTATTGAATACTGCATGGAGGCTGCAATTTATTGCTACAGGTGATGTTTGTGCTAATCTTAGAAAGCAACAGTAACCAGCAGAGCAAAGCCAATAGGTCTCTCCTAGAAGAGCTATGGCAATGTTTAGCAGTGCAGAGGCTTTGCAGTGTAGTTAAACACGCTTTTTAAAACGCTGATTCAGCCAAAGCTAATGTGTTAGCATTTTTACGCTGCGCAACAGCCCCTCTGCTATACAGCAATGGTCACAAAGCAGAGAGCAAATGCTTGTTGTGTTTTTGCACAACACCGTGCTCTGAGCAAATCTGTTAAATCTCCACATGAGTGAAAAAGAAAATTGCATTCTGCAAAAAGACCTAACACAAAAGCAAGGATTTATTGAAAATGTTCTGAAGGAGATAACCCTTGTCAGAATAAGGGTTCCTGTGTGAGCTATAGTGAAACATGGCTTGAAATCAAGAATTTCCACCAAGATCACATGTCGGAGGAAACATACTAAAAATAGTACTTCAATCACATCCAGCAGGAGGACAGCAATCCAGCTACAGCAATCCATATTTGGTCAGTGTTCCAGCTGTATGAAGTGATTTGTCAATTAAAAAGTAGCAAATAAAAGTGACCATGAAGCCAACTAATTTTAAGCAATGGGCAGGCTGCAAGCTCCTTGTATAAATCCTTTTGTTAACAAGCAAGCATGTAGATCATAAAATCAGCCCCCCAAAAAAGCCCACATTGACCTGTGAGACGAGCAATTCTGGCAGTGCCAGAAGGCTCTGTCAGTGTAAACATGGCTGCATAAAATGATGGATGGATTGAGACGGAGAAAAAGGATTTTGAGCATGGTTTGTTGGTTGATCCACGATATGTCTTCAAATTCCTCAGCCTGCAAAATGCAGGCCTACTCCCGAGGGACTGATGTATTCATCCAGAATGCCAGGACACGACTGTTGCAGTAGCCATAAACTGGCAATATGTAATCCCTGTAACATTTAGGATCTCATGCCGATTGTAAGGTTCCAGTCTACAAAAAGTGTATGAAAGCAAATGGGAGTGCAGTCAGTCCTGCAGCCTATGTCGAACTCCGTATATTTTAAACCCCTGTAGCCAGCTCCAACTGGCTTTCTGAGATAATGGGGGTGGCTGGGGCAGTTGCAGGTTGTAATGGCTTCCTGGGGAATGAGTGTTTACCAGACTTCAATGTGCACCATGATTCCGTACAGCGCAAGGAATGGTCTGGTCTAATTTTTATCGCAGCGTTAATGCAGTTAAAAAAAAAAACTGCAGCACTTCAAGAGGCCTTAGTCTGTTTTTAATCCAAAATGAGAATTGCCGTTAAAACAGACCTCAGCATCCGACCAAAATCGTGTTGGGTGTATGTAATACAAAAATCTCTACCTTTCGGTTATGTGTTACTTTCTCAACAATGGAAGTGATAAAACAGGTCAATGGAAGTGATAAAACAGGTATGTTCCTTTTAGCAAATCCAGCTTCTAGCAGATCATAGGTTCTCGGGCGATAAAATGTGGAAGCCTTGAATAAGGTACAATGATGCAAATCTTTGCCAACTCACTTTGCAATGGAAGTTTAAGAGCCTACTACAAGACGCAGCAAATGTGGATGACACTAAAATGTCTTTGGACTTCAGACATATTCGAAATTTAACGGGTATGGGAGGACTAATGCACTTTCAAGTTAATGTAAATTAAATTGGAATTGAAGAGTATCTCAGTACATATTAAGTGACACAAATCTTGGGTCTTATGATAAAACAGTAGTATGAAGGCACGTTAAATATTGCTATTACTTTCTCATAGCAGGTTCACTATAAACTCTAACACTAGCTGGCCTCCTAGGCTGAGGCATTTCCAATTCAACTTTGGTCTAATGTAGCTTTAGTTGGGGCGTATAAAGTGTTGTGAGCTTTGTCCCGAAGGTGAATGTTTAATTTCCATTTTTCTGTTCACTGACTTCTGCTTACCAGCTTCAATTCGGTAAAGTGTGCTTTTCGTTTCTGAGCAGATGAGGCATCGGCCGAAAGCCTTCTACATGCGAAAGCAGCCAGATATCACAGCAGGAATGCGCTCCATCTTGATTGACTGGCTGGTTGAAGTTGGCGAGGAGTATAAACTTCGACCTGAGACACTGTACCTGGCTGTCAATTTCTTGGACCGCTTTTTGTCCTGCATGTCCGTCCTTCGAGGAAAGCTGCAGCTTGTGGGAACCGCTGCTATTCTTCTTGCTTCGTAAGTTTCTAATTTTGGCAACTTAGCTGTTCTGCTGGCTGGCTTCCTTGCATGCAACTGCTATTTGCTCTAAATGTGTGTTCGCTGAATAAACGTGTTTGTAGTAAGGAGTCTAGTTAAGATGTCATCCTTGGTAATCCATTCCTTAGTGTTCAGCTTCTTAACCTCTAATGGAACCCACGGCCCCATCCAGAAACCTGTAGCAGTTAGTCTTGGGTAGAGCACATCCTAGAATAGTATTGCTACCAATGTGATCTTGGAACAATGTATCCCCTGATTTCAAACTAGCTCCGTGCTAAGGGTTACAAAATGACTCCTAGTCTGAGCTTGGCTTAGTCTAGGTCTTCTACAAGATTGTTAAATCGGAACTGGTAGTTGTAGTCCTTTGTATAGACTAGTGTAGACAATTTTAATCTTTTAGGGGCTGTATAAAAGTCCCCAGGAGTGTATTGGACATCTGCCTTGGTTTCTAGCTCTCAGGACACCTTGGTATTATGGGAAGGTCTGCAGATGCTTGTGAGGTCACGAGGCATGTGTTGTTGACTGGGGAGACACTTTTGCCTATTTACTCATGCCTTGCATACTAGGGTGCAGTCAGGCAACACACTGTCAGAGTTGATGCACAATTAGTGGATGCCCATCGGAGTGCACCCTGTAAAGGGGAGAGGAGCTCCTAGGTATCCTCTGCAGGCTGGAGCAGTCTCGCTGCACCCACCCGGCGGTCTGTGCTCTTTAATTTTGCAGGCCTGGCTGCCAAATTGGGCTGGCAGTGTCAATCTGTCATGCGCTGGTCCCATTGCAGGCACAACTTCACACCTGCAGTTTTCAGTCTGCTGGGGCATACTGTCCTCTCTGCTCCTGGTGCTCCCAGCAATCTTTTCTGCAGTGCACCTAATTTACAATACAGGTCTAAATGGAGGCAGTGAGACTTTATATAGGTGTCTTACTTGCATGCCAGGCTTTAGGTTAAAGTGTTAAAGGCTGGATGCATTCATTCTCCAAGGCGCTTAATTCTTCCTTGCACTGGCGGGAAGAACTTGGCCCTATTGAATACAAGGGTTGAGGGGGTAGAAAGTAAATTATTTCACTTTTAATAAAAATCAACTGACTTGCGCTTCAGGGGTTGGTCAATCTCAGGAAAGTTAGACTGGGCAATCTGCCTGTGGTAGCTGCTGCATCGCCATTGTAGGAAATTGGTTTGGAGGGTGGGGGCAACCCTTCTCGAGCAGCAACCACAATTCGTTTTGGGGTGAAACACAAGCAAACTCCAAATTAACATGCGCACAACCCTATGGTAGCTTGGCACAAAGTCCATGCATAAAGTATTTATGCAGCACTTTAAACTGTAAAATTGCACACCAACTTTAAGTAAAACTTAATAAATTATTTGAGACCAAAATAACAAATACAATATGTTGAACCAGACACTGCATCCTGTCTCCCCTGCCACCCCGGAAGTATTCAGATGTAGAGACCTGCTGGACACTGGCAAGTAGATTTTAATAGCCAAACGGTAACCAGTACACAGGCTTTGCCATGGCAAACCTCTGGTACATTTGAAGAGCTACCTCCGTGGGTGATGGAACCTGTGCTTCAGGCTCATAGAGCATTTGAGTTGCATGCCTTTACCACTATACAAGGGACTTAAAACTATCTCATCAGCCAATCATGTATACACCAATCACCAGTATGTATATGACGAGCACAGCACTTCAAGTACTAAGGGTAGCACGTAGATCAGCAGAATACCAGAACAGGCAAAAGCAGTGGAGGCAAAACACCATAATGGGGCCATTTCCAACACAGTAGCATTCCTTCTTGTAGCCTAGCAGTCCTGAGTCTTCCATTGGGACAGAGGTATTGAAGTGTTTGGGTCCGACTGTCCAATAACTATTCTTAGTATTCGCTTTCAAGTAGAAGGTCTGGAGGGTTCCAAACCCAGAGGTGTCTGGAATTTCCTGCCCCACTGTCCTGGACCCAGCTCTTCTGTCAGAACAAGACTAGTGACAAACCCGTTGTGTGCAGAGGCTTTACAATGTTTGTGACGGAGGACCCCCACCAACAAATCAGAGTTGGTCCATCCTGATAATACCTATGTCCTCCCTTTGTGTATTGCGCCCAGACAGTGAGACAAAGACCAGCTGCCAACTACACCTAGTGATGTGGTCCAAGAAATGTGCATCAAATGGCTAGGATAAGAACATGCCAACTATCTAGTGTTGTTTTTGTAATTGACTTAAAAATATCATACTATTAAAGAGGCATTTAAATTATTTCTACCTGCTCCCAATTGAAAGTTATCACTTTGTAATATAATAACTGCTTGAAATTGTTTCTGATTGGTAGAGGTATGCACCCTGTACAAGCAAGACCCATAATCCTAATTGGTAAGTCAGATGCACACTATAAATTAACCGATGCTCACCCTCTGGTAGCTTGGCACAGAACTGGCAGGGTAAAAATTACAAGGCAATGTGTAAGTTATTTGTGCAACACTTGAAACAGTAACACAGTGAAAACACCACAGACTTTACACAATGAAAAAAATATATACATATCCAGACTAAAACGACAAATCTAAGTAAGTCAAGATACTCTTTTTAAAGATTAAAAATGGCACTTAGCAATAGGATTGTAGCAAAGAAGAAACTTAATTGGACTGTTTCCTAATGTATGTGGTTAGGAGGATTTATTGCTTCCCAGTGATCTCTTGTTTACAATTGCTCCAGAATTGTTAGTTTGAAATGGGTACTTCAGTGATGTTGCATTAATAATTTCAAATTGTAAAGGAATTTCTTATGATCAAGCACTGAAAATACTAAATACAAAGTCTTCTCAGATCAGTACACGTCTCCCTTTTTTTGTGTGCTTGTATTGTGAATGTGCTTTTTTATATTATGTTGGATTGAGGGTAACCTTTGAAATCCCTACTCCAGGAGCATCTCTCTGTAGGTTGGCCCACTTATGTCATTTAATTTATAGGCCCTTACTGTATGCAGTACCCCTAGTGGTGTAGGGACTTCCAAGTAAATTAAGTATGCTGATTGGTTGCAGATCAGTGTCTCCAGGTTAAGCACCAGCATTGGTGAGCAGTTGGTAGAGTGCCCAGGGTCTAAATACCAACAAGCCAGTTCAGCAAACCGGAGGGTGAAGTCCAAGTTTGGGGATATTCTTGCAGAAAGGCAAAGTCCTACACCCAACATATGCAGCAATAAGGTGCCTAAGCTTGCTGGTTACTTAAGAAGTTTTTTTAAAACTGTTTGTCAGTTATGTTTCTTTCCCTCCCAGAGAGTAAAGTCTCCGCCATAAATCTTCAACCCTTTCGTTGCTGGGTTGTTTGAGCACCTTTGCGTGGAAGTGTTCTTCTTTTACACTCATCTGTCTTTCCAACACCATCACACTCTTTTATTTGTATTTGATTGTTCAAATCCTTCTACCTCATCGTGTTGCGCACCCATAACTTTTGACACATTCGGGACAATGTTCTTGTAGTTCTCAAATGGACAAACCAAAACCCCAGAATGCAAACTAAGGAAACTTTAGCATGAACAGTAGAATGATAATACCATGTGTAGGTTTTCAGACCATGTAGTCTTTTATGTAATGTCAATTGTATAATGTTAATGCAGATAACTCAATTGGCTCGGGTTTCTTTGTTCATTGGAATATATATGGCAATTCCACAGACTTCGTGATGCTAGTCGGTCATACCTTGCTCAGAATGGCCGGGAGAACATGCTGAATATTTGCCATTATAGTCAGTTTTCCTTAGTCTTATTATTATTTGGTTTACCAAATAAGTTATTTCCTTATGGCGGAGCATAACCCTGCCAAGGCTTGATACACATCTGTGTTCACCTGGGTTTCTGATTCCCTGGGAATATAAATGGTTGAGCACAGGTCAGGGGTTCTATTTCCACTGCCCAGAAACAAAACCATTCCCCATCTGTTGAATCTTAGTAGCATTTTAGGTTTGTTTATCCCCCAACGGCCATGGGAAACCCAAACATATTCCTAGATGTGCCACCCCGGTAACTATTGTAGATGGCATGACGTCTCACCCTCCAGAACTGGCTGGCTAGGAGTTTACAAACTAAAAAAAAAAAAAAATAATTAGTTTTTTTTTTTTTTTTTTTTTTTACCCATTGATTAAAATGGTAATGTTCCAGGGTTTTATATTCACTATACCTGGCATTTCTTCAGTTACCTCTCGAATGTATTGTCTAAATACACTTTTGAAACCTACACAACGGAGTCTCTTTTTTTTTTTTTTTTTTTCCCTCAAAATATCTAGTGCAGAGCCAAGTTACTCCATTCTTCAGCACACTTTACTCTCTTTGTACGTTTTATTTAGTGGGGATGATCCCTTCTGGCGTAAAAGTACAACATACTGGTTGTAAAGCAGGCTGAATACAGTAATCTGGACCTTGCAATGTCGACCTACTATTCCTTGCTGCACTAATATGCATGCATTATGAGACCTGGTATCCCTAGTTGAAGGGATCCCTTTGTAAGATGGGGGTTTTGATGCTGGCATCTTTGCATTTTGATTATGCTTTTATAAAGAAATAATGAACCATGCTAGGATGGAGTGGGATATGGACAAATGGTCTAATCTCTCCTCCTCATAAGAGATGCACGTAGATTCTGGACCATAGTTAGTACAGGGTCAGGTGAGCCTAGATCTGCAATTGAACCCAATATAGAGGCGGGGGTCTGGGAACTCCATTTTAAGACCCTATATGCTGTAGAAAGCCCGCTAATACATACACCCAGACTGGGGGAAGGTGATGAGCTGGAATTCTCTGCCGAAGAAGTCTATATTGCCATAGGGAAGTTGGCCTCGGTTAAGGCCCCCGGCCTAGATATGCTCCCCGGTGATTTATTTAGGGATCAACTGATTTGGGCCCCTTACCTTTGCACCCTCTTCAACGTGATTCTGGGAGGTATGGAGATACCGGGTACTTGGTTGGGAGCGGAGATTGTCCCAATTTTTAAGAAGGGTTCTCCTCTGCTCCCAACCAATTACAGGCCCATTAGCCTCAGACGTTCCTCAAAAAAATCTTCTCCCGACTAATTCTGGATCCTCTACAAGAGTGGATTGAGGAGCATGACATCCTCGGTCCCTACCAGGCAGGATTCAGAAAAAAACCTCAACCGTGGACCAGATTTTCCGTCTCATAATGTTCTGGAAGACTGCAGTATTGGAGGGTGGCAGCCTCTATATGGTCTTCGTGGACCTCCAGTCTGCGTTTAACCTAGTACCCACCGGCAAACTGTGGGCAGTGCTCTCGGATATGGTGTGTCCCAAAGGCAATACTGCTGGCCCTGATGAGGTTGCATACACAACTATGCACAGGTTAGATGTGGGAGGGACAGGGTGCTGTCGTCCAGGTTCCCAGTTTCCAGGGGGGGTCAGGCAGGGTTGGGTCCTGGCACCAACTCTGTTTTGCCTCTATGTGAATGGTGTTATATCACACTTGGATGCGGTTCCCAATAATGATGCACCCAGATTGGCAGGCAGGAGGGTGCCAGCAATAATGTTCGCCGATGACACCATCCTGCTTTCCAAGTCCCCTATGGGGATCCAGCGAGTGCTCGATGGCTTTATTGACTTTTGCCGTTGCCGTGGACTGGAAATCAATGCTGAGAAGACTAAATTTATGATTTTCAGCCCTCTGGCACTCACCCGCCCAGCACCGCTTCTGGGTATGGTTAGATTGGAGAGGGTACAGACTTTTAAATACCTGGGGGTGACTATTAAAATCTTTCCTGGGGTCCCAAACAGGTCAAATCTCAACTTAAACTCTCCCAACTAGTGGGTGGTATCCTTAATGTCAAATTCATCTACATTTAAGCCCGTGAGTCCCGCACTAGAGATTTACAAAGTTGAGGTGAGGGCATCAGCCCTTTACGGTGGGGAACTCTGGGGACACTCTTGTCGGCCTGAAATTGCAAATGTGGAGAATAAGTTTGAGGCAGTTACGTGCACTCCCTCAAAGTACTCGTCTCCTCCCATTGACACCTAGGACTGAGTTTTATCCAGGATGAGCTAGCTCTGAAGCCTTTAAGGTTTTGGCGCAGGCTATGGATAACCCCAGAACTGTCCCATTACAGGTCTGAATTAAAGGATGTGTTGAGCCATGGTAGTGCAGCAAAAATCCCCTGGCTTGTATTCGTGAAACGAACTAGGGAAAATGGGACTATTGGACCTCTGGTATGATCCAGAACAGGCATGCAGTGGGGTCTCGGGCAAAATGCTTGCAGTCCTTTATGGATTACAAACAACATATGGTTGTGTGACTCCAAAGCTGGCTCCTTGACGACCACTTTTAACATTCAAACAATTATGCCTTTGAGGAGTTTTTGGATGTCATGTTCCCTCATCAGAGCGGTACCCAGGGGTGATTTTACACTGATTGTTAATTTGTCTGCTAAATCTGTCTTATGAAATCTGTTTTTATGAAGTTATGATTTTATGTATTCTCGGTTTTGCACAAATGTTTTTACTGTAATCTTTTATGACTGAAATTGTCGAAATAAAGACTGAATGAATGATTATGCTTTTGGAGCCCACCTTTAAGTACTGTTGGGACACTCCTCTGGAGTCCTTGGCTCCCCTGCCTTTGGTTAGTGAATAGTTGAATGCATTCTGAACTACATTAATTGGCGTATTTTTCTATAAACCTTGTCTGAGATGTGTTCTGCATCCAGTTGTATAATCTAATTTCACAACATTCACCTGCCGCTTGCACAGTTAGTCTTTCACTTTGCCGGCCAAATGCTGAAACTTTGTGAATAATAGTGCAGATGTGAAATTTGCCGTGGTGCAATTAGTTTTGTTTGTTTCCTTCTAGGAAATATGAAGAGATTTATCCTCCTGAAGTGGATGAATTTGTTTACATAACCGATGACACTTACACCAAGAAACAGCTGCTGAGAATGGAACACTTGCTCCTTAAAGTTCTGGCTTTTGACCTAACTGTGCCTACCACTAACCAGTTCCTACTTCAGTACTTGCAAAGACATGGAGTTTGTGTCAAAACTGAGAATTTTGCCAGGGTGAGTTGACTGCTATATGGCCCTTGATTTGTTCATTTTGATGGGATGCACACTGATGCTGTTTGTTCCCTTTTAGTATGTAGCTGAACTGAGTCTGCTAGATGCAGAGCCATTTTTGAAGTATCTTCCGTCATTGGTGGCGGCAGCTGCTTATTGTCTAGCGAACTATACCATGAATAAGGTTTTTTGGGTGAGTAGAGCATTTTCTTTCTTTTTACAACGGAGTTGTAATATTCATGAATTTGACTACTTGCATTTGGGTAACCTGTATTACTGCCTTCCTTTTGCAGGCTGCAGCCTAATTGCCGAATTTTTGTCTGGGTCTTTAAAGCATATCCCGATTTAGGAATAAATAATTTAGCTGGTATTGCCTTCTCCTACAGTGGGTGTCTGAGCCTCTCAGTACTACCTGTAAACTCCAATTTACCTTAAGACCGTCTGTGCCCTCTTAATAATCTTTGGCAAGCTCTAGTGCTTTTGTTGGGGGAGCGGTGGGGGTAAGGCAGGAGGGCATGTGACCCTTGACTTAATTCAGAAATAGTTCAACTTGATTTTTACATAAACTTATGTAAGGTGAAAAATGAGAATTGGTATCATTTGGGTGTAAACTGCTGGAGTGAACTGCTTTCCACCGGAGCACTAACGGAGAAGCCATGTAACAAGAAGACTCCTATAAATAGCAAAGGTTGATTACTGAAACTAAAGATTCAGTACAGAGGTGCACAGAATGAATATATCCAGTGAGCCGCGTCAAAATTCCTGGGATCTACCCTAGTGATGGATTGTGCAGTTTTGAAAATCGCACAAGTGACCATTGTTAAATAGGCCTAGCATGGCAGGGACCAGTCACCCCGGTCTCCTCTTAGCTGCTAGGTTCTATATTGGTAGGATGGTAGTTCATAACCAGGTAGATGGTATTTCAGTAGTCCAATTGTGCTTCAATAGCTGTAAAATCAGTTCATTACTTCGAATGCCATTATGAAAACTGTCTACGGTGGCTTAAATGATGTACAGGTGCTACCACTGGACAGATCTGACTCCACCTGGAGTGAAGCACCTAGCTTTTCCTCAAGTTATTACAACAGATGGATGGAGGGGGCAGGGATATTAGTCAAGCACCTAGCTTTTCCTCAAGTTATTACAACAGATGGATGGAGGGGGGCAGGGATATTAGTCAATCAGACGGGAAATGGATTGCCCACGGGTCTAGTTTACCACAGCTATCCAGATTGCTACCTTGCTACTGTTGCACTCCTGCCAGTGGAAGCCCATCCATTGGTGGACAGTAAACTGGTAGTTCCGTGGCAATGAGGTGGGGGAGGGGATTGCTCAGTTTTGGCCGGAGTTGTGTACCTGGATAGGTTTATATTGATTCCCAAAGGATTGGGTCTGAGGCATTGGATATTAGCGACTAGACAGAGTCCATATGGATGCCACAAGAACAGTTAGAGCAAAATTGTGCTATTGTAACTTCTACCTAATATGAACCAATAAACGTTATTAATGCTGACCACCAGACAGTGTCTAATAAGCTTGTAGTTCGCAGGCTCAAAAGAATTGTGGTATTAATGTAACTGGCAGCATATGTGCACAAATCATCCAGTACTGCTAGGAAGGCTAATTCCATGCTGTGAATATGGTGCAAACCTTCTGCGAATTGGCCAGAATGTAACTGAATTCAAGATATTGGCACAGTTTTGCTGCAGCGGACTCTAGCGTGTGTGCAGCTGCTGGTTAAAGGTGCCGAGAGGCATATTTGGATCAAGTTGTGCTTCATTCAGACAGGGAATATATTCCAACAGTAGTGTTCTGTTGAGAGGATTTGGAAATGTCAAGTTCTGCAGTGCAAACTACTATTGCAGGAAGATTTTCCACCATATCCAGTGGAGACAGTCAGCAGGAAGACGTGAGATTTTGTCATAACGAGAGGTTAAAACTAGGTGACATGATTGGGTTCTGGAGTGTTTCCTGTTGGAGTAGTTGAAAGGTTCTCTACTGGGGTGGGTTGTAAAGCTTGAGACAAGAGGGTTATTAAAGGAGTTGCCCAGAGCGGAGATCTTCTTTCCTATTTCAAACATTTTTGCTTAATGCTAGCATTTAAATGTTTGACAAAATGGAACCACCATTGACTTGGTTGTGTTGGAGGGTGGCTCATATGAACCTCTCTAGATTGCTTGCCACATGTCACTTTTAACCACCTGTTCTGCTCAAGTGATACCAATTCAAATCTTCAAACTACACCCTACTGTCCAACTGCTCATGCCTTAGCTTGCATGACTAATCGTAGCACAAGGAGTCAACACTTCTCTTCCCAAACAGCCCCCCACCCAAAGCCTTCTGTCCCTGAATAACATATTGGAATGTTGTCTTGCTCCAAAATATTTGAATGACTTGGTTTTTAAGCTCCTCGCTGCCTGATCTAGCACTTTTATTAGAGTTTCCTGACTCTCAGTTATGCCATGTCTAACTTTGTTACCTCTGCCCATCAGTGGCATTTGCTCTCAATTTTTCCCCTTTGTCTCAATAAAATATCTGAGCAGATTACTCGACCCACCAAACTTTACATCAGACCAGGGATTAAATTAGTGAGTCTTGATGATGCCACCACCTTACACTTGATGTACATCAAAGCTCAGTCCTCCACATTTTGCTCTCCCTATATTTAATCTGTCAAATCTTACCTTTAGCTTCTCACCTGTGTGCTGACACCAGATATTCCCTTTCTTTTGACACCACTAATTGCTATTGTCGAACTGACTCGGTCTTCAGCCATTGGACAACTGTCTGATCCCTCTTCCTTTCCTAATGGGCCTACTTTGAGTTGGCTCTACCAAGCTGCCTGTTGGGGGTCAGTAGCTCACTGTAAACATCAAAGCCATAGCCATAATACCCCACTTCGTAGCTATGCAGATAGTAGCAACTCCTAACGTGTTTAGGCTACATTAAACTAGTAATCCCTCAACATCACATGCACCGCCCGGATCGTTAAGTCACGCCCTCCCTTGGACCTTGCAGATTAAATGTTTTCCACAACTACTTGTTAAACCAGCTTGTCTACCTTATGATCCAAAAACGTGTTAACATGTGCTTTTTGCTACAGGTGTCGTGCTTTTTGCTACAGGTGTCATGCAAGTAGGAAACATGCAAGTATTCATCAACCAGTTCAATGATCTCATTTGCCATCCACCCAGCATCTAATGTACTGTCCAGTTTTTGCTAGGTCCAGTCTCTCTTGTTACTGGAATAATTAAACAGCTGCATACCACAGATTTTAAGGGTGGCTTTGACTGACTATATGCCATAGTTGTATGTTAATGATGGTTCCTCAGCTTCCTATGTGTAACTGTTGGAACCAGTGACACTTGTGTTCAACGTCACTTGTTGCCTAGGCTGTGGCTTGGGCTGCTGCTTATGTCTTGTAAACACCTTTTTTTAATTTATTTTTTCCCCCACTCTTGGGATGACCCGACAAAGCGCTCAGTAAATATTCAGAATATCTACTCGTGTATCTGAGGGCCTCCTTACTAGTTGCTCTACATGCATATTGTGGTGCAGGTATGGTTCCATGAGTTACCCAACACTTCCATTGGGAATTTGCATATGTATGGTTGTGGCCTGATTAAGCAGAGGCCGCTCCCTCTATGAACAGGCATGATTACCATCAATAGTTCAATTGGTAACCATGGCTCGGTTTTTGAGCTTGAAAGTGAATCACTGGTTGATATGAAGAGCTGCAGTTTGAAATGGAGTCAATTATGTAAACCTTTTCCGTTGCGCAACTTCAATGGTGGTAGAGGCTTAAAGCTGCCCAATGTTTGTATGATGGTAGAAATTCACTATTGTAGCCTTCTGTCTGCAGGGGATTGCTGCATCATTTGACTATTATGGCACGCTGGGGAAGAGGGACAGAGCTGCAATGTGTCCTGCGTGAACATGCTGGATTGGGGTAGTTGGGTTCTTTGCGATGGCATTTCATATTCAGACTTTTCTTGTTCCCTCTTAATTTATGTAGCTAAGGAGAAGTCGCTTAACTGCTCCCTTTCCCTATTTTCTTAAGGAATAGCCTGTTAATCAAATATGCAAAGCAGATTGAAGCCAGTAAGGCTGCGATATTTTATATAGGCAGGGACGGCACTATGTACATAATCCAGTTCCTTGTTCATTGACGACTGGGGGTACAATAGAACAGTTCGGCAGGCGCTTTCACCAGTACTGGTTTTATAACTTCAAGGATAAACACACTTAAAGTTCCTAGACCAATTTTAGTGATAACCTAAAGTTAGCTTAGAGAAATTAGTAAAGGAAATTGTGGGGTGACAGTTCAAAAGAATGCCCTAGACCCTTTGGTACCATAAGGGGGTGTTGTAAGACTCTGCTAGCCTGTGTATTTACATGCATTCCCAGAGCCATTGTTGTACCCAAAAGCCCTTGACCTTCTAGGTTGTGAGGCAGCAGATTTTTTTTCTTCAATTGTTTCCAAACAAATATTTAGCAATTTTAGAGCACCATCAGTGGTTACGTGCTGGTCATGGACAAAACACTTACCGGAAACCTGTTCATACAGGTTATCTTTGTAGCTATGGAGGAATGTTAAGAGTTGCGTTTTTGTTTTCAGGTCTGGTGTTCGGTAAGACCTTTTGATTATGCTAAACATGTATAATGTGCATAAAGGGGATTTCAGCCACCTCTCATTCACTGTCTGTCGTAATTCACTTTGCTTCCGTCCGCTACTGCATACAGTATGTGGCAGTGGGCCAGCATACTACAGCCACTGATTACCTTCACTTTGAGTGACTGCATTTTGCTGTCACTGAGCACATCCTCACACAAGGTAGTTTTTCAGGGCCAGTATTTTTGTTACTTTAGTATTGCCTTTGTAGAGTTTTTACCAGATGTGAGCACAAGCCACATTCCATGCTTTCAGTTCCTGTCTTGATAAGACTTCTGGAGCTGCTGGACATGCAAATTAACACCCAGTAAAGGATCTATATATTGGTTTGTTTTTTTCCAGCCTGAGAATCTGGTTTCCTTCACGGGTTATTCACTGATTGAGATAGTGCCTTGCCTGAGTGATCTACACAGAGCATGCCTTAGAGCACCCCATCTTCCTCAGCAAGCAATACAGGAGAAATACAAGAACTCCAAGTAAGTACTTTTGGTTAAAGGGTGCTGGCATGGGGCGCTGCAGCAGATTAACTCCATCACAAGATTGAATGGTCTTTATGATGGGGTTGGGTGTCTGTTTGGACCGCATGCACTGATCACATTTAGGTTCATGATGTTGCAAGTCAGTTGAATGCTTTAGTATACTGGTGGACCAGTGTCGGCTTAGCCTGAAGCCCAGAACCTATCTTCAAGGGTCCAGAAGTCTCTTAATTTGCCAAAAGTGCATTCTTAATGTTCTTGGCTTCTTGCATAGGCCATTTCATAGTGAAGGCTCCTGTGAACCATTCTCTGCACCTCTTAGTGTAGACTGACCAAACTGCTGCGTAGCTGGTGGTTCGAGAAGCCTAACAAGTGGTTGCTTGCTCAAACTGTTAAGGACCACTAAAATGGGCAAACTTGCGTGTTTATTACACGTGGCCTGGAGAGGCCTATAGTGCATTATTCTTGCCATAGTAACTGCATGATCATCACTACAAAGTGGCTTTTAGTTTAAATCTTTTGTAGCCTCTTTTGTAGTAGTTTGGGGGGGGGGGGGGTTAATAGCTGGATCGATTAGTTGTTTCCTCTAAATTGGCACTTGTAACCTTTACTGTGCAGACAACACAAGTTATGAATGCATCCTTGCTGATCACCATTGCTCTAGTGGGGTTTGATATGGTCCTATACCTATAGGTGTTATAGCTAGTGTGCATGCAGGATTACATTTTCATAGATTTATAATGTGATTAGGGTCCAGGTCATATTTTGCAGACAAGATTTTACTGTGCTGGACTCTAGCATGCATTAATATTGCCATATTAAGCTCTGTTAAACTTTTTGTTTGTGGTATAGGTAATGTAACCTTACAGAAACCAGTTTAAAGTGGAATTCTATCTTTCAGGTACCGAAGGGTCGCGCTTGTAGAACCTCCATCAGTCCTGCCTTTAAGATAACCTGAAATCAAGAGATCGCCCTTCTAACAGTATTCTTCAATGCACTGAAAGCACATACAGCGCTTACCTCCTGGTCAACCGAGTTGATCTAAAGGGCACTGCAGGTCAAGTGTCCCTATCCTGCTGCATAATTTTTTTTTAATGGATTTTAACTATTTATGCCATGTGGAACTTTTTTTAATCGAACTTGGACCTTGATTTGTGAATTAAGGAGTCTTCATTTGCCACCTGGAGCAGTCTTTCAGATTTCACAATCATTCTCTTAAAGGAGGACTAGTTATAGCGAATATGAACTAACCATTTCATACATGTAAAATGCATTTCATCAATGTAAAATGTTCGAGGTACCAAGTATTTTAAATAAACATATTTTCAAGTGTCTTGTTTGAAACCATTGTATGCGCATCTGAGGTAGATTTTTCAAATAGTTGTTTATAAGGGTAGTCTGCAACATCTTTTAGCTCATGTTTATTTGCTTGTAAAGCGCTCGAATGCCAAAGCGCCTTCACGCTGGGGTGTAAGGGTAGAAAGTGAAGTTATGACAAAAGCCTATGTGGCTATAAAAAGCCAGCTTTTCAAATTCTTGCTGAAAAGCTGTTTGGCTGGTGTCTCGGACAGGCAGTTTGTTCCAAAGCTTAGCCGCACAGTGTTTTATGGCTATCTAGCTCGTTTGAACTGCACAGTTTCTATGAGACCCTGAAAGGCTGATCTGAGAGCACGTGATTGTACATATGGTAAGTTTTTGAAGATCAGCTGCACCCCCACAATCTATTGCTATGTATAGCAAAGTTAATGATTTAAATTCAATGCGCTGTTCAATGGGCAGCCATTGAAGTGATCTAATTACAGCTGATGTTGGCTGTCCTCTGTGCAACCCCAGAAGTCTAGCTGCCGCATTATGTAAAGACTGCAGTTTCCCAGAAACCGTGCAGTGGAGTAATCCAGCTTTGACAGAAAAAGAGCTACATCACTGTTTTTGGAGCTCTTTAGGTATGAAGGGAAACCTTTTCGCAGAGTTTTTAAAAGGAAAAAACCTGAGATGAGACTATTCACCTGCGCACCAAAATTCAGTTTATTGTCAAATCCCCAAATTTCTGACCTTTTCGACTGGATGAGGGCACTCTCTGGCCTCTGACACCCACCAGGCATGATTCCAAAGGTAATGATATCGCTAAGGCAGGCGTAAAACCTGGCTGCTGTGGTCTCTGGCTGGTTAGTGATGGAAATAATCAACTGAGTCATCGGCATACGAGGCCAGCCCGAAGCTGTGTCTTCCTAACTAAGTTAGCCAAAGGAGTGACATACAGATTAAACCGGATTGGCGATAACTCAGACCCCCCTGTGGCACTCCACAGGGGAGGTGAAAACTCTGACTGCATGCCATCCCAAAACAACTTCTGATCCCTTGTCTCCAAAAAGGACAGTAGGGTCAGGGTGGTCCCTCCGACCCCCCCCCCCCCCCCATATCCCTCAGCCGCTGCACCAGAACAGTGTGATTTATGGTGTCTAAAGCGGCTGATAGGTCAAGGAGTACGAGGACCGCCCCTTTCCCACCCTGATCCACAGCCCTGCAAATCGCTTCAGCTGCAAGAATTAGTGCTCTCTCTGTAGAGTGACACGGACGAAAGCCATTCTGGGAAGTATCCAGCAGGTTGTTTACATCAAGATAGTCTGTTACAACTCTACAGAGTTGTTTTTCTAGCACTTTTGCAGTGATAGGGAGACTGGCTATGGGTCGATAGTTCTTAGGCTCTCTAGGATCTAAGTTTGTTTTCTTAAGAGGCATGATGGCCGCCCGTTTCCAAGTAGTAGGGTAACTGCCAGTGGCTAAGACTCAATTCAAAATAGGGTAAAGATTTTCACAGATCTTATGTGCTGTTTGGTGCATAATGGAAGGGGGGGCAAGCATCAGTGGGTGCAAGGATTTTACAGAAAGTAAGTTTTTGAACCCCTCCGTTGTTTATTGGCTGGAAACAAGTCTGCTTGCCTTGAGGGCTAATTTTGGGCACTCACGTGTCCTGAGGCCTAACAGGGCTTGGGGAAATTGTTGTAGATTTCCCGCACTTCTCTTGAAAGTAGTCCCACTTTATTCTGTAAATTTTGGTCTGGCTTGAACACTGTCTTGCTGAGGTTTAGCTAGCAAGTTAACTGATTTAAACAGTTCCCTGGTGGAATTGCCTGCCTCTTTTATTTTTACAGTAAACTGTTTTTATTTTTGTTGCAGCAAGAATTTCTTCTTTACATAGTAAGATAGTGTGGTTATAGATGACCTTCTTTAGATTATAATTTTGCTGCCAGTGGCACTCTGCTCTTCTGAAGTTTATCTTTAGGCTTTTAAGTTCTGGGGTGTACTATGGCAATGACGTTAACTTTTTGCCTTCATTAGCTTCCTGGGCGCGACTTTGTCGGCTGAGGTTAGCGAGTCATTAAACTGCTGAGCTGCCTTATTGTCGCTGTGCAGGGTTGTCAGGGAAAGGATTGAGTGCCGACTCAGTCACCATCTTAGGTTTTATCCCATAGGCTGATTAATACCTTGGAGACTTTGGCTTGAACTTCGTGTTGTAATTGAGTAAGTTTAAGCTTAAAATGAATAGCCTTATGGTCTGTCAATGGTAGGGCTTGTGTATTGGAGACCATGATATCGGGACACTGGTAAAAATCACGTCCAGCGTATGGCCTGCCAGATTAGTAGATCCTATTACCAGTTGTCGGAGGTTAAAAGCCTCAAGGTTGTCTAACAACCTTGTGGTATCGGCATTGTTTGCTTCTAGGTGGTAGTTGCTATATCCTAGAATAGTGGAGGAGAGCGAGTCTGATTCCAGAAGCATCAGAATGGCTTTGGAGAAGGCCACTCTGCTTCCCGGTGGGTGGTAGATCAGTATTCCTTGGAAGATCGGAGTTAAGTTTAATGCAGAAGTGTAGTGCTTCTGCCAGGATGGTTGAGAATCTCGAGCTCTACTTTAAGATGATTACGGTAGATAATCGTTATCCCCCCTTTGCCTGTATCTTGAGGTATTCATAACCCTCTGGAATGGCAGCGTTCCAGTTGGGAACTGAGGTGCGATCTGTCCAAGTTTCGGTTAAAGACTGGTCTGGTAAGGAGAGTTTGATAAGGTCTTCAAGCTCGTATTTAATCTTAGCTACCGTGCGAACAATAATTAGCAGGCATATAACATGTTCTATTGCTGTTACCTTAGTTTTCTGCTTCGTGTGACCCCTTAGCCTTTCTCTTTCATTGGAGCCACTGCTGTCATTAAAAGGCATTTTCCTCCATTCCTTTCCCTAAGTTGCCTGTGGCCATAGATCCCACACCAGTGTTAGCAGGGAGTCTGAGGGCGAAATTAGGGCAATAAGCCCCTATTTTGCTGACTGACTGGAATCCTATTTTGAGGGGCACATGTTTAAGTCTAACCAATTGCCTACCATATGCTCCTGGTGTGATTTGGGCAGAGGTTCTGGTGTGGGTCATGTTCCAGGTGCTGACTGGCGCAGCCAGGTTTGCCTTTCGTGCGGCTTTGGCACGCCCTCTGCTTAGTCGCTCCATCACATGTAATTTAGTGGTGGGACCGGAAGACTTGAGCGTCAACACCAGTGTAGTGCAGTAACTGACTTCCGGGTACCGCAGGGGCAGAGCACTCTATGGATTCGTAAGCTCGGATAAGGTTTACAGTTTACATATAGGCCTTCGTAGCAACTCTTAAAACATGAAGCATGATGCTTTAGCCAATTTTAAGAAACTATTTCCCATTCAATACAATTCCAAGTAGGTGCAGTGCGGACTTTACAAATAAGCCGGGTCGAACAGTCGCCAACAGTGTAGCCAAGCTAAATTACTACCACTCATCATATCTAATGCTTTGAGTGATGGGGAAATATTCTAAAATTGAACCCAATTCCAGAAATTGGCGGTGTCAAAGGGTCCCAATGTTGAACTACTGTTCAAGCATCACTGAAACAGTCACTTGGACTATAACTTCCTCCTTGATCTGCATAGAACGTGGTGTGCACGAACAAGCCTGCAAAGGAATTGCACTTTGTTTTTAGGTCTCGCCTACACAGCGCACATGCGCTGCATAGGAGGACCTTTAGCCTCCATTTTACTCTTTTTGAAGCACACTTGTGCTTGTGGCGGCATTCACCATGCGGGAGCGAGCAGGGGGTGCACCACAAGCACTAGTATGTGCTTCAAAAGAGCAGACTGCGCACGCACCACTCCTGAAAACAGCTTGTTAGTGCAGCATGCACACCACTAGATTACTTTTTTTTATTTTATTTTGTGTGCCAGGTGGGGAATTTGACCAGCGCATGTTAAACCTCTTTTTCACCAGCGAGTTTTATTACTTTTCTTTTGCAGAAAAGTACCATAACATCCAAAGTACACGGTACTTGTAACCCATTTCCCGACCACTGTATTTCTCAACTTGTTTTTCCAGTCGACTAACACTGTACAGAGACCAGCATCATGCAGAGTCCTTTCTTTTCACTCGTTCCTAGTGTTCGGTCACACACAATGAAGCACATTTAAGTTCATAGCTTTTGTAGCACGGAACACCAAGCTCCACAACAAAGGAAACTTTTTAGCAAAGACTTGGGTAAGCGAAACCCTTGGGGCGCATGTGGAAAGAACATGTTTCATACAGGTCTTTTATCATAAATATAATTTTCTTTTTGGATTTTGAAATTTAGAGCATTGCAACAACTGACCTCAAATACTGAATTCCTGCTGTTTACACAAAATAAGTGTATAGTGTCAGTCTGCATTTTTGCATAACACTATGGCAGTAGGTCACTATCGGTAGATAAGTCTCAAGCACTTACTGTTCACCGATCGGTTGTGAACGTTATCTTTTCGGTATCGGTTGGCAACCAATCTGGGTTTCATCTGTCTTTCATGTGCATTTCAGTTACATGTTGGGAGATGGAGGTCCTCTACATAGTCAGTCAAACGTCACCTTCTCAGCTGCAACTGAAAATCCGACACTACTTTACAGCCAAATTCTCTTTAATTTGCTGGGCTATGGCATTAAATGAGGTGCTCACGCCCCAAGCAGTTCTGACTTCAACAGCAGCAAATGTGATTTAGGACAGAGGGGGCACACAAGCAAGACCGCTCATTGTTTTAGGTCTTACTGTTGTACCACGGTTTAACCCCTTCCATGCTCATGACGGAACGGTTCCGTCATCAGTGTCAGTGCTCCGGTGCTGATGACGGAACATTTCCGTCATGAGTCAATATGATTTATGACCCTTCAGCACTGCAGCGAAATTCGTGCAGCACTGAAGGGGTTAACAAACCGCTTTGCTCTTTGAGACTTCTAGATATGTGATGCGCCACCAACATTCCATGCATTGTAACTAGGAAACTTGACTATAAATCCCAGCTTCCCCAACTGTCTGCACTCTGATGTTGGGCAGAGCAGATTCTCTCCAGTTGCTTTTGCTCCTGGGCTGCCAGAATATGCACTTGTGGAAACAATCCGCCTACCCAGGGGGGTCTGTTTGCTTTTGAGTGTTGTATCTTCCCCCCCTGCTCTTTTCCGCCAGTGCGGCACAGAACGCAAACACCTTCTTGACTCTGTCTGAGGCAGAAAGACAGATCGTTGAATGGGGGTCACCGTCTGTGGTCTCATGACCCCGGCCAAGGTGGTGTTGCACCTATCTGGCAAGTAGTTGTAGAAGCTGGCACAGACAGTGAGGGCTGTGCTATATTGCCCCCAGCTGGCAATGAACACACTCCCTGCTAGCATGGTTTTATTGTGTAATTCTACCCCCTGCCTGGAAGGCTTCTCTGCTGTTTACAGGTGGCATGGGCGTGCCTGTGTTGTGGTGGTTATGAAGTTGCTACATTGTATTCTGGCGGTTAGTCTGTGGCACCTCGGTCGAGAGGTGTTTCTCTGTTTCCTCCTTGGCCCCAATTGTAGTGCTCGATGAGGGCTGACCGAATTCTTGCATCCGTTTGAAACATGTGACGCATGGACGTTAGATGAAGGGATGGAGGAAACGTCATTAATTCTAAACCTTTTGATGGAATGTTCTAGGAAGACTTGTACGTGGATCGACTGGTAACACTTATTGCACGAGTGGATTACACAATAGATTTCTCAACTTCTTTTCTGCCTTTTGTCCATTTGTGTGTGGACAAAACACGTTGGCTGTATTTTGCTCTGCACATATGAAGCAACCTTCAAGACAATCATTGGCATAGCCAATAGGCCTCTCCTTTGGGAACTTACAAATATTTAGTTATGCAGCACAATATCCTTGGTGCAACAGCATAAACTGTTTCATGGGTAAACACTTAAAAGGTCCCAAAGGCGTGACCTATTGGCTATGCCAATGCTTGTTTTGCTTGGGCATGTTGTGCTTTCTCCTTTTGTAAGCTTATCTTGTAGTGGACATTTATTCATGCCACTTTCAGAACGCTTGCCAGTAGTATAGCTGAAGGTGGGAAATGGCAATGTTTTGAAACTGGATGGGACCATGGTGCTTAAAGGTTTGACCATGTAGGTGAATCTGGTGATGACCCTAAGCTCAAGTAGTACTTTGGCAGAAGTAGCTAACTACCATGGTTGTGGGAAGCCTGAATAATTGAAGGGCTTTCTCTGATCAGTGTTTAAAGGTGAGATGTTCATGGGTGTTAACAAAACGTGGCTCATGTAATTGTTGATCATACCCTTAATGAGCCAGGCACTCCCTCCCCGATGAGGTAATATTTTTTTCTGATATATCTGCCTTGTGGATTCCTCACCTTGTGAGTATCCCCCTTGCACATATCCCCCTTGCACCAGCAACGTTCGGAAAATTCTTTGTAGCACGATGTCATAGGAGCATGGCATCGCGCGGGACTCCATCTGATGTCACCGACTCTTTATTAGACCCACGTTGGCGTGATGACGTCAGTTCCCTTTTTCCCACGTCGACGCTAACAGTTTCTGGGATCTTCTGTGATTCAGAAAGTAACTTGTTGCTATTTTGTGTTACTATTTCTCTGTCTAGTGTCTGTTCTTCTAGGAAGACTGGGTTCAAGCAGTGCGGATCGTGTGCTTGTATGATGTCCATTACCGATCCGCACGACGATTGTTTGTGGTGTCTTGGATCGGACCATGATGTCAAGAACTGTCAATCCGGC
This sequence comes from Lissotriton helveticus, assembly GCF_964261635.1. Taxonomy (NCBI): domain Eukaryota; kingdom Metazoa; phylum Chordata; class Amphibia; order Caudata; family Salamandridae; genus Lissotriton; species Lissotriton helveticus. The sequence continues at coordinate 380,336,980 of NC_136069.1, forward strand.
TTCAAGATGAACCCAAAGGCTTTATGAGAACGTGAGGCGAAGCTTCTGCTGGCGAAGGTGAAAGGAAGAGAGGCTGGAAGGTCTTAGAGGTCAAGATCTAGACGTTCGAGGTAGAGGCAGAAGACTCTATCGAAGTCTAGGTCGAGATCTGCTTCGAGGTCCAGAGTGAGGTCGAGGTCCGGATCGAAGTCTGCTTCGGGTCATGCTTTGGGCTCCTCGACTAAGAAGCACGAGAGGAGGAAGCATAGCTCAAGACATCACTCTGGTAAACAGTCTTCAGACTCTAAGAGGAGGTCTTTGTCTCGAACATCACAAACACTTCGTGTCACCTTCACCTATGCGCTCTTGTGATGGTTCCCTGATTCCGGAGCAAGAACCGAATCCGGAGTCGCTCCATTCTTTGGAGCATTAAGGAGATGGGGAGATTCCTCGGACACCGACTCTGGTGGAAGTCCCTGTGAATCAATAGGGCCAAGATGAACCGATGCCAGAGCAGCCGATGGGTTCGTACCCTCCCTTTCCTGGTCCTGGACAGGACCCCTCCCATTTCCTTAATGCTATGTTTGGCGTTTATGCGAGTGCAATGTACCCCACTGGTGTACCGGCTGGTCCCATGGGTCCTTTATCTTACAACTTGGGTGTCCCTCAAGCTTACGCTCCGGCACCTTTTATGCCGATGCCTTATACACCTTGGCACGGTGCAGCTGAGGTAATTGACTCCGCACACAGCTTTGCCGGCTCCGGAGCGACCTCGTGAATTGGTATGAGGTGCGACGCCGGTTCGAGATTCTCATCATTCAGCTGTCCCGTCTCCTCATTCGATGCTGATTCAGTCTGAGTCGTTACCGGATCCGACGACTTCGATTCATTTGGAGTGGTCGAGGCGCAGAGCTCAGCGCCTTTTGGAGGAAAAGGAGTATGAAGATCCTGAAGTAGAGGAAGGAGAACTTCTGGATCAAGGGCACTGTTTTGAGGACCTGCATAGTGCTAGTGGCCTGGAACTCTCTCCTGAGTGGGGTTTCCCATCAGTTTCTCATGCACCACCTAAGGACGTGGCACCCTACCATGTTGTCATTAGGAAGGCTGCGGATCTGCTCAATCTGACTTTACCTACCGTTGAGTTCAAGCCTAACATCCTCACGGAGGTTTTGCATTCGCCTTCATCTATTCTAGAGCCTACACTCCCATTCACTGAGGCTTTGACTGAGCCAATAATGGAGGTCTGGAAGAGACCTTTGACTGCTCCTGCGGTTTCCAGGTCAGTGGCAAGACGTTATAGGGTGGCACCTGGTGACACCGAGTTTTTCTCTTCGCATCCTTCTCCGGAAAGTCTGGTTGTGCAGGCCGCTTGTTCCAACATGTCTGCAGGTTCTTTTCCTCAGGTGGCAGCAGATAAAGACTCTAAAAAATTGGACCAGTCTGCAAAAAAGATTTTCTCCTCGGGTAGCATGGCTCTAAAATCAACCAATGCTACTTGCCTGCTAGGGAGATATGTTCATGCATTGATGGACTCTGTGAAACAGTTGTCAACTAAGCTTCCAGAGGAAGATAGAAAGAACTTCAATGAGGTAGTCTCTGATACTCGGGCTGCAGCCTGCTTAGTAATTCAGAGTGACATGGACACGGCGGACTCTGTGGCCAGGATAATGGGCTCTACTGTTGCCACAAGGGCCGCATGGCTAAAATCTTCTGAATTTTCAGCAGATGTATAATCTACTTTAATGGACTTGCCATTTGACGGAACAGGCCTCTTTGGGGGAAAAAAGCGGATGTAGCCTTGGAGAGGATCAAAGATAGCCGGGCAAGGTCTTTGGGCCTGCAGGCTAGAGGCTCTGCCACTTGGAGGTTTAGGGGATTTGGTAGATCCACTTTTCGTTCCTATAAACAAGGCCAGCAGCAGCAAAACCCTTTGTATAGATCATACAAGAGGTTAACAAAGCGCTCGTGGACACCAAGCCTCCTCCTCTACTTCCTCCTCTAACAATCAACCCCCACCCGCAAAGCAGCCCTAGATCCGCTATTCCAGATCATGTGGGTCCGGTAGGGGGTCGGCTTACTCATTTTCTACGGGATTGGGAATCGGTTACATCAGATCTTTGGGTTCTCAATCTCGTAGAAAATGGGTATACACTTCCTTTTCAGGAGTTCCCTCCCAATTACCCTCCTTGCCAAGGTTATTGTTCGGAGGACCACCTGCTTCTCCTGCAGGAAGAAGTCCTGGCTCTGTTCCGAAAAGGTACAATAGAGGTAGTTCCATAGCAGGAAAGGGTTCAGGGGTGCTACTCCTGGTATTTCCTGATCCCCAAGAAGGATGGCAGGTTACGTCCAATCCTGGACCTCAGGATTTGGAACCTCTATCTCAAACAGAAGTTCAAAATGCTCACACTTGCACAGGTTCTTCAGGCGCTGATGGAAGAAGACTGGATGGTGTTGATCGACTTGCAGGATGCGTATTTTCACATCCCCATTCTGAAGTCGCACAGAAAGTATCTGTTTTATGGTGGGATCGCAACACTACCAGTTTGTGGTCCTTCAGTTTGGGCTTACTACTGCGCCTCGAGTTTTCACCAAGGTGATGGCAGTGGTGGCTGCGCATCTCAGAAGGTCGGGGTTCCTGTGTTCCCCTATCTGGACGACTGGCTGATCAAAGCAGAGTCGCCAGAGAAGGTGCTCCATCATCTGCAAGAGACAACTCAGTTGTTGCACAGGTTGGGTTTTTTGATAAATGTACCCAAGTCTCACCTGGTGCCCTCCCAGCGCAACCTGTTCATAGGTGCGGTACTGGACACTGCTGTATGTCGTGCATTCCCTCCTCAAAGGATTAGCGACATACAGGAAATGATTCCTTTATTCTACAATGAAGTGGTTGTTCCAGTCCTGAAGGTCCTTCGTCTGCTAGGTTTGATGGCTTCTTGCATTCTGTTGGTCAACCATGCATGCTGGCACATGAGGGCACTCCAGTGGTGCCTCTGCAGGCAGTGGTATCAGCACACCGGAGATCTCAGTGAGTCTGTGAGGATCTCCAGGGAAACTGCAGTGGATCTGTCATGGTGGAGCGTGGAAGGCAATCTGTCTCAAGGAAAACCTTTCCAGCTACCTCCATCGGTTGCCACAGTGATAACGGATGCATCCACTCTCGGGTGGGGTGCTCATCTGGGGGATCTGGAGATCAAAGGTCTTTGGTCTCCAGAGGAAAGGTTGCTTCACATCAACCTTCTAGAGTTGAGGGCGATACGGCTGTCGCTCAAGGCCTTCCTCCCTTCCCTTTGCGGTCAGTCGGTTCAAGTCCTGACGGACAACACAACCGCGATGTGGTAGATCAACAAGCAGGGAGGAGTGGGGTCGCAGTGTCTCAGCAGAGAGGCTCTGCGTCTCTGGTCCTGGGTTCAGGACCATCCGATTTGTCTGATGGCAAATCATCTGGCCGGAGTTCTGAACATTCGTGCAGACGTTCTCAGTCGGCAGTTCTCTGCCGATCACGAGTGGAGGCTCCATCCGGAGGTTGTTCACAACATCTTTCAGATGTGGGGGACTCCTCGGGTGGACCTGTTTGCCACTCGCGAGAATGCTCACTGCCTGCCATTCTGCAGTCTCCAGTATCCGAGGCAAGGAGCTTTGGGGGACGCGTTTCAGTTGAGTTGGGGAAGTCAACTCCTTTATGCGTTTCCTACCATACCCTTGATTCCTCTGGTTCTGAGGAAGATTCGCCAGGACCGGGCCCAAGTCCTATTGGTTGCCCCGGATTGGCCAAGAAAGGTGTGGTACACGGACCTTCTCCACCTCTCCTCTCACCCGCAGCTCCGTCTCCTTCTCAGGGCAGACCTCCTCTCTCAGATGGAGGGGCAAGTTCTACACCCCCACCTCCAGACATTACACCTTCATGCCTGGAGATTGAATGCGGCAACTTGAATTCCTTTTCTCTCCCTCACGATGTGGTGGATGTAATTCTTTTTGCCAAGCGTGGCTCCACTAAGTCCATCTATTCTTATAGGTGGTCTAAATTTGTCTCTTGGTGTGGGGAGAGGGCTGTTGACCCTTTGAAGGCTCATTTGTCTGATATTTTACGGTTTGCTCTTTCTCTGGCGCAGCAAGGATTTGCTGTTGCCACAGTCAAGGGATATCTTTCGGCCTTGTCGGCATTTCTCTGTTTGCCGGATCAGCCTTCTCTTTTTAAGTCTCCTGTGGTTTTAAGATTTTTGAAGGGTCTCAGTAATAAGTTCCCTCCTACTCCTTTTGTTGTTCCTCATTGGGATTTGAATCTTGTGTTAACCAATTTGATGGGTTCTCCCTTCGAACCCTTACACAAGTGTCCTTTGAGGCTTCTATCTTTTAAAACAGTCTTCTTGGTTGCAATTACCTCGGCTTCAGGCTCTTAGTTCCAAGCCCCCATTCTTGACTATTCATGCTGAAAGAATGGTTCTCAGGACCAGGGCTGCTTTTCCTCCTAAGGTGGTAACTCCCTTCCATCTAGGACAATCCATTACCCTTCCTACCTTTTATCCTTAACTTGAAACCTTGAAAGACAAACCCAAACCTGCAATTTCACAGACTCGACTGACAACATACATGAGGAGTACTTAAGATATAACTCAGGATCCTGTCGGCCCCAAGAGAGAAACTAGTGAATTATCTGGATGCCATACACTTGTGACTGTCAAGGGTGTGCATGATAATAGTGTGAACTGAGGAAGCTCTTTTAATTTCTACCATCATGTCTTTATTAGTAAGCAAGACAAAAAAAACACTAATTAAAAGGTAAAATAAATGCGAGTGGAGGACAAAAGCACACAGCGTGATTCAGGCTGACCCTCTCTACCTCGAGGGTACCATGAGTGAGTTAGCTCTGAAAACCACAAATCACTGTCAACCCCCAGCAGGTCTACGGAAGTGATTGTCATCATTAATGCCAACTGTTGATGAAAATGCCTGGGTGTATTTCAAATTCAAGGAAGCCAGGCAGTGTTGTGTTCCATCATTATCACCCAATTGACTTTCAGGATTCCAGGCCACTGTGCTAGGAGACGTTATTTACGCCCCAGTTCCTACAACATATTTTTCATGAGTTTTGTGGTAAATAACATAGGGGACAGGCATTTTTACCTCCCATGTGAATGAATAATATCTTTAAAAAATACATGCATTTGATTAAGATGTAGGCTTTGTCACGTTGCTGATCGTGTACCATTCTTGATGACATGAAGCAAGAATATTTGCTATTTGACACTAGGCAATCTATGGAAGAGGTGCAATCGTGTAGTACTTCTGACTACTACCTCTTACATGTTGGAGTAGTGTAGTGAAAATAAATGCCAGACTACTCACTATGCATCGCACAAACCACAAGCTTGCAATTAAAATGCTTTGTGGGTTCAGCCAGCTCTGAATTCTGTGAAATTCAGCCATTTCAGAATTCTCCCACCTTCATTTACACAGATTTATAGATGAAATATATCTGTAGATATAGTGTTTGTTTCTGCAGCATGATACTCTTTCAGTAAGGTAATTTTTCACGTTGAGGGAATTGGATGTGAGCACACTTGTAATACAAAGAGAAATGGAAATGTATTTTCCATGATGGGCCCAGATATGCCGGCACATGTGGTAACTATGACCATCATATTTACAGATGGCCCCAGGGACATCTTGTGGATTTTGGAGGCCATGGGCCAGGAATATTATGGGGGCCCCTGTTAGGAACAGTTTCAAATTAATTATCCAGTTCCAGCTCTTTCATGTCCTTGTTAGCCATGTTAGAGACTGTGCACAGGCACACTTGTCCAAATTCAAATTATGTTTACATGTAATATTCAAGGATAGGATGTTTTCAATATGGTAACACAGCAGCAACTCACTAATATTAACTGCAAATAATCTGACACTTCTCATACGTGAGGTCCTTATTTGATCTTAAAGAAACCTTTTTATGGCTGTTGCAAGTAAGATATACAACACATTTTGCTACAAAATGTCTGTAATAGATACTCACATAACACCCAAATGGAAAATAAAGCAAGTGGTTGCCGAACATCTCTGCAGAACATAATCACTTCAAATATTGCCTAATATTCACACGGTTACATAAACAGAAATGAGGGCATGCATAATTTACTTTGAATGTCTGGATGTGAAGCATGATTGGGTATTTTTAGCAAAATGAAATGTCAACATTGCCATGTTAACAGAACACTGCTCCTCCAGACGAAGCATGTGATCATAGAAAACAATTTAGACTTGCAATGCCAATTGTCTGCTTTCTTTCTCAGGTCCCACCAGGGTGTAATGGAATTGCTGCCTATAATCCTTAAGAATGGCTGCTGCAGAAGTCCTTTGCCACGTTTTTATTTAGGTATGTGTCCCCTCTCCCCGAGACTGGAGAGTGACCCACCCAACTGCTTCCTCTTTTAGAAATAACATGAACATTCATAAAGGGACAGTTTGCACTTTTAAATACTGTTTTATACACTTTTTGAATACAGCTGCATTAGTTAAACACATATTCTCCTGGGTTCTTTCATTTATCACTACACAGAAAGCCTTACTTATATTCACGAATTAATCCGATATACCATTATTATAATTCTGAGAATGCCATGACTAGTATGAGTTTTTTCTTCTATTTATTCCAGTTCTTAAATTACATGGGCTTGTCAACCCATAGTGAAGAGTTCAGAAAGAACAGTGTAAGCGTGAGAACAGCAAGTCTCACCTCTAGGTGTTCTCAGTATGGGCATATCAGGCTAGGAAGAGATGCTTGGCAGTCACTGATGAAAGGATGCCACTGTGATCTACAACATACCTTGTGGGATTGCCAGTATCCAATGACTTGACTGGACAGACATCAGCCCCACCCTACAGCAGACAACAACCAGTGCCGCGTGCAGGACAAGAATAGCAGAAGGTGACACCACGTTCGCCTTCCACTTTTTAAATATGCTGCTTTTCTTTTTAACAAGGGGTGGTGATGGACAGAGTCTCTGAATTAAGCAGAGTACTCTCACCCAGTCAAGAGATCAGGGCTAGATCCAACACCGTTTTTTAGCTCATTGCACCATCCCAGTTTCAGAACCTGGCTGTATGCAAATTAGTCTGTCCCTGGCCCAGTGCATCATGGGAACAGGGCAGACCAGACTACAAAAGCCAATTCTTACACTGGGAAGGAAACAAGCTTCCGGGGACCGGTTTCTGCCATTTCAGGCGTCTTCGGCCCGGCTTGCTTGAATCCTGATGGTGCAATGAGCAAGGGACTCACATCTGAGTATACCCTTCCACGCTTAGGGTGGACACAATTATTTACAACAAGGGGTGGTGATGGACAGAGTCTCTGAATTAAGCAGAGTACTCTCACCCAGTCAAGAGATTTTTCTTTTTAAAGCATACCTTGGTTTTACTGCCAACAAGGCCACAAATGCTGGCACTCGGCACAATTATAGTGGCTTGCACTGATGGCAAAAGGTAAAGGGTGGCAGCACACTCCTCCCTTCAGTGGTCTTTGGGGGCAGAATGAAAGGCCCATGCAGTTGGGCTGGGCATGAATATTTACCTGTCGCTTAGCCAAGCCCAACCAGAACATGGCTCCTATGATGTCATTAACTCTTGCTAAAATTGGTAAATTTTCGATGCAGAGGCAGATTGAAATGCAAAACAATAAAAAAAAAGAAGTAAAGTAGTTATTACAGCCTTACTGTTCTGATCAACTAAGAAAGGACCCCTTAAAAGATGGGTCTCTAGGCCGAAACCCACTTTGCCCATGCCCTAAAACATCTGTGTTAATGCACATGCAGTGTAAGCGGAGGACTCTGCCGCTCTAAGTGAACTTGTATCAGAGGGGCCTGAAATTAAACAATAAATGTAGAACATAGAAACAAGACTAAAATCATTGATTTATTAAGGGATGACTCACTTGCTGGTGTGGGACTCTATCAGGAGATTCCTGCACCGCAGCTCTCCTCTACTCCATTTACGAGAGTTTCACTCCAGCTCAGATGAATGCATAATAGTCACCTGTGCCAGGGAGACACGACTGCTAGTTCACAAGCATATCAAAAGTCATGCAAAACCTGACACCAGGTGTGCCAAATAAAGGCCTCCAAAGTTCGCTGCACCCAGAGGAAAGAAGCATGTTGATGCTAATCTGTTTATTCCCGCGTTCACATTGTAGTGTCCTGCTGGACACGTTCTAGTCTTTTGCAAAGTGTAACCCACACTATACACCCACCCACCACCGGCGTCACGAGTCAGGTGACCCGGTCAAGAAAAGGAGGCTGAGCGCACGTGCTCGAGGCCAGTGACTATACCACAATCACCTGGTGTCTGTGTCCGTCCTTTCCGTAATGTGGGCCTGAAGCCGGACACTACGTTGGTGACGAGGCGGGTTGCTAACCTCGCATGCCTGCTAGTCGGCGCTCCCCCGTCCCTCCTGGTGAGAAAATGAGCTGCCGCTCGTGATCGCTGAGAGGGTCCAGCTCCGCATCGCAACGCGACCCTCTGCCTTTAAGGGAGGAGGCACGGAGACTGGCTGTGTCCTACCCACATCGAGTCAGGGGAAGGTAGGAGCGGACCAGCACCCCCAACAGCAGCTGCCTATACGCCGTTGATCTACCGACCATGGTCACGGTAAGGCCACCACCGCTCTTGGGCACTCATTCCCGCAAGTAAGGAGCCCGGCAAACCTCCCTACGCGGCGATCGAGAATGACTCTGCCACCCCGCAGCAAGACACAGCCCTGACAACTGCAACCTGGCATTTGCAGCACCTAGGGGAGGCGCTGCGACAGCACCGACCCTGCATGCCCCGCAGACCCTGCTGAAGTGACCACTTCAGAACGACGTAGCCCACGTGGTTGTTCCACCAAACAGAGTACACTGGAGGCATACCCCCACCACCACTGAAGCGCCCGCTGCACTGGACCGCAAGAGGAAGAGGGTGTCAGCCCCGCAAAGGCACCTGACCTTCCCGCACACAACCGGAGCACTAGCACAATGCGGAGCCATCCCTGTCCTGGCATCCATCACGAGGCCAGCAATCATACGCCACCCCCCCAGGACAGCGAGCGACCCCATGTTGCAGCTTCCAGCCTCATGTAACGCTGCAGGGATCCCTCGGATACGCTCAAACAAAAGCACCTGGAAGTTAAAAGAAGACACTTACCTCTACAGCCACGCATCACCTCGCGCTGGCATCTTTCTCTAAAATGCCTGCAGGACAGCAAGGCCTGCAGCCGGAGTGAAGCTACCGTGGCCGAGAAAAGAGCCGCCGTTGCAGCGCCACCTGGCAACCGTGAGGCCAAAGTACATCCAAGAAAAGGAAAACCCTGTGTCACAACAGCCCTATCCAGGAGTAAGTGTGGGATCACTGCCAGCCGCCATAGCCCTAAGCAGGGGCTGTGTTCCTCTGTGGAACCGCCTGTTTAGCCCCCTGTTTGTTCTCTAGGCCTCCAAAAGCTACTGTGCAAATCTCATCAGCGCTGCACTGAAGGCCGTACTGCCCTGCTAAGCCCACAACGTGAGGACACCTGCCAAGACCTATGTGCACGGTCGTACTGCCACCCAGTGGCCACCAAAGGCAATACACCTACACAAAACAGCTCTCAGCCCAAGCAAACAAAACAGACACACAGGGCACGAGGTGCAGCACTGGAGTAAAGAAGGTAAAGTAAAGGAGAAGCCAGCAGAAGAGCGCAGGTGGGCAGGCAATAGAACGTCTGCCAGCACGCGTGGATGGCGCGCAGGAGGAGAAGCATTACCAAGGCCTAAGCACAGCGCCCCTAGTAGTCTCCATGCCTGCACCGCCATTGGTGAACAGCGCACCAGCTTTAGAACCCCCAGGATTGCCAGAGGCATAACACATACGCACCCATCTACAATTGTGCTGAAGAGCCTGAGCACTGCTCCCAGTGCCACTGCAGAGATCAGCCGAAGGATACCCCCAACAGTCCAAAGAAGAGGAGCTCCAAACCCACACACAGCACAGGAAAGTGCCAAAGAGCAAAGGACAGCAAAGCCCAGCAAGACGGCAAGCCCCAAGAGAAGCACACAAAGACAGGGTGCATTGCGCACCACCCCGACGGGATGCACATCACCAAAGGCTCCTAGGAAGCCCTGTAGTGTTTTATCTAAGGACCCTGAATCGATATTCCTATTTTATGCCCTTGTCCGGTTATAATCAATAATGTCCATACAACGGCATAATAATCATATCCATAATTCAGTCGTAGCACATGCTGTCACATTAAGCAAGGCTACTTCCCTGGCCCCCTAGTAAGCACACCGAGTTCTTTAAACAAAACCAAGCCTCCAGCAACCTGGGAAATCCCCCTTGCTATTGCTTTGATTTCGTCCTAGAACTCCTGTAAAGCACTGTAAGAACGGCCAGTTCTTAGTGACATCTTTATTGACGTCTTATGTCCAACCTTACGTCAAACCCAGGCACCTTTCAGGTATAAATATACCAACGTTCCCTTAAGCAAACACACGGTGGTGATTCTGGAGCAGAGCAGCTATCTACTTGCCCGAGAGCCCACGGACGCTGCCCCTCCTCCTTGACGCACTGAGAGAGACGCTGTCTTTTCTGCTGCCGAGAAATCCAGCTCCCGTGCTTCCAGATACCTTCGCAGGTTTCTGGGATATCGAGTCCTGAGAAAGAGATACAAGACCTCCTGCTTTCTATTACCCAGGTACGGAGCTGACTAAACCCTTACAGAGAATTCTTGAGTCAGATTCTTGGCAAAACCAAATTAACTTAAACTGCTACTTACTTACTCCCTCCCACGTATTAGGCTTAGGTCAGGTACACCAGGGTAGGCGTATTTAGAAGCACCAGTTGAGTACCATTACTCAATGTATATATGTATGTATATATTTTATCTATTTTAAAGTATCATATGGCTAAGAAACCATATCAATGCTTTTACAGTATTATTTTATGATCCTCCTTTTACTGTACGCACTTTACTTTACCATGAGCATTACAATCGTGGCAATTCATTTCTCTTGTATGAGGAAGAAGACTGCTCAATAAATAACACCATTTATTGAAAACGCCCGTCTCTCTTTTCTCTTCATTCTGGTGAAACTAAGTACGCACATTTGACTGAGTGAAATAGCTGTCTATTGTTTTCACACGACTCTAGAGATACACTCTTATTCAGGGAGAGCAAAGTTGTCATGTTTTATGGTTGTCAGAAGCTAATCCCTTCTTGTCTATCCAGGGAGGTTAAACTCCTCCTCGTTTATTCGAGAAAGTTTCTAGTGACCTCTGAGCTAGCTGGCAAACCTTAAGTCTAATATAGTCAGTAGAGATCTAGATAACCTCAGTCCTACGTCTACACTGCTGAATATAATATTCCAATGCGCAGAGCCTATTTGGAATATAGGAACTACACTACATGGCGCCCAACGTTTGATAAGGCGATAAATCTAACGCAAGACGTTAGAGTAACTCAGTCATGCTTTTTCACACAGACCCTTTTCCCGTAAATACTCCAAAAGACGTCTGAAGTAAGCATGGGCGTAAAATCCGTTCCGCTCGCGGATTTTGCGGATTTTCGGTAAATTCGCAATCCGCAAACTCTCGCGAACTTACCGAAAATTCGTAAATCCGTGCGAAGCGGATTTTTTTGCTTGGTCGCACTTGCCAACTAGAATACTATACAATTTCGCGGGAGTAAACACTTGCGAAAACGTAGATGCGGCGGGCAGCGACAATCTCGCAATTGCGAGATTGCAAAATTTGCAATTTCGCACAAGAAATCCACCAGCAGGCAGCATAAACCTTGAAAATTATGATTTTTATCAGAATAACTCCGCAGGTTGACATTTGCCTGCACATTTTTTTGGAAGGAGTCCATTTTGGGGGGGGGGGAGGAAGGAAGTGCCCCACAGTCTCCAACTTCCTGTTCCTGTCCAGCAGGCTCCTCTCAGTGCTTTCTTCATGTGCTGGTCACTTTGATTTGGATCTTGACCTGGAAGCACTCAGCAAGTGTAAAAGTTCAATCTCATCATTAGTAACCATTCCCTGTACTGCCTGGAAGGATTACTTTTTGTGGATGCTGCTGGATATTTGGATTTTTGCAAAACTGAAAGCACTCAGCAGGTGCAAAAGTTCAATCTTATCATTAGTAACCATTCCCTGTAGTGCTTCCTGAGGGGCCCCTTCAGAGTTTAGTTGCCTACTTGCAACTATTCTATGACCCTGCTCTGACCCTCACAGCAGGCTCAGAGAAAGCAATTACAGATAAGGAAGCAGGTTGCAGCCAGGAAGTTCAAATTCAGTAACACATTAATCAGCCCCTAATTCATTTATGTCAGTTGAGGCAGGGCAGGTGTGCTTTTCCACCCATAATCTACAGTGATGAACTAGAGGGTGGCATGGGTGAGCCAGAGGGTGGCATGGGTGAGCCAGAGGGTGGCAGTGGTGAAACAGAGGGTGCTGTGATGAACCAGATGTAGAAACAACATGTTCGCGACCGTTGCTACCCGAAAAGTAAGTTCGCGTTTGCGAACTGGTACAAAATCCTCGCGAACTGGCAGAAATCCTTGCGAACACAAAAAAAAAAAAATCCGCAAATTCGCGAGAGTTTGCGGATTTTGCGGATTGCGAATCCGTAAATACGCAATTTCGCGGATTGCCATTTCGCAAAATCCGCCCATGCTTAGTCTGAAGTGGGTAAAAGGTTAAAAATCCGCCGGAATTTAGCAGGATGAGAATCCTATATATAGTTTTTGGTTTAGTCAACGTTGAAGGATACAGTGTTCCAAAAATATTGTGCACCTTCTCTTTGTTTCCTTGAAACTTGATCTGCAACAAAAACGTTTCTGTTAGTAAAAATGACAGAAAGTGAAGACGAAAGGGAGACAGCTAGAATAGCAGCTCGACTCCTAGAGGATGACACAAGTCTCTTACAGAATGACCCAAATGCAATACTCATTCCGGTCAACATAAGAAAAACTATAACTCTTAAACTTATAGAGAATGGACTAACATCGAGAGGTGGTATAGTCGTATTCATAATTGAGGCACATGAATATCGGCAGACAGATGTATTCTATTCATGGATAAACTTTCCAGCAGCAAACGCTGTCACACACGAATTCAACTATTACAAAATAGAGGAACCTCCGGAAGAGTACACCCCTTTCGAGGAGGTGGAAATCCCATTAAAATACCAAGAGCACATGCTCTGGTTTAAAGGCGCCCTAAAACATAACAATCACATCACCAGGCTCGGTCCACTAGGTAGACCAGGAGCAACGTGGCCGGTTCTAGCCAGCTACACACCACATCCAGACATTGAAAAAATGTCAAGTGAAGAACTCTTAGTTAAAATAAAAGAATTGACACAGGCATATAGAGAGTTGGTTCAAATGGCAGCGGAGGATATAACATTCCTCCAGAAATTGAAAGAGACAGATATAGCGGAACAACCATTTGAACTTGCCAGAATCATAGAAAAATCCTATGAAGAACTAGGAAGAGATAGTTTGGGTGGGAAACCAGTAAAACCCCAACTAACTGAAAATCCTGAAAAAATATTTATTAAAAATAATCTAAACACTCCAAAAAAGAGCTGGGGTGGAAATAAACAATCCAATCCCAAAGAAAAAAGATTCCAGTCCAGAGGAAGGTCTCCTCGGCGGAGAGAAAGATCTCCAGACCAAGGACAGAAGTCTCCCCAGAGGGAGCCCTCTGAGAAAAGATACAACCTTAGAAATAGGGATAATCTAAAGAAACCTGATAGATATCAAGATATTGATACACGTCCCTCTCGATCTTTTCAGACTTCCTCGCAGAAATCGGAAAGAAGAGGACGGTCAGAACAAAGGGAAGAGCACGTCAAGTCCAAAGACAAAGAACCTGCTCATCAAAGTAAAAAATTACAATTTCCAAGAAAAAAGGTAGCCAGCATTAAAATAATCAAACATGCCGAGGATACTGAGGACACAGCTGAAAAACAGAGAGTGGGCCCAGACAGTGCTAGACAGCGCAGCAGAAGTGACCATAGCTCGCAAGATCCTGATGAATCATCTGGAGACAGTGGACACGAATGAATACATTCAAGTGGAAACTGCAGACAGCAGAGTTAGCAAACCTCATAAAATATACGAGATAACATTACGTATAGAGGGAGATAAGACTAGGAAAGTAAGGGGTCTATTTTGGGATAACCTTTCCAAAGGCTATAACATCCTTTTAGCTGAAAAGGACTGGCCACCAGAGTTTGTCAGGGAGTGCCCTCATGGCGAAGAAATGATTATGCCTGCCTTCTCAAATCACATTCCAATTCATAAAAAATATACACTTGCAAAAAAGTGGGCAGTAGCCCAAGCTCCTGCATTATCAAAAAATCATGTAGGATGGGATGAGGACTCTCCTCCTCACAAAATCCAATTAAAATGTCAACCAACTGCACAAAGGCAGTACCCAATTAAGCAAGAAGCTAAAAAACAGGTCAGGGAGATCTTAGATCAACTTGAATACCAGGGGGTGATTGAAACATGCACCTCACAAATGAACAATCCTTTGTTTCCTGTCTCCAAGCCAGACGATTCATATTGTTTAGTTTTGGGCTACAGACACCTTAATTCATGTTGCAAGACATTTGCAGTACAAAACTCACACAGTGCAGCACTAATGAATAACATTGTGCGCAAAAAATACAAAACGACATTAGACATCTCTAATGGATTTTTTTGTCAAAACATTGCACCTGAAAGCAGGTATTTGACCGCTTTCTCAATAATGGGCTCGCAGAAAAATTTCTGTAGACTCCCACAGGCGTTCAAGAACAGCCCAGGATTATTCTCAGCAAGAGTAACAGAGTTACTACAAATGTATGATGATGAGGCATTATCTTATGTCGATGACATCTATCTCACAGATGATGACTTGGATACTCACTTGAAAAGAGTGAACACCATAATACTTGGGTTTGCATAAGAGGGTTACAAATTCAACTTTAAAAAGTCACGAATTGCCCATCTAACTGTCCTGTTTTTAGGATATGAATTATCAAGTGAAGGCAAAAGTCTAGCAGACTGCTTCTTAGAGAAGTGTGATGTACTCCAAGCACCAAAAACACTGAGGAACTTACAATCAATACTAGGTTTCCTGAACTTCGGAAGAACCTACATTCTAAATTATGCAGAGAGGGTTAAACCTCTCTATGAATTAATAAAACCTGATTTTAAACCAATCAATTGGACTCAAAAACACACAAAAATTTTGAGATCATTGCAAACAGATATGTTAGCAAAAACAAAATTGCAAACTCGCGATAATACACGCAACCTTGTAATCCGAGTGATCCCAGGAAGATGCGGATTCACGTACCTGACCTCTAATGAGGGAGAAAAGGTACCAATAGCTTACAAAACACACTTGTACTCACAAGCTGAAAAAACATTCAGTCTCGCGAAAAATGTTGTAAATGCGGTTCAAACAGCTGTAGCAAATGAAAGAGCCCGGGCCCAAGGCAGACAGATTACTGTTTTAACAGCAGAATCAGCCTTCGAGTCATTAACAAGCCCATGTAATTTAACCACCGTGGCATTAGATCCAAAATGGATACAATGGGAAAATTCTCTAGCTACAGAAAAAGTGAAATACTATTTTGACCCGGAAATGAAAAAATTTAAATATCTAACATATGAAAAAGAATATCCTCTGCCTAGCGACATTCTGCTCCTACAACAGTACCCCTGAGTAATATACACAAACAGTTATGCAGAGCCCTCAGTTTGAGGAAAACAAGCTTATAACGCTACGTGCGAGGTTGTCAAATACCGGTGGCGCGGATGTAAATTGAGACCACTGGTAACAATGTCACAATCTGTAAAAGACAATTCAGGTCAACAAACTGAATTAATAGCTTTAAAAATGGCGCTCAACATTGCTGATCGCGGATTCCCGACACTAATAGTGTGCGATTCGCATTCCTGCGTCAAATCATACAATAATGACTTGCAGACATGGGTTGAAAATGGTTACAAAGATGACATAGGTGCCACAATTAAGCAAAAATCGCTTTGGGAACAAGTATTTCTTGTAAAGAAAGAACTACAAAAGACTCACGTGATACATACACTGAGTCATCAGCGTGATGGCGTTCACGCTGCAGGGAATTTATTGGCTGAGACAGCCACAGCAGAAGCAACTAAACCGGCTTCCGTAGCCACAAAAAAGCGTTCAGAAAAATGCATAGACGGGGAAGCCATGCTGGCGGTAAAAACGTCTTCAAAAGGCGACTGTGCAGCATTACCCGTGAACTATCCACTCAATTATACATACATAATCGATGCAAACTCCGTTCCTTTTGCTTGAATCCCTGGAGTGGGGATAGAGTAATTCCAAACACGAACAGGAGAATCTTCTTAATACAAGAAGCACATATGGGATTAGGTCTAAGGCATCAGATGATCAAGGAATCTCAGACAGAATTACAATCAGAATACTGGTGGCCGGGAATGAGCGTGGATAATCACAAATTTGCAAAAAATGGTGAAAACTGCAACAGAGATTGCAGTGGCGAACCGGCCGAAGTAGTGCCAGAACACCTAATAGAAAGCATAAGGCGATCTATACGCATGATTAAACAAGAAACATGCGTCCCAATGTATATTATTTAAGACTGGATTCACTTAAAATATAGACCCCAGCGCTCGGCTGACGCCAGAACTGTTATAAAAGATTTGCGAGTCTATATCGGCACATACGCAATTGGCATGCTATATTCTGACCAGGGTCCTGCTTTTAGCTCTCGAGCTTATAAGGAGGCCATGACCAGCATGGGCATTGCGTTGCGGTACTCTTGTCCCTTCCATCCTGAGGGAAACGGGATTGTGGAAAGAAAAAACAGAGACATAAAGCAATCTATAACGGCGAGGGTATTAGGTACGGGTACTGGGTGGGTCCAACATTTAACAAGTGTCCAACGTACTCTTAACAATCTGCCAAGAATTTCTCTAAAAGGTTTCAGTCTGTATGAACTGGTAGGGTGTTGAAATATCGATTACAAAAATATAGTTGACAAAAATATAGTTGTAAAAATATCGCTTACAAAAATATCGACACCCTATACCTAAACAGGTAAGTACATAAATATCGACTCAAAAATATCGTTGTAATAAATATCGATGTAAAAAATATCGACTTTTTAAATTAATTAAAATTACATTCAATATTAAATAAATATAAGTACTATTAACAACATACATTACATTACTTTTATTTTTTGACTATTGAAAACAAATTAACTACACTTTTTCATTATAAACTTAATAAATGTGTACATATACATATATTTAACACATTACTTTATATAACAACAATAATACATACATATAATTAAAATATAAAATATATTATTAATTAAAACATTTGATAGCGAAGGGGTAAAAATTACTATTCCCACTCCAGAGGGTGCAACAGTAGGGAAAGCGTTGGATAGCGTAGGGGTTTAAATTACTATTCCCACTCCAGAGGGTGCAACAGTAGGGAAAGCGTTGGATAGCGTAGTGGTTTAAATGACTATTTCCACTCCAGAGGGTGCAACAGTAGGGAAAGCGTTGGATAGCGTAGGGGTAAAAATTATTATTCCCACTCCAGAGGGTGCAACAGTAGGGAAAGCGTTGGATAGCGTAGGGGTAAAAATTACTATTCCCACTCCAGAGGGTGCAACAGTAGGGAAAGCATTGGATAGCGTAGGGGTAAAAATTACTATTCCCACTCCAGAGGGTGCAACAGTAGGGAAAGCGTTGGATAGCATAAGGGTAAAAATTACTATTCCCACTCCAGAGGGTGCAACATTAGGGAAAGCGTTGGATAGCGTAGGGGTTTAAATTACAATTCCCACTCCAGAGGGTGCAACAGTAGGGAAAGCGTTGGATAGCGTAGGGGTAAAAATTACTATTCCCACTCCAGAGGGTGCAACAGTAGGGAAAGCGTTGGATAGCGTAGGGGTAAAAATTACTATTCCCACTCCAGAGGGTGCAACAGTAAGGAAAGCGTTGGATAGCGTAGGGGTTTAAATTACGATTCCCACTCCAGAGGGTGCAACAGTAGGGAAAGCGTTGGATAGCGTAGGGGTTTAAATTACTATTCCCACTCCAGAGGGTGCAACAGTAGGGAAAGCGTTGGATAGCGTAGGGGTAAAAATTACTATTCCCACTCCAGGGGGTGCAACAGTAGGGAAAGCGTTGGATAGTGTAGGGGTAAAAATTGCTATTCCCACTCCAGAGGGTGCAACAGTAGGGAAAGCGTTGGATAGCGTAGGGGTAAAAATTACTATTCCCACTCCAGAGGGTGCAACAGTAGGGAAAGCGTTGGATAGCGTAGGGGTAAAAATTACTATTCCCACTCCAGAGGGTGCAACAGTAGGGAAAGCGTTGGATAGTGTAGGGGTAAAAATTACTAAATGTATTTACAATGTTTAAAAATTAACAAATCTTTATTTTTATTTAATTAATCATTAATTAAATAATTATTCAATTAAAATGTAATTAATTCACTACTTTTTCACTTAAAAATTCAACTACACACACCTAAAATTAATTAAACAATTAACATAATTAATTTACATATTTATTAATCAATTAACTCATTGAAATTAATTAACTATTATTTATTACACTATTTATATTCAATTAACACATTAATTAATCAATTATTTTATTATATTTACAATGTTTAAAAATTAACAAATCTTTATTTTTATTTAATTAATCATTAATTAAATATTTATTCAATTAAAATGTAATTAATTCACTACTTTTTCACTTAAAAATTCAACTACACACACCTAAAATTAATTAAACAATTAACATAATTAATTTACATAATTATTAATCAATTAACTAATTGAAATTAATTAACTATTATTTATTACACTATTTATATTCAATTAACACATTAATTAATCAATTATTTTATTATATTTAAATTACTTCCCACCCTACTCCCCTATAAACCCACAACCCGCTACGGAACTATTAACACTAAATTCAACATAAAATACGGTATTAACTAATAAAATACTACAAAAAATACTACTTTGACAACCAATACTCATTAAAAACACTTAATTACTTATTATTTAAAAAACTATATTTTTGTAAACTATGTTTTTGTAAACGATATTTATTACAACTATATTGATGTTAACGATATTACTTACCTGTCTGTCGATATTCTTGTCAAACTATATTTTTGTCATCGATATTTCTTCTTGTCGATATTTCTGCGGCGATATTAAGGTTAGTCGATATTTTTACGACGATATTCCCGCTCTGCACCGTATGAACTATTGTTCGGGACTAGAATGCACATTCATGACCTCGATAGTCAGACTTCAGTGGTAGAAGAAAAATGCTTTGATATCAAAGATCGTTTGGCTATTTTACAGGACTTAAATGAAACAAGAAAGGACCTCAGCAACGTAAAGCTAAAACAGCAGCCAACAGCCACTGAAGAGAAACCACCTGTCCCAGCAAGGCCTGTCTGGATTCCAAAGATTGGGGATCTGGTCAGAGAGAAGATCGCGGTGAAGAAGGAATTTGGGCCTTCTTACAGAAAAGCAGTACCTGTCTTAGCTGTCAATGGAACAAGATCAGTAGTACTACCGCCCCTTGCTGGTAAAAAGGAGAACCGAGTTGTATCCATCGACCTGGTAAAACCACAATCATGTGGCCGATAATAAGTAGTAGGCCCAGTGGACTCCCAAGATGTAGCAGAATACCAAAACTGGCTACAATACAAGAGGTTCAAACTGAGAGACTAATCACATTTGATAAACCTGCAGTGATTAAAAAGGGACTATGCAATAATGCCATGGAACTTGTGCCTCTTGAAGCCCAAATTGCAACAGTTCATCAAGAAACACCTGTCTACAACGATGTAGCCACAGACTATGCTAATGAAACAAAGAAAATTCCAAAAGCAAATGAAAATCCGGAAGCGATTCCAACAATTGACAGAACTGCATCTGGCTACTTCATCAATTTCGATGACTTTTCTGAGGATCCAAGCGAGCCTGAAGAACAGCCAACAACAAAAACTTTTAAAGACAAAGCAAATGAACTCTTTCATCAACTCAAAGAAACCTATCTGATTTCTCCAGGGGTTGAATTTTGGATTGTGTTAGGTGTACTTTTCCTCCTGCTTTGGCTCATCATGGTTCTTTGTTTGGGAAAATTCATTGAGGGAAAATATAGTACAATGGACACAGCAAGTCAGAACATCAACTTGGTCCTAAAGCCACACAAGTCATCTCACATTGAGAAAAGAGAACTATCATCCGTGAATGTCACAGCCAATCCAATACCCGATGGGGTAGCTTGGGACAAAACAGATTACGATATTTATGGCCCGGTCGAGCTCCTGAAGTATCCACACCAGTTTAAGATTTCATTGAGTGACTTTGTAAAATCGAGCACATTCTCTGATGATTGGGACTTTGAAAGTATTAATGATATGATGTCTGACTTAGTAATGTCAGCAAAATTTACAGAACATGATTACTTGCAGGGTTCATCTAATTATGAAGAAATGTACTGCTACAACCATTTTGCACATCACTATTTGCATAAATCTGCTCAACCTAGAAATGTTTTAAATTATAATCAGTGGGAACACTGTGCAACTCCACCAAAAGGCAGTTCAAAAACATTTTATGAGAAATTCCCATACTTCTCAGGGTTTAACACAAGTGAAGCAGAAGTGTTTTATTTCAAAATGTTAAATAAGACAGGAATGAAAACAATGCTGACAAACACTAAATTAATCTATTCCAAAGCATTTTATGAAAAAATGACTACATTTGGATTTTGATTTTTGGAAAAACAATATTGAAACAAAAACCATCTGGGGTACCAAAGATTGGCAGGTCCAAGGTATAGAATCATTATTTAGAGCCTGCATGATCCCAGAACAAATTATATTCTTGAATGATACCATTCAACAGACAACCTGTCTTGGCCTAGCCAAAATTAAAGACTTAAACAAACCGGCTATACCAAAGCCAACACCTGACAGTAATAGCACTACAGATGTTGAGATAGACGTATCCCATATTTTTAACCAAAACAGAACACATCCTGATTGGAAGAAATGGTTGATCTGGCCCACAGACACAAATAACTGTCAAGATAGATTCCTGAACAAAATACAGGGGTTCAAATTGACCAGGCCAGACCCTAGATACTCCTAGAGACAACATCCAGGGATAGTTACAACATACAGTGTAGGAAAACTCTGCCTCGAATGGCTACAGAAATCCACACTGGCAGAAATTAAGCAACACTTGACTTTACTTAAAGACGGTGCTGACTTGCGTGATTGCATAATGGGACCACGCAAACAGCGTCAAAAACGTTTCATAGCGGCCAGTATATATGCAGCTTACAACGAAGCTTGGAAAGAAACGCAAATTGAAACGGCAGAAAAAATACGGGAAATTGACCTTATTAATTTGGAAAAATCACTTTCTGTTGTGGACAATGGGTTAATGACTATGTCTTCCAGAATATATTCACTGGACAGTATTGTATAATCTGCTATAGATATAATAGAGCAGGACTTGCTAATGTTACAACATGGTCAGTCCCAATTACGTTCTATTATACAGCTTGGCTGGACGTTACAAAATCTGCGTTCAGGCTACGTGCCTTGGCGTTTAATCAACACAACGTCATTATTCTCTATCTTTAACCTTACTGATACACAAATCAGCTTGGCACAGAAAGGAGCAGAATATACAATTCTGAGCATTGAAAAACTTGAGAGATTACCATTGACAATGTCAGAACGACCTGTCATTGAATGGATAATACACGGAATAATAACTATTCCGATAACAACTTTCCAATTTAAATTCTGTCAAGAGTATATACCAGCAGGCCAGTATGAAAGGTTGGGTAAAGGGTACATTAAGTCATCATGGAAATTACCTTACACACACACACATGTTATAGTGAAAAGGAACAGAATGTATTTCTTAGTGGTAATAATTGTAAAAGATCACTTAGTGGTATACTTCTGTGTCAAGGTATTAACTTGCATGGGGCCTGTGAGGGGACTTCAAATAACCTTTCATGTCACCAACATGGCACACCTGCAACTCGACTAGAGCCATTCTTTAGACGGCTTTCTAACGGGAGCTATATTCTAATAGTGGACCACAGATGTTGTGGCATGGTGCCAGGAAACGCTTATCTCGTTAGCGTTAGTTCCATGGTCACTTGCTGAATGCAAGTATTGTTTCCAAACAGCACTCCAGACAGGGAGGCAAACATTTGGCCATTTTTCAATATCTCTTCTATTCAAATTGATACTTTAAGCAGAATGCAGTCTGTCCTTTTGCAGACAACTGTGCCCTTGACGTCATCAAAAGAAACGTATGATCTGCAAGTCGCAAGGACAACGGCAGAGATACATAGCCTTTTATCAACAAATTGCCCCTACATTTCGCAGAAATGTTAAGCCAAATCCTAAATATGTCTGATACTGGCAGGATCCCACATGTATTTAAGACAATTTTTTCGGGACTGTTAACACCCTTCACAACAGTTCTGGGCATTTTTCCTAATTTTGTCCATTCTGTCTTTGGCGGCCTACCACTCCTGTTGGGACTCGTAGCAGGCATTTTATTTTTGATACTTCTGCTTCGATATGGCAAGCCAAGTCACAGACAAAACTCCAGCAACGATGGAAGAAACGATCCTAGCTATACGCTATCGGGACCGCATAACTAAAGTCCTTGGATTAGCCAGGCTAAGAGATCTGAATATGACCTGGTTTCTTTCATTCAGACCCATCTGGCAGAATTGTATCTTACCTGTGCTTCGATGTATGCTATGCGGAGAAGAATGTGTGTTGGACGTCTGTCTTACACTACAATCAGCAGTACCATTGGATACAGATACTTTGCTAAGTCCTGTAACGGCTCATGCATCGTGTTGTCCCCAGCGGTTACCAATCCTGATGACGGCATTCGTTGAGACTTCACCACTGCGATTAAAGGGTAGTGAAGTACGAGATGAGAGCAACATCACCCAGGTACGACCTTCTGTGAGCACTACTGATCCTGTCATCGATAATAGCAATCATGCTCACGACTGCACAGTTGCGGCATTTTCCAACTTGGTCGAACTTTCACCTGAAGCGGTAAACCACTTTTTTGAAAGTCTATCTGAAATGATGTTTTCCCCCGAACAAAAAGAATAACTTTTAAGCAAACTAGTACACAGCATTCCCTGAACTCTGAATTCGGCCTTCGGCTTTGATAAACAAAAGGTACTGAACATATTTGGAACTATATTTTTCTCTCTCCCCTGAAAGCGAATTTTTTTTTTCCCCGATTCCAAAATATTTACCTTTTTTTTGGCACACGTACTCTGCTTGAAGTAGAACTATTCTTAGAGAACAGAGCTTCTATTTTAGGAACTCTAAAGACAATATATCAAGTCAGCCTCTAGCACAATTACAGCAATTGTATTTATATGTGATGGAATGGTCTCGACCCTTTCTTTTTTCTATATTAAGAGCCATTTCATGTGTAAAATTTCGCAAATCATTCATGCCGATATATATATGCATCCTTTTTAATGAATGATTACACTGCTTGAAAAGCGTACAGTACCTATAATCATTTTCATGTATTTCGCATACACCATTTCAAATGCAAAAATGTATTTTGGGGTGGGTTGGTATACACATGCACCTTTTATGTTTACTATTGCTTAGTTTTTAGTAATGATGGACATTAATTCGTGGAGTGGGTGTAGTGTTTTATCTAAGGACCCTGAATCGATATTCCTATTTTATGCCCTTGTCCGGTTATAATCAATAATGTCCATACAACGGCATAATAATCATATCCATAATTCAGTCGTAGCACATGCTGTCACATTAAGCAAGGCTACTTCCCCGGCCCCCTAGTAAGCACACCGAGTGCTTTAAACAAAACCAAGCCTCCAGCAACCTGGGAAATCCCCCTTGCTATTGTTTTGATTTCGTCCTAGAACTCCTGTAAAGCACTGTAAGAACGGCCAGTTCTTAGTGACATCTTTATTGACGTCTTATGTCCAACTTTACGTCAAACCCAGGCACCTTTCAGGTATAAATATACCAACGTTGCCTTAAGCAAACACACGGTGGTGATTCTGGAGCAGAGCAGCTATCTACTTGCCCGAGAGCCCACGGACGCTGCCCCTCCTCCTTGACGCACTGAGAGAGACGCTATCTTTTCTCCTGCCGAGAAATCCAGCTCCGGTGCTTCCAGATACCTTCGCGGGTTTCTGGGATATCGAATCCTGAGAAAGAGATACAAGACCTCCTGCTTTCTATTACCCAGGTACGGAGCTGACTAAACCCTTACAGAGAATTTTTGAGTCAGATTCTTGGCAAAACCAACTTAACTTAAACTGCTACTTACTTACTCCCTCCCACGTATTAGGCTTAGGTACACCGGGGTAGGCGTATTTAGAAGCACCAGTTGAGTAAGATTAGTCAATGTATATATGTATGTATATATTTTATCTATTTTAAAGTATCATATGGCTAAGAAACCATATCAATGCTTCTACAGTATTATTTTATGATCCTCCTTTTACTGTATGCACTTTACTTTACCATGAGCATTACAATCGTGGCAATTCATTTCTCTTGTATGAGGAAGAAGACTGCTCAATAAATAACACCTTTTATTGAAAACGCCCGTCTCTCTTTTCTCTGCATTCTGGTGAAACTAAGTACGCACATTTGACTGAGTGAAATAGCTGTCTAATGTTTTCACACGACTCTAGAGATACACTTTTATTCAGGGAGAGCAAAGTTGTCATGTTTTATGGTTGTCAGAAGCTAATCCCTTCTTGTCTATCCAGGGAGGTTAAACTCCTCCTCGTTTATTCGAGAAAGTTTCTAGTGACCTCTGAGCTAGCTGGCAAACCTTAAGTCTAATATAGTCAGTAGAGATCTAGATAACCTCAGTCCTACGTCTACACTGCTGAATATATTATTCCAATGCGCAGAGCCTATTGGGAATATAGGAACTACACTACAGCCCAAAACCTGCACCAACCAGGGCAGGCCACCAAGATGACCGCAGCACCACCTGGTGGCTCACCAGGCAAAACGCACTGAGGGACAGACATTTTGCATGGCAAGAACTGCTAGCCAGCTGTGCCCCACGACCGTCAGCCCAGACAGACCGGAGGAGAGGCCCTGACACCCCACTACCCTGCCAGAAGCGGCAGGATCAGCAAATGGAGTTTGCTAAGGGATCCTAGCAGGAGGATCCAAACGAGCGCATCCAAAGAGTGGTCCAGCACACCAACTGCCCACCACGACTGATGCCTGCAGACCTGCGAAAAGCATTGCTGCACTGAAACCTGCAAGTGAGAACAGCCAGGACGCCTTCGAAGACGGCGAAGTCTCCAGGTAGCCGCCACACTCAAGAGACCCAAGGTGCCCCCAGCTGCACCAGTGCAAACCAGCATTAGAGAAGAAAGTACACTGCCTGCCACTTCTGCAAGTACCGGGAGAGATGGCCAAACCCAGCAAAGAGCTGCAAGAAGCTCAGAGCTACGCACGGACAGCCACCACCAACAAGAGTGGACGACCAGCCAGAACAGCAACGTCTCAAAGTCGCTTTCTCCGCTAACAGCTCAAGAGCAGAGGAGAGATCACATCACTTACTCCTCCTGGTACACAGACCTAATCGCAAGCTACCCTACCGGCACACAAAGCGCCAGAAGAACGCGTCGAAACAAAGCACGCAAAGCCAGAAGCGTGCAGGAAGCCGCGTCCGTGAACCTGACTGCACAGACAGCATCCAGGAGACTTCTCCACAAAGAAGCACTGCTGAATGCAGGTAGGTGAGCACCCACGTCTCCACCGCCCCAGCGAAGCCCCGCAGTAGGCCGAAGACCACACACTGTGTCCTCCCTCACACTGCCTCAAGACAGAGTCAGCCACGACCCAGATCGGCGAGAGAGGAGTCGCACACCCCACGTGACGCCGCCACAGCACCATACGCTCCAACGAACAGCGACACAAGACCGGACGTCACGTCGCCCAGCAAGCAAGGAGCACCTCACCAAGTGAGTAGTCCAGACAAGCATGCCAGAGCAAAGGCAGAAGCCGGCGCCATGACAGCGCCGCCTCGAGGTCCAAACGCAACGCCCTTGAAGAAAAGGAGAAGAGTGACAGCCCTGTCACCCCGAACACCGGATGAGCACAGGTGGGCTGAGCAAGCCAACAAAGGGAGAAGACTGAGGACTCGCAGCCAGCCAAGAGGCACACCCTGACACACCAGACGGCTACCAAGGCGGACCGACGTCCCTGGGTACAGCCTCATGGATGAACCGAACGTAAACCGCAGCAAGCGCCAACCGCGTCTCATCCTAACGCTTCCCCAGGCGACCGTCCGTCCCTGAGCGTCGGCAGTCTGAGTCAAGCCTCCAAAGACACTCCACCTCAGCAAGGCAGTGGCACATGGCTACCAAGTCTCTCCGGACATCCAACACTCCCAGCAAGTCACCAACGCGTGTCATCCCGAGTCACTACATGGCTGGCAACCACCATCACCCCAGCCATCAGCACTTGCGCCTAACAACACCACTGCCAGACATCAACAGAGTGGACTGGCAAGAGGTCCAAGAAGTTCAAATAAGTCGTGGTCCGTGAACATGGACCAACGAACTTCGACATCATCAAGAACCAGAAGTAAAATTATCAACAGAAGAAGGTCACGGCGACTGGTCCAGTCACAGAGTGAAAAGAAGACAGTGTCCTAGAGCCAGGACAAGACCAGAGGGAAACGGGCGGAGTGCACGCCGCTCGGAGAAGCCTGGTCAGGAGGACAAGAGCAGCAAGACGACCGTACCGCGTCACGAGGAAGAAAGGAATCAAAGGGCATGGTGCCACCAGAAACAACAACGTCCTGTAAGACGTGAAGAGGTGTGGCAAGCCAACACGCACCAGAAGAGGAGGTGACATGCGCCACAACATCGAATACAAGGACTTACAAGTCCAGGGGAACATCGGTAGCACTAGAAGAAGAACAGGCATCTACTTACAAGTCCTCTGACAACCTGTCGGATGCAGGAAGGAACAGGCTGGACCATTGGCAACACCAACCTTTGGGATTGAGCGGAAGTCTGGATGGGGAGAGCGCTCAGACGTCCGGCAGAAGGAGAACTGACCACACCACACCAGCCTGTGGATATCCAAGGGGCAAAGGCCTCAGGGACACCGGTGGCAGAGGGTCCAGACAAGAGAGATGGATCCACCGCCGTCTATCCTGCACGTCCCAGGAAGAAGGGGAACTTGTGCACAAAGGCAGGAGTCACCAACCACCCTCAAGGTGGAGCTACGGACTTTGAGGTAGTACTCTCATCGTCTCCTCCATTCACACGCAGACTGTGGAGTTGGAGCAACGCTGCGGAGAACGCCCGGCCCAGTGGAAACCTGATGAAGAGGGCCTCCGGGATATCTCGTGGCAGGAGAACACCCGCGAGAGGGACGTCCTAGTGAGAAGGATGTCGTTCAACTACTCCCTCCTTTGCAAAGTGAAGCCACGCAGCCGCCAGTGAAGAAACCAGCCGGACTGGTAGAGAACAACATCTATCAGATCTACCATCCTGGCAACTGTATGTCGTCACCACAAGAGCGAGGCTGAAAGTCCAGAAGGGCACATCCACGGAGCACCAGGACGTCATGTCCATGTGAACTAGTAGTTCCAGCTGCAAG
This sequence comes from Lissotriton helveticus, assembly GCF_964261635.1. Taxonomy (NCBI): domain Eukaryota; kingdom Metazoa; phylum Chordata; class Amphibia; order Caudata; family Salamandridae; genus Lissotriton; species Lissotriton helveticus. The sequence goes on from NC_136069.1 coordinate 380,364,721, forward strand.
TTTCCACCGTCGTCATCCGTTAAGCAGCTGAAGAGAATTTTGTAAAACTGTGACAATAGTATATTAGGTGTTTATTTTCTCCCGCAGGTCGGACTTTGTTCCTTTCATTTTTTATTAAAGTTTGGGAGGAATCTAGTGTCCTGCTGGACACGTTCTAGTCTTTTGCAAAGTGTAACCCACATTATACACCCACCTAGACCTGCAACTTCGGTGGAAGGCATAGGCCGGTGCTGGTGGCAGAATACCGCAGCAGCCAATTCCATTTTGCTTTGTTCTGATACGGACCCATCGGCCCCTGCTGCACGTGCAGTTTCCACTGCGCATGACAATTCTGTCATGCCAGCACAGCACTGCCTGACCCTATGCCCCACCCTGAGGCTAAAGCGCGTGCAGATTGCAGTGAAAATTGGCGGCCATAATTTTAAAACGTTCCCAAAGATGACACTCAGAGTATTCGTGATCTGTGCGCTGCAGAGGGCCCCTGGAGCTGGGGGCCCCCCTGCACCGCAGGGGCCTTTGTTACGTCCCTGGTGGCAGCTTGGAAGGATTTGAGTGGCCTGAAAGCAGATTTTCACTGTGCTTCTTGACCCACTCTTACTTCTGTTTGCTTGAATGCATTGCAGATGTTGGCAGAATGTCAGCATTGTGCTGGAAAGAGAAAGCAAGTTGAGACTGTCAAACTATTCTGTGCCAAGACAAACGACCCCTGAAGTCATTGTGTCTATCGTAGCTTTCACTCAAGGGTGTCATGAACCACCCGCTTTAACAGCTAAAGCGGGGGTGGGGTTCTTGATGGTCCTCTTCTGTCTGCAACTCAGCAGACAAAGGCTCATAAATAATGTAAATTTGCATGAATGAGTGAAAGTATGGATGGATGGGTGTGTGAGTGAATTGAAGTATAGATCAGTTAAAGGTTGAATAGGTAAATGATGTATGCACGGATGGATGAGTGAAAACATGGATTGATGTGTGTTTGACTTGTTAACCTTAGGTTGGGTTCCCCCAAACCTTTTCCCTGCGTAACTCCTCTTTTTGCTGATTCTTTTTGTTGCCCTTAGCACTCTGAGCACTTTACCACTGCTGACCAGTGTTAAATTGCATCTGCCCCCCCCCCCCTTAAACATGGTTACATTTAGTATATCCACAATTGGGATATTTAATTAATTGTAAGTCCCTAGTAGAGTGAATTACCTGTGCCCAGGGCCTGTAAATTAAATGCTGCTAGTGAGCCTGCAGTACTGATTATGCCACTCACACAAGTTGCCCTTTAAAGATGTCTCAGAGATGCCAATTGTCTACAGCTAAATGCCGGGAAAACTGAGGTTTTGTTGTTTGGTAAGCACGTCAATCTATGGAATGATCAGTGGTGGCCGGCAGCCCTGGGAACAATTCCCTTCCCAAAAAATGTAGTGAAGAACTTGGGGGTCATGATGGACTCTTCCCTGTCCTTCCAGACCCATACCAAGCAGTTAGCCGCCTCGTGTTTTGGCACGTTGCGAGGTCTAAGACCCATTCTAAAATACTTTGCCCCCTCGGGTCGCCAACTCATTGTGCAAGCTACCATCCTTTCACGACTTGATTACTCAAATTCCCTCCTTTTGGGGGCGAACAAAGCACAAATTTCAAGAATGCAACGCGTTCAAAATGCCGCGGCTAGAGCTCTGGTGGGTTTGCCACGTTTTTGCTCAGCTTCCAGCACTATCCGAAAACTGCATTGGCTCCCCATTGACAGACACATTCATTTCAAGACACTTTGCATTTCCTTTAAAATTCTGAAATGCGCTAGCCCGGCCCTGCTTAGTAACCTGATCTCACATTATGTTCCTTCGCGTCCTCTCCGCTCAGCAGAGCTATACTTAGCGACGGTGCCTAAAATCAGGCTTTCCAGGACAGGTGGTCGGGCCTTCCGATACCTGGCGCCTAAGCTATGGAATTCCCTCCTGGTACATATCCGCGCTATTGATTGTCTGTCGTCCTTCAGAAAGGCTATTAAGACCATCTTGTTCCCTTCCCCCTAGTCTTCACCCTTAGGTTGGCCCACATTGTTATCGTTTCCTCAAGTGGTAGCGCGGGGACGCCCCTTTGCTGGGGCAGCTGTGCGCTTTACAAAACGGATAACATAACATAACATAACAATGCAGAGCCTGTGTGTGCAATTTTACAACCATGTCGATCTGGCATTTAAAACCCCTGACCACGCCTTAAACACCCCTTTTATTTAACATAAGTCACCCCTACGGTATTCCCTAGATGACCCATAAGTCAGGGTGCTGTGTAAGTAAAAAGTAGGACATATACTTTTACTTTCCTCTAGACAGTCACACACAAAGGAAGGTTAGGTGTGTCTGAGTGCCCATCTGCATCCTGATTGCTCCTCCTGGGCAGGATGAAAGGGAGGAGCGGACACACCTGAATAGGCTGTGTTTTGTTCCCACACAAGGGGTAGATTACACTCCTGTAGAGTGTTGGAGCCAGAGCTGGAAAGAAAGGACCTCTGTGCATTCAAAGACCCTTCTTAAAAGTCACCCCCACTTCAAAGGCACAACTGGGTATAAGTACTGAGTCTCTGACTCCACCAAATCAGACACCTCTGGACCTGTAAAGTAACCTATGACAGAATAACTGTTAGGCTGATAGAAGGACTATCTCTCTGCTGGACTGCTGCTCTGGAAGAACTGATTTCTACTGTTCTGCCCTGCTACCTGCTGAACTATGACCCTGATGAGAGGCAGCTGGATTCTGCCTTGAACCCAGAGTCATCTTCAAGGGCTTGTTGGCTGGCCTCCTGTTGCTTGAGACTCAAGTATATCAGTCACACCACCTGCTTCTGTGCCAGGTCATTCCAGTGAAATCAACTCATCTCCAGTCTGTGTGTAGTAGTAGAACTGGTGCATCGACCCTGTTGCAGGAACTGAAATGGCGCATCGCAGTTGGAACAAGCATCACCTTAAAGAACTGATGCATCGGAAACAGCATATCATCGCTGCTGCAGTGTGGGGAAGGTCAACACATTCCTTTGACTGCGTGGAGAAACCAGGCACATCGTCTACCGAACCAGCACCTCTTGGCACATTGCCTTCTGAACCGGTGCATCAACACCACTGTGTGAAGAAAATCGATGCATCAATCGACTGCGGGATCGACACCGATGCGTCATTTGGCTGCACCCTGCATCTTGCTGTTGTGATCAAGGTACTTTGTTCAGCAGGCCTGCGTGGCTCCTGCATATGGCCCACACTCCATCGTGGTTAGCCTGAACTCTTGATTTTTCCTCGTTCCAGCTTGATCAAATAATCCCTATAGGTGCTTTTTGCTTCTAACCCCTATTTTTACATTTTGGGCTTGTTTTATACATAAAAATCATATCTCTTTCTCTCACCTGTTGTGGAGTCTTTTTGTGGTGTTTTCATTGTGTTACTGTGTTTTGCACAAATACTTTACACATTGCCTCTTAGTTAAGCCTGACTGCTCTGTGTCAAGCTACCAGAGGGTAAGCACACGTTAACATTTAGTGTGCATCTTACTTAGCCTGAGCAGGATGTTTGTTCCTGCTTGGACAGGGTGCATACCTCTGCCAACTTAGAAACCTCTATTTCTAACAATGAGTGAAAGAGATGATGGATGGATAAAAGGGAGGATGGATATGTAAGTTAAAGAATGGATGGATGATTGAAAGGGAGAGTGGACAGATGGATGAGTGAAAGGGAGAATGATTGATGAGAGAAAGTATGGATGCACGAGTGAGTGACAGTATGTATGACTGAGTGAAAGAGTGGATGGATAGGTGGAGTAAAAGAGTGGATTGATGGATGAAGTGAAAGGGTGGATAGATGGATGAGGGAATGGATGGATGAGTCAAAGGATGGATGCTAGACTGTCATGAACACCCAACTTTAGCAGCTACAGCAGGGGCGAAGTTCTCTATGGGCCTCTTCTATCAGCAACATGGCAGACAAAAGTGACTGAGTGATAGGTATGTGTGAAAAGGTGGATGAATGGGTGGGTAGATTGATGAATAAAGGAAAGATGGATGTAAGGACGGAGGAATTAAAAAAATTGATTGATGAGTGAAAGGGAAGGTGGATGGATGAGTGAAAGAACTGATGGCTGAGTGATAAAAAGGATGGATGAATGAAACAACCTATTAAAAAGTTCACCCTTCAGTGTAGAGAATAGATTTAGTACAAAACCCTACTCAGCCTCAGCATTCACACTCCCAAGCAAATGGGACAAATAAACAAAGGGCTGGTGCTGAACAAACTCCTGGAGGAAGGAACACCTTGAAAAAGCCATAACGGCAGACCAGGTTTTATATTCAAATGTATGGAAGTGTGAGTGAAAGGATGGCCGGGTAGGGTGAGTGAAAGGGAGGATGGAAGGATACATGCAGTTAAAGGATGGATAGATGAGTGAAAGAATGGATGAATTGCAGTGGTTTGCAACCAAAAATCCCTGGCAGCAAATCAATTCTTCTGTGATTCATTAGAAGATTTCTTTTTAGAAAAAGTGGAGTCAATCTTTAAAAAATTCTCAGACTCCAATTTATCGCTTACTCCAGGAGCTGCTAACTTAAGCTAACAGCCATCTGAAGCAAGTAAATTAAAGGCTGAATTTGGTGCCCTATCAGCTGAATACATTAGAAAATGACTAGAAACTACCACCTCGGGCTCACCGTATGACCCATGTCCGCCAAATATAACTAACCGAGCAGCAGAAGTTATTGAATCTAAACTAACACCTATTTATAAAACAATGTTTGACACAGGCACACACTCAAACATGTGGAAAAAAGCAGCATTAATACCTCTTCTAAAAAAGGCCTCACTGGATGAGAATGACCCGAGTAACTCATCAAATTTCCCGTCTCCCACTGGCAGCCAAAATAGCTGAGAAAGTTTTGAACTAACAACTGGTGTCCTTTATTGAAGCCAATAAACTTTTTGATACCACCCACTTTGGCTTTCAGAAGGGACATAGTACGGAGACAGCTTTGCTCAAAGCAATCAAAGAGATCCGGCAGGCTCTAGACCACGGAAAAGGGGCTGCCCTTATCCTGCTGGATCTCTTGGTGGCTTTTGACAGAGTAAATCATGAACTACTGCTAAGTCAAATAACAGCCTGTGGGATCACAGGTCTGGCCTGGAACCTGCTAAAAGCCTATTTAAAGAATCAAGAACAAATAGTAAAACTGGAGAATTTTACTTCACATCCATTCTCTCTGCCATGTGGAGTCCCACAGGGATCCTCGCTGAGTCCTACCCTTTTTAACATTTATGTCTCCCCATTAGCAGATCTGCTAAGAAGATTTGGATTTGCGCTTACTTCCTATGCCGATGACACTCAAATTGTTGTCTCCATAGGAAAAAAAACCCGACACTGATACAGGAAGTAGATTTCACATTTGCATGATGGCAGTACGTGGTTGGATGAACAGCAACTGCCATAAATTAAATGCAGAAAAGACTGAAGTCTTACTTTTTGTACCACAAGCATCCTTTTGGAGTCCGTCAGCTTGGCCAGCTATTATGTGCTCCACCCCCCTTCCAGTGGAAAAGGCTCGAAACCTGGGAGTGATTATTGATAATAAAATCAACTTTTCTGATCATGTAAACAAACTTACTTCTTCCACGTTTAACACTCTCAGAACAATCAAAAAAGTTTTGCCTTTCATACCCGCTAATCTGCAAAGGACTTTAGTCACCTCTGTAATCATGTCTAAGATCGATTACTGGAATAGTCTGCTAATGACCAGTCATAAATATAATATTAACAAACTTCATGTCCTGCAAAATGCTGCGACTAGAATTTTGTTGAAAATACCCAAATTCTGTTCGGTATTGAAAGAGCTAAAAAAAATCTACACTGGTTCCCCGTTGAACAAAGAATTACCTTTAAGGTAGTATGTCTTGCTTACAAGGCAGTTCATAGTCTTGGTATGGACTTTCTGAAGCACTGTTTCAAACAGTATCTTCCGGCCAGAAATCTTTGGTCAGCAAAGGCAAAACAAGCATTTGCAATGCAATCGGGCTCGCCTTTGGGACCTTATATGTATTTAGCTATGCAGCACATTAGCCTGAGTGCTGAAACATCTACTGTTCTTTAAGGTGGAGAGAAAGTAAGCACCAAACTGAGTGACACACCAGGAATGGGAACTCGTGAAGAGAAATATTGCCTTTCAGCGGGAAATTGTATATTCTAAAGCTCTGTTTTTAATATAAAATCAGGGCCTTCGGTGGTCACATCACTGAAAATACAAGATTTGAAAAAAATATTATTGTCTATGGGTGCTCGTGGAAGACAAATTCAATGGACTGGAAACTGGAATCTAGGGAAAGCTAAAGTGATTCTGGTATTTTACTGACCTCTGCTAGTCGTTTTCTATCAAGAAAGTTAAATAGAGGCAGTTGCCAGAAAAATAAAAAAATAAAGTCCCTTAGCCGAAAGCAGTTCTGGTATTTCACTGACCTCTGCTGGTTGTTTTCTATCAAGACAGTTAAATAGAGGCAAATGAACAAGCAGAAAGCAATTCTGGTATTTTACTGAACTCTACTGGTCGTTTTCTATCAAGAGAGTTAAATAGAGGTAGATGCACAGAAAAAATAGTCCCTGAGCGCAAGCAGACAAGTGTTAGGACTGATCCCCAGAGCCCACAAAGTACATACACAGATAAGTATATACGAAAGTATATACTAGAGGTCTCGAATGCGCGACCTAATTAGTAGCAGTGCCTAGATTTAAACAAGGACGATGGGGAGGAAAAAGCATTGTGCTTGAAGTTTCCAAAGCATGGAACTTACTTCCTCGCGGTATAAAAACAGCACCTCGTCTTCTTGCGTTTAGGAAAGCTGTAAAAACCTGGTTATTCAGGACAACACTTTCGGCTACCCCATCTTGACACACACAGCCATAATTTTAAAGTGATTAGATGCCTCAGGGCAGTAATGCGCTCTATAAATCCAGATAACATAACACGAGTGAAAAGATGGACAAATGAGTGAAAGAGGTAGGTGAAAGGATGGATAAAAAGATGGAATAATGAGTGAAAGAGTGGATTGATGAGTGGGTGAATGACTGAACAGATGAGTGAAAGTGTAGGTGGATGATTGAGAGAAAGGATGGATGGAAGAGTAAATGTTAAATGGATGGATGAACGAGTGGATGGATTAGTGAAAGGGTAAATGGATGAGTGAAAGGATTTATGAATGAAGTGAAAGGGGCGACAGATGAGAGACTGAAAGTATGAATGGCTGATTGAACGGGCGGATAGGTAGGTGGATTAAAAGTGTAAATGGATTGGCAAAGTGAAAAGGTAGACAGATGGGTGAGAGAATGGATAGATAAGTAAAAAGATGAATGCTGGGGAATCACGAACCCCCAACTTTAACAGCTTCAGCAGGGGTAAAGTTCTTGATGGGCCTCTGCTAACTGCAATTTGGCGGACAAAGTGAGTGAATGATAGGATGGATAGATGGATGTGAGTGAAAAGGCAGATGAATGGGTAGATGAATGAATGAAACAATAGATGTAAGGCTGGATGAGTGAATGAACTGATGGCTGAGTGAAAAGTATTGTGGATGGATGGATGAAATAATTGATGGATGAGTCAAAGGGAGGTTGGACGAATGGATGAAAGGATGAATGTATATGTGAAAGGGTGTGTGGATGAATGATGAAAGGATGGACAAGTGAAAGAAAGGATGGATGAGTGATTGAAAGGATGGATGAGTAAAAAGGAGGATGGATTGGTGGAGTGAAAGGATGGATGAGAGAAATGATAGATGGTTGAGTGAAAGGATGGATGTATAGGTGAAAGAATGGGTTGATGAGTGAAAGAGAGTGTGGATAAAAGAAAGGATAAAAGGATGGATAGATGGATGAGTAACAAAATGGATCAATATGTGAAAGGAGGATGAATGGATGAAAGGGTGGATGAAATGAGTGAAAGCATGATTGGATGTGAGAGTGAAGGGATGGATGGAAGAGTGAAAGGGTAAATGGATGGATAGGTGGAAGGGTAGATAGATTGGTGAAAGGATAGATGGCTAAGTGAAAGGGTGGCTGGATGGATAAATGAAAGGGAAGCTGGATGGAGTGAAAGAGTGGATGAATGGATGTGCTAATAGATGGGTGAATGAATGAAAGGGTGGATGGATGGTTGGGTAAAAGGGTGGATGAGAGAGTGATGGATGAAAGAATGGATGGATATATTTAATTGATAGGCTTGGAGTTGGATGGATAGGTTTTGATCTGGATGGGCGGACACACAGAATTGTGAAAAACTTAACAGTGGATGAAATAATTTAAAGGTGAAATGGTAGATATCAGCAGGTGGATGGAAGGATTAAAGTATGAATGGATTGATCCTTGAATGAAAGAGGCAAAAAAGCTCCTCTGGGGAGGGTTGTGATGACTTGCTTTGTTTGCTTGGTGCCATAAGAGCTTTAACGTTTGAAGTGGGGGTATTTTAATTTTCTGGCTACTCCCTTACATTCAACTCTAAGCACCTGAAGGTAAAAAAAAGTTTGTCTTTGCTGGCACACGCAAGGCGCTACAATCCGGTTTGCACACTGTAGGGTTGGTTGTAGGTTACTCAACAGGCACCTGTACAGGGAGTCAGGAGTAACTACAGATGTTCCATTCCTTTCTCAATGATAGGTCCCAGGATGTCAAGTTCTCTCTACTATACAATAATCTTGAGATGAATTTTCTCGACATTACCATAAGATCAGACAATGACCAGCTTTACACTAGACTATACTGAAAAGAGAGTGAGAGGAATAGCCTAAAAGGCATCATCCAAAGAATTTCCGTGACAACTTGCAATATAGCCAATTCCATAGAATATGTAGAAATTGTTGCCACAGAATGGACTCTTTGAAAGAATCTGATGCTTTGTTTGCTCGTCTACCTACGAGGGGTTATCCTAACGAACTACTGAAGAAAGCCTGCAAGACTCGTGTATGTGGAGGACTGCGTCCTCCTGTCCAGAATATGGGTTGGCCTACAGAGATTGCTGGACGGATTTGTGGCATTCATGGATAGTCTGGGGCTATCAACAAAGAAATCCAATTCCTTTACAATTTTATGTGGATGACTTAAGAGCAAGGTGAGCCCAGGTTAAAGAAGTGGCACTAAAGTGCAGACTGTACCCACTTGTACATGCTTAGGGGTAACCTACGATAATGAGTGCACAGAACCTGGGCCCAACTCCCCTTGACACAATAATGAATATGTGAGAATTTGTTTCCGTTTGCAAATAACGTTGGTAGTTTCCATTTGGACTAGTTTGTTGCCTGTACTCACCAGGCACCTGCATAAGCTTTTGCACACACCCCTCTGTGAAATGTTTATGGAGCTTTCTAGTTTCATGCAGTGCAGTGCGCAGGGTGTCACTGTGCAGTGAGTCCCAAGTCACTTCATGCACTAAGCAAGGGCTCCGAGTGGAATTGGCGAATTGATTCCACTTCAAATATAATAGCAAGCCTGCATGTGCCCAGGCTGCAACCTAAGGCATGGAGTTATGGAAATGTCCAAAACTGCTTCAATAGAATATTGGCCTGATACTACCCTTCTTCTGCATAGGGACAGCTGTATGAAGGACAGTACAAGGGAGACATCTCCATAGATCCCCAGTCTCTCCGTGTTTGTTCCTTCTGCATGATCTCTTTGAGAGGCAAGTAATTTCAACACTGTGAAGTTCACCATACATTTCCCTTTTCGGTCACTCAGTAAAGGGAAGTGTACATTGTGGAAGTGGTGTCCACTCTTGCTGACATTTCAGTCTTACTATGAAGTTACACAGAAGCATTCAAAAAGTGGTGGATGGAATGCTTGAATTAATCTCAGCCTCTGGTGATTTCTCAGGTTGCATCCCAGTCCGTCATTATTTTCTTTCACACCATGCCATCTCAGTTTAGGTCCTGCAATATGCAAACCAGTCTAGATCCTCCTCCAATAGAAACAGTCCAGTCTGAACTGACAGATGAGGTCCTGAACTGGTACACATGCAACCAAAGACCAGTTAGGCCCTGATTATGTTTCTTCAGTTGTGTATATCTTGGTTCCAGTGGCACAGTGTGCACAGGACCCACATCTGGGCATACACATTCCACCGAGTGTATCACACTGAAGCATACATAATACATGATGGAAGGAATGCTTGAATTAATCTCAAAGCGAATTAATCTCAGCCACTGGTGATTACTTGGGCCATATCCCAGTCTGGGGTTGCTTGTAGTCCCTTCTGGAGGGAGCCTTGTCAGACAATTCGGTGCAGACTGTTACCATGAGGAGCAGGATCAGTAGGGATTTGCATAAGGTGGCCTTTGTCTAGAGATGCACAGTGGGCAAAAAATGATGAACTGGAATGTGGCCCAGAGTGATTGACAGTGGTTGAGATTAAATAAAGCATTGCATCCAAGTTGGCAAGAGGTTCAGCTGTGCGAACGTAGGGCACAGTTTTAGGAGACAGGCCCTCATTACGAGTGGTGCAAGTAACAGCATCCCTGGTTACAGAGATCTGCAGAAATGCTGCAGATCACTAAACATTCACCCAGCACCCAAAATCCCCACATAACAGTATGGCTCAAAATGCAGAATTACCAGGGGAACTAGACCTGGAATTATGGCTTACCCAGTAATTGCTCATTTCTTAATAAACCCTCAGGGTCAACATCATAATGAACCCACTTTTCCCCACCGTAGAGTTACCAATTCCCCCAGTATGAGTCTAGACGACCTGTTCTTTTGAGCCTGTTTAGTGACCATAAAAGGAGCTTGCTCAAGCCCATGGAACAGTTGGGCTGTTTTGCTAAAACTGCACGGCTTGAGAAAAAACAGAAATCCATAAGCATATGATTCTGCTGATTTTGTTTCATTTGCACAGTTTTGCAATCATGTTCAAATCTAGCTTGATGTTTGTGGATCATTTTGATTGAATAAACGTTTTTGTAACTACCATCTTCTTATGGCAGGGATATGTCCATATTGGCTTTGTTAACATAGGAAGATGTGCTGAAGGATGTAAACACCCCTGCAAAACTGATCTGGCTGATTAACCTCTGTTTGAGTCTGGCCCAATGCTGCAGTGTTTTGAGAAATATAATGCTTTGAACATTCATTGTGTCTCCGTTTTTCCAAACGGCTTCTGCATCAGTAACTCCGGGGGTGGATTTAATCCAGGCCACTTACCAGGCCACTCATAATGGGAGTCTTAGTCTTCAATAGCACCGCTCTGTGATCTGAGTGGCTCAAGGTTCTTTCTTGCTTAAAGAATGATTGCAGAGGTGCTCTTTATCACAATTAGAGGAGTTTGTTCTCAGTGCAGATGCTCTCCTAAAAGTCAGGTCCTGGCATTGTCTGTCTCTATCTCTTACCCAGATGCTGTCTTTCAGGAGCCACTGAGCTGTACCATTGCAAACCTGGCGTGCTACAAGCAGAAGCTGGGCAAGTACTTTGAGAGATTTTGTGATGCAGAGGAGGGACAGTTTGGTTGAAAGGGGCACCCCACTGAACAACTGTCCCAGGTCGGTGCAGAGGCATCCAGGGAAAAGGAATAGAGCAGACCCTGCTTTGTTGCTTTATGTCAAAAGAGAAGAGCCCAGTGTGTTTGCAAGGCATTCATCTCTGCTTGCCACCCCTCCCTCCCACATCTGTAGTGACCCATGGCAGTGGTAGCTCCCTATGCTTGCTCTGCCACCCTCTGACATTTCAGCACACATGCACAGCACGTGTTATAAAGGCTACAGACGATTTAATTTGACACATACTCATCTCTGAAAGTCTGTGAAAGCTTATGAAAGTGGGTGGCACTCGATGTTCATCCTTTGTACAGCTTCAGCTGAGTTACCTATTAGAGGAAAGGCAACTCCATTTTGGGTATTCTAAGAGTGAGGCTGGGTGTAACATGTCTATCAATGATGCAACAGGTGGAGAAACACTGGGGTGGACGGTGTAGGGACCCACTTTTTAGGTCGAGCCTATGCTGCACGCATGCGCTGTATGCAAGACCTGCTGTAGTCAAAAGGACTTTGCTACCACTTTCCTCCCACCTGCTGCCTTCCCATTGGTTCAGTGCTGCTTTGCTCTTTTTTGCTGCTTTCTGAATGGTTTAAGAAGCGATATTTCACTTACGTTTTCTGTCACAGGAGCACCGGTCAAGTACAATCTTCTCCCACTTTCATTGTTCGTGTTTGCTTGGGCAAACTCTTTTTCTTTCTGTTTGCGACGGGCCAACACTTCGGGTGGAGCCGCTTTGCTTTCTGCCCATCACTGCTTCCCTGCTGCCATTCCCCTTAATAGACTATTTTCACAAATGTGTTATGAGCTGCGACTGCTAATGCATATTTGTTAAAGAATATACAGTTTTGCACTCTTCTTTTATAAAGTCCTATTACAAAAAGAAACAATATGCACTAACAACGCATAATCAGTGGGGTATGTGACCTTTTTTGTTGACAAGTATATTGCAGAAGTGCACGAGAGCATGCGTTCTCTTCCTCCCGCAGACATGTTTTTTCTGTCCCTGCAGCCTGGATAGATACATGTCCAGGTGGTGCGTGGTTGTACCTGAGTACATGTGTGCTGAGATAGCTCTTGCAGGAGCTGCATAAGCTGCAGACTTACTGTCGCACCAATGTCAACAAAGGAACTCTGGGCAAGAAGCAGCACGCGCCCAGCGAGTCGGAGCCTGAGTGCTATGCACAGTACAGCGACCCCCTGGGAGAGCAGTAGCCACAACCGCCTGCCACACCTGCAGTCCCGGCTAAATGCAAGCTCAGTCTTATGTTTAAAACAGAGGAATATGATTCACAAGCTCCATTTATTTATTTTTATACACCTTTCCCTTTTCCAAAGAACTGTTTAGCCATGTAAGGCTTTAATATTGCCAATATGTACTTCATATGCTAATACAGGCAGCTCACACATCCTTTACGTCACACAGCCATCTTTTGCAGCGCGCGCTTCTTCATACATCTCAGGTAAGAACTATGGAGATGTATCTTTTGTAGACAATGTATGCCATTGTTTGTCTGCTGAGAAGCAACTTTATGCAGGGAGATATTCCTGTGGGATGGGGCATTCCATTACATTTTTGTTGCCAGCTCTTTTTGCCTATTATTTCCAATGCAACAGCTCCAATGGGGTTTTTCGGAAATAATACCAAGGTGTTTTCTCCATGACTATGCTGGTTCACTAATAATGATGTCACCTGTCATTTCTGTTGTTTATCGGCTGACCATGCCTAAAAATGAATGTGTCCATCTGCAATTAGTGTTCATGTAAAGCGCTCAGATATCTTCGGTGTGAGTTCGTGCTATTTAAAACTGCACAAAAAAAGCATTGACCAAGGCTTACAAATGAACTATGACGTCATCTCTGCCTCGCCACTCTGGCCATTGTTTTCGTTCGGTGGTTTACATTCCTCGTTTATTCATTTAGCATCAACATAACTCGCTAAGCCCTGTCCCACAAATAAAAGTCATGTATAAAACCAAATGGGAAATGAAGCGGAGTCAGTAATTTAAGAATCGTTCACTGGCATATTACCAACACTTGCCAGCAGATATTTTAGAATAAAATACTGTTTTTATAGGTTTATCGTATTTAAGCAATTATTATGACTAATTTCTCTTGACAGACACTGAAAACAAAAATAAAACACCAGCTAGGTTGCGTATGTTCAAATTCTTGAATAAAAACAGTTCCTTTTTAAATGAATTTCCTTTCACTCTATATTGCTGTCTTCATGTCTCTCCCTCCCTCCCTATATTCCTGTCTCCTTGTGTCTCCCTTCCTTTCTCCCATCTAGTCTTTGTCCCTGGCCCCACATCCCATTTCATTACTTCCATCCCTCCCATTCCGTCTTCTTATTTACCTAGCCCCAGTGGCTCTATTAGCATCTCCCAAACAATGGTCCTAAAATGTATCTCACAGTCGGACAGGGACAATGGAAACCTCTCCACTTGGCCATAAATAGCACACCTCTTAAACAGTGCTGGGGTGGTCCTGTTGTGTACTTGATAACAACCTGCATAGGGGGAGTTTCACTTTCTACATTGGCTTAAAGTAAAATTTGAGAACCACTGTCACATATTTTGATCATTCTCCCTTTCGGACAAGCCGACCCCTGTTTTTTTGTAATCACATGAGCTGCTGCTTCAAGTGATGCAGGAAAGGGTCATTAAGTGACCAAGGACCCTGTTCGAACCCACCAGGGTTGTATGTTGGAACCAGGATGAGTTCACATGCTCCTGAATGAAGTTTGTCGCTTTAGCACTTATAGACAGTGACAGAAGCTGTGAAGAACTTGGTAATTTCGTTCCCAGGGAATACTTACTAATATAACAAAAACTTGGCACAGAAGCTGAAATATGAAAAAGACATCTTTATTAAACACAATTAAGTGAGGCTACGTCACCCAACTGCCTTAGCAATTGAATGAGGCAGTCTGCTGAATGGTCTCAGCACAGACCTTTTATACCATTTATTATGCCCTAGGCACACATTTTCTCTTTGAAGTACATTATTGTTGGTCACTCCCAGGACGTGCACACAAAGCACTGTATGATGACAAACCCACTTTTCAGTTTGTCCAGCCCAAAATTAATCATCAAACAAACCCATAATAAACATTCTTCTTTAGACAAGCTGGACAAGACCCATAATGAAAAGGCCCACAGCCCACATCATAAATAGACCATAAAGAAGGAACAGAAACAGATAGGAGTAAGATAAAGGGGTGTGTGCGTGTACAATAAACATTGCAATGTCCTGCTCTTTGATCTCTATCTGACCAGCTGCCTAACAAGGAACTGGCTCAACGAGGTCAGCCTCGGGCAAGTGAGTCAGCTGTCGCCAGGTCATTCAGGAGTCAGCACAAACCCATGCTAAGGTTATGTCCTTAAATACTTGTTCTGCCACAGTGAGGGCCTACTGTAAGGGCAATCCACAAAATGGCTGCCGTTCACAAAATTGAACCTGAGGGTTCAGGACGAAAACTCTGATTTCAGGGTGATTCTGTCATTTGAATATGACGAAAATGCTTGTGCATAGTGTACTAGCCATTCTCGGTCTGCTGATATCAAAATCGTCATGATACGACGATGTTTATGACACAGGTCCAAGATTTTCAGTACCACAGACGCTCCTTTTGCCCTTACATAGGCAATAACCTATACTCACGCTAGTCTGAGTCCAGGTCTATATTTATCAAATCATCAAGAGGTTGCTGAAGCATAATCCTATTACTTAGCGACTCTCTCGGGACAGGTCTCCTTACACACGCAGTAGCACAAAGGCCATATATGGCAAGACCAAATAGGGACTGCCTCTATCTGTAGTATGTAGTATAAGACCACACACCCAACAATTAGTGATGTTCACTACTAACTGGTGTTGATGCAGAAACTATACAAAAGGAATTATCAGTAAACTCTGACCTTCTAACTAGTCCATGTTCAGGTAAAATCTGGAAAGAATGCAAAGAAGTAGAAGTAGGAAGAGACATAGGTTGGGAGGTGGGTACAGATGTGAATTGGGCAGCAAAAAACAATCCCACCCAAAAGACAATGCCATGTTTAAAAAAACACTAGAAAACACGTCATTAAGAACATATAGACAAAGTAGTGACCGCTATTACAAATGAATCATAATTTTCCACAACCCTAAGCAAAAAGTAAATCCTAAAATTATCTAGTACATTTTAGGTCTTCCTATGCATTTCTGTAATTCATTATATGTTCAAGTGAAACAGTGGTGACCCTCATTAATGCTCTGAGGTGAAAAGGGGATACTCTTTCACAGAAAATGGACTTTATTCTGCTTTTACTAAATAGAATACTACTTTAAACTAATGCCAGCAGAACAATAAAATCATTCTCCTAACACGTAGTCTATACAATCACACGAAAACCTCTTGTGCAACCAACTATGCCCAGAGTCTGTTCAAAAAGCCTCTCTGGCAGACTTTTATTGTCCAATCAAGTCTGCTCCCGTTGTTGCATGGGCCTTTGGATTCAGGCCTCCCATGCTCTTGATGTTCAGTATCTGTTGGAGTGCCGTCCTGGCAAACACTCATAGCTCATTCACAAAGTCTCA
Organism: Lissotriton helveticus; assembly: GCF_964261635.1. NCBI lineage: Eukaryota > Metazoa > Chordata > Amphibia > Caudata > Salamandridae > Lissotriton > Lissotriton helveticus. The sequence goes on from NC_136069.1 coordinate 380,380,819, forward strand.
ATGTCTCAAGGCAGTGTACCGTATCTCTCCTCTGCGGCAGACACTACAGATATTGTGCGCTTCATTGGTCAATGGGCACAGATCAACTCGTGCAGACCCAGGACCATTCTCAGACTCCAACACTCATCATTCAGTGTCAGAGGACGGTCAGGCCGCTCTTTCATGGGCACCAGAATGGGGTGCCTTTTGCCACTCTTGGATCCTCCGGTGCACTGCACTTCCGTTGAAGTAAAGGAAAAAGGGGTGCGTGTGTGGCCAAAACTCAGGCCAAGGGGCTCAAGGGACTGCACACTGTCAGAGGTTAACCAGCACATAACAGGCGCTCTTTTGCACTGCACACTGTCAGAGGTTAACCAGCTCATAACAGGCGCTCTTTTGCACTGAAATCTCAAGGGACTGTGGCAAAACCAGCTGCTTCTTCTTTTCTGATGTTGAACGCCTTCTGATGAAGCAAGTGCATTGCTTTAAACAGTTCATTGTACAACAAGGGGACTGCAAACAGGTGGCCTACGATCTTCAAAGGAGTGGCCACACGCCATGGAACAATTCTGCGTTGAAATACACTGTCATTCTCAAAGGCAATACAAAAACAATGGCAATAGGCAAAACAGTGCCTCTAGGCTCTTCAATTGGGTTTCCGTGTGAGAGCATATCTTTCATCATCATAGCGACATGGGAATTTTATCTGAATGGATGTCCTCACACATAGTGGCATCGTCTAATTGGGTAAACACATTTTATCTCAATTATTACATATAAGTGTTCCTAAAATCCTCATCTAGAACATCTCAAAAGCGGGATCACACACATATTATCATAATATTTGTGCATTAGGTGGGACTATGCAATACAAAAGCTAATTATCAAGATGTGGAAACAAAAGACAAGAACTAGAGAGTCCTGGTATTTCTGACGAAGCGGACATTTCCATGATACCAAATATATATGATTTCAGGCCGATAGTCTTCTTTGAACTACTAATGAAAGACACAAGCTGAAATCCACAAAATGGTCGCACGCTCCATTCTGTATATCAGTCAGTCAGCTGCAACGTGCAAGCAACGCAAGGCTTCCGAAAACAAACTTGCCAGCTTCCAGCTCGCTATTGCAACACGCCACATTTTCAGTAAATCATGTCGACATGACCTGCAGGCCTACGTGCCAAGTCCACGTACACCAGAGACACAGATTTCACCTTTAGGGAAAAACCCAAATCTGCTCTTGTAGATGTCACGTGGGCAGTAACATTAGGGTATAGGCACCCTTCGAGCCTTAAAAGGGTATCACACCACATGTGCATTTCACTGATTGGTCCAGCAGGTCATAGCCTGATCCAGATTACGTATGCTATGATGCCCATCCTGTGGGGGCTTATACCTATAAAATGTCTCTGCACTGTCATACCAATTGGGCACTCAGTGAGCTTTGCTGAGGTCTCCGTGTGCACGTATATTGCATTGTGATTATTTCTAATTGGGTTCCCAATAAATCTTGCCAACCTAAACATGCTGAGAGCGAATTGTTTATTTTACTGTTGTCATTGATCTTTTTACTTTTGCAGTTAATTACTGAGCTTCAACATTTGGTGGAGAATGCTGCGGGCCCATTACAACTGACTGGCTACACCGACGGAGCGGACACTGGTGATCGGACCCTTTTGGCACCCTTCTAGGGGAGGGGTTTTGAGGTGATAACGTTCTGTTTGTTTATCTCTCCCCGACCTGGTTGGTAGCTGGAGGGGGCCGGATCCGGTGGATGACCTGTTTGTGGCCTCTCCGTTGTCTTTGGTAGTGTCCTGCCCTGTTCGCTCTCGGCACGCTTGTGTTGGGTACTTACCTCTCCTGACATTTTTTTCTTCTTGACTCTATATGTCTGACGAGGTGTGCCTGTGTCCTGGGGATATTTACAAGGCTTGTTCAGACTCCATGTCTTTCGTGGTCCCTTTTCTGATAACTTTCTTCGTTCTGCTGGTCCTGGCTCTGATGGTTTACGTTTGTTTTTGCCACCACACGACCCAGGAGGTAGCTCCCGTCTAGCTTTTTCTCTCTCTACTTTTCTCCGGCTCTCGGTGCTGTTGATCTTTCTGGGTTTTTGTGTAACGGGCGTGTGTTTGCCTCTGTCATTGCTACCTGAAGTCCGCTGCCTTTTCTCACATACATTCTTTTTTCTCTCCTATAGGGTCTGGCCTTGGTCCCCTGCGTTCCCTAGCTGGCTGGTGACGGCAAGCTTCTGCAGGATTCCTGGCCGGCAGTAACTCTTTGGTGATTTCACGTCAGTGGGCCCTGGGCCAGCCATTGAGGGCGAAGGTCTGCAAACCCCCCCCCACCCCCCGCCGCAGAGAGTCACCGGCCGCTGGGTTGCGGGATACCCTCGCCAGACCATTCCCAGTGGGTGCAGCGGACGTCGGTATGCTCTAACAGACTGGACGAAGCCTGGTGAGTACACTTGGGAGGGGACTTTAACCCTCCGGTATTGGGTTGTAGCAGTTGGCCCCTCATTGTGAGCTGTGGCAGTTTTTGCTCCCCTGTGGGTGGTAGCAGGTAGCTCGCCGTTTTAGGGCGTGGCAGTTTTGCTCCCCAGTTTGGCACATAGTGTTTGTGCCTGTTAGGTATCGCGATACGGGTGGCCAGGTTGGCTGCTGGATTTTGTTTCTACTGTGCATTTGTTGATTGTGATTTTATTTTATTTGTTCTGATGAGCTCTGACTTTGGTCCTGCACCATCGACCGCGCGCCGCTGGCCTAATATTTGGGCATTTATGAGGAACGCTCCAGGCGCTCCTGGTTCTTGGCTAAGGCCCGTCGCCCTGCCTGGATTCAGCCTCCACCCTCCCCCTGGAGACGTCCTGCTAGGCACCAGAGTGGTTCTAGGTTCGTGCCTCGGGATATTTCTCGGCACGAAGAGGGGGGTGTGACGCTTGGTACACCAGTATTTCTGTTTTCAATAATTTTAGGGTTCATTGCATTCTTTTATTGTGTCCTTGTGATGTGTTTGGCTTATTTAGTGGCCAAATACTGTTAGGTACGTGGGGTGTTTTTCACTTTGTACCAGGTTCTAGACTTCCTCGGCCAGCTTAGTCGTCTATTCTGGGTATTACAACGCTACCTGACAGAGATCTGATAAAAGACCTTTACATCACACACCCATTAACCAGCTTCGCCAAATAGGCACCCCGTCCATAATACTCTCTGGCCTCTAATAGGGGACTGGCTGTAAAGACCGATTGAAGGGTACCTCTCTAGAATTCCAAAACTAAAAAGGGTTTCTAGTATCCCCCTTACTCCTTTTGGGACTAAGTACAGCAAACTCACACACATTCTCTGCACAGAAGGTTTTTTCTACAGCGCTGCCGCGTAGGATCCCCAGAATTTGTCTTAGATGTTTATGTGATTGTCTGAACTGCACGAAGCAATTCACCACTATCGCTCTATTGTTGAATGTCAGCACCCTGTGGCATAGACAGGGTCTGTTTTCCTATCTTACTTATTTCAGAGGCCATCAAGGCCCAATATACAACCAGGATCTGGCTTCTTTCTTCCTTGTGAAATAGCTTTGGTGAATTGGCACTACATGAACTGTTGGGGCGATTGATGTATGGCTTTCTTGTTGCAATCTTGCAAATACTGTGTGGCTGAAATATATATGAAGCATTTCTGTCAACCTATTGTATCACATGTTACTGTGCTAAAGTCCACCCTGCAACCCACCTGTCTGGTATACGTGAACAGTTATTTGTACAGCGTTTAGGACTAGCTGCTACACAGAACACACTCAATCCTGTCTATAAAACAACACAACAATGGGTAACAGAAACAGTAAAAAGAATTTAGATACGGCTCAGCCAGCCCCACCCAAGAACTCACCTGCATATAATGTGGCCATAAAAAGAGGCTTAAGCTCAATTACGTACACACACAAGTGGCACGATCTCACATCTAAAAACCCGGATCTCCAATTCCCATGTAATGGCACATATGACATGGCAAAATTGTCATACTTGCGCCAGATGCTAAATATGAAAGGAAAGAAGATTAGAAGTTTAGAATGGGAGGCGTACCATAATTCGGACTCTGTGTTAAGCGATATGCGGTCAACAAGCGCAGTCAAATCTAAGGTCCACAGCGAACTTATGGAAATTAAAAAACAAATATTACAGGCAAAATTGGAGGGCAGATGGAGAAAAGAGCAATTAGATACAATAGGCGCATTCCCATGTGTACAAATTAAAAAAGAAGAGAAAGTGGAAGGTGGGGCAGGAGAAGATGACCAAGTATTAGAAGATATTCTCTTGGGATGCATGGGTGGTGATTCACCGCTGCATGTACCTGAGCCAGAACACACTGAGCTAACTCCCGGGGAACGAGACGCAGCAATAACCTTTGTACACAGAGCGCTGAAAGATAAGGTTGCAAAACTAGAATTGGAGTCTATCCAAGACCTGGCTACGCTGAAATTGATGAGAGAAATAGCGGTTAGAGCCGCTTCAGATTGCAACGAGAAGAAACACAGGGTTCTAAATAAATGCATTAAAAAAGCGGTTAAAATACCTAAACTAATAGACAGACCATGGCAGCAATTATTTGAGGATGAATCACTGGATGACTCATTCAGCAAACAACAGTGGCACTCGCTAATATGGGATGCATTTACATATGTCCATCACACAGAATATGATATTTCCACACTAGAGCAGTGTTTGACAGAAGCAGAGCCAGCTCCAGAGAACAAAAGAAGAGGCAGTGTGGGAGGAACGGTTGGAGGAGCTTCAGCATCAAACCCAAATTCACCAAAATTGATGCTAAAAAGCGATTCTTTAAATTGTCAAGCACTACTACAGCGGCTTGTGGACGGCTCACTAACTGTGGACTCCTTTATACAAACACAGCATAGGAGGTACTTAGAGAAAACGCTGTCCTTAGCACGAGCAGAGTTAATGAACAAAGCACCCCAGGCCCACTTAGTATATGCTAAGCAAGCCGACACCCAGACAGCTGCAGGTAGTCGTGCCCAACTACCAGAAAAATATGACTGGGAAGTTGGGAAGTTCGGATTCACAGACTCAGACTTAATAACATGGGAGGAGTCCAAGCTGCAGGAAACGCTTAAATATGCCATAGACAAATTACAACAGTGGAAACAGCTAATACACACATGTGCAGTACTTGACGTGGCCCACTCTCTTGCCCACTCCATCGCCACAGCCACAGCCAACACAACAGAAGTCCCACCACTTATCATGCCCCTACGAGAGATACCGCCACCACCTGGCAGCGCGCCAGAGGATTTAGCATATGTTTACGTCCCATGGTCAAGACAAGACATTAGCGCATTTAGCAGAGATTTTCCCCGTTTAAGAGAGGAACCAAGGAGGTGGTATGAAGAACTTAGCAGAATGACAGCATTAGGAGGGTTACTGTGGAGCGATCTCAACACGCTATTTAACATAATAATCCCAAAAGATCTTTGGGAAGATTGTAAAAGAAAGATTGAGTGGCCAGATGCTGAACCAAAGCGGGGGAAAGGAGGGAAGCCAGGCCAAGAAGTAGAGGAGTTATATAAAAAAGTAGTGGAACACTTGAAGGAAAAGGTACCTGAAGATAGGGTTGATTGGAGAAAAATTACAAGTACCAAACAGGAGAAAGATGAAAGCGTGAATGCATACTTTGACCGCCTCCTGCAAGTATATAGGCAGAACAGTGGATTGAAAGATCCTATGGGAGATGCAATGCCAGCCCTGGTAACTACATTCGTACAAGGCCTTGCACCACCCATCAGGACACACCTGCAAACCTCTTTTGTCTGCTGGCAGGAGGAGAAAATTGAAAAAGTGCTATCGGCGGCTAAATACTGCGCAGATTTTCAGGCTAGCGCGCAGGCAATGGAGACAGAAAAGTTAAAGAAAGACAAAGTGAGGTTAATGGTAGCACAAGAACGGTTTTATAGCAACAACCGAGGTAGAGAAAAGAGCAGAGGAGGGGGGCGAGGCGTAGGAAGACAGCAGACCGGTAGGACACCTTCCTTACCCCGCAGATCAACCTCCCTGCCACCCCAAGGAACAGCATGTTTCTATTGCAAGGACCCTAACCATTGGAAAGCGGATTGTCCAATATTAAAGAAAAGAAATGAGGACAGTAGGTACAAACAGAACACCGGGCAAGAGGGCAGACACCAGCACGCCAACTACACTCGGCACACAGAGTACCGAGACAACACACCACATGAAAATGAGACTCAGCAGCAATGGGCAGGGGGGGAGGGATGGACTCCAGTAATGAATGACTGGCCCCCACCCCCACCCCAAGCATCATTCTAGGGATGCCTGAAAGTGGGAAACTGCGTGATAATAGCACCAGCAATAGCAGTAGATCAATCCGGACCATATGTAGAGGGAGAGGTATTGGGCAGGGTTGTTCCATTTCTAATTGACACAGGGGCTCAAAGATCAATGCTGAAGGCACTAACAACGCCCGAGGCTCCACTTTCTAGGACTACGATAACCGCAGTAGGCATGACTGGCCAACCGATTACAGAATACCTTACGGAGCCACTACAGTTTGTAGTAGGCACGATAACAGTGCACCACCAATTTATTCTTAGCAGGTTTTGCCCCGTGAATTTGCTGGGGAGAGATCTGTTATGCAAATTACAATGCACCATACACTGCTCACCAACAGGGGTCTTTTTAGAGAGCAAGGCAAACGGTTTAATGATACAAGCCTTTATGAAATGCACTCCTGCCAGCACTGACCTCCAAATACCACTAGAACTACGCAATTGTGTGCCGCCGGAGGTCTGGGCAACAAGCGCCAATGACGTAGGGCGGGTATTGAACTACCCACCGGTGCAAATAAAATTGAAGCCAGGGGCAGTTCTCCCAAGAGTGCCACAATACAAGATCTCAAAGGAAGGGGAGGAGGGCATCGCACCAGTAATAAAAGACCTACTGAAGCAAGGAATCCTAAGGGAGATTCAATACAGCCAATGTAATTCACCAATCCTTCCGATAAAAAAAAGTAATAAGGCCCCCAAGGGCCCGAACGGGGCCCCTGGGGCCCCTGTCTATCGATTCACTCAGGACCTGAGAGAATTGAACAAAATAGTGTTGCCATCTTTCCCAGTGGTCCCAAACCCAGCAACAATATTATCTAATGTACCAGTGACCGCAAACACCTTCACCCTCATGGACCTTAGCTCCGCCTTCTTTACCATTCCCTTGCACCCTGACAGCCAACACCTCTTCTCCTTTACTTTCAGACAAAAGAGGTATTGTTGGACAAGGCTGGTGCAGGGCTACACAGAGTCACCATCCATCTTCACACATGCCTTAAAAACAGATTTAGACTCCCTGGTACTGAAGGAGGGGTCCACACTTATCCAGTATATTGACGATTTGCTATTGGCCTCGCCTTCAAAGGAGGCTTGTGTGAAGGACACCATCGCTGTCCTATGCCACTTAGCACTAAAGGGATACAAAGTATCCCCAAAGAAGTTACAGTTTTGCCTCACCTCTGTGAAGTACTTAGGCCATGAGTTAACAGAAGGAACGAGAAAACTTTTGCCAGACAGAATATCGACAATAACACATTTTCCCAGACCCCGCACTCAGAAGGAGGTCAGGGCGTTCCTGGGGGTTGCAGGATACTGTCGTCACTGGATACCAAACTTCTCTCTCATTGCAAAACCACTGCAGGCCCTAACACACAAAGACATACCTAATATTGTACCATGGTCACAAGAATGTGAGACAGCCTTCAATGAGCTAAAAAGAGGATTAAAGGACGCACCAGCATTAGGAATACCAGATTATAGCAAAGAATTTCACATGTTCTGTCACGAAAAGAATTCGTGTTCTCTGGGGGTCTTGGCCCAGAAACACGGAGCCTTCTACCGCCCCGTGGCATATTACTCTGCCACGCTAGACCCAGTGGCTTCAGGGCTCCCACCGTGTCTTAAAGCAGTGGCAGCTGCGGCCCTTGCTGTGGAACAATCAGACAACTTAGTATTAGGACACACATTAGTACTACACGTTCCACATGCCGTGGATACCCTTCTGACATCTACCAAGACACAACACCTAACAAATGCACGCCTCACCAGGTATGAGTTAGTACTCTTGACACCACACATTATTATCAAGAGATGTACCACTTTGAACCCCGCATGCTTGCTCCCTACAGAGCATGAGCTGGAGGATTTTGATTCAGATGATTCCTTTCATGATTGTGCTCTGGCAATAGATAGGCATACTAAAATACGCCCAGACCTGAAAGATACACCGCTCCCAGATGCACAGGGAGATTTGTTTGTAGATGGATCATGCTTAAGAGATGACACAGGAACACTACAAGCATCCTATGCGGTGGGCACAGCCACTAGATTATTGGAAGGGGGAAGACTGACAGCAGCAAAAAGTGCGCAGGCCGCTGAACTCGTGGCACTTACCAGAGCATGTGCATGGGCTGAAGGAAAGAAAGTAAATATATACACCGACAGCCAATACGCCTTTGGGGTGGTCCACGACTTCGGCCAGTTATGGGCAATGAGGGGGTTCCTTACATCAGCAGGTCAGCAGATACAGCATGCACAATTGATTTGTGACCTCCTCAAAGCGCTGCTATTACCTTTCAAAGTAGCTATAATAAAATGTGCTGCCCACACTTCATCAAAAGACCCCATCTCCAGAGGCAATGCTTTCATTGACCAAGAAGCGAAGAGAATAGCGCTTACAGGCTGCGAGCAAGCTATGGTACAACTAGTAGACCACAGGACAGACACACAAGAGGATAAGGGTTCTCTGCATTTTGATCCAATACGTATTCAGAAGGATGCAGCTGACAATGAGAAAGAGGAGTGGAGGCAACAGGGATGCACAAAAACAAAAGAGGGGCTATGGGTAGGACCCAATGGCAGGATGTGCCTGCCTTCCATCATGCTCCCTTCAATGAGTAGATTGTTCCATGGACCGTCACACGTGGGGCGTGATGGTATGGTCAGGTTATTCTCCCAGTGTTGGTACAACACAAAATTCCGCCAGACAGCAGAGAGGCTGTGCAAGCAGTGTTCTGTCTGTGCGCAGTACAACACTGGAAAGGGTACCCCAACTGCGCCTGGCCACTTCCCACCCCCCCATGGACCATTTGAAAGCCTCCAGCTAGATTTTATAGACATGCCCCCCACCCAGTCATATAGATTCGTCTTGGTCATCGTTTGTATGTTTAGCAAGTGGACAGAGGCCTACCCCACCAAGCACTGTGATGCACAGAGTGTGGCCAAGTGTCTACTTAAGGAGCTATTGCCTAGATTTGGGGTACCTTCCCTTCTCGCCTCCGATAACGGACCTGCGTTCATTTCCAACGTTATCAAGGGGCTGTGCAAAGGATTGGCGATAAAACAAAGGCTCCATTGTGCCTATCACCCGCCGGCGGCAGGGGCTGTCGAACGGAAGAATGGAGTTCTGAAAAATAAGATTGCCAAGATCTGTGCGTCAACTGACCTCTCATGGGTAGATGCGCTGCCTCTAGCGCTTCTAGCAATGAGATGTACACCTGACAGAGTGACAAAGTTAAGTCCCCACGAAATAGTGTTTGGCCGACCCATGCAAATACCAGGCCACATGTCAACAGCCCCCCTGTCAGTAATGGACGACTTATTGTTGTGTTAATGTAAAGAGCTAACCCATGTCTTACGTTACCTTCACTGCCAGGTGCTGACGTCACTCCCAGCTGCCACGACGCCACCAGCCCATGATCTAAAAGCTGGTGACTGGATCTGGGTGAAGGCCCACACACGAAGAAATTGCTTGCAGCCGAGATGGAAGGGGCCAAGGCAGGTCATCCTCACGACGGCCACAGCTGTGAAGTGTGACGGCTTAGCTTCGTGGACCCACGCGTCACACACAAAGAAAGTAACGGACGGAGAACGGATCACACCGACTCAGGCAGCAGGGCCTCGCAGAGAATATGACCTTCGCTCCCGCAGACAGCAAGCTGAAGAAGTGGATTAATAATTAAAGAACGGCTGCCTGAATGCAGGGGCTCAGAACAAACAGGCTTCGATCTGTGTCAATACAAGCCTGCGGACAAAGGTCCAGGATAGAATTAACTATTTTGTGTCCAGGAAGAGACATACCTGCAACGCTAACACTATTTGTCCCACAACCCATATTTTTCAGTGAACTGATAAAATTAGTTTTTTATGAGATTGCCTTTCCCACGGGCCCAGAGGAGGTCCCTGGACAAGAATTAACAGATTTACGTTTTGACATTCTGAATGGTGCCATTTGTGCAATAGAAAGTACGGGTTCCAGCATTTTCCAAACTTTTGAACATTCTCCATTGTGCCGTTTTTGCAACAGAGGTCATTGGTCCTAGGCTCATTCGTGACATTAAATACAAGAGAAAAACAGTGGTTAACTGCTTAACTCTAAGGGCCAGCTAGCATAGCGCCAAGAGAAAGGAGAATACATTTAGGGCCTATTCACAAGAACACTGTATAGTACAGGAAAGGGAAAGTTTTGTACAGAATCATGCAGTCCACTGACAGACCCACATGTACCTGGAGAGCAGTAATTCTTGCAATATTAGTACCAACGCCTGCAATTATAGTTACAGCCATTATAATAACGTATTCTGCTGAGCTTGAAATACCACATCTTAATGGAAGAGTGGGGGATGGTAGCGATGGACCAGAGCCAACAAAATCCCCTAAAGACTATGAACAGAATATAACAATGAACAATACTGATATGGGGGTGGATGCGAATAAAGGGGATCAAGAAAGATTGTGGGATACATATGAAGGAAACCAGTACATTGAAATGCTGAAACTGTATGTGACAATTTTAAATATATCAGATTGCTATGTCTGCACCCACCTACCCACAGATGCCACACATAGTTTAAAATACCATGTGCTGCCGGTATCCAAATATGTAGGCTGTGTCCTATTGCGTGGCATGTTACAAAGTCAACACAACATGTCTGCGTCGGTATCGATTGGAATGACCCCATCTGAAGTGTCTGCTTCATCTGAAACAGTGACTACTGATCCCAGCGGTAGGAATGGCTATAGCTATAGCAGAAGAACAACAGCCCCCCCTGTAAGACCTAAGAGGATCCCTTGTATGAATATGCGGCCAAATAAGGGAGACTTAGAGATGCTAAAAGAATTTGACAAGACTTCTCGAAATAAGGAATGGAGGGGCAGAACGGGCTGGGATGACATTGAGGCAGGCAACCTGAGAATACCAAGGTTCAGGGTAGGGGAAGTGTCAGCCCCATCATGCATCCTCAAGGATGAAATGGTAACACCAGAAAGGATACCAGCTTTGCCAAAGGGAGCAACAAGAACATGCACTATTTCAGAACTGCTGTCCAAAGAAAACTGGAAGGAGTGTGTTTCATTTGAGTGCACCTTTGATGAACTCACAAAAGGAAAGCAGGGATTATTTGATTGTGAGGACAGGATAAACAGGATAAAAGGCATACTACCCACCAAGGCAGTTCCCCAGATTTACATGGGAACGAGCAACTGTAACCACACAACCAGACTAACTCGAGTTAGGAGTCGTGATGAGCCATCACCAGGTCTGGTAGGTTACAGGGGCCTTTTCTTTGTCTGTGGTCCATGGGCATACTTCTACCTACCTCCAGGATGGTATGGTAGTTGTTACCTTGCATCCATTATCCCTCAAATGACCCACTTCACAAAACTAGTGCCAGCGGAAAAGGAACAGTTGACCCTAGTTAGGGCCAAGAGAACAGCAGCATGGGTAGACCACATGTTAACAGGTATTGGGTCAATGATCCCGGTGGTAGGAAACATCTATACCTCAGAAAGGATACATCAGTTATCCAAGATGATTGAGGATCTAGCGGACTCTACCACTGATGCCTTGGGAAATATAACAGAAGAAATTACCTCTATGAGGGCTGTCGTAATTCAGAACAGAATTGCGCTCGATATCATTCTAGCCAAGGAAGGAGGAGTCTGTTCCCTCCTTCATGAGGCATCTTCCCCAGCATCACCCCTTGCCCAGAGCCAATGCTGTGTATTCATCCCTGACAACAGTGGGAATATAAATAAAGCAATAAAAAAGATAAAAGATATCAAGGATGAGGCCCATGGAGTACACACAGGAGAATTATGGGAAAATATTATGAATTGGTTCACCAGCTGGGGCTCTTGGATACTTGAGGCAGTCATAATAGTGGTAGCAGCCCTTTTGACACTGTGCATCCTGATAAAAATATGCCCATCTTGTTGTGCAGCAATTTCCAGCTCCTGCGCTAACTGCATATTCAGGAAAGGTGGTCCACCACACCACACCCATAAGAATGAGGATGAGGATGAGGGAAAGGAGATGATGATGATGAGGATGGATGACTTCTAATTAAACATATGATTTGGTATCAGATTTGGGGATGACGAAGCGGACATTTCCATGATACCAAATATATATGATTTCAGGCCGATAGTCTTCTTTGAACTACTAATGAAAGACACAAGCTGAAATCCACAAAATGGTCGCACGCTCCATTCTGTATATCAGTCAGTCAGCTGCAACGTGCAAGCAACGCAAGGCTTCCGAAAACAAACTTGCCAGCTTCCAGCTCGCTATTGCAACACGCCACATTTTCAGTAAATCATGTCGACATGACCTGCAGGCCTACGTGCCAAGTCCACGTACACCAGAGACACAGATTTCACCTTTAGGGAAAAACCCAAATCTGCTCTTGTAGATGTCACGTGGGCAGTAACATTAGGGTATAGGCACCCTTCGAGCCTTAAAAGGGTATCACACCACATGTGCATTTCACTGATTGGTCCAGCAGGTCATAGCCTGATCCAGATTACGTATGCTATGATGCCCATCCTGTGGGGGCTTATACCTATAAAATGTCTCTGCACTGTCATACCAATTGGGCACTCAGTGAGCTTTGCTGAGGTCTCCGTGTGCACGTATATTGCATTGTGATTATTTCTAATTGGGTTCCCAATAAATCTTGCCAACCTAAACATGCTGAGAGCGAATTGTTTATTTTACTGTTGTCATTTATCTTTTTACTCATTATTTATAATACATCTGGTCCATCAAAAATTAAAGCAGTAAAAAGGAACTAAAAACCAATTTTAGAATAGGCATTGAATTTGTCATATTAAAAAAAGGTAATGTGTCTCCTATTGAGGTGGAAAGTTTATCTTACTATAGTATTGAGTCAGTTAATCAGTCCTAACAGTCCTAACAGTCAGACTGGAAAAACATCAGAATAGGCCTAACGAAAATTCTTAGACATCAGTCTAGTTATGCAACAAGGGAATTATACATAAAATGGGGTCCGTGGTACATTACTGCAATCTGAAAGTGCGAACCTGAACAATACACTAATAATAATAAAAGCTGACTGGTGAAAGGAATACGGAAAAGAGAATAGGACACAGCTAAAATCCCCAAAACTAGGCCTGATGTGCTTGGGTGATAGTCAGGCATGTGACACAATACCAAGAGTATGGGTGATACAAAAAAAAAAGAAATCACAATAGTTTACAATTTTAACTCTACCGCTGGCCCTCTGCACCAGATACCGTAATCTCAGCTAATGTTCCAGTTCCTTCTTCAGGAAAAAATGAAACCTGGTTTCTTTTACGGTCCAGAGCCATAGGAAGGCCACTTAGGAAGCAGAATAAAACTGACTATTGTGATATAGAAATTAGGTCACCATGTACAAGAGTCACAAATCTATAATTTATCCTTACGTCCAATCAGGATATATAATTTTAGGGCTGCCTGTTCCTTACAGGAAAGGGCAGTATCGTGACTACAAATGATACATTTTGCTGTTTATTTTTCTTCAATACTTATAGCCAAATTTTGACATACACTGGTGAAGTGTTGTCTGTCTGGTTCACAATATGTAAAAAAATCATATCTGTGAATTTTAGTATCAGCGAAAATTTTACCCAACTGTTGACAGCGACACGTATCGTCATACATGTCCCCTCACAGCGACACGGGTGAATTTGTAATAATTTCTTAAGCAGCAACATACAACATAAAACATGCAAAAACGCACAAAACGGACGTCAAGCCATCAGATATACTCGCTGTAAAACGATAGCATACATAAGTGAGCGGTGACACATAAAACCGTGTAAGGATACCCTCCTTTTTGACAGTAGATCCCCAATAGTGGGTATCTGCTGTCAAATACAACTTTCGGACACACAGAACCAGCAAGAACAATTCATGATAGATCAAAATACACAAACATGAAAAACGCATGGACATTTCTTTTCAAAGGAGTTGCGCAAAAAAAAAAAAAAACATCTAATTTCAACCAACCAAACTCACGTGTCTTGTTAGGCTTAAAAGCCCCCAGAGCAATCCATGAATTATCTGTGAGCAGAAGCGGAAAGGAAAAAAAATACACAGCACACAAAAGAGAGACATTTGTGACACCAATTGTAACTTTTAAGCAGAAGACAAAACATGATACACATTAAAAAAAACTCAAAAATAAATTTCCATTACTTAACTGTTACCATCTTGTCAGTCACCTTGCAACATGAAGCCTTTTTAACTTTTCCACCCAGAGACCTGTTTAGCAAGGTTATTCTGTATTTCACAGAGGCAAGGCTTGAATGTAAAAGGTCACAATGTCAACATGACAAAGACAGAAGGCCTACTACATTTACTGTGAAGGATTTACACATAGCGGTTTTTAGAACAAATGCTTGCTACCACCCTATACAATGGTACTCATTTTAGCCACCTAACATTGATGAAAATTAAATGGGCTCCGCTAAAGTTAGAACCTTCAACCCTGATATTAAACACAAACCTCTGCACCGGGCACATTGGCTCACTTGAGCTATGAAAAACAACCTCAATAACAACCCGCAAGTTTGTATTATGCACAAATGTATGCATTTACTGAAGCCAGAGACACTTTCAAGCTATGGTAAATGACAAGAATCTGTGTTAAAAACTCATTTAACTCAATTTCGACTTTTATCTTTGGGGCACTTAAAAATAAATATCCTATAATTGTTTTACATATTAATCATCCTCAGGATGTTCTTTACACATACAGATATTAGACATTAGTCATATCTCATGTAAATCCTTGGAAAATGAGTTTTTTTTACGCCTGCGCCAAGTGAAAACCAACATGCAAATTACCTAATTACACCGTAACACATAACTTAAATCAAATTTTAATACTAGGAGGTCATAGTATCAGTATTAAGCTTTATGAATATCAAAAAACGAATTTTAAAAAACACTTATTTTTTTCTCAAATAATTTTTCCATAATTAATACATTTTCGTTCAATGAAACCTATTATCTGTTTTTATGATAACTCCACATATAAAGGTAAGCTGCATCCCTTGCCTATCATTTTTAGATGCATTCATTTATGCGCCTACTCACAAAGATCCTAACTTAAAACATGACATTTTTCACGCCATTTTTAAAGGACAATCAGTATTTAGCGACAGAACCAAAAAATATACTTCAAAAATGCTTTCAGAGAGGAAAACCGCATTTGGAATGTCTTCCAGTGATACAAAGTGATGAACCTTAATTTTGTAACCCTCTAAAACACTATTCTGAAATGAAAAAGGCCAACTGTGATTAACTAATGACTAAGTCCTGGGCTAAATAAACATTCCAATGCTATTTATGGCCTTCGAAAAACAACATCTGCTGCCTTAAGGCAGGAAAGGCTGAAACGTGAAAGAGTGCTGAAACCTGAGCACGCTTTCAGTTTTACTGAAAACAGACATTTCAAGTTTTTAAAAATGCGCGTGCAAAAAGACGCATTTAAATCTAGCAAGAATTTTTTTTACTTTAGCTGAGGTGTTTGCCTTTTACATATACTATAATGCATGTAAGTAAAAACGCTACAAATTCGTTTTGCTACAAAACACACAATTATTTTTGAGGCCCTTCATATTCCTAGTGAATGTGAATTTTAACTTATCTTTTTTAAGCATTTAACAGTTTGCACATATGCGTTTTTGCTTAGTCTGTAAATTAAATAGCAACATATAGCGATTTTAGCATGTGACATAGTAAATTGCTGGAGTGTCATTTAATTTCTACTTAATATTAATTAATCTGACTTTTTACTTAACAGACTGAACACATCAAGAAACCCACAAACACATATTGAGCTCATTGCAGACATAAAGAGAAAGGATTCAAACAGGACACACAATACAGTGCTGTAGCTATTGTTTTCATAAATTGCCATCGCAATTCACATACTGAAGTTACAACAATGAGAAAACCACATAGACATTGAAACACACATTGAAACCACAAATCGACACCCAGGACGAAAATAAAGCCATTTGTAAATACTAGCTAAGTCATATTTACAAGAAACACGTCTCAATAGGGTTCCAAAAGACTACAAAAAACACAGCCCAACAGACTGCTGTATGTGCACGAAGCAACAATACACTTAATTCACTAACTTTGGCTGGCAGAACACCAAAATCGTTCTGCATATCTCCACTTATAAAATTGCGCTGAACAAAGGATCCTTGTTTTGTATTATGTCATATTTTAATTCCCCTGGGATACAAAATCACCAAGGAAGAAATATGTGTTTTAAATCTAAACCTATTTAGATATCCCCTTTAGGGGAAGCCGGCTAATCCAAACGTATACAAAGTTGGCCAACACAAATCTCCAAATTCGCTAAGATCAGGCATCTTATAGCTCACTAATCTAGCTTCAAACTTCAAGGGGCTATCTCTATCGATACACTCGTAAATATACAAGACCCTCGGTTTTTGAACATTGCAATATTCAAATAAAACTAAGGACCAAACTAACTAAGAACCAATCAAAATCAAAGAACAAAGGACTGGGAGCGACCCACTTATACTTAACTCTTACTTTTACTAATCAAAAATGTTATGCAGATTCTAACTGTCAAGTTCTACATGACCTAACGGTCTTTTCAAGAATACTCACGCCAAAAAGGTTATCAGTCAGGAGTAACATCATGTGGAGGATCAAAAATCAGGAAGATCAGAAATATACTGGGCCGCAGAATCAAAGAATCTCCAGAATCCCCGTGCACAGAGTACCTTCTTAGTAGAATCTTTCTCTGTCCTCCTCAGTTTATTTCAGTCTCCTGGCACGATCACTCCCACAGAAAGTCACTTCTCTGATGATTCCCGCGTTAGGGCGCCAACTGAAGAACTTGGTAATTTCGTTCCCAATGAATACTTACTAATATAACAAAAACTTGGCACAGAAGCTGAAATATGAAAAAGACATCTTTATTAAACACAATTAAGTGAGGCTACGTCACCCAACTGCCTTAGCAATTGAATGAGGCAGTCTGCTGAATGGTCTCAGCACAGACCTTTTATACCATTTATTATGCCCTAGGCACACATTTTCTCTTTGAAGTACATTATTGTTGGTCACTCCCAGGCCGTGCACACAAAGCACTGTATGATGACAAACCCACTTTTCAGTTTGTCCAGCCCAAAATTAATCATCAAACAAACCCATAATAAACATTCTTCTTTAGACAAGCTGGACAAGACCCATAATGAAAAGGCCCGCAGCCCACATCATAAATAGACCATAAAGAAGGAACAGAAACAGATAGGAGCAAGATAAAGGGGTGTGTGCGTGTACAATAAACATTGCAATGCCCTGCTCTTTGATCTCTATCTGACCAGCTGCCTAACAAGGAACTGGCTCAACGAGGTCAGCCTCGGGCAAGGGAGTCAGCTTTCACCAGGTCATGCAGGAGTCAGCACAAACCCATGCTAAGGTTATGTCCTTAAATACTTGTTCTGCCACAGTGAGGGCCTACTGTAAGGGCAATCCACAAAATGGCTGCCGTTCACAAAATGGAACCTGAGGGTTCAGGACGAAAACTCTGATTTCAGGGTGATTCTGTCATTTGAATATGACGAAAATGCTTGTGCATAGTGTACTAGCCATTCTCGGTCTGCTAATATCAAAATCGTCATGATACCACGATGTTTATGACACAGGTCCAAAATTTTCAGTACCACAGCTGTTGTATGATATGTCACAGCAGTCTCTTTATTGCTGCCTTTCCAGGCCTGGTTTGATAGTGTATCTGTCTGCGTGACCTATTCCTACCAATGCCTTAGATGTGCATGCAGTAGACTTTGGCTCTGCGGTATGAGTAATTCCAGCGCACCTGATGCTATTGGCTAGTTTGGTGTATGCTTCCACCTTCTATTGAGTGCTTCTTTCTCAATACGTGAGTGACTATTTTACACATGAAAGGTTGATTAAAGTCTCATTCATTATATCCTCATTTCATAGATGCAGTGTATACTAAACAAACAAAAAATCTATAGACTCTGCCAATGCTTGTTTACCTTGCTGATGTTACAGAACAACTGGTGCTCACCAACACAGCCTCAGGATGCATTGTGAAAAGGAGCACAGAAGGCTATAGTAACTAATCTAAGCAATTCAAGCCAGAAATTGGTAGCCTATAGTTATGCTCAATGAGAAAGTTGCATTACCAAGCAATAGTTGAAATGGAATGGGTAGTGGACGCTGGAGTCTCCCAGCACAATACTTGTTTAACCGGGTTGTTGTAGAATCGGAGGAAACAGAGGAGGCACAGAACAATGCTGTGTGTCCCAGTAAGAAGTTATATTCACTGGATGTATGAGAATTTGAGGAGGTAAAGGGAAGTCTAAACCCGGAGGATTGTATCCCACATTATAAATGCTCTCCTGACCAGACGACATCAGCAAGCACAACTGTAGGTTTGAGAGGAATTTCATTGTAATTATCTGACCTGTGAAAACAGAAATTAATAGGAGTAATATTTTTAACTTAATTTTTGATAAATGCAATATTTGTCACCATGAGATTGGACAGAGCTATTTGGCGACCTCCTGTCAAAACACAGTTATCACAAAATAAAAAAAAAATAAATAAAAAAAAAATTTAATTTTCTCACCAAGACCGTGGTTTTTCTATGTGCATGAGGCTTGGATTTGCTGTAGTGTTTCACAATTTAGGGCCTAATTCCACATAAGAAATCATCGAGACAAATAACGATTTGCAGTTTTTAATTTGGAATCTACTAAAATGGATTCAATAGAAGTAATTGCAATTTGTGCTCCGACTTCTACCGAATGCATCGGTATTTTTTTAATCAACCTAGGTATAAATAGGTTGGTGCACAAAATACCGATTGGTAGTGGCGAGTATTTCGACCTACTTCATTAAAATGCATTAGGTAGGCTGAAAATTGTTAAAATCACATGCATAGTAGCCTGCTGAAGTCAGGGGACCACAATGTCTATGACTGCTTTTAAATGAAGAAATGTTTTTTGTTAAATGCAGTCCGTTTTCCTAAAGGGAAAAAAGGATGCATTTGAAAAACAAAATAAATACTTTTACAAATACATTTTTAGGAGCAGACATGCCTGCTCGTAAGATATTATTTTATCAACAATCACAAAGGGGAAGTGGTCCCTTGGGGACCCTTCTCCGTTATCAAATGGTTACTACCAACTTTGATTTGGTGATAAAGTACTAATGTTTTGCAACCAGAGTTCGGTTGCAAAACATTAATACAAAAATTAAAGTATCAGTATATGGAATGGATGCCCTTTACATGCCCCTCCCCAAAACTGATTATTTATTTATATTAATACTCAAATTGCGATTCGGTAACTTGTTACCTAATCGCAATTTGGGCTATGAACATTTAAAAAAGCCATTTTGCAATTGCAAAAGTTCATATTTGATCTATGCAATCGTAAAATTGCTTTATACATCAGGGCATAGACTTCTCATCATTCTTCTTGTCAATATTTGAAAAGTATAGCCATACTCTTAAAATAGAAAATAACAGTTTATAGCTGCTGAAATATCTGCCTACAGTACATTGCGTTGCATTGAAATAAAGCAGCTTTCTTAAGTGTCAATTAAACCAGTAGAAATAAAAAAACAACCCTTCACCCAGGCCTTTTTATCCGTTAAGTATGTTAGACAGTATTATAGAACAGCAGGTGGAATGCAGTCTCTCTCTGGATAGCAGTACAACACTCTTAATAAATCATGTAAACCTCCACTATAAAGCAAGTTTCAAAAGGCTTTTCTTTGTCCTTCACTCAAATTTAACATGAATAATTGAAACAAGATCTGGGAAGAGAGCTATAATGGAGGATAGTGCTAGCTAATATATTTCTCACAGCGTGCTATTTGAAGGTAGGGAGAAAAAAACCGCAATCTTGACACACGTGGGAAGCTCTATTTTGCAAATGCAAGATAAAGATATTATTCAAACCCAAAAATCTTGCCGCAGACTTGCCAATAGCACGTACGTGGTTGTGAGCTATTTAGGTATTAATGATACATAAGAACACTCTCTTAAAGCCACATGTATACTTGTTTCTAATGGCACATACAGCAGTTTGCTGATTGGTCTAAAGTCCTCACCTAGGTCTCCATGAGACCAATGTAGAGGCTTTAAATATTGCCAATCTCTCTCTCACTCCTCCTTCGATTCTTTAACATATCTCAAAATAACTGTAGTGCAAGGAGTAGGTTATTACCTTGCTGTAGACGGCAGGCAGTGAAATGGAAACCTAAGATAATGAGATGCGTGTCTGTGTGAGAGATTTGTAATCATTTGACGGTCTTTATTAGACTATACATGGGGCATCACAGAGAAAAGTCATGATTTTTTAATGATCTACAAACTTCAGTATGTGCGCTACATTTATATATTGCACTGCATACTCATGGTTGCTACATCAGATCATGAGATGATACATGACTGTCAAGTTTCCGCAGGTTCCCCCTCCTGCAAACACACCTGTTAGACCTGACCTCCTTGGCATTACCCTAGACTATTTCTCTTCCCTCCCCTATTTTTACTGAATTAATTTTTATTGGCATTAGGACTATGTGTCCAGTGCTAACCAGTGGTAAAGTACGTGTGCTCTCTACCTTAAACATGGAAAAATCAGATTATGTAGGAAAGTGTCAGTTTTGTATGGTCACACCCACACTTGGTTCTCCAGTGCTGATGGTTTAGACTCTGAAAGTGCACTGAGACCTGCTAACCAATCCCCAGTGCCAGTGCTCTCTCCCTAAAATATGATGAATGTGAATTGGTAACTCTAATAATCAAGAACTTTGTCCCCCTTATAAGTCCCTGTTAAGTGGTAACAGCTGTACCCAATGCATGGGAGTTAAAGGGGTCACCAGGGCATGCAGTACTGATTGTGCTAACCTCAGTTTTCCAAGTAGAGAGATGACAGCTAGGTTCCCATTGCAGACTCTAGGAGCAGTGTAAACGGCTCATACTCGACTTTGCCCTCACTATGAGTCACACGGTCACAGCACTACTTTTAATGTATGTCAGACACTCCTAAGCTAGGCCCCCTGAGCCCAGGAGACAGGTTGAATTATATTAAAGGTGTGGACATATATATAAAAGCGTATATGTCCCTATAGTAGCCTCCTTCCATTAGGGGCTACTATAAGTGTTCAGGGGCCATAGGGTATCATGGACTGGCACCCAAGCCCCGCAGGATGTCAGCTCCATTATGGACCCACTGTGCCGCTCGTAGCCGTACATGTGAGGAGACCTTGACTTGTTTTAAATATCCCCGTGCTTACTCTTTGATGAGGCCCTGAACGTCATCCAGTATTGTATCAAGTGGCTCTAGTCGCAGAGTCTCTGATTTATCGCCAATAGAAAGATCCATTGCGAAAGAAAAAAGCCAGGTGTTGGGGGCGGGGGAAAATCCAGCTGTCCAATTAACAATAAGTAAAAGGAAAAGAGGGGGTGGGCATAGGAAGGGTGGCTGTGCAAAATGATCAAAAATGCAAAATATGAGTGATGTCCCAGCGGCTGTAGCCCAGTCTCCCAGATTGAGTGGTACACCTCTCGATGTTGCCCAACCTCCCAATCAAAACAACATAAACGAGGAACTCTTTGCCAAAATGGAAATACTAATGAAGTCATTGTTATTGCCCTTAGTGGAAAGAACAAAGCAAATTAATTCAAAGCTCGATCAAATAGAAAAGTTGGTAATAGCAAACACCTCTACGCTTGAGGTGTTGGTAAAGGCTGCTAAGAACAAAACTACTAAAGCCCCTGCTATTAAGGCACCAGGACCTTTAAAGCCTACCGGAGTTATGCAATTGGTCCCTTCAATTTCGGTTAACCAGACTCCTCAAATAGTTCCTGAGGAAAACCACTTGGCGGCTATAGGCGCTCGGGGTACTGGGGCAGGTATGGCGGTTGCTCCCAAATTGGCACCTCATCTAAAACCAGTGGAAAGTCAGGCAAAAGAAGACTCTGTAAAGAGGGTCCCATTCGTAAACCTTCTGCCGGAATCTGTTCCGTTTACAATTATTTTGACGGGGGTACCAGTTATTAGGCCTGAATCAACTGAATCGCATAGAGATTTACGGAACAAAGTCATCTTTTGGCTTAATAAAAATATTAGACTTCCCCCTACTGTTAATACAGAGATTTTAAATGTCAGACGGGTGGTCTGGGTGGGGCCCAGTTCCAAGGATCTTGATGGTGATTGTATTATTATCAACTTCAGAGATCCTTGGGTGGTTGATCACATCCGGCGAGAACCAAGGTTTGGAAGACTGGGTGATATCCAATCATTGGGCTTAGATTATTTCTACCCCTATCTGAATTGTGGTGCACCTTGTCTAGCATTTAACCAACGTAGGGGGGGGGCTCTTTTGTGAAAATCAATTAGATTGGGCGGCGCAATATTTGCCACTTAGAAATAGGTTTGATCCACTGATGGGGCTGGAGGGGGTAGATTGACAACCGAAAGTCTCCACCTGGGTTGCAGAGGTTAATGAAATAGGTGGGGTTGAAATGTCGGCAAGGGAACGGTCAGATGAAGGACCAGCAGGGTCTGGAATGGTGGTTGATAGAATTATAAATCCACGTGTTACATCACTGATGGACCGCTATATTGTAGGCCAAGGTGGGGGCGATGATATCCAACTGGAAGTGAGCACTACACAACGTGTAGAAAGCACACAGCGAGAGTCATCAAGTAACCAATTGGATGGGTGTGCTTTCCGTTTGATCTCATGGAATATAGCAGGCCTTTCACGTAGGTTACAGGACGAGGTATGGATAAAATACGTAGAAAGTTTTGACATTATCTGTTTCCAGGAAACCTGGAGCAGAAATGATCAGAGCTTGGATGGTTTTCAATCTTTTAAGGTTCATGCTGAATCCTCAGCAACAGGAAGGGCAAAGGGTGGATTAATGACCGCTATTTCTGTAAAGTATAATACCGTGAAAACATTGATGTTAGTGGATTCCCCCTGGTATCAGCTGCTTTTAGTCGTGAATTTATTTCCAGTCCCTTTGATTTTGATTAATTGGTATTATAACATCTTTGATCCCCATGCCACATTTGTTATCGATAAACTACAGGAGGAAATAGCTAAAGCAATTAATAGTTCCTCTTCGATGTTTATTATGTGGGTAGGTGATTTCAATTGTACCTTATGTAAATTTAGTGGGTCTGGGGTATGTGGCCTGGTAGACAATAATGACCAACCATTGGTGCATTTTAAGCATTCACCACAAGGTGATGCTTTAAACAATATCATCGTAATAAATGATCTTTGCATTTTGGATATGGCATCTTTTACCAAATCACTCCCAGTGCCAACTTTTTTAGGTACTAGGGGTGAAATGAGTGTAATTGACTTTGCTATGGTCTCTAGTAGATATATACATTTTGTCGATAATTTTCAGATAGAAGTGAACCCTGCAAGTGACCATAACCCTTTAGTCCTGAATTTGTGTCCCATGATTGAGAGGAATCAGACCCGTGAACAGCCAATGAAATACAGCCAGAACCAAGGCGTAACTTTGAAGTGGGACAGGGTGGACGGAAAAAAGTTGGAGGAAGAAATCTTTAAAGCAAACAAAGATTTGCTTAACGCCTACCGCAGAGCCGGAAACAGTAATTAAGAATTTTGAGATGCTTTGTGGAAATGTGGCAGGGCACCTACTTGAAAGGGTGGGTGATAGAAAACGAAGGGAGTATAAATGGTTTGATGCTGCATGTAGTGCAGCACAAACGTCATTAACAAAGGCATTGCACCAAGTACCGAGGGATAAGGAGTTGGTCAAAAGGGCAAGGAAAGTATACAAGGATACCATTTTTAAGCGGAAATTAGATTTAAAAAAGAAGGCATGGGATGACTTGGGAAAAGCCTTGGATCTTAGAGATAGTAGGTTATTCTGGGAGGTAATAAATTGTCCCTTCATCAACAATGTGGAAAAAGGCAATATGGTTACCCATATAACGGGGGGGGACGTGGGAGGCCCATTACGCAAACATTTTTAATCCAAAAGGTGTTTCTCAATTAGCCAATAGCGATGGGCATGGCGATTCTTATTCTGACTCTGCATCAATATTTAGCCTTTCGCTTACTCTTTCAGAAGTTGAGGAGGCTCTAGGGAAAGGTATCTCGTTAAAGGCCATCGAGGTGGGGGCACCACTGTTACTCAATGTTTTTAGAGCGATTGTGGTAGGGCGCATCCCCACATCATGGAAGGAGGCGGTAGTCGTACCAATTTTTAAGAAAGGCGACAAAAGTGACCCGTGTTGTTATAGGCCAATCTCGCTAATAGATGCGTCCTGTAAACTGATGGGTAGGGTAATACTGGCGTGCCTGGAAACATGGGCTGAATCATCTGGCATTATAGTGGACTCACAGTATGGGTTGAGGAGAGGTAAGGGGACTACAGAGCAGTGCCTAAATTTGGCCTTAATTATGGGCAAGTACATGAAGGCCAAGGGTGTTTATCGATTCACCTGGCGTTCCTCGACTTGTCCAGTGCCTTTGACACTGTATGTAGGGACAAATTATGGCGGATGATGGAGGACATGGGGTTTGAAGAACCTCTGATTACCCTGCTTCGCAGATTGCATGCTGCCACTACTGTGACAATTAGATTTGGCCCAGGGGGAGAGAATACAAAATCAATCCCTTCGACTGAAGGGGTTCGCCAGGGCTGTATTCTGGCTCCTTTCCTGTTTTTAGTTTATACAAACGGCCTGGAAAGTTTTTTGTTGAAAAATTGTTTAGATTTTCCTAAAGTAAATGATAAATATATACCTATGCTATCCTATGCTGATGACACTGTGTTAATGACCCTAACTGCTAATAGTATGCAAACTTGTTTGAATGCATTTAACAACTTTATGCAGGATTTAGATCTTAGGGTTAATTTCACAAAGTCATTTGCTATGGTCTGTGGTCCAAAAGGGTCAAAAACCCGTAGTTTCATGGTAGAAAATCAAACCATTGAAAAAGTTGAAAATTCTAATTACTTAGGAAATCTATTTAATAAAACTCTGAGCTGGGACCCATTAATATGAACCCGTGTACAAAAGACAACATGATCCATAGAGGCCCTTTTTCGCTTTTCAAGTAAACTTGGTCAAAAACCGATTGCTGAAATGATGTCCCTATACAAAGCTAAATGCTTGCCTGTTGCAATGTATGGGTCAGGGGTGTGGGGGTCACATGGATCCACCAAGATTCAAGTCATGGAAAACAAGTTCTTAAAGCGTCTCTTATCAATTCCAACTGGTTCTTCAAACATCTTTTACCATACTGAGATGTGCATAGAATTTGTGAGTGATACTATCCATGTCTCCCCTCTACTTCTATGGGGAAAAATCTGGCAATCGGAAGATTTGCAGCTTTCAAAAGAAATTTT
Organism: Lissotriton helveticus; assembly: GCF_964261635.1. Lineage (NCBI taxonomy): Eukaryota > Metazoa > Chordata > Amphibia > Caudata > Salamandridae > Lissotriton > Lissotriton helveticus. The sequence continues at coordinate 380,406,593 of NC_136069.1, forward strand.
GAAAGATTGCATTAAACTTGATCATTCGATGCAGATCCCATTGTTGTCATATGTAAGGGAAACCTTCCATGAGATCGGCTTGGGACATATTTATGTAAACCCAGAAACTATCCAGAAGGATACAAAGATGTTAAAAAATAATGCTGAAATGGTACATCATAGGGGTAAATTGCGGCACCAGTCTTATTTATCGTTTACCGTGCACACGCATTGGCGTTTTTATTTAACAAGATTTCGATTGAATACATTGCATTTTCTATTTGCCTTTTCAAAGCAAGGGGGTTGGTGTGAGAGGCTACCACCTTGTCCATGTGATAACAAAACACCACAATGTATGCTGCATCTTGTTCTTTTCTGTTCCTTGTATAAAGATCCAAGAAATCGGTTTATTAAACCTGTCCTATTGGATATTTGACCGTGTAATTACAAAGAAGGATATGAGCATTTGATGTCACTATCTACTGGAGCCATATGTAGTGCTATGATCAGCTTTATTAGACTGGCACTCAACATTAGAAAACGATATTGAGCAGCTTTGCTGGGAGTATCATGTCTAACTTGATACTCCCAGGCCGGTCTCCGTTAGTTATAGTAATACAGCCTTTGATGATTTTACAGTACAAGCACCTTTTGGTCCTTTTACTTTGTTTGATGGATCTTAAATCTCGTGATCAAATGTTAAGAAAAACAGATGTAAATTATTATTCAACTGGAAACTTGTGATTGTAGTTTAGATAACCAAATGTATTGGTGTTTTTAACAATGTATGCTTTTATGATTCTGTTGACGAATCGAAATAAAGTTTTTATGAACTGAGACCCACTGAAAAGTACCATGTTTTGTATCAAACAACTTGTCTCACCAACACCAACTTTTTTCTAAAAGTCAAATTTAATGTGAAATGCACCCAGATGGCTATGAAGAGGTTGCCCACCTGGTTGCTCCAGCCTTTCCTGTACCCTGGCAGGAAAATTAGGTAGTCAGGAAGCGTACATCCCCAGAAGGCTAGCCACACCTTTCAGGTAGGCTACCTGGTCTGTACAGCCAAAGAAGGGTTCTGCCATTTTTGAAAGTGGCAGAATAGAGACTTCTGGGTAGAAACCGTGCCACCCTCCACAGGAAGTGGTCACCTCTGGTGTGGATTTGCCACTGTGTCTAGTAGCACATTTTCCTTCAAGGAAAACGGGTTGCATTTAAAAATTTGAAGTGAGACTTTTCTGTTTCAATATTTAAGGGCAGGCAGTGGTCCCTGGGCTCAGGGGAGAAAATAGGGATACCAGCCGAGAGGTGGATAATGGCGGTATAAATCCAAATGATGCCCAATGTCACCACTGGTTCAAATTACCCACTGCACTGCTTTCACCATCACTGTCACAGTATGGTTTACCACCATGAAAGAGCATAGCAGCTATTTCTATTTCCCTTGGAAAAGACACACACATGCACCATCATAGAGTGTCTTGGATACAAACTTAGATTTGTGTTTTTTTCATGCACAAAGGCGCTGATGTCCTATAGTGTAAACTCTACTCTGTTGCTAAACCTCAAAAAGCATCACCACACTTTCTATGCCTAAAATAGAGCATAGCTAGAAAGCAATTGTGTGCAACTATTTTAAAATGCTACACAGCCCTCAACATAATATATTTCATGTCAGAGCTACTTGCAGAGGGCCACAGGGCACGCAGGGGTACAGGGCCCAATCTTGGTGGTCGAGGCCTTTTACTACTGCTGTCCCGGGGTCTGACCAGCTATGGGTCCCACTCAACTGAGCCAAGTACCTCTTCTGCACGTGACTCTCAGGGTTTGATTCCGATCTCTGTCGGACAGCTCACCGAGAGCTGCCCGTAGCCTCACCTCATGACTGAATCGTCCCAGAAGTCAGGCGGTCCGGCCGAGGAAGTACGATACAGAAAGGTGCTAAATTCCCGACCGACACGTACGCTCCGACTCCATCCGCAATTTCCATACGAGCCGGATCTGTAAACGCCCAATTCAAGTCGCACGGTACCATTATCAATGCAATTTCCGGCTGGTCAAGTACGATGTGTGCTTCCTACGTGCAGGACGGGTCACCACATACAGCACGTCACAGCATCCGGGAAAGCTGCATTTCAGGTACGATTTGTGCCAGAACACAATCCATGGCTACGAGACGGACCAGCTAGCAACGGGTAGGAGACGGAGCAACAAGCAGCGTGTATGAGACAAACACATCATGAATCCCATTGCGCAGGTCATACTAGTACTGTACATCTATGACCGGATCAGGAACAGACGCGGACGGCGCAGACGGTAAGTCAGACACCCACCACACAAACAAACAACATGTACCCGCCAAATGTCACACACACCCAGGGGGTCCATATCCTGTCCACTAGTAATAGGGCACTATAGGGGTTGCATGGTTATCACCACAACCACCCCCAATCATAGGGCCTATGTTGTCCTTCACTACTGCCACCCCCCCATAGGGGCCATGTTGACTATCACTACTGCCATCCCCACCTATAGGGGCAATGTTGACTATCACTACTGCCACCCCCACTCATAGGGCCTATGTTGCCCATCACTACTGCCACCCCCACTCATATGTTGAATGTTGCCCATCACTACTGCCACCCCACTGTCAGACAGAGTAAGGTTAACCGCTAACCTTACAGCCGGATACAGCAGGAACGATGGTAGAAGCTAGTTAATCCCTACCCATAAATGGAGATACCTATGAGTATTTATATATAACACTCCACAGATAACTCCCCTTTAGGGAAAGGGAAAAAAGGGACAAAAGAAACAATAAAGTAGCTGCTGTCATACTCAGAATAGGATTGTCCTTAGAAGATAAAGACCTCTCTCTTCCATCGTCCACCCCTGAAGCCCTGTAAGTGAAATACAAAAACATACACACAATGTTACCCTTTGTTTATGCGTAGTACCCTTATCTACAAAGAACCCCTATGTGTATGTACTTACATTTTAAAACAGCAGTGCTTCTCTCAAGAGAAATAGGCACAAAAGGGAAAAAATAAAGCAACAAACAAGAAAAATATAGTTCAGTGTCACCAAAAGGAGGTACTTATCTTTCTGCAGATAATCCTCTTTCCATGGGCAATGTCCGTCCTTTAGGGCAGCTCTCAATCTCCTGGTACCATTTCACATAGTTCTGCTTTTCCAGTTGTAGCCAGAGAGTTGTATCAATCACAATTCCACATGTGTCTACCAGCGCGGCAATAACCTCACTCTGGAGGTTTACAAAAAAAGCTATAGCAAAAAGAAAGGTATTCCACACCTTCACGCTCTCCTGAGCGCTGTTCTCCTTTACCCTGCGAGCCCTTCAGCAAGCCTCTATCTCCGGAGCGAAGGATATTTTCTGGAGACTTCACAAAGGTAGGGGGCGTCACTTCCCTACCAGCGCAGAACCACAGCGCGGTCAAGGGGATCAAAAAGGTGAGCGTGAGGCGCTCTGGAAGTAAACCAAATTATGTCCGTGGTTTGAAGTCGATCAAGCGAGGCACGGGCACGCCCTCAGTAACTCCATGAGGCGTTTTAACAAGGGTCGAGGATTTCTGCAGCACGGCACTCTGAAAGCCGTTTCTCCTCATAAATCCAAGTGTCATTCGGAGACGCAAATGCTGCTTACCATCGGCTGCTCAACTCTCATAGCTTCTGCTCGAGAGGTAGTTTCTCAGAGTGACAAGCCCCGATTGTGTAAAGGGCGAGGCTTAAATAAACAAAACCCGATCAGACCTATCACTAATGCCACCCCCACTCATAGGGGCCATGTTGACTATCACTACTGCCACCCCCACCCATTGGGGCCATGTTGACTATCATTACTGCCACCCCCACTCATAGGGGCTATGTTGCCCATCACTACTGCCACCCCCACCCATAGGGGCCATGTTGACTATCACTACTGCCACCCCCACTCATAGGGGCTATGTTGCCCATCACTACTGCCACCCCCACTCATGGAGGCTATGTTGCCCATCACTACTGCCACCCCTACTGATAGGGGCCATGTTGACTATCACTACTGCCACCCCCACCCATAGGGGCCATGTTGCCCGTCACTACTGGCACCTCCACTCATTGGGGCTATGTTGCCCATCACTACTGCCACCCCCACTCATAGGGGCTATGTTACCCGTCACAACTGCCACCCCCACTCATAGGGGCTATGTTGCCCATCACTACTGCCACCCCTACCCATAGGGTCCCTGTGGACTATCACTACTACCACCCTCACCCATAGGGGCCATATTGCCCATCACTACTCCCACCCCCACTCATAGGGGCTATGTTGCCCATCACTACTGTCACCCCCACTCATAGGGGCTATTTTGCCCATCACTACTGCCACCCCCACTCATAGGGGCCATGTTGCCCATCACTACTGCCACCCCCATAGGGGCCATGTTGCCCATCACTACTGCTACCCTCCACTCATATGTTGAGTGTTGCCCATCACTACTGCCACCCCCACCCGTGGGGGCCATGTTGACTATCACTACTGCCACCCCCACTCATAGGCGCTATGTTGCCCATCACTACTGCCACCCCCACTCATAGGGGCTATGTTGCCCATCACTACTGCCACCCCCCACTGATAGGGGCCATGTTGACTATCATTACTGCCACCCCCACCCATAGGGGTCATGTTGCCCATAACTACAGCCACCCCCTCTCATAGGGGATATGTTGCCCATCACTACTTCCACACCCACTCAAAGGGGCAATGTTGCCCATCACTACTGCCACCCCCACTCATAGGGGCTATGTTGCCCATTACTACTGCCACCCCCACCCATAGGGGCCATGTTGACTATCACTACTGCCACCCCCACCCATAGGGGCCATGTTGCCCATCACTACTGCCACCCCCACTCATAGGGGCTATGTTGCCCATCACTACTGCCACCCCCACGCATAGGGGCTATGTTGCCCATCACTACTGCCACCCCCACTCATAGGGGCTATGTTGCCCATCACTACTGCCACCCCCACCCATAGGGGCCATGTTGACTATCACTACTGCCACCCCCACCCATAGGGGCCATGATGCCCATCACTACTGCTACCCCCACTCATATGTTGAATGTTACCCATCACTACAGCACTCTCACCCATAGGGGCCATGTTGACTATCACTACTGCCACCCCCACCCATAGGGGTCATGTTGACTATCACTACTGCCACCCCCACTCATAGGGTCTATGTTGCCCATCACTACCGCCACCCCCACTCATAGGTTGAATGTTGCCTATCACTACTGCCACCCCGGCCCATAGGGGCCATGTTGACTATCTCTACTGCCACTCCTACCCATAGGGGCCATGTTGAATATCACTACAGCCACCCCCACTCATAGGGGCCATGTTGGTCATCACTACTAACACCCCCACTCTTACGGGCCATGTTGCCCATCACTATTGCCACCCCCACCCATAGGGGCCATGTTGCCCATCACTATTGCCATCCCCACACATTGGGGCCATGTTGACTATCACTACTGCCACCCCCACTCATAGGGGCTATGTTGCCCATCACTACTGCCACCCCCACTCATAGGGGCTATGTTGCCCATAACTACTGCCATCCCCACCCATATGCTGAATGTTGCCCATCACTACTGCCAACCCCACCCATAGGGGGCTGTGTGACTATCAATATCAACACCCCAACCCATAGGATGGGTGAAGCGCCACACATCCATCATACATCAACATCAGGTATGTCAGAAAACTATATCCCCCCTAACATCATGACAACTTTGTGTATTCTTTGACAAATGCCCCCAACAGTGAATATGAGTTAGGACATACAATGTAACTACCATCACACATGTGACGGAAAACTGTGGGCTACACAAGTAATGCATCACAACAGCACTGTGTCAATGTGCTCTAACCCTCCATCACTGTGTAGATTCAATGTAAATTGTGTGGTTCCAAACTGCAGCAAAAGGTGAGCATTGTGGTAATGGGGCTAAACCACCCATCATCACAGTGACCAAAAGGTAAGTCTCATCATGGTCAAAGCATCAAATGCCAAACAGCATGTATGGTTCCTGGTCCCAACATATTAAACACTTCTGTGGCAAAGTAGTGGTTATGTGACATACCCACAGAGATGTGGTGAGGCAAACAGTGCTGTGAAAATAAAACATACTCTCGACCATATGCAGACAAGCACCACCCATGGGGGCTAACATTGCTTACAGTGTACAATGACACAAAAGCAGAAGTGACCATCATAATACATACACACATCTCGAAAATAGACACACAAAGCAATACATCCTGTTTAGACTGTAGGTGTCACGTCACAAAATCCCATTCCATGGCAGCAATAGGTCATAACAACCAGGATCAATGTGCAGAATGATGAGATATGACTGACAGGGACAGCAGGGAAAATCACCCAATAAAACATCCAGACATTTGCCCACAGCAGCAATACCAATACACTGGTGCAGAGACACAAACACAAACAGGCAACCTCACACTGCACATCTCACACAACATGGGTATGTGTGTGTCTCCGAATCCCCAGGTAACTACACAACACATGAGGGGTGCTGAACCACAATTACTCAGATGTGGACACAGTGCCATATAACAGTAAGCCATCAACTGGGCACCCCTCAGTGGGCAATCAGCCATCATAAGATGAGAGGGATCCCAACAGACACATGTGACACAAGCTGGAATGAACAGCAAATAAAACAGCAAGATACAGACCCACAACAGCACTACCACCGGGGACCATAAATTGGGGTGACACAAGCCTGCATGAAATGTCCACTGTGATGCCAAAGGTAGATGTCATTCAAACTGGGAAACTCAGACATGTGTCCTGTGCCACTAATGTACATCACACCTACACAAACACAAATCACTCAGCATGGCCCGTCAAGCAGAGACAAAAGGGAGGTAGGGGCCCAGCCATGAAAACTTTCACATCTGTCCACCCTCAACACCACACACCCTGAAGTGCACCAATGTGCATCAGTGAAGCCCACATGGACTGGTAACATTGCACAGGCACCCATGATGAACACAGGGACAGTGTGCAACCACTGTGAATGACAGACATACTGCACAGTATGCGGTACATGGCCATGACGTCAAACCTCAAGTAACCTTTGGAATTCCTGCCACACTCCCAGGTCAATGCAGAAGTCAAGGAGAAACACAAGGCACACATGCGGAAATCTTCCAACATTGTACGTCTGAGCCTGACGAGTGGGAGCAGTCACACACACATACACATGTCTCAATCACTGAAAGGTACCACCTATGGACAAATACATGACATTTTGAACAAACAAATGCTCTGGGTAGCCATGACTGTGTACCATCTGCATCTGACCACATCATCACCACTCAGAACTGACTAATCCTAATGATGACACACACACGAACAGTAGTGTGTCATGCACCCACATATCTGTAAGCCCAGGACAAAGATGTGTGATGAACACAGGACAACCCAGCAAGCATCACCAACTCAAACATATCAAGGGAACACAGCCTGTGTAGAAAAAGGGATGGGAACACATACAGACATGCCCACACAACACACACCATGGGCTCAGGCAATGTCACGGAACAACGCACTAGCTTGAGGGGACTCAACTCCAGTGGATGCACAGTTGTGCAAAACACATTTCCTGCAGATCACAGTCATGTCAGCACAACACATGTTCAGTCAACCATCATATACCACCCAATGTAGGCACTGTTCACATCAGCCTGGGTACGGTTGTGTCCCTTAAGTCATTTGCACATACTCAATACATATGCCTAGCAAGTTGCACAGAGGACACAGTTGACTGCTACACCAATGATGCCCACACCTGCATGTCCAGTGGAGATGGTTCCACAGTCAGGGAAATAGACAAATTGGACAATGGGAAGCACATCATATGTTCATGGGTGCAAGTCACAGATATGACCATGCAAATGAAATGTTAACATCCCTGTGCAAAATTAGTTAATCATGACACACCCAGTTAGCTGTAAAGGATGACATGGATACCGAACAGAACAGAATACATTTCTCATTGACCACATGGATTACATCACATCAACACCTCAGTATTCAATATTGAAAATCCAGCATCATAACAGCAAGGCCAAGTTAACATCATTAACATAATGTACAGCTAAATCAAATTCACAAGGAAAACAAAAAAGGCTTTATTCAGCAAATTGGAAACTCAAAGGGAAAGTCCATAAAAAAACAAAGGCCAATGTCCAGTCCATATCCAAAGTCCAAATAGGGTGTGAGTGACACCTGTCACCCTTTGCTTCCCTGCACTGCTAATGACAGGGGACATCCCCTCTGAGGGGCATACATGGGGCAGGCCAGGCACCGCAGGGAAAGGATCAGGGATCAGCAGAAGGAGGCAGTGAAGGGGTGGTGGGTGCAAGCGAGCCACTGCCAACTGCAGTGGAGGTGTCTGTCATGGTGTGTGCCGTCACAACTGCAGGGCAAAAGTCTGATGGGATGGGTGCCGGAACAGCTGCAGTGGACAGGTCAGATGTAGTGGACAGGGTCCCCACTGCAGGGCACAAGTCAGACTGGGTGGCTGTGGACTCCTCTGCAGTGCTTTACTCCATGGGAGTGGAATGGGGTTCAGGTGAGGTCGGCAGGACAGAGGGGGGGGGGCACGGTCCCCACACAAGTGGCACAAACAGACTGGCCGGGGGTGGTGGTGGAAGAGCAAGTGGTAGGGGGGAGAGCCTGAGCATTTTGGGGATGGTGTTTCTGTAAGTGAGGGAACCTGGGGCAGGGTGTAGCGGGGGAACCTGTGGAGTGGTGACCTGGGGGATGGAGGAAGGAGACTGTGCAGTGGAGCTGCAGGGTGGGGGTGGGGTCTTGCTCTTCCGGGTATGGGGGGACTTGTGGGTGGGGGCCTCAGTCTGCCTGCACCTGGGAGAGGGTGTCCGGGTGTGAGAGGCACTCCCCTCTGTGTGTGGGGACTTCCTCTCCCCCTGTACCCTGGATCTGCTGGATCAGTGGGGAAGAGGTCAAGGTCACACAGGAAGAGCTTCTTGGGAGAAGGGGTTGCAGATGAGGCAAGGGAAGGGCTCTTGAAGGGAGAGGGATCAGGGGACTGCAGATTGGTTGTGGATGCCTGTGTGTGTTTGCAAACCATCCCCTGTAAGTGTGGTATCAGTCCGCTGAGTTTGCTTGCGGGCACGTTTGTACATTGGTTTGGGTGTTTGTGTGCTGCTCGTGTCTGTGTGTTTGGGTGACTGTACTAGTTTGTGTGTGCTTGGGACAGGTAGGTTGCTAGGTATTGTGGATGGGGCAGAGGCAAGAGGGGTGAGGGACTGTTGGAGGAGGGACACTGCTGCCATCAAGGAGGAGGCCATGGACTGATTGGTCCTCTGTAGGGCAGACATGCCCGATGAGATGCCCTCCATGAACGACACCAGTTGTGTCAACAGACTGGTGTGTGCATGGAGGACACTCAGCATTGATGTGTGTCCTACGTGGATCTGTTTAAGCAAGTCTACAGACTCCACACTCAGGACAGCAGGGGACATTGGGGCATGCTGGCTGCTGACTCCTGCCCCCACAAGGGACGGTGCTGAGGACTCCTCGGTGTGGCTCCCCTTGCCCTCGGTGCCACTGGGTCCCTCCAACTCCTCAGTGGGTGGCCCAGTCTGGCTCTGCGGCTCATCCTGGTCTGTGGTGCTGTCCCCTCTTGTGGCCGTGGATGTATCTGGATAGAATTAGTAAAACAAGACCCACATTAGTCACCTGAACTGAATGCACACAACACAGTGAGTAGAGCGCATCACAGGGCAAGCCCTGGCATCATCAGCTGAACATTGCTGAAACTTCCCACACTGTTTTTAATAACCCAATTGCCAGTCTGACCATCAACCATGGCACCCATATTCCTCCTGGACTTGCACCCATATGTCTGTTGCATGTTGGCTGCTAATACTCCAATGTGCACGCATGCACCACCTACACAGTTGTTGGACATGCAAGTGAACCTGTTGAAGTGTGTTAATATACACACACATCACATCTCATGCCACTCACTCAGTACAGGTGTCAGGATGAAGGGATGGCTAGAATCTCAGTTCACATGCTTGTGATGCATAGCAGGACCACACACAATGATGTCTTCACGTCCTGATAGTCAATGCCACAATTGGCTGCATGGAGCACATTTGACTCCAATACAGGATCCCTCCTAGCAAATCCAATGCCATAGCACAGGCATGCATGGAAAGTTAATCATCACTGTCCCATGTCATAGGGGCAGAGCAACCAGACAACACTGCACTGTGTCACAATCATAGGTCATGGGCCAAGCAAACCCTGCAGCTGACAAGTGCACTTGTCCATACCCTGCCAATAACATATACCGGACTATGATGACCCCACATCACAAAAATCAGACATATGAGTGACTGCAAACACAACTCCATGAACATGAGCACCTCACAGTCCGCTGCGAATGAAAAATAGCTGCCTGAAATTCACAGTTGCATACAGCATTGTGCACAGTCAAGTGATCACACAGGTATTGTCACACAGGTATTGTCTCCTATAGTCACATCTCAGATGTCCTGCTGACCCTAACACTTATGGACACCCCATGTCTCCCAGAAAAGGAAGCCACACCACAATGACACAGAGACAGACACCTGAGGGCACATTTCACTGAGCACAATCAGTAGGTCGATACACGGGAGTGTGAGTACAGAGTCTTTCAATGCCCTGGAGTGGGCATGACTGCCCATGTCAACCTGAAACAGCGTATAGGGCTTGGAAGTAGGCAGGTGGCTGAGCAAGTTTGACACACTTGATATACATACTCCTGGGGGCACTAAATGGATTCACCTGCTGCATGGGTGTGTTTTAAATACCCCAGACACATGTGGCGAGTCAGACCAGCAATTGGAACACGTATCAAAGGCACATCAAAGGCACACACAGATCACATGTCAGAGATCAGGCATTGTGCAAACAATGGACCCACCCACAAAGCACACATCAGAGTCCCAGTAACATATGCTGTCCAGAACCTTAAGCATAGCTGACTGCAGGGACACAGTGGCCAAGTGAAAAAAGTCACATACTGTAGGGAAGACCACCGCCAGAATCCTGAGCATGTGGGGGCTCAGGGTCCGGTGTCTGCCCCTCCTGCGAGGAGGCGACAGCTTCAGCTGGACCCTTGCGATTCTCCGGGTCAAGCCCGAAGGTCCTGCCACCTCTTCTGGCAGTTGCAGATCCAGCGCTTGTTGACCCCCAGTGATCTAACTGCCCGGGCGATGGTCAGCTGGATCTCCTGCTTCTGGTGGGCATCAACCTGTGAGGATGACAAAGTGAAAAGGACATTACCACACATTCCACACATTTGTGCTGCACACAGTTGAAAATACATGTAGTCATCACAAAGGTAAAAGAGGTACATAGGTAGTGCACCCATGGAAATAGACAATTGTCCTGCAGGTCTGACATGGTAACATTGCCAGGGAAGTAAAAGCTTGCACTAATGCACTTTTGCAGCAGGACACCTGTTCATCTTATGTACCTACACACTTTGGGGGCTGAAAGTACTCAGTGCATATGCTTGCCACTGCTGTACAAACTTCTTTTACTGCTAGTCAGACAACTTGCACAATTAGGAAGGCAGTGGACTGCACGCTCACCTGCTCCCCTGGTTTCCCATACAGCTTGCAGGACTGTGGAAGGACCCCGTACAGCAGTTCCTGGTTCTCCTCCTCTGTGAAGACTGGGGCCCTCTCCAGAGTAGGTGCCATTGCAGTAGCCAGAGGATGCAGATAAAGCAGCAGTGGTAGCAGAGATGTGGTCCTGTAGCATGTAGTGCAGGCAAGTAAGCTCTCTGGGGGCCAGCCAGCCTTATATCAGTGCTGCAGAGGCAGAATCTATGCCATGTCTCCTAAGTAATAGGTCCAACACGGTTGCATTATATGAATCTGGCCAAACCATGTAATTGTAAGACTCGTACACGTCTTCCGCATCGTTCAAAATTTCACCTTCATGACACCCTAGGATTGCAACATTGTTGTAGACAGCCAACTGAATTTCCAGCGCACGACTCGTACAAGTTTTGAATTCCCGTCCGTCTCCATGACAGTCCATAGCCAAGGAGTGCGCACGGCTCGGTCAACTAACTGTACGAAGGGTATTTTGAAAATCCACAAACACCCGTCTCCATATGATTCAATGGGCTATGCGTGCGCACCTCTCGGTCCATGACTGTACGACGTGTATGCATTTGAGTCACCTGCGTGGGTTCACATTGCAGTCAATGGCCAAGCCGTGCGCACGTCTCAGTCCAGAACTGCACGACGCGTCTCTGTAAAAGTCAGCCGTGTCGGTTCACATTGCAGTCAATGGCCAAGCCGTGCGCACAGCTCGGTCCAGAACTGCACGGCGTGTCTCTGTAGAAGTCACCCGTGTCGATTCACATTGGTGTGACTTGCTGATGGATTCCACCCACAATTACTTGCCAGGGACTCAGGTGGACATCTACAACACCACAGCATGTGCCAGCATGTAAGGCTGCATTACTTGTCTGTGTATGGGGGGGCAACATTTAGTTTCTTGTGTGGCACTTTGGTGCAGCCACTCCCAGGCTGGGCACGGGTCCATGGGGACAGAATCCTTTGTGTGTTGTGCACCTCAACAATGTGATGTGCAACTGTTCAGTTATGGGCATGAGTCATGGACACAGTAGCAGGTGGGATATATGTATGACCTGTCACATACACTCTGAGTCCAGGGTGGGATGATATGTACGTCACAGCGAGACCCATAGCCACAATTCTGATGTACACCAACAGTCTGTGTGCATGTTGTTTCTCAGATGTCTCTGATTCCATGTGCCCAATGGGAGTCAGTCTCCACATCCATGTGCTTTGTGCATCAACATTGATGGTGTGTGTGTCCCAGAGACACACATGTATGGCCTACAAGGACCGCAGGGCCCACTACCCGTGGGACTCATGGTTTTGTTTGTGGGGGTACATGATACGCCATGTCATGCCAGTGTCCATGTGGCAATACAGGGACCATGGCTATCTGCCTGTCATGGAGATGTTATGCCTGGGAAATATCAGTCCTCACTTGTCACTGTGGTGTGTGTTTTGAACGTGACAGCAGTACATAGGTACTGTCACACAGTCCAATGATTTGCCATTGCACTCCATGGAACTTATGTACACATGTTTACTTGATATTTGAGATGATGGGCATGAAGGTTACATATGTGTCCATACCAAACAGCACACACCTCAGTTCATTGTGTATTGCTATGATGTATTATGTGATATTTTGCAAGGTCATTGCCACATGGGTGGATGAATGTACAATCTTCCTTTGCCCATCTCTGTACTGCAGGGCACAAGCTGTCCATAGACTGTTCCCAGACCTTGAAAGCATTGTGGAACGGGACTTCATCCGACGGTACCGCTTCACCAGGCCACTGATTGAGGAGTTGGCGGAGCAGTTGGCGCCGCATCTGCTACCTGGCCGGACATACCCTACAGCACTGACCCCAAAGGTGACGGTGATGGCAGCCCTGCACTTCTTTGCTACCGGTACCTTCCAGTACACTGTGGCTACTGCTGGTGGGATGTCACAAACTATGTTCAGCCGTATGCTTCGTGATGTCTTGGAGGAGATGTTGCATCTCCTTGACTTGTACATCAAGTTTCCTAGTCCTGGTCACCTCATTGACATTAAGGATGCTTTTTATACATTGGGGAGGATGCGAACGTCATTGGATCAATTGATGGTACACATGTGGCCCTGGTACCACCACGGGCACATGAGCAGACATACTGGAACAGCAAACATTTCCACTCCATCAATGCTCTGGTGGTATGTCTAGTGGACATGTACACACACATGTGTGATACACATTTCCCAGGTTCTGCGAACGATGCCTACATCATGAGGAGTAGTCGCATTGCAACGATGATGTCACAGATGTCAAACCAGCGTGCCTGGCTTGTCGGTGTGTACTGTTTACCATTGTGTGTGTTTGGCAATGTTGTATCCCACCCTCTTACAAAACTCATCTAATGTGCAATTCTTTGTATGTAGGTGACTCTGGATACCCCAACATGCCGTGGTTGCTGACAGCCGTCAGGAACCCTGTGACAGCTCCCGAAATGCGCTACAATGAGGCACATGGTCGAACCAGGAGAGTGATTGAGCAGGCCTTTGGTCTCCTGAAAAACCTCTTCCGCTGCCTGGACAAGAGCGGAGGAGCTCTCCCATATGAGCCTGCAAAGGTGTGCAAAATCATCATAGTATGCTGCATACTACACAACATGGCAGTGCGGAAGAAGCTGCCTCTCATCCAGGATGACAATGACCTACATCCACCACCTGTGGAGGATCCTGGCCTGGGCCACGATGCCAGTGATAATGATGATGAGGGTGACGTCCGCACACAGCTCATCAACAACTTCTTCACCTGAATGTGAGTTTACAGGGTTGTTATGTCAATGTATTGAGTTAGTCTAAGATGTGTTGGTGCTGCTCAGTTGCTGTTTGAGTTTGTCTGTGTGCTACTTGACTGGATGTGTGCAGTGATGTGTCCTGTCCAATGGTCTGTAGTCCACAATAGTGTTGACATGCTAACTTGTGACATATTTTGTGCATGTGTATTGCATTTCTATCCTGTTCTGGTGTGCTTCTGACTGTGTCTTATGTCTGTCCTTCCCAGGGTACTTTGCCTGTTGCTTGGTAAACTCTGACACCCAACACCCAGAATCCAATCCCAGGGTGGAATTTGTCGAATCCCATCAAGGGATGTACTACACACCCCAGAACCTCAATTCTCCGACACATGGTGACCGTGTGCCCACTGTCACGTGGAATTACCTTGCAACTGTTGTGTACTAAACATGTTGCTGATGTGTAATGAACCTGTGCTTCACTTAGTTATGTGTGCTGTCTGTCTTCACACATCTGACTGACATTTGCTTACCTCACCTGTGGGCTTGTTACTACTGACTGTGGATAGGTGTGGTGTTTGTGCATTCCACTGTATTTCTAGCCAACATCTTTGTATGCAATGGGTTACATGGACATGGTGAGTATGTGTTGTGGTGCGCTAGCGGTGTGTCTCCCTCATATGTGTTACATCAACATGACTCACAATACGGAGTGTCACATTGCATGTAGTAGTTAGCATGCACTGTGTTCTTTAGCAGATCATCATCTCCATGACACATGCCAAGTTTGAATCACAACAGAGGCAAGTATAGTGTAATAGTGAGTTTATTTACATACATGTGTGGAGATAGTGCACAGGATTGTGGGTGATGTACATTAGATGTGGAATCCAAAGTTCACAGATGAGTTTGAAGTCTTGGTAGCTGAAATAGCCAGAGTAAAGCCCACATTCATCTGCTATATCAGAACAACATGAACCCTCCATGTCATGTTGGTGAGTTGTGTCATGTGCAACAAGGTGAACGTGTTGCACACAAAGGACACCATTCAAAACAGGTTCTGGCCTGGGTTCCTGGGGGATGTGCATGGACATCTGTGTCTCATTTGCCCTTCTTCGGACGACCCCTCTTCTTCTTCTGGGGGGGATCTTCAAGTGCAGGCATCTGCGGTGCAGAGGACTCTCCACCAGAGTCATCCTCCCTCCCTGTGGCATTTCCAGATCTTGCAGCAACAGATGTTGTGGGCACACAAGGAGGTGTGGACATGTTGGTGCTGATCTGGCGGAGGCATGCCAATATGTCCCTATGCACCGCAGTAAGTTTGTCCCACTTGGCCTCCATGCACGCATGATAGCCAGCCTCCTCCTGTTGAATGTCCTTGAGGATCCCCACTACCTGGCCGAATCCTCCGGTGCTATCCTGGTACGCATCTATGATGCGTAGCAGTTGGATGCCATCTTGCAGTTTAGACCCCTCTGCAGGCCGTGACCTCTGCCTACCACCACTCCCATCACCCCGAGCCACACGAGCAGGACTTGCGGTGGCAAGCACAGGTGACCCTCGGCCCCCTTATCTTATCTTATCTTATCTTATGCTGTATTTATAAAGCGCGCTGACACCGAAGGTTTCCTAGCCCTTGGGTGTTGCTACTGGTGTTGTTGTCCAAAGCTTCCTGGGTGGCCGGTGTCCCTGTGCTGTTGGAATTCTGTGCCCTTGGTCTGTCCGTGTTGACCGGGGTGCTTGATCTGTTGCCAGATGTTGTAGGCATGGGTGCAGGGGGTGAAGATGTTTGTGCTGCTGGGGCTGCATGATGACTCACACCGGAGGTGCCATGTTGTTCTTTGTCATCCGAAGAGGACGGAGACCGATCCACACCAGAGAGCTCAGCCTCCACCAGAGTCTGGGACAGGGACTCCTATTCATTTGCTGCTGTGTCCCCAGCACCACCTGTGCATTGTCAGTTATGTTACTACAGGCATCAATGGTTCACATATATCTTTAGCAATGGGAAGGGAGGAAGAAGTACTGATCCATTCAGCTTCCAATGGTTAGTACTAAAAATCAAGGAGGGGGAATGGATCACTCGTCCTGTATTTACTTATTTTGATGCCTTAATTAAAACCCTCATATACCTACAAAGGCATGGGGCGGTATATCTTGGTTCTCTGCCTCCATGTACTGTAGCAGCATTATCATTGAGTCTTCATTGTTGCAAATATGCTGTGCCTCCACCTGGAGGTAGAACGGCCCGGTTTCCCAGTAGTGTCCAGAGAAGAAAAAGCCTCTAGGATCACATGGGGCTGAAACATGTTGACCAACACTGATCAACACTAGTGCGGTGGATTAGTAGCTGGATAGACACACGCAACACCTTTGTTTGTAACTTTATACATCACAATTGTTTCCAATAAACACTAGCCTCTGAGTGATGTAAGGGATTTTAACTCACAGCACTTTGGCACAGAAACGCCCTCTTGTTTTTCATATGTGGACACTACTGGGAAACCAGCCGGTCTACCTCCAGGTGGAGGAATAGCATATTAACAACAATGAAGACTTGATGATAATGCTGGTACAGTACACTGAGGCGGAGAACCAAGATATACCGCCCTACGCCTGTGTACGTATATGAGGTTTTTAATGAAGGCAATACAATACGTAAAGACCCTGGTTACACAGGACGAGCGAGCCATTCCGCCCTCCTTGATTTTTGTATCAATGGTTCATATACATGACATTTACAACTGTACGTCAGGATCCGTGTCTGTACACTGCATTGTTCTAAGTCGTCACACACAGAGATTGATATTGTTGTTGCACATTGTCCAGCCAACATGAAGCATTTCAATGTGCATGTTGCAGTGTTTGCATGACCAGCTCATGTATGGATTTCACTGTATATGGCCATTGGTACTCAAGGGCCATCACATGGCTGACACAGGAGTGTCATCCCTGTTCACATTTGACTCTGCTACCCTGTGAGGGGGTGTGCCTGTGCTGACAAGATGGCTGACAGTGCAGTCCTGTTGTTTGTTGGTGCACAGTTCTTAGCAGGGCCTTGTGCTCCCCACAACAAAGCCCAGTGTCAGACATCCTGTCAGTCCATTTCCACTCCCTGTGAGGTGAGCATGGTTCAGTGTGAACTTGCTGGGCCATGTGGGTGGGTGGGGATTGTCAGTGACTGCAACTCCCACCATGCTTTGGCTACACCCCCTTCCCAGCATGCCCTCACTTCCCTCCTTTTGACTCTGCTTCCCTGTGAGGGGTGTGCCTGTGCTGACAAGATGGCTGACAGTGCAGTCCTGGTGTTTATTAGTGCACAGTTCCCAGCAGGGCCTTGTGCTCCCCACAACAGAGCCCAGTGTCAGACATCTTGTCCGTCCATTGGCACTCCCTGTAAGGTGAGTATGGTTCAGTGTGAACTTACGGGGCCAAGTGGGTGGGTGGGGATTGCCAGTGACTGCAACCCCTACTATGCTCTTAGCTACACCCCCCTTCCCAGCATGCCCTCACTTTCCTCCTTTTGACTCTGCTTCCCTGTGAGGGTGTGTGCCTGTGCTGACAAGATGGTTGACAGTGCAGTCCTGGTGTTTGTTGGTGCACAGTTCCCAGCAGGGCCTTGTGCTCCCACAACAGAGCCCAGTGTCAGACATCTTGTCAGTCCATTTCCACTCCTTGTGAGGTGAGCATGGTTCAGTGTGAACTTGCTGGGCCATGTGGGTGGGTGGGGATTGTCAGTGACTGCAACTCCCACCATGCTCTTGGCTACACCACCCTTCCCAGCATGCCCTCACTTCCGTCCTTTTGACTCTGTTTCCCTGTGAGGGGTGTGCCTGTGCTGACAAGATGGCTGACAGCGCAGTCCTGGTGTTTGTTGGTGTACAGTTCTTAGCAGGGCCTTGTGCTCCCCACAACAGAGCCCAGTGTCAGACATCTTGTCAGTCCCTTTCCACTCCCTATGAGGTGAGCATGGTTCAGTGTGAAGTTGCTGGGCCATGTGGGTGGGTAGGGATTGACAGTGACTGCAACTCCCACCATGCTCTTGGCTACACCCCCTTCCCAGCATGCCCTCACTTCCCTCCTGTTGACTTCTTTTCCCTGTGAGGGGGTGTGCCTGTGCTGACAAGATGGCTGACAGTGCAGTCCTGGCGTTTGTTTGGCTACAAGTCCAAAAAGAGCCACTGTGCTTCACACAGCAGAACCCAGTGTGGTGGATCTTTGGGTGATATTTCAATAATGTGTGAGGCAATGCATTATCCCCGGTGAGCTGTGTGTAGTTTGTGTTGAGGGGTGTGTGTGACGAAACATGCTGGTAAGTATGGTCAGAGCTGTCAGTCCTCCTTCCCACCCGGCCAGACATCCCACCATGAAACGTGCTTCCGTTGCAGGGTGTTAGATTTGGGGGTCTCTAGTTGGCACAGGTAGGTACTTGTGACAAATAGGGACCCTTGCCTCTAGTCAGGATAAGGGGGTTACACTCCTAAAATAACCCATGCTCACCCCCTTGGTAGCTTGGCACAAGCAGACAGGCTTATCTCAGAGGCAGTGTGTTAAGCATTTGTGACCACATACAGTAACTCAGTGACAACACTACAGATGGACACCACACAAGGTTTTTATATCAAAAATAGGTATACTTTATTTAGAGTTACCACAAGACCATAAACGACAAAAATACACAATACTGTTATTTTAAGATGGTAGATTAGGCTTAGTTCAGTTCAGTTCTTAAGATGAAACACTTTGCGGCAATGTACCTTAGGTTGCGTTGCGCTTGCACGACAAGCAATGTCGCAGCGAGGGAAATGCGGCAAAGTTCAGGTGCAAAGAAATAAAGACGTGAAGATCTTCCAGATGCGCCAGATTGCAGGATTCAGTCCTGTGCCGACGCGAAGATCTGTAAGGACTTGTGCTGACCCCCGGCGGACTGTTCACGGCCGCCCAGGCGCTCCCCTGCCGTGCCCCCACGCAGGCTTGAAATTCAATTTCTGACGATCGCTTCTGATCGCCACAAATCAAGTTCCTCTCCAGCACGCCCCAAATCAGACAACCAAGTCCTGATGACGCTCCTTACTAACGTGGATCGAAACGCCGTCGACTACACAGCTCATTAATAGGCGTACTTTTCTAATGTGGTTCAAACAATGGAAAGAAATGTTTAATCTGTGATATCACTCTGTCACATGATCTGAGCCACCCACTGTAGATTACTTGCACCTTGTTCACAGTGCGCCCTCCATGCTGTTCACTCTCTCACTTGCGTCGCCACCTTCACTACAGTCACTTTTGTAGAGCACCAAGTTTTGTATGGTTGTCACCAAATTGAGTTTATGCAGTGCTGCCTATAACTGTATATTACTGACCATGAATTTGCATCATAAAATAAGATGATTGAATATCTTATCTAAAGTCAAAGAGTGTTCTCCTTTTTCCTTGCGAGCAATGCGATGTGCATGCATATTCAATTGACTGTACAGTATTACCTATTGGGACATTGTTTTTGATTGCACCTTCCTTAACCAGTCCTGATCAGGTATATGGGTCACACTCCTGTAATTTTTTACTAGATCTTCCAGATGCGGCACGCTTCTCTGGGGATGCGAGAAGTTCTCGGTTCAATGTGTGGACTGCAGCAGCGACACCCTTGTTTCGCGATGCGATGGCAGCAGCTCCAGTGGCGACACTCTGCTCCCACGATGCTTGAAGCTTCCGCACAATGCAACAACTTCAGCGGCGACATCCAAGATGCGACAGCAGCAGCTCCGACGGCGGCGCGCTTCTCGGGAATGCGAGGTGCTCTTCTTCAATGCGGTGCAGTGCGAGATTCTTCTCTTGATGCGGTGCAACAGCTACAGTGGCGACACCCTCCTTCGGAGTTGCGACGGCAACAACAGCGACAGCGACACACTTCCTCTTCATGGCGGCACGCTTCTCTTCGATGCGGTGCAGTGCAACAGTTCAGGCGGCGACACCCTCCTTCAGAGTTGCGACGGCAGGCCCAGCGATGGCGACATGCTTCGTTCTCATTGAGTCGCGCTTCCAGCTCCTTGCGACACGCAGTTCCTCCGAAGGCCCAAAACAGTAGCAGGCATATCCAAAGAACTCTGGGGAGCTTGGGGGTTGAAGTCTGTTGTCCATGAGACTTCAGCAGGAGGCAAGCTCTTTCCCAAGCCCTTGGAGATCCTTCACAAGTTGAAAGCAAAGTACACAAAGTTCCTTTCTCCTTCCAACCACTGCTGGCCAATCCCCCAAGCAGCACTTCAGCTTGGGAATAGTCTCTCCTCAGTTTCTTCAGGTACCTCTCCTCAGTAGTGGTTTCTTCTTGTAGTCCACAAGTGATCTAATTTCATGGGGTCACTGTCCCAATATTTATACCCCAAAATCCTTTGTTCTCTGAGGAGAGAGGGGCCTTTTCCCAGTCCAAACCAGTTCTTGAGCACTTTGTTTACCAGACTTCTCCTTTCCTTTCACAGTGCAGGGCAGAAACATCAGACGCCCCACAGGAGGTGGAGCCAGCATTGTGGAAGGCAAGTACAGTCCTGGAGCACTTTGTTGACAAGACTCCTTCTCTTCTTTCAGTGTGCAGGGCAGAGACATCAGCCGCACCCCAGAAGGTGGAGCCAGCCTTGTGGAAGGCAGGCACAGCCTTATTCAAGGTTCAAGTGCAACTCCTCCCTCCCATCTAGATGCACATCTCTTTATTCACCACTGGGCTGACTTATCCTGTCTCTTGGAATCCCCCAGCCCTGTCACTCACAAAACCAGACAAAGGAAAACACAACCTAGCAGTGGCAGGCTTTGGATAGTTAGACAAGCAAATACCTACTTTCTAAAAGTGGTATTTGCAAACACAGAATGTTAAAACCAATTTCACTAAAAGATGTATTGTATCATTCAGAGTTCAGGCATACTAAACTCGAATTTCTACCATGTTCTCTGAGTCTGTTAGGATTATAAACATGTAATAATCTAATAGCCCATTCTGGCCTATGGAGAACAGATAGCCTTGCAATAGTGAAAAACGAAAATGGCTGTAATTCCCTATTAGGACATGCCACACACACTAGAGCTTGTCCTACCTTATACTTACAATGCACCCTGCCCTTGGGCCTACCATAGGGGTGACTGATATGAAGTAAAGGGAAGGTTTAGGGACTGGCAAGTGGGTGCACTTGCCCAGTCAGCATGACAGTACCAGACTGCACTCAGGCTCTGCAATGGCAGACCTTAGACACATTTTACAAGGCTGCTTCTGTGGGTGGCACAACAAGTGCTGCAGGCCCACCAGCAGCATTTGGATTACACGCCCTGGGCACACTTAGTGCACTAGACTAGGGTGTGACAAGTAAACCAAATAGCCAAACATGGAACCACTGATTAATGCATCAATTTACAATAGGGAGAGCATATGCACTTTAACACTGATCAGCAGTGGTAAAGTGCCCAGAGTCATAAAACCAACAAAAACAGGTCAGAGAAAATGCAGGAAGAAGGCAAAAAGTTCAGGGATGACCCTGCAAAAAGGGCCAAGTTCAACACAGGGCGTGCAAGTTGGCTTTCAGGATGTCAGGCAGTGGTGTCCTGCTTCTGATTTGATCACAACCCCGACCAGGGCCTTGTGCTCCACACAGCAGAACCCAGTGCCAGCCATCTTGTCAGTTATTTTCCACTCCCTGTGACGTGAGCATGGTTCAGAGAGGTCTTAATGGTCCAATTGGGAGGGGGAGCATTATCTGTGACAACAACCCCTTCATGCTTTTGGATACACTCATTTCCCAGCATACCCACTATTCCCTACTGTCAGTCAGCTTCACTGTGCGGTAGTGTTTGTGGTGGCAAAAATGTGTGACAGTGTTTATTTAGATCTCTGCCACTTCCTTGCTCTATTTGTTGGTAGGGTTGTACATGTCATGACACAGTGACAAATCACTATGAGGTGGCATGTATTGTGTTTGTCTGGCTAGCATACACATCTTGGGCTAATTAGCTTTTATTTACTGTGCCCTTGCTATCTGTGCATGCTTTCACTGTCCCCTTAACGGTGATGTGTGTGTATTGCGACACAGTATTGAGCATATTGGTTGTGTACTCACCAGGCTCTGGTATGTCTGCTAGGCCATGGACGCTCTTTGGTGGTAGGATATCCCGCACCTTCTCCTCGCAGGACCTGAAGTATACTGGTTTGGCAGGAGGGCCACCGCCAGTGCGCTGACTCAAGGCATGTTCCTTCTCAAGGAGCTTCTTGACCCTCCTGCGCACATCATACCACCTGTTCTGGATGTCGTCCTTTGTGCGCAACATTGGTGCTTGTGCGTTCACCTTGTCCACAATCCCCACCCACACTTTGTTTTCTGTGACATGGGAGTCCTTTGTACCAATGTACCAAACAAATGTGGCTACACTCTGAGGATTTCATCCACCAGGACTTCTAACTCACTATCTGTGAACTTTGGTTTCTTCTTAGGGGGGCATGGTGATGGATGGTGGTGGGGAGTTATGTGTGTCTGAGGGTACAAGTGAGGGTGGGTGGTTGTCAGTTTTGCTAGGTGTATGTGAGATTGCTTTTGGAGAGGTGCTAATGTTGTGAAGGTTGTGTGATGGGTGAGTTGTGAGTGTGTCTGTGGTTGCTGTCTGAAGGTGTTCTGTGCTTGTTAGTCTGTTGAATTTGCAAAGGATCATGGTAGTGATTGTTAACCTTTCTATAGGTGGAGTTGTGGATGTGTCCTTGTTACAAGTTTTTTTTTAGTATTTATAGACTTTGTCATTGCTTGCTTGGTCCTTTTTTTGTGTTTTTTCCTTTGTGTTTTTTAGGCATGTAGAAGACGTTCATCTGACCAAGTCGGACGGTGATGTTGGCTCGTGCGGGCTTCTCGGAGTCTTAAACGCTGACTTTCTTCTGTGTTGCATACGCGTCGGTCGCAGAGGTCTCTATTGCTTCAGGTCCCGGTTTTCTGTGCGTGTCCGTCATGCGGCTTGCGAGTCAGTCTGGTTTCACATGCATTGCATCGTACTGTGCAGGTTGGACGTCGCGGGTACGTGTCGGTCGGGTTCATTCCTGGTTCGTGTCGGTCGGTGCGACTCGTGTCCTGTTTCTGGGTGAATCACAGGTTTCCGTACGGCTCGGTCGTACGGCTTGTATTTTGTATGGGTCAGTTGTACGTCACGGGACGTTGCATCGTACTACACGGGTCGTACGGCGCTTGTACGTGTCGGTCGGACTCCGTACCCGGTCCCTGTCAGTCGGTTCCTTTTCCAGTCGGAATCGGCCCCTCAGTAGTAGCTGTGCTCTAGCTGTCAAGGCCCCCTTCAAGGGGATGTAGATACAGGTGAGTGAACACAACCCATAACTCAAAGTGAGACCAGTATGAACAATAAATCAATGTCCTGCCAAATACTTGGTTTTATAAGAAAAGTAATATTTTATTTCTAACTCTGCACATGCAAAGAAGTATAATATTCAGATACAACACACTCCACCTTGTGGTTGGAACTCTAGTAGTTTTCGTGCAGTTACCGGTCCCAACCTCCTTTGTGTAATAGGTTCGGTGTTATTACCCATTCACTAGTGACCACATCCAGGGAACACAAACTATTAGACCATACTCAAGAGTTTTTTCCTTGGACTCTTTAGGAATTTAGTCATAAGTGTCTATGGTGTCTATGGTGGTGCTGCACCATCAGCATCGAGTCCCACGGGGTCCAACTGGCCAAGTTAACCTCTTAGCAGCTCTCGCAGCATGGAACAGTTCAGCGATGCAGCCGCCACCCTGAATGCACACATGCAAGTCCTGCTTTAGGCTGTTCTCTGCCCACGTGGCAGCACAAGGCAGTGCAGGCTCTCTTTCCTGAGTGGCACTGCCAAAGTCTCTCAGTTGTCAGAGCAGCTCTCAGCTCGCGAAGATATGGTAAGTTGACTTTCCTCAGTGAGGGAGGGAAAATCCTATCTTCAGGTCCCAACTGGATCCAGTGAGGGTGCAACATCGTCTACGGTGTCTCTGGCAGTGGTCAGTGGTGAGTCAGGTGCAGTTCCCTTGCAGTGCAGGTCCAACTTGCTAACCGAAGGCTTAGTCTATCCTTTGGGTGGCCCGAATCCTTTGGAATTGTTGGTACTGGCAGCAGCCTATCTGGCTTATGGAGTTGCCAAAGTATGTGATTATACAGGCACAGGCTCTTCCAGCACAGGTGCCTCAGCACAGATGGTCACACTTTTGGCACTCCTTGAAATGGTAGCTTTAATGATGGCCCCCTCTGGCATATATGGTCGTAACAGCATAGCAGTACAGGCATAACAAGATGTACGGCGCTCAACATGGGACTTGGTCTCCGGTTCCCTCTTCTGCAATACAGAGGTCACTGATAACAATCCTGCACACAGGCTGTGGCCCAATCGGTACATCGGAATCCTCGCGCCGCCAGTCCTCACGGTAGGGCTCCTCACTGGACTTTGCTCCCTCCAATCCTCTCCTCTTCTTCAGAGTGCAAATTAGACTTGGCAAGCAGGAAGGTGATGGTGCTCCAGGCTCCGGGGCAAGTGGTCTTGGTCTCCCTGGGTGATGTCTCCTATCCCAGCATGGGGACTAGCAGGCCTTTGCCCCCAGTCCTACCCATGGGCAGACATCTTGCACAGCTTCTCCTTCTCACACAGCATGTCTGACTGCTTGACAAATGGCAGAATTTTGGGGACTCAACCTCTCTTTCTTATAGTCCTTTTCCATACAACAAATGTGATTTAGGGGCTGTGTCTTTGAAGTGTCATGTTGGCGTTCTGCTTCTTTTGAAGCGGTTACTTCTTCTTTTTTCATGACAGATGTCTATCACAGCAGGCATGACTCTGCAGCTGATTGCCCACAACACAATGGAACCATATTCTAGCCTGAACTGGAAGTAGAGTCACCTATTTCAGATAGAGTTTTCATTGTTGGCAACCTAAGTTTCTCTTATGGGCTATCCTTTCCCTTTCCCTTTCCAGCTTCCTTTTTTTCATTCTGGTTCTCCTCCTACTCTCTCTGTTTTCCTACATTTCTCTCTGTTTCTCCTCTGTCTCTTGACATTTCTGCTCCCAGGCCCATTCCTCCTGTTTCTCCCTCTTTCTCTCCTCTTGTTCCCAGTTGCTACCCTTAGCTACTCTCTCTCAAACTCTCAAACTCTCTGACTTGTTCATCTTCCTCAGCCTTAGCTTTCTGAAGTGCCAACTGCAAGGTCAGGGGCTCTACCAGACTCAACCCACCCAAGGGATTTTCTCCCGGAACTGGGGACAGTGCAACCATAGAAATGAGAATCATAACTATGTCTTTTGTCATCCTAACTTTATTTAACGTATCCTCCCATTTTACATTTATTTTCTTGGTGTGTGTATTTGTGTTTGTGTATTTTATGTTTTTGCTTTTTTTTCCAGTGACTTTTAATACTTTTTCTCTAACTTCCTCAAACTTTCTAATTTTCCATCTCTAGTCTATTCCTTCTCTTCCTCCTGTCTTTCTTTTTTTTTAATTCACCCAGCGCCATGCCATAGCATAGGAGGCAGTGCCAGTGCAGCGAACCACACAACATATGAGTGCTGATGCCAACAGGGGGTGCAGCTTTACGCCATTTTTAGCAAGGAGAAGGTGGGCACACTTGTTTTTTGTGTGCAGCGCCACCTCCCCTCTATGCTAGCAGCAGACATCAAGACCAGGGGTGTGTATGGCTTGCGGGAGTGTCAGCTGCTGTGGGGGAGGGTGCCAATGCACTGGGGTTTGGTGCACACAGCAGCAGCTGATGCTCTGCTAGGCTGACATCCTGGACCAGGAAAGGACCTGTTTGACCTGCTGGGTATCCAGGTTGTGGGGCATGGTGAGTAATAGTAATTAATTTTTACTTTTTTGTTGTATCCTATCCTATAATGCAATTTAATTTTTTCCCCAAATAGCATGCTGTTCACACTCAAAGGTAAGTTAAGTTCACGTAACATTATGAATATTATGTATTCCAATTTGAGCAAGCTAAGTGCTTGGTGCTACATTGTTGTGCTCGTTGCTGTAGGCGCTCACATGGGCTGATAGGTAACAAGTTATGGAGACTCCTCTGTTCTCCTGTCACTAAGATTGTGGTACTGTGGTGGTAGTAGTAGTAATATATTATCAGTGAGTTCGCTTTCTCTGTGTCTCTCTTTTTTTGTAGCTTGTAGAGTCCCAAGCAATCTTCCAGTGATGTTGTATGCAAAATATTCATCTATGCATTGAAATTGGAAACTGTCTGAGTTGGCCCATCAAGGGGGTTCGATTTGTGAAGCAAATATAAAGTATTTCCAAATGTAGTTTAGGAAATTTGGTATAGCGTTTAGGTAAGGTTTCAGAAATTAGGAGTAGGTCAACTGGATAATATAGGCATTCGGTTCTAGAAAAGTAAAATGTCAATATGTTACTGCATTTGCCTTTGACTGCCAAAATATTTTCTAAGAGATTAACTGTACCACTAATCTATTTTTGTACTCTTCTTAATTTCTTCAGCACCCAAGTGCACCTAAGGGTCCTGCTGAGGAGGATGCCACCACCAATGCCACATTGGGTGGAAGTTTTGCCATCACCACCATTGTGGCAGCCAAGATGGACTTCTCTGCTGGCTCAAGTAAGTTCTTGTTAATATTATTTATTTCCCTAACTTTTACCTCTCTCCAATAGATAAATTTTTGCTATTTTCTATAGCAACACCTCTACCGTATGTTCCTTGCCTTAACCTTAACCTGCTGCAGCAAACTAAGGGCCTGATTTTTAGGGTTTGGCAGAGGGAGTTACTCCATCACAATCCTAACATGTATCTTGTCCACTGTATTACGAATCGTCATGTTAGCGATGGAGTAATACCTGTGCCAACCTCTAGACTAAATCGGTCCCTAAGTCAAGTTTCCTTCCCTTACTGCCAAGTGTATTTGATTTAAGTAGTTTTTGTTTGAGAGTGAGGCCAGAAAGTAAAGTGGGATTAAGTGTCTGTGATTTCGTGTTTTGCGGATGGGCTACTCTGTGACAAACATGCCCAATAAAATCTATGTATCTCATTCCTTTCTCTGTTCTGTAGTGCATCGTTTTTCCCAACGTCTACTTACGGCAGACAGGATATAGATTATCTGCATAATATACACAACGTGTGTGACATATAATTGATTATTTTCCTCTTTGGAGTTAGGGTAGAATTGAAAGGCATTTGGAGAACAGCAGGGCCATTGGAATCAAAGAAAATTTTTTGTCCCTTGCAGCTGCCCCAGCTACAGACTGAAGTGAGTAGCAAATTTGTACCTAATGTGCTGGCTAGCACTTTTCTAGTCATTTAGCACAACAAGAAAAGAATACTTGTACTCCATAGTGGACGATGCCTTACTCATTAAACTGAGTTACTTATTTTCTTTTTCCCAGACAAAGTGTATGTGTGGTTTACTTTTTTGGGGGGAAATCTTTAACAAGAAAAAAAATCACTCTGTTTTTTTTAAAATATTATGCTTCCCCCTTTCAACTAGTCAGTGCTTTTATGTGAGGCATGTGTTGTTACAATTGTGTCCCTGTGACTGATGTTTCTAATCACACCAAAAATTCCAATGGCCCTAGGACACCAGCAAATGTACTTATACTGTGCCACTATATAATATTTTTTTTTAAACGTGGTTGCACAGAACATTCTTTACAATTTGTCTGTTTTTGTTTTTTTCTTTCTTGATATGGCTACTCCTGCTGGTCCCCCACCACCACCGACCAGGCAGGACAACGCTGCCTGGCTCTGGTAGCAGAAATTGTAAGCCACCAGGGAGCGCTACCCGCGGCTGGTGGTTGAGGAGAGCCCGGCACATGCCTCTGCCCCTGGGCCTAGTTCCACCGGCCAACTGCCTGCACCTCCAGCCTCCAGGCCCCACCAGTGTCGTCAGCAGCTTACAGCACATCTGTGTATTTACTTCAACTTTCCACTGATGCCTTTTGGGTTACCCTGTCTTTACTGTTTCTTAAAATATATGCCAGTTAGGAGGGTATGCTGCCATTTCCTATATTACATACAGAATTATAATCAATTATGTTATTGCATCTGCACTACAAGTTAGTTATGTACTCACCCCATAGTTTTTTTACCTAAATAAATGAAGTGATGGCTGGCGGCTGCCTCCTCTGTCAATCTTCCAACAACCTATTGGAGGGTTTTCCAAGGTGCCTTCTTTATGGTAGTGGTAGTGTGCTAACAGTGAAGGCATCCCAGTGAGGTCCCACTCCCACCTAGGTGATCTCCAACTGCAGGATTAATCAAAAGTATCACAGGCAACTAATTTGAAAGAAAAACAGAGAGCTAGTAGGTCATACATATACATTTATATTCCAGCTTTAGAAAGACTGAGGACAGACTATTACCACCATGACACATCAAGGAAAAGAATGCCCCAGACTATAAAAAAAACTAGCAATAGTAAATTATTCTGAGCAATGGTGTGCATGGAATTTGAAAACCAAAGTTATGAAATCTTCAAGTGGGGGAAAAATGTACTCAAAATCTGTACTCTGTAGTTGACAAGGTTCAGCATTTTAAAAATGCATAGTAAACGCTTGAAATGTTGAAGTTGAGGAATGACGTTCTTCGTGGTTGGGTAAGTGGAGCTGGTGTGGGCTGTGGTACTAGATGATCCTGCAGTGAGTTGGTGTCGCATTTAACCACATTCGCCCCAACAAATGTGTGATATATTTGGTGTATATTAAGACACGCCTCCAAAGCAATCACACAGCAAATCGGAAGAGGGTTAGATGTTTGATGAACAATGAGAAAGGGGAACTGGGTAAAGGTGTGACAAAGACAACACAACCCAAGAACTATATTTATGAGGGCGATGAACAACATATCATCATCATCATCATCAATCTGTTGTGGAAGGAAACAAAGGAATGAGTATGACACATTGCAGTTAAATGCAAACAGTCCTCCTGCCCCAGAGACCCAATTTATCTGGTATCTAAATGTTCTGTCTTCTAGGTTTGAAAAAATAAAATTGTGGAGGAGTGAGTTGAACCCTACCAGTTCTAAAAATATAATTGTTTAAAGAAAAATGATGCAGTATTGCCAGATTAGGTGGTGCATCTGCATTCTCCTCAGGAATGTCTGTCTCTCTTAAGTGCCTGTCTAGAACAGACCAGTAGGTAAGCAGGCTTGTTGAGCTCAGCGATCGCCTTTCATTTGTGCGGGAGACGAGAAGCCTTGCGGATTGTGAAACAGAAACTGTAGTGCCAAATAAAAGGAGACAAGGAAGGTAAGCTTCACAAGGACTGTTTAAAGAAGACTCAGTGGCAGAGCAAATAACAAGATGACTCAGAGTTTCACTTTTGCCACCAGTGTAACACACACACTCAGCAGCATTTCTCAAATCCATGCACCTCTCTCCTTTTCACACAGCTGAGTAATAGGCCCCGGACTCATGGTTACCCTTTGAGGTCGATAACTTCCTTCTTCTAGCTGTTGATGAGGTAGTCCCACCCTGAGTGTTTCCATTCTCCTCCTAACTCTGTGTAACGGTGTCCCATTCCTGACCCAGATAAACGTGTAAATCAAATGATCTTCTGGGGAAACCCTTTTAGGTGATAAAGAAAGAAGTATGGGAGGGAACCGTACAGGTACATTTTCGCTAAGTAAGTTTGTAAAGGACAATGACCTTCTGGAAAAATGATCACCCATCATGCATCAAACTTTGCAATTCATCAAAATCAAGTTTACTATTATTGAACACCCTCCCTCACTATCTGTCACCACATAAATCGTCTATCATCACTCACTCATTGCTCATTGTTGTAATAGTTGTAGTTACCTCTTCCAATCTAAGCACGGTTTGGTTAGGTAGTAGGTACAAAATTGTATCTTTGACGCAGACAACACATTGAAATTTGGTATTGGCACTCTTGTAAATGATCTTCTGGGGCAGCCCTGCTAAGTAATGCAAAAAAAGATAGGCATGGAAGGGAGGCAGGCATTGTCTCCAATGTCATGAAGGAATCATGGAGGTTTTTTCACTGCACACTGGTTCAAATGCAATTCGGCCATATATGTGACTAAAAAATGATGGGGCAGCATAAATCTGACACAAACATAATGTTGCAATAGTTACTTTTTTATGCAAAGAAAGACGTTTAACAAGAAATAATTGAAAAGTTCTATGGTGGCACCGGCATACTGAGTCCAGGAAGTAGAGTTTGCCCTCAAACTCAGGCGGTTCACCAAGAAGTTGACCAGCTAACACACTTTATTCTGACCAATTCTCCTCCTCCTGTGCTATTTCAGGAACGGTGTAACTGAGTGGTATGAAATATTTGCTCATTTTGATCATGGTCAATCCCTCCATGATTTGAGGTGAGAGACTGGTCCTTCTCACTGTAGCAATTGCACCAGCCATACTGAACACATGCTCACCAGACACATTGGCAATAGGACAAGCCAGCCTGCCTGCTGAGCTCTGGCCATTGGTACATCTTCCCATACAATACATCAACGGTTTCTGATCCACATAGACCTCTTTTGGATCATCCAGATACTCCTAGAACTTCCTCTGAATGGTCATTAGTGCTGCCACTTGCTCATACCTCTTTTGCAATGGCCTCAGCACTGGACGTGAGCCCTGTAATTTGATATCAATCCAATACAGAGTTTAGGTGCTATCCTTCTGTTGCCCGTTGTTGCTGGTGTTGGCTACTGTGAGACAAGACTGCCCTCTCTGGAAGTTGGAGGCAGCACCCCAGAACTGCGGAGAGCGACTCTAAGTTCCAGCCATTCTTCTTTCAGGTCTCTGGCTTGCTCAACAATCCACCTCTTGTATTTTGAAGCATTCTCCTCAGAAAATGAAATTAAAGTGGGCAGAATTTTTTTGTACCGTGCATCAAGCAGTTTGAAACAGATGTAGTGTTTGTACATTGATGATGTCATGTTGCAGCCTTGTATTACAAGCCAAGTATTAAGCTCTCAACCAAGGCGTTCACGTCTGTGTTTTCGTTCAAAACCTGTGAATGCAAACCTTTCAGACACCTTCTTTAGCTGGTCCTGTAGCAGATGCAGCAATGGGAAAGCTTTGCCCATCGTACAGTCCTACTTGCTAACTTCCCGTGTGAAAACCTCAAAAGGGAGTAGCATCTGTGTCAGGCATTTAACTAGGCCCCATTTGTCTGCATCCATGGTCATTGCTTTCCCAATTGCATCCCCTCCTCTTTGAATGACATAGTCATTGATCTGTTTGTACTGCTCAAACAAACGTTGCAACATGTAATAGGTTGAGTTCCAATGTGTTGGTACCCCCTGTATCAGGGCTTTAACTGGTACTCTAGTAGCACGCTGAATAATCCACAACTGCTTCTGGGCTGTAAAAGAAGGGCTAAAATGAGTGCAGGTACTTCTGCAGGTGGTCAGTATGTTGCACCACCAGGTTGATGTAATGCACCAAACACAGGACCCTGAAATACCCACTGTCTGCATGGCCTTGACTATGTTACTGCCATTGTCCATTGCAACAAATCCAATTCTGAGACCTCTGGAACACAGCCATTCAGACTCCTTACTGTTAAATTTGTCCATAATGTTTGCAGCTGTATATGATTTCTCGATGCAAACATGGATACTGTTGCATGCTGCCTAATGCTCTTAAATCTTTCAGACATGTGGACCAGTTGCCTGACAACTGGTCCACATGTCTGACTTCAGGTGGATAGTGTGACTAACACTTTGTTGCAGAGCTTGTCCAACCTATTTCAGCACATCGTGATGCAGCGCTATAACATCAACTCTGGCAAAATAGGTCTGACTTGAAACTTTCTATTTTGAACATATGGCTGCCAGAACTTATAAGAATCCCACATATTCCACAAAAAAGTGATGAGGTCCAGTGCTAATATTTTTGCCAGCTTCCCATTGTACAAATGTGCCATTGTGGATGTAGGCTTCCTCCTGCCGAAACATGCCTGTAATAGTAGCCTATATTTTCTTCTTTTCTGGGGCCAATCTTGCAGGCGACTTTAGGTGGTGGTAGACTCAATGTGCGTCATGGTGGGGCAGCCACTGTATGCCATGGTGTCTCCATCTGGCTCTGCATCTTCTTGTGCCACTGTGAAGTCCCTGAGATGGGTGAATCTCCTGGTGAACTGCTGGGGACAGGGCTGTTTTGCGTGAGGATATCTCCCTCTTCTTCCTTATCATCACCTCCTACCGTGATTGGACTTATAGCTAATATTCCCCAGCTCTCCTCACCATCACTACTAGACCTGGGTGGCAAATTCCATACCGCTCGCGGAATTTGCGCAATTTGGGTAATTTCGTGTTCCGCGGAGAACGCGAAATTGCCCGAAAGTCTACGTTGCACAGCTTCGTGGAATTTTTTGCTTGTTCGCGTTCTCAAAATGCGTGTTCACAAGATATTTCCCCCCGAGCACACAAACAGCGATCACAAACAGGAAAAAAGCATCGCGAGCAAGCAATTCCGCGTGTTCGCGAAATTTCTGCGTGTTCGCGGAGATTTCTTACTGTTTCGCGGAATTTTGCATAGCTCGACTACGCAAATTCCACCCACCCCTAGTCACTACCACCACCACGACCACATTCAACAATTCTTTTAGGGTGCTACTCCCCGGATTGCATGGTGTTTAACCGCCAGTATCATATTTTGAACCAGGCTTACCTTGACAAACATTTGTGTGGCAAATGGTGCATATTGTAATGTGCCCCCGTGTGCAGTCCCAAACTGAGAAGGAGTACTTTTTACTGGCCCACTGCCAATGCCTGAAGAAATGGAGGTAGGTGGGCATGTCATCGATTGCCTCTCTGTAGTGGAAACTCCTACTGAGGTAGTGGTTGGTGCAGGACTCAGTTGGGGCTTTACAAATATGGAAAATGGCAGTACTACCTGTGAAACCTCCCACAGAGCAGGTTGTATAGAAATGTTGGACTCCTCTGTGTCACCTTCCTCAATGACTAGTTCACCATCATCCTACTCATCATCAGTTCCATAATTCTAAGGCTTTCAGGAACTTTTACTTTTCCTTTGCCTCTCCTGGCATCTCCCATACTCTGCTGGGGTGCACTCCATGTCCCTATTATCATTATCAGAAGTGGTGCTTGGAAAATTTGGTGGAATAGTACCCTTCCTTTTCCTTGCTGGCGATCTGGGAGCCAATGATTCTAAAAGAGGATGGTCTTGCTCGGCATGAAGCTCGACCTCTTGTTCTGCTCCAATATCAGCAAAATATACTATTGCTGGCTGCGTCTGCTGTCCACTTGGCTCTGTTTCCTGAAACAATTGGGTACTACTTTGCGAAAGGGACAAATCCAATTCAGCGTCACTGCTCTTCTGGGTTGCCACGATTGCAGTGACTGCCTCCCTAACAGACATGATCTTGGGCTTAGGTTGGGGTGGTGCTTTTGATGTGGTAGTGATGCTCATAGGTTCCTCCCTGGAAGCCGGTCTGGCAGGGACACAGCTCTCGAAGAAGGTTGTGGTTGGCACGCCACTAGTGTAAAGCTGCTTCTTCTCACTGATCACTTTCTTGGGAGCAACTTTCTTTGGGGCCATCTTAAAGCCCACAGTTGGCAGTGGCACTA
Source organism: Lissotriton helveticus (assembly GCF_964261635.1). NCBI lineage: Eukaryota > Metazoa > Chordata > Amphibia > Caudata > Salamandridae > Lissotriton > Lissotriton helveticus. The sequence continues at coordinate 380,440,631 of NC_136069.1, forward strand.
AGCTGCACAAGTGGAAGAGATTGGACAACTGACATAACTGTACAAGGCTTCAGTTTGGCAGTACTGTGGGTGATGTCTCTTCTTCTCTTGTGCACCTAAAAGCAAAGAATCAAGAAAAACTTTTAGCAAAACGTGGCATTGTTGCAGTTTGAATTAGTATAGACAAAGGCAATATTTGTTTGGCTGGCTACTTAGGTAATAATAATTCAGCCATTTTAAAGTCACACCACACCACCATCCCATAAAACACACAACATACAGTGCCTCGAGACACTCATGGGTGAAGCAGCCGTACTATACAAATCCTGATTGATTGTTTGACAGAACTCTTTCCTTTATGTCCATATAGTCTAAAGAGATACCTGTTGCACTCAGGAAACTGCATGGGTAAATGGTATAACAATTAGGGGTGGGAAAAATTTGCATAGTCGTGCTACGCAAATCTCAGCAAAACTGTAGAAAAATCTCCGAGAGCATGCAGAGTTCCGCGAACACAAGGAATTGCTTGTTCTGCCCATTTGCAATGCTTTTTTTCTGTTTGCGTGCTCGGGGGAAATATCTTGCGAACATGCATTTTGAAAGCAAACATTTTTGCAAAGCTGCAGAATTTTTGGTAATTCCACGTTCTCTGCAGAACCCAAAATTACCCAAATTCCGCAAATTACGTAAGCGGAACGCAATTTACCTCCTAGGCCTAATACCGATCTTTAAACAAAATGAAGGTTAGTGTGCGCCTATGGCAGGCAATGTGGTCCAGGGGAAATGGAATAATCTTAAAAAAAAATGAATGATGCTAATGTGTCTGCAGTGCACTGCAGCCAGGGTGTCCAGGAGGAAATGGAATTATACCTAAAAAAACGGGATGTTGTTGCACGGCTGTGCACCTGTGGTGAATGGATGGAGGGAAGGCTGGATGGATGGATGGACCAATGAAAGCAAAAAACAAAATGCAAAAAAAAGTATGTAATATATAAGCACTGTCAAAATCATATTCTTAATATACATATACTACAATGATCCTCATGCATATTATTAAAATGATATCACATCCACCCATGCAAGCCTATGGCAAAGGCACACTGGGTGGATGCACAAAATGGCTGCCAGCCACATGGACAAACAACAGCAGTAAGCAAGGAGGCATGGGGAACAAAGAACACATGCAAGCCTATAGCAAGGGCACACTGAGCAGATTGAATTGAATTGAATTAGCTTTTATAGAGCGCGGCTTACACTCCATGGAGCATCTTGGCGCTAGTCATAACGTGTCGCAGAGAAGAAAAAAGGGAAACTACATAGAAACCAGAAAAGAGGGAAATTGGGCTGATCGGAAGGTGATTGGAAAGTGCGAAGATTAAATTAGCGCTAGACAGAAGGTGTCAGAGGCATTGAAAATCCAGGTTTTTAGGGCCTTTCGAAACATGTTCTCTGAGGGGATCAAACGCATCTGGGATGGGAGTTTGTTCCAGGCTCTGGCTCCCAACACTCCAAGGGATTTTCCTCCTTTTGTAGTGAGTCTGAATTTGGGGACCACCAATAGGTTTAGGTTGGAAGATCTGAGTGAGCGGGAGGGAGTATATCTTCCAAACCTTTGTGACAGATAGGTGGGGCCCGACTGGTGGTAAGCCCTGAAAGTGATTAGTAAGATTTTGAATAACACTCTCTTATGGATAGGTAGCCAGTGCAGGATATTGAGTGCTGCTGAAGCAGAAGACTTCCTAGGCAATCTCAGCACTAGGCGGGCTGCGGCGTTCTGAACCATCTGCAACTTGTGCAGAACAGCTTTGTTGGAACCTGCATAGATGCTGTTACAGTAATCTAGACGGGATGTAATCAAGGCCACCGCTACCGTCTTTCTAGCTGTCAGGGGAAGGAGGTCAAAGAACCTTCTGAGGCCCTTGATTATATTGAAACAGGACCCTGCCACCGTACCTGCTTGTTGTTTGAAGGATAGGGCTTCATCAAACCTTATCCCAAGGTTGCGGGCCGACTTGATAGTATTCGGCGGGACTTCGGCGTCTTGGGGCCACCAGTTTTTAGGGGAAAAAAGATTATTTTGACCAAAAGGGAGGATTTCAGTTTTGCCTGAATTACACTTGAGGTGGTGGGTTCTCATCCATTCAAAGGTTGCGGTGAGACAATCCCTCAAATTTTCTTCTGCTTTAGTCGTGTTGTTGTCCAGAACGAGGATGAGACGGGTATCATCAGCGTAAGATATCGTGCTGATGTGGAAAGATGTGATGAGCTCAATCAGAGGGGTCATATAAAGGTTAAAAAGGATTGGGCTCAGACTGGAGCCTTGGGGTACCCCTGATTTTAGTGATTTTTCGTCTGAACAGTGGCTTCCTAGTATGGTAACTTGTTTCCTATGACTGAGAAAAATTTTCAGCCATTTGAAGGCAGTTCCTGCTATTCCTGATTCTGCCAGGCGGCCAATTAATACGGGGTGTGAGACCGTATCAAAGGCCGCCGATAGATCAAGTAGGATCAGGACGGCCTTTTTTCCTTGATCCATTGCCATCTTGAGCGTCTCCACTGTATGTAGAAGAGCTGACTCCGTGGAGTGTTTAGCTCTGAAACCTGCCTGGCTGGGGTGTAGGAGGTGGTTTTCCTCCAAATATCTGGTAAGTTGTTTGTTTACCGCCGCTTCAGTAAGTTTGAAAAGCAGTGGGAGCAGTGAAATTGGGCGAAGGTTGGAGAGCGTAGTGGGGTCGGCTAGGTGTTTTTTCTGCAAAGGTTTTACAGCAGCACGTTTCCATTCAGATGGAATGGCGGCAGAGGTCAGAGAGGAGTTAATGATAGCATTTATACTTGGATTAACCGTATCCACTAAAGCGCGAAGCAGCAGAGGGGGGCACGGGTCAAAAGGGGAACCTGACTTGCTGGAGAGAATAGCTTGACGAGTTTCGTCGAGGTTGACAGGGGTAAAATTATTTAGCTGAGATTTCCTATTAATTGGTAGTGAATTTTCATAAGAGAGGGATTCTGGAAGGTCTGGGAAGTCTTTGGTAAGATTTAGTATTTTGTGTTCAAAGTAATTTGCTATAGAATTGCATAGTGCAAGTGAGGGCGGGATCTCTTGTCTAAGAATTCTAGGGTTCATGAAATCATCAACTATTTTGAAGATGTCTTTCTGTTTGTTGTTAGACAGGTTGATGACTTCTAGAAAGTGATCTTTTTTAGCACCTTTTATCATTACATGATATTGTTTTCTAGCAAATTTATAGGCGAGGAGTTCAGTTGTATCATAAGTATAACGCCACTTCTTTTCAAGGGTTCTGACCTCCGAACGTTTTTCTTTTAGAGGGAGGGAGAACCAGGGGGCGGACTTTTTGTTCTGTTTTTTTCTCACTTTTTCTGAGTTTGCAGGACCACAGAAGTCTGTGATCCATTTACAGAAGTTGTTGTAGTCTGTTTCGGTGCTTCCAGTCAGGGGCGGTCTGGAATCCTCAGCAATAAGGTGCAGATTGGGGGAGTTCACCAGTTTTTTCCAGTCTCCCTGTATCTGGACGTCGATTTTTAGGTTGGCTGTGTTGGATCTTTTCTTATTTGTAGTCAGTTTGAAAGGGATCAGCCAATGATCGGTCCATGTTTGAATCACGGGAGTTTCAACAGCTAGGGTTTTAATATTGGTACAAATGCAATCTAAGATATGGCCTGCTTTGTGTGTAGGCATTTTAGTCAATATTTCCAACCCCAGGACATCAGTTAAATCACTGAGCCATATTGCATTAGGGTCGTTGGGTTTATCGAGATGGAAATTTAGGTCGCCTAATACTGTAAAATTGGCGTATTTTAGAGTTAAGGTGCTAAGTGCCTCTTCAAAGTTTTCAAAAAACCCATTCTGTGGCCCTGGAGGACGTTAAATTAGAGCACCAGCAAAGGAGTTCTCCTCATTTAACTGGATACAGAAACCCATGCTTTCTGCACCCTTTACGTCCGAAAGTTCGAATGTGGAGCATTTCATCGAGTCCCGGTGAATAATGGCTAGGCCACCCCCTCTCTGTTCTTGTCTATCGGTCCTCTTGATGAGGTAGCCTTGGGGGACTGTTTGGGCTATAATCGGGTTGCACCATGATTTTAGCCATGTTTCCGTTACAAAAAGCATATCGATGTCATTCTCCGTGATTAGGTCATGAACATGCGCCCCATTCTTGCAGATTGACCTGGCATTAATCAAAGCTCCTCGGAGAGAGGTCGCGCTTTCCATAGTGGATAACGGTTTCTCCGGGGTGAGGAGGGTTCTGCAAGTGTAGCAGCATGATGGTCCTAACCACTTCTCAACGTCAATCAAATTGTGACAATGATTAGTATTATGATTTAGGGAGAGAATCTTATCTTTGGTGAGGGTAGATATTAGATTAGTATATACCGTGGGTTGGACAGCGTGACAAGCCCTAGGCCCGGCCGTGGCACGGACGGGCACAGACGGGCTTGCCTTAGGCGCGCCTTCGGCGCGCAGACGGCGCGCCCGCTGCGCTCGTCCGCTGCGCGTCCGGAAAAGACACATTTTTGTAGAGACAGAAAGGCGTGACTAGAGGGCGTGGCCTCGTCAAGGGGCGTGTCCGTGCTTCGCGCCGATGACGGCGGGGGAAGCCTTTCTGTTGCTTTGCAGTCCGAGTCAGCGATAATATCCGCTGCGCGGGTACTTTCAGCAACGTGGATTGAGGTAGGCGAGTTCAGAGGAGTTTTTAAAAACAAACAGAGTTAAAGTGACACTCAAAGTTTAAAATTAGTGCTGGCCTAGCTCCCGGCTTTCCGACTCAGGAGACACGAGACAGATGCACAAAATGGCTGCCAGTCACATGGTCAAACAATAAAAGCAACCAAGGAAGCATGGGGAAGAAAGAGGACACATTCAGCTCTATTGACACAGACTCCACAAAATGGCACCTGGCTACTTGGCAGGTAGGACAAAGACAAATGGTGGCATGTGGTAAGCACACTCACTGGCCCAAAAATTGAGGCATGGTGACATTGAAGAAAACACTGCCATTAATTCAGCAATGCCAAAAACAAAAATTAACACAGCTATACAAATTTTACAACAACACTCGTCCTCCCAAGGCATCAAATATTACTCCACATATTCAGATTTTGTACACAAAAAACATGAAATACAAAAAAACCCACATTTTCAATTTAATCCAATGCCATCCCAATCTTAAATGATTTTTTAAAACAACATATACCACAGAAACAGTTGTTTCATGCACCCATGACTTGTACTGGCCTCTGCATACTGACTGGATGGCTTCTTGGCAGACTAGGCCATACAGTAAAATCAATAAATGTTGCATATTTAAAAAACATGGAGAAAATGTACTGAACTGTGCAACATTGTTCCTTTATGAAAGAAGAGAAATTAAATGCAACAATATAACTAGGCCTCTACTGAAACTGCAGGCCACCCACCACAATACATTTCAAAATTCAAATAAATACTGCTGCATGCCCTCTATCAACATCCTTATACAAGAGTTTTGAACTTAAGTGTGAAATTTCACATACAGTATCCTTACATCCAATGGCATATGTGCAGCAGACAAAGAGAGTAGTCCCTTCAGCTCCAAATCAGAATTAAAGTGATCAGGAGAAGGACAAAGCACTGAGAGTCTGCTGGACAGGAAAAGGAAGTTGGAGTAGCGAGGGCAATTCCCTATTTCTCACACAAATAACATTGGAGAAGAAAATACACTTGAAAACCTCTTTTTAACAATCCTGCACCCCGGCTATGGCTTGATCGGTAAGGTTTTTATTTTTATTTTAGCAGAGCAGCCTCTGACATAAAGCCGAAAGAAGACTTTATTGTTTCATTATTTAAAATCATTACAATTTGAGAAACACTTTATGATGGATGTATAAAAAGGGAAATAAAAGAGTGAACCGTTGATACAAAAGTAAAAATACTGTGATATTTCAAAATGTCATTGGAACATAAAATCGCAGGTTAAGTTTACATGATTCTCCAACAACTTGCTTTATCTAAAAAAGGGTGCAATCCCATTATAAGCACTTAAAAAGAAGCAGAGGAAGGGAAGGCAGACTGAGCACTTGTCCCTTATAGTCCGGCAGTCCACATAGTCTCAAGTGTCCACAGAGGTGAGAGACAAGTAGTGGGGTTGCTAGCACTCCTATTACTTAACATTTTTATCAGCTCCTGAGACAAACTTGGAAAATCTGATGTTATGCATCGTGTTTGCCGGGGTCATGGCGCTGTGATGTGGTGACGGCAGGATCGGACACCAAGTTTATTCCATTCACCCTGCAACAGTATTTTTCGATTGTTGAGTAAGGCGAGGCAGACATACACCACGTACTCGATCGACTCAGTGTGTACCTGCACATGGTATTTTCACTTGTATGGCACCAATTTGGTAGGTGGTGAAAGAAGGGCCATTCGCCCAGCCTCAGTGTCAGAAATATTTTTTTCCACAGTGCCACATAGGTGCTTGAGAAATGTGATGCCTCTGCTCTGGGCTCATACCGTGATAGGACCGCCCATGCATGTTTTCTGATTGCGGGTTTTGCCCTGTGTGATTGAAAATTACAAAAAGAACAATTGATGGACAGAATGCAGAACAATGTCATACATTCACCCCAGTACAGAGATCTGGGCCTACATCCATCATTTCTTTGCTCACCATGCCATTCCAGTTTGGACTCAGCCATATTCAAATCAGTCTTGACCCTGCGCCCAATGGGAACTGTCCAGCCTGAACTGCCAGGCCAGGTCCTCCCTGGACTGGAAACAAGCATCCTAGGACCGGTTTCAGGCTTTCAGCCTTCATCAGCCAGGATAGCTTGACTCCAGTGGCATGGAGCGCACTGGACTCACTTCTGGGCATACCCGCCCCACTCGGGGTGGCAAATGCTAAAAGAACAATTGATGGACATAATGCAGTACAATGACACACATTCACCCCAGTACAGAGATCTGGGCCTAAATCCATAATGTTTGTGCTCACCATGCCATTCCAGTTTGGACCCAGCCATATGCAAATCAGTCTTGACCCTGCGGCCAATGGGAAAAGTCCAGCCCGAACAGCCAGGCCAGGTCCTCCCTGGACTAGAAACCAGCATCCTTGGATCTGTTTCGAGCTTTCAGCCTTCATCGGCCAGGATAGATTGACTCCAGTGGCATGGAGAGCACAGGACTGAGCACTGTCTGAGTGAAAAGACCAGAGTCTGACTTTTTTTATGCATGTTTTTAGAACCTGCTGGGGTGGGTTAATTCCCCAATGATCGTTTACGTCAAGCATTTGCAGTGATTGTTCTAGTTGGCATCGGTGTTTTTGACCCCCTTGGGTTGATGATATTTCTTGCCACAGCCTAGCCTCCAAACTTCCTTCCCTCGAAATGCAAAGTTTATGGCACAGTTTGATGAAGGCGCTGGCCGCAACCCCACAGTGGTCTGAGAGGCCAAACTCAAGTCTTATTTGAGCCTGGGGTGAAGATTTTGGTAGGTGCCAAACTTGCTTAAAAATTCTTGTTGTTTTTTTGTTAACCATATCAAAGTCTTTCCCCAGAATTATCTCTTGACCATACAATAAGTAGTTGGTCATTTTGGCTTTCATGACTGTTAAAAGTGGGGTTAAATTTGGGCCAGATACCTGCCTCACAAGCTTTGTTACGGCTACCTCGATTGACAGAGCTTTGGTCCCAACCACTTCCTTCTGTTTGGAAAAAGTGCCCTTTGAGTCCATGTAAATCCCCAAATATTTATAAAATTACAAACTTTAAATGCTTTTGCCATTGAATTGCCATCTGCCACTCTGTGACTTCCCTTTCCCGAAATTGATTGCCTTGGTCTTCGATAGGTTTCCTTCCAGGTCGTTGCTGACTGTATAGGGAAGCAGCGGATTGAGTACCCTCTGCAAGCCCACCCTTGTGTTGCTAAGTAAAACAAGGTCATCTGCATATAACAAATTGGTTGTATGGGGTCTGACAAGTGTAGGCGAATGAGAGTTGATATTATCCAGGTGTTGCGATATATTTGAAATAAAAATATTAAAGAGAAAAGGAGCCAGCACGCTACCTTGTTTAACGCCGCAAGATGTTTGAATGTTTCTTGAATTGTGAGATCTGTCTCCCAACTTTATGCGAATCCAAGTGTTTGAGTGAAGTTGGATTATTGCCTTTAAAAGTGTTGGAGGAATTCCCCATTTCTGCAGTTTGTACCATAGCAGACCCCTGGGCACGGGGTCGAAGCCCGCTTTGATGTCGACAAAGCAACAGTGAAGTGGCATTCATGAAACTGATGCTTTCTCCATCATTACGGATAGGGCAAGCAGATTACTGGTGGTTCCTGATTTTGCCACAAAACCGGTGTGGCTGAAGGGTAGACAGTGTTTTTTTGTACCCAGGACGACAACTCTTTGAGCAGCAAACGAGCATAGTATTTGGATTTGACATCCAAGAGAGCTATCATCCTGTAGTTTTTCGGGTCAGCTCTCCTGCCGCATTTAAAAATTGGGTGGATAATGGCTCTTTTCCATGACTCTGGAATGTGTGTGACTGAACCAGCAGTAGGAGAATAAAGGGGCCAGGTGATATGACCACATCTTAATGTTTGCTTTGTACAGAGCCCTGGGGGAAACCGTTGGGTCCGGTAGCCCCGGCTGGCCGGGTCTTGTTTATGATTCGCGATATTTTTTATTTCAGTGCTGCAGGTGCCTTTGATGCCTTACACGACAGCTCGTCTTGCTGATTCAGGATGACAATGATGTTTACAACTTGTGCCTGAACGGCCGTTTCTTCTTGTTGGTCTTATCTATTTGCACTTATTGTTCCAGATAAAAAACTGTGAAATTCGAACGGTCTGAGGTCAGAAGATCGTTTCTCGCCATTTTTGGGTTCTTTAAAATGATCTACTAAATAAAATACCCACTCTGCTTCACTTATGTTGGTGCTGCACTGCCCTCTAGGGTCTCGTGTCCTCCTGTTTACTAGCGACCAAAATTGCTTTGGATTAAGGTTTTTACAGGAGTGTACTAATTTTAGTCAGAACTGATCAGAGTTTTTTTGTTTATCTCGGTGTATCGCTTACCTAAATGATTTTTGAACTTGCTTGTCAATTTTAAATGAATGAGCATCTCCTTGGCACTTCCTGGCCTGTCTTAAAGCTGAGTTGTGTGAAGTTTTAGATTTTTTTGTCTCAGCTGTAATAAGTAATGAATAACTTGTTAACAGTTTTTGTGAAGAGGATGGGAATTTATTAAGCATTTTTTTTCCCGAAGAACGCCTATGCTTTAGTTGGTACAATGTCAGCTTGTCTCCTTTCTTCTAGAAGTACTCTGCATTTTGTCATTATTGTTGGGATAGAGTGATCTGATCATTTTAACCTTTTGAGGTTCTCTGTATAAATTCTAGTTGTGGTTCAACTGATTGCTGCGTGCCTGGTGACACTGAGTGACAAACTGATTACTTGGGGGCGATTAAATAATTCTCAATCAGGGGAAACATTTAATTATTGCTTAGTGTATAATCTAGAAATTAACAGATGTGACTATTGGTTCATGTCCAATTCAGCAGTGTATCGATGGGGAAACAGCCATTCAATATTGTGTAACCCAAATTATTGAATTGTAGGACAGTGTATTCTCCTGCCTCACAAGCTTTGTTACGGCTACCTCAATTGACAGAGCTTTGGTCCCAACCACTTCCATCTGTTTGGAAAAAGTGCCCTTGGAGTCCATGTAAATCCCCAAATATTTATAAAATGACAAGCTTTAAATGCTTTTGCCATTGAATTGCTATCTGCCACTCTGTGACTTCCCTTTCCCGAAAGTGATTGCCTTGGTCTTCAATAGGTTTCATTCCAAGTCGTTGCTGACTGTATAGGGAAGCAGCGGATTGAGTACCCTCTGCAAGCCCACCCTTGTGTTGCTAAGTAAAACAAGGTCATCTGCATATAAAAAATTGGTTGTACGGGGTGACACTGAGTGACAAACTGATTACTTGGGGGCGATTAAATAATTCTCAATCAGGGGAAACATTTAATTATTGCTTAGTGTATAATCTAGAAATTAACAGATGTGACCGTTGGTTCATGTCCAATTCATCAGTGCATCGATGGGGAAACGGCCATTCAATATTGTGTAACCCAAATTATTGGATTGTAGGACAGTGCATTCTCCTAGTTTACTGGGCCTGTTACCGGAAGGTTTTGATCGATCCATGGGATGTAATAAAACCATTGGATTTGTCTTGTTGTGCTCTTCTGTTGTATTTTGGAAGTGATTTGTATTAAAATCACCTGAGATTAAACAGGGGTTACTTCCATGTTCATTTATTGGATTACACACAATCTGGGTAAGGTGTTCCAGTTTGTGTTTTTCTCTCTAGCATTTGGGGAGATGTATACATTGATCAGGAGCAAATGCTTGGTGGATATAGTGCTTCTTACTCTAATGCCAATAATCAAGTCTTCTTTTAATTCAAGTAGGTTGACTTTTAGATTTAGCTTACAGGCTACGTAAATTGAAAGCCCACCCGCAGTCTGCCATACTTATGTAGTCTTGGGGAGGGGACATGAATTCCAGATAGCCTTCTATGGGAATACTTGCCTCCGACCATGTTTCCTGAAGGAATATGATGTCGTGATTTTTTTATACATTTTAATGTATCAGGCGATTGGGATTTTGCAATGATGCTGTTCATGTTCCATTAACATATTGTAAGACCCAAATGGGGACTATTTCAGTCATTCGATCCCTCAGAGAGGGCTGTTTTCAGCCAGATCCAGTGTTCCCTCCTGGTGGCTGGGTGCTCATTTGCTGATTCGACATTCTCGACTGGGGCTGGGCCTTGAGACGATTTTAGTATTGAAAAGGGTGGGTTTACTGAGTGACTCTGAAGGGGCGGAGGATTTACGGGAACTAATTTACTGATTAGTGGTGTTTCTGTTGTTTGAGTACTGACCCTAGGTATAAATTTGACTGATATCATGTCATTAGACACCAGGGTGTCGATTCCGATCCGGTAAAAAGCGCTCCGAATTGCTGTTCGGAGCGTTTTTCCCCGTACGAATCGCACCTGTAGGCGTCCCCGTACGATTCAGCAAGTACGATCACAAATGAAAGCGTCACTCCATACGACTCGTAAAAAACACCGTACAAATCGGAAATCCATACGAATTGCAGTCGGCTGACGCACCACGCAGCGTCCGTACGTAAATAGACCGCGCCTTCCGACCCAGGAAGTACGATCCGTGTTGAACACACTCCGTACGGCTCTTTTGCTACGAGAGCTCCAAACTACCGTAAACCCACACTCCGTCAAAACCGGCACCCGGTACACGACAAGCAGGACATGAACGCCATCGTCCGTGTCATCCCTATCCTGTACGCCCACCACCTCGTATTCAGAAACCGACGACGGCGCAGAAGGTGAGTACAACGAACTCCAACATACCTGTACGTGTTGCCACACGGGCACATCTCCATTGCACGACTGTCATGTCTGGGTACGTTGCACCACACACTCCCGCACTTCATCAGTGTAATACGGAGACGTACCGCACCTACGTCATCGACGTCGGGGTACGGTACTTCACCGCACAACACCAGTGTAATACGGAGACGTACCGCACCTACGTCATCGACTTCGGGGTACGATACGTCACCGCACTCCACCAGTGTAATACGGAGACGTACCGCACCTACGTCATCGACTTCGGGGTACGGTAAGTCAGCGCACTCCACTAGTGTTATACGTGCCGCATGTACGTCATCCAGCTCGGGGTACGGTACGTCACCGCACAACACCAGTGTAATACGGAGACGTACCGCACCTACGTCATCGACCTCGGGGTACGGTACGTCACCGCACAACACCAGTGTAATACGGAGACGTACCGCACCTACGTCATCGACGTCGGGGTACGGTATGTCACCGCACAACACCAGTGTAATACGGAGACGTACCGCACCTACGTCATCGACTTCGGGGTACGGTATGTCACCGCACTCCACCAGTGTAATAAGGAGACGTACCGCACCTACGTCATCGACTTCGGGGTACGGTAAGTCAGCGCACTCCACCAGTGTTATACGTGCCGCATGTACGTCATCCAGCTCGGGGTACGGTACGTCACCGCACAACACCAGTGTAATACGGAGACGTACCGCACCTACGTCATCGACTTCGGGGTACGGTAAGTCAGCGCACTCCACCAGTGTTATACGTGCCGCATGTACGTCATCCAGCTCGGGGTACGGTACGTCACCGCACCACAACACCAGTGTAATACGGAGACGTACCGCACCTACATCATCGACCTCGGGGTACGGTAATGCACCGCATAACACCAGTGCCCCGCATCAGAGTGTGTGTGTGGCTAAGACCCCCACCAGTGCCCAGCATCAGAGTGTGTGTGTGGCTAAGACCCCCACCAGTGCCCACCAGTGTCCACCAGTGCCCAGCATCAGAGTGTGTGTGTGGCTAAGACCCCCACCAGTGCCCACCAGTGCCCAGCATCAGAGTGTGTGTGTGGCTAAGACCCCCACCAGTGCCCACCAGTGTCCACCAGTGCCCAGCATCAGAGTGTGTGTGTGGCTAACACCCCCACCAGTGCCCACCAGTGTCCACCAGTGCCCAGCATCAGAGTGTGTGTGTGGCTAAGACCCCCACCAGTGCCCACCAGTGCCCAGCATCAGAGTGTGTGTGTGGCTAAGACCCCCACCAGTGTCCACCAGTGCCCAGCATCAGAGTGTGTGTGTGGCTAAGACCCCCACCAGTGCCCACCAGTGCCCAGCATCAGAGTGTGTGTGTGGCTAAGACCCCCACCAGTGCCCACCAGTGCCCAGCATCAGAGTGCCCACCACTGCCCAGCTCGTACATCAAAAACATACCATTGCAACCTCATTACCCTCAGGAGATAGACTCATTTTAGTAGACCTAAATGTGAACATCACACCAGCTCCCAGGCACCCAGCAGTCACAGACATCATCACACAAACTACAAATCTGAAAATGAAAAAATTAGCTTTATTCAGCGGAATCACAAAAGAAAAGCAAATGAGAGTCCTCGCTCATTAAAGGCCAATGGCCAGTCCTATAGAGTCTCTGCAACAGTTTGTGCCTCCATGGGTGTCATCTCACACAAACCTGCCTGCACATGGCGTTTCATCAGCTGTGCTGACTATGGGGGCACCATCTGTGGAATCCTCCGGCACCGCATGGACAGGAGAGGGAAGGACAGGTGGAGTGGGTGCAGGTGTAGTGGAATCATCCACACTGGTTGGGGCTTCGCCGAAAGTAGATTCAAAAACCTGGCTGCACACCTCAGCCAGGGCGGAAAAACTACCACCTGAACCCGGGAACACATTGGGGGTGGAGGTACAGGGCTGTGAGTCTGTCCTACTGGGTGTGTGGATGCGTGTGTGAGGTGTCTCCCCTCTCCCTGTGGGTGTGCCTACTTGCCCTTGAGACTGTGTGCGTGGAGCTTTGAGCTTCTTATGCTGTGTGTGTGCGCTGGGTGTGTCTGACCTGTGGCGTGTGCGTGTATGCTGTGTAGGTATGTGAGAGGCAGAGATGGATGGCTCTGAAGGAGGGGGAGGGGACAGATGCTGCTGGGTTTAGAGAGGTGCCGTCAGTGTTGATTCAATGGCAGCCACACTCCGACGCAGATCAGACATGGCTGATGACATGCCCTCCATGAACGACACCGCCTGTGTCAACAGTTGTGTATGTCCATGGAGGACAGACAGCATGGATGTCTGACCTACAGCAATCTGCCGGAGTAGGTCCACTGTCTCAACACTGAGGGCAGCAGGGGACACAGGGGCAGGGGCTGCGGTGCCGGGAACAAAGGAGACACGGGGGCTAGCACGGACCCTAGGCACACCAAGGACTGGGAGGTTGGAGATGGGACTGGAGGAGGGGAGGGCAGCCAAAGATGAATGAGTGACCATTGCTGCATATTCCCCCCCCCCCTGAGAGTCTGTCTCGGATTCGTCGGCATGGTAAGATGTGTCAGTCACATGTCGTCCGGCCTGCAGACTCTCCTCCCACTCTGTGCCACTGCCTCCCTCTGACACCTCAAAGCAGGTGGCACTGTCGGTGTGTCCCTCCGCCTGGTCCGCGCCTCTGTCTCCTCCAGATTCAGATGATGATGCTGTGAGCAAGGAGAAGAATGAAAACATATCAGTCACCTGTACACATCAGACATATCAGCTGCAAATCATTTGGCCTCATTCCTCAACATGGCATGCATCATGAGTCACATGACACATAACTCTTCATAATGACAATTCTACTTGTGGAGAAATGTCAGAGACACAAAGCTCAATGTAAGGTAGGAGACAAGGTATAGGCAAGGAAAATACTTGTATGAGAAACACAATCATGATCCACTGCCTGACAACAGGATAGCTGATGATGCATAACAGTTCATTAGCCAACCCTGCCACCCAAATCAAGACCTGGTCATGTTTGATTCGCTTTGACTCTGTGCCACATTAGAAAAGTCCTGGGCGAACTGCCATGTGATGCCATCCTGGGACCTGAAACAAGTCTTCCATCACCTCACACTGCCATCACCGCTTTGTACATCCAAAGTCACATTGTGTGGCAAACCATCAATACTATGTACAAAGAACATGCCACAGATGTTGAGAATATGCACACACGCACTGCCCAGTGTGAGTATGCAGAAGCCCAAAATATAGCACATGTACATTGTGCACCTTTAGCTAACACAAGATAATTAGAAAGTGTACCATGGACAAAGGCCACTGAGGCTGACTTGTGCATAAAACACTTGTTGAGACTCAAGAACAGTGCCACAATATGAAGAAGGGCAGACATAGTGCACATGTGGTGCTACATTTAAGGTACGAACAGGTGTCACATACCCCCCTACAACATGATGATGTGCAAAGGAAGATGCAATCTGAGACACTGCACCATAGGAGTACATGTCAAAAACAAGCATTAGCCAAAGCAAACCTCTACTGTGGAGTAGGGCAAGGCATGTAAAGAAGCAGCTGCTGACAGAGGGACAATCGAATTCCAATGCATGAACTGCCTGTCTGACCACACCACTCAAACTATGGGAGTGTGACCATGCCTTAGAGCTCTTCAGGTACCATTTCTCACACACATGACTACAAACAGACATGTACCTACCCCCTTCGTGCTGCTGTCCCTCCTGCAACTGCCTATGGAGGTCTGGGAACACCACTTCCAGGACCCGGAGCATGTTGGGGGTGAGTTGGCGGCTGCCGCCATGCCGGCGTGGAGCTTCCAGCTTCAGCTGGACTCGGGCGATGCGGCGGCTCCAGCACCGGATGTCCTGCCACCTCTTCTTTATGTTTCGAAGCCTCCTGCGAGGCCCCCCCTCTCTCCGGACAGCCCTGGCGATGTCCACCCAGATTTCACCCTTCTCATAGGCAGATACCTGTCACAAATGTAAAGTTACAGAACATCAGTATACCTGGTGCATGTTCCCAAGACACCCATACGTGCACAAAATACATGAGGACAACAGGGCAACGTATGGCACACACATTAGCATCATTGTCCAGGAGTATGTGGCCTGTGTGCTAACACAACTGCTTTGCATGACATACAAAATCTACAGATTACATGAGGGCTGTAAAACACTCTTTGAGCATAACACTCACTGAACAATATATGCTATATCTGGGTGCAATGCAGCACGTGACATGCTGTCACACACCACACTACAACAAATAACTCTCTTCTAACAACACTGTGCACCCTGGCACTCACTCACAACAACATTGCATCTATCCACTATTACTACACAGTGGCTATGATGTCACACACACAACAGGTGCACACTCCAAGGTATTGCACACATCACTCACCTGATCCTCTGGTCTCCCATACAGCTTGCTGAAGTTTGGCAGGAGGGCATCCAGCAGGGCCTTGTTCTCACCATCAGTGAATGCAGCTGCCCTCTCCATGTTCAGCTAATCAGGGTCCAGAGGATTCAGAGACAGCAGCTGTGGTTAGCACACCAATGTTGTGCAGGCAAGTGCCCTCCCACAGCCACATGCTGCCTTATATCTGTGCTGCAGAGGGTCTGTGAGTCCAAGGAGTAGTGTGTGATAGGCCACCATAATTTGCATCCTATGTTCCATCCAATCACATCACACCTAAGCCCATGACACACATATGCATGGTTTGAAAATAGAGCCAGAGCTGAACAACAACTTTCACAACATTGTATACTTTTTCCTAACTGATTCTTCCAGGACACCTGCAGGAGTTTAAAAAACTCCGTATCCATGACAACCTGGTTGCATTTTGAACAGTACACTGTTCCCCTAGTTGTTCCCTATGCATATTTTAAAATCCACACACAAGTACGGTGACATTGCCATTGCCAATGCTACACATTGAATGGTGTAACGATGCGTACACACGCACGTACCATTGGGGTACGCTTAGCTCGCGTAGAGCCTAAAGGCATAGGGAAACGATGCGTACACAGGCACGTACCATTGGGGTATGCTTAGCTCGCGTAGAGCCTAAAGGCGATAGGGAAACGATGCGTACACAGGCACGTACCATTGGGGTACGCTTAGCTCGCGTAGAGCCTAAAGGCGATAGGGAAACGATACATACACAGGCACGTACCATTGGGGTACGCTTAGCTCGCGTAGAGCCTAAAGGCGATAGGGAAACGATGCGTACACAGGCACGTACCATTGGGGTACGCTTAGCTCGCGTAGAGCCTAAAGGCATAGGGAAACGATGCGTACACAGGCACGTACCATTGGGGTACACTTAGCTCGCGTAGAGCCTAAAGGCGATAGGGAAACGATGCGTACACAGGCACGTACCATTGGGGTATGCTTAGCTCGCGTAGAGCCTAAAGGCGATAGGGAAACGATGCGTACACAGGCACGTACCATTGGGGTATGCTTAGCTCGCGTAGAGCCTAAAGGCGATAGGGAAATGATGCATACACACGCACATACCATTGGGGTACGCTTAGCTCGCGTAGAGCCTAAAGGCGATAGGGAAATGATGCATACACACGCAGGTACCATTGGGGTACGCTTAGCTCGCGTAGAGCCTAATGGCGATAGGGAAACGATGCGTACACAGGCACGTACCATTGGGGTATGCTTAGCTCGCGTAGAGCCTAAAGGCGATAGGGAAACGATGCGTACACAGGCACGTACCATTGGGGTACGCTTAGCTCACGTAGAGCCTAAAGGCGATAGGGAAACGATGCGTACACAGGCACGTACCATTGGGGTACGCTTAGCTCGCGTAGAGCCTAAAGGCAATAGGGAAACGATGCATACACACGCACGTACCATTGGGGTACGCTTAGCTCGCGTAGAGCCTAAAGGCATAGGGAAACGATGCGTACACAGGCACGTACCATTGGGGTACGCTTAGCTCGCGTAGAGCCTAAAGGCGATAGGGAAATGATGCGTACACACGCACGTACCATTGGGGTACATTGTGTCAGACATGGTCAAGTGAACGATTGTGTAGGCTGCGTCCCTGTCCACCTTCATGTCACCATTGGGAGAGTCACACCAGGAAATCACACAGCAGGGATGTAGTCTACACTCATGTCAACCATGTGGATGCATACATCAGCATGGCACACATACATCAGTATGTGCCAGGTTTGGCAGACATTGAAGAAGCACAGGGATTGTGACCCTGTGCCTCAGTTGATGTGTGAATAGCTTGCACAACATGTCATCATTCATGATGCACATGTGCATCACATGCATTCAACAATTTCAACACGATTAACGTCTGCAACATGTAGCGAGGCACATGAACACTCGAATGGGCCACAATTCAGTACAGGGAACTGGCACATGATGACAGGAACATGCCCACTGTCACAGAGGTGTCATAGCCGCACAGCATGACCCTGTGTGACCACGTCATGTGTGTGCCATGTGCTACATTGTGCATGCTGTTAGCATATGCCATGAACAGGTCAGTAAAGTATTACTCACCTCAGAATATCCCCACATGTCATCCTGGACATGGCAATTTCCGTAATACCGTACACTTGTGTGTTGGTGTGTAAATCCTCTGGCTCTGCAAGTATCCTTGGCGTTGTGTGTGCCCTGATGACGTTATCTGAGTAGTCATATGTCACCTCTGCATCCACACGTCAGGTCCTCTGTTTGTTTCTCAACACCAACGCAGGTCCGGTCTAAGTTAAAGCTTACACATTTTGTACCCTAAATCATTGTACTAACACTTCAGAACATTTACCTTTAATTGTCATACTCAAGACCGTGCCAATAGGGATGTCACTTACAAAGCCTGTGAGGAATGAAAACGCCTCATGTTGGTGAGTGACCCTCACCGTCTGTGTCTCCACGGTTTTCACGTCAGGCACAACAACAAGAGCTGCTCCAATTGCGGGGACCTGACATATGAATCCAGGTGTGATATGTCCCACAAGCCACTCAGACTCCAGCAGTTGGCACAGCACCACAATAGCTCATGGTTGGGATGTAGGACCAGTGCATGTGTGTGGGTGTGGAGACATGTGAGCCCCTTATTAGTACATCATTCCCCAGGGCAAACTCGTCAGGTAAACAAAAAAAGTCAGAGATGTGTAATTGCATTAACAAATAACCACGATGCAAGTGCAATGCTGCATGGGATTAGGGTGACGGCGACCACACGGCTCCATCAGAATAGCAGCCATCGTAGCCAGCACCACGACCTACGGTCCCAGCCCTGCATGTGACACAGGAGGAGTAAGTGCACTTCCTCATGTCCATGATGTCCCTCACCCCGCCCACTGACTCCGCATCAGCTTCTGGCCCACCGTACCCGTCAGGGGGCAGATGCGCCTCTGTTGATATGCCCCTGACGTCATCACTCGCTGAGTGACGGACGCAGGCGGTGCATACGTCCCAGAACCGCTGTGACAGACATGATCGGAATGTTCATCCTGGTCCCCGCTGGTTCAACTCACAACCTCACTGCCAGATCTCCCCCAGGTGTCAGCCGTGGCGCCATTCTGGGGTGGTGCTGGCCCCGATACCACACACTGTACGGCTCCGCCGTGGTAACTGTGTGGCAGAACACCGCTCTTAATGCTGCATGGGAA
The DNA here is from genome assembly GCF_964261635.1 of Lissotriton helveticus. Classification (NCBI taxonomy): domain Eukaryota; kingdom Metazoa; phylum Chordata; class Amphibia; order Caudata; family Salamandridae; genus Lissotriton; species Lissotriton helveticus. The sequence goes on from NC_136069.1 coordinate 380,459,712, forward strand.
TGTAAACATCAATGAGCTGGCCACACCTCATTACAATTGGCACTAATGAGTATTGGGAGGGTCAAGAAGACCCACTGGCACGTGAGTGTCAGTCCCAAGACCACAGGACAGGTGGACTGGGGGATGCGAGTGTTGTGGACACCTAGCCAGACACAGGTGATGTCTCAACTCAAAAGATGTATTTGGATGATTGGGCAACATTCAGTGTAGTGTTTATGTGGGCGGTTGGAACCATGGCCCTTCATCTCCCTGTTGCTGCGGTGAGGACCAACTTGTCACTCAGGTCCTTCAACTACACTAACGCTACGCTGAGCCTCTGCAGGCCTATCTTGATGAGAGTACTGTATGTATATTGGCAAGCATGTACAGCCACGCAGCATGTTTGTCTGTACATAGGCACGTTGTCAGACCCCCACTGCCCTACCCGGACTGACCATGTTCCCTGTCCTACCACCCCATCCCAGGAAGCATCTGCATGCAGCCCTCAAAACCACAGAACACATTCCCGTTAGCTCCGCTGTAGAGGGTATCCAAGAGGTACAGGCACTACGCAAAGATGTCATCATCCTCCCTGACTCTGGGAGTGATGTTTAGCTACTTGACATGCATCTTTGCCTGCTACCCACACTCTCTGTGGGATATGTTTGTGTAACAGCTGCCAGTGTATGCGTTGTAGGTACGGCCAAAACGTGGCCACGCCCTTGTCGGATGCCAATCTACAACACTGGTTTTGTTCCGGTGTGGCCTGGATAGCCACCACTCACTGGTCAGATCGATGCCACCCAGGGAGGCTAATTAGTCCTAAGCTATGTATGTATTGAAATGTGACACTTTGCTACTGCCTACTGTTCCTTACAGATATTGGTTTACAAAAGGTAAGTAACTAGTCCTTGATAGTACTGTGCATCTGCTGTAGGAGCATCTATGTTGTGTCCTTGCTGTGATGGCAGGAGGACTAATGTACACACACCATGCCACGTGTGTTAATGACCCGTTCACATGTGTGATGGCATCACAGACCATCAGTGACAAATGTAATTATCATGCTGTATGATGATGGTCATGTCATTGTCACTGAAAGTACACACCGCGACATGACTAAGGCTGAACAGTGCAAATGATTGCACATGTGGTGTGTGTGTGTATTGCAGTCTGCCCTCTGGGTGTGCAGACAACCTCCTACTGACATTGACATGACGTGTCTCACTGACATGATACATTGTCATGGTCACTAAGACCTTTACATCTGATCGTTTGTATGCATGTCACATCCATTCCACACACTACAGGTATTTTCCTTCGCCACAGAGGAGTGTGTGGGAGCTGGCATCTGTGTGTATCCCACGCCACACTCCAAATTGTCTACATTATTTGAAGCAGTGTTGCTTGTGCCATGTACATTGTTATAGTCTTAGTCAGACAGTTGTAGACATTTCCTTAAAATTGTGTCTTGCAGGGCACCCCCTCTGGAAAGGCCGTTGCCTGACTTGGAAGCCATGAGGGAGCGCAACTGCATCCGTCGATATCGCTTCGGCCGACAGTTGATCAAGGACCTGACGGGCAGGCTTGAGGCTCACCTACAACCACGCCACAGGTATCCAAGTGCACTGACACCCAAGGTAAAGGTGATGGCAGCCCTCCATTTCTTTGCCACAGGTACCTTCCAATTTACCATAGCTGATGTGGGAGGGATGTCTCAGACCATGTTTAGCCGGGTATTGGGTGATGTTTTGGGAGCAATGTTGCTCCACCTTGATGAATTCATTACATTCCCTACTCCAGAAGAGTTGACAGATGTCAAGGGGGAATTCTATGGCCTGGGCCGTATGCCACATGTAATTGGTGCAATTGATGGTACACATGTTACTCTTGTCCCACCACAGGCTCAGGAGCAAGCTTATCGCAACAGGAAACACTACCACTCGATAAATGCCCTGGTGGTGTGTCTTGCCAACATGATTATCTCACATGTTTGTGCACGTTATCCAGGATCGTGCCACGATGCTTTCATCATGAGGCGTAGCAGGGTACCACAGATGATGCTGCAGCTGCACAACCACCGGGCATGTCTAGTTGGTGAGTATACACTGTGAGCTCTGTAAGTCAGTATGTCACAACTTCATGATCTGCATCATATGATTCACTCTTGTACATGATGTCAAATTGCAGGAGACGCTGGATATCCAAACATGCCGTGGCTAATGACTCCGCTACGCAACCCCAGGACAGCTGCAGACCAGCGTTACAACAATGCTCATGTGAAGACCAGGCAGGTGATCGAACGGACCTTTGGACTCCTGAAGAGCCGCTTCAGGTGCCTGGACAAGACAGGCGGAGCCCTCCAATACAGCCCACGCAAGGTGTGTGACATCTTCCCCGTGTGCTGCATGCTACACAACATGGCAGTGGAGAAGGCTGTGCCACTCTACCTGGATCCTGATGAGCTGGAACATCCGCCCGTTGAGGATGAAGGCCTTGGCCAGGATGCCAGTGACGAGGAGGGTGAAGATGATATCCGCGGTCACCTCATCCGCAACTTCTTTTCATGATGGTGAGTCCTTTCATCTTTTAAGTAAAAGATGGACTATAGAGTAGCATGGGTAGCATGCTGTGTATGCAACAGACTGTAAGCAAGATCACTTGGATGTGTGTTGTGCTGTGTCACATGTTCAGTTGTAATGCTACACTCATACGTGCTATGTGTGCACTTGGAATGTACAGGTGTCATACTACATCTGGCTATTCAACAGACATTGACAAAATGACATTATACCGAACTTGACCCCTTGTGTGCCACTCTCATCCACAGCTCGCCCTGCCTGTTGTCCGTTGGGGTACATCGTGGTCATCCTGCTACTGCTCATTATGATTGCAACGTCAGCCACATCAACGGAGCATGCTTGAACATGTGGAGAAGTCAATTTGGGTAAGGACTCATATGAGGCTGTTTAGCGTTGGTATGTGTAGAAATGTGTAGTACATGTTCATGTGCATGTGGTGTCATCTTGCATACATGCTACTCCATTATGTACCTCATGACATGTATGGCCACTCCCATGACAGGATAGTCACCCCTTCTGTCATCTGTTGTACTTTGATACTCTGGTGAATGCATCAATGTGTGTAGACATTGCCACAGCAACATTGCACATACCATGGCATGACATTGTGTCAGAGGTCACAGCCACAGACTCTGTGGGGGATTGCAGCCTCACTGTGTGCATTAGAATGTGACTGGATCCTCACCTCCAGCTTGTGGGCCAGTCCAGTGTGATTACCATGAAACCATGTGGTGTTGGTGTTGCCCAGTGTATGTTCCACATCTTAAGACAACTGTCCTGTGAATCAGTTAACATGGAAGCATTGCCCCTTGCAGCAGTATATCATGTCACTGTCATGTCGTTACCTCAGTGCAGGTTGAGAATACTGCTACGCCAGCCTTCACAGTGAGTAGCCGTGATGTTTAGATGCACATGATGCCATGTATGTTTAGCATGACAAAGTAAAAAGTGTGAAAGATGCATATGTGAATTTCTGTGTAGCACCAGTGGAGTGCGGTCATTCACATGAATCTCTGGTCGCCGGCACCATTACTGTGCTATGGTAGGGTCTGATTATGTAGCTTGGATGGACATCACTTGCACTTAATATTTATTGTACATGCATATCATGTTTAGCATTGTGATGCATACTTGACATACCAAAAGACTGGCTACAGAGTGCCTTCATTGCATGTCGATCATTAGCTTCCTCATCATATGTGATACTAACAGCTGTAGTGGATTTGCTCAAGTTAGCCTACAGGGCCCTTATGGCTAACCAATATCACATACAGACTTTAGAGTTAGCGGTAGTTGGATTTCCATATGTTTCCATTTGTTACTGAGGTCCACCTCATCTGTGCCTGGGAATGTGTTTATACTACATAGATCTTTTTGCATGGGTGCTCACTTGTGAGCGTTACACATGACTCTAATGGATGACAGACTGTCCCAGTTTTTATGTGTCTGTGTCACAGCATCGTATCTGATGTGATGGCATGATTAATCATCATTATTTGTCACCAGACAGTACACTTCACAGGTGTGACTGGTACAGTGTAGCTAATGAGGTTTTTGAAGTGTCTGTGACATGAGAATGTTGTCCTAATGCTTAATTGCCTCTGTTTCAGGTCTCCCTCCCAGCAGTTCCCATCCTCTCCTTCCCTTGCCTGATCACCCTTTTGTGTCTGTTGTTTGTACTCAGACCAATGGGCTATTTGGAGGTGGAACCCTTAGAGCATCACACCAGTCTGATGAAGAAAGGTACAGCCAGTCGTTGACAGCCTTGTAGGTATTCGTAAAGCGGCATTACAGGTGACATCATGATTAGTGTAAATTGGACTTATTGACAATGCACATGTATGATTGTGAAAGCTCCATGGGCTCACAATGTAGATTATCATGTTGTGCATGACGTCTGACTCCTACAGAATATAGTGCCTGCTTGTGGCTCAACACACATGTCCGTCTAATGTGCACATATACTATTTTGAACGTAGTTACCTCATGCTTGTTAGGTGTGTAACTGTATATTGACCACACGCATGGGGTGGGTGAAGGCTAGAATACTATGTTGTGTGTGAGGTACATGTCTTTGTTGGTGCAGTTTTCCTTTGAACATACTAGCTCTTGTATACACCTGCAGACGCTGTGTGTCTTGTGCCCCACTTGACAGTAAGGGCCCTGATCCACTGACTGTGATGTGTGGTGATTACTGTGCCATTTAGTTGTCAGTGATCCTGAGTGAGGCAGACACTCCTGCCTTCACATCCACATGTCACTTTGTGCATTGCGGGTGCCCTTGTGTTATGTGTTTGTTTAGCAATTAGTCACACCCCTCCTGCCGTCATGTATTCACTCATTGCTGCAGCTGCATACACAGCCAACATGCAGCGCACACTATCCAGGAACACAGACACCTACAGGATGACCCTCCTTCCATCCATTAATAGAGCATGCTCCGGCCACCCTACACACAGACAACACCAGACATTCACCCTTGTGCTATAAAAATGCTTTGTACTCAGCCATAGCTGCTGCTATGCGTGTGTGTGCAACACATACTGGCACGACTATGCAGATTCACATGACATTGGGTCTACGTACCACCAGGTCATGTGGCGTGTCCAACACACACACACCTTACATAGGCACAATATTGTACAGTGTTAGCTTGTCAACACCACTACATCAGAAAACTGTTAGCTTACAGTCACGTGCCAGAACACAACATGCTCACACCACTTCAACATTGCTGTCACAGTCAGTCAAGTTGGCACATGGGACACACACCATGACCCTGTCTCTTGGGTGTGGTGTGATTTGGCCGTTCCGGGGTTGGTATTTGTCTGATGTGTGTCGTTTTTCTGTATGCGTTGCTCCCATTACAGTAGTATAGTACTTGTAGCTCCATAGGGGTAGGTCACCTAATCAGGTGTGCTTGTCTAGAGTGCTCCAGCCCATTGCCCACAGTCTGTCCTACCACCGTAATCCTGTGCGGCATTAATCACATACACAGTAATGCATCATGCTGATGGTAGCTCACATACCTGAGGACACAGTTGTAGGTACTCCCTACATGGACTACTACTTTTGTGACACTGACATGTACTCCTCAAAGTGACTCTCCTGGGCCTGCCTGTGCTAGCAGTATTGGGATTCAATCCCCCCTCCAGCATTGACTGTCCCACACAGGTGTGTCTTACCATCCATGTATGTAGTTTGTGGAAATTTCTGACCAATGTGTGTCCTCACTCAGATTCTGATCCAAGTGTGTGGATGACTGCTGTTTGTTGTATACCTTGCATTTATGACATTTGCTGACACATATACATGTATGCTGTTTCAAAGATTACTCACCAAATGCGTATGATGTTTACATTATTTATTGGGTGCTCTAGTGCATGAAACGTGAATAGGTGCTGTACAGAAAGGGGGGGAATCCAAAATCCACTGCTGGAGATGAGATGCCTTACTGTTTCAGTCAACAGAGTCCAGCCCACAGTGCCTGACATCATTGGGCAGACTGGGACCAGCAAGTCCATGTGGGAGAGTCTCATAGGGGATGCTGTTGCACCCAGGGGCTATATGCCAGGTCCAGTGTCCTGGGAGAAGTCCATGGGCCACAGGCCCTCAACGTCTTCGGCGTGGACGACCCACCTTCCTTGGGGGACCCTCATGTGCAGGCATGGACGGTGCATGGGACGCTACGTCAGAGGGTTCCTCCTCCTCCCTCTCCTCCCTCCCTGTGGCTGGTGTTGCACTTTGCCGTGATGTTGCTGGCCTTGTGACACAGGGAGGGGGCTGCATGTTGGCAGCCATCTGACGTAGCACATGGACAATGTCCCTATGCACCATCAAGAGCTGAGCCTGGTGTGCCTCCACCCGTCCATAATGCAGGTCTTGCCTGGCTATTTGCTCTGCCTGCTGTTCTTTGAGCTGGTTGAGGGTCTCCGCAAGCTGGCTTACCTCACTGGTGTCCCGCCGGTATGCCTCAAGGATGTTACCGAGTTCAGCCATACCGGTCCCTGCAGCTGACTGCCCAGATTCTCGCCTCCGCCTTGCGCCACTCCCACCACCCTGACCCACATGAGCACGGCCTGCGCTTGTGGGCACATCCGATCGACGGGCCCCCCGAGTGCTGGGAGGGTGGAGGTTGTCACCAACCTCAGGGGCGCCCGACAAAGGGTGTCCCTCATTTTCAGATTGGCTCTCTTGTGAATCATGGGCAGGGCTCTGACCTGTCTGCTGGGATGTGGTGGGAATAGGTCCGGTGGTTGGCAGAGATGTAGCTGGTACAGTTGCTGCAGGGGTTTGGGATCCAGAGGAGCCAGGTTGGTTGGGGTCATCCACAGTGCGGTGAGGGACGGCGCTGGCGGTGGGGTCTGGGTCCTGCTGAGCCTGGGACTGGGATCCTTGGCCCCCCTGGCTGGGGGGGAGATCCGCACGTTGCCCTGTGTGTGGGAGAGAGAGACACTGTTAAGGCAATATCAAGTGACATGTGGTTTGGTTATCCATTATCAGCATCACTGTTCCACAAGCTATACATTGTTGACATTGTACAGTTGTGTATTTAGTGGTAGAAAAAACAATAGTACGATGGGGTATATACATTCTTCCAATCTCTTGACAATGACTGGGGTCCAAATCAAACTGAACCAGTCCGGGCAGCACGGGAGGGGTGTTTTGCAGAGCCCCACAGACCACAACAGCTGAGCCCACCGAGCGCCGTGAGGGAAACGGCAACTCGGTCCCAACTACATTCCCCAGGTGCCCCGGTGGCAGAGGCGCACCTGGGACGTCACAGCCTGCGCCAGGAGGCGCCTACATCCATCGGAGCGCCGACAGCTCCTTGGGGTCCAAATCAAACTGAACCAGTCCGGGCAGCACGGGAGGGGTGTTTTGCAGAGCCCCACAGACCACAACAGCTGAGCCCACCGAGCGCCGTGAGGGAAACGGCAACTCGGTCCCAACTACATTCCCCAGGTGCCCCGGTGGCAGAGGCGCACCTGGGATGTCACAGCCTGCGCCAGGAGGCGCCTACATCCATCGGAGCGCCGACAGCTCCTTGGGGTCCAAATCAAACTGAACCAGTCCGGGCAGCACGGGAGGGGTGTTTTGCAGAGCCCCACAGACCACAACAGCTGAGCCCACCGAGCGCCGTGAGGGAAACGGCAACTCGGTCCCAACTACATTTCCCAGGTGCCCCGGTGGCAGAGGCGCACCTGGGACGTCACAGCCTGCGCCAGGAGGCGCCTACATCCATCGGAGCGCCGACAGCTCCTTGGGGTCCAAATCAAACTGAACCAGTCCGGGCAGCACGGGAGGGGTGTTTTGCAGAGCCCCACAGACCACAACAGCTGAGCCCACCGAGCGCCGTGAGGGAAACGGCAACTCGGTCCCAACTACATTCCCCAGGTGCCCCGGTGGCAGAGGCGCACCTGGGACGTCACAGCCTGCGCCAGGAGGCGCCTACATCCATCGGAGCGCCGACAGCTCCTTGGGGTCCAAATCAAACTGAACCAGTCCAGGCAGCACGGGAGGGGTGTTTTGCAGAGCCCCACAGACCACAACAGCTGAGCCCACCGAGCGCCGTGAGGGAAACGGCAACTCGGTCCCAACTACATTCCCCAGGTGCCCCGGTGGCAGAGGCGCACCTGGGACGTCACAGCCTGCGCCAGGAGGCGCCTACATCCATCGGAACGCCTCCTGTCCCCGCGGGACGCGCGCGGGCACGCCGGGCTAAGCCCGGGCAAAGGGCGGGCCCTCTACGGCCCTCAGAGGCCAGAGGAGGACGGGACGGGGCACCCCTCTTTACATCATTCAGGACCTCGGAGTAGGATCACACGAAAGACATAAGGTACTGTTATTTACTGCTACTCCCCAGGCTCCTTACAGGCTTTTGAAGAGTCTGAACACAGCTGAATTGTTACGCAGCCGATCAATTCCGCCCCAATTGTAACTGGCAGAATCCTTGTGCTATGACTCGTTGGGAGGAGGAGACCAGAAATACTCCGTCCCAGAGACACTCGCTTAAGGGGACAATGGACTATTTCGTTAATAGGGTAACTCTCCCCATTTTAAAAGAACTAGAGAGAATAGAACGCTCACCCGTTATGGAATGTCACCCTAGTATATGTTCGCCTATACAGACTCCTGATGCAGTACCGAGCTTAACCCTTTTTGATGAATTAAATAAAATATGCAAGACTACATATGTCCCTGTGGATTCAGGTAATATGCAAATCAACGCTCCTACTTGCACCATAGCACCCATTAGTTCTGAGCCCTGTAGCCAATCCCAATCTCAATTAATTAATAACTCCCAGGCTACTCCTCTTTCAGCACAACCTGAGTCAATTCTCAAACCTATAGGGCGACCACAGATTTCCTCCACCAAAAGGAAGAGAGTTGGGGTAATACAAATGGGGAGTCAGGCAAAGCAACAGAAACTAAAACCCAATTCTACATTGCCCTACACTCCCATCACTGTCAGTACTGCCCCTACAGCACCCGTTGAGGCTTCTTTATTGGCCTCAATTGAAAGTATGTTGGTAGCGTTAATATCACCCCTGATAGAAAAAGTAATCAGCTTAGGGGATAGGCTCACGGGTGTCGAGGATGCGATTAAGGCTAACTCGCCACCCGCAAAAAACCTGCCAGAACCTTCCCAGTCACAGCACCTGTCTGCCACAGAAACGACTGAACCCGTCACACAATCCAAGACTACCCACAATCACCTAGCCTACCCACAAAAAACAGCTCTGAACCTCCCGAAAGGAGGCTCAACTACTCGGAGCTCCTATTACAGATCAGGGCCAAACAAAGCATCTAGGTTGCACAAGGGGCTACGGGCAAACAATGAGAATACGTCACACAAAACTAATCTCCTACATTTGCCACCGGAGGCCGTTCCATTTGTGTGCGTCCTCGCAGGAGCACCAGAATTGACCAAAGGGAAAAATGAAAGCCAACAGGATTTAACAAATAAAGTCACGTTCTGGCTAAGCAAAAATAGACCTCTGCCAACCAACATCGATGGTACTATACTGTCTGTTAGAAGGGTGGGCTGGCTAGGACCTTTACCAAAAGACATTCCAGGAGATCTGATACTGGTCAAATTTAGGAGCAAATATGTCATCCCACATCTCGAATTATGGCGGCCACAAAGAGGCGATGAACCCATTTCTACCTGGAGCATAGCTGATTTCTACCCCAGAACATTATATGTCCCGTCTCTATGTCAATAAGCGCTAAGCAATCACATGAGGGGTAGATTGGGACTTTTTTGGAGCGGCTATTTTTTCCCCACTTTTAATTATTTTGGTCCACTCTTGGGTCAAATCCTGATTAACTAAAAAGCATGGTCAGAGACACTGCTTGCTTTTCTTTTTAATATTTTATTTACGTGAGACAATGATTATGTGATTTCCTTTTTGCAATTTTAACCCTTGGCCTATGTATATATTGTGCATATTGTCTTTCTTTTTTTCTTTTTAAATAATGTTAATCTCTTTTCTGATGAAGTAATTTGTTTGATTATGGGATCTGATGTACTTTTATGGTTATGAAATATAATCGAATAAAGTCTTTGTACTACGACTGACACAGCCATTGCTGTGTCTTGTGTTGCTGGCACCACACGTGTAAAGCATTTGTAAGTTTCACGCAACATCCTGGATACGGTGAAAATTCTTATGTGTGCGTCAAGCATGCACAGAGTTTAGATGCAGCATGTTGATGTAAGAGACAGAGCATCATTATTTAGCATGTCAGCTACTACTTTGGATGTCTTTTGCTGTTCCATGCTGGCCAAACAATGCCAACACCGCTGGACCTGTACACCCACTTGTAGATCATGGCTTTAGAACTTGGCACTTCTCTGAGACGCATCACCTTGTCAATACCCATGTCCATGTTGGTACTTATGTACATCCACAAAGGTAATGAGATGGGGCACAAGCTTTTTTAGAGGGGCACAATGGACTGGAGCTTCTGTTATGTGCATGTAAGAGTTGTATGCATATTCATATGAGTACGTGTTTTGTTGTGGTACATGGCAATTGGGACAGTGTTGCAATACAACGCCTGTCCCCCGGGGATGAGTTTCTGTAAGGGGTATGTACAACAGGCCATGCTATTACTTTGTTTGAGAATTGCAAGCGTCCATTGTTCATGATTTGGCTGTCCCCTCATGTGGCATGCTGCCATTATGTTGGATTTGTGTTGGTGCACAGGATGTGTGACCTTGTCCTGATGTTTGTGTTAGCAATGAGCACAGGAGGGACTTGTGCTACCTACACCTGTGGCCATTGTGTACTATAGAGCTTTCTGAGATGTGTGTCCTGACACAGTACAGTGTTGACAGCAAATGGTGGGTGTCTTACAGGCACATAGCAGATGTTTGCTGGTACTTGTGAGACATCCCTTAACATTCAGCTCTATGGAGTTTGTGAGGCCTGTGCAGTGCTTGTGTGCAACTGTGTGTGTGCCCCAGGGATGTGCGTTGAGGTGACCGAGGGACAAACACTGACTGATGGAGACAGAGGGAGAGGGAGACAGAGGGAGAGGGAGACAGAGGGAGAGGGAGACAGAGGGAGACAGAGGGAGACAGAGGGAGAGGGAGACAGAGGGAGAGGGAGACAGAGGGAGAGGGAGACAGAGGGAGACAGAGGGAGAGGGCGACAGAGGGAGAGGGCGTCAGAGGGAGAGGGAGACAGACACAGAGGGAGACAGAGGGAGAGGGAGACAGAGGGAGAGGGCGACAGAGGGAGAGGGCGACAGAGGGAGAGGGCGACAGAGGGAGAGGGCGACAGAGGGAGAGGGAGACAGAGGGAGAGGGCGACAGAGGGAGAGGGAGAGGGCGACAGAGGGAGACAGAGACAGAGGGCGAGACAGGGATGGAGACAGGTAGATTGTGCTTGCTCTCTTGCTACACTGCCTTACTTTGTCACAAAATGATGCATCTCTGTAAGGTGTGTCAGCAATTAGTAAATATTTAGAAGCTGTGGTCTAGTATCTTGTGTGATCTTTACCTATCCCTGTGCATTGGTCATTATGCTTGTGTGTGTCCCTGGGACATATGGCATGAGAGCAGCCTCTTACCCTACACATTGCACCCTATGTGCCTCCCCCTTGCAACTACCACCATTTGGTTGTGTACTGCTTGGAGTCATGGCCACCCACCCCATGCTGCTGGGCACTGTTGTTAGTCTACCCATGTAACTTGTGTTTTTTGTACACTCACCAGACTCAATGGCTCCTTCTATTCCATGTACTCCCACCGCTGGCAGTAGGACCATGACCTTCTCCTCCCAGGGCTGGTATACAGGAGGTCTGCGGGGACCACCGCCTCCAGTGTGGTGTGCATTGGCGTAATCCTGTGCCATCTTTTTCTTCACCATCCTCCGCAGATCGTACCACCTGGACTGGCAATCATCCCTGGTGCGTCTGATGGGTGCAACAGCATTGACCCGGTCTACAATCCTCTCCCACAGGCGTGTTCTTTCTGCCAGGCTGGTCTGTCTGACCAATGCGCCAAACAGCTGCGGCTCGACTCTGATGACTTCATCAGTAAGTATCTCCATCTCCGGGTTAGTGAATTTTGGATTCTTGGGTGTGGTCATGGTGTGAGGTGTATGTGATTGAGGGTGTGATGATGTGTATGGATGAGGGTGTGTGTTTGTGATTGTGAAGGAGGTGGTGTTGGTGTAGATGTGATAGGGTGTATGTGTGAAGGTATGTGGCTGCAATTGTTTGTGTGCTCTCTGTTTCCTCGCAAGAATGGGTATGTTGCAAAGGATGATGGGTTGTATGTGTGGTCCCTTTTATTGGTCAAATGGTGGGTGTGGCTTAATTTGAATTGTTGGGGTGGGTGTTATATGGGGTGGGTGTTGGTGTTGTCCTCTGTTTGGCTGCTTGGCTGTGACCAGGACATTGATTGTCAAAGGTGTGTACACAGGAGACATGTTCAGTGTGGTAGTGCGACTCGTTAGCAAGGTCCTTGTGGTCGTTTTGGTGTTGTTGTTATGTGTGCTTGCGGTACTTGTGCGTGCGTTTGAGTAGTATGGGCCGTTGGCGGGTGGGGGTGTTCGCGTAGGCTTGTTGGGGGGGTGTGCGTGTCGTACTTGTGCATGCAAGTGAGTAGTATGGACCGTTGGCGGGTGGGGGTGGTCGCGTAGGCTTGTTGGGGGGGGTGTGCGTGTCGTACTTGTGCGTGCGAGTGAGTAGTACGGACCGTTGGCGGGTGGGGGTGTTCGCGTAGGCTTGGCCGAGGGGTGTGCGTGTCGTACTTGTGCGTGCGAGTGAGCGGTACGGACCGTTGGCGGGTGGGGGTGTTCGCGTAGGCTTGTTGGGGGGGTGTGCGTGTCGTACTTGTGCGTGCGAGTGAGTAGTACGGACCGTTGGCGGGTGGGGGTGTTCGCGTAGGCTTGGCCGAGGGGTGTGCGTGTCGTACTTGTGCGTGCGAGTGAGCGGTACGGGCCGTTGGCGGGTGGGGGTGTTCGCGTAGGCTTATTGGGGGGGTGTGCGTGTCGTACTTGTGCGTGCGAGTGAGTAGTACGGACCGTTGGCGGGTGGGGGTGTTCGCGTAGGCTTGTTGGGGGGGTGTGCGTGTCGTACTTGTGCGTGCGAGTGAGTAGTACGGACCGTTGGCGGGTGGGGGTGTTCGCGTAGGCTTGGCCGAGGGGTGTGCGTGTCGTACTTGTGCGTGCGAGTGAGCGGTACGGGCCGTTGGCGGGTGGGGGTGTTCGCGTAGGCTTGGCCAAGGGGTGTGCGTGTCGTACTTGTGCGTGAGTAGTACGAGCCGTTGGCGGGTGGGGGTGTTCGCGTAGGCTTGGCCGAGGGGTGTGCGTGTAGTATGTATTGGTGGAGCGTGCAGTGAGGCGAATGTCCCGTACGAATCAATGTAGAAGCGTGAATACTTTGGCCCATACGTATCTCGCTCAGGCATTTCGTTCCGAATCGGAATAGTGAGTTTGTACGGACTGATGACGAATCGTACGGTGGTGTGCACGGGGCTTATTTGTACGGGTAAACGAATGTCATTCGTACGGGTCGTAGCAAATCGTACGGAAATCAATGGAAACGGATCGGAATTCGCTGGTCGGACGGTAGTTTCCCATTCGTACGGAATCTGCTACGAATACGAATCGTACGCCGGATTATTTTACCGGATCGGAATCGACCCCCAAGTTGCATAATTCCGGAATAAATTTAGAGAGTTTAAGGATGTTCCCCCTGTTTAGAATGTCATGCGGCCCTTGAGAGGTGTACTCCGGGGTTAACAAAAGTGTCGTGTGGAGGCTTTCTGTAACGAAATTATAATCTGGGGTAGTAGATGGGCCCTTGCCTTTTGTCGGGATTTGATCATGTCTCTGTTGGACGACAGATGGTTGTTGCTAAGGGCCTGCTGACTCACTAGGGAAATTAGAGGCCACCTTTTTGAAGGCTGTTTTACACAGAATCGCTGGGTCAGGGTTCTTAATCAGTGTAATCCAGAGTCTTTCTTTGGCGGCTTGTTTTAAACTTGCAGTATGTTGTTCTATGACCACCATTCTCTGTGATGACTTGGTCTTGCTTGCTAATGTCAAGGGAGGTGATCAAACTCCTGGGCTAAACACTTTGAGGTTCAGGGCGGGAACAAGTTCCAGGTTTAAATCGTGTGCCACATGAAGCTGGGATTGTACATTCATTGGTGATGCTGTCTGATTGTGTCTGGATGGTTGACTGGGCTCTATATGGGAACATGTTGCAGAAGACAAGTTAATTGTGGGAACGGATCATGGTTTTGGAGAAGGTTGTTGAACCGGAGGTAGACTTGTAATGATACTAGAAAAAGTTATCGAACCAGGCGATTTGATAATTGTATGCTTTGGAAAGTAGTTGGTGATTGGATTTTGAGTATCAGCTATTTGTCTATTGTGCTTTGTTCGTCGTCTTTTTTTTCCTTTTTGCTTAGCCTGAGTGCTTGCGATGGATTATTTATTATGCCGTTGTTTAATTCAAAATGTGCAGTGACCCCGTTGTCTGATGTAGGTGTTAACTTTTTTTCAGTTGGCTGGACCAGCCCTTGTGCTTCCAAGTCCCCGTCAGCCGATTTATCTTGGTGGCTAGGACTTTTCTTCACGGTGGCAGGCCGATTATCAAAATTGGACTTGACCGTTAAAGTGGCTGTGTACGGAGCAGGTGCAATTGCATCGGGGTCCATATGGTTTCTGATAGGCCCTTGTATTATTTTGAACTCGTTTGGTGCTGATGACGCAGTTGCTACAGTTAAGCAAGAATCCTGCTGCTGAGTACAAACCTGTTTTGGCAAAGGCAGTTTCCTAATTTCGGTTAGTACTGTGGTAAGAAACTGAGGGAGAGAGGACAAACTGTCTATTATTGGAGAACAGCAACACACTGCTTGTGCTAATTGGGCGTTGGCTTGTGATTTAGTGATCAACATATTGAGATCTTCTAGTTTTTGATCTATGCCTGCAGTGTACACAAGAGTGTGTTTAATAGATCGACCTGTAGATCTAGTTTGTTTGAGTAATGATTTAGTGCTGGTACTGTAGATTGAAAAGTTTGCAGGAGTTGAGTCCAAAGGCATTGGGGTCTGTTACAGCCACATTGCGGGCTTCTGGGGTGTCCTGAAATCTGTCTGACAGAAGAACAGATCCAAAGGGGAGCCATCATTTCGGTTACCACACAGATTTACCCCTTTTTTGATGATCTGCTGGAGCAGAAGAGGTTATTGGGGTCAATAGTTTGATTTTGCCTGGTGGTGACCTAGTATATTGGGCAGCTTGAGGGCTAAGGGCTTTTTTGCTCTTGACTGACTCATCTTAATCAGATTGAGAGTTGAGTGAAAAACACAAAGGTAAGTTCAAATTAGACTAAGAATGAGAGTCTTCACTTGATATTGAAATTGGGGAAGAGCCGTGCAGGTTGTATGAATTTGATGTCGTCGGATTATTGGGAAATTCATCGGGTGTCCACAATAGTGAACTAGATTGAAGAATTATTAGTATGGGATGGTCATTTGTTCCTGGTGTGTCATCTAAGAGCAAGCTACAGCCCAGCCCACTGGGTCTTTCGTGCGGTACAGAGTCAAAATAACGAGTTTAACATTTCGACCTACCAAAATATCGTGTTTGAAATTTCGAAGGTACAGAATATCGATGTCAAAAATATCGTAGGACAGAATATCGACCCTAAGGTAAGTAATATCGAATTTATTTATATCGATGTAAGTAATATCGAAGTTAGTAATATCGATAGCATATATATCGATGTAACTAATTTCGATGTTACTAATATCGATATTTGTATTATTTTTATGTTTTTTATTATGTATGTGTTATATGTTTCTGTTAAATATTTAAATTAATTTATATTATATGTGTATTATTTTTATATATTAATAAATTAATTTTTAAGTAAATTGTATGTTTTAGTACCGGAGCGGGTTGTGGGTTTATAGGGGAATAGGGTGGGAAGTAATTTAATTGTAAATAATTAATGAATTTTTTATGTATAAATAATTTTGTATTTAATTATTAATTGGCCATTAATTATTTTTATTGATAAATTATTTAATTGGTAAATTGATTATTTAATCGGTAATTAATGTTAATTTTTATTAAATGTTATGTTTTAGTACCGGAGTGGGTTGTGGGTTTATAGGGGAATAGGGTGGGAAGTAATTTAATTGTAATAAAAAATAAAAAATTTATGTATAATTTATTTTGTAATTACTTATTAATTGGCAAATAATTTATTTAATTGATAAATGTATTATTTAATTGGTAATTAATGTTAATTTAAATTAAATGTTATGTTTTAGTACCGGAGCGTGTTGTGGGATTATAGGCGTATTGGGTGGGAAGTAATATAATTGTAAATATTTAATTATTAATACATTTTTTGTTATGGATAATTAATGTATTAATTAATTATTAATTGGCAATTAATTATTTGAATACATAAGTAATTAATTTAATTGGCAATTAATATTTGTAATTTGTAATTATATTTAATCAGTAGAAAAATTAATCAATTAATTGGTAAACATATATATATATTTTTTAATTTTGTATATTGTTTCTTTATTGTTTTTTAATTGTGATTAAAAAAATATATATTATTTTATGATAAATAGTTTAATTTTTTATATTTGTTATTTGGTGAGTAATAATTAATAATTATTATTTATTGGTGTTTGTTGTTAATTTATTGTTAAATAATTGTTCAAATGTTATTGGTTTTATTAATTATTAATAGTTTTTTATTGATGTTGATGTATTAAAAAAATTACTTATACATTATTGCAAATATAAACATTAATTATAAGTATGTTAAAATAAAATTATACGCTATTAAACGCTTTCCCTACTGTTGCACCCTTTGGAGTTGGAATAGTAATTTTTCCACCTACGCTATCCAACGCTTTCCCTACTGTTGCACCCTTTGGAGTTTGAATAGTAAATTTCCCACCTACGCTATCCAACGCTTTCCTTACTGTTGCACCCTTTAGAGTTGGAATAGTAATTTTTACCCGTACGCTATTCAACGCTTTCCCTACTGTTGCACTCACTGGAGTGGGAATAGTCATTTTTACCCACCCGCTATCCAACGCTTTCCCTACTGTTGCACTCTCTGGAGTGGGAATAGTAATTTTTCCCCCTAAGCTATCCAACTCTTTCCCTACTGTTGCACTCTTTGGAGTTGGAATAGTAATTTTACCCTGACGCTATCCAACGATTTCCCTACTGTTGCACCCTTTGGAGTTGAAGTAGTAATTTTTACTTGTACGCTATCCAATGTTTTCCCTACTGTTGTACCCTCTGGAGTTGGAATAATATTTTTAACCTGTACGCTATCCAACGCTTTCCCTACTGTTGCACTCACTTGAGTGGGAATAGTAATTTTTCCCCTACGCTATCCAACGTTTTCCCTACTGTTGCACCCTCTGGAGTTGGAATAGTTATTTTTCCACCTACGCTATCCAACGCTTTCCCTACTGTTGCACCCTTTGGAGTTAGAATAGTAAATTTTCCCCCTACGCTATCCAACGCTTTCCTTACTGTTGCACCCTCTGGAGTTGGAATAGTAATTTTTACCCGTACGCTATTCAACGCTTTCCCTACTGTTGCACTCACTGGAGTGGGAATAGTAATTTTTACCCACCCGCTATCCAACGCTTTCCCTACTGTTGCACTCTCTGGAGTGGGAATAGTAATTTTTCCCCCTACGCTATCCAACTCTTTCCCTACTGTTGCACTCTTTGGAGTTGGAATAGTAAGTTTACCCCTACGCTATCCAATGATTTCCCTACTGTTGCACCCTCTGGAGTTGGAATAGTAATTTTTACCCGTATGCTATTCAATTATTTCCCTACTGTTGCACTCACTGGAGTGGGAATAGTAGTTTTTACCCACCCGCTATCCAACGCTTTCCCTACTGTTGCACTCTCTGGAGTGGGAATAGTAATTTTTCCCCCTACGCTATCCAACGTTTTCCCTACTGTTGCACCCTCTGGAGTTGGAATAGTAATTTTTACCCTTACGCTATCCAATATTATTTATATTTATTTATGTATTTAATATGTTACATAATGTTGTATTTAAATAATTTTTATAATATTGAAAGTATATTTAATTGTTTTTATTTATTAAATATAATTATTTATTATTATTTATGTTATTATTTTATGAGTGTTGATGTATTTGTAATTTATAGTATTTGTTAATATTTTTTAATTAATTAAAAAATATTTATATATTATTATTAATTAAGTATATATTAAATATTGTATATTTAATTTTTATAAAATGTTTAATATTAAATATGTATTATTTAATCATTTTAAACATTATAACATATTTTTAAATAATTTTAAAATATATATAAGTATTATTAACTTATTTTAACTTTTTTTTTTTACAAAAAAACCTGATATTTTTAATTAGGATATTTTTAACATCGATATTTTAATTTCGATATTTTTGTACTTACCATGTTGTAGATAGGGTGTCGATATACTTGCCTTCGATATTCCAGCGTCGATATTTTGTCTGTCGATATTCTGAGCCTCGATATTCTGTCCAAGATTCCTTTCGTGCAACATGGCCTGTACCCTTATTTTGGCCGGTTCTGATTCCAATTCTGATTTTGGGCATGACTGTGTGGTGTGGAACATTTCTTTGCAGTTATTTGATCTCAATAGGTTTGATGCAGTATTTCTGATATGGTCTTGCAGGGTCAACTTTTTAGCGACGGCGGGTGCTGTTGTTCCTTGTTTTAAGTTGTGTTCTGAATCAGGGCTGTTTGAGCTATCTGATGTTATTAGGACTCCCAATGTTGTTTCCACAGTTGGAGCACGGCCAAGAATGCAGAGAGGACTGTCGCCCAGTCGGTGGGCTGTTGTGTGATCCCCGGCGATGCACTAGGTTGTATTGAGACTGATGTAATTGTGGCTGCCTCCAGGTCCGTGACCATGATCTCAATGGTAAGTTCAGTCCTGTGTTTCTTGCGATTTTTGGCTGGTTCCATCCTGATGCTCCCTGACCTCATTATACAGTAGTTGTGCTTGTAGCTGTGGGTGATTGAATGCACCTGCGATGGTGTAGTCAGTTGGCGGTGGAGTTTGCTATCTTCTGGACCAACCAGTTGTTTCTCACTGGGCTGCAATAACAGCAGCAGTTCGGGGGAAGTCCATCCGGGTTGTTGGGTAACAAGACTCCCCCTTATCTTTTTTTCTGCACCTTGATGACTTAAGTCGAATGTATTCAAATGTTCGCTCTTTTAAAACCATTACACTATATAATATCATTACCTTACTTAAAACATCCAATATATATATATATATATATAAAAAATAGAATCTTTGTTCATTAATCTACACTTCATAAAAACAAAGACCTATCCAAAAAAATGCTGCACCACAACATCATCCTCATCTTAAAAACCATCATCATAAAACTGTATATTAAATTGTTTGGTTTTCTTCCACAATTCTTTTAGATACAAATTCATGAATTTAACCCCCCTGCAGACCAGCGGAATCGAAGACCCACCCAATCAGGTGGTCACAGCTTGCCTGCATGTTCGTACGTTCATATTAATGAATTTTTCTTTCAAAAAGATCTTTCATTCATTTAATAACTTCGGGCATGCACAGAGAATATGTGATAGAGATTCATGTTCGTAGTTGCACAGTCTGCAGTCATGATTTTGGTAATGATGTTTCCAGGAGGGGATCAAATCCTTTGTCTCCCACATATCAAAACCTAAATTTGTAAATTGGTTCTTTAAAATTTTTGATAAATGTGCTGATAAATAAACCTGCAGTTTCTTGGTGCTATATGAATGAATCACCGTCCAGGCATGACGTCTTTGTAATAAGCTGTTTTCATCTGTTCTATTAGACGGGATTTTGGTCGACCGATTTCAAGCTTTGTTAAAGACCTGTTTCCCCATGCCTGAATTCCAAATTTTTTTAACACAAAGATCCTCAATAACTTGTGTTAAGTAACAGCCCAGGAACCTTGTATTTTCTTCTCTCTCTGGGTTTCTATTTCTTTACAGCACAAAATCTCAATAGAGTCAGTTGTGGTTGCTCTAAGCCCTCTACATAATTTAATCAAAGCACTTTTGCTCCGATGTATTTGATTGGTCAAACCAAACTCTAAACGGACTTGAGCTGGTGATGCTGCTTGCTGTATGAGGAAAACATAGACCGTTGTTTGGATATTATTAAAGATTGATGTTTCACGACCCCTCATAATTTCACTACCATATGTGACAGAAGGCATTAACTGTGCCGACATAACAGATAATAGGTGGCTGTAAGATGGACAGCTTAATTTCTTTTTTAATAAATTGAAGCCATAGATAAGACTTTGCGCTTTAGCCCTCATTGCTAGAGATTGATGTTTATAACTCAGTTTTCTCTCGATTTTAAACTCCAGGTATTTGTATGAGGTAACAAGCTTGACTTCTCTCCCATCCAAAAACCACACGTGTTGTTTGAATTTGGCATCCACTGACCGCACTACCTTTGTTTTAGATAGATTTAATTCTAATCCATGTTGATCCAAATAATTTGCTAGTGTGCTCATACTGCGCTGTAGCCCTAACGGGGTTCGGCTGAAAAGCACTATATCATCAGCATACTGTAAGTACCTAATTTCCTCTTTGGCTAACGTTGGTGGATGACTGTTTACTCCAATAATTGCTTCTGAAGATGAGCTAAAGACAGATTAAAGAGACTTGGGGCTAATACGCACCCTTGTTTTAATCCGTTGTGGGTGCCTATTTTGTTTGTTACACAACTACCATCGCCTATTTTCACCTGAGTCCTTAATGGCGTTCAATAGGTTATTTGGAATACCCCACATTGCCAATTTTTTCAATAGGGGATTTCGGGACACCCAATCGAATGCGGACTTTAAGTCCACAAAGCATGCAAACATCCGCCTGTTCTGATATTTGGCTTTTTCGATTAATAGCGTTATGGCTGATAAATTGGTCAGTGTGCCAGCTCCTACCCTGAATCCGGTTTGGGACCGAGGTATCAATTTGGTGTTGTCAGACCATTTTTTGAGATGTTCCAATAGACAGATAGCGTATAGCGTTTAGCTTCAACATCTGGTAAAGCAATGAGGCTGTAGTTGCTGGGCAATTACTGATTTCCACCTTTAAAGATTGGTTGAAGAATACTTCCCCTCATGATTCTGGGATTTTATTTGTCAGGAACAGCTCCTTAAAAAGTTGTGTAAGATAAACTGCCCAGTAAGCAGGCTCTTCCTTAAAGAGAGCATTTGGTATACCATTTGGGCCTGCTGCACCCTCTGTTTTTAATTTCTTTATGATTGTTGTTATTTTTCTATATCTGTAAGTTCAGGGATATTTTTGCTTTGATGTTTATTCATGATCATTTTTTCTTGGGTTCCTGTGATTATCGGTGCTACTGTTAACAGGCTCCTTCTCTCTTCGTTTATATTTTCACAACTTTCTATATTTTGTTTGTACTCCGGTTCTTTATGCTTTTTTTTCACATGGGCCACCCACATATCTGCGTTGATACCTACAGTATGATGTCAGGATTTTCCATGTGTCAGCGTGTTTATAACTTGCCAAAATTCTTTCCGTTAGGTTGTTTACTTGCCACAAGCAGTTTATTCCAAATAAGCTCATGATGTTTTATTTTTCCTTCACGACAACTTAACGAGCTCTTAATTGTTTTAGCTTACTTTTGTCCGGTATTACTCCATATCGTAAATGCTTTGCAACTATTTTAATTTCTTGCAGAATTTGATGTTTTTGCTTTTCCAGATTCATATTGTACCAAGGTTGATGTCTGTTTGTCAACACATTCTTCCTGTGTAAGATGTGTCGCTCTTGTTTTCATTCATTTTGGAATTTTTCCAATACGATAGCAGATAAGGAGACCCAAGCCTCTACTCTTTCCTCATTTACTGATAGTCGATTTTCTTCCATCCCAATTCCTTTCTCAATTTCTTCTTTTGTTCCTGATTGAAAATATACTTCAGCCATTACTTTCTCTATCCCTTTTCCTCACCATCTTAATCTATTTAGGCAATATAAAAAGGGTGGGGTGATTAACTCGTTTGTTGACATCAGACAGGCAAAACCTTGTTCCAATTGTATTGATTGTGGAAAATGATCACTCTCTGTGGGATGAATAATCTGGAATTTGTGCCACTGAGACCTTACATTTTCACTCACAAATGTGTGGTCAATCGTTGAACTCTTATTCCCACTTAGAAAGGTAATTAATGCCGGAAAGTCCTCTTTGGTATTTCCATTCAAATGTTTTAAACCTAGAGATTTTAGCTGACTTCTGAAAAGTTTACCCATTTGATGATTGTACTTGGAATTTTTGCATAAATTTGTGTTGAAGTCACTTGTAACGATAAACTGTGCTTTTGCATATTGTATCTGCATTGTTTTTATCAATTTAATCATGGTCTTCATATGCAGCTCTTTGGTCGCTTTTCTTGGATGGATATAAATATTTATTAAAATTATTATTGTCGGAGTCATGTTAGACTTTAAATTATCCAATTTTGTTACAAGGATCCATTTGGTCCCGTTGGTTGTTCTTCCATGGACCAGTCCAGTTTGGTAGAGAGATACGTAGCCAAACCCCCCTTGGATGGCTGTTTTTACTGTCGGTATATGGCAATCTGTATAGCCTAAGATCGGCAGGGGTCTGAGGCTCCAAGTTTCTTGTGTCAAAATTATATCATACTTTAATAAGAAATCCATGACTTCATTATTTTCTAGTAGGTTTTCTAATCCATGGGTATTCCAGGAGCAGATGCAAAGAGCTTTAAAGTTTTCTGCATTGTTACATGTATTGTCAGGATTGCGTATATGCCGGGCGATTGGATGAACCTATCCGTTTGTCATCTGTTCCCAATTTGGAATTATTGTTACCTTGTATAATTACTCCATGGGTACTCACGCTTAAGGATTTAATGATTTTTAAATTCTCATATTCTTTTTGATTGATTCCTGTGCCTATAGCACCCCTTAAGATCGATACTCCTTTTTGTTTTCCAGGAATAAGAGGCCTGGGTAACATAATAGCTAATTTTTTGTAGCTCAATCCCCCAGGTCTTAAACCTATGTTGATGAGTCATGATCTGATCTACCATTTCTGGTGAGGACCAACTTGTTACAGTAGCCTTTCTGTTAGTTAGCAATGGGTGATCTTTAAATTCAACTGATAACAGGTTGATAGACTCAATATATGCTATATCCCTTATTTCCTTTATCAATTTAATGACTGTACCTCTATTTAAGATGTCAAAGAACCCCATTTGAGATGTCATTGGGCAGAAACACTAACTGATTTGAATGGTTTTCCTTTGTTATAAACCTTTGATCTAAGTCAGTCTTCTGAGATAGCTGACTGTCATTTTGCGATGTGTGATCCAAAAAACGCAATTTATATTTTGGTTTATCTTTGGCCATGTTCCATCCCCATGTTGTTTATCTAAACAATTCTGTTTCTGCAGCTCAAATATAATTTCCGTATTTGCTGAATCCCTTTGCAGTTCAGTCTTGGGATTATTGTCGCCTACCAAATTATGGCATGGGGAATTCGCTGTCATAGGTGCTTTTGGCCTTTGTTATTGTTTGTTTGTAAAGCTTTTATTCGACACTTTTGCCATAAAGCCAACACATATAAAATACATATAAACATGATTCTTAAAACAAAAAACAAAAGTACAAATATTTTAAAAATACAAGTTGGACAAATATACAATCCCCAGATCAAACAGGACATTCATAATTCATACTAATTTTTGTACATTCAGGTGCAGCGAAATGCATTTTCACCTTTGCATAGTATTATCACCTTAAGGAGTTATTCAGACCTAATATAAAAACAGCTATATACAATCTATAAATAATTAAAAAGCCAGTATTTAAAAATAAACTTTATATCTATGTTTTAAGACCATACTTTTTTCTAAGCAAGCAGATACTGTAGAGGAATTTACTGACTCCAAAAATTATTAGGCGAGTAGACAAGGATCTAAGTAGTCTTTCTGCCTCTTTGTATGAGCGTATGCCCAGGTTTTTACAAAGGGGTTTGATCCATTTTGTACGCTGAAATCTGTACGATGGGCAAAAGAAAAGGATATGGGCTTCATCCTCCTTTTGATTTAGATCACATAGCTTACAATATGAATCGTGCCTACTAGGATTCGAATTTCCCCACCTACAGGTATTAGCATTTATTTGTAGTACCCCATACCTATATTGGAGAAACAATGTTTTAGCCAGTGGTGGTTCTACCTCATCCATGAATTCCTCAAATAAAGGGGTATCCTTGAATTCCAAAAACCTGTTTGTAAGTGAACCAGTGGCCCGTTCGTAGATATTAGTATTCATATAGTACCAGAACGCAAGTTTCAATTGATTTTTACAGTTTGGTTGTATAGAAGTTGGGTTTTTCCAGAAGTGTGTAAGGCCTATTTTAGTAAACCATACAGATATATGTCTCAGCCACTTAATGGCATTATATGTATCTAATTCCATAACTTCCATCAGACCCATTCTGTAGTCTACAAGTTCCGGAGTAGACCATAATCTTACCCAATAGATCAGTGGTCTCAGCCAACACAAATAGTCAGTGCGTTTTAGGTTAATGTCCAAAAAGACTGGGATTAAGGGGGTTCTTTTTGGCAACCTTAACAGACGCCTACAGAATACGTTTTCCTCTAATTGGAATGTTTGGTTTGAGTAAGGCCCCCAAATCTCGGCACCGTATAGAGCCGCTGATTGGGCTTTAGCTTTATACACTTCAAGCGCAGGTGTTATTGCTTTTGAGGTGCACCCTCCATGAATTTTTAATATTGGAAGGGAATTATGCTTAAGTATCAATCTGCTTTTTTCAAGCTGGTGTAGCCAAGACAATTTATTATCAAACCTAATACCTAAATAATCAAAGTGTTCTACATACTCCAGTTTAGTATTATTTAGAACCAAATTTTTCCTAAAGGATTTTGGGGGATTGACAGCCATATATTTAGTTTTAGTTGAGTTTATTTCTAGCCCCTTGTTTTTACAATAACTGTCAAATTGATTAACTAAATTTTGTAGCCCTTTAGGTGTTTGGGATATAAGAATGGTGTCGTCTGCGAATAATAGCGCTGTAATTACTTCATTGCATAATTTAGGGGAATCATGGTTACATTGAGCCAGATAGGGGGGGATATCATTTACGAATAAGGAAAAAAGGGTCGGGGCCAACACACACCCTTGCCTTACCCCCCGTCTTACCGGAATTGCTTGAGTAAGTTCACCATTTCTTCCCCATCTTATTTTTGCAAAGTTATCAGTATGGAGTTTTATAAGGTTATACAGCAGTTCATCCGGAATACCCATGTTCCTTAAAGTATTCCATAGCAAAGAACGAGGGACAAGATCAAACGCCGAGCGTAGATCCATAAATGCTACATATATACTGCACTTCTTTATTTGGACATATTTCCAACAGATACACATAAACCTGTGTACCTGATCTACAGTACTTGTCTTAGTTCTAAAGCCTGCTTGGTATTTTGAGAGGATCTTGGTTTCTTCGATCCAATCTAAAAGACGATTTAAAATGTGTCTGGCAAAAATTTTTTGTAAAATATCTATTAAACTTATCGGTCTGTAATTACCGGGATTATAACGGTCTCCTTTTTTGTAAATAGTGACAATTTCCGCCCCCTTCCATGATTCCGGGATTGGAGTACCAAGCAAAATAGAATTGCATAAAAAATTAATGTAAGGGCACCATATTTCAATATCATGGGTAAACAGGTCACCTGGTAATTTATCGGGGCCTGGCGCCTTACCCGCCTTAATTGCCTTTATTGCACGCAGTGTCTCATCAGTGGAGAATTTTTCCAAGTTGAGATAGGATGGATGAAAACCATTAATGGAGTCATCTGAGAGCACCTCAGTTGCCTCATATAATTTAGAAAAATGATCGTACCAAATTTTTTCGTCTAAAAAGAAGTCTCTATTGGAGCTCCCCGATTTGTTGCTTTTAGATATCAGGCTCCAAAAGGTACATTGATCATGTTCCCTAGCAGCATTCAAAAGGTCTTCCCAGATTGAGTCATCCCACTCTTTTTTCGCTTTTGAAAGGAGATTTTTATATTCAATTCTACACTCTTTCACCCTCTTCTGGTTTTTCGATTTGACTGCTTTGATTAAGTTACCTTTGGCTAGGCGACACTGTTTGTTGTACCACGGTGTCTCCAGTTCCAATTGCCTTTTTATGTTGCCTTTGCTACTGTTGCAAGTTTTACTCAAAAGGGGGATTAAATCCTCTACTAGGCAATAGTGCATATTGAGGACTTCGTGGGAACCCATGAGCAGATCTTTATGTGCGGAAATGATGTTATAGAAAGTATTATAAATGCCTATGAGTATGTCCTCCTTTGCCAAGATGTATGGCCATTTTATGGCTTTCCTATTATTTGTAACCTCGACCTCTCCCACATCATTATTTGTATCCCGTCCACTATCTAATGGACGGAATGGTTTAGAAAGCAGCCCTACCTGAAGGGGAAAGTGGTCGCTTTCTGGTCTGTTCACTACAGAAAAGGTCAACAATAAATGCCACAAATTAATAGAGATTAATATAAAATCAATGAGTGATTTCGAGTTCCCTTTACTATAAGTATAGCTGGATGGCTTATCAGGATCCAATCTGCCATTACAAGCCCTTAAATTGTGGGATACCGACAACTCATAAATCTGCATGACTGCCACTGAGCTTTTGACTGCCTTTACACTATCTAAGCTAGGTATGTCGTTGGCCCTGTCCTCGTTATCTAATAGGTTTTCTAAACCCACGACAGGCTCAAATTGGCAGTTAAAATCCCCACCTATTATTATGTTAGGGTTCTGATCTAAGGTGTTCAGGTACAAATTTAAGTGTTCCACAACCAACGATTCCCTTTTCCTTATATTCGGTCTATTGTAGATATTTATCAAATAGATATCCCCAATATCCTTCGCGGAAATTTTCACCCCGAGCAAATCTTTTGAATCAATATTACAGGATGATACGGCAACATTCAGACATACTTTTACCCAGATTATCAAACCTCCTGACGGTCTACCTCTTACAGATGCTATTGCCCCACAATAAAATGCTTTGTATCCAAGTCTGTGCACCATGTTAATTGCCCATGTCTCTTGTAAAAGGATGATATCATGCTCTTCCATGAAAGTACTCCAGTTCCTGTCACACAAATTTCTAGTCAGCCCTGCGACGTTCCATGACAAGATTTTTATACCACGATTCGAATTGCATAATGATAAGGTACTTGGGCAAATATTATCCACGCTAGATGTAACTAATAGTACCCCTTCATTTACATTATTCTGGTACTCATGGGAAGATATAGAATCCTGGAGCTCGTCTAGTACCACTAGCGATCTGTCTATGGCATGTGCATGATTACTATTCACTATATCCCTCCCCTGGTAAGCCACAAGGGGACTAATGGGCAAATTACTACCATGTACAATTCCGGGGTTATCAGACATTGGAAGCATAGCACAGGTATTTGCAGTTGATTTTACACAATGATCCCCTGTATGAATTTTAAACAACTGGGGAAAAGACCCACTTAAACCACTTGTTCCTTCTTGTCAGTTGCCCCACCATGACCAATTTTTATCCCCATCCATATTCCCTGGAGGCATTCTTCCTACTGGGGTTGGAGGGTCGAAGAATGAATACCTGTTATTTGTCAGGCCTAACCGAGGTAGATCTCTTGGGTCTTGGGGTCGCTGCATGGGATAAAAATAGCTGAGGTCACAGGTACCAATTCCCAAGTAACTTCCTCTTTGTTTCTGGCCATATACTAGCTGAGCAACAGAGGGGTCCTTAAAATTGACCAGAATACAATCCCCTACTATGTCTTTCGGCCTAGTGCCCAACCAATTAATTCTTCTGACTTGGATAACCTGACAGTTTACAGCATATGGCAAGGGTCTGTTTTCTCTAAGCCAATATAGAGTCTTATTCTTCAGCTCCTCATAAGACTCCCTTTTGTTAGGTTTCAAGGGAGGAACCCCAGTTAGAACAACTACATATGGTTGGCATCCCGGTGGTAGATGCGCATTTGGTATTTTTTTCAATACTAGTTTGTCTCTGTTGAGATTGGCTGCTTGTACATTGGTAGAACAGGTAGATGGTTCAATCCCGTTGCCTAATTTTGGTGGTACCAGAGACTGAGTAGTAGTATTTGTATTCACCATATTTACTTTCCGTGGAGCAGGTTTCGGAGGAACAGTCAGCTGGGTTCCTACAGTAGTTTGGTGTACCTCGACGGACTCAAATTGGCTTCCCCTTGAAACACCATTTAATTCGTTCTGATCTGTCACGTTATCTTTCCTAGGGCGTCGTGGTTGGTGCAGTAAAGTTGGTGCTGTGGGACTTGTATCCACCCTAACAGAATCTACTCCGATCTTGGAGTGTAATTTTACCAGGGATTTCACTGCAAAAAAATTGTCCAGTGTGGTTTGTTCAAATTTATCTATTCGCTCTGATAAGTCATTCAGTTTAACAATAACTGGTGAAAGCAAGGTTGTCATGAGCTTGTGAATCTGGTCGAGTAACGGGTTCGCAACAGGTAAATTCTTTGGACTGTTTGTGGGTTCCAAGGTCTGCATTTGGTCGGGTATCACAATGTAATCATCCCCCACTTGTAGGTTGCTTGTTTCTAACCTAGTGTTCGTGGTTTCCGGCTCTATAGGTTTACCGTAGGAGCCTCCAATCATGTAGTTCCTACGAATTCTCTTGAGTGTTTTTAATCTATAGGCTTTTCTCGGGGTAACCACTCTCTTCCTTTTCGTGACAACTCGTCTTGCTTTTGGCAGCGTAGGTGTGAGATCTAATCCTGGGGGTGCCTCATGAACCAAAATTACAGGTAGTGCTGATGAGTCAACTACTGTGATATCCGGGCGGTTGTTTGTAGTAATACCACCTTTGCTTAAAGGTGCAGGGTCTGAGACAATCTCAAGTGCGCCATTGACTTGCCTTGTATCAATAGCACAAGGTTGTGTATAACCAGTTGGTGCAGGGATTAAGGGTACAGCATGATTTGTATTCACCGGGGATGTAACACGTGCTAATGATCCTAAGGAGGAACGTTTTTGTGCCAGGAATTCACGTGATAGTCTGCGTTCTGCCATAATAATCTCCTTTTCTACAACTGACACCGCACGGGTAATAAAATTATCCATCGTGCATGTTGTTTTCAAATTACCCCCTTGTCTAGAGCTTCTGCCTGATCTAGTAGACATTGGGGAGTGTGAAGACATGCCGGGTTACAAGGATACTATTGTGACATCCACATCAACAAGGTGGGCACTTTACCTTAGTTGTTAGGGGGGTGGCCCGTCCCGGCCCCTGCTGGCCCCGGACGGCCACAGACGGCCCGCCCTTTGCCCGGGCTTCGCCCGGCGTCCCGCTTGCGTCCCGCAAGACGGTCTCTCCACTGAAGTTATAGGATGGGCGAGTGGGGCGGGGCACGCAGGGGTGCGCTGACCGGATGTCTCGTGGTCAAGCAGGGACTCCTGGGATAGTGAGTCCCTGCCGCGCTACCCCTGCAGCCTCCACTGATCTTCCTTTCCCCTCGGCGGCGGCGTCCAGACAGGTACAGCAGCGTTGGTGGGTTATGGGTGTCCACCCACACGAAGCGGCTCCCGCGCAGCGGGAGCGGCGAGCCGTAGAGTTCTTAGCAGAGTTCTTCCGCAAAACAGGCAAAGCAGGGAAAGGTACTCCCACAGCGTCTCCCGCGTCTCCTCCAAAGTTAGGGTCACACGGAGCAGCGCAGCTGCTCACAATTTGTTTGGTTTGCCGGTGGGGCGGGGCACGCAGGGGTGCGCTGACCGGATGTCTCGTGGTCAAGCAGGGACTCCTGGGATAGTGAGTCCCTGCCGCGCTACCCCTGCAGCCTCCACTGATCTTCCTTTCCCCTCGGCGGCGGCGTCCAGACAGGTACAGCAGCGTTGGTGGGTTATGGGTGTCCACCCACACGAAGCGGCTCCCGCGCAGCGGGAGCGGCGAGCCGTAGAGTTCTTAGCAGAGTTCTTCCGCAAAACAGGCAAAGCAGGGAAAGGTACTCCCACAGCGTCTCCCGCGTCTCCTCCAAAGTTAGGGTCACCTTTGTTATTGGGAACTGGCTCATGCTGAACTTTAGACCTACTCGGTAGAACTATATCTATAGTCAAATCAATTGGGACTTTTGTGTTTTCAAAAACTATATCTGGACTTTCGTGCTGTTTACTTGCTGGATCTAGATCCTCCTTATGTACGTTTTCCTCACTAGAAGGCTTTTCATTTTTGTGTTGAGAGAATAATTGCCATATTTTCATTTGTTATGTTGATTTCCCTTTTTTCTGCACTTCTCTTGCTCTCTTTTTTCCTTTTTTGCGATCCCCTGCTTTGATTCTACTATCTCCAGCTTTTCCACTTCCTCTATTTTTCTGCAGACTGGTCGTTTGACTTGACTATCCAAAACACTATCTAATATCTCTATTTCTTGAGGATTGTTTCCAAAACAGAACTGATTTAATGAAGCACATTTCTTTTTGTCTTGTATGTTGAGTTTGTTTAGAGGGCTATCTGATGTTTCTATTGGCTTTGGAATTTCCAAGGTCGAGATTTGGTTAGTTGATGAAACGCTCTTTTAATTGTAGAGTCTCAACTGGGAGTCTGAAACTCTTTTTGGATTCATCAAAGTTTTGACTTATTTCTGACCTTACTGCCTGTGATCTTATTTCTCTGAAAAATATCCGACAGGATTGATGATAAACTTTCCTGGTTATCTCCTTGCGATACACAATGACAGTTGACTTGTTGTGTGTATTTATACTACTGAGCTCTCATAATAAGATCGTTGAGAGACTGTTTTTTTGTCTATTCCTACAATGTAGGTAGCCATAATATTTAAAAGATCCACTTGTTGGTCATGTTTATCCGCTTGATGGGAAATTGCTGACGAGATTGAATACAAAGTCGATAATAAAACACCCCATGTACTTGATGGAACTCTGTTCCCTACATCTCTTTGATCTGACGTCGACGTTATGTTGCTCTCAACTGTTCCAACTACTCCATTTGAGAATACCAACGACGCCCTTTGCTGGTCCAGACTTTGTGTACCAGTGAGCGATACAGGAGTTGTAGAGCTTACTAATTCAACTAATAATTGCTCCGGGACTCCCCCCAATTCTAGGGGACAGAATAATTCCTTTGATTGAGCTTTCACAGTTATCTGTTCGGGTATCTGTTCCTGTTCTTCCCAGCAACTTAAATTTAACTAAAAAAGAGAGTCACATGTAATTTGATTATGAACTTCTACTTCAGTTATAAATGCATTTGTTATGTTTGTTTTAACAGGGGTTTTCTGACCTATCCCATCTTCCAAGACCACTTGACTTTCTTGGCTTTGTTCAACCCTCATAAGAACATCATCACGTTCTTGTAGTAGCTCTTCTGCTGTTTCACAGTCCGGTTTCAAGGGCAGACCAACCTCGCCTTTATTTATTGCTTCTATCACTGATGAGAGACTGATGTTACTTATGCCTGCTTTTTTTATATTTGCTCTTTCAGTTGTTATTAAGAAGTCAGTTATCTTGTACCCATCTTTTCTTTTATTTGCAGATGTTCTTGCTTTTTTTACAGGCATATTTGCAGATGTTCTTGCTTTTTTTACAGGCATAGTGTGCTGCGGAGAAATCTTTTCCTTTGTTACATCCAGAAGTATCACTGAGTCAGCAGAAGAATCCAACTTGATGGAGTCTTGTCTCAGTCTCTTACTTTGGTACTTTTTTCCCTGTCCTTGTGCTGCTCTCTTTTTACCAGAGCGCATTATGGTGCATCACTCCTTAGATATTTTAGTTGGAGCTCTAGATGCTCTTAAATACAGTTATTTCTGTATTACTCCCACACTCAACCTCTGCCCACTGTCATCTGTTGCTCACTCTTAATGCTTAAAGAGGGGCAAAAGAACATATCATAACAATCCAATCCAATGGCTTGAATATTGAAGGGGAGGGGGTGGCAGGGCACAGCACAACTGTCAGCTCAATCCTGCTGCCTGCTGCTGCAATCCTCACCGCAAACTCTGCTCACCACGATCCTGCCGCCGTAATCAGCTTCCAAATTACAAGCCTCTTACGTCGGACCTCCAGCGTCTCGCAGCAAGCTCACACGAGTCTTTCCGAGTCCTCCTCCTCTTCCCTGCGTCAAGGAACGCTGAGAACTGGGAACAGGGAGGGCAATGATGTCTTGCCTCCACGCCTGCCCACTCAGCAATTCGAAAATGTCAGGAGTATCAAAGCAATATCGAAGCTGAGTCGACGCTGAAGAGGGTAAAGAGCAATGGAGAACGGCAGAGCGGCGCTTTCTCCTTTCCTGCTGCTTTAAGCTTCACCACCGGCTGCGGACTGCGGGCTCTCTGGAAAACCTGGAGCCTGGACTTAGTTCTTGCACCCCCTTTTGACCTTTAGATGTGCCACTGGGCATAGATTCTCACTATGGCTGGAGAGGGTGGGGGGTTACGTGACTGGGTGGGCAGAGAGGATGCTGTCCTTCCAAGTGCCTCACTGAGACCTGAAAAGAAGAGGATTTGCAAGGATTGGCGAGCGTTGAGTGGTAAAGGGAGGCGTGTTTGTGCCTTTGAGCCTTGTAGCCTTTTATTTTTTGCTCAAATCTAATTGCCGGAGGGTACTTCATCAGTCACTGCCCGTTGGTGATGGAAAAAAGTATGACTGGCTAAGCTGCCAAAGCTGAGAGGGCGCGAAGTCGGCTGCTTTCCTGTACCTGCTTGGGCGGTGTAACTCGCTGGGGGGCCCACAGATGCCCCTCACTGCCCCCCTGTCCACACCCCAAATTGCTCCTTGCTGCTCCTCACTGCTCCTCTCATCCGGTGCCCTCCGCTCCCACCCTCCAATTCAACGCTACAGTACCTCTGTGGATTCTTTAGGCATGGCTGGGTGAGTTCGGCTGGTTGGCTGCCAGCTCTCGTCGACTTCAGTCACCCCAGCGGTCCTGGGGGACCCCCTGCTTGGGCCTCTGGCGATTCCTGGCTCAACAGCAGCAAGCAAGCAAACCCAGTGTGAGTGGGGACACTCCAGGGCGCCGCAGGCCAAACCCGCTCTGATCGAACCACCTCTGCGGCTCCTGGGGCCCACACTGGTAAGCCGTTGGCAGTGGTGGCCGGGCCGGTTGTCGGATATGCCAACGCTGATGGCGGGTGCTAAGTTCACCGAGCTCCTGAACTCCGGACTCCGTGATTCGCACTCCAAGCTTCTACTGACATTGCGCGTCTTGTCACAGCGTCACAGGCACACGAGAAAGTAGGTGCGATTAAGAGCTGAATCCTCACACCTCGCAAAGGGAATCATTAAAGAAGGGCTCCCCACTGGACCTTGCTCACTCCATTGCTCTCCTCTTCCTCACATGGTCCACTGGTCTTGGCGAGCAGGCAGGTGCTCTTGGTTGGAATGTCTCCTCGCCCAGCACGGAGACTAGTAGGCCTCAGCCCCCAGTCCTGGCCACAGGCAATAAGTATTGCAGAGAATCCTTTTCTCACACCTCCTGCCTGGCTGCTTGGCAGATGAGAAATCTTTTGGGACTGAACTTCCCTTTCTCATAATTCTTTTCAGGCGCCAAATGTGATTTAGGGTCTCGGACTTTGAAGTTTTATTTTTGGGTTCACCTTCTGTTGAAGTGAGCATTTCTCCTTTTCTTCTTTCTTCATGAACGATATCTGTCACAGCAGGCACAACTCTGAAGCAGATTTCCCACAACACAATTCATGTGAGTGACCATAGTTCACACCTGGATGTCAGCCATTGTAATATAACCATCAAAAGGTTAATCCCAGACCACCAGCCCTACTCTTCATGATTACGGTCGGGCGGAACTCACAGAAATAAACTCCCCAAGACTCTGCTGATTCTGGTGAGTTCCGCAAGCAGCAGAACTCCGGTCTGTGTTGTTGCTTGTGCTGATTTTTTGAGCCAGGAGCTTGTCTTGTGTCGTAAAGTCAGCGCAAACAGCATCATGCGGTGCACTAGAGGGTGCTGCTTCTTTCTGCCGCCACTCAAGTAGTTATTCTACTTGAGCTGCAACTTGAGAGGCAACTTTCTCAATGTGAGCGGTAGTGACCTGCAGCGACCGTCCATGTTGAGAAATATCGCGGTCTGGCACTCATTTTTTCTTGCTCACACTCGCTAACTGAATGTTGGCGAGCCATGCATGAGAAATAATCTACCATGTGGTGATTGAGGGAGTTTTTGCCAAACTCAGTGCTCTAAGAGGAGTGCCGACTGGGCAAAACTCTGCAAGCTCCGCCAGCAGAGTGGAGTTTACTGCCCACCCCTATTTCTGATTCCCCTATGAGCCCCATCTCCCATACTGAGATGTGGCCATGCCTCTTTATTGTTATCATAACTGAATCAAATAGCAGCCTTTTGAAGTGTAAAGGGAGTAGCTTCCTTTTCCCTTCATTGTGTTCCCACCTAGCTCACAGGATTGCAACAATACACAAATCTGTCCGGGGGGATTATTCTCCTCCACATGTCTTCAGCAGGCATCCCTTGGCTTCCCAAAATGCAGCCCAGGGTCCTCCATGTAATGCACTATTGCATGCACACTTACTCATTACACTCCCACAGTACACTCTGTCCCTCACTGTTTCTCCATACATTGTACCCATATATGCACACATGAATTCAGCATGCACACTCAGTCTGTGTGCACTCTTCAGTTCTGAAGATGTTCTATAATTAACCAGGGCCTGGTCTTTAAACACACTGCTAGCATACACCCTAACTATGTGCTCTGCACAATGCTTCATGGATTGTACTTCACGCAACCACACATTCATCTAGCATATCATTTCATTGCGCACACACTGCACAGCAGTACATCGCTCATGCAATGTATTTCTCTCAGACATACCTACACTCAGTGCATGTACCAATCACACATGCACTGCACTGTAGCCCTCAATCCTTGTTCTGTACCATTGCCAGACACACATACAACCAACGCAGAGTTGCTACTTCTTCACTGTGTAGCACTCCACATCTTACCTGATGTAGGCCAAGGGTGAGTTAATCACACATCAGCAGCACTTTCAAAATGGTGAGTAAGCCTGTAGGCCTCACTCTGGTGACACAGGGTAAAAAGATCCTGATCACTACATGTTATGTTGCCACCACCACACTAGTGTGGCTTAAATCCTGGTGAAGGCAGTAGCCTTCCATCACTATGTAGGAAGGACTTAGGGCGCCCCTCCCGGTCCAACAAGACAGCAATCCGTGAGACTGGCCTATGTCATGCCGCACACTCATTATCCATGTTCGTCCATGACTGAAAATCAGCATTACGGATCCTGTGGGGCACTCAAGGAATGGGTACACGTCTCCTACAATGTAGAGGACTTTTCTGTCCTAATATTTCATTTTCTCTTTTTTGTGTGAAATAATTTAACTGGAACTTCATGGAATGACAGATGGAATTCCTGATTATGCATAGGAGTGAGTAAGCTACTGATTTGCATACATTCAAACTTATTTTTTAGTGCATCATGTGGCCATTGATAAACAACAAATTATTTTTAATGGCTGTAACTGCCAATAAGTGATAAGATCCTTCATCGTTGTTGGGCATATACTTGGAGACCAATGTTTTCCTTCTTGTATTTCACTTCTTCAGTGCTGAAAATTAATTTATACTAGAAACGAAATTTTGTAGAGAATGTAAGGTCTAACGTGTATTTTCTGTGTTAATGTTTATTTTAATTTCCCTTTTATTTGATAGTTTGTACACCACAAGTGTCACTTTGTATACACCCACGTACAAAGTATTTTTTGGTGAATAGGGATAGTCTTTATAGAATTGTATTTGCGTCATCAACTTGGATGAGTATTCTCTCGCTTGATTCCTACTCAGTGTTACTGGGAGCAGGGTAACGTCATACTTGAAACTGAGGAGCAATATGAGATGCACAATCATGTGGTTACAATATCATACCGAACACTGTGACCGTTCTGAGGAGTAACTTCAAGGAATGTGTGAGATTTACTGTTAGGTCACAGTGCATGATGGTTCACCCGAGCATCATGGTCCGGTATTAGAGGATGTTTATCTGCCATTTGTCCGAGAATAGGAAATAAGGCAAATGACAGGCCCATGCTTAAGGTTAGGGACATGGTGATCCCAGTTTTCGATTTTGGCTGATGGGTTACTGTCTACCGCAGGCTTATGGTAATGTAAGTGTGAAGATCTTTCAAAAAATAGTTTAGAAAAACACATTCATTTATGGCAGGCCACAAAGGAGATAAATTGGAAATCAAAACCAGTTTTGAAAGCTATATTATATAACCAAATAGTTTTTTTTGCTTAAATATCCACTCTGATGCAGAATAGAACACAAGGTCACCTTTTCGTTCATATGAGTTTTAATAAAAAATGTTAACTGAAAGGGAGGTCCTGTGTCAAGTACTAAACTGAAACGACACAGATCCTATTGACTAGAACA
Organism: Lissotriton helveticus; assembly: GCF_964261635.1. Classification (NCBI taxonomy): domain Eukaryota; kingdom Metazoa; phylum Chordata; class Amphibia; order Caudata; family Salamandridae; genus Lissotriton; species Lissotriton helveticus. Next base: position 380,496,352 of record NC_136069.1, read on the forward strand.
TGCTGGTCTTTAGAAAAACCTCAAATTTCAATCCTGAAGTACGTTATTGTTGCTGGGTGATGGACATTGTAAACTAAGTTCATAAACACGCGACTAGTAAAATAAGCGTTCTCCAAACACCATGCCACTACCTCTCTCTATGAAATTTAGATCTGCACTGCTCCAAACAAAAACACGCAGATCACCATATCTAATACTGTTCAGTAACTAAATATTGAGGGACATAATATAGAATGCCCAAATGATCGATTCCAAAATATCGAAGTACAGAATATAGAATCCCTATCTACAACCAGGTAAGTACTAAAATATCGAATCCAAAATATCGAATTCTAAAATATAGTTAACTAAAATATCGAATTTTTTAAATGTATTAAAAACTAATATAAAAGTAATTAAATATTAAAAACAATTAAATAAATCATACGTAGATAATGTAAAAAAGCTTAAAATGTAAAAAAAATGAATTTAATATTAAAAAAAGTAGAGATTTTATTGGATAGTGAGAGTGTAAAAATTATTATTCCCACACCAGGGAGTGCAACAGTAGGGAAAGCGTTGGATAGCGTAGGGGTAACAATTACTATTCCCACTCCAGTGAGTGCAACAGTAGGGAAAACGTTGGATGGCGTAGGGGTAAAACTTACTATTCCCACTCCACTGAGTGCAACAGTAGGGAAAGTGTTGGCTAGCGTAGGGGTAAAAAATACCATTCCCACTCCAGTGAGTGCAACAGTAGGGAAAACGTTGGATAGCGTAGGGGTAAAAACTCCTATTCCCACTCCAGTGAGTGCAACAGTAGGGAAAGCATTGGATAGCGTAGGGGTAAACATTACTATTCCCACTCCAGTGAGTGCAACTGTAGGGAAAGCGTTGGATAGCGTAGGGGTAAAAATTACTATTCCCACTCCAGTTAGTGCAACAGTAGGGAAAACATCGGATAGCGTAGAGCGTAGGGGTAAAAAATGCTATTCCCACTCCAAAGAGTGCAACAGTAGGGAAAGCATTGGATAGTGGGAGGGTAGAAATTACTATTCCTACTCCAGAGAGTGCAACAGTAGGGAAAGCGTTGGATAGCGGGAGGGTAAAAATTACTATTCCCACTCCAGTGAGTGCAACAGTAGGGAAAGCGTTGGATAGCGGGAGGGTAAAAATTACTATTCCCACTCCAGTGAGTGCAACAGTAGGGAAAGCGTTGGATTACGGGAGGGTAAAATTACTATTCCCACTCCTGAAAGTGCAACAGTAGGGAAAGTAATGATTTAATATTAAAAGAAGATTAAACTAATTATCAATACCAATAAAAAATTAATTAAAAATAATTACCAATTAATTAATTAATTACCAGTTAATAAAAATGAATTACCAATTAATAATTAATTATCGATTAATTATCAATACACATAAATAAAAATAAATATTTACTTTATTACAATTAAATTACTTCCCACTCTATTCCCCTATAAACCCACAACCCGCTACAAATAATAAATAATACAATTATCATAATTATCAATTAATCAATTAATAAAAATGAATTACCAATTAATACAAATTAATTACCAATTAATACAAATTAATTATCAATCAATAAAAATTAATTACCAATTAATAATTAATTATCAGTCAATTAATTATCTATACATATAAATAAAAATTATTATTTAATTTACTATAATTCAATTACTTCCCACCCTATTCCCCTATAAACCTACAACCCACTAGGGAATTAAATTACGCAAAAATTAAATTACATATCAGTCATTACTTTAAAAAAATTAAACATACATTACAAAATTAATACATAATTTTAACATATATACTACCATACATAACACAATCTTTTTTGTTGATATTATGGAAATCGATATTTTCAATTAGATATTATGGAAATCGATATTTCCTACCCCAAATTCGATATTCTGACTGACTATATTTTGGTAATTCGATATTCTGTCCTATCTATATTTTGGAGTCGATATTCTGTCCTGTCTATATTTTGGATTCTATATTTTGGTCGTTCACCATCTAATTCAACACTAACCAAACATACTAATCTATTCCCTAAATACCTATTATCCCAAATAATTTTTTTAATCGAATCGCATAATATATAAAGAAAAGTGAAGAGTAGGCAGTGAGGTTTGGATTTTGGAATAGGGAGCATATACGAGTTAGGGATAGGAATAATTTAATTTTTACAGTCAGGGTAAGAGGTTTGGTTAATGATAGAGACAGGTTAAGAGTAAGGAACAAGGTTTGAGGAACATTTTGGGGGAGTTATTGAGAAGGTTAGTACAACAAGGTGTGTATAAGTGAAGGGTTAGGTTTAGATTAGTAAGGTTTCAAGGTATTTCGAAAACACAATTTAAAACAATATACAAAACAACGGTTGCAGTAGGAGTAATGATTTCAATGAAAATACATTTTTTTTTTTTGAGGAAAGCTCTTCAACCAAATACATTTCATGCAAGTTATAGCAAAAATTGAGATTTGCAATGCAAGAAGACATGGGGTTTGGGACCAAGCACAATTGCACCTATCCTTAGTAATTCCTTTATCTCAAATTTAGGTGCAGCGGACTGGAGATTCAAAACCCCTAAACCTCCTAAGACATTCGTGTCTTACTTTCCAAAAACAATATACAATGGTCCAGCACACTTGAATATAATTATGGCTCAAATAACAACAATCATTTCATGTATTAACAGAGCTTACTCAATACAGATGATAGAGATTCAGTGGAGTTGTTTATGATGTATTCTTTATTTCATAAATTTTTTCTTCCAATAAAAACAGACTCTAGCCGTAGCCAACGCGTTTTGTCCTTCACGGACTTCTTCAGGGCAAAATATATAATTTTCTGTGTTCTTTATAAGTTCCTTCAGTATCTCCCTAATAGGGGTCCAATGTAGCTCCAGATTATCTTATAATTATTTTTCTTTGTTTCCTGTATATCAGTAATGTGGACGCCACGGAGGCGGCAGAGACCACTCTGAATGCATTGGAGATCAAGGACAGCTTATTGGGACTGATCCACCTGTGTGAGAGTTTCCATATTACTGATATACAGGAAACAAAGAAAAATAATTATAAGATAATCTGGAGCTACATTGGACCCTACTAGGGAGATACTGAAGGAAATTATAAAGAACACAGAAGATTATATCAAACATTGAGATTTGTAGCTGTCATTGAAAAATAAATATCAGAAATTAATTTTCTCTGAAAAGTACTAGGATGAAGTTACATCAATCCTATAGAAATGAAGCCAAGGTAAAAAAAAAACACACGTTAATGCTTGTTCCATTTGGATGCAGGATATGTGCATAATGCAGATCGATCATGTCGATCTTAGGTCTGGTTAACGACAATGTCAGGTGCGCCGCACTAAGATACAAAGTGGGGCTTTGGGACAGCCCCTTTCAGCCACTGGTCGCCCCCTGCCAACGCCCTTTACCTATTGTGTCAACCATGTACGAGTCAGATTCATATTAGCCTAGAGGATAAATGCACTCTTTTAGGTTTTACCAGAAGTATGCAAGCAGCTGTTGAGACACTGCCTCGTTGGGTGCTATAAGGGAGCCCTGTGCAGGAAATTACATGGACAGTTCTTGCTGCCTCTGCTGTCTGGCTAATCTGCTGCATGGACCCTTGTCCCTCTCTGCAGGGGGCTGCAGAGAGGGACTACTAGGGCTAAAGTACTGACAATGAACTACACTAAGAAAAACTCTGCTGCTAAATACCATGCAGGCTAACAGTGAAGCCTACCGCTCATTGAATGGAATGCCCGTTCTAAGATTTTCCTACATGTGGTAATGCAGGCAACCACAGACGAGGTATTCTTTTTAAAACCCCATATGCTTTGCTAGCCAAGCCTTTTATTGTTGCGATTATGTTCAGCTGTATTTATTTCTAGGAGTATTTTTAGCTTCTCCTCATTACAAACGCATTTTCTCCCACCACAAGGCAATCCATTTCTCCCACCCACTGATGGAATCATTACAAGATGGCTACCTTCCATGGGACGCTATCTGCATTATGTAGACATTCGCCCCCTTTACTTTGCTTGCCCACCATTCAAGCAGGATTCACGTCTTTCCTTGGCCAATGGTGCTCTCCATAGTTTAAGTAATGGAAGTTTGTAACGTTTATTAGATTTTTATCATAGTACGGAACAAAAGTGGCAGCAGCACATTACTTCTCATATTTTCATGCAATATCACAGTACACCTATAAGAGAAAACGATACATCATTTACTGAATCACAACAATCTAGTTTAACACTCTGGATGTTATGAGACATATTCTGGCTTGAGTGTGGATCCAGGAGGGGAGACCGCTTCAGTACTTTGTAACCTGTAGGAGCAGAATTAGTCCCAAATGTCTATAGGAAGGGCATTGAAGTGTGTCTTCTACATACTGCTCCATCATGTCAAGCTGTTGCAGGTGTTGTCATCTGCATCCAAACCATTGCCACTCTTTTTTGGCCTGAACAAGAACCATGGGTGCTAAGCCACGTTTTGTGGTAGTGAGAGTGGATATGTCTCCTACAAAAGCTGTATGAGGATAAGGGTAAAGCATATCACTCAAAGTATGGGTTATCCCCGCCAATATAACAACACTTTGCAACAAATCATATATATATTTGATATATTGATATTGATACATTTTGTAAAGCACATGAATGCCTGAGGGTGTCGTGGATAGTGGCAACCTGCACTGATTGAAGTAGGGGGGCAGGGGCAGGAGATGGGGGAAAAGGGAATAAAACATTTTAAAAAGACCTTTGCAACGATTCCTCGCCTCCATAGGCCTCCCTCACTCGGCCATACCGGAAGCTCACCCAGGCTCCCAGTTAGCCAATGATAATTTATTTATTTATTTATTTAAAACTTGTAATGCACAACAGCTACCCGCAGTGGGTTTCCCAGCGCAAGGGATAGACTAAAGAAGAAAAAAAAAACAACAACACTACTGAGTATTAGCATCAGGAACTGCAAGGGATAATTAAAAAAGTAAGGTTTTCAGTTTTTTGCGGAAGCAGAGCATGTTAGTCTCAGTCTTCAGGGCAACAGGGAGAGCATTCCAATATTTGGGACCTAGATGAGAGAAGAATCTTCCCCCCATCTTCACCAGTTTGAATCTGGGAATGACATAGTCACAGTTAGCCAAAGATCTTAAGGTACGGCTGGGCCTGTAGGGTTGAACTAAACTCTGGAGGTACAATGGGGCGGAGCCCTGTTTAATTTTAAAAAGGTAGCATAAGGCTTTAAATTTGATACGGCTCGAAACCTTGAGCCAATGAAGATCTCGAAGAGCCTGGGAGGCCGAGGATCTCCTCGGGATGTTGCAGAGGATTCGGGCTGATGAATTTTGCACGACCTGTAGTTAGTTAATAGTCGCAACATCCGCACCAAGGTAGAGAACGTTAACATAGTCCAGGCGAGATGTTACTAACGCCTGGACTACGGTTCTCCTGGTGGCGTGAGGCAACATCCAAAGGATTTTCTGGAGCCATCTTAGAGTGGTGAAACAGATGGCCGCCACCTTGGTGGCCTGTTGCCTCATAGACAGTTTGTCGTTTATGAGGAATCCCAGGTTGCGTACCACCGGGACCGGCTGAGAGATGGGACCCATAGCACTGGGCCAGTGTTGCAGACCCCAAAGATCTTTATGTTTCCCCAGGATGACAATCTCGGTTTGTCACCGTTTAGCTTGAGGAGATGTCTCTGCATCCACTCAGCCACTAGTGACAGACCGGTTTTCAAACCAGACACATTGTTGGCTTCAGTGCTGGAGAGGGAAAAGACAATTTGCGTGTCATCGGCGTATGAAAAAATGGTCAGCCCAGCATCCTCTGCGATGGTAGCGAGAGGTTTGATGTAAATATTAAACAGCAGCGGGCTGAGAATAGACCCCTGAGGGACACCATACGCCGAAGGACAAATCGCAGATGCAGCTTTCGCAGAAAAAACCTGGAAAAGTGCGCTCACTTAAAAAGGAGGCAAACCAGGCAAGTGCGGGGCCAGCTATTCCAAGGGACCGGAGAGAGTTCAGTAAGATGGAGTGAGACACGGTATCGAACGCCGCGCTCAAATCCAAAAGGATGAGAGCAGAAGTTTCTCCGCGATCGATACCGTGCCGAAGCCTCTCCGTTACCCCAAGTAGTGCAGACTCGGTGGAATGGTGAGCACGAAAACCGGACTGAGAGGGGTGTAGAAAGCCCTGATTTTCAGTGAAATAAGTGAGCTGCGTGTTAACATGCCTCTCCAGTACCTTAGATAAAATAGGCAACAGGGAGATGGGTCTGAAATTAGAGAGGTTTGATGTGTCCGCACCGGCCTTTTTCAAAAGTGGGACCATCATCGCGTGTTTCCAGTCCTGCGGCACATGAGACTCACTCAAAGAAGCATTTAAGAGTCTCATGAGAGGGCGCCGACATTCAAGATCAAGCAGCTTTAAGATCTTTGCAGGCACCGGATCACGCGGAGTGCCGGATCTTACACTGTTCAGGCAAGCAAGGAACGAGTCGTCATCAAACGGAAGCCAATTGGTTATCACTACTTACAAAAATGGGGGTGCGTCCACGACTGTATGCCCCGGTTGGGGTTGGTTTGCTGTGATGGGGAGACTCATGGAGTTGTAAATACGCTCAACTTTAGCGATGAAGAATTCCGCAATGGAATTGCACTGAGCTTCTTCCAGAACCGGGTGAGTCGGTGTGGTGTCTGCTCCTGTCAATTTTTTAACTACCGCAAATAGAGTGCGGGGACAATTCTGAGCTTGTGCCACTGTGTTTACCGTATGCGCGGCTCTTGCAACTTTACACATGGAGTGATATTCCTTCAGAGCTTCTTTATAAACGATCTTCCGGGAAGCCGAGTAGGTACGCCTCCATTTTCTTTCTAGAGCCTTGCAGTTAGTTCTCAGGGCCTTTAAATCGGCCGAGAACCATGGGGCCGGACAATAATGAGATTTGGATAGTCTCGGGGTAGGGGGAAGAACGATATTTACGGCATTCGTAAGCCAAGATGTTATCGCCAAGTTCAGTTCTTGAGTGAGGCCTCGTCATTCAGAGGGTGTCGAAGAGATACTGGTTAAACTTCGAGATGTCAAGTTTACCCCACCTATGGATTAGTTCACCCTTGCCCTGTCTATTTACAATAGGTTGTTTAATGTCAGATAGGGCAAAATGGACTGCAAAATGGTCGGTCCACTCCAGAGGACGAGCACTCTGAGAGCAGTCAAAGGGGAGGTTGGAAAGAATCGGATCCAATTGATGCCCAGCAGAGTGAGTAGGGCCCGAGTTACACAGCTTGAGGCTCAAGACCTCTAAGTCGTTTAGAAAACTCTTACTGATGGCGCATGAGGGGTCATCAAAATGTAAATTTAAATCTCCAAGAATTGTGAAGTTTGCAGCCCTAAGGAGTAGGGGGGCTAAAGAATCGGCGAGCGAGGATGTCCAGGTGTGAGCATTGCCGGGGGGGCGATAGATCAGGAGACCAGATAAAGTGAATTGGGGATTGATTGCGAGTTTAAAAAGCGCCGCCTCACATCCAGACAAGGGGAAGGCCTCAAGTTTGCAGAGATAGCAAGACTTGAAGATTATTGCAATGCCCCCACCCTTTCCGGAGTCTCTGTCCTGTCTCAGTATAACATAATTATTAGGGACGGCAATCGCAATGTCAGGGCCGGAGCTACCATGAAGCCAAGTCTCCGTAAGAAACAGGGCGTCTGGCTGCTCAGCGACCAAAAAATCAAAAATATTTGATTTATGTTTAGGGAGGGACCGACAATTAATGCTCCAAAACTGGAGAATAGGGTGTATAGAAGAAGATGTATTTGTCCTTCTTCTTCCTCGCGTTCGAACCGGTTTCATGGCCTTACAGGTAGACATTTTGCCTGTGTGAAATTTACATCCTTCGCAATTGAAGTTATGGGTCGGTAAGGGACATAAGGAACAATCTAAAAAAGAAGGGGGACGTAAAGATTTTAGAAACTCACCGGTGTATGATAAAGTAGGCACAGCTCGACATGCTAACGGAGGCATAGCAGCCGGTTAAATCCCTAAGCCCGGTCTGGCCCAGTCTGGCGCGAACGGGCGCAGACGGGCAGGACTCTGGCACGACTCAGGTGCGACCGCTGCGCGTCACCGCTGCGCGCTAGTGGGAAGGTTGAAGAAGGGCGGGCGGAGGAGGTCCGCAAAACTAGAGCGCTCGGTCCGGCGCCTCTAGAGCAGCGCATCCACACCCAAGATGGCGGCCAAAGAAACGAGCAAGAGGCTGAAAGCCCACAGACCCGGACCCGCTAAGCAGCGGTGATAGTCACAATTAGGGTGCAGGTAGGGGCCAGGAACCCTCTTAAAATCAGGGGAGAAGAAAATTAAATAAACCAAAATAGAAAAAACTGGTGTTTTTTAAAAAGCGCGAAGCGCTAGCTTGTAAATCAGCGTGCAGGTCGCCAGCATGTAGGTGTCCAGGTTGTTTGTTCAAACTGACCCATTAGAGGCCAGCCTTAAGAAGGGCGGGCGGAGGAGGTCCGCAAAACTAGAGCGCTCGGTCCGGCGCCTCTAGAGCGGCGCATCCACACCCAAGATGGCGGCCAAAGAAACGAGCAAGAGGCTGAAAGCCCACAGACCCGGACCCGCTAAGCAGCGGTGATAGTCACAATTATGGTGCAGGTAGGGGCCAGGAACCCTCTTAAAATCAGGGGAGAAGAAAATTAAATAAACCAAAATAGAAAAAACTGGCGTTTTTTAAAAAGCGCGAAGCACTAGCTTGTAAATCAGCGTGCAGGTCGCCAACATGTAGGTGTCCAGGTTGGTGTCCAGCATGTAGGTGTCCAGGTTGTTTGTAAACTGCTTTGGCAGCATTTTGATTGGTCCGAGCACCATGTTTCATCACTCAGATGCTGACTGGAGGCCTTGGCATGATCTACATGTAGGCTGTAATGCAACCAGCATGGAGAAACATGCGAAGTGCGCAAGACTGTTTTGGGCAGCCCAAAAGGTCTCTGCGCACTTTAGGAGGGCACTCCCACTCTTCCCCTGCCCCTGCCCCGGCCCTTAATGCAAAGCGGGCAGAAGTAGGAGAAAATAAAATGATGATAATGCAAGATATTGTCATTTTACTTTCCCTCTGTGTCACTGCAAAAAAGCAGTGGGGCGACGTTCCTCCACCTTAGTGGAGGAGCCGCCACTAGTCTTGGAGTAGGCGTATGCTAATTATTGTGCTGGACAAGAGGAGTGTTTAAAATAACATATCATTGGGGAAATGAAAACAGACAAGTTTTCAGATGTTTTCTAAAATAGGACAAGTCTGACTGACATTGGAGATGTCTAAGCAAATTGTTCCAGAGTTGACAGGTGGTGTAAACAAAGCTTCTATCACCAATGTAATTTTTTTGATTTTAGTAACAATAAATGTTCAGGAGGCTGCAGAGTGCATAGATCTTCTCGGCATGAACCAGGAGAATTTCTTCTTTAAGTACTCAGTGCCTATACCATGCAAATATTTATGTGCCAACCAGTGTGCCTTAAAAGCCATACTTTTTTAGGTTGAACCTAGCATTGCAGAGCATGCGCTGCTCGCTCTGCGAGGCATATTGTAGTAGGAACAGATGTGGAAGTACTGTGGAAGCCTCTCCTATATTTTTCATTGGCTGGCGTCATCGTCCATGGTAAATGCTTGTTTCTGATTGATAATGAGGCTTCTTAGTCCCTCCTTATTACCGCCCTGTCTCTTTTTGTGACCGCCCATCAGGACTGGATCTTTTACTTGCGGCATTACACCGTCTCCTCCATAAGTCATTAAGCACTATATTTTTTCAGCCAGTCGGCTTTCATTGCCATCCACTCTCGATGCCTCGTTTTCTCTCTCCCTGCTGTGTCGTGTTAAAAGCAGTCTCACTGTGCATGAAGCATAGTCACTTAGATCTATCTGGCACGACACTAGGCCGCAAGAAGGACCCTATGATCCTATTTGGCTCACTTAATTCAACAGAGTTCCCTTTAGAATCTAGAGTATGGTGAAAGATCCTTGGGGTGCAGCACCAAAACACTTTGGAACCGCCCTTGTCTCGGAATGGAATCTTGCTATCTTAATGTTCATGAACAATCTGAGCACCCAAATTCCCAAAGAGCCTTTTGCTTACATTGTATATTTTCAGGAGAACAATCGAAGAATATTGGATCCTCACACAGGATTGACTAATTTCTAACTCTCGTGGTATCGGAACTATTATCATGAGTGATACTCTTGCTGCTTAGCGCTCATAAGTGGGCATTGCAAGGTGTTTTGCTGTAAAACCCTTAAATAAATCAACAAATACATTAAGGATAATCTACCAAAGTAGTGTTGGCCACGTCATGTTTAAGTAGTTCAGCAAGTCTTGTTTTATTTTTTCCGGTTAGTTTTGAAATAGAATAAAGACGTTAAGAGGAGTTTCTTGCATGTGACAGTTGATAACTTGAGTTACACTTGGTGGGTTAACCTACACTTAGCTAGGACTGGATTAGGACGTGACATGATTCACATTATTTTTATAGAGTGTAAATGTTCAATGAATATTTAGTTACATTCGGTCAGGTGGGGTTCTTGAGGGTGGCGCATGAGAGTTTATTAGCTCTTCATAATGTGTTGGAGATGGACATTGGAAGCCTTAGGCTTCCTTCACGATGATGAGGTGGAGTGACTGCTGAGAGCTCGTGCGTAAAGGAGGAGTGACACTATTCAATAAACTGGTTTTGAATTGGTTCCCAATACACCCAGAAAATTGCTTCATGTTTTCTAAGCTTGGTTTTCCAGTGCTCACAGTGGTCTGAACGTCCCCCTTCCCTTATTGTGTATGACAGATGTTAAGCAATGAGGCCTCATTTTTAAAACAAACACACAGAGATGTTGCTGTTCTCCTTTTAGGTCCTGCTTGGGCAGCACATGCGTGGATCTGTGAGGCAGGCTGTACTGAGGTAGGGACTTAAAGCTACGCCACCTCTCCGCCCACATTTTTCATTGGCTTGTGTCATTGTCCACTGTAAACTGTGGCTGTTCATTGGTCAAAAGGCTTAGTAGTCCCTCCTTAGTACCGCCTTGTCTCATTTTGCAACCTCCCATGGCGACACCCCCTGTTACGAGTTTTGTTGCTCGGTAGGCTTTAATTACAGCATCCGAGCACTATTTTCTCAAATAGCTTTGTTCTGCCAGCTCTTTCCTATTGCTATTTTAAATATTCATTTTTATTTTTAAAGCACGCATTTGCAATGCAATAGGTCTCACATTTGCAAGAGTTTAAGCTATTTGCATTGTAAGTGACAATGCCTTTTATTTATCTGTTTTAAAAACAACACATAAATAAAAGGCATTGTCATGTACAATTCCAATAGCTCAAACTCTCTTAAATGCAAGACCTATTGCATTGCAAATGCTTGCTTGACTGGGAGCCAGTGCAGCTCCAATTATGCCTCTGAGACAGATTTGAACTTGGAGTGGAGATTCTCTTGAGGAGACAGGCTGCTGCATTCAGCAGCATCTTAAGTGACCATTAATTAATGCCCAAACATGGGCCATTACAATAATCTACCCTGGACAGAACCAGCGCAGTGACAACTGATTTTTCAGTAAGTCAAATGGAATAAAAGAGAGGATTTTTCTCAGAGTTTTCAGCAGAAAAAAACAAGATGAAGTAAGTTTGTTAATCTGGTCGATGAAATATAGTCTAGAGTAAGAAATCGGCTGCAGATTTCTGACTTTAGACACTAGAGTAGGGGGAAGGTCAAAAGTCTGAGGCAACCAAGATTGGCTCCAGAAGGAAGTGTTCTTGCCAAAAAGAACCCCGGTTTTATCCACGTTCAGCTTGAGGCTGTTGTTGCTCATCCAATTAACAACTGCACCCATACAGTCTTTAAAACAATGCGCAGCCTCGGTCACATCACTGGAGATTGACTCTACAATTTGCGTATCATCCACATATACAGCTGTCAAGAAGCCAAATGTATGGATTAGCCTGAATAAGGGGGCTTCATAAATGTTGAAGAGCGTAGGGCACAATGATGACCCCTGAGGGACACTGCACGGTAAAGAAAAAGGCCAAGATGTGCAGAAAAGTGGCATTGGGAAGGCCACTTACACTGAGCGTGGTCCCCATCTCCAAATTTTGCTCGTTTCTCCGGGGTGTAATAGTATTGATGTAACTACTTAAACTGTATTCATTTGTGCTTGTAATTAAATGGCACCTCTTTTACTTGAGCACAACCGTATGCCAAGGATTTGTTGAATAATTGATTTTCCAAGGAACTCTACCATCTATGTTTGGCGTCTGGAAGTGTGTCTACCCTGCCTGATAGAAGTGTGGAATACAAAAAGTATATTGAGTGACCTTTATCAGCCCTCAGAATACAGGCAGTGAGAAGGGAAATTTCAGGTTGTTAGTTGGGGAACGTGGTGAAATCCCGCCCTGGTAGTCAACAGCGATCTATGATAGCTTAACTTGCCACTGGTGCAACACACCTGACTTCGAAAGATTTTCCTGTTTTGAAGGAGCCCTCAGGGAATAGGTCACTCAGTGTTCCCAACCCCAGTGTACGTATAGGTTCTTCATACCTTTTTCCTTGGTAGGTGGAAGTTGTGGGCTGTCAGGTAGGGGCAACTAAGTAGAATGTGGTATGTCACCTGTTCCATTTCCCACCAAGCTCGACAGGTCACCAGTCCATCAACATCAGCTCTCACATGATGAGGTTGGATGCACACATTCTCCGACACTGAATGCATACGAACAATAGCACGCTCAACTCTAACATGTGTCACAGTCCCCCGCAGTGCGTGCTACCCAGTATTTCAAGTAGTCTGTGTGGGCCACCAAAGAATAGATATAGATATCTGGTACCTCAAGTCCACCACCGTTCGGGGTCCCCGTAAGCACCTCCCAGCAGATTCTAGTTAGACCTCTGCTCCAGATGAGCAGGGTTGATACCTGCTGAATCTGCCAGAAGAAAGTCCGCTGGATGTAAATCAGAATGTTCACAAATATATAGAGGAACCTATGCAGAATCACCATTTTAATGAGGGAGATCCGTTCTGTATGTAAGCTTTCTTTAAGTCCTCTCAGAAAATACCTGTTAATTAGGAACTATTGATTTCGTTTCTGACAGGGATAGCCACATATGATGATAGAAGAATCTTTTTGAAAGTTTGGAAGAGCGGCTGGGTCACTTGGTTGTGCAAGGTCCTGTAATTCAGTCTTCAAGAGTTGTTTGGAAGGCAGTGGGAGATGGTGGTTGCTTTTGGTTGTGCAATTCTGTGGCAGTTGTTCTGATTAAAGAGATTAATCCAATGTGCCCACTTTGTTTATGTAATGAGTAGGTATCTTACTGCAAAGAAACTGTGAGTTGGGGATGCTAATTTGACTGCTTTCTGGATTATAGAGTGTTGCTACAATGTTAAAGAGGCCCTTTGAAGGGCATCTGACATTGTAAAACTCGTTGAGTAGTTAAAATATTTGTGTTATTGATTTGTACACCCTGTTTTGTCTGTGTTGGTGCTTTTTGTGATTAGGGTTCTTGGATTTATGCCAGGTCCTTTGAGGTGTCGAAACTTGACATTTTATTTTACTCAATTCTTCATTCACCCAGGGAGCTTTCTGGGTGTTAATAACCTGAGAACACAGAATTGCACAAATGAATAGTGGTTTACTTTACCTACGGTGCGCAGCTGTCTTTGTGTACATCTATATACTTCATGCAAGTTATGATATAATTTGTCATTTCTATTCCATTTACTGCAAACATTGACTTTAATGGTATTCAGTATGCCATGCAATCATTTTTGACTATTTTAATTGAAGTCATTAGTGACTGTAAACTTGCAAAGAAGAGTGGGATGCAGGATTACGTTTGCAAGTCTGTCTGCCTAAAATTTACCATCTTTCAATTTTAATGCAGCCTGAGCAGGCATGATTTATATACTCAATTTCTTTACATCAGTAAGGAAGTCATAGCCAATTACACTACATTCATGCAATTATTAGCATCACGTGCCTTACTATCCACCACTGCCAAATCCATTCTCTAAACAACATGCTTACTGCTCTCACATTCTTGAATGTAGCCCCTCTCCAGCTACAGTCACACATACATTCACTTATTCTCTTTTGTACCTAAAAAATCTGAGCAATGCTGCAAATCTGAATATTCAGTAAGGTTTACTCACTGATGGGGTCAATTTCAACATGAATGATGGTGGTAATTCTTGATATGTTGTGGGCGTTCTTGACACGATGGTTCTCACTCCTGGCAACAATTATTGACATCTTGTAAACACTCTTGGAATAATGGTGCCCACTGTTGTGACACTTACATTACTCTGATGTTTGTAATTCTTTAAGTACATATTGTGGACAATGTTGGAACGATAATTCTCAGCCATGATGTGATGCTTGCACTGACATATTATTGGTAATATTTGGCTTCTTTTATATCATTGTCACTGCTGTCTGATTTCTCAACCTAGAAGATATCTACATCCATCTATGTATGCACTCATGAATCCATTATTTCATTCACCAGTTCAACCAACCATTCATATATTAATTCTTCCATCAATTAATAAACTCACTCAAAGCGTAGTCATGTACCCAGCCAGCTACTCATTTATCCAGCCTTGCACTCACTCTCACATCCATCCAACCGTCAGCTTATTACCATCGAAACCAACACGTGCACCCACACTGCCATACAGACAAACTACCAATAAAGAATCATTTTCACTTATGAAAAAGCCAAAAAATATCCTTAGCTTTTTAGTTGATAGTAAAAATAAGAAGTGAAGACTCTCCAAACTCATACAATAAAACCACTCACTCATCGCATCTCTTAAGATCCACTGTATTCTAGAAACATTGCGTTTAACTTTAGCAAATGTTAATTGCTGGTGGACAATTGTTAAGCTGTTATTGTATTTTTGGTGCTGCACTCCTGTCTTCAGTTGCATCAAAACATTTGTTCCATATCCGGGCAACAGCACTGGTGCTTTCTTGGTAAATTCCCACACGAATCAAATGGATCTATGGTCTACAATTTGGCAATTTACGCAAAATGAATATCACGTTATGAGGCATTAGAACAGCAACCACAAGATTGTCATTGGACAAACTGAGGACAGCTATGCGGGAGGCTGCATGCAGAATCCTCCAGGCTTAGAAAATAAAATAAAACTGCGAAAAGTAACCTTGACTACCAGAAGCCAGTGCTTAATTTGAGCCTGTGGTTTCGGTGCTGGCACCGGCACTTAATTGTCAATCATGGCGCTTATGTCAGTGTGCCACTGAATTACTGTAACTCGAAGACTGAGTATAAACAAACAAGAATGACTAAAACATAAACAGGAATAAAGAATAGACAAAAAGCATTCGTCCCCCATCCTTGGCATGGAAGTGTTCTTTGTTTTATGAGATGTGTGTTTGTGATCAAACAACATGCCACTGCTCACAACTCGAGTCAGCCAATGGATGAAAAGTGCTGACCCGTTGGAACATTGTGCACTCTGCAGTGGGTGGCAGCAAAATGTGAATGACTGTTGATCAGACCAATGTAAGAAGAAAGACGACCAGAGCTCTTCTAAGCATGTATATATTTGTGTTTTTTTATTTATGATTTTTTTTCACTACATGAGGGCTACAAAAACAAACCAATGAAAGCTGCCTCTAGGCCACGCATAATAATGTGTTTGTACAAAAGAGTCACCTCTGTGTTTCACAAGTGTGATAGTTCCACACAAGTATTACAGTGTTAACAATAAGTCAATAACAGTTCATATTCAATAAATGGTCCATACGGACATGACCACTCTTGCCTCTCTCTTTTTTGTGAATGTCCCTGTGGTTTATCAATTCATGCCCCTTTTAGTTGAGCACTGTTTGATTGGCATCAGTTATTTTGATGTCATCAGGGTAGAGGTCATATAGCACCATTTCTTGGAGATCAGGGTCAAAGGTTACATGGTGTCTTTTCCTGTGATGTTATTGAAGTCAAAGGGTGTGTGATGTCACTTTTCCTAATCCTGGTATTTTGGTGAATCTACGTCCAGGAATATTGACCGTATAATGAAGTACCAATGTCACTGTTTCATCTCTATTGAATCTGAACTTAGTGGCCCGGGTTGTGACATTTTTAATTTGTGTCCTACATACTCAGCTGTTTATGGACAATATTTTGAAAAGTGCAAAGGCAAATGTCTCTACTGGTCCAAGGCTATTCATGCTAAGCACTGGATTTAAATCTAATTTACTATAGCTGCAGGGTCTAAAACACTCTCACGCAACGAAAATAGGTTCGAAAGTGTTCATGTCGTGTTCATAACATTCATAAATCAGCAAATTGAATGGATTCAATGCAAATTTTAAGTGCCATTTTAACATGGATACACATATTTTTTCACATAGGGTTACAGAGGGTAATTATGAGGGAACATGTTGGCAGATGGATAGAGCAAGCTCCGTATCACAATGACAGCAGAGGTTGTACAGCAGTACTTTTAGTTCTTGCTGACAGAGTTAATCAGATGCATATTTTGAGAAGAAAAGCTTAAAAACTGCTGACAGTGCACAGAGAAAGAGAACGCGGAACCTGCTGTCAAAGCAAGAGAGGAGCTGCTCGAAAACCCTGGCACCCCTGTAAAAGAAAAGTTTGCCTTCTGTGCACACGGAGTTTGTGGTTTAGATTAAACTTCTCTCTGTTGATTGAGCTTCGACTGGTGACAAAAGTTATTGAAGTGTATTTGAATGCAGATTTGAAGTGTATCAGATGCACAGGAGGCTAGTGCTGACTTACGAATTGTGTATATTAAGCTACAGAGAACTTCGACTCAGTGCCATGCCGTAGCCATTGCGAGTTACTGGCTGTCTGGAAGAGTGTGCATATGTTATTTACCCAGTTCTGAATTTCACAGTGTTGTGCAGGCCTCTCTGTACAGTTATCTCAGAGGGACGAGAGTCTAAAAAACAGGAGTCAGCTTTGGGTGACTGAAAGAATGGGTCGTTAGAGGTTGATTTAGGGCAGAAACGTGTCCGATGAGCTTTGCTTGTTGAAGCTCTTCCAGTGCTAGTTAGATGTGGTCGCAATTGTGACAGTTCATGTGCTTCAGCACGGCTCCAGAAATCATTTCTAATTAACACTCACCATTACCCTGAAACCTTAAAACACACAAGTCATGCATCAGTGGGGCCCATAACACTGCGCATTTACCCTGTTCACTTACACTCGGCTTCAAGGCTCTAGTGAATCGCAATAGAGAAACGCTGTAACATTTAGGTGGAGCGTCTAAACCTATTTAACTATTCATTATTTACACCTGCAGATTTAAAACATTTTACCATGGTTTTATTCAGACTTAAATTATTAAGACACACCACCATAGTGGCAATGGATCTACTAGAATGAAAATCAGTCGTAGGAAGAATTTAAAGACCAGCTCTTACTTCTTCATTTATCTAATTTTCATTCAAAGCAAAACTTTATCATGTCTGATATTTAGGCATTAGTAAATCTTTATTCAGTAAAATCTTAAACTTTATTTCAAAATGATCATTTTATTTAGAGCTCAAGAAAATCGCTTTATTTTAGAAAACAGTTAAAGATTAGTAAGAACAGATAGTTCCAATTCCATTCTCTCCTAACATCCCTAACTAACGCCCTCATCTTATCCTTCAATCCTGCAAAGCAAACAAGGAAGAAAAACCATTAGAAGTCTTACATCCAGGAATCGGTCAGCAATCGGGCAGCATCTCTGATGGAAATTGAAAAAGCGACCCCAACTAGACAAAACCAGGGGTTTTTATACCCTAAATCCCTAACTTATCTATCTAAAATGTAACTAACACCACTTATTTGGGCTGTGATTGGACAAAATCGGGGTGGGTGAGCATCTCTTCACCATTACAACATTATTTTCACAGCGTGTCAGCAAGAAATAATAAGTCTTTGTTTTAGGACAGTCTTTGGCCTAGCCATTTCCTTGAGTGGCAACATCAGGCACTATTCCCATGTTCTCAACGTTCAATCGCCCAGGTTTGGCACCCATCCTAGGTTCCGGGTCACGTCAGACTTGAACCTCCTCGAGCACAGGCAGTTCACTCTGACTTGCAGGTTTTGGTGCGCCTGCGCAGTTCAGCTCTTGCTCACAGTTCACCCAAGCGTCCATCTTTGCACAGGCCTCGGAGGCCACTTTTGGAACTATCGTGAAAACAAACACAGATTTATGTAAAATATTGAAATTTAAACCCATTCTGTTTACCTCCCACCTAGCTAATGTTTCCCAGTTAGTTGTTACCTAGCAAATAAGCCACATAAATGCATTTTATACTTACATTTTGACCTCTCCACCACATAAACGAATACAATAAGCACATTTAAATTGCGTTTTGATTATTTTTCAAGCTGTGCATTAATTCACAACACAATACATATTAGCTGGGTTTATTTGCAACATGCAAGCAAAGTTTAGTTCTCCCCATGTGTAATAATAAAAATAACGTGTGCACTTTATTCTATGGTTGATTAATTTTGCAAAACATGCAATCAGTAAACGTTAATGTTATGGGACATTAACTTTACGAGGGGCACACAAAATTTTGTGTTTGCCACCTTGCTCCATCAATTCCCTCATCTGGGGATTCCATCACCAAATAACCCTCAAAATTTTGGAAAATTTAGCAGAACATGTTTCAACTTCTTTTTGTTAATGTCATCTATAATTTTGTCTCATTTTCTTTCTAATTTTTGGAAACATTTTCTTTTACTTCCTCCATTTCTATCTCATTCTTTTCTCTCATCCTTGCTAATCCTTCTTCATTCCTTTTCTTTATCACATTTCTGAAATCTCTTCTACCTTTATATATACAGCATAACCTTATTATAAGGATTACTACCACTAAGACTGTTATCGGTATTAGTATTTTACCTATAATTGAACTACCTATTTCTTGAAACCAGTGCTTAAATGCTGAAAAACTTTTACCCAATCTTTCAAGGACACCTTTAACCTCCAGTGGTTCAATTTCTTTATGCAAATCTGTAATATTTATAATATACTTTTCTATGTTTTGACTTTTATCTGGAATATAAGTACAACAGTGTTGAACTTTCAATATTCCATAGACTCCTCCCTCTTTTGCTAAAATCATATCAAGAGCAAGTCTGTTTTGCATAACCATAGCTCTCTTAGCAACCATTTCAGTATCTACCATTAAGAATCCTCCTGCTGTATCTGTTGATAATTTATCAACTACTGTGGGCAATTTTCTAATTATATTTGCATTAAACGAAATTCCCACTGCTGGTATCAGTGCTCCAAATACATCTCCTATTATTTCTAAGGCACTCTCTCTCTTTTTTCTACTTAAAACTTTACCTATCTCATGCTTTCCATTAGTACCTCTATCTACATGGAAAAATTTTGGAAAGACCAAACCCACATAACATGTCCCATACCAATGATCAGGCAGTCTATAATAAGCTTTATTTCCACATATAAAATAAATTCCAGGGAAAACAGGATCACTTCCTCCTTTAAATCCCCAACCTCCTATAATTCTACAGGTGTCTTCACATTGAGTTGCACCCACAAAATAATTGTCATACATTAAATTATGTCTCCTAATACAACATTTTCGGAAAACATTGGTGCATCTATATTGATTGCTACATTCACATTTTTATCCTCAATGTTCTCATCATCAAATGTGTAATATTTCGACTTGCATGCTTCATTTTCTCTTTTCGTTTGTAAGCAATCATCCTTTCCTCAACCATGTTTAAGAAAGCTTTCTCTTCAATTCTCATTTTACATGTCAAGTTATTATTAAATGCATACTCATGTGTTGACTCATCTACTTCTAAGAAATATTCTCCCATCACTTCCGCATGTTTTCTTTTATTTAGTGTATTATCAATCATTAATTTAGCAAATATCTCATCTACATTGAAATAATGATACTCCAATTTCCCAGTCTTATAAAACAAACTTGCAATTACACTACAAGTTACTCCATAAGTAAGAGGAAGGTGGTGATAGGTCACCCCTTCTGACACTGATGCTGGCAACTTTACACAAACATAACAGTCATCAACATTCATTGTTTTAATGTACTCCAACAATAACTTAGAAAAGGTATATTTAGTGTAGTCACTAATAGACCTATCTTGATGCAACTCTGGCTTGTACACATAACTCTCATGCACTTTTTCTTTCTCAATTGGCTTGCTTGAACTCACATTCTGTTTTAATTTCATTAAATTAGTTTGGAAAGGAATCACAATAGCTAAAATTATCCATAGTATAGTCATCAACCCCATGCATATGGAAAAACACCAGCACCATTTTCTAAAAATAGAACATTTCGTTCTGTGATTGTTCATTGCCATATTCCCTAACACCGTTTACTCGACCTTACGTCACCTATAATTTTCACACCACACTGCACTCTAACATGTTTTCTTCGACCTTGTGTCAACTTCTATTCTAAATAATGCTATAACTAGATTCTCTAACAAGTTTTTCTTCAACCTTGTGTCAACTCCGACCCCTTCTATTTTTACAAAACCGTCTCACAGGACTTCAGACTTTTTACTTTAATATCATATACTTCGAACACTTATCTTTTCTCTTAGATGACCTTTTTACTCACTTTTCCCAATTGATTTTGGGTCATACAGATTCTCTTGACTGCTATTTACTTCAACAATTGGTGGCAGGTCAATATAAGTCCACTCATGTGATTTGTACCTCTGATTTGGACGTCTTACTCTTTTCGGCCTTTGAATAGTCTCTATTTTCTTTCCCAATGTTTCTTTCTGGCTAGAGATCTCATTCACTTGGTCTTCTTGCTCTTTTGTTTTGTTCATTATTTTGAATTTTAATCCTCCAGCTCCTTTAGGCCAATTGTCTCCTTTACAAACTTTCTTAGTCTTCGGCTCTATTGTATTATGCTCCACTCTCCAAGCTCTTTTTCTTGTGCTTTTTCTTAATGGAATTTCATCTGCACTGTCATCAGTTTCACTTTCAGTGTCTTCCACTGTATCATTGATTATGATCTTTACAATGTCTTTGTCTTCATCAGTTTCAGTTCTCTCTACTGTTACTCTGTTAGGAACACCTTCATAACTGTTACTTGGGATCTCATCCTTGTCGTGAGTTATTTCGTTTTCTCCAGTTTCAGGATTTCCGTTCCTGCTTTCAGAGTCTTCAGTTTGCTTTACAGTTTTCTCCTTTTCAACAAATTTTTCTTCAATTTCTTTTGCGTCTTTACTGGTGTTTGTCTTTACCGATTCTCAACCTTCAAGTTGATCTTCCGAATCTGGTATTTCAACAATCTCCCTTTCACCTTCACCTTCAGATGCAGAACTGGCTTCTGATACTTCCAGATGTCGACGTTCCTGTCGATCTTCAATATCTGGATCCTTCTCTGGTTCACCTTCAGAATCAGTGTCAGTTGTACTTTCACCGTCGTATGGGTATTCACGTTCAGGCACACGGATGGTGTGACTAGCATGAACCCACCTTTTCAGTCCAGCACACTTAACTGCAGTAGTACTGACCAAGATCACTTGACGTGGTTTTTGCCACCTTGGTACCAAACAATTCTTTCTACGATGAACTTTCACTCGTACCCAGTCCCCAGGGACTAGATCATGAGCTGGAGTTTTCTCTTTGGTATTTGATTCAGTTCCCACCTGGTGGAGCACATAAGTTACCACATCAGATAGATTCTTGCAGTAATCCAGAATGATGTCATCATTTATGGTTAGTAACTTATTAACTGGTACATAAGCCTGCCTCATCACCCTTCCCATCAAGATTTCGTGAGGGCTCAACCCAGTTTTTTTGTCAGGTATGCTTCTTAATGTCATTAACACAAGTGGCAAAGCATCTGGCCACTTCATTCCTGTTGCCAAACACATTTTTGCAATTCTATTTTTAATTGTTCCATTCACCTGTTCAACTACTCCTGAATCCTCAGGTCTATATGCACAATGTAGTCTCTGGCGAATGTCCAGAGCTTCACAAATCATCTGAAATAAATCATTTTGGAAATGCGGGCCTCTGTCCGATTCAATCTTGACCGGAAACCCGAAACGTGGTATTATCTCACGCAAGAACAGTTTAGCAACAGTTATTCCATCATTCCTTCTCGTGGGGAAAGCTTCTACCCATCGAGAGAACAAACAGATTATCAAAAGAACATATCTGAGTCTGTTACATGAAGGTAATTCAATAAAATCCATTTGAACTCTTGTAAATGGCCACCCTCCCGTCCCATGGTTCCCAAACTTACAACAGTTTTTCTGTTTGGATTAAATTGCTGGCAGACCAAACATCTTTGACACAAACTTTCAGCAATCATTCTAAACCTAGGATTATACCAAGTCTGCCTAAAGAGACGAAGCATAGCGTCTCTGCTAATGTGTGCTTGACCATGGTACATTCGGGCCATATCTGAAATCATGCTATCGGGCATTACTGGTCTTTCATCTTTGTAAACCCAAATTTCATCTTCCTCTCTTTGTCTGCAACCTGATTTTAACCAAATATCTTTTTCCTCTGTTTCTGCCTCTTCCTGCATCTGCTTCACTTCCTGCCAAGTTTCCACTACAGTGGTTAGCATTAAAGGACTTGGAACATGTTCTTCAGTTTTCTCTCGATTGATTGAAATTTGATTTTTAGCGTAATGTTTTGCAATTGCATCAGCATAATTGTTTCCTCTGGTGATATAATCTTCACCTTTCTTGTGGGCTGAACATTTTACCACAGCCAATTTTTCAGGCAGCTGTATCACATCAATCAATGTCTTTCAAACTCTGCATTCCGATTGGGTGTTCCTGCCGAGGTCAAATAGCCTTTTTGGGACCAAAGCTGTCCATAATCATGAACAACTCTATAACCATATTGACTATCAGTCACTATGGTTACTTTCACCTCTTTTCCAAACTCACATGCTCGTATCAAAGCAATCAACTCCGCTATTTGAGCAGAATGAATTCCTTTCAGACAAGATGCTTCCAACACTTCTGCTACTGTACAAACAGCATATGCAGCACTTAGAACACCACTCTCCGTTCTCATGCATGATCCATCCACAAACATTAAAAAGTCTGATTCATGCAAAGGTTCATCTTTAATGTCTGGACGAGGCTTTGTGAAATATTCCAAAACATCCAAACACTTGTGATCAAGCTCACCTTTCACTTCTGCTTCAACTGTATCAGGTAACAGTGTTGATGGGTTGACATTCACATATCTGGCAATTGTCACATTCTCAGCTCCCAAAATTATTTTCTCATAACGTGTCATTCTGCTGTTAGTCATGTACTGTGTCTTTGCTCTTGTGAGGAGAATCTCCACTGAATGAGGTACATATACACTCACCGGAAATCCCATCACAATTCCTTCACTTTGCTCCAGACTTACACTGGTTGCTGCTACTGCTTCCAGACAACCTGGCAAAACCTTTGCAACAGGGTCTAAAACAGCTGAGAAATACACAATTGGTTTTCTTATTCTTTCATGCCTCTGAATTAATACTGACAGAGCACATCCTTCTCTGTCACTGCAGTACAGTTCAGATTCTTTTTCGTAATCAGGCATTCCCAGAGCTGGTGCTTCACACAATTTAGTTTTGAGCTGTTCAAATGCTTCCATCTCTGTTTTGGTCAAAACAAACAATAGGGTCTCTGATGTCTGCATTTGTCAGTCTCTGCAAAGGTTTTGCAATCAATGAAAATCCACTTATCCACTGTCTACAGTAACCCACCATTCCTAGGAACATTCGTACCTGTCTTTGAGTTTTAGGGGGTTGCATTCCCTGTATCATTTTAATTCTCTCAATTGTGACCTGTCTGAATTCCCTTTGCAATCTTGTGGCCTAAATACTGTACATCTTTCTGGCAAAACTGCAATTTTGATGGAGATACTTTATGTCCCTCCTCAGCCAAATGATTCAATAATGCCACTGTATCAGTTACACAGGCATCTTTTGTTTTTTATGCTACCAAAAGATCATCAATATACTGCACTAACACAGATTCTCCAGGCATGCACACATTTTCCAATGATTTATTTAGCAGCTGATTAAAAATCGATGGACTCTCAGTGTACCCTTGTGGAATTCTACACCATGCTAGGATACGATTTTGGAAACGAAACACAAAAATTGGTTGGCTTTCTGGATGCAATGGAACAGTAAAGAACGCATTGCATAGATTGATCACTGTATACCACTCTGCATCATGTGGTATTTGGTACAAAATCACTGCTGGATTCGGGACAATTGGACAACATGGGACAACACTTTTATTGACTTTTCTCAGGTCCTGCCAATTCTAAATGTTCCGTTTGGCTTCTTCAATCCCATAATTGGTGAATTACAAGGACTACTCTCAATTTCTCTTAAGATTCCCTGCTCAATCATTTTATCAATCACTGGAGTAATTCCTTCAATTACTTCGGCAGTTATTTTATACTGCGGCATATTCGAATAACTTGCACCCTCTTTTATGGACACTTTCACAGGATCAACTCCTTTCTTCAAACCTATATCCTTTCCAGTGAAATCCCACACACTTTCTTTCACTGCCTCTTTCAGTACAACAGGATTTTTCTCTTTATCAAAAACAGGAAACAGTCTGTCTTGTTCTGCCTCAATCATGAGCATTGTCAGTTTATACAAACTATCTTTGTCTGGAGTCTGCAATTCTATGCCATCTGGTGAACAGTATATGGCACAGTTCATATTACACAATATATCTCTGCCTAACAAATGAACAGGACTGCTGTCACATACCACAAACCGATGCATATCTTTATATGTTCCAATCTCTATTTCAACTGGTTTTGTCAAAGGAGTATTTATCTGTCTGTTAGCTACACCTACAACCTGGATTGTCTCACCCGAGAGAGGAAGATTTTGAATTTCCACTGACCTTACAGTAGAACGGGTAGCACCAGTGTCCACTAGAAAAGTTATTTCCACATCATTCACTTTTCCACTCACAAATGGACCTGAATGATCTACCTCAAGAGTGGCTCCAAGCACACACTCTTCTTCCTCCCTCAGGCACCGTCAGCAACTTTCATCCGGCTCACTGCCATTCTCTTCTTGCAACCAATATTGAGGACATGCATTTACTCTTTGCGGTCTTTTTACCTGCTCACCACCGCTGAATCCAGCTCTGCACTGTATCTCTGCTGATTTCCACGTTATGGCAGTGGCGGTTGCGGCACCTGACTTTGCTGATTTGCTATCTGCTGTTGCTGCGGTTGCTGCTGATTTACCTCAAACTGCACCTGCGGATTCAATGATGTATGTTCCTCATTAACTCTAGGTGGACATTTACACTCTCGTTTCCAATGCCCTATCTGGCCGCAGTTGAAACATGGCATTCTCTTTTTCAATTCATCAATATTCCCCACCAATTTTGGTTTACCTTTAATCCCACCTTGATTCCCTGCATTCTTATTCTCCATCTGTGCTACTTGTTTCTCTGCTACTTTTACTTGTGCCCACATGGCTTTCTCTTTCAGCTTCTTTTGTTTTGCATCAATCTCCTCACTACAATATTTTGCTTGTCTCAGAACCTTATCTGCTGAACTCGACTCCCAATCCTACATGCTATGTCTAATCATGTCTGAGATTTCTGGTCTTAATCCATATACGAATCTATAAACAAAGTGACCCATGTCTTTCTTATGTAATTCCTCATAACCACTGTACTGTTTGAAAACTAACAACAACCTTTCATAAAATGAATGCACAGTTTCTTTCGGCTCTTGTGTTGTTCTGTCTATCTTTACCCAATCAGTTTCTTTTGGAGGTATTTTGTTTTTTAACATCCACTACGAAAAAATGGATGCCCCGGGAACCTCCCAATTGGAATCCGATATGGGAATTCTACAACTCAGGCAGTGGATTGTGGGCCCCATGCACACCGCCGGTCACACACTAGACCTACTATTCACCAATATCGATTCCACCAATATAAGAGAGGTCCACCCACTACCTTGGTCGGACCACTCGCTTATATCCTTCTCACTCATCCTTCCCGGTAAACCTCTGAAACCCAAGACAGCCCCTCACATCTCTAAACGAGCATGGAGGCTAATTAACGAATCCAACTTTGAGATACATTTTCTAAAAAACAATGTCAAACTATTGGAGGACTCCCCTACCTGTAATGACGTTGCCCTATTAGACGAGGGTATACTGCAGACATTAAACAAACTAGCCCGATGCGGGAATCCAGAAAAAAAACCACAACAGAGAAATGGTATACTCCCAGCCTAAAAAACCTCAAAAAAGAATGCCAAAAAATGAACACCTATGGAGGCAGTCCAAAAACAGCGAAGCGAGACAAAACTACGTCCATTAACGGAAGCAGTACATTCTCGCCATCAAACATGCAAAAAAGGACTACTTTGCCCAGTGCATGCAAGAAAACTGTAATTCAGCGAAAGAACTATTTAAAATAGTGAAGGAGCTCAGCAAACAATCTAGCACCTCACAAACATTAACCCCCTCGACCGAGGCCTGTGAGCGTATTAGCATGTTCTTCTCTGAAAAAATCATGAAAATATATTCGACCTTCACTCCCCAAAATATCAGGTACTCAGAAAATCCATCCAAAACTGCTACGACACCAGAAGTGCCTACTGATCCACCAGACTTAGGAACTGGACCTCGCCTAACCAACTTCGAACCATTCTCTGTAGATGAGGTCCTAGCAGCTTTGAACACAGTTAAATCTGGATCCCCCTCAGACCCTTGCCCACACTTCGTGTTCTCAAAAATTGCACCCACGCTCTGTCCCCTAATCACCCAACTTTTTAATAAATTGTTAGTCACTGCCACCTTCCCTGATGCTTGGTAACATGCCTCGGTGACACCCCTCCTGAAGAAAGCGGGATCTGATATTCTCAATCCAGAGAATTACAGACCCATCTCCCAGCTTCCCTACCTCTCTAAAGCCCTGGAGAAACTGATCAATACACAGCTAGACCAGGTATCTCGAAAGCAACTCCCTTCTGGATCCCTCTCAGACTGGTTTTAGAGCCAACAACAGTACCGAAGCAACGTTGCTGGCAGTATCGGACAGTATCAGATCCTTCACCGATCAAGGTGTAGCGGTGGCACTGATACTGCTCGACCTGTCAGCGGCGTTTGACACGGTATCCCATGATTGCCTGCTAAACATACTCCGGAGTAAGGGAGTTCAATCCATAGCATTGAACTGGATACACTCTTTCCTGAGTAATCGTACCCAGGCAGTACACATGGGCCAGTTCCACTCAAGACCTAACCCCATCGGCTGCGGGGTGCCACAGGGCGCCTCTCTGAGCCCCACCCTTTTCAATGTCTACATTTCATCTCTGGCCGACATTGGAAGGAAGTGGGGCATTGGCATCTGCTCCTACGCAGACGATACGCAGCTGATGGTGGCCATGGACGAAGGACCTGATGTAACGAAAACCAAGCTACACAACTGCCTGTCCGAAATGGCACAATGGATGCACAAGCATTGCCTGAAACTGAATGCAGGCAAATCAGAGATTCTTCTGTTCGGTGGAGCCAAAGGTGTGTGGGACGCCACATGGTGGCCACCTTCACTGGGAGTGGCCCCCACCCCTAAACAACATGCCAGGAATTTGGAAATCATCATGGATGACGCCCTGTCCATGAAGGACCACGTCCGATCTCTTTGTGGAAAGGGCTTTGCCATACTAAAACTTCTCGCCAAAATATTCCCCTGGATACCCCTGGACTGCAGACGATCTGTCACACAGGCCCTATTGGTCAGCCGCCTAGACTATTTGAAGGGATGAACGAGCAGTTATTCTCCCGCTTACAGATTCTGCAAAACCAGGTGGCCAAACTCATCCTCAACAAAGGTAAACGAGACTCAGCATCGGAGTGCTTAAGGAAACTTCACTGGCTCCCGATGCGCCAGAGGGCTGCCTTCAAACTGCTTAGCCATGCCCACAGAACCTTACATAGAACTGGCCCCACGATACTCCAAGAGAAGATTGAATTTTACGTGCCCAATAGGAATTTACGCTCAGGCCAATCAGCTCTGGCGAAAACAAAACGCATCAACAAAGCCAGAACAGGCGGCCGCTCCTTTTCCTACCTTGCAGCAAAAAGGTGGAATGAGCTCCCTATTGACCTGAGACACACCACAAATTATCTCCAGTTCCGAAGAAAATTAAAAACCCATCTCTTCCCCAATCCTTAATTTCCCAGCACATGCCTCAGCAGTCCTCTTGGTATACAGAGCCGTGATATCCCATGGGATGAGTGTTGCGCTTTACAAAAACCGCAAATAAATAAACCATACTATCACTTGCTCATATTTCCTCATCACGTCTGGTGAAGGAGCTCCTGTTTTCTCATCTCTGGGATATTCCTCCCTTGGCCAATCCACAGATATTTTACATTCTGTCCATAAATCTGTTGGCACCACTATGTCAAATAATCCATCCAAATCAATCCACAATACTTTTGACACCTTTACAAATCTGTCAACTTGTCGATACCACTCTACTGGTTTCTCTCTCAGTCTGGGGAAATCATTCGTAAATGACAATATACTATGTCTGCTCCAAGGCACATGTACATACCCTCCGCCAGGAATTTCTCTCATATTGAATTCAGTTGCCACTTTTCCCTTTTCTCTAATGGGGAAAGCTAAAGTAGATTTATCACTATTTTCTTCTTTCTTCTTTGCCCACTTAACTCTCCATTTGCCCACATCACCCCATTTGCGCAACAACACAATCAAATCTTTTATCTGAACTTGTCTTCCTGCAGTGTTCATATTTTCAATGTCTCTCTCTGCAAAATCTACTCGATAAGATTTCTGCAACGACTTTATTTTGGAAAAGTCTACTCCGCACTCACTTGCCAATTCTTCCAATTGATCGTACATTGTCTTAGCTCTCCATGTTATACTTTTACATAAAACATGAGCTCATCATCCTGATAAGTTTTTAATCTGTCTGTCCCAATTGTTCCAATAATTAATTCTTCCATATCTACTTTCAATTCAGACACATCCAGCACTTTTAATTCCGGCTCTTTTAATTTTAATGATCTTATCCATTCACTCAACTCTTTTTCTGATGGTCTCATGGGTGTTTGCGTTGAATCTATTTTATCTGCACTTTTCTCTGGAGTAGCAGAGTCAGATTCTGCTCCTGTTGGGTATCCGCATGACACATTTTGATTAAAAGTTAACTCTGGTGGATTTACACTTATATTTTGTCTTATCTCTGATAGATCAGGACAAGTACTCTCTTTTGCTCTTTATAAACTTTGTTGTAATGGAATTGTTAATCTAGGCTCTTTTATTTTCTGATCTTCGAATCCGGTATCACAGGTCCTATGGTTACTAGTACAGTTACAGCTTCCATATTCCTGGTAAGGTTCTGAATCAATTCATGTGCAGAACGCTCATAGTCAGACATATTTGGCTGTTCATTACTTCGTCTTTCTGCACTTTGCACAATTCTGTGTGAATCATTATTTTGTACAGGAGTTCATGTAATTCTAGCTCCTCCTATCGGTGTACTCGGGACATATCTTGTTTCTACTCTTTAAGGAAAATCTCTAAAATTTGATGGTTGTCTTGGTGATTCATTTACTCTTTCTTCTGACATCGGGGCATTTGGGGTAGTCCATAAAGAACTTGGCTGATATGGGGGTGGTCTCCTATTTAATATTTCTTCTAAAACAGCATCCTCTGATTCGCTTTCACCATAACCTTGATTTCCCACTTCTGTATTCTTTTTCTTTTCCGTACTCTTTCGTCCCTCATATTCTTCAACCAATCTGATGGGATACAGGCCATCGCACATACTTCCATCCCTCCATCTTCGCATTCTAGTCTCATGTGTTTCTCCCCACAAATCTCTGCCTCTACCTCTCGGTCTAAGATACCTACTCAACCTATCACTTTCCATTTGATGCATCTCATCTTCCCACTCAACTAACGCCTCAAATTGAGTTGGTCTGGGTCTCGGTTCAAGTTTCATCATTTTGTCTCTCAAATTTCTCAGAATAGCCAAATCAAATGATCCTCCTTCCGGAAAGGCTAACACACTTCATCCTTTGTATACTGTACCCAATTTTCCAACCAAACACACGTATGGTAACCATATTTCGTCAACATATAGGAAGCAGGCGTTTTCGGTGAAGGAAGTATTTTTCCCTCTCTCGTAACTACCTCTTTGTCTTTTACAAACATGTTTCAGCTTTTAAAACCATGAAGATTTCTTCCTGTCATCATCATAATAGTAGTATGATATTTTCGGTAAACTTTCCTGCTTTCAAAAGATCGCATACTGTTCTGTTGTTGATTCCGTAACACCAACCTATCACAGCGCGGTTCGCACTAATGCACCAGTTAGAACACGATACGTCACTATAGTGCTTAATCAATAGCCTTTGCTGTTTTCTGTGATGAACCAATCAACTCCTACTCTGTCTCGGTCACAAGGACCAATCCCAGGGCGACACTTTTGACGTCACCAGCACTCCGGCTTCTGCAGCGCCGACTGACCCCTCCCTTACAGGGTTTTCAAGAAGCCGTATTTACAAGATATTTTAGAAAAATCAGTTAGTAACTTACACAAAACAAATGCACTAATCTGTTTCGCTAATAAAGTGATAGAGTTTTCAATCGCGCAAGCATTCTGTATCCGGAGTAGACGACGCTTATCTCCTCAGAATTTTTAGACTCGCCGATAAAGCAACACTACTGGCTTTACCCTTCTATCAGGCAATAACGATCTTGCTTCTCTAGGAAAGCACATACAGAGATCTTTTTCACCTCCTTAGAGACAATCCCAGAGTTTCACTTGAACGCGTATTGCAATATCATTTACACACGCTTATACGGAAAACCCTATTCATATATACATGAACTCTCTGTTACCAGTAGGCAGCGCGTCCACTAACCCACCACAGAATTCCTCTTTTGTTAGCAAAAGAGAGACGCCACTCCCTTTACCGTTCAATCAACTTTGGGTTAAGACCCATTACTCTCCCAGCAGTAAGTTTTAGTCGGGAAGCACGGATGATCCCTATACTTGAAGGCTGAAATTTCAGAGACTGTCCTCACTATACATTTATCCTTTTACACCAAAGGTCCCTAAACAGTGATATGCGCCAATACCACCGCAGTATTTGGCAATACTCCTTCTTTGAAACAGACTAATTCACTGTGCGACTACCTTGCCACACTTCCTCTGCCTGCAGACAGAGGCACTGGCTTCGCCCTACTCTATGAAGCCTTTCCAGGACTACATGTAACGTGATACAAACTCAACAGATGTTAGTCATAATTCTGTACATCAAACTCTATATAGTACTTTACCATAACCCTAGCTAATTTCCTTAGTAACCACTACTCTGCTACCAAGTTATTACTGCTACAGCGCGGCTCCGGAAATCATTTCTAATTAACACTCACCATTACCCTGAAACCTTAAAACACACAAATCATGCATCAGTGGGGCCCATAACACTGCGCATTTACCCTGTTCACTTACACTCGGCTTCAAGGCTCTAGTGAATCGCAATAGAGAAACGCTGTAACATTTAGGTGGAGCATCTAAACCTATTTATCTATTCATTATTTACACCTGCACATTTAAAACATTTTACCATGGTTTTATTCAGACTTAAATTATTCAGACACACCACCACAGTGGCAATGGATCTACTAGAATGAAAATTAGGCGTAGGAAGAATTCAAAGACCAGCTCTTACTTCTTCATTTATCTAATTTTTATTCAAAGCAAAACTTTATCATGTCTGATATTTAGGCATTAGTAAATCTTTATACAGTAAATTCTTAAACTTTATTTCAAAATGATCATTTTATTTAGAGCTTAAGAAAATCACTTCATTTTAGAAAACAGTTAAAGATTAGTAAGAACAGATAGTTCCAATTTCATTCTCTCCTAACATCCCTAACTAACGCCCTCATCTTATCCTTCAATCCTGCAAAGCAAACAAGGAAGAAAAACCGTTAGAAGTCTTACATCCAGGAATCGGTCAGCAATCGGGCAGCATCTCCAATGAAAATTGAAAAAGCGACCCCAACTAGACAAAACCAGGGTCTATCTAAAATGTAACTAACACCACTTATTTGGGCTGTGATTGGACAAAATCGGGGTGGGTGAGCATCTCTTCACCATTACAACATCATTTTCACAGCGTGTCAGCAAGAAATAATAAGTCTTTGTTTTAGGACAGTCTTTGGCCTAGCCATTTCCTTGAGTGGCAACATCAGACAATATTCCCATGTTCTCAACGTTCAGTCGCCCAGGTTTGGCACCCATCCTAGGTTCCGGGCCACATCAGCCTTGAACCTCCTTGAGCACAGGCAGTTCACTCTGACTTGCAGGTTTTGGCGCGCCTGCGCAGTTCAGCTCTTGCTCACAGTTTACCCAAGCGTCCATCTTTGCACAGGCCTCAGAGGCCACTTTTGGAACTATTGTGAAAACAAACACAGATTTATATTAATTATTGAAATTTAAACCCATTCTGTTTACCCCCACCTAGCTAATGTTTCCCAGTTAGTTGTTACCTAGCAAATAAGCCACATAAATACATTTTATACTTACATTTCGACCTCTTCACCACATAAACGAATACAATAAGCACATTTAAATTGCGTTTTGATTATTTTCCAAGCTGTGCATTAATTCACAACACAATAACAATACATATTAGCTGGGTTTATTTGCAACATGCAAGCAAAGATTAGTTCTCCCCATGTGTAATAATAAAAATAATGTGTGCACTTTATTCTATGGTTGATTAATTTCGCAAAACATGCAATCAGTAAACATTAATGTTATGGGACATTAACTTTACGAGGGGTACACAAAATTTTGTATTTGCCACCTCGCTCCATCACATGCACAATCCAGCAGTTTTGTTTTGCAGCTTTGGAGCCTATCAACCTGTCAATTAGCTTTTTTGGTAAGCCTGACTCGTCAAGTCATCCTATAACTAGCGCCCTCACATGCTCCCAAGAGGCATACGGACCCATCTGACACCTTTTTTGACTTGGGGTGCAGAAGAGAGCTCAGTGTCGAAAATAATTCCTAAGTCCCTTACTTTTGGGAAGTATTTACAAGGTGTTACAAGGGCGAGTGCATAGCAAAGTACACTCAGGTTTATCCCCTCCGATCACTAGGAGTTCGACTTTAGCTCATACATGTAGAGGGGACTCTCCTTCATCGAATTAGCTACGTGGTTCAAGTCTCGTCCTCTGGGTTGTTCTGCAGCTTGAAGTGAATGTGGTTGTCACCAGATCACATTCAGAAGTTTGCTCCATATTTTGTTAACAACTGTGTTAGGTGGCATGCATAGATATGACGATTCAGCAAGTGATAGGTCACCCATGGATGGCATATTTCATGAAGATGACTCCAATGAATCTAAGTGTGATTGGAAAGAAAGGATTGGAACCAGGCCAATGGGGTTCCAGACATGCCTGCCAATCTCTTCAGACTTCCAGGAGGTTTCCATGGTCAGCCATGTCATAGGCTGGCTGATTTTTCCAGAGTGGTGTGAACATGGCATTTTTAGTGGGCCATAAAAAACTGGGAAAAAGAGGCGTTTATCCTACTCGTGATATCTCCAGTCCAGAACAAAAACAGAAGAATTTGTTTTATGCCTAGGGATAGGCAAGGCTCCATGCATAAGTTATACAAAGTTGACTTAATTTGGACTCGAAGAAATTAATATCATCACAATGTTGTTGTGATACCCAGAGTGTGTTCTTGAGGGCATCTGTATATTCTAGCTCTCGATAGATGCTGAAGAACTCTCTAGTTAGTTTGTAGGCCTCATATATGTGTTTGCAAGGTATGCAGTTTCAGTTCTTTGGATGCTATGGTGGTAGCATCATCTGTGTCTCCTGCAGTGGAGTTTAGCGTTTTACATCATTGACTTACATCATTTTTGCAGGGAGTGAATTTCACCTCTGCACGTCCTTTGTTGAACCATTTGTGAAAGGGCTTGATGTCCAATGTGTTTTTCACCATTTGGCTGCGTCCAGCATGCCAAACGTGGCAGATATATTGCAGTACAGACTATTCAGTATTTCAGAGTCATCATAACTCCTAGGGCTACTCTTTAAGCCATTGTATGTTTCACAGAATTCTTCAGTAACGCCATGCTATAATTTAAGGTTTGAGAGGTCGATAGGGATAAATAGATCAATAGAACCAAAAATGTGATCCATCAGAGTCTGTAGAATGATCAAATATTTGGAGGTGTCTATGCTCTGAGTGTATGCAAGGTGCGTCTCACCATATCTGTTGGGTCACTCGCTAAGCGATGGAAACCAAGAGCGCTCAAGTTTTCATGATTTAAATGCTTGTGATTCCTTCTGTTAATCGAACTGAATTTCATGGCGGAAGCAGTACAAGAAACAACAAACACACCTTGCAGGCTTGTTGGATGGTGTGTGGTGTGTAGCGTTCACAGCCGTTCAGTGGTGTAGAGACCTCACCATTACTAACTGCTGCAGAGTCCCTGCCAGTACGCCTGCTTACAGCCGCGTGTGCCGGTGGGGTTTTGAGAGATTTTGATGCTTGGGCCGACATTTGTCTCCTCCCTTCTTGGCAGTGGAGTAGACGGAGATGTGAAAGACAACAACGGGGAGTCCAACACGGTGCAGAGCATGAGGGCCAGAACTAAAGAGGGAGTCGAGTTATGGCTCAGACGTGCTGCCCCCAGTCCTTCTCTCTGGCTGTGGGACACCTGGTCCAGTTAGATAATTAACAGGAGCATTGAGGTGTTGGACTGATTGCTCCACCACATAGCAGTGTGGTTGGACGATAACAGTAAAGAAACAATGCCTACGCTCCAAATTACCTTGGTGCTCGCAGAGGGTATACACCAAATGAATGATGCCCATGGGATTGGGTACCCCTATTAAAACAAAAAATGGGGTTCCCTTGGATACATCTTTGGGCATGAGCATGCCAATCTTCCACTATCCATTGAATAGTCTGCCTGACAATTCCCCTCTTGCTATTGGAGCTCACTATAATCTCCCTCTGGTGCCAGAAAGCCAGAGCCCAAATTGAAACCAATGCTGACCATCGTCACAAGGATTTAATAAATAATTCTAGCACCCACAACCAACCTGTAACCATGAGTAAGGTAGCAAACCAATAGGATGAGATTCTGGTGAATGAGAATGAAGAGATCCTTTCTCCTGGGACCACTTTATACACAAAGGGAAAAAGTGTACCTCCTAAAGCTATTTCCCTTATCCCACTGACCTTCTCCTCCTTGAGTAACAAGTATAGTCTTCCGGATGAACCTGATACTCCGCAAACTATCAAAACTGTGGTGATGAGTGGCATACCAAATGTAATAGAAGACCAGGAGTGGGTTTTAAAGGGGCATCCCTCTAGTCTTGGCCTATCTGTCACTTAATCAATGCATGATGTATCCTGTACACACACTCCTAAACATGATTATATTATATTAGAATCAATGTGAACTCTGGAAAGGATATTGACTTCAATTATTGCCTTACTCGAGAAAGTTGTATAGAGCATTTTTACAGTAATAAATGGCAGATCTTGTCTAAGCATTTAGGGGGAGTCCAATGCAAGACCGAATTGTTAGTGAAATAGTGACGTATGCGGAAGGAGTGTATACTACCATAAATCCTGTAACAACATCAATCTCTCACATAGCAACTGAGACTTATATGAATGAAGAATCAGTAAGAAATCTCCCTCTGCCAAAAAAGGTGTTTAACAGGGAAAAATCAGTACATGGGACCACAATACAAGAGGGATTGGATTTTAGTTCCTGTGTATCACATCTAAAGCAAAAGCACAGGCTCAGGGAGAAAGCTAAACAACAGAAGAAATGCAAAGGAATTAAAAAGTGCAAGAGCACTAATGTTATAGTATATTCACTGTTATCTTGCTTTGTATAGCACACTAATCACCAGAGAGGATATCCATGCACTTGGGCAAGGTGTGTAGGTGTATGGTCCCAAGGTGCTTATACAAAGAGCCAAGTCTTCAGTTTCTTGCGAAACTCAATAAGTGAGGAGGGAGCTCTGATGTGTGAGGGAGTTCATGCCATTTCTTGAGTGTGATGTAGGAGAATGAGCAACCTCCAGTTTTGCTTTTCTGGATGCTGGGCATGTCTGTGAGTGAGAGCGAGGCAGAACATAGGTTTCTGGTGGGTTAGTGAAAGCGTATGTAGTTGTTCAGGAATTCTGGTCCTGTGCTGTGTAGGGCTTTGTATGTGTGTCTAAGAAGTTTGAATTGCACTTGTAAATGGGTGATGTTGGTTTGGCATGGGAGATCGAGAACGAGTCTTGCAGCTGCGTTCTGGGTGGTCTGGAGTCTGTGTAGAAGTTGTTTGGAGATTCCTGCTTAAAGTTGTTACTGTATTCCATCCTGCTGGTGATGAGTGCGAGTGTGACGATCTGTCTGGTGTTCTGAGGTAACCATCTGAAGACCGTTCACAGCATTTGAAGTATATGGAAGCAGGGTGTGCAGACTGCGTTGACTTGAGCCGTCATGTTGAGCTTGTCAGCTGGGATGTTCCCTAGATTTCTTGCATGGCCTGTGTACGTGGGTGTTGGTCCTAGCTCCAACAATCACCAGATGGGATCCCCTGAGGAGGTCTTGTTGCTAAAGAAAAGTACTTCTGTCATGTTAGAGTTGAGCTTCAGGCAGTTGGTTTGCATCCAGTCTGCTACCATGGACATGCAGTTGGTGAAGTTGGTTCTGGTGGTATTTGTCTTGTCTGTAAGGGAGCGGGTGAGTTGAGTGTGATTGGCGTAGGACGATGGTGATGTATTGTGAGCAGATGATGTTGGCGAGCTCTGTCATGCATATGTTGAAAAGAATGGGGCTGAGCGACGATCCCTGTGAGACACCACATTTCAGTTTCTTGGTCTCTGATGTGAAGGGTGGCAACCTGATCCTTTGGGTTCTTCCCATGAGGAAGGAACAGATCCATTTGAGAGCTGATCCTTGTATGCCAATCGTTTGGAGTCTTCTGTTGAGGGTGTTGTGGGAGACAGTGTCGAAGGCCGCAGAGAGACCAAGAAGTATAAGGGCTGCTGTTGGTCTAAGATGTTCTGAATGTCCTTGGTTGTTGCGATAAGTGCTGTTTAGGTGCTGTGGTACTTTCTGAATCTTGATTGTGTGTTGTCTAGAAGATGGTGAAGTTTGAGGTGGGTTGTAAGTTGCTTGTTAATGGCCTTCTCAATCACTATGGCTAGATAGGGGATCAGGGAGATGGAGATGGGTAGGAACTTGCTCAGTGTATTCGGGTCAGCCGTGGGCTTCTTGAAGAGACCGTTGATTTCTGCAAGTTTCCGTTCGTCCGGGAAAATGTCGGATATGATGGAGGTGTTCAAGATGTGGGTCAGGGTGGCGCTGATTGGTGATGATCCCAGGTTGCGGGTGGGGGCATGGGTCAGTTGGGGCCTCTGAGTGGATGGTCCACATGAGTGCTGCTGTGTCGGTTCTAGTGAGGGTTGTCCCTTTAATCAGGTGGCCATCTTCATTGGTGGTGGGTAAGTTAGCGATGAACTCTCTGGGGTTGAGTTGGTGTGCGAAGTTGCTTTAGATGTTTGTGATTTTGCGGTGGAAGTAGTTGGATAGGTTGTCGCAGAGTTGTTGGGAGACAGCAATGTAGTTGACAGTGTCTGAGATGAAATCCTTGACGATCGAGAAGATCTCCTTGCAACTGTTGAAGCTACCTTTGATGCAGTCCATAATTGCTTTTTTCTTGGTTTCTCTAATTTGCTGGTGATAGCATCTGACCGTAGCCTTCTAGATAGCTCTGTCGGTGGTGTTGTGGCTGGCTCTCCATTTTCGTTCTATCTATTTACACTGTCATTTGGTGTCATGGAGGTCTTCTATGTACCAGCTGGCCTGCTTGTTTGATCTACTATGCTTGTTGGGTTTATGGGTGTGAGAAAGTTCACACAATTCTTTTTAAGTTAAATAAAAAATGTATTGAGAAAAATAGAGGTGACCAATAACAATACGGAATGACATTTCTTATCAATACAAAATAAAAGCAGTGCAATCAAAATTTAATGAATTGGACTAATACACATAGAACTAGAGAAAACAAAGTAATATAGGTGTAGTTACAATATCAATAAAATGTAATATGATGTAGGAACAATTAGGGAGATCAGGGTGGCTTGAGAACTTCTTGATGAGATGGTTTTAACTGAAAAGTTATTTTAGCTCCTGCATCAATATAAGTTGTAACATGTGACCATAAGTTTAGTCTTTTAGTAGCCAATTGTAAAGAGTAAACAAAGGAGGTATCTAATCTATGGTTATAAAAAACAATGTACCACCAGGTCTTACTAGAAAGTTTTATAGAGTCTTTCCAATTTGTGGTAATCTGCTGAAAAGCGACTGCTAACAATAAATCAATAATCTTGACATTAGTTGTAATATTGTCCCAAATAGAGGAAAGACTTCCTAAAAATATGTGAATAAAAGCAAATGAAAATGTAGTAGAGGAAATTGAATTAATTTGGTTCCATACTTGTTTCCAAAAAGAATGTTCCCTTGGGCAAGAAAATAGCATATGAAATAAATCTGCATTTGGGAAAGAACAAGTCCAACAAGGGTTCGTTAGAGTCAGGAACCTTTTACATTGTGTGGTCGGTGCTAGTAAAAGCCTATTATATACAAAAAATAAGGTTTGCGTTATGTTCGCCGCCCTGGAAGATTTGTGTACCCTAGTCCATATATTTTGCCAAAGTGAAAAAGGCCAGGATGTTTGGAAGTCAGTCTACCAAGCCTCTTATGTTTTTGTTTTCTGTCTTTCAATATGCTTACCCTGTAGATAACTATATATAGCAGAGGCTCTAGGTTTGGTGTTGAGCAAGGTGTTAAGATGGGAAGAGGTGTCTGGAGTATTGGAGATGTCGGGTAGAATAGTACGTTTAGTGTATGTGTCCAACACAGCCTCTTTCAACAAGTTATATTTATGATAAAACGAGGTAGGCAAATTGAATGAGTGTCTGAGTAAAGAAAAAGGTATGAAGTGTGAATCTGAAGATAAGTGATGAATCATTATTTAGCCCTTTTGTCTCCATGACTTCCAATAGAAAGGTTTATTACGAATTATTATGAATTAGCACATTTTTGTTGTGCCAGATTGGTGAATTGAGAAAAGAAGTTATAGTTGTTTAATGTGAGGAAAGAGATATTGATTCAAGAAGTTTGGAATTGAGTTTTATTATGGGGGTCGAGAGGGATTGTGGTTTACGTGAGAAGGAAAGATATTTGTGAAAAGAGAAGGGAGATAAGAATTGACGTTCTATTGAGACCCAGATAGGACAGTCTTCTGCAGAGTCAAGCAGCCAAAAAGAAGCTTAACGTAAAAGGAATGCCCTCTGGTATGTTGGGACGAGTCAATTTTAGGAAAGACATTTGGTATTTCTTTTTATTCCATAAAAAAGAGGAAAGGATAGAATTAATCTTTTTGAAATTTTTTACAGAAATAGGAATTGGAATATTAGAATTAGTGTATAAAACTATAGGAGATAACATCATCATAATAGTGTCTAAATACCCCCACCAAGATAAGTAGAGCGGGTGCCACTTGGTAGTTAAGTCTGAAATGTTATGAATGCATTTATTCATACATAAAGCTGCTGTGGCGGTTATCGATGGAGTAAAATGTAAACCCAGATATTTAATGGATTTAGGGCTCTAAGCGAAATTAGAAGTACTAAAGTCTGATTTGAAGGTGTATCTAGTCAAAGGCAGAATCTCACATTTAACATCGTTCAGTTTGTAACTGAGACACTAGAAAATGACTTTACCTCCTCTAAAAAAACAGGAACTGGGATGTCTGCTTGAGACATGAGGAGCAAGATATTGTCATTATATGCTGCAAGTTTAATGTGTGAGTTGGATGTTTGGAAACCGTGTATATTTGGATTTTGGTTCCAAAGCCAAAATAAAAACAAAGTGAGAAAGAGGGTATCCTTGTCTAACTCCTCTGCCTAAATCAAAGAATGGGGAAATCAATCCATTGGCACAGACTCCAGCTCGTGGATTAGAATAGAGGAGGGATATTAAGGATATATAGTTAGGGTCAAAACCAAACCACTTAAGAGTATGAAACAATTGTTTGTTTGAGGTGGGAAGATTTTGATAAAACGTTATTTTCGGTGATAACTCTCCCTTTAACGAAACCAGATTGTTCTTTACCCAATAAACCTGGAAGAAAAGTATCTAAGCGAAGGGTTAGTGCTTTGGAGAAGATTTTGTAGTCAATATTTACTAAGGATATAGGTCTATAATTTTTACAATATTTATGATCCTTGCCCTCTTTAGGAATAATTCAGAAAAGGGGGTGGTGATGAACAGAGTGCCTGAATTAAGCAGACCACTCTTACCCAGTCCAAAGATCAGGGCTTGATTCATCACCGTTTTTTAGCTCACTGCACCATCCCAGCTCAGAACTTGGCTATATGCAAATTAGTCTGTTCCTGTCCCAGTGCATGATGGGAACAGGGCAAACCAAACTACCAAGCCAATTCTTGTACTGGGAAGGAAACAAGCTTCCGGAGACCGGTTTCTGCCATTTCAGGCGTCATCGGCCCGGCTTGCTTGAATCCTGATGGTGCAATGAGCAAGGGACTCACATCTGAGTATACCCTTCCACGCTTATGGTGGACAAAATGATTCAGAAAAGGGGGTGGTGATGAACAGAGTGCCTGAATTAAGCAGACCACTCTTACCCAGTCCAAAGATCAGGGCTTGATCCATCACCGTTTTTTAGCTCACTGCACCATCCCAGCTCAGAACTTGGCTATATGCAAATTAGTCTGTTCCTGTCCCAGTGCATGATGGGAACAGGGCAAACCAAACTACCAAGCCAATTCTTGTACTGGGAAGGAAACAAGCTTCCGGGGACCGGTTTCTGCCATTTCAGGCGTCATCGGCCCGGCTTGCTTGAATCCTGATGGTGCAATGAGCAAGGGACTCACATCTGAGTATACCCTTCCACGCTTATGGTGGACAAAATGATTCAGAAAAGGGGGTGGTGATGAACAGAGTGCCTGAATTAAGCAGACCACTCTTACCCAGTCCAAAGATCAGGGCTTGATCCATCACCGTTTTTTAGCTCACTGCACCATCCCAGCTCAGAACTTGGCTATATGCAAATTAGTCTGTTCCTGTCCCAGTGCATGATGGGAACAGGGCAAACCAAACTACCAAGCCAATTCTTGTACTGGGAAGGAAACAAGCTTCCGGGGACCGGTTTCTGCCATTTCAGGCGTCATCGGCCCGGCTTGCTTGAATCCTGATGGTGCAATGAGCAAGGGACTCACATCTGAGTATACCCTTCCACGCTTATGGTGGACAAAATGATTCAGAAAAGGGGGTGGTGATGAACAGAGTGCCTGAATTAAGCAGACCACTCTTACCCAGTCCAAAGACCAGGGCTTGATCCATCACCGTTTTTTAGCTCACTGCACCATCCCAGCTCAGAACTTGGCTATATGCAAATTAGTCTGTTCCTGTCCCAGTGCATGATGGGAACAGGGCAAACCAAACTACCAAGCCAATTCTTGTACTGGGAAGGAAACAAGCTTCCGGGGACCGGTTTCTGCCATTTCAGGCGTCATCGGCCCGGCTTGCTTGAATCCTGATGGTGCAATGAGCAAGGGACTCACATCTGAGTATACCCTTCCACGCTTATGGTGGACAAAATGATTCAGAAAAGGGGGTGGTGATGAACAGAGTGCCTGAATTAAGCAGACCACTCTTACCCAGTCCAAAGATCAGGGCTTGATCCATCACCGTTTTTTAGCTCACTGCACCATCCCAGCTCAGAACTTGGCTATATGCAAATTAGTCTGTTCCTGTCCCAGTGCATGATGGGAACAGGGCAAACCAAAGTACCAAGCCAATTCTTGTACTGGGAAGGAAACAAGCTTCCGGGGACCGGTTTCTGCCATTTCAGGCGTCATCGGCCCGGCTTGCTTGAATCCTGATGGTGCAATGAGCAAGGGACTCATGTCTGAGTATACCCTTCCACTGCTCCATCAGGATTCAAGCAAGCCGGGCCGACGAGGCTGAAATGCCAGAAACCGGTCCCCGGTAGCTTGTCTCCTTTCTGGTGAAGAATTGGCTTGGTAGTTTGGTCTGCCCTGTTCCCATGATGCACTGGGCCAGGGACAGACTAATTTGCATATAGCCAGGTTCTGAGCTGGGATGGGGCAGTGAGCTAAATAACGGTGATGGATCAAGCCCTGATCTTTGGACTGGGTAAGAGTGGTCTGCTTAATTCAGACACTCTGTTCATCACCACCCCCTTTTCTGAATCGTTTTTGGCCACTATAGGTGTGGCAGGGTATACTCAGACATGAGTCCCTTGCTCACTGCTCCATCAGGATTCAAGCAAGCCGGGCCGACGAGGCTGAAATGCCAGAAACCGGTCCCCGGTAGCTTGTCTCCTTTCTGGTGAAGAATTGGCTTGGTAGTTTGGTCTGCCCTGTTCCCATGATGCACTGGGCCAGGGACAGACTAATTTGCATATAGCCAGGTTCTGAGCTGGGATGGGGCAGTGAGCTAAATAACGGTGATGGATCAAGCCCTGATCTTTGGACTGGGTAAGAGTGGTCTGCTTAATTCAGACACTCTGTTCATCACCACCCCCTTTTCTGAATCGTTTTTGGCCACTATAGGTGTGGCAGGGTATACTCAGACATGAGTCCCTTGCTCACTGCTCCATCAGGATTCAAGCAAGCCGGGCCGACGAGGCTGAAATGCCAGAAACCGGTCCCCGGTAGCTTGTCTCCTTTCTGGTGAAGAATTGGCTTGGTAGTTTGGTCTGCCCTGTTCCCATGATGCACTGGGCCAGGGACAGACTAATTTGCATATAGCCAGGTTCTGAGCTGGGATGGGGCAGTGAGCTAAATAACGGTGATGGATCAAGCCCTGATCTTTGGACTGGGTAAGAGTGGTCTGCTTAATTCAGACACTCTGTTCATCACCACCCCCTTTTCTGAATCATTTTTGGCCACTATAGGTGTGGCAGGGTATACTCAGACATGAGTCCCTTGCTCACTGCTCCATCAGGATTCAAGCAAGCCGGGCCGACGAGGCTGAAATGCCAGAAACCGGTCCCCGGTAGCTTGTCTCCTTTCTGGTGAAGAATTGGCTTGGTAGTTTGGTCTGCCCTGTTCCCATGATGCACTGGGCCAGGGACAGACTAATTTGCATATAGCCAGGTTCTGAGCTGGGATGGGGCAGTGAGCTAAATAAC
The DNA here is from genome assembly GCF_964261635.1 of Lissotriton helveticus. Taxonomy (NCBI): domain Eukaryota; kingdom Metazoa; phylum Chordata; class Amphibia; order Caudata; family Salamandridae; genus Lissotriton; species Lissotriton helveticus. The sequence goes on from NC_136069.1 coordinate 380,539,714, forward strand.
GGTGATGGATCAAGCCCTGATCTTTGGACTGGGTAAGAGTGGTCTGCTTAATTCAGACACTCTGTTCATCACCACCCCCTTTTCTGAATCGTTTTTGGCCACTATAGGTGTGGCAGGGTATACTCAGACATGAGTCCCTTGCTCACTGCTCCATCAGGATTCAAGCAAGCCGGGCCGACGAGGCTGAAATGCCAGAAATCGGTCCCCGGTAGCTTGTCTCCTTTCTGGTGAAGAATTGGCTTGGTAGTTTGGTCTGCCCTGTTCCCATGATGCACTGGGCCAGGGACAGACTAATTTGCATATAGCCAGGTTCTGAGCTGGGATGGGGCAGTGAGCTAAATAACGGTGATGGATCAAGCCCTGATCTTTGGACTGGGTAAGAGTGGTCTGCTTAATTCAGACACTCTGTTCATCACCACCCCCTTTTCTGAATCGTTTTTGGCCACTATAGGTGTGGCAGGGTATACTCAGACATGAGTCCCTTGCTCACTGCTCCATCAGGATTCAAGCAAGCCGGGCCGACGAGGCTGAAATGCCAGAAACCGGTCCCCGGTAGCTTGTCTCCTTTCTGGTGAAGAATTGGCTTGGTAGTTTGGTCTGCCCTGTTCCCATGATGCACTGGGCCAGGGACAGACTAATTTGCATATAGCCAGGTTCTGAGCTGGGATGGGGCAGTGAGCTAAATAACGGTGATGGATCAAGCCCTGATCTTTGGACTGGGTAAGAGTGGTCTGCTTAATTCAGACACTCTGTTCATCACCACCCCCTTTTCTGAATCGTTTTTGGCCACTATAGGTGTGGCAGGGTATACTCAGACATGAGTCCCTTGCTCACTGCTCCATCAGGATTCAAGCAAGCCGGACCGACGAGGCTGAAATGCCAGAAACCGGTCCCCGGTAGCTTGTCTCCTTTCTGGTGAAGAATTGGCTTGGTAGTTTGGTCTGCCCTGTTCCCATGATGCACTGGGCCAGGGACAGACTAATTTGCATATAGCCAGGTTCTGAGCTGGGATGGGGCAGTGAGCTAAATAACGGTGATGGATCAAGCCCTGATCTTTGGACTGGGTAAGAGTGGTCTGCTTAATTCAGACACTCTGTTCATCACCACCCCCTTTTCTGAATCGTTTTTGGCCACTAGGCCACTATAGGTGTGGCAGGGTATACTCAGACATGAGTCCCTTGCTCACTGCTCCATCAGGATTCAAGCAAGCCGGGCCGACGAGGCTGAAATGCCAGAAACCGGTCCCCGGTAGCTTGTCTCCTTTCTGGTGAAGAATTGGCTTGGTAGTTTGGTCTGCCCTGTTCCCATGATGCACTGGGCCAGGGACAGACTAATTTGCATATAGCCAGGTTCTGAGCTGGGATGGGGCAGTGAGCTAAATAACGGTGATGGATCAAGCCCTGATCTTTGGACTGGGTAAGAGTGGTCTGCTTAATTCAGACACTGTTCATCACCACCCCCTTTTCTGAATCGTTTTTGGCCACTATAAATGTGTGGCAGGGTATACTCAGACATGAGTCCCTTGCTCACTGCTCCATCAGGATTCAAGCAAGCCGGGCCGACGAGGCTGAAATGCCAGAAACCGGTCCCCGGTAGCTTGTCTCCTTTCTGGTGAAGAATTGGCTTGGTAGTTTGGTCTGCCCTGTTCCCATGATGCACTGGGCCAGGGACAGACTAATTTGCATATAGCCAGGTTCTGAGCTGGGATGGGGCAGTGAGCTAAATAACGGTGATGGATCAAGCCCTGATCTTTGGACTGGGTAAGAGTGGTCTGCTTAATTCAGACACTCTGTTCATCACCACCCCCTTTTCTGAATCGTTTTTGGCCACTATAGGTGTGGCAGGGTATACTCAGACATGAGTCCCTTGCTCACTGCTCCATCAGGATTCAAGCGAGCCGGGCCGACGAGGCTGAAATGCCAGAAACCGGTCCCCGGTAGCTTGTCTCCTTTCTGGTGAAGAATTGGCTTGGTAGTTTGGTCTGCCCTGTTCCCATGATGCACTGGGCCAGGGACAGACTAATTTGCATATAGCCAGGTTCTGAGCTGGGATGGGGCAGTGAGCTAAATAACGGTGATGGATCAAGCCCTGATCTTTGGACTGGGTAAGAGTGGTCTGCTTAATTCAGACACTCTGTTCATCACCACCCCCTTTTCTGAATCGTTTTTGGCCACTATAGGTGTGGCAGGGTATACTCAGACATGAGTCCCTTGCTCACTGCTCCATCAGGATTCAAGCAAGCCGGGCCGACGAGGCTGAAATGCCAGAAACCGGTCCCCGGTAGCTTGTCTCCTTTCTGGTGAAGAATTGGCTTGGTAGTTTGGTCTGCCCTGTTCCCATGATGCACTGGGCCAGGGACAGACTAATTTGCATATAGCCAGGTTCTGAGCTGGGATGGGGCAGTGAGCTAAATAACGGTGATGGATCAAGCCCTGATCTTTGGACTGGGTAAGAGTGGTCTGCTTAATTCAGACACTCTGTTCATCACCACCCCCTTTTCTGAATCGTTTTTGGCCACTATAGGTGTGGCAGGGTATACTCAGACATGAGTCCCTTGCTCACTGCTCCATCAGGATTCAAGCAAGCCGGGCCGACGAGGCTGAAATGCCAGAAACCGGTCCCCGGTAGCTTGTCTCCTTTCTGGTGAAGAATTGGCTTGGTAGTTTGGTCTGCCCTGTTCCCATGATGCACTGGGCCAGGGACAGACTAATTTGCATATAGCCAGGTTCTGAGCTGGGATGGGGCAGTGAGCTAAATAACGGTGATGGATCAAGCCCTGATCTTTGGACTGGGTAAGAGTGGTCTGCTTAATTCAGACACTCTGTACATCACCACCCCCTTTTCTGAATCGTTTTTGGCCACTATAGGTGTGGCAGGGTATACTCAGACATGAGTCCCTTGCTCACTGCTCCATCAGGATTCAAGCAAGCCGGGCCGACGAGGCTGAAATGCCAGAAACCGGTCCCCGGTAGCTTGTCTCCTTTCTGGTGAAGAATTGGCTTGGTAGTTTGGTCTGCCCTGTTCCCATGATGCACTGGGCCAGGGACAGACTAATTTGCATATAGCCAGGTTCTGAGCTGGGATGGGGCAGTGAGCTAAATAACGGTGATGGATCAAGCCCTGATCTTTGGACTGGGTAAGAGTGGTCTGCTTAATTCAGACACTCTGTTCATCACCACCCCCTTTTCTGAATCGTTTTTGGCCACTATAGGTGTGGCAGGGTATACTCAGACATGAGTCCCTTGCTCACTGCTCCATCAGGATTCAAGCAAGCCGGGCCGACGAGGCTGAAATGCCAGAAACCGGTCCCCGGTAGCTTGTCTCCTTTCTGGTGAAGAATTGGCTTGGTAGTTTGGTCTGCCCTATTCCCATGATGCACTGGGCCAGGGACAGACTAATTTGCATATAGCCAGGTTCTGAGCTGGGATGGGGCAGTGAGCTAAATAACGGTGATGGATCAAGCCCTGATCTTTGGACTGGGTAAGAGTGGTCTGCTTAATTCAGACACTCTGTTCATCACCACCCCCTTTTCTGAATCGTTTTTGGCCACTATAGGTGTGGCAGGGTATACTCAGACATGAGTCCCTTGCTCACTGCTCCATCAGGATTCAAGCAAGCCGGGCCGACGAGGCTGAAATGCCAGAAACCGGTCCCCGGTAGCTTGTCTCCTTTCTGGTGAAGAATTGGCTTGGTAGTTTGGTCTGCCCTGTTCCCATGATGCACTGGGCCAGGGACAGACTAATTTGCATATAGCCAGGTTCTGAGCTGGGATGGGGCAGTGAGCTAAATAACGGTGATGGATCAAGCCCTGATCTTTGGACTGGGTAAGAGTGGTCTGCTTAATTCAGACACTCTGTTCATCACCACCCCCTTTTCTGAATCGTTTTTGGCCACTATAGGTGTGGCAGGGTATACTCAGACATGAGTCCCTTGCTCACTGCTCCATCAGGATTCAAGCAAGCCGGGCCGACGAGGCTGAAATGCCAGAAACCGGTCCCCGGTAGCTTGTCTCCTTTCTGGTGAAGAATTGGCTTGGTAGTTTGGTCTGCCCTGTTCCCATGATGCACTGGGCCAGGGACAGACTAATTTGCATATAGCCAGGTTCTGAGCTGGGATGGGGCAGTGAGCTAAATAACGGTGATGGATCAAGCCCTGATCTTTGGACTGGGTAAGAGTGGTCTGCTTAATTCAGACACTCTGTTCATCACCACCCCCTTTTCTGAATCGTTTTTGGCCACTATAGGTGTGGCAGGGTATACTCAGACATGAGTCCCTTGCTCACTGCTCCATCAGGATTCAAGCAAGCCGGGCCGACGAGGCTGAAATGCCAGAAACCGGTCCCCGGTAGCTTGTCTCCTTTCTGGTGAAGAATTGGCTTGGTAGTTTGGTCTGCCCTGTTCCCATGATGCACTGGGCCAGGGACAGACTAATTTGCATATAGCCAGGTTCTGAGCTGGGATGGGGCAGTGAGCTAAATAACGGTGATGGATCAAGCCCTGATCTTTGGACTGGGTAAGAGTGGTCTGCTTAATTCAGACACTCTGTTCATCACCACCCCCTTTTCTGAATCGTTTTTGGCCACTATAGGTGTGGCAGGGTATACTCAGACATGAGTCCCTTGCTCACTGCTCCATCAGGATTCAAGCAAGCCGGGCCGACGAGGCTGAAATGCCAGAAACCGGTCCCCGGTAGCTTGTCTCCTTTCTGGTGAAGAATTGGCTTGGTAGTTTGGTCTGCCCTGTTCCCATGATGCACTGGGCCAGGGACAGACTAATTTGCATATAGCCAGGTTCTGAGCTGGGATGGGGCAGTGAGCTAAATAACGGTGATGGATCAAGCCCTGATCTTTGGACTGGGTAAGAGTGGTCTGCTGAATTCAGACACTCTGTTCATCACCACCCCCTTTTCTGAATCGTTTTTGGCCACTATAGGTGTGGCAGGGTATACTCAGACATGAGTCCCTTGCTCACTGCTCCATCAGGATTCAAGCAAGCCGGGCCGACGAGGCTGAAATGCCAGAAACCGGTCCCCGGTAGCTTGTCTCCTTTCTGGTGAAGAATTGGCTTGGTAGTTTGGTCTGCCCTGTTCCCATGATGCACTGGGCCAGGGACAGACTAATTTGCATATAGCCAGGTTCTGAGCTGGGATGGGGCAGTGAGCTAAATAACGGTGATGGATCAAGCCCTGATCTTTGGACTGGGTAAGAGTGGTCTGCTTAATTCAGACACTCTGTTCATCACCACCCCCTTTTCTGAATCCTCTTTAGGAATAAGACAGATGTGAGCTTCTGAAAAAGAATCTTTGGAGCTATTGAGGGAGCTAAAGGCATTAATCAGGGAATGCAATTTTGGTAATAAGAGTATAGAGAAGTATAGATAGAATTCAACTGTAAAGCTTTATCCTTTTTAAGATCCTCAAGGGCTTTCAAAAGGTCTTGTTGTGTTAATTGTGATTCCAAAAGAGATAGGTCCGTTTAAGTTTGTTGGGATTTCTTAATTGTGGAAAAGAAGTGTGATAAAGAATGTTCTGTAGATTGTGTCTCAGATGCATATAGTGATTTATAGAATAGGCAAAACTCTTTTAGAATGTCTATATCCTTATATTTTAGTTCAGCGTGTTCATCGTATATAGAATCAATGTTTAGCTTGTTATGTTTGATTTTCAAATAATTGGCCAAGATTTTCCCTGCTTTGCTTTTGCCTCCGTAGAATTTTGAACTAGCTTTCAATAAGTATAAAGAAACATTTTCTGTAGATTTACTATTAAATTGCTTTTTAGCATCAATAAGAGCAGTGAGGCATTCTTTCAAATGTGACGTATAATATGAATGTTTTATTTCTTTTGATATCGTGAAAAAGATCATTGGCAATTTTGGCACGTCTTTTTGCTTTTTTAGCAGTAAAGCCTACAATAAAGTCCCTTGCTGAAGCTTTAAAAGCATCCCATACAGTTGAGAATGGCATGGAGTCGCATTGGTTCCTCACAAAATACTCATTAAAGGAGGTAGTGAAGGAATTAGTGAACACTGGATCCAGAAGTAGGGAATTATTATAATGCCATCTTCTATGGGCATTAACTCTAGCCAATAAGTCAAGGCCAATTGAGACAGGGGCATGATCTAATAATAAAATAGGACCAATTTATGCGTTCATGATGGTCTGTGATATATTGTGGGAAACAAAAATATAGTCTATTCTTGATTGAGTTTGATGCACTGGAGAATAAAAGGTATATTCTCTAATGGTGGGATTACATTACTGCCATGCATCGAGAAGCTTGTGCTGGGTAATAGTATGGACAAAAGATTTTTGTGGCTTGTTTGGAATGAAGGTGGCTTTGGAATTTCTATCAGTGACTGGGTCAAGGAACTGATTACAATCACCAGCTAGTATAAAGTTGTCCTCAATACAATGAGTAATTTGCTTCGCCCGTGCATGCCAAAATGATGTGTCCCCTCCCGTGGGACCATATACATTAAGAAGAGAGACTGAGACATCATTTAACCGCAATTTAGCATTCACCCATCAACCTTCAACATCTGATTCTTGGTATATGAGTTTGACTGGAAGTGACTTAAGGCAAAGTATCATGACTCCATTATGTTTGCCATCTCCTTGAGAAAAGAAAATTTCTCCCACCCAACCCCTTTTCATTTTTGAGGATTCAGCTTCCGTGAGATGTGTTTCTTGCATATACACTATATCAGCATCTAATTTAGCTAGGTGGGATAAAACTCTCTGTCTTTTGATAGGTAAACTTAATCCCCTAACGTTCCAAGAAATAAATTTCAGAGGCATAACATGTCAGGTGAGAAATGAAATAAGAAAGTAAGGCAAAAGTCCAATTCTTTAAAAAGAAGATAGAGTGCAGAAAGAAGGAATATAGAATGAAAATTGGTCCTGATAGGAAAGTTTAAATGTACAGTAAGAAAAAGGGAAATAAACATGAGAACATAAGAGAACATTGGAGCACTGGAGACACCAAACATGCAATAACCGGGGTATGTGAAGCAAACCAAAGAACAAAGGACAAGACAAAAAACATACCTACAAAAGGGGAAATGTGTAGGTAGGGGTAGGTGGAGCCATATGGAATAGGCGGATGTCCGAACAGGACCGGACTGGACCAGGGGAAAATCACGCCATAACTGTAGACAAAACTGTGGGAGCGAAGAAGAAGAAAATCAATTTTTGATTATAAAGAGAAAAAAGAAAAAGCAGAGATGACTGTTGAGTATAATGAAACTCTATAAAATCAGGAAATATTTAAATAGTTACACAAACCACTAATAAAACAACAATAAATTAGAACAATACAATCCGGTAAAGTAAGAGTAGAACAGCAAGACATATACAGGTCTAAATAGCAAAGATTATTCCAAGAACAAAGCATAAAATCAAGTGACATTTGAAGATGAAGGTCTTGAAGCGTCCATGGCATTTGGATTGCATGAATTAATGAAGCTTTGTAGACGCACTGGGTCCTCATAAGTGGTTGTTCTGTTATTATAGGTGACCTTAAAGAGACATGGGCGGAAGAGACCATAACGGGCACCCATTGACCTGAGCTCTGGTCTCATATTAAGAAATGCTTTGCGTCTGTTTGCGGTAGCCTTGGCATAGTCTTGTACGAAGAATAAAGTTGAACTAGACCAAGTGATTCGCTGAGAGGATTTAACTGCCGATAAAACCTTTAACAAATCCGTATACTCTAAGAAGTACAAGATTACGCCTCGTGGTTTCTGCCATGTGGAGAATCTTAGGAAGAAAAGATTTAAAGAAATTGAGAGGATCTGAACCTTCAATTCCTTCCGCCAAGCCGTAAATGAGCAGGTTATTTCTTCTATTGCGATGTTCAAGGTCCTCGAGCTGCCGTTGGAGTGTAGAGACTTGAGACTGAAGTTGGGTAACAGTTGCCCTTGTGTCTCTGAAGGATGACATATTATGTTCGACTGTAGTTACTCTCGTTTCAAGTTGAGACCAATGGTCAGTAAGGATTTGTAATTTGGTGTTAGTTTCTTCCATAAAGGGTTGGAGAGCCTGATCTCATCCAATAACAACTCCATTGAAACAGATGATGTTGATTTAGGCGGAGAGGGAGGGTTCTGTTTAAGACGTTTAGTAATAGATTTCCCAGTAGGTACTGAAGAGGGATCCATACTTGGCTTCAAACTTTGAGGTAAAGGCGACAAAAAGTCTTCTAACTTGGAGTATACAGTGAAAACGTTTGAATTCTTAACAAAGACATGTTTGGGTTTCGATTGCGTTGAAGTAGAGCCTTTAGTTCTACCCATAAGACAGAAAACGCGAAAAATATGCCAAAGTTATTTCTAAACATTTATTGTTTGAAAAGCAGAGTAGTCAGACCCCGATAAACCTATTGGAAAAGAAGCAAAAAACGAGCGAAAAATATTTGCACACAGTAATTCATTCGGAGCTGAGAACCTGTTTAGTCATTATACTAAAGCCTCTCTTTTCCAAAAATTGAGAAAAATTAGAAAGAGAAGACAAGTCACTCTGGAGAACATTAGTTAATCCAATAAAGTGAAATGAAGAGAGGAAATTCACAAAATGGCTGCCACATTATAATTCTCTCAGATAGCAGAGCAGGATAATATGAGCCAAGGCATTGTATCTTGACTCCATGAGTCACACTTATATTGGAGGAAATGCCTCTTCATACAACCTTAATTCATTCGAAAATCGGCAGCTCCCCGCAGTGGAGAGCACCGCCAGTCCAGTGTGATACAAAATGGCGGCCGCATTATACCGTTTTTTCCTGAGAGGGGCTTACTTGTGAAAAAACTTCATTTCTCGGCGTTATTCAGACCCGGTAAGGGTCACAGGAACATCAGCGCCTCGTCCAACATCTTCCGCAACCCTCGCTGCATGGAAGGAAACAGGATAGCGCGAAAACCCCGAGTCGCGCCGGAGAGCCTCACCCAGACACCGCCATGTCGCGGGAGCGCCAAGCCACACCCCCATTCACACAATTCTTGAACCAGTTGTTAAAGTTGTTGATGTCCCTGCCAAGGTTGACTGTAGGACTAGACTGATCAGTGCTGGGGGCAATGAGCCAATCTGCTTCTGCAATTTTGCTCCAACTGCAGCTTGGAGTGCGTAACCTGGTAGGGGTGTTTACTTGAGGTGTGTTGATTTGGAAGTTGATGATGGAAGTGTCGGTCTATGTGAGCTATATGATGGAGTTGTATTTGATGCTGTAGCTTGTGGTGAAGATGGGGTCCAGTGTGATTCCTGCGGCATGAGTTGGTTCTGTGACGAGTGGCGTGAGTCAATCAATCCATCAATTAATCAGGATTTATAAAGCACATCTAATCACTCAAAAGGGTATCCAGGTGCTTGCAGGTCCCGGAGGCTTATTAGACAGCCTGGTCTCGAGGGCCATTCGGAATTCCGGAAGGGAGGTGATGGTCTTGAGGTGGGTGGGGAGGCTGTTCCAGGTCTTTGCTGCGATGTGGGAGAAAGAGTGTCCTCCACTTCTGCTTTGGTAGATACTGGAAGTATGGGCAAATGAAAGGGAGGAAGAGCGTAGCCATCTCGATGGTTGGTGGAACTTCAGGCGGTGGTTAATATGTGTAGTTCCTTGCCTATGTAGAGCCTTGTGTGCATGGGTCAGCAGCTACAATTGGCATCTCTCATGTACGGAGAGTGAGTGGATTGCCTGAGGTGGGGTGTGATGTGGCTCCTTCAGCGAAGGCAGAGGATGAGTCTGGCTACAGTGTTCTGTATGGTCTGAAGTCTCTGTAGGAGGTGTGCGGTGATTCCTACGTAGAGGGCATTGCTGTAGTCCAGTTGGCTGGTGATAAGGGCCTGTGTCACTGTACATTGCGTGTGTAGGGGTAGCCACCTGAAGATCTTATGTAGCAAGCGCAGATTGAGGAAGCAGGCAAAGGAGACCGCGTTGATCTGTGATTTCATGGTGAGCTTGTTATCAGTGATGATTCTGAAGTTTCTAGCATGGTCGGAGGGAGTGGGTGCGGGTCCTAGGTCTGATGGCGGTTCCATGATGAAATATCGATTACTAAAACATCGACCTACAAAAATATCGCCACAAATACATCGTCTACAAAAATATCGTCACCATATACTTAAACAAGAAATTACACAAATATAGATATTTTTTTATCGACTACTCTAATATCGTTAACAATTATATCGACTACATCAATATCGACTACTACATTATCGACTATCTTTAAAATAACATTACCTTCTACACTAATATCGACTACACAAATATCGACTACCTTTCTACTTATATTAATATACAAAAAATATCGTCATTTTCTTTATAACCTTATATACACATTACCTTTCTATTATTCACTTTTTCATAATAATTAAAAATCAAAATAAGCTTTTCTAACATATATGTATATACACTATGTATGTTTTATTTATATATAATAATAAAAAGATACATTAGTAATATAAAGGATGTATGACGTTACAACGCATACTTTTACAACGCATACCTTTGCAACGAAATTTTTACAACACAAATACTAATACAACGCATGAATTTACAACGCATGTTTTTACAACGCAGGTACCTTTACATCGCATACCATTACAACGTAAGTATTGGTAAGTATATATTAATTTTGTTAATATAAATTAATTGAAAAAAATAAATTGTAAATTAATTTAATATAAATTCATTTCATTTAATTTTTTTAAATGTATATATAATTTTATTATTTTCTATCCTGTACCCCTGTACCCCAAAAACTCAAAACTGACCCTGAACCCTAAAAATACCCCTTTACCCAAAAACTGAAAACTGACCCTGAACCCTAAAAATAGCCCTTTACCCAAAAACTGAAAACTGACCCTGAACCCTAAAAATACCCCTTTACCCAAAAACTGATAACTGACCCTGAAGCCTAAAAATACCCCTTTACCCAAAAACTGAAAACTGACCCTGAACCCTAAAAATACCCCTTTACCCAAAAACTGAAAACTGACCCTGAACCCTAAAAATACCCCTTTACCCAAAAACTGAAAACTGACCCTGAACCCTAAAAATACCCCTTTACCCAAAAACTGAAAACTGACCCTGAAGCCTAAAAATACCCCTTTACCCAAAAACTGAAAACTGACCCTGAACACTAAAAATACCCCTTTACCCAAAAACTGAAAACTGACCCTGAACCCTAAAAATACCCCTTTACCCAAAAACTGAAAACTGACCCTGAACCCTAAAAATAACCCTTTACCCAAAAACTAAAAACTGACCCTGAACACTAAAAATACCCCTTTACCCAAAAACATAAAACTGACCCTGAAGCCTAAAAATAGCCCTTTACCCAAAAACTGAAAACTGACCCTGATCCCTAAAAATACCCCTTTACCCAAAAACAGAAAACTGACCCTGAAGCCTAAAAATAGCCCTTTACCCAAAAACTGAAAACTGACCCTGAACCCTAAAAATACCCCTTTACCCAAAAACTGATAACTGACCCTGAAGCCTAAAAATACCCCTTTACCCAAAAACTGAAAACTGACCCTGAACCCTAAAAATACCCCTTTACCCAAAAACTGAAAACTGACCCTGAACCCTAAAAATACCCCTTTACCCAAAAACTGAAAACTGACCCTGAACACTAAAAATACCCCTTTACCCAAAAACTGAAAACTGACCCTGAACACGAAAAATACCCCTTTACCCAAAAAATTAAAACTGACACTGAACCCTAAAAATACCCCTTTACTCAAAAACTGAAAACTGACCCTGAACACTAAAAATACCCCTTTACCCAAAAACTAAAAACTGACCCTGAACACCAAAAATACCCCTTTGCCCAAAAAATTAAAACTAACCCTGAACACTAAAAATACCCCTTCACCCAAAAAAGCTAAACTGACCCTGAACCCTAAATATACCCCTTAAAAAAAACCAAACATATTACATTTTAAATATAATTATATACTTACAAATACTTACGTTGTAATGGTATGCGTTGTAAAGGTACCTACGTTGTAAAAACATGCGTTGTAAATACATACGTTGTAATGGTTTTAGCGTTGTAAAAGTTAAGTTGTAAAGGTGGTAAACCAATATAAACATTACCAAACACTATCATACACTCTTATCGGATTACTTTAAATAACATTTCACTAATTTTAACATTGTAATAAATATTTACCATTAAAATAAAACACATATAATACATTTTGTAATTAAAATCGAAAACAATTATTGATGCTACAAACTCTTTACAAATTAACGGCTTTCAAATTCAAACTAATGTTCTCAGCCAATGAATTTAAAATATATGTAATTGAACCAATCAAATATAACAATTAATTAACTCACTACTATAAAGACAATTACAGACTTAACTTAATTTACCATTTTTTGGCCAAACTTGGATGAAAACGGTTACTTTGCTGAAAACAAGAGAATACACACCTACTACAACGACTACAACACAGCATACTAAAAATCAAGTAAGTGAAGTCCCATTTCATTAATCATACAAACCTGTCGATAACTAGCTAAACTCCCTAAACTAAAAAGATGGTCTTTTTATTTGTTTAAATATAACTACAACATCCTATCAACAACTACCACAAGATAATAATTAAATGAAATTATGAACTGCCTTATCCATGTGTACTTAGAAAGCTTTTAAATAAATTTAAAAAGTCACAAAGTAAACTTGCTAAAGACTTGATATGTTATTACCTACTAATAGATCCTAATACAATAAATAACACAATTTAACTTTCTTTTACAGATTATAGAAAATTCATCTACCAATCTACAACTAAACTAACAACATCTTCTACTACATTAAGTAAGTATACCCACTGTGTCTATTAATAATCAGAAAGTAAAAACAAACAACTATAAAACTAAATCATTTTTTTGTATTATTCTTTACCACAACTACAGAACATTAAAGAGTGAAAATCTACATATATGAACAGAAAACATATAATTAGCAGGAAAACAACATTGGAAGTAAGTTTTTGCACTTTTTCCTTTTAACGTACACATGTCAAGAAATGTTTATCACTTTTACAAAAAAATATATATATGTCTTCACAGATCTACCTTAGACATGGCAACAGGAGCTACTTTTATTACTTCTCAAAAAGGGAAAATAATGCTGAGCTACATGGGTTACACCTACACCCAAGAAAGAATCAAAGGGATTAAAACGTATTGGAAATGTAGTAAATATTACTCAACTGCATGCTATGGTAGAGCACAGACTGTTGATAACAATGTTGTAAATGTACATGAGCATAACCACCCACCCAATGTAACAGAAGTCGAAGTAAGAGAAGCACTAGAGACATTGAGAGAAGCTAGTACAGGCTCACAAGAAACAAGCACCACTATTTTGAAAAATGTTTTAAGCAAGGTGCCAGAACATGTCACAGGACAGTTACCTTCAATACCCAACTTGAAAAGATTAATTGCAAAAACAAAACGAGCTTCTGATCCAACTCCACCAGCACCTAAAACTTTTCAAGACATTATAATTTATCCTGAATATACTATTACACACAATGAAGATAAATTCTTAATGTATGATAACCACAGTCATGATAAAAGAATTTTACTTTTTGCAACAAATAGCAATTTGCAAAAACTAAAATCGTGTGAAACCTGGATGATGGACGGAACTTTTAAAGTATGTCCCAAACCTTTCTATCAACTTTACACCATCCATGGTGAGTACCAACAAACAAATATCCCTTTAATTTATACACTGCTGCCAAATAAAACAAATGCTACCTACATAGAAATTTTAACAACTATCAAAGAATTTACTGATAATTACTATCCACAAAGAATAATAATAGACTTTGAAATAGCCATGATTCAAGCTATACTTAAAATATATCCTCACACATCAATACAAGGGTGTTATTATCACTACAACCAAAGTATATGGAGACACTTATAAAAATCTACTTTAAGCATTGAATATTCAACAAACAGTAACTTTGCTTATCAGATTAAAAAGTTAATAGCATTGGCATTTGTACCAACAACAGAAGTTGCTAACTATTACAATTTACTACTTGACAGCCCTTTCTACCGCACCAATGAGACAAAATTAACTCCCTTCTTAGACTATTTTGAAGATACCTGGGTGGGAAGATTACATCGTTCGGGCCACCGCAGACAACCTAAATTCCAAATTCCATGGTGGAATGTGTATGCTAGTACTATGGCACAGAAAGCCAAAACCAACAACGCGGTCGAAGGATGGCATAATGCCTTCCAAGCCACAATAGGAAGAACACAACCCACACTTCATAAACTAATCCAAAGCATCAAAAAAGAGCAAAGCTACCAAGAACTAAGAATAGAGCAATCTCTATCTAAAATCGGCCCTAAACTAAGTAAACAAACATTAAATATGTACGAATACCTACAGCAAAAAGTCAGAATGTACCCAAGTATTGAAGGTATTGAATACTTAGAACTAATAGCAAAATCTATCCTTTAACAAGCAACACATAAAAACATTTCAAACAATAAATAAAACAAACCTTTTTATTTAATGTAGTTACATTATGTCATGTAAAAATAAATGTAATCTATTATTACAAGACATAATAAAACGACATTAAACAAAATTGCACAATATAGCTCAATCCACCCCAATCTAAAATATAATAATAACTTAAGTGTTGTGCAGCTGTAGAATGTGTTCCAAAAAGATGGTTTCAAGACGAATAGAACATAAATAAATCCACATGGTTTAAAAAAATCCCCACAAAATGGAAAAAAACAACTGTTTTATAAGGGTCCCACGTAGCAATCCTCTCGAGAACGGAACCATAAAAAACGAGAAAAATAATGACGATAAAAACGCTCCAAAACCCCGAAAAATCAAGAAATGTAGTTAAACATTTAGCTGTATTTAACCAAAATTACGCGATAAAATCCCTCAGCTCACCAAAACGAACACCTGTAAATAAATACAAACAAAACTCACCCACAATAAATACGAAAGCCACTAAGCCTAAACATAACATATAAAACATAGGAAAACACCTAAATTAATTCATTTACACAATACATAAACCTTAATTTCATAATAAATATCTTACAAAGTACGTTATCAATAAAGACCTTAAATAACATGTATTTTTCACATAAACTGTAAAGTACAACACATACCAACACTTACACAATACAACTAACTCTATAATGTCTTAAAATGTAGTTAAAAATAATGTAAAATAAACTTACATTCACCAACACGAAGCAGCTCCCAACCGCGAGGTTCCGTTTTCTGAATTGACCCAAACAACGATGTAGATAGACAAAAAAGTGAAGTTCAAAAATTAAAATGGCAGCACAATAAAAACTAAAATAGGACTAAATCCCCATAATTTAAACAAAAATAGAGATGAATAGCATTATTTTTTCCATGTATTGTAATAAATGTATTATTGTTTGTAAAGAACCTTTTGATTAATGTAAAATATACAATAATATTTTTAATATAATTATATATTAAATAATTATAGTATATTAAAAATATGTTTTTGATTGTTAATTTTTTTTATATGTATAACACTGAACACAATTTTATGTACATACTGTAGAAAAATACAATTACATGTAAATTAATTAACATATTAAATTTTAATTTAAAAATTTTAAATTTAATATACTAATTAATGTAATATAACAATGTATATATGATAAAAATTGCAATGTAGAATGTAAACAAATATTTGAAAAAAGTGTATTAAAAAATATGAAAATGTTTGCATCAACAACTGAAAAGTATGAATAAAAAAAGTGTCCAAAACTATATTACCATTGTACTTAATAAATGTTGACACTTGTGATATATATGTAAAAATGTACAAAATAATAATTTTTTTTATTATTAAAAAAAATATAGCAAAATTATATATCATAATAATTGTAAAATATATATAAAAAAAAATTTAATTTATTTTTTTATAAAATATAAAATATAAAACATAACACATAGAAAATACTTAACAGTAAGCAAAAATAAATCACAATTTTAACTCCAATCCTACATAAGTCAAGTAAAGTGCTGGACAGGAAACAATAATATTTGTGATATTATAACACATAAACATCACTATATATATTAATAACCACTCTTATCTATTATACTACAAAATAGACTATTAAATTACAATCACAAAATATTTTATTTAGAACATAACAATACCAAATTTTTTAACCAAAATTTAAAATTTCAAAAATCTAAATTTTTTAACAATTTTAAAAAAGTTTTAAATTTTTTAAAAATGTAACCCAAACTTTGTATATTTGTATTTTGACTCATTCTTAGCATGTATTATAACAAATACCCAAACATAAAATATTACACACTTGACTTATAATAATATAATTTAAAAAATAAATGTAAAATTTCAAATTTCAAATTAAAAATTTAAAATTTAAAATTTCAATTTTGAAATTTAAATATTGAAATTTCTAATTTCGTATTATTTATAGAATTTTTTTATTAAACACTATATAAAAAAATAACACTTAATTACCAAATTATTATATAATACATTCAATTTCAAATAAATTAAATAAATTTTCGTATTTCAATTTATAATTTATTTTAATTTAATTTAAATTTTATTAAACATATTTTAATATACTACCCACCCTTATCCCCTATATCACCAACAACCCGCTATTAAATCTTTAAAAAAAACAATTCAATCAATAATTCAGTAATTTAAATTAAATTTAAAATTTCGCCATTGAAAACATTTTTATTTTACATTTTTCAAATTTTTTACCATTATGTACATATTATTTACACTACTTTTTTAAATTACTACCCACCCTTATCCCCTATAATACCAATAACCCGCTCCTAAAATATTTACTAATATTAAAAAAAATTACATTTTTATCCCTATAATAATAAAAATAAACATTTAATTAATAATATTTAAACATAAAACAAATTTTTCTACACTTATATTACACATTCAATTATTTTGTCGATATTATATTCAACGATATTTCTCTAAACGATATTCTATTCAACGATATTTTATTTTGACGATATTTTTGTCATTCTACAAAAACGATATTTACAACAACGATATTTACTACAACGATATTTTTTACAGTCGATATTCTTACCTCGATATTTATGCTAGTCGATATTATCCCGTCGATATTCCTGCTTTATACCCTGATGGCCACCAGGAGTTGTTCCATATGTTGCTGCTGTTGCCAAAGATCAGTACTTCAGTCTTGTCTGCGTGCAGCTGCAGGCAGTCGTTCTTCATTAAATCTGTAATGTTTGTCATGCATCTGTAGAAGTTAGTTCTGGTGGTGGTTAGGTCACCCGTGAGTGAGAGGATGAGTTGGGTATCATCTGCATAGGAAATTACTTTCAGACCATGAGATCTGACGATGTTGGCCAGCAGGGTCATATATGCATTGAAGAGTGTGGGGATGAGGGTTGAGGCCTGGGGGACACAGCAGGTGTTCTCCTTGGGCTCAGAGGTGAAAGGTGGGAGGTGGATCCTCTGTGTTCTTCCGATGAGGAAGGAGGCGATGCATCTGAGCACGTCCTCTTGGATGCTTATGTTGTGGAGTCTTTCGATCAGCGTGTGGTGGGATATGGTGTCAAAGGCTGCTGAGAGGTCGAGAAGGATGAAAGGGTTTTTTGAGTAGTGGTCTAACTTTAGTGTGTTTCCAAGCATCAGGAAATGTTGCAGTGATGATAGAGGTGTTGAGTAGTGTGTTGAGTTCCTGGCCAATCCTTTGGTTTTGGAAGTTGAAGATATGGCACGGGCATGGGTCTGTGGGAGCTCCTGAGTGGATGGATTCCATGGTGGAGGTGGTGTCCAGGGTGGAGAAGATGTTTCAGGTGGTCAGCGTGTGGTTCGTGAAGGTTACAGTGGTTGTGTATCTGTCAAAGAAGCCCGTAAGTGTGGGTTGGGGTTCGAAGTTTCTGTATATGGTTACAATTTTGTTGTGGAAAAAGTGGCGAAGTTGTCGCACAGCTCCTGTGATGGTATGTTGTTGTTGTTATCGCTGGTAGTTGGGTTGGAGAAGTCGTTAATGATGTTGAAAAGTTCCTTGGTCTTGTTAACGCTGGTTTAGATGCATATAGCAAGGGCTGTCTTATTTGTTGCCTTCAGCAGGTGGTGGTAGTGGTTGAGGGATGTCGTGAAGTCTTCCCTTTGACAAGTGTCCTTCTTGGTGCGCCATCTCCTCTCCAAATGTTTGATGTTCCGTTTCGCTGTTCTGAGTTCTTGGGAGCACCAGCTGATGGTTTTGGAGGATTTTCTCTGGATGTTGCTCTTGATGAGGATGATGCTGTCTGCACAATTGGTGATCACGGCATAGAAGCTTTTCACTCCATGTTCGAGGTTAGTGGTGGTAGCAGGGTTTGAGGTGTGGAGGGTGTTCACCTATCTAATCTCTGAGATTTTTATTCCACGTCAAGTGGGGGGTGTTGGTCATCTTGGGGGTGTCGGTGCAAGAGCTGTAGATGCTGAAGTGGACAATGGAGTGATAGGTACATGTGAGTTCTGTGACCAGGCTGTATTTGACACAGTTACTGGAGGTGAAAATTGGGTCCAGAATGTGTCCTGTGGTGTGTGTAGGGTTGTAGACAATTTGGTCAATCCAAGGCTGCTTATACTGTAGAGGAGGTGTGTGGAGTTACTATTGTTGGGGTCTTCAATGTAAAAAGTTAGTTTGCTGAGGAAGATGTAGTCCTTGGAGTCTAAGGATAGCGGTGCAATGAAGTCTGCAATGGTTTTGTAGAAACTGGAGCATGGGCCTGGAGGTCGGTATGTGAGGGTGTCTCTGATGGTTGTCTTGTCATTCGTGTAGAGTTCGAAGTTGAGATGTTTCATGGGGCTGGTTGTGTTGTCAGTGGTGGTGGAACACTCTATGGTCTCCTTGTGGATGATGGCTTTTCCTCCTTTCAGCTTGTTGGTGTAATCCTGGTGAGTGATTTTGTATCTGTCGGGCATTGCTTTGGCAATGTCTGGGGCAGACATGGGGATGAGCCAGGTCTCAGTGAGTAAGATGATGTTGGGTGTGAGGGTGGCAATGTGGTCACATAATTCAGTTAAATGCTTGCATAGTGAGCGTGTGTTGGGAAGGGCGCATGAGAGTTGGTGTTTTTGTGGGTTTGGGGTGGGGCTGGTCAGTGGGCTGAGGCAGGTGAAGTGACAGTGAGTGGAGACATGCTTGCCTTTGGTGTGCAAGCATCTGTTGCACGCAACTGCTGTGTGATTGCACTGTGGTCTGCATTATGTAGTTCCTGGGAGGGCGGGGTTCTTTTGGTGGGAAGAACGGTGAGTGGGAAAATACGGTCGGTAAAACCCCAGTGGGAAAACCCAGGCTGATCGTGACACTGGATTAGTCTATATCAGGCAGGAACTGGAGGTCACAGGCAAGTGGCAAGCTAGGTGTCCACGTGCGACTGATGTAGTCGCGCTGCGGCCTGCATTAAGTAGGTCTTGGGGTGGGTGGGTCTTCTGTTGCCGAGAAGAATGGTGAGTGGGAAAATCTGGTCGGGAACTGGATAAGGCTGTATCAAGCAGGAACTGGAGGCCACAGGCAAGTGGCAAACTAGGAGTTTGATGCTGCTCAAGCTTTTGAGGAGTGCTGTGAAGCAAGGGTAATTTCGTTCTTCCAGGTGAAAGTTGAGGTTATTGGGGCGAATGTAGACTCTGGAGTTGTGGGGTAATAGGGGTAAATTATGTTAATTGTGCAAATACATTTCTGTCAAATTTGTTGAGTAAGTTCTGTGTTTTGTGGGGTATATTGTGGGTACATTAAATATATTTCATTAATAATTAGTATTTGATTAATAATTGATTTGCTGATAAATGTTTATATTAATAGTATTATAAATATTATACTTTTTTTAATTAAGTTTCAGGTGAAGGTTCAGAGTTTTGTGGAGTTATAGGATGGAAAGTAACTAAATGAAATGTATGTAATAAACATATTTTTTAAGCAATTTTTAAATAAAAAATATATTTGTATGAAAAATATTTTTGAATTTTATTTAAAATAATATTTATAGGTATTTGTGTTATGTATCTAACATTTTAATATGTTTATATGTTGATTTTTTTTATTTACTTTGTTTATGTAGTTATTTTATTTTGTTCAAGATATTTGGTTTATTTTTATTGTTGCACTGATGCGAGTGGGAATAGTACGTTTTACCCCTTCACTATCCAATACTTGCCCTACTGTTGTACTGACTAGAGTGTGAAAGGTACATTTTACTCCTGTGCAATCAAACAATTGCCCTACTGTTGTACTGCCTCAAATGGTTATAGTAAATATTACCTAGTTGCAATCAAACATTTTTTCTAATGTTGCATTTACTGGAGAGAGATTTGTAAATTTGACCAAGTTTTATTATTTTTTATTGTCTAAAATGGGAGTTATATGTTTTTTATTTATTTATTATAATAGTTTGAGTAGTTTTGTATACATTGTAGTGGTAATAGTATATGTATTAAAGTTTATCTTTGATTTGATCATGTTATTATTTATACTATTATGTTTTTATTGATTTAAAATTATAATATTTTAATTATTGATGATTTTATTGTGTAAAATATTTATAACTACATTTTAAGAATTTTATGTTCTTTACTTTTTTAATTAAATTAGAATGGTTTGTTTCTAAAATATTTTATTTATATATATATATATATATATATATATATATATATATATATTCACTGAAAAAACCATAAGTTTCACACCAGTTATAGTTAGCTGGAAATTTTACTCACATAAAACCATTGAAATTCCCACGTTATAGTTAGTTGGACTCACTATAACTTGCGCGTGCAATGCACTGTTGATGACGTCACATATTACATCACTCATGACTTGGTCAGTGACATCACTCATGACATCACTGATGACACCATCCAGTGACTGTGTGTCTTTCTGAAAAATAAATATGTGTTATATATGTATATGTAAAAGTTGATGGAAGAATAAATGTTTAAATAAGTGTTTACATGGATGTTTAAAAAAAAAAAATTAATTGGTTAACGGGTTTATTAAGTGTATCTTAGTGAATACATATATTAGAGAGTAATGTTTGAATATTTAAATATATGTATTAGTGTTTCACTTTGTGTATAAGTGGCTGCATGGGTTGGTGAGTAGCTACATGTGTATGTATATGGGTTATTAGATGTTTTTCTTAGTATCAGTATGAGTGTTTGTATGGTTTGGTGGGGGTATTACTTAGCACATAGATGCATGAATGCCTGACTCTCTCTTTGTATGTGTTTTGAAGACAGCATATGTGCAGGACTGTATGGGTGGATGAGTGTGTATATTTGTGTGTTAGTGAGTGAATGACTGTCTCACTAGTGTCTTTATCAGTAACTACATATGTTTTAATCTAGTATATGTGAATATTGATGTATATAAGTGAGTATATGTGAGAGTGAGGGATTGTAATTCCTGTTTAAATTAGTATGTGTTTCTATAAGTGATTGTTTAAGACAGTAAGTATGTGTAAGTTTCCTTAGAAGTAAAGTGGTAGTGTGTGTATAGCTGTATATGCAAATAAATGGATGTTTAATAGTTTATTTGCATGTCTGAGTATGTGTGAGTATGTGTGAGAGTATCTTTTGGATGACTGTCGGTGTGTAACAGGATGTATAGGTATATCACTACATATGATGAGCGAGTATATGTATGAGTGACTATATAGAACTGTTGGTGAATGAGTGGATGTGTATATAGATGGTGTAATTATTGAATTGGTTGTTGTAACTGGTATGGGTATCTCCATTTTTTTGAAATTTTTAGTTTCTATTGAATATGTGTTTCAAGGGTTACATTACATTGAAAGGATGTCTGTCACTCTGTCACAAGGATGGTGTCATCAGTGATGTCATGAGTGATGTCACTGACCATGTCGTGAGTGATGTAATATGTGACGTCATCAGCAGTGCATTGCACGCGCAAGTTATAGTGAGTCCAACTAACTATAACGTGGGAATTTCAATGGTTTTATGCGAGTAAAATTTCCAGCTAACTATAACTGGTGTGAAACCTATGGTTTTTTCAGTGAATTTAATAGGTTTTTTAATAGCAAATCTCTATAGGTATGAAAAGTAATTTTTTTTATATATATTTGTATAATTATGTAACAGTTTAAAAAAAAAAATGTTTTAATTTTTTTAAAATATTTTTTGCCCGGAGCGCTCCCGGGGCGCGTACCGGTGAACGCACGGGTAAGCGCAATGTTACGGCGCACCGGTGAGTGTCCCGATAGCGCTATTGCCGCGAACGAAAACAACATCGTGACGTATCGCGCAGCCGCGTGATGCGTCATATGATGTACTGCGTAAGCGCACCCGGAAGCACGCGATCGCATACGATCGGGCAACGTCTCGACTCGCTTACGCCACGCGCCCCAGGGCGCGCCCCGGGGCGCGTAGCGTAAGCGCGTCGGGTCATGTGATCTGAAAATAACACTTTTCATTGGTGCAGATCAGTTTTGGTTTCCAAATGATGAAAGCCTGGATCATGTGACTAGAAAATAACACTTTTCATTGGTCCAGAACAGTTTTGTTTTCCAAATGATGAAAGACCCCACCTTTTTCCTTATTCTGACTTTGTCCTTTGACTGAGGAAGACCTGTTTTGAGTTCTCTCTCTACTCATTACTTGTATAAAATGGCTACAGTAGCAGCACCAACTGGAGCATCTGCCCCACCACCACCATCTAAAAGACCACCAGAAGATTACATTGGTGGTCAAGAGGAAGAGACGGAGGATGATGAAGAGGAGGCACAGACAAGGCAGTTCCTGCCTGAAGATAAACAGCCCTACAAACCTAAAGAGCACTTTGTATGAGAGTTCTACAAAATCCCAAGGGGTTTTAAAAAAGTCAACGCTGCAAAGGTGACTTGCTTGATTTGTGGTGCTGAGCTGTCCAGGGGGAACCCTAACAAAAAATATTCCTTCGGGAATCATACGATGATTCGCCACATGATGCGTTGGCATCCAAACAATTATTCTAATGCAGAGTTAAGGGACCTCTGCAGTAAGCTACCCCCATCAAGGTCTAGACCCTCAACATCAAAACAACCCACTCCATCGGGTCCGGGGGCAAGAGACACATTGGCTACTATTCAACCTATGTTTTCCGATTACAAAATCGTGTGCAAATATTGTAACAAGATACTTTGCTATGGTGAGCAAAGTATCGTACTTATCATGGTTGCTGGTGATAACCATAAGTGTCCAAGAAAACCCTAATTTTTCCTGATTTTTTTTTGCTCCAGTTGAGCCATTTACAATTCCCTGTTTTTTGTTTCTCCCCATAAAAAATACAAAAAATATATAAAAGTGTTCAGAAAAGCCAAAAAAAGTACAAAATGTTCAAAAAACATTAAACAAAATATAAAACAACAAAAAGAAAAAAAAACAGTTCTTTTTAGAACTACCTTTACTTTATAAAATTAAACCTATATTTTTAAAGAATCTCTGTCAATCTTTTTTCTGCAGGGTACGCGTTCCGGTACGTGCACCGGGGCGCGCAACCAAAAAAAAAAAGAAAAAAAAATTAATGAAGGAGTTAGCATGAGGGAAGAACACAGAGAGAGTAATGTTAAGAGAAAGAGAGCTAGAGGGAGAAACACAGAGGGATTGTTTATTACATAGTAAAAAACAGAGAAGGTGTAATAGGGTGAAAGTGAGAAAAGTAAAATGACTAAAGGAGCGAAAGAAAGGAAGAGAGAGGAAGAAGAGAATGTGAAGAATGTGAATGGGTGTTGAAAGAAAAAGAAAGGACAGTAAAAAATGGAGAATGAAGGGTAGTGGCGGAACCGGGATAAACGAAGAACGGTGAAGGAGGGTGAGAAAAGACCAGTTAGTGTAAGTAAAGAGGGGTGAAAGAGGGTGAACAATTGAATTAGGATAAGACATGGGGAGTGACAAAGAGAAAGGACAAAGAGAGTAAAGGAAACAGTGCCTGAATGGGTTTGAGTGAAACAGCAAAGAAAGGTAAGTAATGCAGTGTGTGTGACTTATAGGGATTCAGTGGGTGTAGGTCGGGATATGGGTTTCTAAGGTGTGTCTGTGGGTGTGGGTGTGTGGGGTGTTTCGGTGTGGGTGGAGGTGAGGGTGTGTGTGATATCTGTGAGGGGTGTATGGGTGTGGGGGGTATGTGTGTGGGATGTATGTGTGTGTATGGAATGTGTATGAAGAGTGTGTGTGAAGGTTTGTGTGTGTGTATGAGGTGTGTGTGTGATGTGTGTGTGGGGTGTATGTCAGAGGTGTGTGTATGTGTTGGGAGGGGGATGAGGTGTGTGTGTAGGAGTGAAGTAAATAATTAAGAAAAAGAGAATGAGTGAATAAGTAAAGGAAGGGAACAGAGGGTAAGTGAAGTAAAGAATGGGAACTGAAAGAAGTTGAATATGAGAGGGGAAATAGAGAAAGGGGAGTAAATATGGAGAATAAGTGAGGGAAGCAGAGTAAAGAAACAGGAGTGAGGTTCGTTGAGAAAATATTAGTGAGGTTAAAGCAAAGGGTGATGACAAACTACATTTTTTTAGTCACACTTACCATATAATTAATGTAAACTTAATTACATGTTTTTACTACACTTTGTATCTATGAAAGAGAGAAGGAAAAATAAGTTATAATTAGTAAAATATGTATTTTAAATTAAATGATACAAATGAAGAGGTTAAAAATCATAACAGTGTATTTAGAAATAAAGTAAGAGTGAAGGACACAGAAAGGGAAATAAAGTAAGGTAGAAGGATAAAAAGAGAGAAAAAGAAATAAAAAGGAGAGCAAATTACTAAGAGTAAGGAATATAGATTCACTGACAGAGAGGAAGAGAAGAACAGAGAAATGAACTGAAGGTAAGAAAGATACTAAAACAATGTGAGTTAGCAAAACTAAATCAGGAAACATTACTAAGTAAAAAGATAATGACTGAGACAGAAAAGAGTCTAATTAAGGATGCATTTAGAAGAATGAGGAATAGAAGATAACTGAGAGTAAGTGAAGAACAGTCATAGAGTGAAGGGATGAAGGGAGAGAGGATAATATACAACGATTGAGGGAAATAGAGTGAGGAAGTTAGTAGACAGACACACTAAGAGAAAAACTGAGTGAGGTGGAGTACAATGAGTGAGAAAATGAAATGAGTAAGGGAGCAAAAAAAGGAAAGAGAGGAGAAGATGAGTAAAACAGTGGTACTGAGAGAAAATAATTTGGTGATGAAAGTAAAGAGAAGGACATTGAAAGAAAGGAAATGAGGGATAGTAATGGAACCAGAGTAAAAGAAATGGGATTAAGAACGATGAGAGAGGAGCAGTGAAGTTGTTGTAAAAGAAATGATAGAAGGTAGATAAACACAAGTGAACATAACACAAGTAGAGTGAGGCACTGAGGACATAGAGGTAGTGAACGAAAAATAGAGAGAAGAGGTCAAAAGAAAGGAGCAAAAAAAGATAAGCAAGGGAGAGTGGGTGAGTTATAGTGATAGAGTGCGATAATACTGCTGAGTGAGTAAACAGGAATTACTAAAAGAGCAAAGGAGGAAAATACGGAAAAGGAAAGTAAAGCAGAGAGACTAAAAGCTGAAAAGTTATGCAAGGGAGAGAGGCGATGCAGACAGTTGAAATGAGAATGAGGGGTTGTCAAAGAAGTGGAGTAAAGGAACGGGGGTAACTGAGAGTGAGAGAAAGACATTATAAGTGAGTAAAAAAGAGCTGAAAGAGGATGGAAAAAGGAAAGTGAGTGTCAGAGAATGGGAATACAATTTAATTTACACAATCCAAAGTATAGAATAACTTGTACAACATGTTACATAGTTTATTTTTGCTGTTCTCAGAATATATTGAATTTCACTTAAAACAGTGAGTTCAAATTACTCATCATATGACAGCGGGAAAAAAAAAACACAATCTAAAAGATTGTGTTTTAAAAAAAACCTTAGATACTGACAAATGACAAATGTACACTAATCTTTGATTGACTTACTTTTCCTAGAGGCCAAATAGAATATCATGGAGGTCCTTTTTTCGTTGCAAAGTACTCTGCTGTTCACTAAAAAATCAATTTCATCGACTTTCTAGAAGAAAAGCTCCAAGAACATCTGAAATATTTTCATTATTTTCATATACTCCTTTTTTTCAGTCATGACTCTACTCATTCCTGTACCTTTCCTTTTGGCCAAATAGTGTCAGATGTATGAGTATATTTTCAAATTAATTCTAAGAAACTCTGAAATTACCTTTTTTCCGACGTTCTGAAAGATAGGCTCATACAACATTTTCACAATATTTAAGTATTTGTAAAACCATCTCTGACTCACTCATGTTCATCATTTTGTATAATAGTAATATCACTTACTATGAGATCCACTTACAGTACCTATATGACAAGTCAATTTTTTATATTACCTGGATAACTTTTACTCAGAATATATTTTTAAACAGCAAAATAACCTTTATTAACTGCTCCCGTCTTCATAGGCCAATTACCTTTACTTAAATTTTGGTTGTAAAAACACTAGGCATGAATTTTTTAAGCCAAAAGGCAAACGTTGTTTGAAAGTCAAATGAGTGTCGTTACAGTGGGTCCAACCTTTACAACTTTTTAAATAGCATGTGTAATGCCCTGATGTTGTAGAAGGACCGTCATGAAAAATAATAGCTACAGTTGCAAAGGTTCTTCCTGATATTGATAACTGAGAAGCCACGAAATTTTTAATAGAAGTTGTCAATTTAGTTCCATCAGGTCTACATCGTTGGAACATTAAAATGACATACTGACCATAATTTTGTAGAAATAATGTGGGCAGCATTGCAGACTTACATTGGGTACACACCATATTGTGATCCGCTGCTTTAACTAGATTATTAAAAGGCACTGATTTGCAGTCTGGTAAAGTCAAATATATAAATCTTTCAGTGTCTATTCTAGTAGTACTTGATGAAGTACAGTTGTCGCAGTCATGCTGCCATTGATAAGAAAGGCTAAAAAGATTTTTTATATCTACACCTTCATCTTCCAATACATCAAACATATACATTAAAAATTCCTGACAATCCTGCTGAATATTCTGTGAAAATTGATTTTGACCAGAACATATGTCTAAAAGATTTCGAATTTCTGAAACACTTTCTATTTTTGCTCTATCACTGCTACATTTCTCAAACACGGAATTCAACAAACAACAGAATCTTTGATCCCGATTTTCAACAATCTGTTCTTGTATATTTTGAAGAAAAAAACAACATTAACGACTACATTAGCATAGCAGTTGACACCAGAACTGTTTTCAAACTGAAATCCAACAACATCTTCAACAGAATCCTTTTTCTTTCTCCTTACAATTACAGTTTCATCTACTTTTTTGTCTTTTTGCTACTACCTCACTGCAATTATTCTCATTTCTTCTTTTTCGGCCTACCACACGTTTTTCAAACAGAGGATATTGAGGCAAATGTGGAGCATACTCTCTTCTTAACCTATTGTATTCTTTAACACAATCTAGATCTGCACAAATCTTTGTTTCATCACACTCAATCAAGTACAATCCTGATAAAGTTCTGACTCGTGATAATGCCACATTTGCCATACCCTCTTTAAACACAGAACTTCCAATGTTCACCAAAGCGCTATCTACACTTAAACCTTGAGATTTATGAATTGTCACCGCATATGCCAAACAAATAGGAAACTGTTTTCGGCGAACATATAAGTCTTTCACAAGCAAAAATCTAGCTGAACAACGACAAATTTGTTCTATTTCATCAATGCCATCAAATTTAATTTTTAAATTTTCAATTCCATCTCTATTTTTGTAATTCACAAAACCAACAACATGACCCATTGCTCCATTTACCAGACCTCTTTCAACATTTAAATTCCTTCTCAAAATGATACGACAATTTAAACACACATTCAGAGTCTTTTCAAAACCAGCAGTTTTAGATATAGTCTTCTCTAATGAATCTAATTTTGATTTCAAATTTTCAGACAAAATAATTGTTGCTCCCATATGTTCAATTTTATCTATAGCTTCCAGTTTCACTATCTCTTCATTTTCTAACTTTAACATTTTGTTGTTGAACATGGAACATTCTTTCAGAGTTGGCATCAAACATATGCCAGATGTCTTCTCGTTAATATTCTTAAAAATATTCTCTGGAAGAATGTTTTCATTTGGGTACAAATTTGAAATTAATCGTCCATGTAAAGCTTCTTTCCCTTGCTGACTTACTTTTCCGATTCTTACATCTTGTAGAATATTTTTATAATCTTCATCCTTTGCCTGCCGCATATTTTGAAGCAGTTCTGCATATTTGAAGTTTAACCATATATTAATGTTTCCAATGCTTCCTAGGCACTTCCTGGTATCTTCATGCGTGAGCATTTTGAACACAGGTTGTCCTTTCACTGGAGTCAACTGCAGTAGATCTCCAAAAACAATAATATGTTTTCCTCCAAATAAGACATCATAGTCTGTTCTAAGAATTTCTTGCATTCTCAAATGCACAAAAGCAAGCATTATATTTGACACCATGCTTACTTCATCAATGATAAGAAGTTTCATTTTCTTCAAGACTCTCGAAACTTCGGAACACGCATCTCCAGATAGCTTGTGATATTGCAATTTGTTATCATGCTCCACTGGCAGCATCAGTAAACGATGTAAAGTAATCCCTTTAATATTATGTGCTGCCAGCCCAGTTGGAGCGGTAACAACACAAGATAGCGGTGATTCAGTCCTTTTCTGCAGATAAGTTGCAATTGCTTTAATCAGAAAACTTTTTCCAGTTCCCGCTTCTCCACTTACGTACAGTTAGACTGGTTTAAATGATGTACATGAGCACTCTTTTTTCTCATGAGTGAATCCATGTTCAATCTGTTCTGTGACTTCGTCATATATCTGTTTCTGCTCAAGGTTTAGTTGTTTCACCAAATGTTCTAAGTTAACTACATCATCTTGAGCTTGTTCCATAGCTCGTTCCACCTCATCCATGGCAGTGGCAGCTTCATTTTGAATAATTGGTCCTCCAAGTGGATCCTGACTCAATGAAGCAGAACTCTGACTGTCTTGAGAACTGTCTCTAGAAATCTCTGCAGCAATTGTGGCTTCTTGCTCTATTTCTTCGTTCAACATTTGCAGATAATTTGGAAAAACAGAACATTCTATGGTATCCTTGGTTGCATTAAAAGTGTCTTCGTAACAGAGAAAATCTCCAAGTAGTTCCTCTTCTGTACGCCATGGTTTAAAGAGTTGCAAAAGAGCCAAATAGTAAAATTCCCTTTTGTCTGGATTTTCGCAACTCAATTTTCGATGATTAATCAAATGACCTTTTCTCTGTTTCACTAGACATCCTTCACATCCAATGACAGCATATATTCCATTATTGATATCTTCTCTGATGTTCCTCTTATAAATATATCTTTGCAGAACTTCATAGAGACAAGCGTTCTCAAGATAAGGACTTCTATTTAGATAGTATGTATCCAACATGTTTGTCTTCAATATATCTGTACTTTCTGGTTCTTTCTCCGCCAAATACTCTATTTCTTGTACAGATTTCAAAACTCGGTTTCGTGTTACAGCAAGACCTAGACTCACCCAAATGATGGTTCTAGATTTGGCATAGAGACTTGCTGATGACAATCGATCAGAACATTCATATGCTCCAATTTCTCGATGCGACAACATCTTCAGACTGTAACTGTATAATTTCTTGCTTAGACTCTTTTCATGTGAAATGTCCTCCCACATTTCCTTCAGTTCTGTCTTTTCTTTTTTTGTGATGTAAGACGTCACATATCGAGCCACAGCAATAGAGTTGTCAGCAACAAATTGAATATCCATGTTAGCATTCCACATGGACAAAATCACTGGGTTGTAGTCGTTGATGTACTTGGACTCTTCGTATCTTTTTAAATTGTATGTATTTTTTGGTGATTTCCTCGTCACAGTATGTCGCAGAGAAGACATCAAATTATTTACTCTTCCTTTAGAAATCACTGGTCGTGGAAAGCTGAAACGACATTTTGTGTAGAACTTGTCCTTGTTTCTGAATTTTCGACGACAGTACTTTCCACAACGATGGGATTGAAAGCGTAAAACTTGTTGCCTTAAACTGTTTTCTTCGGTAGTTTTTGGAACAGCACATGTTGAATACTCTTCAATGAAGCTCATCACTGTCTCATCCGAATCTGTTCCAAATTTGGGTGCATCTTTAATCCACAACAACATATGTATATGAGGAGCACCTCTCGCTTGATACTCCTTTCTCCAAAAGAAATCCAAAACCTCTCCAAGGGGAGGATTTTTTTTGTTGGTAATAAAAGACATCATAGCTTCAAATCTATGATTGAAATATCTGCACACATTCACTGGATCCAAAGAATACAGTTCTCTAGCAGGTTTGAATTCTATATTTTGAATATTTGCATTTGCCTCTCGTAGAAATTGAAGTAAGTCGTCCCATGCATACTCAGCACAGCTAAGAGTGAGGAACCATGTAGGAGTACCTAAGTTTCTTAGCATACATTTCAATTCCCCATGACGACGGAACCAATACTCATTTGTACCACGCTGACATGCCATGAGATTGATTAAATGAGATTCCAAAATATTATCTTGCAGATTCACTTTCTCCATAAAGTCCCTCGCCGAAACATTTTGCAAATGTGCTCCACTTTTCAGTATATGGTTTACTGCATAAGAAAGCCCAGACAAGTCACTTTCATACAGTAGATGAAACAAATAGGGAATGCATTGACGAATCCTTGGATCTTCAGCATATAATCTTACAGTTCGATATTCAGATGCAGGAATTTGAAGTGGTCGATCGTCATATCGTCCACCTCGACCTGTTGGAAATATCTGTGGAAAACAACGAGCTTCCAAACTTTCTTCCCATACACTAATGGGACTTCCTTTTGCTGCTTTCATTTGAAACAATTCAATTGCATTCCCCATTACTTCTTTGGAATGCAAAGGATGAACAGTATAATGTTCATATATTTCTTCACTTCTAGACACATCAACTTTTTCAATTTGGCCGCCTGAACAATCACTGTCTTCATCTGCAGCTGTTTCCTCTGCTGCAACACATACATCTTTGTAATACTCATTGTTTTTGACTAAATACAACGTTGCCTTTTTGACTTTCCTAACATCCACTAAATCTTGCCAGATTTTCTTACTCTTTGTCGGAACCCCATTAACTAGAATAACTAAAGGTTCCTCTTCTACTTTTTCTATACCAATTGTACCAATATTTTTTTTGAAATCTAGAGGCAAATAAACAACTCTTCCCTTTAATCCTCTCTGCAAATCTGTAGGAGGCAATTTCCCTATCTTAGGCTCCATGCGAACAAGTGCCTGAAAAGGATGGACACATCGAATCACAATAGACTCATCTGTATTTAAATCCATCAATTCACGGGGAATGTCTACCAACTCCAGATTATTATGAACAGCTCTAGCAGGCATTCTGTTTTGATTTAATTTATCATAACAATATTTACAAATACGCTGATCAGAACTCAAATCAAAACAATTCTCCACCCACAAATAAGTTGCAAAATCCTTCCACTCATAATTATTTATCTTTTCACTTTTTACGTATAAATCAACTAATCTAGTTTGATGCTTATAATGACTTCGTCGACAACACACACAAGTAAAATTCGGCCTTTCACTTGATTTCACCTTAAACCTGGTAATTTCCTGCTCAAACTTTTCTGTACATTGTCTTCCACATTACCTTGAATTGCTGTGTCAATTTCTACACTGTCCTCTTTTTCACCAAAATAACAAATCTCAATTTCTTCACAAATCTTCTTCACATCTAATTCAGTTCCATGCAAAAGAGCACTGTTTAATTGCTTAAGCTTAAGTGCTTGACTTTTTGCATAATACAACATTCTCACCAATTTCCTCATTTTGGTATGATGCACTGCTAACATCCTAAAATGATGAAAAACACTCTGACAGACTTTTCTAGAAAGAGAAGCCAGTGAATGCCCTTGCAAACCTGTGTTTTCTCTCACTCTGCAAGGATCTAAGTCTTGCAACAACTTCACTTTCTGCTTTAGACTTTTCTTACTATATGTACGTAAGAAATTACAAAACAAATCAATTGATTCCTGTCGCACACTACAAATACGACTACACTTCCAAGTGTACACTGAACCCTTAGTACGTCTCCCTAAAACTTCATCAGTTAACACCTCTTCTGGTTCTGTAGGCACAAGTTTCTCTTTTTCAATCGGACAACCGTCTTTCACTTCATACGCTCGACCACTGGTGTCAACTGCATGCACTAAATCATTCTCCTGAAAGTAACTCTCCTCATTAAAAAATGGCTCACAACTTGAACTGTGCATCCATTCTCCTGAAAAAACTTTACAAAAATTAGTCCGGTTAATTACTCTTTTCCATCTACTGTTTGATTTGAAAACATCAATTGTCTTGTTAAGTGTCCTAATTCTATTAATTATTAAAATAAATACATTTTTCTTAACTTCAAAAGCCTGATCAACAATCTTCTCTACACTTTTCTTTTTCTTATAAAAAGCAGCTCTCTGTTTACCTTTCCTAATGTTTTTTAACAAATTTAAAACCACCCTATTGCGAAACATTCGTTTACGAATGTCTCTAAACTGATTCTGCCTTCTATTCCTATACATATTATTCTCTCCTGCTCCAGTTGTAGGATTCTTTGAGGGTCTCTCCTTCCTTTTCAAATTTACTCTCTCATTCTCTTTTTCTACATTGTTGGAAATGGGATCCCTGGCTGGCCAGGGCTTTCGCCAAAGTCAGTCAGAGACCACCACACCCAAGTCAGGGCAAGGGAGTTACACGCCAAGATAACCCCTACTCACCCTCTAGGTAACGTGGCGCGAGCAGCAAGGCTAAACTTGGAGGCGATGTAAGTTAAGTATTTGCGCACGCACCCCAGCAACAACTCCCAGGGCCCACCACAAAGGAAACTCCACACAAGGTTATATAAAAATAGCCTTTGTATTACACCAAAACACATTAGATAAAACACACACTTTACAATGTGCCAGAGGCACGGGCAGAATTTACAAGGGATATGTACAAGACAGGGCCACCTGGACCACTGTCAGGAATCAGAAGTAGCACTTTCAGAAATAGCACTTAGTACATAGAATATAGCACAAAATAGCACACAACCAGTAATTACTGGTAACCAGGATCTCACTAGCACCACCTGTACTAGGGAGAAAACAACCACCTATGTATCACAATACCTGTAGGGGTGTAAGAGGAAAACACATGATGCAATGCATAACATTCATTCAGAGGTGTAAAGGCACATGACGCATAAACAATACATTCAGAGGTGCAAAAACAATAACAATTGCGCCAAACTCACGTAAGTCACCACCTGTGACTGTCCCTAGGCCAACTGGCCTCTCTGGGGCTAGGACACCCTGTGTCCAATGTCAGGGGGGGCCTAAACGTAGCAGTTGCCCACAAAGTGATGGGCAACTGGTGCAATTGAGGTTTGAGCCTTCCAGGGCTCAAGAACAACAAG
The DNA here is from genome assembly GCF_964261635.1 of Lissotriton helveticus. Lineage (NCBI taxonomy): Eukaryota > Metazoa > Chordata > Amphibia > Caudata > Salamandridae > Lissotriton > Lissotriton helveticus. Next base: position 380,573,312 of record NC_136069.1, read on the forward strand.
GGGGCCAATGTGGGAACCTCGCTGGGCTCTCAGAACACTGGTGGGGCGAAAGGAAATGCCCCCTGGAGCCTCCTCTGGGCTCTAAACACACATGGCACCCAAAGAGCCTCACTGGGCTCTAAACACATGGACTGCCCCCTTGAGCCTCGCAGGCTCTGAACACCGGAGGGGGGGGGCGCGAGCACCGACAATGTGCCCCGACAAGGTAGAGCCTCTCTGGCTCTAAACAAATGACGGGCCCCTCTGAGCCTCTCAGGGCTCTTTGCCAACAATTGCCCCCTGAGCCCTCCTGGGCTCTCTGCAATGAAAGGCCCCACTGGTTGGAGCGGCCCCTGGCAACCGGGGCCGCTCTGTGCGCACAGCGGAACTGTCCCGCCCTCGGGGAGAGAGCACTGGGGGGGGGCGGGCACCGGCACGGCAATGTGCCCCGACGCCTCCCCCCTTCTCTGGGCAACACTGCACTCACCTCCTCGGAGGCTGCGGGGACGCTGGCAGTCTCCTCTTCTTGGGCGGCGGGGCTCTCCTCACCGCAATGGGGCCCCACCTACACCTTTCCGCCGCCTCTCCTCGCTGCTGGGCTCTCCTCTCCGGCGGCGAGGCGGGACTTCCGGTTGCTTCCCCGGGGCCACGCACGGATTGGCCGGTCGGCCCTTCACTTCCGGGTCACCGCGGGCAGCGCGGCGGCCCGATTCAGGCAGGCAGGCGGGGGATGAATTTACCGAGGGGTGGCCTCCCTCGAGGTAAATTGTAAAACAAAAACAGCGGCAATGTCCCGGGCAGGGTGGGCACCTGCCAGGGGACTCCACAATCAGCAAAAGCGGCGTGGGCAGCCGCGGAAGGACAACGACAGCGCTCCCAGCGCTCAGCTGATAAGCAAAGCGCTTCTAAGCGCTAGGGCCACAAATAAAGCGCTTCCAACGCTTCAGGGGTAAGAGAAAACGCTCTCAAGCGCTAAGGGCCACAAGGAAGCGCTTCCAAGCGCTAGAGGCAAAGTTCAGGCCCCAAAGTCCTTGTAGGCAGGCAGGGGGCAAGGCTGGGCCCAGAGCCAGCACACTGGGTCTCCAGGCAGGGAGACAGTCCAAGTGGCGGTCCTCTGGCCCAGCGTAAGCAGCAACAGCCCCCTCAGGATCCTGGAAAAAGAACAACATCTGTGGGGACACAGCCCCATTTTTATACAGTGCATTCCTTTGTTCAAGGGTGCAGAGTGGGGGCGGAACCAGTCGCAGCTGGTTCTTGAGTACTCTGTTTACCTCAACCACCCTCTCTATTCACTGGCAGGGCTTGGGTCATTAGACACACCACAGGGGGGCGGAGCCAGCATTGTGTGGGGAAAACCCAGCCCATCCAGGACACAGGTACACTCCTCCCACACATTACTCATGCTAATCTCCCACTCACCACCGGGCAGACCCATCCAGACTTCCTGGAGCCTGGCATGCCAGCCAGCTCCAGACAATCACACGCCAGCACCCTCACAGCACACGTACAGCCATGTCTAGAAATGGCGCTTCGCTACTAGACACATACATGCTGCATACACCATCTCGCAGCATTCACTCTCACGAGTTCACACATACCAGACTCAAGCCTGTACACCCCACGCATTAGGAACTACCAGGGACACATACATTCCCCATGCATTCCTATGGGCGGGCAGGCCTAGCTCAGCACATGCACTCAGAGTGCGCACGCACTTTCCACTGGGACACAGTGAAAGTGCGCAGAATCCAAAAATCACCATCTCCAGGTCACCATTTCAAGCTAAAAGTCTAGGGGTGAACCTGCCCTAAGGGCCAAAGTCCAACATAACCCCCTTCCAGCCAAAACGCAGGGGAGACCAATCACCACCGTGATGGACTTCCCTGCTTGGGGCGATAGAACACGGACGCGGGCCCACAACTGCAGGGACACCCTCCTGTTCTATGCCACGGTGAACCCATGGGATTCCCTCTAAACACACTGTCTGGACCAACTGGGCTACCCCACTGGTACTCCCAAGTTGTCCGCGGCCAGGACCAGGCCCTGGGCCACCCAGGTGCCACTGGTCCATGCCAATTCGCAGAGCGGGGGGTAGTAACCAATGGCACATAGGAGCCATTCTCCACTCTTCCTGTCTGCAAGACAGGACTAGACTGCCACTGGTTCTCCAGCCTAGGGCCTACAACCTCAGGCGGACCAGGAGTCTCAGGGAAGGCTCTCCTCCCCTTACCTCTTCTCCTAGGGTTCCTCCTCCTCCGGCGAGGGGTACACCTAGAACGCCATTCCAACCCAGGGCTTATCCACTCAGGTTGCACCGGGGTCAGAGGTGGGCTCTCCCACCCTCTGCACCCCCTTCCAGAGGTCTGCCCTCTCCCACCTGGAGAAGTTCCTCTGGAAGAAGAACCGGTCAGGACACTGGTTACAGTCGTCCTACCCTTCAGGTCAGGCTGACCCTGAACCTGGCCTTCCAACCTCTGGTCTAAAACCTTCGGTGGAACAATTGCCTGGCACTCCAGGACTTCTGGGGATTCACACGCAATCCCCCTGAGGCTAACAAATGTCACATCTGTTGCGTGACTGTCTGTCTGGCGCAGATCTCCCGCCCTCTGTCCACCTGACAGTGCGTGACGATCCCCCAGACCAGAAGTGGTGTTACCATGGTCACTACACGGGAACCTAGCCCAACTGGGTAGTCCCTGACCCACTGGTCCTTCCACTGGGGAACTCCCCCAATCACTCCTCACTCTGGACTCCTGTACCCTCCCTACCGGAGCGGTACTGCCAGACTCTAGAACCATAGGAGCTCTGGTTACAGACGCTCCAGGTCCTCTACTCACTAGGAGATCTTCCTCAAGTGGACTAACAGGACAGCCTAGGTCCCCAACCTGGTGTTCCCTACAGAAACCATCCAAGTCCTGAGGCAGGGCTTCGGGCGTCTGGGGAACCTTGGTCTCCCCCTCACTCCTGCTCCACTGAGCCAGGCAGTGAGCCCCTACACCCTCCTCGCTATCCTGGGACCTAGCTGGGCTACACTGAGCCTCTTCCACCACGCTGGGCTGGAAGATACCTGAACCACTTCTTTTGGACTCACTCCCTAATGACTCTAGAGAACCTCTGACCCTTTCCCAGCGGTCTGCTTCCCTTGCCAGTAACTCTGGATCAGTAAATCCAAATGGCAACAGGTGTTGGCGCAACTCTGGCGAACAACCACTGAGCACCTGCTCTTTGACAATAAGATCAAACAAGACTTCAAAATCAGAGTCAGTGTGAACCTCTACCCAAGCCCACAGTGTATTACAACATTCATCCTCAAAATCTACCCAAGACTGGTGAGACAGTTTCCTACTGTCCCTAAACTTCACCCTTAACTCTTCCTCTGGGAAAACAGGTACCAGACTGGGGGAACTGGGACTGGGATTTCCTACACTGAAATCTAAATAGCTGCCACCACTGGACTCAACCCTCCCTGGGGGATCCAGAAACTCAACACTGCGCGCAGGGGATAGTCTACCCTCCAAAGCTACTTTGCCTCTGGTGGCGGCCCTCTCAGCCTCCTCTATCCTGTCCTGCGCTAAGACCCTCTCGGTCTCCAGCTGTTGCTTCTTAACCTCCAGCTGTTGCTTTCTAATGCCCAGCTGTGCCATAGCCTGGGCATGCTCCAACCTGAGCTTCTCTAAAGCCAGCTGGTGCTCCCTTTCTCTCCTCCTATCTTCCAGCTCCTCTGGGGACAGGGAAAGGGATGAGGCGCTGCCTCCTACGCTGGACCCAGCAAGGGACTCCCTATCTATGGGGTCCTCACTCTCTGCTGGCGTCCCTGTGCTGTCATCTTCTTCCTCCTCCTCAGACTCTTCAGGGCTCCCCTCTGACCCACCACCCTCATGGTGTGAGACCAGGGCCCTCTCCTCACTGTGCTCACGCTCCCAGTCCTCCTTCTGCCATTGGATTAGGTTACCCCTAAGTTGGGACTGGGTGTCTGATTCATTCACTGCAATGTCTCTCTCTTCGCAAAACTCTCTCAGTTCATGCAAAAACAGACCCCAGACATTAAAAGCAGACTCCATCTTGGCAAGATGATCACAGACACGTGCAACACAGGGGACTGAACAATCTGAAGTACGAGGACACAATTCCAAAACTTCAACAATCTCCTTATCAAAGAGAACTCATACTCATGCGTCCAGGAAAACACACCATTCATCCACACACACCCTCCCCTCGGATCGGTAAGGCAGTTTCTACCACCCCTGACTTCTCAACCTGACCAAAAGCGACACAGGTACCAAACTCTGGAAGCAGGGCGGGGGACAAATGTACTGAACACAATCAAATGACACTCTTCAGGAGAAGAAAATAATGAAACTTCCAAAACAATACAATCCCCTAAAAATGTGGTCATCTAAATGCAGAGTTTTGTGGTATGGCCAGTTACTACTAAGGTACAACGCAAACACAAATCCTTATCCCACCGCTTGCCGCCAATGTTGGAAATGGGATCCCTGGCTGGCCAGGGCTTTCGCCAAAGTCAGTCAGAGACCACCACACCCAAGTCAGGGCAAGGGAGTTACACGCCAAGATAACCCCTACTCACCCTCTAGGTAACGTGGCGCGAGCAGCAAGGCTAAACTTGGAGGCGATGTAAGTTAAGTATTTGCGCACGCACCCCAGCAACAACTCCCAGGGCCCACCACAAAGGAAACTCCACACAAGGTTATATAAAAATAGCCTTTGTATTACACCAAAACACATTAGATAAAACACACACTTTACAATGTGCCAGAGGCACGGGCAGAATTTACAAGGGATATGTACAAGACAGGGCCACCTGGACCACTGTCAGGAATCAGAAGTAGCACTTTCAGAAATAGCACTTAGTACATAGAATATAGCACAAAATAGCACACAACCAGTAATTACTGGTAACCAGGATCTCACTAGCACCACCTGTACTAGGGAGAAAACAACCACCTATGTATCACAATACCTGTAGGGGTGTAAGAGGAAAACACATGATGCAATGCATAACATTCATTCAGAGGTGTAAAGGCACATGACGCATAAACAATACATTCAGAGGTGCAAAAACAATAACAATTGCGCCAAACTCACGTAAGTCACCACCTGTGACTGTCCCTAGGCCAACTGGCCTCTCTGGGGCTAGGACGCCCTGTGTCCAATGTCAGGGGGGGCCTAAACGTAGCAGTTGCCCACAAAGTGATGGGCAACTGGTGCAATTGAGGTTTGAGCCTTCCAGGGCTCAAGAACAACAAGGGGGCCAATGTGGGAACCTCGCTGGGCTCTCAGAACACTGGTGGGGCGAAAGGAAATGCCCCCTGGAGCCTCCTCTGGGCTCTAAACACACATGGCACCCAAAGAGCCTCACTGGGCTCTAAACACATGGACTGCCCCCTTGAGCCTCGCAGGCTCTGAACACCGGAGGGGGGGGGCGCGAGCACCGACAATGTGCCCCGACAAGGTAGAGCCTCTCTGGCTCTAAACAAATGACGGGCCCCTCTGAGCCTCTCAGGGCTCTTTGCCAACAATTGCCCCCTGAGCCCTCCTGGGCTCTCTGCAATGAAAGGCCCCACTGGTTGGAGCGGCCCCTGGCAACCGGGGCCGCTCTGTGCGCACAGCGGAACTGTCCCGCCCTCGGGGAGAGAGCACTGGGGGGGGGCGGGCACCGGCACGGCAATGTGCCCCGACGCCTCCCCCCTTCTCTGGGCAACACTGCACTCACCTCCTCGGAGGCTGCGGGGACGCTGGCAGTCTCCTCTTCTTGGGCGGCGGGGCTCTCCTCACCGCAATGGGGCCCCACCTACACCTTTCCGCCGCCTCTCCTCGCTGCTGGGCTCTCCTCTCCGGCGGCGAGGCGGGACTTCCGGTTGCTTCCCCGGGGCCACGCACGGATTGGCCGGTCGGCCCTTCACTTCCGGGTCACCGCGGGCAGCGCGGCGGCCCGATTCAGGCAGGCAGGCGGGGGATGAATTTACCGAGGGGTGGCCTCCCTCGAGGTAAATTGTAAAACAAAAACAGCGGCAATGTCCCGGGCAGGGTGGGCACCTGCCAGGGGACTCCACAATCAGCAAAAGCGGCGTGGGCAGCCGCGGAAGGACAACGACAGCGCTCCCAGCGCTCAGCTGATAAGCAAAGCGCTTCTAAGCGCTAGGGCCACAAATAAAGCGCTTCCAACGCTTCAGGGGTAAGAGAAAACGCTCTCAAGCGCTAAGGGCCACAAGGAAGCGCTTCCAAGCGCTAGAGGCAAAGTTCAGGCCCCAAAGTCCTTGTAGGCAGGCAGGGGGCAAGGCTGGGCCCAGAGCCAGCACACTGGGTCTCCAGGCAGGGAGACAGTCCAAGTGGCGGTCCTCTGGCCCAGCGTCAGCAGCAACAGCCCCCTCAGGATCCTGGAAAAAGAACAACATCTGTGGGGACACAGCCCCATTTTTATACAGTGCATTCCTTTGTTCAAGGGTGCAGAGTGGGGGCGGAACCAGTCGCAGCTGGTTCTTGAGTACTCTGTTTACCTCAACCACCCTCTCTATTCACTGGCAGGGCTTGGGTCATTAGACACACCACAGGGGGGCGGAGCCAGCATTGTGTGGGGAAAACCCAGCCCATCCAGGACACAGGTACACTCCTCCCACACATTACTCATGCTAATCTCCCACTCACCACCGGGCAGACCCATCCAGACTTCCTGGAGCCTGGCATGCCAGCCAGCTCCAGCCAATCACACGCCAGCACCCTCACAGCACACGTACAGCCATGTCTAGAAATGGCGCTTCGCTACTAGACACATACATGCTGCATACACCATCTCGCAGCATTCACTCTCACGAGTTCACACATACCAGACTCAAGCCTGTACACCCCACGCATTAGGAACTACCAGGGACACATACATTCCCCATGCATTCCTATGGGCGGGCAGGCCTAGCTCAGCACATGCACTCAGAGTGCGCACGCACTTTCCACTGGGACACAGTGAAAGTGCGCAGAATCCAAAAATCACCATCTCCAGGTCACCATTTCAAGCAAAAAGTCTAGGGGTGAACCTGCCCTAAGGGCCAAAGTCCAACATACATGCTGTCCAACATTTTTTTTTTATCTACATATGTTCCGTAAGAAAGACTTAGTTGTCTTACCAGGAGCTTTGTTCCTGTTTTTTGAAGTATTTTGTTGTTGAAGAGTGCTGTAATTCCGTTGCTGTTTTTGTTTGTAACCGTATTTCATTTTTCCTTCTTCTTTGCCTTGAGGGCATCTTTCCTTACTCTTGAAATCTTGATTTCAGTCTGTGTTAAAGAAAAAAATAGCACATTATAGACCACTATTATCAAACAACAAAGCAATGACAAAAAGCAAACGGTCTATTCAGGGTTACAGATCAAGTGAGGATTCTCCAAGGGTGCAGAAGAGGTGAGACCTGTATTGAAGAGTGTAGTGGATGAGAGGTATGTCCACAGGTACAAAGAAAGTGAGACCTGTGTCTAAGAGTGCAGTAGGAGATAAGCTTCATGAAGTCTAGTCCACTGCACTCTTACACACAGGCTTCACCACCAATGTTCTCCAGGAAAGGCCTCTCTCCCACTATAGTCTTGAACACAGGCCTCACCTCGTCTGTCCCTCTGGACATGCCTCACCTCATCTACACAATCTACTTCCTAATCTAAGGTAACACAGGTGACATTATTGTGAAAAGATGAAATATATGTATTTAATCATGCAGACACTATTTATTCCTTCTCAAAAAACTAAAAGTCATTGTTTTCCACCAAAATCATTTTTTAAATAACATTTTAGACACACAGTGCAGGTCCTATGTACAACCATTCAGTGTCCATGACTACAGTGGAGAGGACTAAGCTCCTTTCACCCTTGGACAAGCCTTACCTCATCTCTGTCCTCTGAACAGGCCTCATGTATTGAGTATAATTGATAGTAAGTAGGTGCAGATGAGGTGACGCATGTCCAAGGGTGTAAATAAGCTGAGGCCTGTCTAGGCATGCCAATTAGTTGAAGTCTATTCAGGGTTGCAGATGAGGTAAGGATTGTCTAGGGGTGCACAAGAGGTATGGCCTCTATTGAAGAGTGTAGTAGAAGAGAGGTCTGTCCACTGGTGCAAAGAACTTGAGACCTGTGTCTAAGAGTGCAGTGGGGGATAGGCTTCATGAAGCCTAGTCTACTGCACTCTTAGACACAGGTCTCACCACCTACGCTCTCCAAGAAAAGCCTCTCTCCCACTACAGTCTTGAACACAGGCCTCACCTCCTCTGTCCCTCTGGACATGCCTCACCTCATCTGCACAATCTACTTCCTAATGTGAGGTAACACAGGTGACATGATTGTGAAAAGGTCACATTTTTTTATGTAATCATGCACACACTATTTATTCTTTCTCAAAAATGTAAAATACATTAATTTGCCCCAAAAATGTTTCAGTAGTGCAATGAAAAGCTTATACATATGACATTTTATCTGTTTTTCAAATTTTATTCTAAAAAAAGATTATGAGGCCTAAGCAAGAGTGCAGATGTGATGAAGCCTGTCCAGGGGAGCACAAAAGGTGAGTCTTGTGTCTAAGAGTGCAGTGGACAGGACTAAACGGGAGTAGTGTGCAAAAAAAAGATGAGCCTCATTTATAAAGCCCTGCATCAGTTTTCCACTGCTGATGCGTCACTTTTTGTGACGCATCGGCGGCATAAAACATGTGCCTTGTTGCACCATATTTAAAAAGTGACGCATGTAGGTAGATGCGTCACTTTTTAAACCTCTGCGCCACAAAATACCTCTGTCAGGTGTAATGTACACAGAGGGGTCATTTCTCCGCAGAAAGCCTCGTAATAGTGACTGAGGCAAACGCTTTCACATGGAGCTTTCCCCATGTGAAAGGATGCATTTTTTGAGTACAAGCATTCCATTTCAGTACTGAAAACTCACTATTTTACAAAATACATTTCCTCTCTCTTGCAAACAATCCTACCAAGCATTACCAAAAAAATGATGCAAACCAACAGCAAAGAAGCTCAGTGTGCTTCCTAATCTGAGGTAAAACAGGTAACATGTTTGTAAAAGAATCAAATATTTGTATATAATTATGCACACATTATTTATTCCTTCTTAAAAATGTTAAAGCCATGGATTTGCACTAAAATCGTTTTTCAATTACCATTTTAGGAACAGAACACAGGTCCTATGTACAAGCATTCATTTTCACTACTAAAAGCCATTAATGTGCCCTAAAATCGTTTTTTATTTAATATTTTATAAACAGAGCACAGATCTTATTTACAAGCATTCATTTTCACTACTAAAACCCATTGTTTTGCACTAAAATCGTTTTTCAATTAACATTTTAGAAACACAGCACAGATCCTATATACAAGCATTCATTTTCACTACTGAAACCCATTGATTTGCACTAAAATTGTTTTTCAATTACCATTTTAGGAACAGAACACAGGTCCTATGTACATGCATTCATTTTCACTACTGAAACCCACTCATTTACCCTAAAATTGATTTTTAAAATAACATTTTAGATACAGAGTGCAAGTCCTATGTACAACCATTCAACTTCACTACTGAAACATCACTATTTCACAAAATACAAATCCTCTATTTTACAAATATAGAAACCATGCATTTCAAAAAGCATCACACAAACCAACAGCAGAGAAAATCAATGTGCTTCCTAATCTGAACTCTCTATCTAAATGAATCATAACTCACCTTTACAAATGCTTTAGGAGATTCAGAACAGTGTCAGATACACACACCAATATTTCTTTAGCAGAGCAAAAGGTATGTTCTCCAGGCACTGCATTAATGGCACAGAAAACCTCTAATTCTACACACATATTCCTCATGGTAACCAATCAAAACTCTTCCCTCTCTATTTTCAAATCAACACCCTTCCCCCCCTCAGCCCTTTCTACCTGTTACCATAGCAACTCCCTCCTCACTGAGCTCCCAGGGTTAAAAGTTTATTCTACAATGTTGCAAATCAAATCAGCAAGCATGTTTGACCTCTCAATACACCAGCTTATCCACTGCAATCTTTCTTTAAATGACTTTTTCTTAACCATTCAAATTGCTTCTTTCACAGACCAGAACAGAACCATGCACCCTAACTTTCATTTTTCAACTATCTGAAGCCACCAATCATTGCTTGTGATTCAAGAGCACTGAAACTCCACAGGTTTTTTTTGCAAACTCCTACTGTTCCAACTGCCATTTCATTCCTACACTTCATCTGACTGCACCAGAACCTCCTCTCACCATGTACTCTGTCTGGATTATTGGACATAGCTACATTCACTGAGCTCAAAGGTATGCAGCTATCAGAAATTTTCACAACCTTGATTTACCAAATGTGCACATAAAATGGATTGGCCAAAGAGGATTGAGATGTCATCAATTGATACCATTGGTGAAAACCTTTCACCATCTGCCAAACCCTGACCTTATAATTTTGCACTGTGGTGGAAATGACCTAGGCACTTTGACTGAGGTAGGTCTGGAAATGGTTTTAAAGGACACCTTTGGGCAATTGATGACACTTTTTCCACAAACTGCCTTGGTATATTCCAATATATGTCAAAGACAGAAATGGAAGTGGTCCAACCAATTTTGTCCACAGATTGAGAAAGCAAGGAAACATGTGAATAAATCTGTTTCTGCTTACATGAGAGACTATGGAATGGGTTCAATATACAACAACAACTTGCGTTACAACATGCAAGATATCTACAGAGCAGATGGTGTGCACTTCTCAGATGAGGGGAATAGAATACTCCTCCTGAATTTAAGACTGTGCATTGGTACCTACTTGTAGGTACCTAAATCAGCCCCAGAACCCAAAAGCTCTTTTCAGGGCTACCCTACCTCTGATCCCTCTAAATGATTTTCTTTTTCTAACTTTTTTCACTATTTTTCACCAAAGTACGCTCCCCGGTACGCTTCCCGGTGCGCGTACCGGGCGCTCCCCCCGCGAACTTTTTTTTTTCTTCTTTTTTTTCCGCCTATATGGGCCTCCTAAGACCCCCTCAGAAAACCTAGAGGGTCAGGGAGTGCCTACCATGCCCCCTTATACCCATTCCCAATGTTGTTTGTCCTCCATTTTCTGTCTCAAATCTACCAAAACACAAGATGGAGGACTCCCGTAGCGCTGCCGGTACGCGCACCGGGGCGCGCACCGGGAAGCGCTCCCAAAAAATGTTAAAAGTTAATTTACATAAAAACCACTGGAGACACTTTCACCAAATATAGAATAGACCATATTACATACCAGTCCCTACCATTTTCCCAAATTTGGTGGAATTACATTGAGCCATTTGGCCTGTAGCCCTCTCTAAATATCCTGAGGTGAATTACTTGACAAAAACACATCTGAAGTGTTAGAATTTACAACCAATTAAAATGTTACTTTCATTTTCTACTATTATTTCATGACATTTGATTGGTTATGTACATGAATATATATAAAGAAAGAGAGGGAAACACAGCCATTTTGAATACTACTTCCTAAAGTACATTTCAAAAGGATTTTCACTGAGAACTTAAACTTCTTTTTCAAAGGTAAGATGTTATTTTGAAAACTGAAGTATGTTGTGCACTTTAAGTTAATTTGGAAAACATTTTCCGATAGTTATATACTATCCCTATTTAATAGTTATAGATTGAGATAGGCTTCTCTGTTATAGTTATGGATGGAGTTAGGCTTGTCTTGTATAATTATGAATTTACTTAGGCTTTATGATATACACTTTTTTATATTTCTACTTCCAGCCTGATACCATACACTGCCCAAAGATAACTTCACTGTTAAAAAATGAACTTAAACCCAACAGTGCCCTATCTCTACTGATATATTTATTTTTTATGCAAATTACAGCAAGAAAATGGAAGGAGAGCAGAATATTTCCTTCAAAATTGTTCTGGAGAACAACGCTGAAAAAGTTATTGAAGACAATGATGACTTACATTTCATGGATGAATCACGGGACTATGAATTAGTTCAATGTGTAGAAGCAGTAGATTCGCTGATTGAAAATGAGGACATTTCCGACAATGTGTTGTTAGAAGTTCTGTTAAATTTGGAAAAAGAATCAGAAAAATAAATTTATATTTAATAACCAAAAATTGTTCAAGACATTATTCATTTTTATATGTAATTCATAAACTCGTACCAAATTGATTATAATGTAAATTCAGACTTATAGTATACTGTGCAACTTTTTTATGTTACATAGTAATTTTGCTCATAGTTACTTCCTTTCTCCCACTATAATATCTCCAATGTGTATTTGACATCTCTTTTTCATCTCCTGCCTCCATGTTCTTTCTGCTTTCCTGACAGACTATGATATGGATTCCATATACCACAATAACTTCTGTAACAACATGCAAGATATCTACAGAGGAAACGGTGTACATTAAATTTAAGACTCAGCATTGGTACCTACATGTTGGTACTTAAAACACCCAAACAACACAACAACTCTATGCAGAGCTACCCTACCTCTAATCACTTTAAATTATTATTTTCCTATTTCACTGGGTTTTCCCCGTGGTACGCTCCCCGGTACGCTCCCCGGTGCGCGTACCGGGCGCTCCACCCTTTTGGTCATTTCCCCCTTTGTTTTTTGCCTCCTCTTGTATCTCGATCCTACCGAGACACAAGATGGCGGCATCTGCGGACTGTTTCGAATGTTTACAGACACCCGAGAGCCAATCAGCTTTCCGTGCGCAAGTCGCGTAGCGCGCCCTGTGCGCTCCCCGGTACGCGTACCGGGGCGCGCTTATAGATATATATATTTTTTTGAACTCAAATTAATAAAAATCCTCTGGAGCACATATCTTGAGACATAGCAAAGGCACATCGGGCTACCAGTCCCTACAATTTTGCCAAGTTTGGTGAAAATCCATTCAGCCGTTCGAGCTGAAAGTGAGTTTGACCGCCCTATGAAAATTAACAAGGGGAAAACACGTTTTGGGACCCCCCTTTTATCTCGGCCCCCGCTTGATGAATGCCCCCCAAACTTTCAGGGAAGGAGCGGAGCGCCGCGAGGCAGAGGTGAGGAAATTTCAGGCAGATTCCTCAACAAGACTTTAACTTAAGTGTGAGAGAACACTTAACCCCTGCGCACTGTTGCTATTGCGGTTCAAAACAACCGCTGTTTTTTAATCAACTTTAGTGAACACTTGACACTTTTATGTGTTTTACTCTTGCGAGCTTCAAAAGACTCTTTATATGAAGACATTCAACTGAAAATCATTCCTGACATTTTTCATGTATTATTACATTCAATACATTGCTTAACATTATACACAGAATCCAAAGATTGCAAATTACAAAATTAAATTCATTTCTTGAACTTTGACGACTTGTCTTTTATGCCCAATGCATTTCAAGCTCAATGAGCTCTTCATCAGGGGCCTGTAAACTGAATATGATAATCGATTAATCAACTGATTTTTCTATGTCTGGACATCAAACATTCTTACATACATTTTGAGATCAAAGTTATTCCCAATAGAATGTTGCGATTTCCCTATGGAAAACAATCCTAACTATAACTACCTACTGGCGACCGCCAGTAGGTAATATATATATATATATATATATATATATATATATATATATATATATATATATATATATATATATATATTCACTGAAAAAACCATAGGTTATAGACCATATATAGTTAGGAATTAGCATTTAAAAAACCTTATTTTACTCACACAAAACCATTGAAATTCCATATATAGTTAGTTGCACTAACTATATATCGCGCACCCGCAATCCACTGCTGATGATGTCACATATTACATCATTCATGACATGGTCAGTGACATCACTGATGACATCACTGATGACATCTCAAATGACATCACTGATGACATCATCCAGTGACTGTGTGTTTCTGTAAAGTTTAAATATGTTTTACATATTGAAGAATGAGTAGATGTAGAAGTGTCTGGATGAAGGATTTAGTAGGTGCGTGACTGACTGTATGAGTGAGTGATTAAATGTGTCTCACTGAGTGCATGGGTTAGTGACTAAACTGTCTTAATTTGTGCATCATTATGTCTGTTGTTCTGTAAACTGCTGCATGTGTTGGTCAGTAGCTATATGAGTAACTATATGGGTTATTGATTGATTGCCCAAGTATTTGTATGGGAGACTGAGTGTGTGTGTGGCTGGCTGGGAGGTGTGTGACTCTGTGCAGATCAATGTGTACTTGTATCAATGATTGTATAAGAGAGTAAGTATGTGTTAGTATATGTTTCAAAATGTAAGGTGCTCTATGTTTAACTGTATAGATTAGAAAATGGAAGTGTGATTGATTATTTACAGGACTGACTAGGTGTGTGAGTAACTCCATGGATGAGTGACAGAGTGTGAGAGTCTGTATAGGTGTATGAGTGCATATGATAGTGTTGTAAAGATGAGTGATTGTATGTATGAATGATTGTATGGGTAAATGAGTGAATGTGTGTGTAAACATAGGAATCACTGAGTGCGTATGTAGTAACTAGTATTGGTGTGTCAATGGTTTCAAAAATTATACTCTGTATTTAACACTGGGTGTAACAGAGGTTATATTAAAGTGTGAGGAGATGCATTGTATTGTCACATGAATGATATCATCAGTGATGTGGTCATTGATGTCAAATGAGATGTCATCAGTGATGTCATCAGTGATGTCATTTGAGATGTCATCAGTGATGTCATTTGAGATGTTATCAGTGATGTCATTTGAGATGTCATCAGTGATGTCATCAGTGATGTCATTTGAGATGTCATCAGTGATGTCATCAGTGATGTCACTGACCATGTAATGAATGATGTAATATGTGACATCATCAGCAGTGGATTGCGGGTGCGCGATATATAGTTAGTGCAACTAACTATATATGGAATTTCAATGGTTTTGTGTGAGTAAAATAAGGTTTTTTAAATGCTAATTCCTAACTATATATGGTCTATAACCTATGGTTTTTTCAGTGAATTTTCAAGGTTTTGTAAATGCTAATTCCTAACTATATATGATCTATAACCTATGGTTTTTTCAGTGAATTTCAATGTTTTTTTAATAGCAAATATCATAAGCTGTCGAATGTCAAGTACGTGGTAAGTGAAAACATTTTCGTGTTTATGCACACTGATCTGCTTTGAATGGTGCCCCCCCCTCATTTCTATTAGGAGTACTCTCTCTTTGCACATAGTGAAGGGTAGTTAACGCAGGCCTTTGCCCCCGTTGTAATACGTCGTGCCTGCTTCTCTCTCCATTTGATTGATTGTTATCCAAGTATTTACTGTTTTAGAATTGGTTCTCTTTGGTTCATTCTCTATTTACAAACAAACACAGAGTCGCAATACTCTGTTTAGTCTTTGCAGATAACGAAAAATCGTGTAAAAAAAAAAAGAAAAGGAATCGAGCAAAATCAGTAGGCCACTAACAGGATCTCTTTTTGACCTCGCTAAAATAGAAACATTAGGAACAACCCCTCATGACAAATACAAAACTAGTGAGATGAACTGAACTCCACACAATGATGGCTGCAAAACAGCTCGGCTCCGCCACCCACCCCGCCCAAAATAACGATAAAGAGCGGCTGCCATGATTGGTTGCGGAATGGCCACGACGGAGCTACGAAATGGTACTGCTCTCATGCTAACCCCAGCTTCAGTCTGAAACATCCAGAAACACTGTAGACTACCAATTCGATCAGTTCCGGTAGCGCCCCAATGTAACCCGGTAGAGAAGAACTAGCCCTCCCCTCTTTGACTGATGGTTCTTGTTGCCTGTCCCTTCTGTTGTCATTTAACAGAACTATTTAGCCTGCTGAAAGGGGTTGTGTTCCGACCGCTGGTTGGTGGAGACATTTTGACTATATTCTGGACCTGCGTTGTCGCGTAATGCGTCATATGACGCGCCGCGTTAGCGCATCCGGAAGTCATACGGGGCGCGCAGCGCGTAACGTAAGCATAACAAGTCATGTGACTTGTTAATAAAACTTTTCATTGGTTCATTTTACTTTTCTTATTCTAATGATGAAAGGCTTGGTCATATGACCTAAAAATTACGCTTTTTATTACTTCCGAACATAATTTTTTCTTAAATATATGTTATAATGTTCCAGGCTAATGTACTTTCCCGGAAAATTTACAACTGTCCTGCAAGTAAAATATATTCTTTCTCCGAAAAAAAGAGCGTTTCTTCGTCCCATGACGGAGCCGTTGAGCAAAAGAGGGTCGACCTGCTGTCTTAGTCGCCGATACGCCTGAATATGAGATTCTTATCGATCACTTTATGTTGCAGGAATAGAAAACACAACAGCCCTTGACCATTTATCTTTACTGCGTTCCTTCGTATTATACCTTTTACCCTTCATATAATTGGTCTGCTTTATTTCACTTGCCTTTTAATGATTCTAAAACAGTGACTATTATTAAAAACTTTACCAATGTATATACTACTACCATGTTTTCTTTTAAAAACCTTTATTGTGAAAATTTCACTATACAAATACGAGCCTATAACCACGTGGGCCGGCCACGGAGCAAACTGTAATCGTATATGATGAGTAGACATTTACACTGTAGAGGAACGTAACGGGCGGGCCATTAGGTTGCAAGAACTAAGGTGTCTAACAGTTACGGAATCGGTGGACGTACATTTTATAATTAAAATACGACAGGGCCAGTTACAATAAAATTATCTAGATATACATTTGCGGGCAAGTACCATGGGTGACGTTAATTCGAACTTTCAATAGTACAGTAATCAATAACACATCAGAACTTAATATCAATAGGGATGTCGAAATATTCAATCAATTCTCGTCCCCGCCCGCCATGTGCTTCAAAACTGCATACGTATCTCGTGATTTCAAGGTTCTGCAACCAGTACACAACAAGGAGTTACGAGTCCCATTTATTCCGGCGCCATTTTGGGCGAGGACGGGCAGGTCCAGGATATAGTCAAAATGTCTCTACCAACCATCGAATATGATGATGTTCATATGCTGTATTTATTAGAGTAACACTCATCTGTCCACATGAAATTAATTTGCCACAATCTAAACATGTCATTTTAATCTTTCCAAAGTTCTTCTAAATATTTGGGACCGTTTCCCTTGCCTCTGATGCTGTCAGTGCCACTTCTTTGATGAATGTACTAGCAGGTCAGGGGTTCTCCTCCAAATCTCTCTTTTATGCAGCACTATAATTAATTGGTGCCACCTCTCCATATGACGATGCATGGTATGGTTACCATAACTATATTTTTTTTCGGTTCCTCTGGAGAGTTCATCGTGGCAGATGAAGCGTGTAACGTACCGGGCATTTACCTTTTTTCGCATGTACAGGAAAGGAAAAAAAAATCGAGCGTCCGAGTTCTAAGGTGTCCCAGGGCCATTTTAGTGGACCAGGCCCAAATCCAAAGAACAGGCCGCCATTTTGAGAGTCCTGTTGCAGCCGCCTGTCGCTGTAGCATCAAGAGCAGCCGAAACTCAGCTGAATGGCAACTGAAACGGTAAAGGGGCGCCCCACTACAGCAGACGAGCCTCCACCTAGGAAGGCCCGTTCACGCCGCCTCCCCCCCCCCCTTCGGGCACCCCACGCCGTTATTCGGAGCAGTATTGTAGGATGGCCACACCAGTGCGGCAACTTGCTAGACATCACCTCGGTGGTAACCGAATCTCAACGCCTTGTGGTGTCTTCTATTCAGAAAACATTGTTATGCTGCCTTCGACCTATTCGCCGCAAGTGCGCACACAACTCAACTGCATAGCTTGCTAGACACCACCTCGATGCCATCCGGATCTTGGAATCTCAGCGCCTTTTGGTGTCTTCTCTTCAGAAAATATTGTTGCGCTGCCTTTGGCCCCATTCGCACATCGGTCCGCTACTGACGCCATCTCACAGGCTAATGGGGCGCCCCACGCTGACTTTCAGCATTGTAGGATGACCACACCAGTACAGCAACTTGCTAGACATCACCTCGGTGCCATCCGGATCTCGGCGCCCCACTGCAGATGAAGTGCCTCTCAACTATGAAACCACCACGGTGACATCCGGATCTTGGCGCGTTGTGCTGCCTTCGGCCTATTCGCACATCGGTCCGCTACTGACGCCATCTCACAGGCTAATGGGGCGCCCCACGCCGAGTTTCAGCATTGTAGGATGACCACACCAGTACAGCAACTTGCTAGACATCACCTCGGTGCCATCCGGATCTCGGCGCCCCACTGCAGATGAAGTGCCTCTCAACTATGAAACCACCACGGTGACATCCGGATCTTGGCGCGTTGTGCTGCCTTCGGCCTATTCGCACATCGGTCCGCTACTGACGCCATCTCACAGACTAATGGGGCGCCCCACGCCGAGTTTCAGCATTGTAGGATGACCACACCAGTACAGCAACTTGCTAGACATCACCTCGGTGCCATCCGGATCTTGGCATCTCAACGCCTAGTGGTATCTTCCATACAGAAAATATTGTTGCGCTGCCTTTGGCCCCATTCGCACATCGGTCCGCAACTTAGACATCACCTCGGTGCCATCCGGATCTTGGCATCTCAGCGCCTTGTGGTGTCAGTCAGAAAATATTGTTGCGCTGCCTTTGGCCCCATTCGCACATCAGTCCGCTACTGACACCATCTCACAGGCCAATAGGGCGCCCCACGCTGACTTTTACCATTGTAGGATGGCCACACCAGTGCCACAACTTGCTAGACACCACCTCGGTGCCATCCGGATCTTGGCATCTCAGCGCCTTGTGGTGTCTTCTATTCCGAAAATATTGTTGCGCTGCCTTTGGCCCCATTCGCACATCGGTCCACTACTGCCGCCATCTCACAGGCCAACGGGGCGCCCCACGCCGACTTTCAACATTGTAGGATGGCCACACCAGTGCGGCAACTTACTAGACACCACCTCGGTACCATCCGGATCTTGGCGCGTTGTGTTGCCTTCGGCCTATTCGCACATCGGTCCGCTACTGACGCAAACTCACAGGCCAACGGGGCGCCCCACGCCGACTTTCAGCATTGTAGGATGGCCACACCAGTGCTGCAACTTGCTGGACACCACCTCGGTGCCATCCGGATCTTGGCGCGTTGTATTGCCTTCGGCCTATTCGCACATCGGTCCGCTACTGACGCCGCCTCACGTGCCAACGTATTTTCTCCGCATTTTATACCCTATGCCGCATAACAGGTCATGTGACTTGTTTATAAAACTTTTCATTGGTTCATTTTACTTTTGGTTTCCTAATGATGGAAGGCTTGATCATATGACCTAAAAACAACACTTTTCATTGGATGAAAACTTTTTTTTTCCCAAACTATGAAAGCCCCACCTTGTTTCTGGATGTTTCAGACTGAAGATGGCGTCAGCATGAGAGCACCACCATCTCGTAGCTCCGTCGTGGTCATTCCGCGAGCAATCATGGCAACCGCTCCCCACCAGAAGCCTACAGGAGTCGGGGGCCCCCAAAACTTTTGATGAATCCTCAAGGCGGAGGGGACGCTTTCGAGAATGGGGTCCAAGACCTAGCAGACAAGCGTCCGATTTCCAAGGTGTCCCAGGGCCATTTCAGTCGACCAGGCCCAAAAAGGAAAGAGCCTGCCGCCATTTTGAGAGTCCTGTGACAGCCGCCTATCGCTGCACCGCAAGAGTGGGCGCAACTCAGCTGAATGGCGGATTTTGACACAGTGGACCAAAAACGGACGGAATGGCAACTGAAACGGTAAAGGGGCGCCCCACTACAACAGATGACACTCCACCTGGAGAGGCCCGTTCACGCCGCCTCCCCCGGGGCGCCCCACGCCGTTATTCGGAGCAGCATTGTAGGATACCAAAACCAGTGCGGCAACTTACTGGACATCACCTTAGTGCCATCGTTCTGCTGCCTTGGAACTATTCGCACAACAGTTTGCTACTGATGACCCACCCCCCGCGACGCCCCACGCCGGAAATCTGGACGTTGTGCTGCGTTGGGACTATTCGCACAGCCGACCGCTACTTCGTTGTTTTTCCCTAAAAATATTTATATGTTATTACTATTTTTGTTTTCTTGTATATATTTATAAGTTATTAAAGTTTTATAATCTTACTACTTTGTCGGAGTGCTATATATTTTTAATGTGACACATAATTGTAAAAACTTTGATGTACAAAGAGTCATCCCTGGAATCTTCCGCTTCAGGCTCGGTCCCCTCCCCAATCACAATACAGGATGGTTTTCAGATAATAGGAACGCGTCTGCTGTGACGGATCTCATCGAGTGTGGGCCTTGATCTACTATAACTCCTTTGAAGAGGGGTGATTCTTTACAGCTGGGGCCATAAACTACATCTGCAGGGCTAGCTGATACCCTAGGACCAGCCTGGACAATCGGACACAGAGGAAAAGGAGTGTCAGAGGGTGCGGTAGTGAATAGGGCGAAAGGGAGGTGTCGGGCGGGCACAGGGTGTGATTCTCAGGGAAGAGCAGCGCAGATGGGGGAGGTTTATTACCCATGCATAAGACAGAGAGCGGGGGTGACCACTGCCTGGGGGAGATGCTTGCGAGGGTGGGGACCCATGCTAAGGATCGACAGCGTGCACAGAGTGGGTCTGGTCAAGGCATCTAAAATGGCTGCCGTGCACGACAAAAGTGTGGCATTTGAAAAAAGACAAGATGGCGCAGACAATGTTTTTCAACACTTCCTGATTTCCTTCGATTTGAACGTTAACAGACGTTGGGGCATATTACCAAAGTTAAGCGATATTTATCCCTAACGATGCTTAGCAACGATTTTTTTACCGCTAAGCATCGTCAGAAATTATCGCAGATAAACCTTGCTATTATCAAGGTTTATCGCAAATACGATAATAAACGACCGCAATGCATTAATATCGCTGAAAACTCAGCGATATTCATGCATTACCGAGCTAATGCTCTTAGCCATGTTATCCACCTCCCATTGGATAACATGGCTAAGAACTGCTCAGGGCAGGTGCTAGCTTTTGGAGATATTCGCGCTTATCTCGAATATTTCCAAAAGTTGATAATAGGAGATAGCGATGTTAGCGACTGTTTCCAGTCGCTAACATCTTGGCATGCCCACTTTGCATGTCATTAGTGATAAATATCACTCACATGCAAAGTGGGGCCCAAGATGGTCCCTATCTCCTACTAGCCGTCGCTAACTGGTGTTAGCAACAGCTAGGTAATACAGATATAATTTTATCTCCGCGAAGCGGAGCGCTGTTACAGATATATATCTTGTTTTTGAACGTTAATTTCTCAAAATCCACTGAAGCACATATATTGAGACCTAGCAAAGGCACATCGAGCTACCAGTCCCTACAATTTTGCCAAGTTTCGTGCAAATCCATTCAGCCGTTCGATTATTATTATTATTTTTTTTTTTTCCCGCGGGGCCCTTTTAAAACCTCCACATCAAACCTAAGAGGTCAAGGCGGATCTACTATGCCCCCTTATGGTCATTTGCCCCTTCGCTTTGGCCTCCTCTTGTCTCTCGATCCTACCGAGAGACAAGATGGCGGCCGCTACGGACTGTTTGCAATGTTTACAGACGCCGGAGAACCAATCAGCTTCGCAAACCTCCGTTACGCGAAGCGGAGCGCTGTTACAGATATATATCTTTTTTTGAACGTTAATTTCTCAAAATCCACTGGAGCACATATATTGAGACCTAGCAAAGGCACATCGGGCTACCAGTCCCTAATATTTTACCAAGTTTCGTGCAAATCCATTCAGCCGTTAGATTATTATTATTATTATTTTTTTTTGCCCCGCGGGACCCTTTTAAAACCTCCACATCAAACCTAGGGGGTCAGCGAGGATCTACTATGCCCCCTTATGGTCATTTGCCCCTTCGCTTTGGCCTCCTCTTGTCTCTCGATCCTACCGAGAGACAAGATGGCGGCCGCTACGGACTGTTTGGAATGTTCACAGACGCCGGAGAGCCAATCAGCTTCGCTACGCGAAGTTCCGTTACGCGTAAAGTCCGCGAACCGGAGCGCTGCCCGGTCCGCTGTTACAGATATATATCTTTTTTTGAACGTTAATTTCTCAAAATCCACTGGAGCACATATATTGAGACCTAGCAAAGGCACATCGGGCTACCAGTCCCTACAATTTTGCCAAGTTTCGTGCAAATCCATTCAGCCGTTCGGGCTAAAAGTGAGGCCAACCGCCCTATGGAAAACTCAATGTTAAAAACACGTTTTGGGACCCCCCTTTTTTCTCGGCCCCCCCTTGACGAACCCCCCCCAAATTTTCAAGGGCTGCTCAGAAACAAAAGGTGCCATTTTCCTGAAAATTTCAGCCAATTCCGTCCACAAACGCCAAAGTTATTAGACATAGAATTTTCAAAAATCCCATAGAGAAAAAATCCTAACTATATATACCTACTGGCGACCGCCAGTAGGTAATATATATATATATGTATACCGATAAAATAAAATCTTTTAAAAACAAACCATTCTAATTCAATTAAAAAAGTAAAGAACATAATATATATATATATATATATATATATATATATATCCACAAAACCTTCCCTAACGGGAAAAATGGAGCGCACTCACGGAGATGTTGGAAAGCTTTTAATTCAACTTTCAATTCCACAGGCAGATACCACAGCCAACGAGTTTCAGTCTACCTGAGACCTTGTTCACGGTTACGTTTAGCGGTTTACTGGGACCAATTAAATAAAAATTGTATCATACAGCTTCCTGTTCCTCTGCCGCTAAGCATTGTGGAATATGTAATAATAATAATAATTACAGTTATAAAGCGCCTGGGTTACACTGAGGGCAGTGTGTCCCCGCGCTGCGGAGCAAAGACAACAACAATCAACAGACAGCTCAGCAGAACAGATTAGAGGGCAGGGAACAGTCTTTCAAAATAGTGCAGAACACATGTGATAATTGTGTTAAAATCTCAAATTTCCTTAACCCCTTAATTGCTGCCGTCGGCCAACGGTCGTCACGGCCACTACCTCCCCAGTGCTGCGCACGACCGTTGGACGTCCATTCAGCACTAGTTCCAATGGACAGTGCAGCACTGGGGAGGTCTATTTACAACGCTTTAAAGGGGTTAAATACCATTTCAGAGTATTCTCATATTTTATTAACTTCGGATAGTGATTTGCATATACAGCTTTTTGATAACATAAATCTCTAAGCCCTTTTGGATAAGTTTCACTTTACATCTTCGTATTACGAGCCCTTCCTGAATAGTTGTATTCAACCCTCTAGTGGGTCTCCATCCTTTTTTAACCTATGTGGTCCTTACAAACGGGATAGTTCCATACATCAATGGAATTCTTTTTAACCAATAATGTTCGAGATAATATTTATATAAAGTCCTACCCTCAAGTGGGTTAATTGGTTCCATATTTAGACTTGTTCCTATATGGAAATAAAGATTACTGTGATTAAGTGAAAAACAGTGAAGAGCTTAATGAAGTAATTTATAAAGTGTAAGTATATGAAGAGCCGTAGATATTTGGGACATGTAAGTTCTCTAAATTCCGATGTCAGCAAGGTTAAGAATGGCCCCATATTTCAGAGAAGGAAGCACTTTGGTTGGATAGGGAGAGAGTGATTTGTTCCATCCCTAGTAAATGCCTAAACCCGTGCAGCCATCCTAAGTGTTTGTGTAGCAGCTCTGAACCCCAGGGAGATAGTATATTCTGTAAGACCAACTCCAGGGCTAGGCCAGTCTGTCTGCCTCACTTCGACCTAAGAGGAAAAGTGAGAGGGTTGGGGAGTCCTAATACAATGTATGCTGGAAATCTGGTGAGTTCCGTGTCAAAGTGCATATGTATATCTGCAAGTACCTGCTCTCAGTATTACTGTATTTTTGGGCAATCCCATATAATGTGCAGCAACGTGGCAGTTTGCCTGCATTAGGACCAACACTCCAGTGATTTGGATGGGTTATAGCTGTATAATCGGTGGGGTGTGTAGTACTAATAAGTAATAATATTGGTGGTGGTTTCGATGCTAACCATATTGTGGACTGTGAGGCATGATTTGTAGTGAATGTCACCCCACTCTGTTAGTTCCCTACCTATCTCTGTCTCCCATCAGAGCTGGCTCTTAGGCTTAGGATTCTCTGTACAGGGGCCTGTTAGTCGGTACAGTTCTGAGATCGTGCAATTGTCAGACATGTTGGCTAGGAGCCACCACTCAAAGTGAGTATGTTGCCGCTCAGCTCCGGTGTGAACAGAGGAGTGCATTACCCAAAGGCTGATCTGTATGTAGTGCCATCACTCCGATTCATCATCCTATGGCGGAACTGTATGTAGTGCCATCGCTCCGATTCTGGGAGCGCGAAGTCTGTGCGTAAGGCCTCAAAGGGAGGGGGGCCATCCACATCAAATAGGTGGCCCACTGACCTGTAGCCCATTTGGTTCCATATCAGAAATGCGGGATCCCGGAAACCCAGTTGAAGTCTGGATTTTTGCCTATGGGCGTGAGAGGTAATAGAGAATATGTCAGGTCTCATACCGCCAGTGATGCCCTGGTTATAGGGGAGAGATAGAGGGATTTGGGTCGAGCCTGTTTAGGGAGAAAAGGAATGCCCCATAGGGCCTGTCCAATCAGTGCCCTCTCCATACATAACTAGTGCCTTTCAGATTCCGAATGGGACCATTTGTCAAAACCCCTGAGCTGAATGGCTTCGTAATAGTGCTGAAAGTCCGGGATGCCTAGGCCCCCTTCCAGGGGGAGTTTGTAGCTAAGGGCTCTTTGGAGGCGGGGTGCTTGTCCACCCACACAAATTTATTTATCTTCTGTTCAAGGAGGTGTAGTGTTTCGGGGGGGGACAGGGAGTGCCTGGAAGAGGAACAAGATCTTGGGGAGGGTGGTCATTTTGATTGCCGAAATGTGCCCTAACCAGGACAGAGAGTAGGAGCACCAGCGGTGAAGATCAGACTCTGATAATTAAGGGCTACCGTCTTAGCTGTGGTAGTGGAGAAAATATGACAGAAGTATGGGATGGATTTCGGGGCCCATTGGAGAGGGAGTGTGCTATCTAGAGCTTCCAGTGTGTGTGGGAGAAGGGTAAGGTCAAGGCGTTGTGATTTATGTACATTTGTTTTTAATCCTGACACCAGGCTGAATGCTTCCATTCGGCAATCATCGCGGGTAGAGAGGTCAGAGATTCTTCTAGGGACACTATGACATCGTCCGTATATAGGCTTATAAGATGCCTTTCCCGTCCGAATTGAAGTCCTTTTATCTGCGGGTTGCTATGTGCTTTATGAGCAATAGGTTTCATGTAGAGGGCGAACAGCAGGAGCGACAGTGGCCAGCCCTGTCTCATTCCCCTACCAATGCCGAATGGGGTGGGAGAGCATCCATTGACCCGGACCACCACTGTGGGCTGGGTATAGCTGCTAAAGATCCATTTTTGAAAACTATCTCCTATGCCGAAATAAGCCAGAGATGCTGTGAGGTATGGCCAGTGGACTATGTCGATTGCCTTCTGGGCTTCAATAGATAGAAGCATCCTTTTCTGTGCGTGCCTCTGGGATTTATTGATTAGATCTAGAACACGTCTGGTGCTATCGCTGCACTGTTGTTGGGGTACAAAACCCTCCTGATCCAGGTGCACAAGTCCCGAAGGACTGGATTCAGCCTGGCAGCAAGAATGCCTGTAAAAAGCTTAAAATCTATGTTTAAGAGGGAAATGAGGTGGGTGGAAGAGCACTGGGTTTTATCCTTTCCTGGTTTAGGGATTACCACTATCGCCGCCTGAAGCATAGAAAAGAGAAGAGAAACTGTGTCTCCAATTGCAGTGAAAAGTCTGGTTAGGAGTGATGCTATGCTTTGACAAAAAAACCTTATAAAAGGAAGCCGAAAACCTGTCTGGGCCCGGGAACTTAGATAACTTTTGGTGAGAGAAAATGGAAATGAGTTACTAAATGCAAACTGGTCGGGCCAGTACGGATGCCTGGTCGGGTGGCTTCCTTTAAGTACATTGGAGTTGCGTCTTGGGGAAGGGCCTGTGCCAAGTAGAGAGTCTGATAGAAATCACAGAAGGTATCCAGTATGCCCACGTAGGTAGCCCATTCCCAGCCCTCGACATCCCTGATACTCCGGACCCCAGAGCGTTGTCACTGGATACAGAGTCGGGTGGCTAAAAGACAACCTTCCTGATCACCACACCACGTAAAAGTGATGTTGAAGCCTGAGTGCTGCATATTCTGCTCTATCGATGTCAAGGCCAGCCAGTTGGGTGTGGGAAGCTTCCAGTTGTCTCCAGACTGTGGGGCCTCCCTTTCTCTTGTGTTTGCGTTCAAGTTCCAGGACTTAATGAGACAGGATCTCCCTCTTATCCCGGCGAAGCTTATTATCTGCGGATGCTATTGCTATGAACTCCCCTCTAACCACTTCTTTGAAGGCATCCCACAAGATAGAGACCAAAACCTTTGGAGTGTTGTTAAGCAGTACGTAGCCCTCAGTTTGTCCTAGTCATTTGTGCAACAGCTTCTGGGTGCTGGATCAGGGCGTCTCTGGGTTGCCACGTTTGAGAGGGTGAGCTAGTTGTCTGGATTGTTAAAGTCACCGTCACTGCGGAGTGGTCACATAAGGAGCAGGGCTCGATCTCCATGGATTGAACCAGAGGAGTGACTCCAAGTTGCCTAAGAAATAATTAAGCCTAGAATAGTTCTTGTGAGCATGAGAGTAGAAGTCAAAATCTCAGGAGTGCGGTGGGAAAGTCTCCATAAATACGTCAAGCCCATGTCGTTTAGCAAGTTCAGGTCCACTAAGGAGATAGCCCTGGTTGTCCGTGAAATGTGTTTATTTGTTTAGGTCACTACTGAACATAAGGTTCAGGTCTCCCCCCCCAATAGCAACTGTCTATCTTGTGTGCCCATAATCTCTGCTTTGTGGGGAAAGGACTCCTGCCCTTCGTTTGGGGAGTATATGGTACCAACTGTGATTCTGCAGGATCTCAGGGTTAGGGAGTATGCTAAGAATCTACCCTTAACCTCTGCCTGCTTCGGGCCCACTTTCCCCTTGAATGTCCAGGAGAACATTATCACTACTCCAGCTGACTGGGATGGGAGGGATGTGAAATATTGATGTGGGAAGGCCTTTGAACGGAGTCTCTGTTGGTCTTTAGGGAGCAGATATGTTTCCTGCAGCAGGCATATATGAGCTCCAAAATGTTCTAGATAAGAGAGGATTGAGCTCCATTTCAGTGAGTGATTAAGGCCTTTAACATTGAGGGAGACAATCCAAACTGTGTCTGTCATGGTGGATTACGATATGATGCTGCGCTTAGTGTGGCCCTATGATGGCTTGCCTTGCCCCATCTCGGCTGTGTGCAAGAGTGAGTAGGTCAGACGCAAAAGAGTAGGGATTGGAATAATGTGGCTGATCGGTCACCAGGTCCCTCAACATATTTCAACCCTTTTAGATGGACAAAAAGAGCAAACCATTTCAGACCGTGAACAGTATATTGTTTGATGATCACAAAGGGACTAGCCTTCTTATCGACCCTTAGCCTAATGTACTGAAAGTGAAGTGGTTCACATTGCAACCAACATTTCACCCTGTTTTTGCTTGTAAGATTTTCATCCAAGAATTTTCCTTCTTCAGCTTATGTTGATCCTCTTATTCTAGCTGCTGCTGATCATGGAAAGATCTTAAAGGAACAAAGACAACTAATCTTAGCAGTCTATATCATTTACAGATCCAGATAACGTCAAGATTTACCTTTTCTTCTTTTCTTACTGGTACGAAGGTTTGACCACCTTCTCATGTTCTTCCTGTTCTTGCTTTACCAGTGCAATATAGATCATTATATCCTGGTCCTTTTCTCGTTACTCATCAGTAATTTCAGAGGTTTTTCACTTCGAGTTATCTTTACTTTGAGAATTCGTTCTATTTTCCATACTTCAACAGTTGAAACCGTATGTCAATGATCTGGGTCTATCTGATTATGAGGGTCAGGAAATCTGTGATTCTGAAATCTTCTAAGGTCGTCTTAGATTCTGAGGCTTTAGAAAGACTACCCACCCAGGGCACCCTTGAGGGAAGATGCAATTAATGCCACCAGAGAGCTCTGGCAAGCTATCCCACTGTGCGCTATTCTCAAGGAAAATCAAGGACCAACTACCCCCCCCCCCCCCCACATGAATGGAGCAAGTCTGGCAACAGTTGCGTATGGGATAAAATGATGCCTTATTCATAGGCCTCAATTTACATTTAACTATGAATGGGAAGCTTTATCCTGGTCCCTTTCAAATTAATGAAGTTCCTGAACCCTCTGCAATTGCCTTTCTTGATTGGAGATGAATTTTATATCTCATATCCAGGTTTACCTGCCAAAAGGATAACATGACAGCCATTAAAATCCTCTAGGCCTTTCTCATTTTTTTTCAAAGCCGCCAGCTTCTGATCAGCTGCTTTTCATCAAAATTCCCACCATTTCTCATATTAATTCTTTTGTGGCACCAACCACATTTCCAAAAAGTGCAGCCCTTCGAGGGACAACTATATACATGAATGACACTCAAACAAAAGAATGGCTGAAGGGGGCTTACTCAAACATTTACAAAATAAACAGGCACATGCATCAAGCAAAAAAATGCCTCGCAAAAATAGCAATTCGCTAAAACAGAGTGAAAACAACACTTTGCAATGCAGGAACCAAAATACCGAAAAATCAACAAATTCGTAAAAATAAGGACTTGCTAAATTTGCGAGAACCAATAATGCGAATACATAATAGCAAGTCACACAACAGCCACCACAAATAGATTTGCAATGCAATGCATGTAATCTCACAATTAGCGAATCCCTGGAATATCACTATTTAGCAAGTACAGTATAAGGGTAATAACAATCAGGTGGTAAAGTTAAAAAAAAAAAATCACACAGGTGCTAACAATCAGAAACCCTTTAAAACTGTCTCAGAAGGCCCCTGAAGACTTTAATAATGGCAGCACTCTACGGGATAGCGAGGAGGATGAGGATCCATGCAGCAGCTCAGCGCAGAAGGAGAATACAAGAGAGGATATTCCGCGTGCGCATCACATTGCTTGGACAAACTGAGAGTTAGAAATGGGATCTCTGGCTGGCTAAGGCTTGCGCCAAAGCCAGGCAGAGACCATCACTCTAGTCAGGGCTTAGGAGTTACACGACAAAGATAACCCCTGCTCGCCTCCTTGGTAGCTTGGCACGAGCTTATCCCGGAGGCAATGTGTAAAGCGTTTGCGCAACACATACACACAGCAGCAACACACTAGGCACACCACAAAAGGAACTCCACACAAGGGTATATATAAAAATAGCCTTTGTATTACCATAAACACATTAGATCATAATCACACAATTTACACTGTGCCAACTGGCACTGGGCAGTATCTACAGGGGATTATATACAACTGACAGGGCCACATGGACCACTGTCAGAATCAGCACTTTGTAGAAATAGTAGATGTAGGACATAGACTAACTGAAGCCCAAAATGATACTTGTAGAACACAGCCAGTAACCACGGGTAAAAGGTAGGAACACACTATGCAATACTAATCACCTTAGGCATAGGTCACGCAGTGAAACATAAACTTACGAGCACAAACCATAATGCAAATCACCCTCCTAATCATTAACCCTGGGCGTAGTGGGCGTAGTGGGGCTCCGCGGAGCTACGCGGAGTGGGCGAGAAGCTACGCCCACTCCCGCACTCCGTGTAGCCCAACTACGCACCTCCCTCCCGCTCTCCTCTACATACATTATTTAAGCAAAATACCCTTAATAAAACAATTTTAAAGCACTTACCGTGTCCGGGGCTTGTCCGGGGCTCCCTCTTGGAATCGCGTCGTCATGGATACCAATGCGCATGCGCGGGCGGCCGCGCATGCGCATTTCTCCCGAGCTAGTTTGCTTAAATTTTAGTTTGCCTTTTTTCTCGGCCCCCCCTTGACGAACCCCCCCCAAATTTTCAAGGGCTGCTCAGAAACAAAAGGTGCCATTTTCCTGAAAATTTCAGCCAATTCCGTCCACAAACGCCAAAGTTATTAGACATAGAATTTTCAAAAATCCCATAGAGAAAAAATCCTAACTATATATACCTACTGGCGACCGCCAGTAGGTAATATATATATATGTATACCGATAAAATAAAATCTTTTAAAAACAAACCATTCTAATTCAATTAAAAAAGTAAAGAACATAATATATATATATATATATATATATATATATATATATATATATATATATATATATATATATATATATATATATCCACAAAACCTTCCCTAACGGGAAAAATGGAGCGCACTCACGGAGATGTTGGAAAGCTTTTAATTCAACTTTCAATTCCACAGGCAGATACCACAGCCAACGAGTTTCAGTCTACCTGAGACCTTGTTCACGGTTACGTTTAGCGGTTTACTGGGACCAATTAAATAAAAATTGTATCATACAGCTTCCTGTTCCTCTGCCGCTAAGCATTGTGGAATATGTAATAATAATAATAATTACAGTTATAAAGCGCCTGGGTTACACTGAGGGCAGTGTGTCCCCGCGCTGCGGAGCAAAGACAACAACAATCAACAGACAGCTCAGCAGAACAGATTAGAGGGCAGGGAACAGTCTTTCAAAATAGTGCAGAACACATGTGATAATTGTGTTAAAATCTCAAATTTCCTTAAATACCATTTCAGAGTATTCTCATATTTTATTAACTTCGGATAGTGATTTGCATATACAGCTTTTTGATAACATAAATCTCTAAGCCCTTTTGGATAAGTTTCACTTTACATCTTCGTATTACGAGCCCTTCCTGAATAGTTGTATTCAACCCTCTAGTGGGTCTCCATCCTTTTTTTAACCTATGTGGTCCTTACAAACGGGATAGTTCCATACATCAATGGAATTCTTTTTAACCAATAATGTTCGAGATAATATTTATATAAAGTCCTACCCTCAAGTGGGTTAATTGGTTCCATATTTAGACTTGTTCCTATATGGAAATAAAGATTACTGTGATTAAGTGAAAAACAGTGAAGAGCTTAATGAAGTAATTTATAAAGTGTAAGTATATGAAGAGCCGTAGATATTTGGGACATGTAAGTTCTCTAAATTCCGATGTCAGCAAGGTTAAGAATGGCCCCATATTTCAGAGAAGGAAGCACTTTGGTTGGATAGGGAGAGAGTGATTTGTTCCATCCCTAGTAAATGCCTAAACCCGTGCAGCCATCCTAAGTGTTTGTGTAGCAGCTCTGAACCCCAGGGAGATAGTATATTCTGTAAGACCAACTCCAGGGCTAGGCCAGTCTGTCTGCCTCACTTCGACCTAAGAGGAAAAGTGAAAGGGTTGGGGAGTCCTAATACAATGTATGCTGGAAATCTGGTGAGTTCCGTGTCAAAGTGCATATGTATATCTGCAAGTACCTGCTCTCAGTATTACTGTATTTTTGGGCAATCCCATATAATGTGCAGCAACGTGGCAGTTTGCCTGCATTAGGACCAACACTCCAGTGATTTGGATGGGTTATAGCTGTATAATCGGTGGGGTGTGTAGTACTAATAAGTAATAATATTGGTGGTGGTTTCGATGCTAACCATATTGTGGACTGTGAGGCATGATTTGTAGTGAATGTCACCCCACTCTGTTAGTTCCCTACCTATCTCTGTCTCCCATCAGAGCTGGCTCTTAGGCTTAGGATTCTCTGTACAGGGGCCTGTTAGTCGGTACAGTTCTGAGATCGTGCAATTGTCAGACATGTTGGCTAGGAGCCACCACTCAAAGTGAGTATGTTGCCGCTCAGCTCCGGTGTGAACAGAGGAGTGCATTACCCAAAGGCTGATCTGTATGTAGTGCCATCACTCCGATTCATCATCCTATGGCGGAACTGTATGTAGTGCCATCGCTCCGATTCTGGGAGCGCGAAGTCTGTGCGTAAGGCCTCAAAGGGAGGGGGGCCATCCACATCAAATAGGTGGCCCACTGACCTGTAGCCCATTTGGTTCCATATCAGAAATGCGGGATCCCGGAAACCCAGTTGAAGTCTGGATTTTTGCCTATGGGCGTGAGAGGTAATAGAGAATATGTCAGGTCTCATACCGCCAGTGATGCCCTGGTTATAGGGGAGAGATAGAGGGATTTGGGTCGAGCCTGTTTAGGGAGAAAAGGAATGCCCCATAGGGCCTGTCCAATCAGTGCCCTCTCCATACATAACTAGTGCCTTTCAGATTCCGAATGGGACCATTTGTCAAAACCCCTGAGCTGAATGGCTTTGTAATAGTGCTGAAAGTCCGGGATGCCTAGGCCCCCTTCCAGGGGGAGTTTGTAGCTAAGGGCTCTTTGGAGGCGGGGTGCTTGTCCACCCACACAAATTTTTTATCTTCTGTTCAAGGAGGTGTAGTGTTTCGGGGGGGGACAGGGAGTGCCTGGAAGAGGAACAAGATCTTGGGGAGGGTGGTCATTTTGATTGCCGAAATGTGCCCTAACCAGGACAGAGAGTAGGAGCACCAGCGGTGAAGATCAGACTCTGATAATTAAGGGCTACCGTCTTAGCTGTGGTAGTGGAGAAAATATGACAGAAGTATGGGATGGATTTCGGGGCCCATTGGAGAGGGAGTGTGCTATCTAGAGCTTCCAGTGTGTGTGGGAGAAGGGTAAGGTCAAGGCGTTGTGATTTATGTACATTTGTTTTTAATCCTGACACCAGGCTGAATGCTTCCATTCGGCAATCATCGCGGGTAGAGAGGTCAGAGATTCTTCTAGGGACACTATGACATTGTCCGTATATAGGCTTATAAGATGCCTTTCCCGTCCGAATTGAAGTCCTTTTATCTGCGGGTTGCTATGTGCTTTATGAGCAATAGGTTTCATGTAGAGGGCGAACAGCAGGAGCGACAGTGGCCAGCCCTGCCTCATTCCCCTACCAATGCCGAATGGGGTGGGAGAGCATCCATTGACCCGGACCACCACTGTGGGCTGGGTATAGCTGCTAAAGATCCATTTTTGCAAACTATCTCCTATGCCGAAATAAGCCAGAGATGCTGTGAGGTATGGCCAGTGGACTATGTCGATTGCCTTCTGGGCTTCAATAGATAGAAGCATCCTTTTCTGTGCGTGCCTCTGGGATTTATTGATTAAATCTAGAACACGTCTGGTGCTATCGCTGCACTGTTGTTGGGGTACAAAACCCTCCTGATCCAGGTGCACAAGTCCCGAAGGACTGGATTCAGCCTGGCAGCAAGAATGCCTGTAAAAAGCTTAAAATCTATGTTTAAGAGGGAAATGAGGTGGGTGGAAGAGCACTGGGTTTTATCCTTTCCTGGTTTAGGGATTACCACTATCGCCGCCTGAAGCATAGAAAAGAGAAGAGAAACTGTGTCTCCAATTGCAGTGAAAAGTCTGGTTAGGAGTGATGCTATGCTTTGACAAAAAAACCTTATAAAAGGAAGCCGAAAACCTGTCTGGGCCCGGGAACTTAGATAACTTTTGGTGAGAGAAAATGGAAATGAGTTAGTAAATGCAAACTGGTCGGGCCAGTACGGATGCCTGGTCGGGTGGCTTCCTTTAAGTACATTGGAGCTGCGTCTTGGGGAAGGGCCTGTGCCAAGTAGAGAGTCTGATAGAAATCACAGAAGGTATCCAGTATGCCCACGTAGGTAGCCCATTCCCAGCCCTCGACATCCCTGATACTCCGGACCCCAGAGCGTTGTCACTGGATACAGAGTCGGGTGGCTAAAAGACAACCTTCCTGATCACCACACCACGTAAAAGTGATGTTGAAGCCTGAGTGCTGCATATTCTGCTCTATCGATGTCAAGGCCAGCCAGTTGGGTGTGGGAAGCTTCCAGTTGTCTCCAGACTGTGGGGCCTCCCTTTCTCTTGTGTTTGCGTTCAAGTTCCAGGACTTAATGAGACAGGATCTCCCTCTTATCCCGGCGAAGCTTATTATCTGCGGATGCTATTGCTATGAACTCCCCTCTAACCACTTCTTTGAAGGCATCCCACAAGATAGAGACCAAAACCTTTGGAGTGTTGTTAAGCAGTACGTAGCCCTCAGTTTGTCCTAGTCATTTGTGCAACAGCTTCTGGGTGCTGGATCAGGGCGTCTCTGGGTTGCCACGTTTGAGAGGGTGAGCTAGTTGTCTGGATTGTTAAAGTCACTGTCACTGCGGAGTGGTCACATAAGGAGCAGGGCTCGATCTCCATGGATTGAACCAGAGGAGTGACTCCAAGTTGCCTAAGAAATAATTAAGCCTAGAATAGTTCTTGTGAGCATGAGAGTAGAAGTCAAAATCTCAGGAGTGCGGTGGGAAAGTCTCCATAAATACGTCAAGCCCATGTCGTTTAGCCAGTTCAGGTCCACTAAGGAGATAGCCTTGGTTGTCCGTGAAATGTGTTTATTTGTTTAGGTCACTACTGAACATAAGGTTCAGGTCTCCCCCCCCAATAGCAACTGTCTATCTTGTGTGCCCATAATCTCTGCTTTGTGGGGAAAGGACTCCTGCCCTTCGTTTGGGGAGTATATGGTACCAACTGTGATTCTGCAGGATCTCAGGGTTAGGGAGTATGCTAAGAATCTACCCTTAACCTCTGCCTGCTTCGGGCCCACTTTCCCCTTGAATGTCCAGGAGAACATTATCACTACTCCAGCTGACTGGGATGGGAGGGATGTGAAATATTGATGTGGGAAGGCCTTTGAACGGAGTCTCTGTTGGTCTTTAGGGAGCAGATATGTTTCCTGCAGCAGGCATATATGAGCTCCAAAATGTTCTAGATAAGAGAGGATTGAGCTCCATTTCAGTGAGTGATTAAGGCCTTTAACATTGAGGGAGACAATCCAAACTGTGTCTGTCATGGTGGATTACGATATGATGCTGCGCTTAGTGTGGCCCTATGATGGCTTGCCTTGCCCCATCTCGGCTGTGTGCAAGAGTGAGTAGGTCAGACGCAAAAGAGTAGGGATTGGAATAATGTGGCTGATCGGTCACCAGGTCCCTCAACATATTTCAACCCTTTTAGATGGACAAAAAGAGCAAACCATTTCAGACCGTGAACAGTATATTGTTTGATGATCACAAAGGGACTAGCCTTCTTATCGACCCTTAGCCTAATGTACTGAAAGTGAAGTGGTTCACATTGCAACCAACATTTCACCCTGTTTTTGCTTGTAAGATTTTCATCCAAGAATTTTCCTTCTTCAGCTTATGTTGATCCTCTTATTCTAGCTGCTGCTGATCATGGAAAGATCTTAAAGGAACAAAGACAACTAATCTTAGCAGTCTATATCATTTACAGATCCAGATAAAGTCAAGATTTACCTTTTCTTCTTTTCTTACTGGTACGAAGGTTTGACCACCTTCTCATGTTCTTCCTGTTCTTGCTTTACCAGTGCAATATAGATCATTATATCCTGGTCCTTATCTCGTTACTCATCAGTAATTTCAGAGGTTTTTCACTTCGAGTTATCTTTACTTTGAGAATTCGTTCTATTTTCCATACTTCAACAGTTGAAACCGTATGTCAATGATCTGGGTCTATCTGATTATGAGGGTCAGGAAATCTGTGATTCTGAAATCTTCTAAGGTCGTCTTAGATTCTGAGGCTTTAGAAAGACTACCCACCCAGGGCACCCTTGAGGGAAGATGCAATTAATGCCACCAGAGAGCTCTGGCAAGCTATCCCACTGTGTGCTATTCTCAAGGAAAATCAAGGACCAACTACCCCCCCCCCCACATGAATGGAGCAAGTCTGGCAACAGTTGCGTATGGGATAAAATGATGCCTTATTCATAGGCCTCAATTTACATTTAACTATGAATGGGAAGCTTTATCCTGGTCCCTTTCAAATTAATGAAGTTCCTGAACCCTCTGCAATTGCCTTTCTTGATTGGAGATGAATTTTATATCTCATATCCAGGTTTACCTGCCAAAAGGATAACATGACAGCCATTAAAATCCTCTAGGCCTTTCTCATTTTTTTTCAAAGCCGCCAGCTTCTGATCAGCTGCTTTTCATCAAAATTCCCACCATTTCTCATATTAATTCTTTTGTGGCACCAACCACATTTCCAAAAAGTGCAGCCCTTCGAGGGACAACTATATACATGAATGACACTCAAACAAAAGAATGGCTGAAGGGGGCTTACTCAAACATTTACAAAATAAACAGGCACATGCATCAAGCAAAAAAATGCCTCGCAAAAATAGCAATTCGCTAAAACAGAGTGAAAACAACACTTTGCAATGCAGGAACCAAAATACCGAAAAATCAACAAATTCGTAAAAATAAGGACTTGCTAAATTTGCGAGAACCAATAATGCGAATACATAATAGCAAGTCACACAACAGCCACCACAAATAGATTTGCAATGCAATGCATGTAATCTCACAATTAGCGAATCCCTGGAATATCACTATTTAGCAAGTACAGTATAAGGGTAATAACAATCAGGTGGTAAAGTAAAAAAAAAAAAATCACACAGGTGCTAACAATCAGAAACCCTTTAAAACTGTCTCAGAAGGCCCCTGAAGACTTTAATAATGGCAGCACTCTACGGGATAGCGAGGAGGATGAGGATCCATGCAGCAGCTCAGAGCAGAAGGAGAATACAAGAGAGGATATTCCGCGTGCGCATCACATTGCTTGGACAAACTGAGAGTTAGAAATGGGATCTCTGGCTGGCTAAGGCTTGCGCCAAAGCCAGGCAGAGACCATCACTCTAGTCAGGGCTTAGGAGTTACACGACAAAGATAACCCCTGTTCGCCTCCTTGGTAGCTTGGCACGAGCTTATCCCGGAGGCAATGTGTAAAGCGTTTGCGCAACACATACACACAGCAGCAACACACTAGGCACACCACAAAAGGAACTCCACACAAGGGTATATATAAAAATAGCCTTTGTATTACCATAAACACATTAGATCATAATCACACAATTTACACTGTGCCAACTGGCACTGGGCAGTATCTACAGGGGATTATATACAACTGACAGGGCCACATGGACCACTGTCAGAATCAGCACTTTGTAGAAATAGTAGATGTAGGACATAGACTAACTGAAGCCCAAAATGATACTTGTAGAACACAGCCAGTAACCACGGGTAAAAGGTAGGAACACACTATGCAATACTAATCACCTTAGGCATAGGTCACGCAGTGAAACATAAACTTACGAGCACAAACCATAATGCAAATCACCCTCCTAATCATTAACCCTGGGCGTAGTGGGCGTAGTGGGGCTCCGCGGAGCTACGCGGAGTGGGCGAGAAGCTACGCCCACTCCCGCACTCCGTGTAGCCCAACTACGCACCTCCCTCCCGCTCTCCTCTACATACATTATTTAAGCAAAATACCCTTAATAAAACAATTTTAAAGCACTTACCGTGTCCGGGGCTCGTCCGGGGCTCCCTCTTGGAATCGCGTCGTCATGGATACCAATGCGCATGCGCGGGCGGCCGCGCATGCGCATTTCTCCCGAGCTAGTTTGCTTAAATAATGTATGTAGGGGAGGGCGGGAGGGAGGCGGGTGGCGGCTGACTCGGCTACGCACACGGAGTGGGCGTAGTGTTGCCGGCTACGCTGTCTACGCAAAATGCGCAGGAGGCAACACTACGCCTACTCCGTCGGCGTAGCCGATTCGGACGCCCAGGCTTACTAATCATAAAACACTGGTAGAGGGATCAGGCCGGATGCATAAATACATTACGCACAAATCACATTAGGCATTAGGTATCACAGGATAAATACATAAGGTATTGACCATCATAAACACAGTGTGCCCCAGGCGGGGGCACAACACAGGAAAATTGTCCCCAGGGCAACTGGCCTCTCACAGGGCTCCGACGCACTATGTCCAACCACAGTCAGGGCGCGCTGCCTAGGCAACTAAAGCAAAGGTGCGCAAGGGTTTGGGGCCTAAACGTGGCAGCTGCCCACTACTTGCTGGGCACAAATGTGGGCACTGGCACTCCCTGTGCCAATTCTGTCCCTCTCAGGGACTCCTAAATTAATCTGCTCCAACCGTAGCCACTGACCGCTGCGAGCGTTGCAGCTGGGAGAAATGGGGCATGGGCAACTCGATGCCCTCACGTTGAATCACACAGGCTCTAAAGCAAAAATATGCCCCCACAAGGACAAAG
Source organism: Lissotriton helveticus (assembly GCF_964261635.1). Lineage (NCBI taxonomy): Eukaryota > Metazoa > Chordata > Amphibia > Caudata > Salamandridae > Lissotriton > Lissotriton helveticus. The sequence continues at coordinate 380,611,451 of NC_136069.1, forward strand.
AGAACGGGCAAAGCTGTACCTGTGAGCCCCACTTGGGGGACTCTGAAATTGCAGGAAGAAAAGGGGTCTCCCAACGTTGGAGCGGTCCGCTGCCCTGCGAGACCGCTCATGAAGAACAGGGACCGGACATGGGGGGGGACGTCCCACTCTCGTGGGACTCCCTTGTGGTCTCCTTTTTTCTTGGGGCCAGTACTGTGGAGCTTCTACTCTGCTGGGGCGGCTCCGCAGTCGCTCGTCTTCCTCGTTGGTGGGGGCAGGCACCGGCAATGTGCCTCGGGCCCCCTCTGCCTCTGCTGTCAGACTGCTGCAGTCATTGCAGCATGCACAGGAGCGCGGGGTAGGCTCCTGTCCGCTTCCTGCTTTTGGCCGACACAAGCAGCAACACGCACGGGGCTCTCCCTTCTACATGAGAGCCCGACTGCAGCTTCCGCTCGATGTGGGCGCGAGGCCCCGCCCACTGGGAGGCTGCTCCTGCTCCACTTCCGGGTTACCGCGGCCAGTGCGGCAGTGATTTCTTCGGGACAAAGTGCGTCTGTTGGAGCCCCCGGGCTGGCGGCGGTGATGCGGGGTTGGCACCCGCTCTTAAGTGACACAAGAAGTGGGGTGGCACCCGTATTTTCCCAAATGCAGCAGGCAATGTGGGGTGGACTCCTGCATCGTAAATACGCTCAGACTGTAGTGTAGTTCCTATATTCCCAATAGGCTCTGCGCATTGGAATAATATATCCTATAGATTAGACGTAGGACTGAGGTCGAATAGGTCTCTATCGAACATACTGAACTTAATAGTGAGTGCGCCAGCTAACTCAGAGGTCACTAGAAACGTTCTCAAATTCACAGGAAGGGATTAGTTTCTGACAACCGCATAAACATGACAACATTGTTTCCCAAGAATAAGAAATATATCTCTAGAGTCTCGGAAACAATAGATAAGTATTTCACTCAGTCAATCGTACATGCTTCGTTTCAACAGAGTTTGTAGAGAAATAGAGAGACGACGTTTTCAATAAAAGGTTTTTTGAACAGTCTTCTTTCTCATGCAAGAGAAGTGAACTGCTACAATTGTTAAGCAGACTGTAAAGTATAATGCGTACAGCGAGAATAGTATTATAAAATAATACTGTAAGAGCATTGTATGGTTTCTAAGCCATATAAAAATACAAACATAAATAATATTGACTAAAATACTCAACTGGTGCTTCTAAATACGCCTACCCCAATGTACCTAACCTAAGTCTAGTACGAAGGAAGAAGTAAGGATTGTGTAGCATAGGTTTGGTTGTTTTTGGCAAGAATCTACCAAAGGGTTCTCTAGGTTCTAATCAGCTCCATACCTTAGTTAGAATGAAGGAGGTCTGGTATCTCTGTCTCAGGACTCGATTTCCCAACACCCCACAAGGGGAGCTTGGAAACACCGGAGCTGGATTCTCGGCGAGAGAAAGGCAGCCTCTTGAGTAGTGCGTCAGCTGGAGGGTCGGCTTCCCTCGGCACTTGCTGTAGCGAGCTGCGTCGGGCAAGTAGATAGTCAAACTACTCCAAACCACCGTTGTTTGCCATAGCAAGTGAAGGTATATTTATACCTTGAAGGTGTTTAGGAATGCCATAGATTTACGTAAAGTCGGGCATAATAACTTCAGGAAAGAACCCCTAGGGAATAGTTGTTCTTTGCAAAGTACATGAGTTCTTGGACAAATCAATATTCAAGCAAGGGGAAGTTCCCTAACTGCTTAAGCTGATTTTCCTAGAAATCGTTGTTACATTTGGTACAGGTGGAAGAAGCCATGCCTGTATTTGGTCTGCATGGGCTATGTCTAAATAAGGGATTAATTTCTATGCCTATATAAGGGAAATGTGAATTGTACCTATATAAGGGCATGAATCGGGAAAATTCACTCAGAACCTAAAAAGCCACACAGCAAGACAGCACCCGCCAGTGGGCCCAAACGGGGGTGGGCTCCCGCTCGATAAGGATACAATTGCAGGGGGATCCCCACGCCGGGGATACCCTCTTGAAAATGATCGCAGCTCCGTGCTGCAGCTCGCAAATAGGAGCGCTGTTCCTCTAAAGAAAAGGCACCACAATAAGCGCTCCACAGGGAAAAAGAGCACTTCTTTAGGAATGTAAATAAAGCACTTCCCAGGCGCTTAAATGCAAAGTCCAGAGAGAGTCTTTCAGAATGAAGGGCGGGCAAAGGCTGTGCCGAGGGGCCAGCTCACAGGGCGCTCCAGCAGGGAGGCAGTCCCCAGTGGCAGTTCTTCCTGGCGCCCAGCAACAGCAGCAGGCCCCCCTCAAGTCAGGAACAAGAGAACATTTTACATGGGGTCACAGCCCCTTCTTATACACAGATTTCCTTTGTCACAAAGGTGCAGGGCAAGGGGAAACCAGATGCAACTGGTTTGGGGGAGCTTTGGAGCACTTTGTTGTGCTCAGCTACTATCCCCTTTGTCAGGTGGGGGCTAGGTGCTCAGACACACCACAGGGGGCAGAGCCAGCATTGTGGAGGGAAGGCACAGCCCTATTCAGGTCCCAGGTGCACCTCCTCCCTCCCATCTACATGCAGATCTCCCTATTCACCATCGGGCAGACCCTGGCTCCTGGAACCAGGCACACCAGCCAGCACCTGTCACTAACAAGCCAGACAGGCAATTCACATCTCACAGCACACAGAAATGCCAACTTCTAAAAGTGGCACTTCACCAGTCACAATAAATCTGCGCACACCATTGCACAACATTTATTCTCACGAGTTCGCATATACCAAACTCGCCCCTGCACTCATCTCACACCAGGAATTACCATGGACACATATATACCCCATGCATTCCTATGGGAGGGCAAGTCAATCTCACCACACACACTCAGATTGCGTACACACTTTACACTGGGACACAGTACTAAAATGCACTGAAGCCAAAAACTACTAGTATCAGGTCACATTTAAAAGCAAAAACTTTAGCGGTGAACCTGCCAAAAGGGCCTAGTTCAACACTGAGTAACGCTTCTACGATAAGTACAGGCTGAACAGGGCAATGATCATGCACCAAATTGCAGTGCTAGACCCGTAGGACCCATGGTATCCACGCATGTACAGGTCCTATGTTGCCTGCACCTACTTGCCTCAGGCAGTTTCCAGGGGGTAGTAGCTGTAGCTGGAGAGGTATCACAAAGCTCACTTTCCCGCTTCTTCAAAACCTTCCTTGACACCATGATGACAAGGATCCACACCCACATCACCTTCCCCACAACCCCACAGGATTTGAATAAAACAAAACTGGACTTCTAGCAGGTAGCACAATTCCCTCATGTGATCGGCTGCATAGACGGTACACATGTCCCTATCTGCCCCCCCAGCAGCTAATGAATACATCTTCAGGAACAGGAAATCCTATCACTCGATCAATGTGCAAGTAGTATCCAATACAAAGCATATTATGATGGACATTGTGGCACAGTTCCCTGGAAGCACCCACGACTCATATATATTCCGACACAGTGGCATCCACAGGCGTCTGCTCAGGGATGAATTTGGCAAAGGACATCTACTTGGAACACACATATACCTATTCACGACATCTATCTAACAAATGGAAATGCATAACTGTGGCTATCCCTTTGCTTTCCCCCCTGTGGGTGACAGCGCATACGCCGTGTGGAACTACATTTTGACACCATACCTCAAGCCAGCCACACCCCATGAGCAGAGGTACAATGCTGCACACATCAGTACACAGAATGTGATTGAACGCATGTTTGGAATACTGAAAAGTCGATTTCGCATTCTGCACAAAACTGGTGGAGCATAGCAGTACCGTCTAGAGACTTGCGGCAGGATCGTGGCAGCGTGTGCCGTGTTGCACAATATTGCCACTAGAAGAGGCATACACATCTAGATGTCCGACAGTGAGTCTGATGGGGATAACCAACCACCCGCACAATACCGACAAGCGCATGTGGGGAATTCAGCAGAAGGGCAGAGGAGATATGCACACATTACCCAACAATATTTCTGAGGTAAGCAATAATGAGACATGACACTAAAAAGGCAAATGCAAATGTATTTATTAACATGAGGCCAGGTATCAATGTGTAGCCACACAGAGGTGTGTGCAAATCATAACTGTGATTGCATTGAGGTATAAAGTTAAATGGGAATTTCCATTCACTGGATAGCAATCACTAGAATGGTATTGAGCATGGTTACCTCACCATGGCCAGACAAAGGAGGACATGACAAGCTAGCGCCTCCTGCCACGCATCCCCAGACACCTTTCGCCTGCCTCGGCTACATCACCCTGCTGTATGCCAGAGGTTGTTTTGTGCGCAAATTACGCCTCTGGCAGCGGTCACTGGCACCGACAGGCTGCTAAAGCTGGATGCCTCCTCACTCCCCTCCTTCCCTGTCAAGTTGATGCCACCAACAGTCCTGGCCTGAATATGTTCCACAACAGTGGTCACCTGCCCTAGGGCCTTGGCAACATCCCCACAGTAATGGCCCATATTGATCTGCATGGCCACGGAGCAACGTGCCAGCAGCGCAGTGGTGTTGCAGAGATTGTTATTGGCCCTTGTGTAGGAAGACATGCGCATCATGCTTTGTCGATGCCTTCTCCTCTTTGTGGACTGTCCTGCAAGCAACGCCCGGTTGAGCTCCTGTAGGTTTGAATTTGTCTGCTTACTCCCCACCACAACCGCTGTGGTCAGATCGCGCACACTGTCAGTCATTATACTGATGTTCTTTGCAAGTTTTGAAATCTGCAGGTGTATTGAGCCCATGTGTCTTCCCTGCAGGCGCTGCATATGTAACATCTGGGACTCGACGCCACCATAAACAGTCAGAGCCTGCTCCTCATGTGCAGCAATATGGGACCTTGACCTGCACCGCCGTCCACGTTTGACCTGTGCCTGTGGTGTAGGTGGTGTGGCCACACAAGGCTGACTGGTCTCTGTAGTGGGTGCAGGAGACAGATCAGACTCCATTGGCTGCAGTGTAGGGATCTGGGCCCTGCGCTTTGTGGGTGCGGGTGGTGGGCATGCTGGTGCAACTGGAGTCTCCACATCAATCTCAGCAGGTATCTCTGAGATGTTGAGGCAATCGCTATCTTCAGAGTCTGCCTCAGCTGCATCTGTGATGTGAAACAGTGCAATGTGATAATTCCGTAATTCTTACTATTATGTTACAGTTTTGCATACTTGGCTCACATTAAATCGCTGTCTGTAAACACTGACTGCCATGCAGTGTTGGTGTGTTTTGCTTGCCATTGTTGGGTTGGAATGCTCACTTGACTGATATGCCTACAACTCCCATGATGCATTGGGTGTATGAGAGAAAACATGGACTGGAGTCTGACCTGTACACTGTGTTTTGGCTAGGTGTATGTGCACGATTAGACATTACGTAGAGGTGTATGGTTGCATGCATCTTACCTTGTGGGGTACTTGCTGCGCCGGATGTGTCCAGCTGGGTAACTCCAACCACTGTCTCAGGCTGAATTGTTGCCTCCACCAGGTCCTCCAGGGCTGTGTTGTTGGATACCGTTGATAAGCCCCCTCCTGTGCCACAGGCCTCCTTCAGCCTTTCGGCAATGTGCTCCTTGGCACGGCTCCGCAGGTCGTACTACTGCTTTTTTAGGTCATCGATGCTGTGGTGTGTGACACCCACAGCATTCACCTTGGTCTTAATGCGCAGCCATATTCTTCTTTTTGCAGCCTCTGGTACCTTCAGAGACATTTTCCCGAAGAGCTTGTTATGGCTGTTGCAGACTTCCTCTATGAGATTTTCAAGTACTCTCTCACTAAATTTCATCTTCATCTTTCTGGGCATGGCACTATCCCCTGAAGCTGTTTTGTCCATCCTGGTGCACAGAAAGTTTCAAGAAGGAGTCTTGGGTGTGTCTCAGCTCCAGTACTCTTCCTCCTCCTCTGAGCTCCTCTGGGCACTGAATGAAGCATGGGCTGGATGACTTCCTGGTTGTGATGTCATCAGCCTGCTTCCAAAGCCACACGCAATTTGTGAAATCGCAATTATCGATTTTGCTAACTGCGATTTAGCTATATGCGAGATCACAAATGGTACTTTATCGTTTTTGCGCGTCGCATTTGTGTTCTCGCAAATCGCATTACTGATTTTTTGCACATTTTTTTTTCGATAACAGCTTCATGCATTGCAGATAGCAATTATAGTTTGCGATTCCTTATTTTTTACAATGTAGGAACCGCTATCTTTGAGTTTGATGCAGGTGCATGTATGACTAACAAAAGGGTCCCTCCTTCCCTCCTTTCTTAATCAGTCTAACACACAATTAAAACCGTCTCTAGCCACACATAATCAACAACAACACAACTTCAGTGCAGTAGGTCAGATTCCACATCCGAAAGAAAATAGACTATAGCACATACTTAGGTAGGACAAAAATGAAAATCATGGTGAAATAAAGTTGCTGTTATTCGATGACCGAAATAGCTGACGAGCCATATGTTGAAATCATATTATATTCTCAGAGATACAGGGTACAGGAGACAGAGGGGCTAACCTCTGAATAATTCGTTGCCTCTGAATCTAATTTCTCCTGAAACATGACTCACAGACGGCAAGCAAAATGTTCAGCTAACCTACATTAAGTTTGATGGTAAAATAACTCATTGTGTCGATGTTGTTGTCGGGAATATTGTGACAAACTCGATTGCAGATACGTGATTTCACAATATGGGAGCCCTATCCCTGTCAACAATTGAGCATTGTTTTTCTAAGAGGGACGCTTTTGTTGACTAGTTATACATTTTGCCTGAAACGCATTTAGTGCCACTTCTAAGTGGGAAAGGACGCACAGCTCGAAAATCAATCTGCCACGACCCGGCACTGGGATGAAATTGTTACACTCTTGAACACTTAACGCTCCAACAAATGTCACGCTATTAATTTTGATTACAGATGTAAATCATAATGTATTTTTTTCCCCTTATAAATGATTGCATCGGCTAAAAGTATGAACAGCGCACTGCATACACATTTTCACCAGAACAGTCTCTGTAAACAGCAAAAAGGCCGCCTAATAAGCCTTGTTCCTTGCTTTCTCTTGTGGAATTGGATGGCTGATTTATTCTTCAGCCAGACATCCTGCAAATGTGATGTCTTGGCGCATTTGTCTACAATTTACTTCTTTTTCCCTTACCTTATGAATTATTCTTGCTATAATTTTTGGAAAACTGAATATTGCATTAGTTATTTCACGCAAGAACAATTTACCTTGCTGATAGAGTTGTATCATGGCCCAGGTGTTTTTCATCAAATTAGTGGATACTTTCTTGCCGTGTCTTAGGTTACATTGTTAACAGGACTCTATGAATTATGTATTGTTTGCTTTCCCCTTGTATGAGGAGTGTTACTTTCAGATAGCAGACCAGCGGTAAGGGTATCTCTCGTGTCAAGGTTGTAGGATTTTAGTAGTTAATTGATGCTGTTTCCTTTCCAAATCCTGATCCTAGTTAAGCCACATATGCCAGCGCTGTTGCATTAAATGAGTATCCTGAAGTATGTTCTTTGCACGCGGGGATGCTCATAGTTTATCTTAATGTGTAGTAGGCTCCGGCGCTCAAAACGCAGCTTGGATTTTATGTTCTGGACTGTAACACGCTCATGTTCTCCGTGTAAATAAACCATGGCGCGGTGCAATGGTGCACACTTGTGGTACTTCCGGGGTGAAGCAGAACCAAATGAGTGGAGAGGGGAATGAGAGTGCAGAGCAAGTTTTCAAGCACAGTCAGCCTATTCTTTTGGCAGTCGTTTCACTTTATTCAAATCATAGGGATTGCGTTATATGACTTGCCCTTTCACCTCCATCATAGTAGTTAATTTGTGCCGGTGCATGCTGTTGGTGGGAGCCAACATTGATTTTAGGGATTTTAGGGACTTGGGACTGGGCCTTGTAAATGTAAATGTACAGGAATTTATATAGCGCAAATCACCAAGCAGTTTCTAAGCGCTTGCTTAGGGAACCCGTCCTGGTATTCCCCTGTGAGATAACCCCAGCAGGGTATCCGCAAGGTGAAAGCCAGGCATCCCGCCGCGAGGGGCCGTTGTGGAGATTAAGCAAGCTATTGCCCAGAGTCGGAACCCGTGAATCGAGTAGGCACCGGAGCGAGAATTGTCGCGCGTCCATGGCCATTTTTAGGACTCAAGACCCCGCCGAGCCGGGAATTGAACCCTGGTCCCGGGCCGACCTCTGCTTCCAGGTCTGCCTCCTCTAACCAGTGAGCCACACTTCTCCACTGAAGTAATAGGCCTCGTCTTTCATTATCAGACTCTGACCTGGAGCAAGACAGAGAATTACAGGCAGAAAGCGGGAGAAAGAAGGTAGAACAGATAAAATAGGAAAACGGAGACAAAGAGTAAATGTGAAAAAATAGCATGAAGTAAGAATTTTTGGTGGTAAAAACATTAGGCATTAGATGAATTAAAGTCTCGACGGCTTTGCAATTTGGCAACCCAGGCATTTGGCAGCACCACCAGCAGGCACCTAAGAAAATCTTGGCAGTACCTCACTTATTTTAGAGTAGAGTGTTCACTGTAATCACACCACCAAAGCCTCCACTGGTTCCACCATTTTAAACCTCAAGATGTCCTCTAAGGAGCCCCAAGTCATAGACATGGTCTTTTTGTCCTGTTAAAAGAGGGAAGATCTTCACTTAATTTACCTGCCTGTGCCTGTCCTGCCATGCAAGGTGGAACTGGGCAGGAAAAAAAAATGTGAGCGGTCTCCATGTGCAGGGAAAAAAACTCCCAACACGTTAGAGCCGTACTATGTCAGAGCTCTTTACATAAAAATGTTTACAGGTAACCTAGCACTTCAGTTACAATATATTTTGTTAAAGCTTCAAATAGTTTTTTAAAATAAAACAAGCAAAACCACTTTCTTTGAGGTGGGTAAAATAGAGGTCACAATGTCTACTGGCAAACAGTAGACATTAAGACATACAGTCAGTTCATTCGCTAAGTGCTATGCCTGTCTCCCCTGAACCATCAATGATCTAGAAGTCTAGCGTCACGCATCTCTACAGTTCTAGGCAGTCTCTTCGACACACCTTATGACATTTCAATATTTGCAGATACAATATTCAATAGCAGGGTTCAAAACTGAAAATTCAATCTTTAGAAGGTAACTGCTAAAGGTGTCAGGTGATTCATGGTGCAGTATACTTCCAGGTAACTAAAACGGTTTCCCCAATTGCTCTAGTGAAGCTAAGTTTGTGGTTTAAAAAACAGCAGACATGTGCGCATATCCATTTTTGCTTCCAAGATGGCCACTAGCATTTGATTAGGGATCATGAAGACTAATTGAGGATGTTGCGGTCTAGTTGCTTGTTAGATCGCTCGATTTGTTATGGCACCCTCCCAAAGAATCATCCTTGCTGGTTTCAGGTCAAGGGATCAGATTCATGTCCTCATCCAATTTAGCACTATATTTCTAATGTGGCCTTCCGTGCCAGGGCAATGTGTCCCAATGACAGGAGCCAAACAGCCAAGCAACCTTGATACTATGGCTACCTTTGTGACCCCTTCACTCTGATGTCTAACACAATCTTGGCAACCACCAGACAGACACCAGTTTCCACTCTCCACATGAATCCATCTGCATATCTGTCCAGGATGCCAGACCACCCTGCATTCCCCCACATCAGGTCAGCAGTCAGAGATCTGTGCTTCCATGCGTAACCTGTGGAGTTTAGTGCCTGTCCCAAAAGCCCCAACAATTCATCACCTCGAGTGAGCTCCAGTGAAGCACAGGCCCAATCCCTTCTCATTTCTGCAGCTGTTTGTAAATGTGAATGTTGAATATGTTGGAGAAAGCCATCAACGTTGAAACGTTCAAATTGTTTGAAGTAATATGCAGGGAACACCACTTTAGTCAGAGTAATATATATACACAATAAGATATCCTGTGCTCACCCTCTGGTAGGTTGGCACAGAGCAGTCTGGCTTATCTACAAGGTCAATGTGTAAAGTATCTGGGCAACACACACACACACTCACACTCTCTAACACAATAAATAAAGGACACAAAGACTCCACACAGGCTTAGAAAAATAGATAATATTTACCTGAGCAAAACAACAAAAATCCAATCAGTAGAAGTCGACATAATAAAGATTAAATCAAAAATAGTGCTTAGAAATCACTAGTGGTCAAAAGGTTACTTGAGGTCAAGAGGAACAGATGCAAATCCAAAGTTCATGTGGCCTGCTGCGATCAATGGCAGGCCAACTACGAGACCCAGACAGGCCTTTGCTGAAGAAATACCTTGGCTGGAGCAAGATTCGACATTGAGAGCCTACTGTATCATCGTCAAGCCATGCAAAGGAGGTCCTCATCATTGTTGAGCTCTATTGAAGTGAATGCAATATGTCGTCATTGAGCTGCACAGAGTTTCGTCATCTAGCCGCCCAGGCTGTGGATCTTCTGACGTTGAGCAGCCTCTGCATCTGCGTTGAAGCGTGATGTGACAGAATTTCTCATGCAGTCAATGCAAGCATTGTTTTTTTTAATAAAAACAGCTGCAGAACCCACTTTTGAGGCCCAGAGCTTGGAGGGGGCACCCAAGGCAAGGGTAGGACTCACAGACAGCAGGGTCCAGTAGCACCATAAGAATTGTAGAAAGTATTTTTGTTTCCCTGAGACATCAGAAAACAGGAGGCAAGCCAGCAAGCCCTTGGAGATCACCTAGAGGGAAGCAAGAGTCCTTCCAGCAGAGTCGGGAGCATCAGGAAGCAGGGCAACAAGCTGAAAAGCAGGCTTTCCAGAAAAGCAGTCCAGTTTAGTCCTTTATGAAGCACAATAGTCCTTGTGACGGAGGTTCAGTTCAAAATCCAGAAGTGTCTGATTTTAGGGGGGCAGAGACCCAATACTGGATACAGCAACTAAGTGAAGTGCACAAGGATCGCTCTTACAACTGAGTTCTATCTGCCAGGCTAGTCCTGGAGGACAAATCAGTGTTTTGTGTGTGGGCAAGACACTGCCTATTGAAGTGTAAGCATCAGTCCCTCCCTTTCCTCCCCACCCAGGAAGACCCATCAGAAAGTAGATAAGTGCTCAGAATGCAGATGAGGCTCACCGTCCTGTGTTTGTGGCTGTCTGTAGGGATTGCCCAAAGTGTTGCTGTCACCCAACCCAGATGTGTTTCAGAGACAAGCTGTCAGGCACAAAGAGCAGTAAGTACACAGAAATATCAACTTCCTGAAAGTGGTTTGTCTAGAACAGTAATGTTAAATCCAACTTCACCAATAAGGAGGATTTATCATTACCATTCCAAACAAATGAAACTTGAAAAAGCTACTCCTCTCTGATCATGAATTAAGGCTTAATAGTGTATTAAGGAATCCTCAATGCTGGTCTATGAGAGGGGTAGGCCTCACAGTAGTGAACAATGACATAGGCTGTTTGCCACTACCAGGACATGTAAAACGTATTTCTAGTTTTTAAAGGTGCCTGGAGTTGATAGGTTTTCCTCAATGCTTGCTGATTTTTACCCACAAGCACAGTAGGCATGTACATCCCAACTATGCATGTGGGGTATGGTTTTTATAGGGGGAAATGTGGTATGCAGCACTATGAGAAATCTAGGTAAGAATGTTTAAGTACAATCACAAGTTATTGGGCCCAATTGTGATAACTGCGGTTTTTCACCTCTGGTGTCCTGAGAACTCAATCTAGGAACCAATATTCACTTTTAGCACTTGACTCCAAGGGTAGCGAGGCAGAGTTGGCTGAGGCTTACTCAAGCATGACCTGTGGGCCAAAAACTCGGAACTCATCAATGCAACAAATAACACTCAATAAATCAATGCTGTCAATGCATTTTCTTTAAAAAGGAAAAGTAGTTCATTACATGTAAAAAAACATACTATGCAAAAATTCATAAGTATATATGATGTGGCAAAACCAATGGAAGCACCCACTGCCTTGCAGAGTACAGAGATGCATGATAAGGAAAGGTTACAGAATTTAAACAACCCCTGAAATGCAGAGTAGACCGCACATTTCCTAGGCACCTTTATGTATGCCTAAAGTAAACATTTAGAAGGGTGTCTCTGCATTCGGTAGTAAGAATCTACGTATTTGAATAATATGAAATATGCTGTCACAGATAAGTATATTATTTTACTTAAATTATTCATAAACCGTACTTTGGACTTTGTCATCTTTCAAATAGTAAAAATTACAACACACTACACTTTTACTCAAATCCTCATTTCTATTAACAACAGACAACCCAAAACCCAGTGGTGTAGCTAGACCTTTTGCTGTCCATGGCTGTTAGGGCATCTGCCACTCGTGATGGCTGGAGGTGAGAGTGGGGGGGGGGTGATGGAAACGTCCCTGGGCCTCTGCGTTCGCTGCCCCGCGGCTGCAGGTAAGCCCGCCTTGCTTCGCCATTGCCAAACCCTCAATGGAGCTGATTTTAAAAAAGCATTAACGAGTGCATGAAGTAATTTTACATGAGTATTCTCGACATGCTTTTGTGGATCTGCCTCAAAACAGAAACCTCTATTGTAAAAGTGCAAAGAAAAGCATGGTCCTTTTTATTTGTAATAATTATATACAAATACTGCTATTGTAGAGTTTTGACACCATTTCACAAAAGCATGTAGAAGTGCTTCTTTGCATACTGAAAAATGCTTTTGTAACTAAGTACAAGAGGTTCATGCATATATGAAACACACCAAAAAATCAGTGATAGAAGTGATTACACAGACCTAAACCTCTTCTATTTTAAAAGTTTTATATAACGCTAGCTTGACCCGTAGGTATCAGAGCGCTTTACATACACACTGTGAAAAAGAGAAGGACATTACATTACATAGTAGGCCGGCAGTAAGGAAGCAAACCAAAAATAAAAAATACAGTACAGCATGAGAAATAATAAATCAGCAGTGCAACGGAGTGGGAGAGAACAATGAAAAGAAAAAGGTGATTAACATAGTCCAGTCACCAACTATCCTTGAATGTCAAGAGAGAGAGGAGTCAACTTGGATATTGAAGTCTAGGTTAGTTGACATTGGTCAGGAAAGTATTGGTTAAGGGGATGGAGTTTCAGGTTCCCTTTGAAACAGGAGAAGGAGGGGTTGCATCTGAGGACTCCAGGGAGAGCGTTCCACATCCTGGGAGTGTTGCTAGAAAACAATCGGTATTGGGTGTTTTTCTTTTTCAGTTTCAGAGGAATAATAAGGAGAGAGTTGGAGCTTCTTAGTGTTCTGGATTGACCTGCTCTTACCAGTTTGTTGTTTAGTTGGGGGCAGGAGAGTGAAGGGTTTTGTGTGTGATGCAGGCCAGCTTGTAAATACACCTCCCTTCCATGGGAAGCCAATTGAGGGAGTTGAGAGCTGGAGTGATGTGTTCAAATCTTTTTAGTCCAGATACGAGTCAAGCGGACATGTTTAGCACTGCCCTTAGAGGGGCTAGGTGAGCTTTTGGAGTTCCTGTAAGGATGGCATTCCCATAGTCGATTTTAGAGAGAACTATGGATTGGACTACTGTCTTGAGGTCATCATGGGGAAGAAAAGGTTTCAATTTCTTGAGGTGTATTAGAGAGAAAAGAGCACTTTTTGCAGAGTTTTTGATGGGCCTCCATTGATAATTTTTTGTCAAGGGTGATGCCTAGAAACTTAACTGAGTCGGATAGGGCGAGCGGGCAGTTTAGGGCAACCAGATTATTGAGCCACTCTTGGATTGGCCGATGGTTGCTTTTTGGAGAGAATAGGATTAGCTCCGTTTTATCTAGGTTGACCTACAAGTGGTTAACGTTGAACCAAGTTTGGATCTCGGTTAGAGTGGTATTGAGGTGTTGGATGTCGCTGGGAGACTTGATTCTGGAATAGATTTGGGTGTCATCCACGTAAAGGTGGTAATTCATTCGAGCTTTTTTCAAAATGATTGTGAGGGGCTCCATGAAGAGATTGAAGAGGGACGGGGAGAAGATCAAGCCTTGTGGGACCCCAAGTGTGACTTTTGTTGGCTTTGAGAGACAGGAGTTGATTTTAATTTGTTGCGAGCGGTGTTAAAGGAAGGAGGTGAACCATTTTCGTACTATGCCATTGATGCCAGAACGTTTCGACAGGGTCTCCAGAAGAGCTGGATGGTTTACTGTGTCGAATGCCGCAGATAGGTCAATAAGGATGTGTAGGAAGGCATCACCTTAATCTAAAACCTTGTGAATGTCGTCGGAGACATTGAGAATAGCTGTTTCCGTGCTACAGCCTTTTCTGAATCCAGATTGAAAGGCGTAAAGGAGGTTTAACTCATCAATGTGTTTATTGAGTTGGTGGAGAACACATTTCTCCAATGTTTTTGCAAGGAATGGGAGGTTAGAGATAGGTCTGAGGTTGTTAAGATCTTTAGGGCCAGCCCCAGGTTTCTTGAAAATGGGTGTGATTTGTCCTAGTTAAAGGGAGTCTGGGACACAGCCTGAGGTGAGAAAGGCATTGATGATTTTTGTCCGGAAAGGGGAAATGGTGCGGTTGAGTTCTTTTATAATTGTGGATAGGAGGGGGTCTATAGTGTGGGAGGAGGGTTTTAGATTAGAAATTATATTGAAGACCTCATTTTCCAACATTAGCTCAAAGTCGGACCAATGCATATTGTTTTTTAGTTGGAGGCAGGTCTGATTGTCCTTGTTAAGAACTCTTTCAGAGTGGTCACGGGTGGTTGAAGAGGGGCAGGTTAATAGGGAAGGAGGGTTAGTGTTTGTATGAAGGATTGATCAATTTTACAGACTTTATTAGTGAAGAAGGTGGCAGATCTAAGTTGTGTTAGGTGTAAGGTCGAGGGTTTTGTCTCCAAGACCTTTTCGTTTGTTTGAGTTGACGTCGTTCATCATTCAGCTCCACATTAAACCAGGGCTTAGATTTTGTTAGCCTCAGTTGTTTGAGTTTGAGAGGAGCTACTTGATCTAAAACCTTTATCATTTTTGAGTTAAAGCGTGAAGTGAGGTCATCAGCCGTCCATGATGAGGGATGGAGTTGAAGATGGGGATGAATCTGGGCTTCAAGTTCCGATAAAGCGAATTCTTTGATGTTTCTGGTCAAAAGTTTAGGTTTGACATCACAAATAGGTTGGAGGCTGAAAAGTGTGTCAATCCTGAACAGAATGAGGTGGTGGTCGGACCAGTTAATGGGAGAAATCGCTCTCAGAGAGACCATTTCGTTGTTGGTAATAATTGCATCAAGTGTTGCACCTTTGATGTGAGTTGGTTAATTGCAGAGTTGCTTGAGGTTATACACGTCTTTGATGTCTGTAAATTAGAACCGTGTTATTAGGTCTGTTAGTTCTTCGGGAAAAGGGTATGCTCTCCAGGAGGATGGTAGATGGTGTGGAATGTGATGGGTGGGGAGCCCTTGACAGTGAGTTCGACACCCAGGTATTCAAACAATAGGTATTCTGCAGGTTTGAGTTTGGTAATCTGTATTCCAGCTTTGTGAATGATGGCTAGTCCCCCCCACAGTTTTGATCAGCCTGTCTTGTCTGATGATGTTGTACCCTGGAGGGGTGAGTATGTCAAGAATGGGGGTGGAGTGGACATTGAGCCAGGATTCTGTGAGGAAAGCGATGTCAATTTCTTCAGCGAGTAGAGCTTCAGGAATGTCTTTCGCGTGTTGTATTGCTGATCTGCAGTTTAGGAGCATGCAAGAGAGAGGACGTGGAGCCTCGATGATGGGGGTAGTTTGACGGATAGAGGAGTATTGAGCAGGGGGTCTAGGCGAGTGGACAGTATTAGCGATTCTGTAAGTGCAGATAATAACAGGGATATAGCAAGGGGCTGACTTCTGGTTCAAAGCGAGGTAAGAGTCGTTGATCTCATCAGGTTTCGGTACCGAAAAGGGTTGGCTATCCCAGTTGGGTCTGAGTGCCTGACTCGTTGATGGACTGGAGGGTCGAGGGGTGCTCTGTGGGGCCATGGGAGATGTATTGAATGGGGTAGGAGAAAAACTACCCGGGGGAGGGAACATGGTGGCTTGGTCCTGTTGAGAAGGTCTTGTTGTAGGTAAAGGAAATCAGCAGCAAGGGAGTTAATTATCGGCTCCATTCTGTTCAGTTGCTGTGCTAATGAGCTGAAAAAGTTTAAGATTTTAGGCTGGGGTCGAGAATGACTTGGGTCTATAGAGGGAGATTGAACAGGGGTCAGGGATTGGATGGAGTCCCTGGGATTAGGAGAGGTAACTGGTTGTACGCAGGGAGCCAGAATTGTAATGTACCTATTCGAAGAGTTCAGAGGAGGAGAAGTGGGACTAGTGTCCAAGTGAGGAGGTAGAGAAATTCTAGGAAGGACATCAGAGTTCCAGGCATTGTCAGAGAGATTAGCGGTGGGGGCAGGTTGTGAATGTGGGAGTGCGGCAGCGGAAGGGGAGTGTGCAGTGGTAGAAGGGGGGAGAAAGACCACTGGATTGGAAATGACGTTAGACAAGGGGGAAGTAAGGATCAGGGAACAGGGTCTGTCTAGGTGGTAGGGGAAGATTGTGAGGGAGGGTTCAGTTTATCAGCAGTAGAGACAGGAGTGCCTGTGGGGTCCATGGGATTAGGAGAGGGGCGAGGTTGGATGCAGGGAGCCGGATTTGTAATCTTCCCATTCGAGGAGTTCAGAGGAGGAGAAGTGGGACTAGTGTCCAAGTGAGGAGGAAGAGAAATTCTAGGAAGGACGCCAGAGTTCCGGGGCATGTCAGAGAGATTAGTGGTGAAGGCAGGTTGTGTATGTGGGAGTGCGACAGCGGAAGGGGAGTGTGTAGTTGTAGAAGGGGGAGAGAGACCACTTGATTCCAAATTGCGATAGACCAGGGGGAAGTAAGGGTCGGGGGAATAGGGTCTGTGTAGGTGGTAGGGGAAGATTGTAAGGGTGGGTTCAGATTATCAGGGGTAGAGAGGGGAGTGCCTGTGGGGATTTCAGTTGCAGGATGGCTAAGGTTAGAGACCAAGCTGCTAAGATTGGTCTTGAGGGGATTGTTAGTTGTGAGTTTGTTGCTCCTTGTGTGATCAGTTGATGTGATAATGGTGGGTGTTTAACGACGGAGAGTAATGATAGGGGTAGTGTAATTGTAGTTAGTGATGGTGGATGTCCATGAGTTGAATAGAGGGTCTTCAGGGCAGGGAGATTGGATCAGTTCAACGTTATTAGTTAGGGTGTTGGGGGATAGGGGAGATAGAGTTTGATTGCTCAGTTGAGTTAATGGATAGAGAAGTGTGGGGAAGTGGCGGTCAAAAGTGGTGAGGTGCAGGTCGGTGGCCTGTATGTAAATGCTTCCAGTTCTGTAGATGGACATGGTGATATCCCCTTTGAAGGTCGGGGAGATGGAAGTGGAGATTTTTTCACCATAGGGAATGATTACTGACTTGGCGAATTGAAGGTGAAGAGAGAAGGTGTTTTTCCATTTAGCCGGGAGATTAGTGTAGAAAATGAAGTTAGTTGTGCTGCTGTTGGTCGCTGAGTGGTAGTTATCTAAAGTGAATGTTTCCGGGTGTTGTTTTAGAGTACTGTGCTTGAAGTTCTTTTTTGCATGTCTGGTCATTTTGTTAGGGTAGTTAAGGGATCAGGAGTTGGGTTCGTAACGCACGAGATTAGAGTTCCGGGTGGGGTTAGGCGGGCGCATGATTGAATGGTAGGAATGTCGAGACGTAATCAGCAATCAAGCAGTAGGCTGGGGTGGTAGATTATCCTCCATTGAGATGGGAGACAGTGATTGGCGAGATTGTTTTGACCATACTGACCTCAGGACACAATCTTGTGGAGCCACGAAGGTAGGGTGGAGGAGGGCACACTAAAGAGTATTAAATTCTTACAGACTAGAGAGTAACAGCATACATAGTAGAGGGTCAATGAAATGAATGCATTTGATGCAAAGTTATGATAAAAATAGTGATTCAGAGGAACAGTTCAATAAAAAGTAAAAAATACATTCTCTCTGTCACACATGCCTATATGTAGCTTAATATGGGAGTAGTATCCTGATAGAGTAATGGGCGTGGAGACAGAAGGCGGCTAAATCACAGTTAATTCGGTTTAGGCTTGTTGGACTGGCAGAAGGATAAAATGTTGTAAAGCAGAGGACCACTCCAAGATGGACACTATAAGTTAAGGGTGGAGCAAGCTCATTTCTCTTGCATGGATTGCAGAGCATGTAGCCAGTTCATTTCCCTGTCTATTTATTGCAGGGCAGAGATGGCAAATGGGGTCGCCCCTCATCAGTATCCTCAGTAGGAGGACAGAATGAATGAACAACATCAATTACAATATCAATTACAAAATAAACAAACAAAATGGGTATTTTCGGTTTCAGTGTGTCTGTGTTCGTTTCAAGTACCTAGTAGGGCGGCCATGTTGAGGACAAGCAAGCAGATGCCAAGGAGAACCTCCTCCGGTGCTCCCAGATGCCTCCATCCACTGGAGCGAACCGCTCAATATGCCTCCATGCGCCCCTTTCAAATCGCTGCAGCCGAGGAGATATACTGCCGCTGCTGCGGCCCTACTGTTTCTTTGATATCCATACCAGAATAAGGGGAGAGGTAGCTGTAGATGTAGATGTGCATCCAAGGCCAGTTAGTGGTAGAGAATGTCTGCTTGTGCATTAAATGGCCTTAGTAGTCTATGTTGCATGGGTTGATTTCCGGCCATTATTTTGTAATCAGGCAGATCCGGCAGTTTCCCTGTGCTCGCGTGAGCTTCTAGCACCCAGAGCAGGGGGGAGGTAGCTGTAAGTGTGCATCCGTAGCCAGTTTGGGGTAGAGAATGACCGTTTTTTAGGTTAAATGGCCTGTATTAGTTCATGATTCGGGGGTTGGTTTCTGGCCACCATTTCGGGATTAGGCAGATTGGGCAATTTTCCTGTGCTCGCCTAAGCTTCTAGCACCCAGAGCAAGGGGAGGTAGCTGCAGGTGTGCATCTATACCCAGTTTGTGGTGGAGAATGTCTGATTTTAGATTAAATGGCCCGTAATAGTCTATGTAGCGGGGGAATGATTCCCAGCCGCCATTTTGGAATCAGGCAGCCGTATCAGACAGACTTTCTGGAACGCACGTAAGTTTCCAGTAACCAGAAACACTTACCACGGTATCATGGGGTGGGGAGGCATCTGTGCAATGAAGGCGCGCCTTGGATCCTGATATTAGTATCTCTCTCCAGACCGTCAATCAACTTGTGCTTCGGTGTATGTTCTGCTCCCGGCGCGTTCCTCTGGGTGGTTGATTCCGTGTCTCCGGGGCAGTGAACCGGTCTCCAACGGTTTCGTCCTGTTGAGAGAATCACTTCATCTGCTGGGGAAGTCGCTGGTCAGATCTGTGTCTCCTTGTTGCAGTACTCACTCGATGGGAAGTCGACCAACCCAGAGGTGACAAGACATCGGATGGATCCCAGTGTGAGCGCTTGTCATGTGGCGATTGCCGTGCTTTTATTTATTTATTTATTTTCCTCTTGTGCTTATGTTGCGTTAAGTTAGTTCCGAGGCACCGTGTGAGAGTGGGGGGTATGCCAGTGATATTCACCTAAAAGGAGATCCCAAACCCCTGGAGCTGCAGCCCAGAGCTCCTACTCTGTGGCCATCTTGATGATGTAATACCATAGGACACTTGTTGGGGGCTCTTGTGGGGGTCTGCAAGACTCCAGACATACCCCAAAAAGTACAATGTACTTTTGGCAGTGTCCCTGCCCTTCTAGAGTATCACAATGGAACAATAAACACATTTTAAAGTCTTCATTAAGGCTTATCAGCTCTCCTTTCCTGCTGAGGCTTAGCTTTTCCCAAAGCCTTTAATACAGCCACTGGACAAAGCATTTTTTAACTGTGATGCACCCATCAGCTCCGTGGTTGGGCAGGTGTTCCTGGCTGTTCCTCTAGGCATCCGTGCACACTCCAGCATGACCATGAGGCGCACAGTCTTACTGGCTCCACACCCATGCACTCTCTAACTGCAGCCAGAAGATAGGACGGTCCACCTTTCTCTGTTCCTCCAGGTGGGTGCAGGAAGAACAATTGATGGACTGAATGCTGAACAATATCAACCATTCACCCCCAGTATGGAGATCTGGGCCTATATCCATCATTTTTTTGTCCACCATGCCATTTCAGTTCAGGTCCAGCCATATGGAAATCAGATGGGGGCATGGGGAGCTGGGTTATGAGTGCAACATTGCTCCTGTAACCTTGGGAGCCACCTCCTCACAGAGCAAAAGTTCTCAGGCCCACGGGATCCAAATATGGGGTGGCTGTCTCAACAAAACCCACCCCTAATGGGTCCTTCCAATGGCCCTATATCGTGGTGGTCTCCAGGTGTGAAAAAACAAATCTCAACTGGAATTACTTCTTCGCAGAGCCAGAGTGATTGCTGAAGCACTCACAGTGCTGTCCAAAAGTTACTCTTTTTTCTACAAGATATGGGTCAAATCAAGTGAGAGTTGCTTTCCTCCCAGTGGCATGCTGTGGGCCCTAGGAGTGGTCCTATGATGCCTCCCAGCCTTGAATGTTTTTGGCACTCATCCTTGATGAGTTTAAGTGTTTTTAGGCACACCACTCTACCTGACTGTACCTCCCAAACACGCCATAAGCCATTTGTAAGATGACTGTGTTTCCAGTCAAAATCTATAGTATCTGGTAGGGCACCTAAAGCCAAGACCATTGAAGAAAAGTTCAAGAGGACCCACCAGGATCATTGAACATATGTTCAAGGGGACCAACCAAGATCACTGAACAAACGTTCACAGGGAACTGCTTCCTTCAGGTTCTGTAACAAGTCCACAAAACACATAAGATGATTGACGGAATGTTGCACAATGGCAAAACATTCACCCCCCAGTCACAGATCTCTGTTTAATCCATCGTTATTTTGCTCACCAAGCCACCCCAGTTCAGACATGGCCATATGCAAATCAGTCTTGACCCTGTGCCTCACGGGAACAGTCCAGCCCGAACTGACAAACCATGCCTTCCCTGGACCGGAATCAAGCATCCTAGGACCGGTTTCTGCCTATAAGCCGTCTTCAGCCCGGATAGCTTGACTCCAGTGGCTTAGTGAGCACAGGACCCACGTCTGGGCATTCCCTTCCTACATAGGGTGGACAGCAAAACACACAAGATGATGGACGGAATGTTGCACAATGGCTAAACATTCACCCCCAGTAACAGATCTGGGTTTAATCCATTGTTATTTTGCTCACCAAGCCACCCCAGTTCAGACATGGCCATATGCAAATCAGTCTTGACCCTGTGCCTCATGGGAACAGTACAGCCCGAACTGCCAAGCCATGCCTTCCCTGGACCGGAATCAAGCATCCTAAGACCTGTTTCTGGCTATCAGCTGTCTTCAGCTAGGATAGCTTGACTCCCCTGGCTTAGTGAGCACGGGACCCATGTCTGGGCATACCCTTCCCACATAGGGTGAACAGCAAAAAACACAAGATGGTGGATGGAATTTTGCACAATTGCAAAACATTCTCTCCCAGTAACAGATCTGGGTTTAATCCATCGTTATTTTGCTCACCAATCCACCCCAGTTCAGACATGGCCATATGCAAATCAGTCTTGACCCTGTGCCTCATGGGAACAGTCCAGCCCAAACTGCCAAGCAATGCCTTCCCTGGACCAGAATCAAGCATCCTAGGACCGGTTTCTGGCTATCAGCCGTCTTCAGCCAGGATAGCTTGAATTCAGTGGCTTAGTGAGCACGGGACCCACATCTGGGCATACCCTTCCCCCATAGGGTGAACAGCAAAACACACAAGATGATGGACGGAATGTTGCACAATGCAAAACATTCACCCCCAGTCACAGATCTGGATTTAATCCATCGTTATTTCGCTCACCAAGCCACTCCAGTTCAGACATGGCCATATGCAAATCAGTCTTGACCCTGTGCCTCATGGGAACAGTCCAGCCCGAACTGCCAAGCCATGCCTTCCCTGGACCGGAATCAAGCATCCTAGGACCGGTTTCTGGCTATCAGCCGTCTTCAGCTCAGATAGCTTGACTCCAGTGGCTTAGTGAGCACGGAACCCACGTATGGGCATACCCTTCCCACATAGGGTGAACAGCAAAACACACAAGATGATGGACGGTATGTTGCACAATGGCAAAACATTCACTTCCAGTCCCAGATCTGGGTTTAATCCATCGCTTTTTTGCTCACCAAGCCACCCCAGTTCAGACATGGCCATATGCAAATCAGTCTTGACCCTGTGCCTCATGGGAACAGTACAGCCCGAACTGCCAAGCCATGCCTTCCCTGGACTGGAATCAAGCATCCTAGGACCGGTTTCTGGCTATCAGCCGTCTTCAGCCAGGATAGCTTGACTCCCCTGGCTTAGTGAGCACGGGACCCACGTCTGGGCATACCCTTCCCACATGGGGTGAACAGCAAAACACACAAGATGATGGACTGAATGTTGCAAAATGGCAAAACATTCACCCCCAGTCACAGATCTGGGTTTAATCCCTTGTTATTTTGGTCACCAAGTCACCCTAGTTCAGACAAGGTCATATGCAAATCAGTCTTGACCCTGTGCCTCATGGGAACAGTTACAGTATAAATCAAAGGAGGGTAACCCTTGTGTCTCAGGGGAACAGGGTAAGTTATATCAGCAAATACAAAAGAGTTCCCTTGAGTTCCTATCTCTAAGTTTTAGTGGAGTTCTGATGTTAATTAGAGGTCTCCAAAACGTATACACTTAATAGGCTTCCTGTGTATTACCTAACATGATTTTTCATTCATTCACAACTTCTGTCTCAGTTTGAACCATCAAAGTAGCACTTACATTCTAAATTAATATATATTACGTAGCCAAGGTGTATGTGTTATTTCCAAAGATTTATTTTATCTTTATATAAAACAGTTCAGACTTACAAACACATTATTGCATTTAAAAACACATATATGTTACTGTTGCATAGATATTCATATATGGGTTTGCATAAGCTTATTCAGTAATATACAAACCTAATATCATAATAATCACAGAAAAACATACATTTGTAATAAGAAATACATTTAAAATTACAATCAAATTTCAAGTCGACGCTTTTCGGTGGATCTTGCTGTACGCACCACCTTCCTCAGGACAGTTAAAACAATTCTGTGGATATAATTTTTAAGAAACAATGTCACTACCCATCATTGGCATACGTTTACACAAGTTAAAAAAACATGTTAAAACCATTTGTGCCATTGGTGTTGGAGGATTAATTACCACCTTCCGACAATTTCTACTGTGTGCGACTATACTATTCCAGCGACAGTATTTATGAGTGCAATTATAAATTTTCCATAACAATCTCTCATTTTGCATACTGAAATCTTTATTTCTGGCATTGGTCTATTGTCGTACTACTCGACATTTTCCCTGTGCTATTTTAATGTTCCAAATATGAGACATTTATATACAAGTATCATCTTTCATACTCCGATTCACCTTCATTCATACACAGTGTATGGTACTGTTTTTTTCGCATACCTTAAGTATGTTCACCTTTTGCCCCATTCATTAATCGAAGGCCAGTTCCAACTAGTATGATTTTCTTTGTTCTATGTTGAAGGAAGACAGACATTATGTTTATTTACCTCTTGTTCTCATCCTTCATGTGCATCTCACTCTTTTTATGCATTGTACTTACTGGATAAAATTATGGTGTGTTTCTATTTCACCCTTTTCACTATACTCTTTTCAGTATTCTTGACATCATATGGGCACGTCTTTCTTGTTTTTAGAAATACGTATTGGCACCTTTATTATGAAAAGACTATACATAAATTTTTCAAGTATTGCTGTTACATTATTTCCACCTTTATTTCTATGTATCACTATTACTCGTGCTTACCAGTATTGAATTTAGAGCGTTTTCAATCTGTCATTCCTCTTATTCGAGAGTTTTGCCATTTCTGTTTACGCTTATTTTCGTGAATTTCTCAATTGTCCCAACATCAGCGTTCTAATACTTAAAGGGAATTGAGTAAAGAACGTTTGTTATTCTCTGTGGGTATGGCGATATATTTCTTCACAGTGTCCTCGCTGTCTAATAAAGCAAGCCTATATTTACCTCCACATCACTTCTACAAAAACTGTTTTTAATATGATGTGGTTTAGCTTAATGCGGGCTCTTCGGCCTTTATTTCTAGTTATTTCATGTTTTTAGATTAAGATTTCGTGTTTTTAATTATGGCAGTTCTTTTTTAGTCTATTAAACTAAGCATAACCTTCATGGGTTTTTTTTAATTTGTGTAAACGTATGCCAATGATGGGTAGTGACATTGTTTCTTAAAAATTATATCCACACAATTGTTTTTAACTGTCCTGAGGAAGGTGGTGCGTACAGCAGATCCACCGAAACGCGTCGACTTGAAAATTGATTGTAATTTTAAATGTATTTCTTATTACAAATGTATGTTTTTCTGTCATTATTATGATATTAGGCTTGTATATTACTGAATAAGCTTATGCAAACCCATATATGAATACCTATGCAACAGTAATATATATGTGTTTTTAAATGCAATAATGTGTTTGTAAGTCTGAACTGTTTTATATAAAGATAAAATAAATCTTTGGAAATAACACATACACCTTGGCTACGTAATATATATTACTTTAGAATGTAAGTGCTACTTTGATGGTTCAAACTGAGACAGAAGTTGTGAATGAATGAAAAATCATGTTAGGTAATACACAGGAAGCCTATCAAGTGTATACGTTTTGGAGACCTCTAATTAACATCAGAACTCCACTAAAACTTAGAGATAGGAACTCAAGGGAACTCTTTTGTATTTGCTGATATAACTTACCCTGTTCCCCTGAGACACAAGGGCTACTCTCCTTTGATTTATACTGTAACTGTACGGCTTGTGAGCCGGAGAGCTGGTCAATACATTGTGTAATCACAATGGACACGATAAAAGTATTTGGTTTTACGGAAGATCAATTTTCGAAAATCATTGGAAGCTCAAAAATTATTAATACATCCACCCTGACACATAGTAATGCAGAAAAGTGGAATACCTTCTGGAATCTTAAGAAGAAGGTAACGCGCACAGAACTACACGCGGAGTTCCTTATTGATTATTGTAAAAAAGGCATTATACCGATTGGACTACAGGTAAAGAACGAGCCTGGTCTATTTGTTAAAAATGATAAATGTATTGAACACTGGACCCTGATAGCAAATAGATGCAGCAGGGACTGGATGCTTTTAATCATTGAAACGGCGCAAGAATATATTTTAATAGAAAGGAGGGAATTAGACCAACTAGAAACCGAACTGAAAAACAATATGAGTAATGCACTTGATGAGGCAAAAGGAAAACTTAAAGAAATAGAGATGGATGTAGAGGGATATAGAGAATATCTGATAAACAAAAAAACAAATAAATTAATAAAAGATGTAGCTAGATTTAGCAGAGAAACAATCTACCCCTACACACAAAAGGATTATTATGACACCCCAGCACAGGATACAACATATCAGAAAAAAACTTGTTATCCATACCGCCCTTAAGGGATGAGGAAGAATGTAAGTTTTTCAGATACCTCATATGCTAGCACAGAATCAGAAGAGGAAAATCAACCCACAAACAAAAATAGAAATGAAAACCATCATGGACAACACAGGGAACAAAGACCTTTTTTAGGACAGCAACAGCAGACACAGAATCAAGGAAACAGGGGAAGAGGCCGAGGGAACTTCCAACGACCAGCTCAAACATACAGACCCCCTACATGAGAACGAGAAGCCAAAAACAATGGGATTAACGCCTGAATACAAGGCTCCCATTATAAATCTATCAAATAAAGTGTTAAACAAAGCAGAAGAAACAGTACTAACCTTAGGCTTAGGATTTGCACCTACGTCTAAACCTAACTCTTATGACATCCAAAAAGATATAAAAAGTCTATTTAAAAAAAAATAAGGCTAAAACACTTCTTTCTCAATAAAGAACCAACAGAAAAGACAAACCTTTCAGGGCTAAAACCAACATCCACATGGACACAGCACGTGCTATGGTGCACAAGAATGTGGAATTATTTGAAAGAGCCATAGAGAAAGATATCGAGGACCTTTTAGATATAGATTTAAAAGTACATAACAACAATCTATCTAAGGAATGTAGAGAAGCCCTAATAAGCCTAGAAAACTGTGACAATCTCACTATAAAACCAGGAGACAAAGGGGGTAGTATTGTGTTATTAGACACTGAGAATTACAGGAAAAGGATGATGTCTTTGCTACTTGTAGATGAACATTACAGGAAATCAACCAGAGAGGAATGGAACAATCTGCAAGTGAATATAAAAAGAGTCTTAGATTTTGCAAAAGAGGATGAGCTTATATGCACCGAGGAATATGATTTTTTATACAACAGATACCCAGTCCTTCCCGCAATATACGGACTACCCAAAGTCCATAAGAGTATAACAAATCCCCCGATGAGACCGATTGTCTCAGGTTTAAATTCGGCAACAGAACCCCTAAGCATTTACGTTGACAAATTTCTAAGACCATTGGTGGCGTTACAAAAATCTTACATCAAAGACACCACCGACATGATTAGAAAAGTGAAAGGTCTAGAATTTAATGGCAGCAATCAGTGGATGGTAAGCCTCGACATCGAGGCACTGTACACAAATATTCCACAGAAAGCCACAGTAAATACAATCAGGGAAATTCTAAAAGACAAAAATGGTGATCTATCTGAACACTCATATTTCATAGTGGAATTGTTTGAACTAATCCTTATAACCAATATTTTTATTTTTGAAGGGGACCTATACTGTCAAACCAAGGGCACCAGCATGGGGGCTACCTGTGCGCCGAGCCTGGCTTGTCTCTATGTTGGTGCCTTTGAGGACAAACACATTTATAATGAGGCTGCCCCCTTCTTTGAATGCGTGACCCATTGGTCACGATTTATTGACTATATATTTTTTTATCTGGACAGGGGATGAAGGAACACTACTTGAATTCACTGAATGGTTGAACTGTGGTGATCCAAACTTAAAATTCACATCAAATATCAGCCAACAATTTTGTGACTTTTTGGACATAAAAATTCTGAATAAAAATAACCAACTCATTGTTGACTTATTCGTAAAACCAACTGATAGAAATACGATGTTGCATTACAACAGTGAACACCCCAGATGCCAAAAAGACAATATCCCATTCGGGCAGTGTCTGCGTTTATGCAGAAACTGCTCGGATAAGAAGGATTTTGAGAAACACGCAGGAAACCTGAAAAAGAAATTATCCAGTAGAGGTTACCCCGCTAGAATAATCAAGCAGGCATACAAAAGAGCTAAATATTATAACCGTGAATCCTTGTTCGACACTGATAAAAATAAAAAAACAGAGACAAATAGAATAACCTTTGTTACTAACTACTCCTCATTGAGTAATAACATTAAAAATATCATCAATTGAAACTGGAGCTTACTACAGGACAAAAATCAGGCACCACTAGAGAAACCATTGTTCTCCTACAGAAGGAATAAAAGCATCAGAAACAGGCTAGTAAAGACCTACAAAGATAAAAATAAGGGTTACCAGATAAGTATAGACACCCAAAAAAAGTAATAGGCACCTATCCGTGTAGCAGTTGCGTAAACTGTAAAACAATAATGACTGGACAGAAGATATCGGTTAACAATATTGAACATACAGTGAGGGAAATGTTCAATTGCAGGACAAAAAATGTAATCTACTTGATACAATGCCCATGTGGCTTAGGCTATATAGGAGAGACGAGCAGAGAGATCCGAATTCGTCTCAACGAACATAGATCAGCCATAAAAAACAACAAATGTAATGCCCCTCTGACCGACCATTGGCACAACAGCAAACATAAAGTAGAAGATCTTAGATGGTGCATTGTGGAAAAAATAGAACAGTCGAAACGAGGTGGTAACCTTGAGAATAAGAAGAAAATAAGAGAACAATTCTACATGTGTAAATTTAAGACCTTTACACATGGTTTAAATAATCGAGATGAATGGGAAAGATTATACAGATGAATAAAGACAATAACAAATAATGAGTCATGAAGTCACACTTCTCCGTGATAAAAACCAATGGTCAGAAAGTCTAATAAAATGTCCTCTGTGTATATGAATACTAATAATAATATGTTAAAGCACCCTTGTGGAAAAAGTATAATTTAAGAATATGAGCGAAAGGTATTGATTAAGCTTCGCTAAATTAACAAATCGAGACTCAATAAAGACTAGGCAAAGATGGCGGCCAAAATAAAGGGCATTCTTAAGCTGTGTATATATATAAACACAATATACAGCATATCAGGTTGGAAAATTAAAAAAACCTAAATGATTAAGAACAACTTCCAACTGTGTGGAAAAAGTAGAATTTAAGAATATTAGCGAAAGGAATTGATTAAGCTTCGCTAAATTAACAAATCGAGACTCAATAATGACTAGGCAAAGATGGCGGCCAAAATGAAGGGCATTTTTAATGCTGTGAATATATATAAACACAATATACAGCATAACAGGTGGATAAATTATAAAAACCTAAATGATTAAGAACAACATCCAACTTTGTAGACAACACAATAAAATAAACAACTTTTCACATGTGGGAATAACTAAGTATCAAGCCACCACACACCACTCTAAGATGGCCAAAAAAATAAAAGAAAAGAATAGGAGCATTCCACTTCAGGGATCACGTGACTAATTAAACAATATCATGTGACTCACCCGGAACACTTTAAAACTGGCTAGCGAGACAAATCGGTTTACTTGACCACGACCGCGGCTTTGACGAACAAGGAGGCACCAGGTAAGGAGGGGAACTGCTCAGGGCTTAGTTTAGTTTAGTTTATCCGGAATTATATACAAAAAATGGGGAGACTCTGCCAATGTTCAGCATTAGAACAAAAAGTAATTTTACAAAAAAGTATAATTCTGTTTTTCTTAAAAAAAGCATAATGAACATAGCCAAAAGGGGTACAAGGGGTGTAGATCACCGAGGAATAGAATAAATTAAACTGCCGTCCATAAAACAATACTCATGTATACTAAACGTTTAAGATATTGGCGTCATTTAATGACAATCAAGACCCCATGAAGGTTATGCTTAGTTTAATAGACTAAAAAAGAACTGCCATAATTAAAAACACTAAATCTTATTCTAAAAAGATGAAATAACTAGAAATAAAGGCCGAAGAGCCCGCATTAAGCGAAACCACATCATATTAAAAACAGTTTTTGTAGAAGCGATGTGGAGGTAAATATAGGCTCGCTTTATTAGACAGCGAGGAAACTGTGAAGAAATATATCGCCATACCCACAGAGAATAACAAACGTTCTTTACTCAATTCCCTTTAAGTATTAGAACGCTGATGTTGGGACAATTGAGAAATTCCCGAAAATAAGCGTAAACAGAAGTGACAAAAACTCTCGAATAAGAGGAATGACAGATTGAAAACACTCTAAATTCAATACTGGTAAGCACGAGTAATAGTGATACATAGAAATAAAGGTGGAAATAATGTAACAGCAATACTTGAAAAATTTATGTATTGTCTTTTCATAATAAAGGTGCCAATACGTATTTCTAAAAACAAGAAAGACGTGCCCATATGATGTCAAGAATACTGAAAAGAGTATAGTGAAAAGGGTGGAATAGAAGCACACCATAATTTTATCCAGTAAGTACAATGCATAAAAAGAGTGAGATGCACATGAAGGATGAAAACAAGAGGTAAATATACATAATGTCTGTCTTCCTTCAACATAGAACAAAGAAAATCATACTAGTTGGAACTGGCCTTCGATTAATGAATGGGGCAAAAGGTGAACATACTTAAGGTATGCGAAAAAAACAGTACCATACACTGTGTATGAATGAAGGTGAATCGGAGTATGAAAGATGATACTTGTATATAAATGTCTCATATTTGGAACATTAAAATAGCACAGGGAAAATGTCGAGTAGTACGACAATAGACCAATGCCAGAAATAAAGATTTCAGTATGCAAAATGAGAGATTGTTATGGAAAATGTATAATTGCACTCATAAATACTGTCGCTGGAATAGTATAGTCGCACACAGTAGAAATTGTCGGAAGGTGGTAATTAATCCTCCAACACCAATGGCACAAATGGTTTTAACATGTTTTTTTAACTTGTGTAAACGTATGCCAATGATGGGTAGTGACATTGTTTCTTAAAAATTATATCCACAGAATTGTTTTAACTGTCCTGAGGAAGGTGGTGCGTACAGCAAGATCCACCGAAACGCGTCGACTTGAAATTTGATTGTAATTTTAAATGTATTTCTTATTACAAATGTATGTTTTTCTGTGATTATTATGATATTAGGCTTGTATATTACTGAATAAGCTTATGCAAACCCATATATGAATATCTATGCAACAGTAATATATATGTGTTTTTAAATGCAATAATGTGTTTGAAAGTCTGAACTGTTTTATATAAAGATAAAAATAAATCTTTGGAAATAACACATACACCTTGGCTACGTAATATATATTAATTTAGAATGTAAGTGCTACTTTGATGGTTCAAACTGAGACAGAAGTTGTGAATGAATGAAAAATCATGTTAGGTAATACAGAGGAAGCCTATTAAGTGTATACGTTTTGGAGACCTCTAATTAACACCAGAACTCCACTAAAACCTAGAGATAGGAACTCAAGGGAACTCTTTTGTATTTCCTCATGGGAACAGTCCAGCCCGAACTGCCAAGCCATGCCTTCCCTGGACCGGAATCAAGCATCCTAGGACCAGTTTCTGGCAATCAGCCATCTTCAGCCAGGATAGCTTGACACCAGTGGCATATGGCCATGTCTGAACTGGGGTGGCAGAGTGGGCTAAAGAACAGTGATGGATTAAACCCAGATCTGTTTACTGGGTGTGAGTGTTTGATTGGTTCAGATGCTCCGTCCATCACCACCCCCTTTTGTACCGCTTTGTTTGCCATAAGTTGGCAGGGTATGCTCAGACGTGAGTCCCTTGCTCATTTTGCCACTGGATTCAAGCAAGCCTGGCTGAAGACGGCTGTAATGCCAGAAACCGGTCCTAGGAAGCTTGAATCCGGTCCAGGGAAGGCATGGCTTGACAGTTCGGGCTGGACTGTTCCCATGAGGCACAGGGTCAGACTGATTTGCATATGGCCATGTCTGAACTGGGGTGGCAGAGTGGGCTAAAGAACGGTGATGGATTAAACTCAGATCTGTTGACTGGGTGTGAGTGTTTGATTGGTTCAGATGCTCCGTCCATCACCACCCCCTTTTGTACCGCTTTGTTTGCCATAAGTTGGCAGGGTATGCTCAGACGTGAGTCCCTTGCTCACTTTGCTACTGGATTCAAGCAAGCTTGGCTGAAAACAGCTGTAATGACAGAAACCGGTCCTAGGAAGCTTGAATTCGGTCCAGGGAAGGCATGGCTTGGCAGTTTGGGCTGGACTGTTCCCATGAGGCACAGGGTCAGACTGATTTGCATATGGCCATGTCTGAACTGGGGTGGCAGAGTGGGCTAAAGAACGGTGATGGATTAAACCCAGTTCTGTTGACTGGGTGTGAGTGTTTGATTGGTTCAGATGCTCCATCCATCACCACCCCCTTTTGTACTGCTTTGTGTGCCATAAGTCGGCAGGGTATGCTCAGACGTGAGTCCCTTTCTCACTTTGCTACTGGATTCAAGCAAGCCTGGCTGAAGATGGCTGTAATGCCAGAAACCGGTCATAGGAAGCTTGAATCCAGTCCAGGGAAGGCATGGCTTGGCAGTTCCGGCTGGACTGTTCCCATGAGGCACAGGGTCAGACTGATTTGCATATGGCCATGTCTGAACTGGGGTGGCAGAGTGGGCTAAAGAAGGTGATGGATTAAACCCAGATCTGTTGACTGGGTGTGAGTGTTTGATTGGTTCAGATGCTCCGTCCATCACCACCCCCTTTTGTACTGCTTTGTTTGCCATAAGTTGGCAGGGTATGCTCAGACGTGAGTCCCTTTCTCACTTTGCTACTGGATTCAAGCAAGCCTGGCTGAAAATGGCAGTAATGCCAGAAACCGGTCCTAGGAAGCTTGAATCCGGTCCAGGGAAGGCATGGCTTGGCAGTTCGGGCTGGACTGTTCCCATGAGGCACAGGGTCAGACTGATTTGCATACGGCCATGTATGAACTGGGGTGGCAGAGTGGGCTAAAGAACGGTGATGGATTAAACCCAAATTTGTTGACTGGGTGTGAGTGTTTGATTGGTTCAGATGCTCCGTCCATCACCACCCCCTTTCGTACCGCTTTGTTTCGTGGAGAAGTGTGGCTCACTGGTTAGAGGAGGCAGACCCTGAAGCAGAGGTCAGACCCGGGACCAGGGTTCAATTCCCGACGCGGCAGGGTCTTGAGCCCAAATGTCCACGGACTTGATAATTCTCGCTTCGGTGCCTACTTGAATCACGGGTTCACACTCTGCAACTCTGGGGAATAGCTTGCTTAATCTCCACTACGGCCCCCCGCAGCGGGATGCCTGGCTTTCACCTTGGGGATGCCCAGTAGGGGTTATCTCACAGGGAAAAGCCAGGACGGGTTCCCAAAGCAAGTGCCTTGAGTTCTTGCGGTGATAAGGCGCTATATAAGAACCTTTGACCTTTGACATTTGACATTTGTTCACCATAAGTTGGCAGGGTATGCTCAGACGTGAGTCCCTTGCTCACTTTGCTACTGGATTCAAGCAAGCCTGGCTGAAGACGGCTGTATTGCCAGAAACCGGTCCTAGGAAGCTTGAATCCGGTCAAAGGAAGGCATGGCTTGGCTGTTCGGGCTAGACTGTTCCCATGAGGCACAGGGTCAGACTGATTTGCATATGGCCATGTCTGAACTGGGGTGGCAGAGTGGGCTAAAGAATGGTGATGGATTAAACCCAGATCTGTTGACTGGGTGTGAGTGTTTGATTGGTTCAGATGCTCCGTCCATCACCACCCCCTTTTGTACCGCTTTGTTCGCCATAAGTTTGCAGGGTATTCTCAGACATGTGTCCCTTGCTCACTTTGCTACTGGATTCAAGCAACCCTTGCTGAAGTCGGTTGTAATGCCAGAAACCGGTCCTAGGAAGCTTGAATCCGGTCAAAGGAAGGCATGGCTTGGCTATTCGGGCTAGACTGTTTCCATGAGGCACAGGGTCAGACTGATTTGCATACGGCCATGTCTGAACTGTGGTGGCAGAGTGGGCTAAAGAACGGTGATGGATTAAACCCAAATTTGTTGACTGGGTGTGAGTGTTTGATTGGTTCAGATGCTCCGTCCATCACCACCCCCTTTCGTACCGCTTTGTTTTGTGGAGAAGTGTGGCTCACTGGTTAGAGGAGGCAGACCCTGAAGCAGAGGTCAGACCCGGGACCAGGGTTCAATCCCGACGCGGCAGGGTCTTGAGCCCAAATGTCCACGGACTCGATAATTCTCGCTTCGGTGCCTACTTGAATCATGGGTTCACACTCTGCAACTCTGGGCAATAGCTTGCTTAATCTCCACTACGGCCCCCCGCGGCGGGATGCCTGGCTTTCACCTTGGGGATGCCCAGTAGGGGTTATCTCACAGGGAAAAGCCAAGACGGGTTCCCAAAGCAAGTGCCTTGAGACCTTGCAGTGATAAGGCGCTATATAAGAACCTTTGACATTTGACATTTGTTCACCATAAGTTGGCAGGGTATGCTCAGACGTGAGTCCCTTGCTCACTTTGCTACTGGATTCAAGCAAGCCTGGGTGAAGACGGCTGTAATGCCAGAAACCGGTCCTAGGAAGCTTGAATCCGGTCGAAGGCATGGCTTGGCTGTTCGGGCTAGACTGTTCCCATGAGGCACAGGGTCAGACTGATTTGCATATGGCCATGTCTGAACTAGGGTGGCAGAGTGGGCTAAAGCAGGGTGATGGATTAAACCCAGATCTGTTGACTGGGTGTGAGTGTTTGATTGGTTCAGATGCTCCGTCCATCACCACCCCCTTTTGTACCGCTTTGTTCGCCATAAGTTTGCAGGGTATTCTCAGACATGTGTCCCTTGCTCACTTTGCTACTGGATTCAAGCAACCCTTGCTGAAGTCGGTTGTAATGCCAGAAACCGGTCCTAGGAAGCTTGAATCCGGTCCAGGGAAGGCATGGCTTGGCAGTTCGGGCTGGACTGTTCCCATGAGGCACAGGGTCAGACTGATTTGCATATGGCCATGTCTGAACTGGGTTGGAAGAGTGGGCTAAAGAGCGGTGATGGATTAAACCCAGATGTGTTGACTGGATGTGAGTGTTTGATTGGTTCAGATGCTCCGTCCATCACCACCCCCTTTTGTACCGCTGTAGCAAGTCCACATCCTACTGAAAATATGACAAGATCGCCGATAGGTGAGGAGCTCCGACCGGGAGCTCCCTGTGCAGGGATTGCCTTTTGGCTCTGGTCCCCTGAAATCTACCCCTTCCTTGGACCCTTCTGCTCACCTGGGATTATGTCAACTGAGGTCCTCATCTCTTCAGCTCCTGCAACTGAAATCGAGTTCTTTCTTGAGATACCGTGATTAGTGTCTCCGACCGTGGAGTCCGAGTCAACATGGCCGATGTCCGGAGGAGCTGCTTTATTGGCTATAGAGGGGAGTGGCTCGCGTTCATTCCCTCGGCCGTCCCTTATCCAGCCGGGCACTGGGCATGGTTCTCCTTGACTCTCCCCTGTTGTCTCCTTCCTCTCCCTCCTTTGGATGAATCATCAAGGATCTGCGGACAACGGAGCCTGTCTCGGTGTAGCCACTGCCTGGTCGAGATCTCCAGAGGGATGTCGAGTTGAGCTGGGCTGAGCTTCGCCCCACCTGGCCATCCCCTTGCCTTTCAGGTTTGGGCCACTGCTGTTGCCCTGCTGCCTGACCTCTTGCTTCGCCTCCTGTAGTGCCACTGGGGTGCATGAGTCTTGTTTTCTCATGATCGGGTTGCAGGGGCAGTGAATGCCATGGTGATGTGGTCCGGTGCCCCCGAGCTTGTTCTCACATTCAGTGGGGAGACGCGCCCTCCTGGCCCCGCTGCTGCCTCCCTTTCTTCCAGAGCTGCTGCCTTGTGCACCCGTGTTACAGCAAACAAATTATAGACAGAATGCTGACAGTGCAAACATTCTCCCCCAGTCAAATGATCTGGGTTAAATCCATCGTTCTTTTGCCCACCACGCCACCCCAGTTTGGACCCAACCATATGCAAATCAGTATTGACCCTGTGCCCCATGGGAAAAGTCCAGACTGAACTGCCAGGACAGGTCCTCCCTGGACCAGAAACAAGCATCCTGGAACCTGTTTCAGGGCATGTCACCCTTCTTCAACCAGGCTAGCTTGCATCAAGTGGCACAGTGAGCAAGGGACCCATGTCTGGGCATACCCATCCCACTTAGGGCGAAAAGTGTTACAGAAAACAAATGATTAACGGAATGCTGACAATGCAAAAATTCCCCCCCAGTCAAAAGATCTGGGTTAAATCCAATGTTCGTATGCCCACTACGCCACCCCAGTTTGGACCCAGCCATATGCAAATCAGTCTTGACTCTGTTCCCCATGGGAACAGTCCAGACCGAACTGCCAGGACAGGTCCTGCCAGGACAGGTCCTCCCTGGACCAGAAACAAGCTTCCTGGGACCGGTTTCAGGGTACGTCACCCTTCTTCAGCCAGGCTAGCTTGAATCCAGTGGCACAGTGAGCAAGGGACCCACGTCTGGGCATAACAATCCCACTCAGGGCGAAAAGTGTTACAGCAAACAAATGATGGCCAGAATGCTGACAATGCAAACATTCTCCCCCAGTGAAAAGATCTGGGTTAAATCCATTGTTCTTTTGCCCACTACGACAGGCCACTTCGGACCCAGCCATATGCAAATCAGTCTTGACCCTGTGCTCCATGGGAACAGTCCAGACCGATCTTGTGCGCCAGAGCAGACTTCCCCTGATTCTTCCTTGTTTTGTATTCCCTCCATTTTGTGTTGGAGGTATATGGGTCAGTGTCCTGATCCTCCATCTTGATGGCCTCAACTAGCTACAAAGTTTGCTCCAAGTTGCCGGTCCTCATCTTGGTGTCGCCTGCCTTTACATTACATCAGTTCCCCCTGATAAGCATGGCTACAGCAAGACTCCCAATCCGCTCCTTCCTTTTTGCCCCTTCGACTACCCTTGCTGCTCAGGCACAGAGCGTGCGTGTGGCACTGGATGATGAGATTCTGTGGCCCACTTTGGACTATTGGGCACGTGGACTTTGATTTTGAGGGCCCCTTGATTTTTGTTCTTCCATTGTCGGATTGCCTGACTTTGCCTGTTTTTCCCTGCACCCTGTCTCAATTCTCCTTCCTCACCCAACCTCCATGCTCCTTGTTCCTGTTTTATTTTACGCTATGTAACTGATGTAACTCTGTACAACTGTTCTCATGTAAAGCGCTTTGATACCTCCGGGTCTAGCCAGCGCTATATAAAACTCTACAAATAAATAAATAAATAAATACTGCCCCCCAAGAGCAAGGTGGCAAGTAAGTGCCTCTAGCTCAGGTGATAAAGTCCAGCAGAATTTTAAGAAAGTCAAGTACAGAGTCCTTCCAATCCACTTAGGAGTTCATCCATGAAGTTGGGCCATCTTCTGTTTCTACTCTGCTTCTCAAATGTTCTTCCTTTGTTCAGGGACTTAAAACCGAAGGTGAAGAGCTTTAGAATGTAGGATTACAGACCCAATCCTGAGATCCCACAT
Organism: Lissotriton helveticus; assembly: GCF_964261635.1. NCBI lineage: Eukaryota > Metazoa > Chordata > Amphibia > Caudata > Salamandridae > Lissotriton > Lissotriton helveticus. The sequence continues at coordinate 380,648,180 of NC_136069.1, forward strand.
CACTCCTGCACCCTTCACTAACACTTCCTTGAACAGCTTGTGCAGCTGATTCAAGATGACAGTTTGAAGAAAAATTGTAGAACATCCCTCTGTGCAAGTCACTCTGCCTTCCTAGGTCTGGATTCTCCCCTGCCCAACTTCAACCCCCCCCTCCCCATAGTAACTGCTGCCTGAGGTGTACCTGCTCTTTGTCTTCTGTGAGAACATTCTTTGATTGTGAGTGAAAGGCTGTTAATTACCTTATGGAGATTTCATCCCTGCTAATTTCCCTTACTGGGTGAAGACTAACCCCTCATGATGGGTCTATTCAGGGAAGCTTTGAACTGACAGCTGGCCAACTGCGTAATTAACCATGTTTGGCTCAATATTTAAAGCTTGAAATCCATAAAGACTGGCTCACAAAAATATGTCGAAATTTAAAGTACTAAATGTGTGCCTTTACCTCGGGTTATGTGTTTGGAAAGGCACAAAGAAAACTTTAACCATTACAAGTTTGATACTTCAGCCGAAAGGAAAATGACAGTTCTTCTGAGACTCCAATTTGAATTAATAAGACCATGACCAATGTATTATGTGTAATATCTGCCACGGTGTTACCTATATGAAAATCCCAGGCTAATTCAGACAACAATCTTCCTTGCAGTCAGACAACAATCATCCTTGCTCAGCCTGTGTACAAATGCTCATGTATAACCTGCACAGAGTCTCTTAACCCAGCTGTATGGCAGATGGCCTTATTTTAAAAGGTGTCCCTTGTCAGTTATAGCCATACCTAGCGGATAGCAACTTACAAAACACTTTGCAAATGGCACTGGAAACTAGGTAATCAAACAATCGTTAACATAGTGGGTAATGGAAGTCATGGCGTGGATTGTATGTTCTATCCCATGACTGGAGAATATCAGTGGTTTTCGTGTTTGAGACAACACCATAACTCTATTTTTAGCATTAGTTACTTTACTTTAGTGACTATCTGTACTTTAAAAAATAAAACATGTTATTCCCAATTCCCGCTGCACACAGCCTTCAGTTATGCAAAGCGGGAGTTGATTGTAGGGTCTGGCCTACGGCGTGAGCCTGTGTTCAACTTGCTGCAGGCTACAGGCTTTACATACCTGTGCATGTAACGGGCCTTTGGCTCTCCCTCTCTGTCATAATTTCCTGTTTCTCCCTTCTGTTCTATATCTCTGTCTGATATCCCATTTTAAAAAAAAAGAATTGAAATACTCATGAATCAAATTTGATCTGAAATTTTTCATAAAATAACATAGAATTTACTACTGAAAGTGGTGGCTGTTGACAGTACAATTGTGTTTTTATTCATGAGTCATGCAAAGTTTCTATGTTTTTCCTGGTCTATTACTAGAGTTTGCCATATCTTTGCATCCACACTATCACTGCCTTGGGGTCAGACACTTGTTATAGTGCCTCCTCTTTCACCTGTGCTGCTTCCTGCGAATTTTAAGGGTGATCCACCAAGCGGGGGCTGAGAAAAAGGGGGGGGCAAAATGCCATTTCCACATTCAATTTTCCATAGGAAAAATATGTACAGCTACCGCCAAAACAGCTAAATGGAATAATACCAAATTTGGCAGAAACCTAGAACTTTAGCCAGAAAACATGCTGTTTGTGATTTGGTGTAAATCCATCAGTATTTTTTTAGATATTAATGTAAAACATGTATGTATATCAACAGTACAGTATCCGCAAAATCAACAGATCAAATGATACGATTTTAATGGCTGCCACAACCTCAATAGAATCGTGTCAGCAGCAAGCCACTTTAGGACTCAGTCCCCTGTCCTGAACAAAGGTTAAAACAAGCATTTACAATGCAACTGTTTCACATTTGGAAAAGTTCGAGCTATTGGCATTGTAAATGACAAAATTTGTATTTATGTGTGGGTTTTGAAAACAGATAAATAAATGCCATTGTCATTTACATTGCCATTAGCTTAATCTCTCGCAAATGTGAGACCTATTGTACCCTACGGACGAGCTCAGCAGACAGCAATTACTACCACACACACACACCCAGAGCCACACACGCACACACCCAGAGCCACACACACACACACCCAGAGCCAGCCACACACACACACCCAGAGCCACACACACACACACCCAGAGCCCCCCCCCACACACACACAGAGCCCCCCCCACACACACAGAGCCCCTCTTGATTACACCAACCGACTTCACCTAAGAACCCCTGTCTTATTGCTATCCAGGTGCATGATGTACCACTATGCATTGCACAACGCCTTGCACGGCAGCGGACAATCTTTAAACAATACAAACTTTGCAAATGCCACCCAATAAGGGACAAAAGGACTAGAATGAGCCTAGTTTTAACCAATTCCAGGTTCAGAAAATCTCCTAATGCTGTAACCTCCATTGCTGTGCAGGCAAACTGTACAACTCACACCCAGATAAAATAATAAAACCTGCCCACACTATTAAACTTCCAAAAGGAAGTGGAAACTTAAAGGTTTCCAAACTTTATTACTCAATAAGAGCCACCCAACAACACAGCCCCTCCCCCATAAAGAAATTCAGAACAATTTAACTAAGGAAACCAAAGGTTAATAGAACATAGGTATGACGCAGTTCTGTGCTGCTCTTTCTAGCTTAAACAAATTTGCATCACTCTGTGCAAGCACAGTGACAAATCCACAGAAACTCAAATGGAGCAGCCCAGAGGTACGATGCCTAACATTTCCCATATAGCTCACACTAAAAACATATCCCTTACTATCCGTGCATAACACGCTGCATACTCTAACTGTACTGCGAATACGCCAGTGATATGAAGCGCTATACAAACGCTAAACACAATCAACCCAGAGGAGGGTGCAGAAGCATAGCAACATAAAGAAAGATTAAATTATACTTAATACAAATGTTTTCAATGAGCTGCAAGAATATGCAGAATCAGAGCAAGAATACGCATTGGGGGATAATAGGATAATGTATATCAGGTAGGTGTGGGGCGTGCAACACCAGAATTACAAGAGTAACAGCAACAGTGGGACGGCAGGCGGCAGAAAAAGGGTGACTGCGCAAACCAACCACAATAGGATATTAATTTGTATGCACTCCTTGCAGCATTTGAATTAATATCTGAGGTCGTGCATTGGGGTTCGGTGTATTGACTAAATTGGTTTGGGACTGTATCTGTACAAATGTTGGAGCCAGCAATGGGGGAATCGTAAAAGGAAGAGGCTACTCAGTTGCTGAGCGACGGGTTAATCAGCTGCTCCATTGCAGGGGTGGGTTAAGAGGCTGTCCCAGTAGTAGGGGGTGGGTCAAGTGACTGCTTAGTCTCAGCAGAGGCAGTGTTAAAGTCAAATGGTAAGGTTTTCATACAAGAGTCTGGATTTACTTAGGTAGGTGTACGTTCTTTATTTCATGTAAGGCCCTGTTGTGTTCTTACTTGAATGTATTGCTTAGCGATTGAAGATTCTCTGTTGGAATACTGTATTAGCGGTGAGAGAATGTACATGTCACTTGAAGAAGGCAGGCCCTTAGGTGCAAGGCACACCAGGTAGGTTCTATCAGAGCTCCATTATCCCTCCAACTGCAACAGTCTCTTAGCTCCCACTCAATGCCAGACCTTTGCTCAGACAGTGCCCTGGGCAGGAAAATAATTTGCGTCTAACCTGCTGCTGGTAAATGGAAATGAGGCAGCAAGGAACCCTGTTTGTGTTCTATGGCCTCTAAAAACAAATAGCTCTCCAACTCGCCCAAATCACTCACTGATGAGTTCCATTATGCTGGTGCCAATTCGTTTTTTTGGGGGGGATGGAGGCTGATATTTGATGGCTTGGGGGGGTAAGGGAGATGTGTAGGCAAGGAAGGGGGCTTCCTAAAAACAGCGCCTGCACCATGTTAAATAATGTTTGAAAGCATTTTGAACTGTATCACTGTAGGCAAGAAGCAGCTGTTTTCATGATCTTAACGTAGATTGCACCATGCGCCACATTGAAGACTGGAGCCATGTGCATATAAGCACTGCTCCCCCATATCAAAAGCCGACCCTTCACTCATTTCAGACCACATACAAACATTCTAATAAGTATTTCACTCTGCATTCCAGACATTAGCTCCGACATAAAGGGAATGAGCACAGAGAATACTATATGCTGCTCCGTTACTGAGGAAGGAGGGCAAGTGGCTGCCAACAACTGCAAGGATAAATATCTAAATCGTTGTTGTGCAGTATGTGGGGCAAGTTACATCGCAGCCTTGGGCATAACGGGCCGTAATGTAGTAGGGACATGTCAATGCACAGCCATATGGGCTTGTATACAGCCTGTTGGAGGGGAGGGGTGACACCACAGACAGGTGTGTTGGGGGCGGGGTCAATGAATGCACTCGCTTGGGATACAGCGACTGCAGAAGTTACAGGGGAAGAGTTCTGTGGACTTGCGGGAATATGTGACAGTCTCCCCTCTGGCAGCGAGTGGCTCAAGAAGTGACTGTGGAGCAATAACGGACAGCAATGATTTGTGCAGTTGGTTGTGTCCAGTGTCTGCGTTGTTTCTGCGATATAGCGGTTGGAAGCAGCGAGTAGCACAGTGACTGTGCAGTAGCAGGGCAGCAAACGCAGAACAGTAACGGTGCGCTGGATGGGGTGTAGTACCAGGAGAAGGGGGTAGCGGCAGTCTCAGCTCTGGAGCTGTTGCAAAGGATACCTGTGTATTGCGGCATGGCGCTCCTTCTCCCGCAGTCGCCACTCAATGACGTAACGGGCACCGGCTACCCAGGGATAGGTGTGTATCTGTGTACTAGGAATGTAGCCTGTTAAAGAGCTAGTCTATCTTATAGCCACTCCCCCTCCTCCGCCCCCTTCCATACACCTGGCCGCCGGCTCTCTGCCCCTCTCGTCTCGTACAACACTTACCACGGACGTCCAGTGTTAAAACAATAAACACCGCCTGAAGACTCGAAGAAACAGGCCGGCTATCAAAGAATACGCTGCCAGTTTGGCGTGCCTCTTCTGCGCCACTGCAGGAATTACTCGCTGCTCCGCATTTTATCCAGGCGGACGGCGAGCCATTTAAAATATCAAAAACAAAATGTGGGTGGGTGGGTGAGGAAAAGGTGGGGGTCTGGTTGATCAGCTTATGGGAACGTAAAGAACCAGCCTTCCCCCTGAGTACCCCCCTTTCCCTCGGCACTCACTCAATGTTCACAAATGTACTAAAGAACATAGTGTAAAAGTATGTGCCAAAGAGCATTATAAAATTGTGATAATGAGAAATGCTTTAAGTAGAATGATTCTTGTTTGTGTTTTTTTCTAGGACATGAAAATCATTTTAGAAAAATGATTGCTTATGCTTTTAGACAAACGCAATTAGACAAAATACCTATAAGTTGAGTTTGAAATAATGTCTTCTTATATTGTTTCCATGCATTCACTATTTCTTCATATAAATTAAATAATGTTGTATTTACTCTTATATGATGATTCTGTGGTTCTTCTATGTAGCCCTTCAAAGCAGCTCTGACGAGTGTATTCATTTGTTTTACTAATGTAGGCCTCAAAGAATGTATTTGGTCCTTCATAATTTCTGAAAAGCCGATTTATTTGCTTCAAGTTATTTAATGGCTATCGCTAGTGCTTCCTTCCTACGGTTAGAGTATTCTTTCTATAAATAACTGTATCAACTTGGTACAAGTAAACAGAGAAGCAGCGTGTGAATGTAAATTGCTTCAAATGGTTATTTGTATTGTAAATTGGTTCACGGTTGATTAGGTTACATGATCTGTAAGATTTTATACCGATTCCGCTGGATCAGGCAGCAGGTCACCTCACTCCAGACTGCAAACCAGTACGCAAGGAAGAGCACGTATAGCAGCGTATGCACTGTGGATGGGTCTGTGAAAGGCAAGTCAACCAGAAAGTAAAGGGAAATGTGGATATGAGAGCATGGCCACAAAGTCACCCACAAGAGAGGGGGGGGGGGGTAGAGTGCTTCTGGTCACTCCCACGAGGACAGAAAGAGAGGAACAGGCGCATAGGCAAACACACCAGCGTGGTTGGGGGCGGCATCGGTCCGCCCTATAAGTGGGGTGGAGGTATGTCAGTCAGTTTAGTTTATCCCCCTAATGAAATTGGGTCAGGATACATTTTCACAGAGATTGTAGTATCTAAATGATCTCCATTCCTTAAAGGTAAGTGTGAAGCGAGGCGTTTTAACACTCAGAGAAAGGAGATAGTCACCGACTCGGAGTAGGAGGAAGGAATTGATAGCCCGTATTGAGTACACCATAATCCCCTAATTGCATACAGCTAATCCCTGCGGGAAAAGTAAGTGGAGGAAGTCACCCCCACAGATGAATGGCCAGTCTACGAGTCGAGGAATAGGTCAAAGGTCATGGGGGGAGCAAAGCAAATGCAGTGGGAAAGGAAGCAGCAAAGGAAAGGAAAAATACACCCTTCAAAGCGAGGGACTGGACAAAGAAAGCAGCTGCGATGACACGCTCTAAGCGAATGAACAGAAATCGACGTGATCCTCGAGGAGTGATGAGAGAGAATGTTAAATTCAAAACGCACACCAAATGAAGTACCTAACATCATTAAGTTAATTCCGGACATTACTACATAGTTCCTCACTTACCGTCACCATCCTCGTCCATGGCAAAGTCCTCGCCACTCGCCTCGTGAAGGTCTAGTACGTCAGCCATCTTCAGGCCGAGATCGAAAAGCCGCCCGAAAGGCACCGGCACAGACTCAAACCAGAACCGACAGAAACAAGCGTGAAAGGTGCACCAAACTAGGTGAAACTGACGAAGGACTAAAACCGGAAACCACTGAACGTAGACAACACAGGAAGGAGAACCAGAGGCGGAAAAGCGGCCGGACCAATGAGAGAAAGGCTCAATAGGACTCAATGAAAAGGAAAAACAAGTCAGGTCCCGGGCCGGCAGCCAATCACCGTGCGGCCCGGGGAATGACGTCACAGGGGAGTCCCGGGCCGGCAGATTCAGGGGCGTGTTTTTCGTGCTCTCCCCTTCCCATTGGCTGGAAGGTAAAATTCCAGCCAATGGGAAGAGGAGAGGGCGGGACTTAAAAAAGACCCAGAAATGCCCCCGAATCGCGTCGGGACGGGGAAAAGAGTAACGGACACCCATCTCTTCCAATGGCTAGCCTCCATTTATGGAGCTAGCCAATGGAAGAGAAGGCCGGACAAAGCCCCACACTGTAGGATCATAAGATTTCGCCCTGCGCGAGCACTGCTGCACAGTGCCACGGCCAGGGCGAAAGCTAAAAATCATATAGGGGGCAGGGATACTCTGCTCCTTTAAGCCTGGTGGGGTGGAGGGTCCGAGATGGGGTCCTTAGTAGGGCTGAAAATGTAGCATAGACCTGCACAGAATCCGCAGATCTGCAGTAAAACAAAAAAAGAATATGGCGGGATGCCATCCTTTTCTTTTTTAAGCCTCCTGGGGTGGGCCAGGTCTAGGGGGTCTTTGAGCAATATTAGATTACAGGGAGAGGGACATGCCCCACCCCTCCTTGCACCTTTTACAGACCCTGAAGAATACCATCCCTGAGGCCGATTTCCTTATTTTGGAGAGGGGTGTGTCTGACCCCCCTCACTGTGCTATTTTAAGGCCCCAGGAACCCAGTGGCGTCACTAGGGGGGTGCGGGGGTGTGGACCGCACCGGGTGACACCATCACCTGGGGTGACACCAATCACGCACCAGGTGATTGGTGTCACCCCAGGTGATCGTGGTTAGTGGGACAACGCAGCTGCGGCTCACTGACGCTCCGAGCCTGGACTATACACAAAGTCCTTCAGTGTGAAAATAAACATGCATGGATATTAGTGTTCGCCGCGCGCTTCTTGCTGTCTCCGATGCCTCCTTAATGCCAGGAAAGATCTCATTTGTGTTTTGAAACGAGGGTCCGCCACGCAGGAAGAAGTCATGTCACCGTTCTACTCGACAGCAGTCTAGAGTTGACTGACAGGCCCAGGCTAGCGCAGCACATCTTCCCTTTTCTGGGCTGAGACCTGGGGTTGCTTCATGCAGCAACCCCCGGTCTCTAGCCAATCACAACGCTGCTATTGCAGCGTTGTGATTGGCACAGGGAAAGGACGGAGGCTGCTTGAAGCCTACTTCGAAAAAACGCGGCAGCCCAGGACCCGTCAGGAGCCTTGAGGTGGCGCGGAGCGGGATCAGGCCATAAGGTACGTTTTTTTAATTATAACAGCCCCCCCCCCCCCTTGCACTCGGGTTCAGTCATGATTTCGTTTTGCATCCACTGCGTTTACAGCCGAAATCAGGCAGTGTGTTCATTGCTTTCTTTTACAGTATCTCTCTGCAGTGTTTATTTTAGATTGCACTCACACAGCGATGGCTATCTGCTGCTTGTTTATTGGATTTGTATAGGAGGAAATCCCTTTGATGAATAATGTGGTAAGACACAAGTGAAAGCCGCTAAAATCCTAATCTGTGTTCGCATCAGGGTTAAGTGAACAGATGATGAAAAAGAAACGTGAACAGGCAAACTGCGCAGGCAACTTCGAGCTCGGAGCTCTGTCCAAAGTAATCTTTGTTTAATAGGCAGTGTCAAATCATTTCGCTTCTCCTCCCTTTCCCTCACACATGTACCCATACACACCCCTCTGCCTGTCTTTCCCTCCTGTCGTGAGGGGGTGACACCTTTACCCGCACTGGGTGACACCAACCCTAGTGACGCCACTGCCCATACACACCCCTCTGCCTGTCTTTCCCTCCTGTCGTGAGGGGGTGACACCTTTACCCGCACTGGGTGACACCAACCCTAGTGACGCCACTGCAGGAACCCCCTTTCCGCTGGAGGCCTCAGTTTTAATGTGGAAGGGGGCACACAATCCCCTCTCTCAGCCATTTCTAGGCCCCCAAGGACCCCATCCCTAGGACCATGTTATTTATATTGAGGAGAGGAGCGTGTGACCCCATCCCTGAGCAATTTAAGGCCCCGGGGGTCCCCTCTCCTGGGCCGATTTCCTTTAGGGGAGAAGTGGGGTGTGCAGCTCCCCTTCCTGAGCCATTTATAGACCCCAGGAAATGTATCCCTAAGAACCAACCAAAGCATTTTTTAAATGGGGGAGGGTGCTCCCTCTTCCCAGGTCACTAAAAGGCCCCAGGAACCTCCTTTCCTGGGAATAAATACATTTTTAATTGGGGAAAGGGGCATGTTGCCCAACTCCCTGAGCCATCTCATGGCCCTGGGGATCCCATTCCCTGGGGCCTGATAGCAGCATTGTGCCAGGCACCCCATCCCTGAGACACTGCTGTTCCCAACTCATGAGAGTGCGGGCAAGGCATACAGGGTGAGCAATTATCCCAGAAGATCAGCACTTCTGTTTTGTTGGTCTTTTCTTTCATCCAGTTGACCACAGCAGTCATGCATTGTTTGAAGTTTTTTCTTGGTGTTTGTCTGAGAGGGAATTAATTAGTTTGGTGTTGTAGGCATAGGAGATGATGTGGACTCCATGGCATCTAATGATGTTTGCCAGAGGAGTCCTGTACATGTTGAAAAGTGTGGGACTGAGTGATAATCCCTGTAGGATTCCACAGCTGAGGTTTTGTTCTTCGAGAGAGGAAGGAATCTATTAATTTGAGTGCTGGTACTTCTATTCCTATTGTGTGTAGTCTGGTGATGAGTGTGTTGTGGGAGACTGTGTCGAGCTCAAGGAGGATGAGGGCCACGCTCTCTCTTTGGCCGAGGGTGGTGTGTATGTCATCTGCGGCAGCGATAAGGGCTGTTTCAGTGCTGTGGTTGTTCAGGTATTTGTGGCATTTAAGCTGGTCAGAGAGTTGTCTATTGGTGGTGTTCCCGATGACTTTTGCTGGGAATGGAAGCATCAAGATGGATTGACAGTTGCTGAGTACTTCGTGGTCGGCTAAGGGCTTTTTGAGGAGGGTGGTGACTTCTCCATTTTTCCAGCTATCTGGCAAGGTGGCTGGTTTGAAGGAGGTGTTATGATGGAAGTGAGTGCAGCACTGATTGTGGCTCTTCCCAGATTGTAGATATGGTGGGGATAAGGGTCTGTGGGAGCCCCTGAGTGGACTGTCTTTATTATTGCAGCATTGTCCTTGATGGATAGAGGGTTCCTTGTTGGGAGTTGGTAGTCTTTGGTTGATGAGGTTAGCAGGCTGAGAAGGTCAATGGGGGTGGCTGGGGTTCGAAGTTGCTATAGATCTTGGTGATTGTTTGTGGAAGAATTCAAAGAGGTGGTTGCAGCTGTTGGGTTGATGCATACCTTGATCATGGCAAAAAGTATCCTTGCAGTTGTTGGAGCTAGATTTGATTCTCATGGTCAGGGCCTTTTTCTTGATCTCTTTCACTTGATGGTGATAGTGTCTATGTGTGACCTTGTAGGTGTTTCTTTATATGGTTCTCGATTTCCTTTCGAGTTGTTTGCAAATTTTCTTGAATTCTCTGAGGTCAGCATTGTATGCGCTAGCTTGTTTGTTAGATTTTTTGGGTTGATTGTTTTCCAGGGTGCCAAATTATTGGTGCAGCTGGTGATACAGTTGTTTAAGATGTTTGTGTCAATGAGGTCATTGGTGGGGTCTGGGTAGCTTAGTTAGAGACGTTGAGCCATTCCGTTTCTGCAACTTCCAGCAGCGGCTTGGGGTGTTGCTAGAATCTGTAAGGGCGGTTGGTGGCCCTGTTTTGTGGAAGTGGATGATGGAGTGGTCCATCCATGTGAGTGGAGTGATGTGGCTGACTTTAACCTTGTCACTGGATGAGAAGATGGGGTCAAGGGTGTGTACGGTAATATGGGTAGGGACTTGTATGAACTGGGTGATGCCGGTGTTCTGTAGGCTTTTGAGCAAGTCCATGGAGTTGGAGTACATGAGGTCACCAAGATGAAAGTTGAGACCGTCTAGGAGTTTGATGTCTTTTGAGCCCATGCGAGGGGAGCAGTGAGGTTGGTGAGGTGGTTGCTGAAGTGAATGCGAGGTCCTGGAGGCCGATACGTGAGGGTGCCTTTGATCAATCAATCAATGTCATTTCTAAAGCACGCATCTGCATCGGCAAAGGAATCGTGGCGCTCAAAAGCAGAGATGAAAAACAGAAATGGCTACTCAAATCTACACTAGCCAGGCTTTTACTTCTTTCCTATAACAGTGCTCAGATTTGGCAATGCAGAGATATAAAGGCAAGGTATTTCGAAGCATGGCGTCAGTACCGAAAAAGACCTGCCACTCGACGAACGTTGTTAATCCGCGGAATGTGTATGAGTCGAATGTGGTTAGATCTCAAGTATCTCTCCTGTTGGTACCGGCTAATTCTGTTTCTCAGGTATCTAGGGACTTTGCCCTCACTGACTCTGAATGTCAATGTTAGGGCCTTAAACTCGACTCTCATGGAAACTGGAAGCCAACGAAGCTGCCTCAAATGAGGTGAGATGTGTTGATGGAACAGGACCTGTCAGATCAGCCTAGCCACCGAATTCTGTATGATTTGATGTCTATGAGTCAGGTAGGCAGGAAGCCCAGATAAATGCTGTTGGTGTAATCCAAACTCGATGTCACAAGAGTGTGTATTACAGTTTTCATGTCTTTTGTGGAAGCAGATGCAGTAGCTTCTTGACTGATCTTAGCTTCAGAAAGTAGGACAGTGAGATCAGCCTGATTTGGGTAGCAAAGGAAAGGTTGGAATCAAACATGATCACTAAATTTCTGGCCGAAGTGGGCAGAACCAGCAATGCATTCAGTTCAGCGGGGAACCACAGGCTGGAGGGGGCAGGAGCCATCTGCCTGTAGAAGAGCAGCTGAGTTTTGTCTGCATTCACTTTCAAACTCCAGCAAGCTAAAGGAGCCCATTGGGGTGGCAGTTGGTCTGTAATCCCTACAATGGAAGTGGTGCCTGCGCAGGCACTACCGTATGATGTCCCTATGCCTAAGCCTTTACATGGCGGTCCAACCTTCATGTAAAGGCAGACAGAAGCGGGGTTTGGGGGTCCAAGCAGGGCCCTCATCCCTGTGGGCCACTGGAATGTGACTCTGGGGGCACATGTATTTCCCCCAAGCACAGTCATGCACCATGTGCCAGGCACCACACAGTGCATGAATGTGCAGAAAGGGCTCAAGAACACTGTGGTTTGTACGCAGCCCTTTTCCAGGGCTGCAGCAAAAGCTGCAGTGTTCTTGAGCACATTCTGACCACTGTGCTGGTGGTCCTATCATAATACTGCGGGTGGCACCTCTGACTCCTTGCAAGGTGGTCTCATTCCCTCTATGATGTGCATTTCATAATGAGCCCCCTACTGTTTCCCGTGATGTCTGCCCTATTGCATATGGCAAGGTCCAAACTGGTGTGCATGCTGAGCAATAAAATGATGGATTAAACCTAGATATGTGACTGGTGGTGAATGTTTTTTTTTTCAGGATTCTGTCCTTCATTGTTGTTTTTGCTTTTGTCACCCTGAGTGGAAAGAGTATGCCCAGACGTGGTTCTTATTCCCACTGTGCCACTGGATTCAAGTTAGCCAGGCTGATGAGGGGTGAGACCCCAAAACCGGTTCCAGGATGCCAGTTTCCATTCAAGGGAGATCCAGGGCTGGCAATTCAGGCTGGACTGTTCCCATGGGGAACAGCGTCAAGACTGATTTGCATATGACTGGGTCCAAACTGGGGTGGCGTGGTGAGCAAAACAACAATAGATTAAACCGAGATCTGTCCTTCCGAGTGAGTGTTTGATTTGTTCAGCATTCTGTACATCATTTGTTCTTTTTGCTTATGTCCCCCTAATGGGGAAGGGTATGCCCAGACATGGATCCCATGCTCACTGTGCCACTGGATTGAAGCCAGCATGGCTGATAAGGGGGTGATATCCCAAAACTGGCCCCAGGATGCTTGTTTCCATCCAGGGAGGTCCTGGCCTGGCAGTTTGGGCTGGACTGTTCCCATGGGGAGCAGGGTCAAGACTTATTTGCATGTGGCTGGGTCGAAACTTGGATGGCGTGGTGAGTATACGAATCCTGAATTAAACCAAAATTTGTCGCCAGGGGTGAAAATCTGATTTGTTCAGCATTCCATCCATCATTTGTTCTTTTTGTCTGCCCTATTAGCGGCAGCCTACTACCAGCATTAAGGCCCTTTGGAGAAACCCCTTCATTAAGGTATTTGGGCGATTTGAGAAGATAGCAGACTTCATTTTTCTAAACAGTTAAGAAAATAGGGGCCAGATATAGGTGGCCATTTACCGGCCGGTAATGGCTGTTTCGGCCATTACCGACCGGTAAATGGGTTATTGGGATGTAGGGGGCCAATTTTACCGAATCGGTAAATTTACCGAATCGGTAAATTTACCGATTCGGTAAAATACCGATTCGGTATTTTTACCGATTCGGTAACTTCTAGATGTAGGTGGGACTCTTCTGAGTCCCAAAGGCCTTTCAGATTCGGTATTTTACCACCCAATCCAATTGGGTGGTAAAATACCGAATCCAGGTGTGCATGCACATGTGTGCATGCCCACCTATGCCATGTGACAGACAGACATGCCCTTAGGGCATGTCTGTGTGCCACATGGCACACATGCCTGTATTTGGGGTGCTAGAGGGTGTCAAAGTGACACCCCCTGCACCCTTGCTGGAATCGGTATTTACCGAATCGGTAAATACCGATTCGGTAATGCCCATTGATTCCTATGGGCTTCAATGCCCATAGGAATCAATGGGCATTACCGAATCGGAATTTACAGAATCGGTAAATACCGAATCTTAACGATTCGGTATTTACCGATTCTGTAATACCTACACCCCCCCTCTATTTTACCACTTCTTAAATACCGAATCGGTAAAATTCGGTATTTAAGAAGTGGTAAAATGAAATTACCTACATCTAGGCCTAAGTTCTAAGAACAGGAAAAGGGGAGTTTTGGCTCTCTGTTGGCAGATGCCATTAGTGGTCAATAGTTACAGAAGGTAGGCCAAGGGCAGTAAGTATACAAATATTAGTGATGGAAGGGTTGATGAGGCTCAGCCTGATCAAGCCATTAAGGGGGGAGGGGGGAAGGATTGGGCATGGTGTTGATCATTTTTTCTGCACTGTTTGCAGGGGGTGGACTGGAGTAGGTAAGGTAACATACCTAGTCTGACAAGGAATTGTGGGTACAGAGAGACTAAGCAGATGTTGAGGGGAATAAGCACAGTTGGTCCATTTTTTTTGATAGGCCAGGTGCGATGCTCAGCCTCTGCTGTTACTACACTGGTGGAGCTTTCTTTTTAATTAATGGGGAGGCTACACTAACCAGCGATGCCTAGTATTGCATTTAACAAAAAATAAAGATACATATTGAAAAATAAATAATAACATGAAAATCTAAATTCCCACCCTCACCCTCTCCTCCTTCAACAGACCTCCAGAAGTCTAACAAAATTCAAAACTACCCCATCTCCAACTGTTCTTCTCACCCTCACATCCCATGACAGGCCCACCACCTCCCTGAACAAATGTCCCTAAATGGCCTCCAGCCTCCATAAGGTGTTCTGCTGAGTGCGTTGAATACCTCGCTAGGCCCCCTTGACCTCCTCCTCATGCCGCACTTGTACCAGGGGGGGCTGTGTGGTTTGGGAGAATTTATTTCTCTGGAGCTAGACTACCTGCAGTGGTGGTGATGGCATGACAGGGATGCCTCTGATTGGTGACCCAGGGAGGCAACATTTTCTTTCTCCTCTTCTTTCTTCTCCTCTTCCTCCAGGATTACCAGCCGCCAATTCTCCACCGTAATACCCTCCATCTTCTGGAGGCACAGCCAAGGGGCTATGTCCTACTAGGACTGTGGCGCCTGGCCTGTGGCAGGAGCAGCTGTATGATCCAAGGAAATAAGATAAGAACTTGAATTGTGGCTCTCACTACATACTGTTTAATTAGTCAGACAGTAACACAACATTGCTGGCCACTTATGGCCACAGTTTTTTAATGTTATTCTTTGCCCTTTTTTTCAGATAATGCAGTATGTGGTATGAATTGGTCCATGGCAACCATCATAATGAAAATTTGTTTTTTGTTGAAATGCATAAAAAGTTTAAATGAATTTATGAGAGTGACACTTTCACCAAACACTTAAAGTGCTATTTATTTCCCTCCAGGCACCTTTCACTTTCATATGAAATGAGTGTTAGTCAAATAATCAAGAAATGAACAGCTCCGAATCCATTGAATGCTCATTTTTGACATGTTCTTTTGTTCTTCAATTGTATCACCTAAATATGATAATTTAGTTTAATGGAACACATTCATGTTATTTAATAATTTCTGCAGAAACATGTCATTATTATCCATTGTAAACAAACACATCTTCTAGATGGTGCATAAGACCATAAAGCATATTGGTAAAGTAAGAAATAATAAACATGACTTACCCGCACATGTATGAATGTCCGTGGCACTGGTGTCTTCATCGTCAAGGGCATGGGTATTGGGTGCTGTGGTGGTCCTGGCCCTTTTGGTCCTCTTTGGTTGTCGTGAAAGGGGGACAGATAAATAAGACACTGAGTAGCAGAATTCTTTTCAAAAAGGCAAACAAATCTAGCACCTGTCTAACCAATTATATTCCTCCATTCAGCCTCCACCCTAGAAATAGTTCCCTGTCCTACATATTACTTCTTACAAATGATATTGCTCCTCCACTCGCTTCAAACATTTTTGCTATTTTGTCATTCGGAAAACTGTGGGCAAAGTCACTCTCCCATTGTGTACTGAAACTCACAGAGATGGAGAATATAATAATGAAAGAAGAACCATGAAGCAACACCAACACCCTTGATTTCAGAATATCCTCCTGCTATTCCTGGTCATCAGACTAAACATTCCCCGGTCAGCATGGAAAAGAATCTAGGCTGTGTAATTTACTTGACGTCCACTTGATTCCCCTCCCATTCTTCCAGCTCACAATGGAAAATATTCTAGGCAGTATGACCATACCTTTCTTGGTCTGGCATGCCCCACTACCCTCTGGACCACAAGCTCTCTCAAAAGTGTGTATAAAACACCTAACATATTAGATGCTGTGCCGCTCTCTACCCCAGAGCAGCTTCAGCTGTACCCCTTTCCAGGCTTTCCATCTCCTGCCAAAATGAGGGGAGGTAAAGCTGCACACATGTTTTTAAATATCACGCTGCAACCTCTGCCTCACAAAAAATATGGTTGTGCTACTCCTTCATGCCGCCGTCGACCAGAGGGGTCTGGGAGGTGCTGCCTGTTTCTGCCCTATCTTGGGAGTGGGAACTACTAAAGGAAAAGGGAAGACCTACAAAACTAGACAAATGGGGAACAGAAATAAAAAAGAAACGCACCTGGGCAGTCTAAAATTAACAAAAATGTGTAAATAAATTTGAAGGAATGGGGATAGGTGGTTAAGGATTGGGTGGATGGAGGTGGAAAGGCCTGGGAGCAGGAAAACACAAAATGCAGCTAGGCAGTGGCAGGCTGGAGTGAAGAAAATGGTTGCGCATTTCTGCAAAATGGCTTGCACGTTTAGAGCTATTTTTTAACACATAAAATGCATTCCCAGCATAATTCTTTTAGCGGTGGATGATAAACTCCAATCTGCATTCTGCTTGGAATGTGGAGTTCTGGCAAAACTCCACCAACCGCTGCGTAGAATAGTTTTTCCATGCACGTTTAATTTCTCGGTGCTAAAAAGCCTCCCAGTAATATGGTTGGATACTCCCTATGACCCCTCAACAACTTACCCCCTGGTGCAAAGTTATTCCGGTCCCGGTCCCCCCATGCCCCAGGGATTTGGACAACCAGACTAGGTGTTTGTAAGATATTTGGATTAGGGGGGAGTGACCCCCCCGGCCATATTTATTATTAGTACAAAACAATATTCAAACATTTCAAGTTACAGAAAAAATTTAACGCAGAAAGTACAGTTTACATTGATTGACACATGTTGTTGCAAGAGCTAACCTTAACACATTCTAATACAGAAGGCACTCCTACCGTAAATCTAACAATGCACGATATGACTTTCTGCGTGTCCCTTTTTGAGCCTGACGGCAAAGTCAACGTCTGGCAAGCTTCTCTCCCCTCCCTCTTCTAGTCCCAGGGTACTGCCACTATTACTCCTGGAGCAAGGTTGCGCAGGGGGTACAGCTTATCGGACGGATCTTTTTCCCCGGACCCCCCTACGCCCTGGCCTTGAACTCCATAAAAGGGGGCCGCAGACTGCTGCGCATGCGCGTACAGGGGTGGCCCCAGGCCAACTGGGAAGGATGACTCCCCAGCCCCCATACCTCGACACCCTACTTACCGGCTGTCACTACCCCCGGAGTTACATGGTGCTGACCGCTAAGACCGCAGACTATGCTTACCAGTGTTGACCTTACCGCCTGACCAGGGACACCTGAATACGACAATAGTGAAAACATGCAAATTAACATTCACTTTTATTTACATTATTACAATTCAAATCACAACCTGTGGAATATAAAATGAAAGTTATCACTACAATTAAAACAACTATATACAATATGCGCAGAAAACAACTACCCAGAACTCACGCGTCCCCCCCTCTCCTGTGAGTCTCGGGGCTAGGGCGACCGCCATAATGGCGGCCTGTACCATTCTGGTCCTGGCTCTGACAATATGGTCGGGTACTCACTATGACCCCTCAACAACTTACCCCCTGGTGCAAAGTTATTCCCGTCCCGGTCTCCCCATGCCCCAGGGATTTGGACAACCAGACTAGGTGTTTGTAAGATATTTGGATTAGGGGGGAGTGACCCCCCCCGGCCGTATTTATTAATAGTACAAAACAATATTCAAACATTTCAAGTTACAGAAAAAATTTAACGCACAAAGTACAGTCTACACTGATAGACACATGTTGTTGCAAGAGCTAACCTTAACACATTCTAATACAGAAGGCACTCCTACCATAAATCTAACAATGCACGATATGACTTTCTGCGTGTCCCTTTTTGAGCCTGATGGCAAAGTCAACGTCTGGCAAGCTTCTCTCCCCTCCCTCTTCTAGTCCCAGGGTACTGCCACTATTACTCCTGGAGCAAGGTTGCGCAGGGGCTACAGCTTATAGGACGGATCTTTTTCCCCGGACCCCCCTACGCCCTGGCCTTGAACTCCATAAAAGGGGGCCGCAGACTGCTGCGCATGCGCGTACAGGGGTGGCCCCAGGCCAACTGGGAAGGATGACTCCCCAGCCCCCATACCTCGACACCCTACTTACCGGCTGTCACTACCCCCGGAGTTACATGGTGCTGACCACTAAGACCGCAGACTATGCTTACCAGTGTTGACCTTACCGCCACAGGCCAGCATAGTTGACCGACTATCTGGCCCCCCTCCTGCAACTAGAACTCTGTTTCAAATCCCTAAGCCAGGCTATGATGTCATCCATAAATGCATGATTCCCTTTATGTGAAAGGTGCACCCCGTCCTGAAGAAAAAACTGTTCTCCCCTGATGTACCTGTGTGTTATCGTTCTTAACCTAGGGGTCCTAAACAATTTGTCGAATTTGTTATTGAGCCGCTTTACCGCATGATTCAACGCCCTGACTGATTCGCCCCCCCTCCACTGAAACCTCGGTATCATGTGGGACCACGCTATTATGGACTGAGGACACTGCCTCGCCAGCCACCCCACTTCCTTGAGTAACTCTTCAGTCAATTTTCTCCTACCTATTTTTGCCAAATCATTACCCCCCAAGTGCAGGATCCGGATCGCGGGTGGTCCCGAGCTTGTGCATAAAGCACGGTTCACCAGTTCTCTGAATTGTCCCACGCACAAAAAATGACATTCTTGACCCTAAGCTTGTCACCCTATCCTTGATGGATCCTGTAAAGAAAGACTTCAGACGGCGAACATAGGAGTGTCCTACCACCAAAATCTCCTGGTTCTTCTGGTGCGAGGAGTAAACTTGCGTCACCTCTTTGATTGCTTCACTGCGAACAGCCACTGCTTGACCCGGCGCATGTTTCTCCCCTGAGACACAGGATGAAAAAACTGCAAGTAACATAGAAAATAGAAAAGGGGTCAGTGCAACGCCACACCGGCATGTCATGTAAAGACACAATGAAACATCCTGTACCAAACAAACTTCCCACCTTCTTGAGTCACAAGAATCGGGAATAGGGCAAATGGCCTAAATAAAATTGCTACAATAAATGCAGCCGCACATATCTTTTATAGCAGTTGGAAGTCCACCTGCCAATCTTTTTGACACATTCCTTCCCCAGGCCCTTTTCCGCTGCCTCTGAGGCTGCACCTATTCTGAAAGAGTGGGTCCCGAAATTGGCGAGATCTAAACCTGCTTCCTCAAGTGCCTTAATCATAACTCTTCTAAACTGGAACACTGTGAGGGGTGTCCTATCTGTGTGTATAAACAATGGACTCCCTAGAATTATCGCCCTTTGGGCCATGAATGCCTCTAACCTAGTGACCGGGCAGCATGCTGTGTTCCCCGCTCTGTGCAAGACCACGGAATCCCCCCTACCTTCCTGATCAGTTATAGATTTTGGTATGGAAATCATCACCGAGCCTTCGCCCAATTTCACGTGTCCTGCCTGGATCCCCCTGCCAATCCTGTTTGTTCCTTGCGACTAGCTCACCTACTCTGAAAGCACCGTAAAATGCCAGGCAGAATGCCGCCTGGAAAAGGACGGCCTCGTCAGGTGATGTACAAACCTGTGGTAAGGCCCCTACTAACTTTCCGAGTGTTTCTAGCCCAACAGGCCTCCTCACATCAGGCTCGGTCCCTCGCAGGCGCTGCCACCCCTTCAAAGCCTGCCGTATCACAAAATGTTTAGTGGGGGTCACCTTTCCCGGTGCAACTTTGCAAAATAAGATATAGCTGCCCTATGCCTCCTTGCGGCTGCTACTGTGCGGCCCTGTTCCCACATGTAAGCAAGGTACGCTACTACTGACTCATGATCTAGCCATTTGCCACCCCACTGCTCCCTCAGAAAAATACAAAAATAACCAAACGCCCCTTCATATGCCCTCCTTGTCCTAGGAACTAGGCTTCCAGCCACGAGGTGCGGTACTCTGGGGCACCAAGTTGCCAGAGTCGTTCTGGGAAAGGTGTCGGGTGGGGGGCTGCCTCTGGGATGTGTGCCCTGAAAGCCTGCATTTTAAAACGAGACAATGCGTCAGCTGCGTGATTCAACACCCCTGGAACATGTTTTGCGCAGAAAAGCACATTCAATCTCACACACTGCAACACTATTTCTTTTAGTAAGCTTAGCAACATCTCACACTTGGCGGACTGATTGTTTATGCATTCCACCTCTCCCATGTTGTCAGACCAAAATATGACTGACCGGTCCCTCAATGCGTCTGCCCAAACAACCAAAGCTACCAGAATCGGGAAGAGCTCGCAAAAAGTGATGTTGCTGGTGAGCCCTGAACTTTTCCACCACTCAGGCCAATGTTCTGCCACCCAGTCGTGCCCCAGAATGGCTCCAAACCCCTCGCTGCCTGCAGCATCGGTCATTAAACCTAATTCGGAGCTGGACACGGGCGGGCTAGGCCACACCACTTTCCCATTTAATTCACGCAGGAAAGTCCTCCATATCTGCATGTCCTGCCTAACCTCCTTGGTCAACCTAGTGTGGTGATGCTTCTCCTTGAGGCCAGACATGGCATGAGCAATAGTGCGGGAGAAAGGACGCGCCATAGGAATGATGCGCAATGCAAAATTTACCTGGCCCACCACTCGCTGCAATTGATGTAGTGTAACCTTCTCTCTGCCAATGCAGAATTCCAAGGCGCGCCCAAACTCCCTGACTTTGTCACGTGGCAGCCTGGACATCCCCTGAACGGATTCTAACTCAATCCCTAGAAATTCAATGAGGGTTGTTGGGCCCACCGTTTTATCAGGAGCCAATGGTACCCCAAATTCCTGCATGAGATCGCAAAATTGCTGTAAGGCTGTCCTGCATTCTCCCGAGCCCGGGGCCCCTAGAAAAAGAAAATCATCCAGGTAATGGAGGACCCATTGATGCCCAGACTTGTCTCTGAATGACCATTCTAAGAAGGAACTGAATTTTTCAAAATAAGCGCAAGACACTGAGCATCCCATTGGCATGCACTTGTCCACATAGTACTTGCCCTCAAACTGAAATCCTAAGAGGTGACCATCAGCGGGATGAACGGGCAGCAAGCGGAAGGCTGATTCAATGTCAGACTTTGCAAGCAGGGCCCCCTGACCTAAAGTTCTCAGCATGGCCACTGCCTGATCAAAAGATGTGTACTTGACACTACACAGCGCGTCAGCGATGGCATCATTCACTGAGCTGCCCCTGGGTGCGGATAAGTTGTGGATCAATCTGAATTCGCCTGGCGCCTTTTTCGGTACCACCCCTAGGGGTGAAAACACAAAATCTGCCATCGGGACGTCCTCAAATGGTCCAGCCACCCTCCCCAGGTTCAACTCTTTGAGAATTTTTGCCCTTGCTATGCTCATGTTGGATCTAACCGACACCTGGTTCTTACAGTATGTCACCCCGCTGTGCCCCTGTGCAGGTATTCTGAAACCATCCACAAAACCCTCCCTGATGACCCTCGCTGAAACAGTGCAAGTGTATCGTTCCAACCAAGGTATCATGGCGCCAATGTTCACCGGGGATCTAGCCTTTTCTAACAAGATTCCTTTACTCGTGTTTTTTACCCCCTTTTTCCCTAGCTTTCTTGTTGCACTTGGACTCGGGGTGGGAGGTGTTACCACAATATCCACAGGCGTGCCTGAATTTACACGTGCCTGGGGCCCTGGAACAGGTATGTTTGTTAAAATCGAAACAGACCCCTTTCTTGCTACCGCTCCCTGATCTGGCCGTACTACCGCCCGCATTCCCAGCGGGGTTTGCCTTAAAGGGCGGGGAGCGGCCTGTGTCTGAAACCGGTACCCGCACGGCATCCGGCAAGGCCACCACCAAATATTTCAGGTGGAGGAACATATCAGTCTGATCCCACCTCAGAGAAGAGTCCTCAGCCTTCGCCCGCCTAAAAGCCTAATCATAGTCTTTCCACCCATCGCCTCCCTTGTCTGCATTAGCGAGGGTGATCCTGTTCTGATAAATTGCCATCTCTGACCCCACCTCTGGGAATCGTTCAAGCATTACAGACATGTACGTGGAGAAACCCTGTATCCAATTCGCCAAGTTCTCCTCTACCCTGTACTTCAGTAAAATGTTAGACCATTCTCTAGGATGGGTCCATTCCTTATTTTTTCTAGCCTCTTCCCTGTCCGGTTCATCAATTAATAGAAAAAACATGTTCACGTATATTCCCCCCTCCATATCTTTTCTTTCATTTCCTTAGACAGATGTCGACCCAAACGCTCCCTCCCAGAGCGCATTTCCCCTACCCCCAGAGGCTTCAAATGCTGATTTATACCTGCTGATGCTGCTACATCAGCCTTCTTTGGTGCCTCCGGCTCCTTCTCGCTGTTGCTTGTTGCTGGCAGACTGCCGCCACTGGTGCCTGATGGATGTATGACGTTACAACGCACACTTTTACAACGCATACCTTTACAACGCATTTTTTACAACGCAACATCCATTACAACGCATTCCATTACAACGCATGCCATTACAACAAAATTTAAAAACTACATTTACAACGCATTCCATTACAACGCATACTACCTTTACAACGCATATCATTACAACGCATTACATTACATTGCATGTTTGGTAAGTATTGGATAATGTAGGGGTAAAATTTACTATTCTAACTCCAGGGGGTGCAACAGTAGGGTAAGTGTTGGATAGTGTAGGAGAAAAAATTACTATTCTAACTCCAGGGGGGTGCAACAGTAGGGTAAGTGTTGGATAGTGTAGGGGTAAAAATTACTATTCTAACTCCAGGGGGTGCAACAGTAGGGTAAGTGTTGGATGGTAATGTTATGCATTGTAATGGTATGCGTTGTAATGACTGAGTTGTAATTACATGCGTTTTAGTGGTGTGCGTTGTAGTGTCATGCGTTGTAATGGTTGCGTTGTAAATGCATGCATTGTAATGGATGTTGCGTTGTAAAAGATTCGTTGTAATGGTAGTGCGTTGTAAAAGTTGCGTTGTAAGGGTTGTTTCCCGTGCCTGACACCTGGTCGCGTGACCCTACGGTTGCCTCATTAGGAATTGGGCCAGCCGGTACCTGCTGTGGGCTCCCTGCCGGTAATGCAGGCCCCTCCTTTGGTTTGCCAACTCTGAGTTCCGAGAGCAACTTTTTTGCTCGTTCCATCGTGTCACTCCCGCCAGCTGACGCCCACGCGGCATGTGACCAGTTTCCAATTGAATCCAGCCATGGCAGAACCGCCGCCAAACTGGCTGTCATATCGGGCTGCCCAGGTACGTCCGGGACTGCACCTACATTCTGGTGGGGCCTTGGTGTAGCCAACTGTTCTTCGGGTGGCCCCACTCCCCCATCCCCTACTGGGAGTTCAGGCTCTGGTGCTGCCACAGGGCTATCAGGATCCTCTGCGCCCTCCCCTCTACTTTTTCCACCTCGCTTGTGCCGGTTCCGCTTTGGTGGGGGGGGGAATAATTCCTTGGGGGCACAATAGGACGCTTTGGCCTTCCCCCCACTACCGCCTCTGGGCCTTCGACCTTGTCCTGTAATCTATTGAGGGTCTGACCCATGGCTTGTGCTTGCTGAACCAATAATTCCAGCATGACCTCCGTGTGGGATCGCTTCTCAGCCTGCCGCGCCTTAGGGGCCATGGCGATAGCGCGCCCTTCCTACGTGTATCCGACCGCAGGAACCTGAACCACGTGACAGTTCCCACCAGGACACCGTGTCCCCTCTTACCGTGCGTTGCAGCGGCCCCAGCCAACCTGTGCAGTCACGCGACCAGAGCCAAGACCTACTGGCCAGCCCAGTAAGCTCAGGGGAGCCGCTCGCTCAAGCCCTCTATGGCTCCCAGAAGCGATGTACTGCTGGTTAGCTGATGCCGCCTCTCCTTACTCCAGTGCTCGCCAAACCGACTGTCGCCCAAGAAGATGAGTAATGTCCTCCTTGAGGAGCGAACTGGCGCTGTGAAGAAAAAGGAAATATGCCGGTCCCGCAGCGCTGCGCCTGCTAATGCTCTCACGCACGACCTTTCTAGTGAGAAATGGACCTAAACAGGAGATAATACGCAGGCTTATACCCCCCCACACTCTGGCCCCTAATGAATGACCGTGAGCCCAACTTGGATGCGACAATGAGCTCCTCTACCCCCTTTCAGTTGTAGCTCTGCAGCTCTAAACTCCGCCCCTCTTTAAAAAGGGGTGGAAAAAACAGATGCCCCGAAAACACCCAGGCCGGGGATCCCAACTCTCGAATTGTCACAAGACACAAGACTCACTCGCAGCTGACTGCCCCTCTAGAGCTGTACCCGGCTACTAAATTGCATCCCCGGACTATTTAAAGTTTAAGCATAATATTTATCTGCAGCCGGAGCGGGTCTTATGTGAAGCCGAGGGGAAGGGACAGTTCGTTACCCAAGTAGCAATTCGCTGAAGCGCACTAGTGGGCGCCGTGCGGCCAATGTCCCCCTCTCCCCCCCGGAGGAATCTACTAGCTGAGCTTGACGGGCACCTGCTACGATGTGTTTGCACCCAACCGCAAACTCCCTGCTCGCCGGATCCCGCTCCCTCTCCGCCCGCAGCCGAGGTCGCGACCTGCAGTAAAAAGAAAAAGAATCAAGCGCTGCTGATTCTGTCGTCCAGCGACGCTCTGCTCCAAAACGCAGCTTCCCCGAT
This sequence comes from Lissotriton helveticus, assembly GCF_964261635.1. NCBI lineage: Eukaryota > Metazoa > Chordata > Amphibia > Caudata > Salamandridae > Lissotriton > Lissotriton helveticus. Next base: position 380,672,908 of record NC_136069.1, read on the forward strand.
GCCGCGCTCCAAGCTCTGATGCCGCTCTCCAAGCTCCGATGTCCACGCCCGATGCCGAGACCTGATAAACAAAAACAAAAGATTACAGGGATGTGTGGGGGCCAGCCGGCCCGTGCGTGGATGCTGAAGGGGAGGCAGCAGCGAAACCAAGAGGCTGCCTCCCTTGCAGGCTCCCCCTTTTAAGGGTTGGGGAGCCCTGGGGAGACTTCCGGGATGAAGCTGAACCGGAAGCATTAAACTGCTTCCGGTTCGCTGGTCTATGCGCGGCGCCCATTGGCTGCTGGGTACGAGGGGGTCCGCGTCACTGGTGGCGCGTCCCCCCTTCTCCTGTGAGTCTCGGGGCTAGGGCGACCGCCATAATGGCGGCCCGTCCCATTCTGGTCCTGGCTCTGACAAGTTTTCTCAACGCGGGCGTTGAGAAAACTGTCACTGGAGTAGACAATCTATCCGAGCAGCAGAAACGAGCAGAGCCCTCTGGCGTGCTGCATGGTGCCAGTCCACCCCTAGTGGAGATACCACATCCTGGAATTACTCAGTGGAAAAATGCAAGTTTTTCTGGATACCATGGACTTTTGGAATCAACTTTCCTACATGATCAGTGCAAGTATTTACTATGAGGCGGGGACCACAGTGGAAGCATATAATGGGATCAGTTTCAAAAACATCTTTTGCAAAAATAATTTTCAATTTTTTTTTTTACAATAACCTCAATTTTCCATAACATCTTACACCAAAATGAACATTGCAGTCCATGGCATAAAAATTTAATAAGTTTAAGTTTGTCTGTTTATAATATGATAACAAGCTCTGCTGCATGGGTGCTGTGGGTTGGGGAGGGTGCAGAGTCAACATTGATTGGGGCTTGGGCTGCTCTGGGCAGCATTTCATGTTTCCTGCTGTGCTGTGCTGTTGGTTAAGGTCAGGTAGGGGATAGTTTGTACCTAAGCCATCTGGGGTTTGCCATAATATCCTGGTAAAATTAGCCCCAGTATTCTTGCACCCTGTAATTGCAAATATTAGAACTCTTGACCAATGGGAATTGGATGGGGTACCATGCCCATGCCCCTCACACCACTGCAGATGCCACTCTTCCGACTCATATTTTGAGTCTTAATAGCATGTTAAATGCCTGATCCGCTATGAGATTGATATGCAAAATGTAAATTTGAACGTGGTCAAAAATCTTAACGTAAACCTTGGAAAAGTAAGAGCATCATATATAAAACTGCCCTCCATAAAAGTGTATTTGACATTGTCCAAATTAAAAACTGTACGCCTCCGCCTGATTGGATCACTGTGTTCGTGCTCTTGCTTTCCATGGCATAATAAGATAAATTTTATCAACAGGGATTTATAATTGACGTTATCTGTGTTGACAGCTGGCGCACAGCAAACACAGAAGAGGCGTCCTGCATGGAAAAGAGCCCTATTCTGAGAGAGACTAAGCTACTGTTCTCCAGGAGATTCCAGCTGTCGAATAATGCATAGTGTTGAAGAAAAAAGTACTTTGTCTGGCCAGTTTAATGTTGTCATTGCAGATAGCAGCCGTCTGTCTGATAAAGCCCATTCTATAAGGAGATGTATGCGCCTGTCTCTTCACGGTGTACACTATCTGGTAAACATAGTGGGCATATGACAATCCGAATACCTTTCAGATGAAATGTTCCAATTATCTCTATAAAACGTCCTAAAACAAGCAGACAGTTCATGCTGAAGGCTGCCAGAAGTGATGCGAGCCATGATAATCCTGTAACACCGTTTCAAAGAACGTGCTATCCGCCACGATATTTCATGGTTTCACACCTGAATGAGAAAAGTATATTGCACGAACATAACTCCACTTATTATATTGCTTTATCCCTCCATTGTCCAGCAGGTGAATGCAGACATGGAGATAGGGATCAACACAGCTTTGTGTCTGGACTCCTCCTCCCCCAGAGTGCATTTGCAGTCAGTATTGGTTCTGGCCGTGGAGTGAGGCGAGGTTACAGAGTTTTTTTGTGAAGTCTCAAGTTACCTAATATTTCTTTGAATTATGTTGTTATCGACAATTGTTTCCCCCACATCACTTTCTTTGCATTTTCTCCCACCGAACTTGGGGGCAGATGTGTTAAAAGTATTTTGTGTCGCAAACGCTGCGATTCGCAAAATAGCCGCATTTGCGACAAAAAAAACTGAAAATGCGATGTATCATTGAAATCGCATTGCAAACTTAAGGAATCGCAAATTTTGCGATTCCTTAAATTTGCGTCAGCATTTAAGGAATCGCAAATTGCTATTCCTTAAATGCTATATATGAAGCATTCAGGTTTTGCAAATGTACACTAAGAAATCGCAAATTACCACCAACTTGTAGTTGGTGCTAATTTGCGATTTCTTTTACAAATGCACTTTTTGACATTTGTAAAGGTGCCATGTGGCGCTCATACATGCCCTTAGGGCATGTATGTGCACCATATGCGCACACATGTACATTTCAGGGGTGCAGCAGGGTGTCCTTAAGACACCCTTGCAATTATTCTCAATTTGCGATCCGCAAATTACGAATCGCAAATTGAGAATAACTTCACATTCATTCCTATGGGCCTCCTGGCCCATAGAAATGAATGGGAAATTATTCCTTATTTGCGAATTCTCAATTTGCTATTCGCAAATAAGGAATTTTAGGAAATCGCTAAAAAACTGCGATTTTGTAGATACATACCATTTTGCAATTCTCAAAAAGCAATTTTCAAAAAATCGCTATTTGAGAATTGCAAATAGGTATTTTTTTGAGCCTTACGCCGCCGTGAGGGAAACGGCACCAGGCGATTGCTCCTGTTCACCGGCCACCGTCCACCGCCCGCAGTCATCCCGGTCAGCAGACTACCACTCCCAGCTGCCCTAGGGAGGGCGTGACGCTTGACCACGCGCCTGGAGGCGCCATAAGAACATCGAGCGCCGAGAGCTCCTGGGGGACACTTCTTTGAGCCTGACGCCGCCGTGAGGGATACGGCACCAGGCGATTGCTCCTGTTCACCGGCCACCGTCCACCGCCCGCAGTAGTCCCGGTCAGCAGACTACCACTCCCAGCTGCCCTAGGGAGGGCGTGACGCTTGACCACGCGCCTGGAGGCGCCATAAGAACATCGAGTGCCGAGCGCTCCTGGTGGACACTTCTTTGAGCCTGACGCCGCCGTGATGGAAACGGCACCAGGCGATTGCTCTTGTTCAGCGGCCACCGTTCACCGCCCGCAGTAGTCCCGGTCAGCAGACTACCACTCCCAGCTGCCCTAGGGAGGGCGTGACGCTTGACCACACGTCTGGAGGCGCCATAAAAACATCGAGCGCCGAGCGCTCCTGGGGGACACCTCTTTGAGCCTGACGCCGCCGTGAGGGAAATGGCACCAGGCGATTGCTCCTGTTCACCGGCCACCGTCCACCGCCCGCAGTAGTCTCGGTCAGCAGACTACCACTCCCAGCTGCCCTAGGGAGGGCGTGATGCTTGACCACGCGCCTGGAGGCGCCATAAGAACATCGAACACCTCCCGCCCGCGGGATGCGCGCGGGCGGTGCCGGGCTGAGCCCGGGCAGAGGGCGGGCCGTCTGTGGCCGTCCGTGGCAGGCCGAGACAGGGCAGGGCCACGGACCTTGTTTCTGGGACAAGCGTTGGTGCATTCAAGGTAGCTGGCTTAGCCCTTGGCTATTGAAACTGTATTCGCACTTCCAAGACTGTGCCCCCTGTATAACATTTTAACTGTATTAGGGATTTTTTTCCTGTCTTTCATTAAGGCTTTCGGATTTTAACTTTTGTTGTGAGTATCTTGTGAGACTTTATCATGTCTAAATGCAATACCGTAAACACCCATCCAGCCCTAGCTACTCTCGACAATTATCTTGTCAAAGTAGTAGATTAGTAGATAAAATCAACAAAGAACGCCGACTTTCATTGGGGCGTGGGACCCCCCCCTGTTCCTTTATCCAATTCACCCAAGTCACCTATATCTCTTTCGACTTCTTTAGTCAATGTCAGTTGTAACTCTGAGTTCCCGGTACTCCCAACCATGGCTACCGTTATAGAACTCAAGCCTAATTTGGTCACGCCCGAGTCTCCTCTTGATACAATAATATCTGACTCCCCGGCTCCAAGAACCCAGAGGGTACTAAGATCTGGGAGGAATATCGGTAGGACAAACATGCAAAAACGGGGGGGGGGGGGAAACATATTAGAAAAAGATTGGAGCCACTATCTGACAGTGTTACAAGTGACCCTGTAGCTGTTATTATTAACCCCCAGGTTAAACTAGACCCTGAACAGTTACAGCTGTTGATCAGCATCATTGATGCAAAGTTTGATAAAATTATCAAACCCCTAATGGATAAACTTGACACCATTTCGTGGGAGGTATTGAGACTGGGAGGCCTTTTGAGTTTACCTACGGGGTCTAATGATAGCCCTGAGGTTAGCTCAATGGTTAATGGCTCTACAATGGAGATCCCAAAGATCCCCAATGAGGGATCATGTCCAGTCATTGAAGCTGCATCCAACCCTGTGTCTCCGTTGTGCTTAAAGACCCCTACTGCCATAGCCCCAGTAAATAATTCAGGGCCAGTTAAAGAGAAGACTAGGTGACATGGCTATTCGCAACTCGACCTACCCCCAGACTGTGCCCCATATGTGGCAGTCCTGACTAACGTTCCTCCAGTCAGGGAGTCAGGGCCTTATGGCAACTTGGAAACACATGAATCCCTGAAGAATAAAACTGTGGGTTGGCTTAACCGAGAATGTGGTTTCCCAGTAGCTCTGTCTGATCAGATTCTGACTACCACCAGAACTAATTGGATAGGGAAATCACATAAAAATATTAGTGGCGACTGTGTAATAGTTAATTTTAAAAATCCACATCTTGCCACCACCTCTTTGATTAGAGCTACCTCCCGCCCACCAAATGATCAGGGAATTTCACTCAGACCTTTAGGGTATTTTTACAGACATTTATTTGCTCAGCCTACACATAACTTTGGAGGGAGAAGAGGTTGTGCTGTTAGTATGCCCAGTGGTTTTGAGCTGGCAACATCTAATCGTTACCAACCCTTGAGTGGTTTAGATTCCAACGATTGACTGAACTTTGACCAGGTCCCCTCGCTGCCTGATGTTAAAACTGGAGAGTTAGATGGAAATGTTATAGGACTTCCAGTCATTGTAAGTGAGCATTATGTTTGCCGTACGATATGCAGAACAGAGGGTGAACCTGTTGGGTGTACTGAGGGTCTTTATGTAGTAGATGGGTTAAGTGTAACACACTCTAATTCTAATGATATTTTGGTCAATCATAGTATTAGTCCATCTATTATTACTACTGTTGAAACCATGCAAACACCCACTGGGCCCCCGAGCTGTTTTATCGCCAGTTGGAACGTTGCAGGCTTAATGTCTAAAGAGGACTGCTTGGGGTGGAAAGAATTTGTTGGTCCCTACGGCCCCTCGCGGCGGGATGCCTGGCTTTCATCTTGTGGATACCCTGCCGGGGTATCTCACAGGGGAATACCAGGACGGGTTCCCTAAGCAAGCGCCTTGATGCCTTCGGGTGATACGTGCGCTATATAAGTCGCAATACATACATACATACATACATTGGTCTTTTTGATATTATTTGCCTCCAGGAAACATGGTGCAAAAATATTACCGGTTATGATGGTCTCGTTTCTTACCAATTGCCCGCTATGGCATCAACCTCTGGTAGAGCCAAGGGAGGGCTGTTGGTTTTGATTTCTGTTAAAATCCCTATGACCGTTAAAAAACATGTTTCAGTGGGGGCTCACTCTCAAATTCTATGGCTGTCACAAGATGAGGGAAGAAATATCCTTCTAATCAATTTTTATAATAACATTTTCGACGGCACCAGGCACTCAGTGATTAATGCCTTGGAGAGTGTCCTGGTTGACATTATAGATGGTTCGAATGTTATTTTTGAATTTATTTTGGTAGGGGATTTTAATATTGCTGTCTGCCCCTTTTCTTACCAAAGCACATGTGGGGTTACCAATCGGGTTGGGGATGCTGACCTCCATTTTCCACATAAGATGTACGGGGAATCTTTGAACAACTTGTTAGCAGCACATGATATGGAAATATTGGAGAATGAGAAGAATGATTTAGGGGAGAGTATCCCCACTTTTATAGGTAGGGGGGCAAAGACTGTTATTGATTTTATATGTATGTCTTCTAATCTTATCCCCTGGAGTTTGGCCCCTAGGGTCGTGGATGTCATGCTTAGCGACCACAATTGTAGTACTATTGAAGCCATGCTCTGGAAAGAAAAACCTGTACCGGATTCGGGTATTATTGCTAACATTGAACCCCATAAACCTAACGGTACTAGGTTAAGATGGAAAGGGGATAAAGCGGAATTGACGTCTGATTTAATCATAAATAGCTGCTTATTAGAAATCATTGCGATCCTTGAGCGCGCTAACATTACTGTTGATTTTATTGGATATTTTACAAGAATTAATTCCATCATTGACAATAAGTTTACCAAAACAGCTGGGTGTAAGCATAACCAACGAAGGGGATGGTTTGACCATGCATGCACTATCGCGCTTAAAGAGCTCAAAGAGGCTCTGGCAGCCAAACCTAGTTAGGAGCCAGGTGACCCAGCTTAGAATAGATTATAAGATAATACTAAAGCGAAGGATGGCGGAGTTACGGCTTGAGGCCTGGGATAAATTAACTCTGGCTGCAGAACTAAAAAATTGTACACTATTTTGGGCCACCGTTAACTGCCCGTTTCTCAAAGATGAAGATGAAGAGAAGGTACCTGAACTAACATCAATGGTCAATATGGAAACATGGATTTCCCACTTCTCTAATATCTTTGACTCTGATACAGCATTGGGTTATAATAGGGATGGTTGGCCCACTGTCCCTTTGAACATTACTATTACCGAGGTTATGGACAGTATCAGCGCTAGCAAGGGTGGAAATGCTCAGGGACCTGATGGGGTGCCCATTGACGTATATAAGACAGCCCCCGAGGTATGGGGCCCACTGCTGGTTAAAGTTTTTAACGCAGCGGTTTGTTATGGGATACCCCCAACTTGGGAAGAATCAATCATCATTCCCATTTTTAAGAAAGGTGACCGGGGGGATGTTAAAAATTATCGTCCAATTTCCCTATTGGATTTCTCGGTGAAAATTATGAGCCGGGTACTTCTGGTCAGACTGGAGAAATGGGCAGAAACCAACGGGATCCTGGCTAACTGTCAGTTTGGGTTCAGAAAAGGGCGTGGGACTATTGAGCAATGCTTAAATCTCGAACTTTTGATCGGGAAATATACCCAGGCCAAGAAGGGCTCTATTTTTCTCTGCTTCGCAGATTTGAGCAGCGCTTTCGATATGGTGGACCACGCAATTCTCTGGGCAAAACTGATCGAAATGGGGGCCCCCGAGGGTATCGTTTTTTCTGGCCCGACTTTATGTTAAACTACGTACTAGCGTTCGATATGGATCAAACGGGGAGTGTACCACCAAATTTAAGATTGGTAGGGGTATAAGGCAGGGGTGTGTTTTAGCCCCCCTGCCTTTCACACTTTTCATTAATGAGGTGGACTCGGTCTTACAGACAGTAGTGGCAGATGCCCCGAGAGTTAATGATTTTAACGTCCCTGTATTACTCTACGCGGACGATGCCGTGCTGCTGTCTAGGACCCCGATAGGCCTTCAACGCTTGATGGATGGGTTTTCGCAGTTTACTAAGAGTAGAAAACTGGTGATCAACAAAACTAAAACCTATGTCATGGAGTGTGGACCAGGGCGGAGTAAGCCTCAATCTTATTATATAGAAGGCCAAAGGGTCCAAAAAGTCGACAATTTTTGTTACCTTGGGATTACCTTCTCCAAGAATTGCAGCTGGGCCATTGAGCATAAGAATGTTAGGACTAAGATGATGAGGAGTGCCAATGGGGTGTTTACCTTTGCCACCAAATTAGGGGATAAACGGATAAAAGACATGCTTAAGATTTTTCAGTCTAGATGTCTTTCCGTTGCCCTTTATGGGGCAGGGGTCTGGGGTCTGGCCCAGCCGGGAGCCTCCAGGTGGAGGAGAATGTCTTTCTAAAAAGACTTCTGTGCCTGCTAAAATCTGCCTCTATCGACTTAGTCCATAGAGAACTCGGAATCCAATATTTAAATCATTTGATTCTTCTGAGACCTCTATTGTTGTGGCGCTCCATTTGGCTGAAAGAAGAGACATCTTTAACTAGAGCCATTATTGATGATTGTCTCACTGTTGATTACCATTTAAAGATCCCATGGATTAAATATATCATCAACAGCTTTCAGGAGTTCTATGACCTTAATATAATTACTGATCGATATGGGGCTTCATACTTTTCAAAGTCTGAAATAAAGAACATCTTTCTGAACCATAAAACAGTGAGGCGGGCGTGTGATGAAGGCAAGTTATCCACTTGTGTGTTTTATAGCAGCATGAACGAAATAGCGGGCTATCAGCCATATTTGACCCAAGTGACCAGAGTCTCCCATCAGTTTGTCCTAACAAGGCCAAGGATGGGGATTGTACATAATCTGGTTGTTTTCCCTTCTCTGAATATGCACCCTGCTGGTCCTTGCCCGTGTGACAACATTTCTGCACAAAGCACTACGCACTTTCTTCTGCTGTGTCAATTGTATGGGAATTTCCGTAAAACTTTTTTAAAACCTATTTTTGTTAAGTTTGGTGTTAGAACAGTTCATGAGTCTATGAAATTGCTTTTTAATCTGCACCATCCTGACGTTTGTTTTTTTACCGCCACTTTCCTGCTTAAAGCAATCAGTGTCAGGAAAAGCATGAGTTCTTAAATATTTATTCCAATCCCGCCTGTACATTAGGTTTTCTTTTATACATTGATTGTCCAACTGTAAATGTAATAGTATGCAAATGTTTGTTTTGTATTTATTATATGTGTGCTTTTATGGACATGTTTTTATGTTCCGAATAAAGCCTTATGAAATGAAATGATACATCTGCCACTCAGTACCATCAATTTGTGGTGCAAAAATAGAGATTTGCGTTAACAATGTGATTAGAACTGTGAAAAAACCCATCGGGCATAAGCCCTCAAAAGAATGAACAAGTATAAATTTTACCAATAAGATTTTGTATTGACTAAATTCACATTGAAATCATTATTAGTTCCTTTGCCAGGGAATGAGGTAGAAGAAAGGGAATGCATGCAACTATCACATTAACATCAGTTGCACTTGTCAGGTATGTGTTGCACCACTGCTGGGTGTAATTTTGCATCTTCATGGGTCTCTGAACCAGACCTTTACTCGGTATGTATTTTATGTTGGGCGGGGGGTTAGGGGCGTGTATGTTCATTGGTTTTGTTTATTGTTTCTTTACACCTCTCATTGTTGTGTTACCATAATGTTTTTGGGACTTTTACGTTTTTATTTTAACCATGATATTCACCAGTAAGTCGGAATCTTTGTTGATGAGATGGGCTGCCTCATCCACTATGTTCCAAAACAAATGTCAACGTGGCTCGATTGGGAAGGAAGAGTGTATCTTCTGAAAAATGGAATGCCTTGGGGGCCTAAGTTATCATAAAAGTAATTGATATCAGGTACTAGGAAGATCGCTTTCTGGAGATATCTTGGGTCTGGGGACGAGTACCTGGGGAGAGGCTTTGGGACTGTTGTGATGAAGTAATGGTTCCAGATGGATGGTAAACGGCAATGAAGTGCTACCAGAAGGAATGATCAGTAGCACTTGCAGTAGTTCGTAGATGCACAAGAAGGAGAGGACCTTAACACAGATAGGAACCAAAAGGTAAGCAAGGACAAAAGGAATGGATAGGCTACAGGGAGGTGGGGGCGAGATCCAAGAGGGAGAACAAAACAAATTTGGGGTTACGCAACAGTTGAGTGATGAACCATCGAGTGCAAAGTCAGCTGAAACAGCTGGGAGATATTGCTTCTTTTCTCTAGATCACCACTTACATATCACAATTTCTGGTTTCACTTCCCGCAAATATATTGCTCTGTGCCCGAATCCGTCTCTTTTTTAACTGGTTACCATATCTTTAATATTATGCATATAGATCACTCTTCATGACCACCCCAGCCTGGTCCCACTCCTGAGAAGCGTGGCTTACAGCAACGCCCATCTGGTCAGAGGTGATCCATAATGGTAGATCCGGATAGTATAAAGTTCCTGGTCCCAGTCTCCTTGAGTACTTGTCCCAGCAGGACTTTATGACCCGAAAAGTCTGGGGATAACGGAATTGGTTCCTATCGCTAGAATGTAGTACCTGTATTAGACATGTCTCACCCTTGATGCACTCGATGTCACTTCTTCAAGGGTCTGTCTCCACTGTGAGAAATCTAGCCAGCTACACTAATCAGGTAGGCAAATAGCATGTTTCTACATTGGGAACACCATGCCTCCCAAATCCAAAGGGTGCATTGCCTTGTCAATAGCTATTTACTGGTGCTGGGTATCCCAAATCAGGTCAGAAAACACTATACGATGACCCCATAAAAATATCCAGATACCTGCTGGGATAGGGCTATAAAGAAATACAAAATAAAATGCAGAATTATAATTTTTATAATTGCCACCCAGCCTAGAGGTGAAAGCATAAGACAATGCCAGAAAGGAAGAGCGTGCTGTAGTCTGGTGACACCTTTATCCATGTTACCCTGTCTAAGGTCAATCTCCAAGTGATATACCTGGTGTATACACCTAGATATCTGAACGTGGTGGGCTCCCACCTCACCAAATTTTTGGCATATGGTTGATGCTGTGATGAGTGTGCCTTTGTGAGTGGAAAAAGAAAACAGAATTTCTTTCATATGACTTTGATCCCCGTAAGTTCTCCGAAATCCAATAGCAGTTGCTCTAACTGAGGAAACGTGTGTTCAGGGTCTCTTATAAAGAGCAGTGCATCATCTGCATACCATGATGCTGTGTGATATGTGCCCACATCAGGCATCTTGCACATATCATACATGAGAGGGTGAAAACAAGCAATTTTAGGGACAAGGGGCAACCTTGTTGGGTGCCTCTACATAGTGGACACCTTTTTGAGGAGATCTTCCCAGTGCAAAGCCAGGATCCACTTTTGGAGATTACATCTTGCTGTAATCCCCGTGATGTCTTGCACTTCGAACACATATGGCTACAATAAATTACCAAAAACCTTTTTGAAGTCAAGAGCCAGCACCGATGGGGATCCCGGCGACTCACCAGTTGGTCCATAATGTGTAGCAATCTGCAAACATTCACATCAGTATTACGTTCCGGGACAAAACCACATTGATCTGGGTATATAAGTCCTAGTATATGGGGAAGCAAGTGGTTTGCTATGCTCTTCCCTAGTATTTTATTGTCCATGTGTAACAGGAATCGGGGGCAGTAGGACTGGACATCCAGTGGATCTCAGTTATGTTTTGGTGATAGCACTAAATTGGCCTCCCTGACAAAGTCCAGGAGAAATCCTTTCTGAAATGCCCCCATATACATTGCATATACAATAGGGATGCCAGTCAGGACCTGAAGGCAATACAACAATCTGTGGGGAGCCCTTCCATTCATGATGTCTTTCCCTTTGCCAGTAGGTCAATTTATGGCATTCGTCAGCTGCACTTCCAACTCTACATTCAGTGTCGCTGACTGGGAGCCTGTGAGACTCAGAATCTGTATTGTGGCCAAGAATTAAGCTATGTGGGCATGATGGGAGACTTGTGGAGCCTTTTTATAGAGTTTGATAATACTCCACAAAGGCTGCTTTAAATTTTTCCCTGTGTTGTGGCCAGTTGACCTGCCTGTAGTCTGACAGTGCAAAAGGGTTTCTGGAGAGTGTGTGTCTCTTAAATATCCAAGCCAAAAGATTTCCCGTCCTGTCTCCCTCTCTGTGAAGTCATGTGATGTATTCCCCATAATGCATGCCCCTGAGACGCTCCATCAATGTTTAATATTACTGAATCACTTCCAGTAGCCTCTGTATTTCAGTGGGGGCCTCTACAATTGATATTTCTAGCTCTTGCAGTCGCCTCTCTACCTCTAGAAACTTTCAGTGACTGCTTGATTCCGTAAGATGTCTTTGTACAGAGACCACGCATGATCACATTAAAGGTGTCTAACTTCCGGTTGGAGTGGGAGGTGAAGCCCTCATTTTCCCTAAAGTAATCATTTATCACTGTCACAATTGCAACCCTGAAAGGGAAGTCCAATAGTGCTTCTGGCTGTAGCAGCCATGCCTGCATAGCCGTCAACATCTTACCCTGTGACAGTGTTAACTGAAGGGGGTTATGGTCAGAGTAAAATCGACACAAGTATTCAGCATTGAGTATACATGGTATAAGTGCCATCAATCCCAGAGTCCTGTCTATGCGTGTGTGTAACCCGTGTAGCCTGAGGTAGTGCAAGTATTCCCTATGTCCCAGCTGTACCGCCTGACATAAATCTGAGAGTTGCCACCTCTCAGCGTATCACTTGAACTTTTGTGCAAGTTGTATACTGGGTCCCAACAGAAGGAGCAGCAGCTAACGATCCAGGGTGCAGTCCAACACCAAGTTAAAATCACCTCCCCATATCCGATGTGTGTCCAAGGAGTGGGTAAGGTGTGGGTCAAGTAAGTCAAAAAACAGTAGCTGCTGAGTGTTGGGTGCCTAAATACTGCATAATGACACATCCGCCGTACTACCGTCCAAACCAGTAATGTAAACCTCCCCTTGGGGTCTATAGTCATCTGACCCATATCTTCATGCCTGTCACAAAAGCAAATCGTGGTACCTGCCGCTAAACTATAGTAGTCTGTACCAAACAGCTGGCCCCTCCATCACCTTCCCAGTTTCAGCAGCTCCGAGGCCATTGTGGATCTCTTGTAGACAGGCAATGTGTGCCCCCCCCTCTGCACAGGAAAGATTACACCCTATGACACTTCATCGGGGTACCCAGGCCTCTAACATTCCAGATAATAAAGTTATATTTCTGTTCCATTGCAACGATTCCTCTCAAGGAGTGTGAGATAGTTCATGGGCATCTGGAATATGCTACCATTGTGATTGGAAAGTGCAAGAGGAGTCAGGTGTGGGGTGTGCCCTAGGTGAGAAGTAAACCTTAATATCAGCACAACACTAGTCCATAAAAGCTTGCATTTCTCATGTGATGTAGGGGGATAATCTCCGTATCCGGTACAATGACGTCAATTCTCCATCACCACATGTAAATATGTTGCAGACCCAGGCAACAGTCTAACCCAATCCCTCAGCAGTATACCACTTCGACAGCACAGCAGAGTAAACAGTGTTTAGGTGTGCTCAGATCAGATCACCTGCCATCAAGGGTGTGAATGGGGGCCCCTCATCAATGACATCTGTCTCTCTGATAGTATTGTCTCCAAGTCACCCTCAGTCTCTTCCATGTCGCTGGATTCCCACTAAGTGCTTGGTTCCCTCCTCGTGCGGATATCCATGAGGAGAGACTCCCATTTCTTGGCTGCTCCCTCTTTCGTAGGGGCCTCTGTCAGGTGTCTGGACCTGCACTGTTCGTGGGCCTGTCCACATTTCTGTTTAACATCCATGTCCTGCAGTCTGGAACGTCATGGCCCTCTGTCTGAAGCCACACCCCTATCTCACCGGAGCTGAAAAAAAAATGTTTTGTTGTTGACATGACTTGTAGTTTATGGGGTATAGAAGACTATAGGACAATCTCAGGGTGTGTAGTGCTATTGACCGCCATGACGCTCTGAAATTTATTTTGCACCTCTGTTGTGCATTCAAGGAATATATGTACTTTGTTGGCTTCAAAGTCCCAAGGGCCATTAGCACAGGCTCTCTGTCGGGCATCATCTTGGTTGTAGTAATTTAGTAGCCTTTTGACCATAGGTCACAGAGGGGCACATAGTGGAGGGGCTGGGCCAGCATCCTGTACACTCTTTCCATCATGAAGGACTAGGACTGTGTGTTCATGAGCACAGTTGTGAGCAACCAATTCTCCAGAAACAGTTCAGAGGTGGTGTTCTCGGTGTGCTCTGAGAGGCTCACCATCCTGTTATGATTCTGACGCGATTGACCCTCACCATCATCTGCTCTCTTTCGTAGTGTCTGCAGTTCCCCTCATAGTTCTTTCATCTTTAGCTGTAGTGTGGTAAAGGATGGTCTCTTATCGGTGAGGCCGGATTCTGCATCTCCCAACCTGGTAGCCAGTTTTCTATGATGTGCTTGCAAGAGGCTCACATAAATAGCAATTGCGTCTATTTTATGTTCAATGACTGTTCAATAGTCTTGTGTGGCCTGCATAATCATCTCAGTGTTGTCTCTGGAAGGCACCCCTCCTAGGACACCTTGTGCCACTGACTCAAGGGCAGTGTCCGCAGATTGCCTCTTTGCCTCCCGGCCTCACATTAGTTGTAAAGTCATAGTGGTGGCAAGTTGCGTCCACCCACTACTCAGTCTTATCCCGCAATCAAGATCAGGATCCCTCCTGTGTCCCACTCGGTCTGCTGGCAGGTAGGTGTCCTCAGTCACCCTCAAAGCAGCCACACCCTCATGTTTTGTAATATGTTGTCTCCCACCATCCACAACATGAGGAGGGGATCTCCGTCCCTCAAGGGATGACTCCTGTATGGCCCGCTTGCCATCTGGGAGGGAAGTCAGCACTGTCTTTGGTTCCAGGCTGCTCGGCAGCCTCGATGATCTGTGCGACACTGCCCATGGCCCTATTCCCATGGTGCTGCGTTCCTCAGACACAGGCGTACCGTACAGGGGATGCTAGCCCAGGGCTGCAGGATAGATCAAGATTCATTTGGTGGAGCAGAAACTCAACTCTAATGTGTCCACCATCTTGGCTAGTCAGACTACAACCCCCAGCTTATCAACTTTTCAAGTTTTAACATAACTCACAAAGAGCTTGGCACAAGTCCTTGGGATGATATAGCCCGTGAAGAGTGGCACTTGTGAATGGTATACCTCGATATCTCATGTGCCTCAATCTTGCCTGTGAACCACCACTTGTATTTTTAAGCATCATATTTTGAATCAGACATTAACGCGTAAGTGCAGCTCTGCAGTATGGATGCAACAGAGTAGCACATCTATATTCCTCAGAAATTCATATCCCCTTTCTGATCTCTGCACAATTAATTATTTACTTGGCAAGAGACGGTATGGCATGGTTGGCAGTGTCTCTGAATTATTTGTCTGCCATCATCGTTTGATCATGGCTCACTGTAACTTTGTCGCAGCTGTCTGTCTTGCATATTTAAACAGTCTGGCAATCTGGATGAGCACCCTATTTAGGCACAATTGGCGAGATTCATAAATATTTCTGTGTCTGCATCCCACAGTCATTGATGGCTCTCTGCTGTGAAAATACATGGCAATTCATGTTAAGTTATACATTTAATTAAATTGTAATCTCGCCTTGATGGAATTCTGGGAAAGACCATTGCCATGAGACGTTTATACATTATACTAACAATAAATTGTTCATTTTATAGAAAGCTATCCCAACAGGCCATGAGACATGTTTTTGGTTTCCAGCCCGTCTACTGCTCCATGTCTATGGAGAGGGGCCCTTCTCCTGAAACCCACCAAATTATCCATTCCCCTTCCTACCCTGGAAAGGGGCTTTCCACAGATTTTACTTCGACTAAAAATCCAACTCTTTTCAGGTTGGAAAGGGGAAGGAGAGGAGTTTGTGAGTGCTGACAGAAATCAAAGCTAGTTGCCATTCACAAACTTTCACAGCAAGCCACTCTATGGAACACCCATTTTTCCACACTTTGAGTGGGATTTACGGATGCATAGAACTATATATTCATGGCAGAGATCTCAGCAAGGGTGAATGAGCTTGGGTGAATTCCAGGTAGGTGAATCAACGTAAATATAGTCGTAAATATAAATTCACGATCACATTTACCTTTGTATTTCGATTTCTCTTGAGACACACTGTTTTGCTCAGAGCACAGGTTGAAGGAGGACACCTTTTGTGGCATTGAATATAAACCACAAATCAGTGATGTGCATTTTCTCACAATAATCAACCAAGGAGCATATTAACAAGGGCTTTATCTCCGCTTTTGTGACTTTAAAAGCCAAAAAAGGGGAGACAAAACATTCGCCCTATTAGCAAGAGGGTGCTAACATGCATAGTTGCATGTTAGAACCCTTTTTCCTGACGCCGCCCTTTGCATCTCTAATGAGATGCAAAGTGGGCATTCCACACCTAAATAACGTGAGAAATGTCACTAACCGACATTTCTCCATTTAACAAGCTGCACTCTAGGGGGGGCGTGGCTAAGCGCCCGACGCGGATGGCAGCACAGGGGTAGGAGCTCCGTCCTTACCGGAGATTACCGGCGGCTCGCTTCACTTAAGCGCAACATGGAGACCTGTCCCCAATGGCGGAAATGAGCAGGATTCACTTGAGCCGGACCCCGCTCCTCAACTGAGCCGACATTACACACGAGCGCCTGCTTTGGCTCCGGTCGCGGCTCTTCCCGGTCGCGGCCGCCATTTTGTTCTCTTCCCGGCGCTCATATCAGATGTGCGTTTTGCCGTACGCAATACACACGGCTCCCATGGCTCATCTTTGATGCTGTTCTCCTCCATTTCTTAACGACGACCTCCTATAATCATCACAGGTGACTTTTTTTTTTTTTTTTCTGGCACTGATTTATGGTATTTTATCGACTTTATCGCTCTCCTCAGGCTTGCCGGCCATTTTGTTCCTTTGAAGGCAGTTTTGCCCTGGCACGTTGTGGATGCTGATATTTCCCTGCAATTAACTGGACCTTTTGGTTGCTCCTCTTGGTTGTTTTGGTTTTCCTCTTGCTTGACCCTCAATTGACTTTATTCCCAATTTTGAGCCCTTGCCTTTCTCTCTCAGATACATTCCGCACTACTTATGTGCTTCACTCACCTGCATTTCAATGGCGCAGCGTCTTGACAAGCCCCCTAAGCGCAACTTCGTAAAAAATTCGAAATTATTTTCGGCGCTGGCTCAGTTAGAAGCCTCCACAGACCTTCCTATTGCTACCACGACAGCTGACATGGAAGCTTCTCCTCAGGTTGCAATCAAAACTACCCCGAAAAGGTTGAAGAAGGACCCACCCTCCCCCTCGAAATCCTCCTCGACTATTTCCATCGAATTACTTCTTGAAGAAATCCGAGCCCTGCGCCCTTACATGGAAGACACTAATGCCAAGTTGCAAACGCTCACTGACAACTGGTCTAACATGGACGCAAGGGTCTCCACTGTGGAAAAAGATATCTCATCTCTTCAGGAAACGGCAACCAAGGTTGCTCACATGGATCTTCAGATTTCCTCCCTTCAAAAGCAGGTTGAGGACCTTGAAAACAGAAATAGGCGCAATAACCTGCGTCTTTACGGCCTGAAGGAGGGCAGCGAGGGGAATGATCCTATTGCCTTTTTCAGGTCCTTTCTTCCCAAGTTACTGCACTTACCTGGCGATACCTCACTCAACATTCAGCGTGCTCACAGGTTTGGATGACTCCCCTCCTCTATCTCCACTTCAACTAAGCCTAGAGGGGTGATAATGTATTTTCTGGAGTACACGGACTTGTTGAAGGTCCTCCTGGCAGCCAAGGCCTCACCACGTATTACTTGGTCCGGATCTACCTTATTCTTTGCTCAAAATTACGCTAAGTCCACGGCTGCTCGTGGTAAAGCCTTTCTTGACATGAGAGCGGATCTTCGTTCCATTGGAGCCAGATATGGACTTTTCCACCCTTTTCTATTTAAAGTCACCTATAACAACAAAACTACAACTTTTGAAGATCCTGTACGACTCCGAAGTTTCCTGAACTCTTGTGGTTCTGCTGGCATGGAATTCTCCAGTTCTTCTTCTCCGTTTCCACCATGACTTTTGTTGTTATTTTCACTGATTATTCCATGCCATTTTGTTCATTGTTCACTCATGTTTACTTAGTTCTACACTCTTAGACTCTCAGCCGAGTCTATATTTTTCTTCCTTGTTATCTGTTATCGTTGTATTCATTCCTTTTTCTTATGTCGATATGATATTTGTTTGTATTTTCGCTGTTTATCCTTCTCTAACCTTGTTACTCTCCTTTCTCAACAGATTTTATCTAGCGTTCCGTCCTGTCCTCTCCGGTTGGACATCTCGCTACCCTGTGTGCCCGCCCTTCATTGGTTGGTCTTACCTCCCTCCCGTTACTTCCGTATTGTTCCCCTTCTGTTCCGCCTTTTGATCGTCTTCCCTCTTCGACATCCTTTGTAAGTACCTCCCCTCCCCTCTTATCTTAATATGTTGCCATTTATCGCATTCGTTCTCTTTTTGGTACCCTTCCTGACTTGTTCAATTATTCTGGTGTCATTTTCGTCTAGATTGTTCTTTATTCTCTTCCCACTTCTCTCTCTTCCTCTTTTCACCGTTTTTTGGTTTCATTTCATCAGTCCCTTCTTTTTCCTGTATTCTCTTTACACTCTCGTTTGCTTTCCCTTTCATTTTACTTCGCACCTTTCATTTTGTCATTCCCTTGTTTCATTTTCTCTACGATTCTTCATGTTTCTCCATTCCGATGACTACACTTATACTTATTTTTCTATCACAGCTCAATCATTCTCCTACATCTTTCCTTTTCCTCATTAGCATTCTCGGTATTGTTCTCCTTGGTGTCTTCTTTCTCCTGCTCTCCTATGTTTTTTCTTATTTCTTATATCACTCTTCTCTATTGTCGCTTCCCTTTCCTTCAATCATTCTTTATGTCGCTATAGTCCTATTCTCATTTGTCCCTTTGCTTCTTCTGATCACTTACTCCTTTCCCTTTCTTTGCTTCCTCTCTTCCTTTTTTTCCATTTTTCCTGGTTCTGAGGCTTTACTTCCGCTCAGTATTTTTATTATGTTCTCCCTCATTAATTTTCCTTGATGTCAATACGTATTGTTTCCTGGAACGTTAAAGGTTTGCATTCTCCCATCAAGAGGCAGAAGATTCTCTCCCATCTAGCCAAATTGAATGTAGATATTGCCTTTCTGCAAGAAACCCATTTCTCTGACATTGAAGCTGCTAAGCTCAAGAGGGGTTGGGTGGGAACTGTTTTTTCTGCTCCTGGTGATGGTAAAAGAAATGGTGTTGCTTTGTTACTCCGCAAGTCTTTTTCTCATTCAGTTTTGCAGTCTGAATTTGACCCTGAGGGTAGATGGTAATTTTTAAGCTTTCCTCCAAAGGTATCCCTATTTCCCTACTCAATGTTTATGCCCCCACTGGTGGGAATCTGTCTTTTGGAGTACGTTTGCTTCCCGTATCACTGAATGCATTGATGATAATTTCATTTTGGCAGGCGATTGTAACATGCCTTTGGACCCCTTTCTGGATAGGCACTCCAAATCTCTTTTTATCCCTAACAAATCTCACAAGCTTTTCACGCACGCCATTTCTCAACACAAGTTTATTGATGCTTGGCGATTATGCAATCCGACCTGCAAGGAATTTACTTTTTACTCCCCGGTGCACCACTCCCAGTCGCGTATCGACTATATCTTCCTGTCTCACCACATGTCCCAATCCCTCACTCAGGCTGACATTGGTCCCATAATGTTTTCTGATCATGCCCCAGTTTTAATTAATATTGACTTTTTGCCCAAATCCAGTGGACCTAAGAGGTGGCGCTTCAACAACACTCTTCTCCTTGACCCCAAATTCACCGCCTCCTTCACCGATTTTACTACCGAATTTTTTGTTTTCAATGACACTCCCTCTTTAGCCGAACACACCATCTGGGATGCTTACAAAGCCGCGGCCAGAGACTTCATCATCAGACATGTTGCCGCAAAACGTAAAGCTGCCCGTAAACGCACTAGTGACCTTTTATCTCAGATCAAGATCTTAGAACATGCTTTCTACACCTCCCACACTCAGGAACGTTTGACAGCTCTTGTTGATGGCAAAATGAAATATAACAAGCAATCCACTGAAGATGCCTCACTCTACTTACTGAAATCCAGTTCGAAATTTTATGGTGGGAAAAATAGGGCGGGGAAAGTTCTTGCTAATTATTTGAAGGTTAAGCAAAACAAATTGAATATTGAATCTGTTTTTGATGTTCATTCAGTCTTGCAACATAAAGATGTTGATATTTTGGAAGAATTTTCTCGTTTCTACTCTACACTCTATTCTTCTGGTACTCAACCCTCTGCTCCTTCTCTCTCTACCTTCTTTGCAAGCATTCAGCCTCCTCCCAATTTTCCTATTGACCTATCTACCCTTGAAGCCCCCATTACTATTGGCGAATTACATACCGCACTCCAATCCCTTAAAAAAGACAAAGCTCCAGGCCCAGATGGGTTTACAGTCGAATTTTACCAACACTTTGCAACCCTTTTGTTACCCAAACTACATTGTCTCCTCGATTCCTTTAAAGCAAGTGGTGCGTCCTCGGGCACTTTTTCAGACGCATACATTTGCATTATACCCAAGGAGGGGAAGGACCCTCAACATTGTAAAAATTACAGACCAATATCACTTGTTAACATCGACTACAAATTATATGCCAAATCTTTAGCCATCAGATTAGATCCCTTTCTTCCAGTGCTCCTTGGCCCCGAACAATCTGGATTTGTCAAAGGTCGCTTCATTACAGATAACACCAGACTCCTCTTCAATGTCCTTTCCAAATCTTCACGTTCTAGTGACTCCTTAGCTGCAATCGCTTTAGATGCTGAGAAAGCGTTCGATAGAGTGGAATGGTCTTTCCTTTTTTCTGCACTAAAATGGTTTGGGTTTGGCCCTAATTTTATTTCCCTCAACTCCTTCCTTTACATGAACCCTAGAGCAGCAGTTTGCGCCAATGGCTTGATCTCTTCCTTTTTCAGCCTTGGCAGAGGTGTTCGCCAGGGATGTCCTCTTTCACCCTTCCTCTTTAACTTGGCCCTTGAACCTTTCCTATCTAAACTACGTCAAAATCCGAACATCCATGGTTTTCAACTTTCCCATTCGCAGGTTAAAATGGCTGCTTACGCAGATGACATTTTACTCTTCATTTCCAATCCCTCTGATTCCATTCCCGCTTTCCTTGCCGAAGTCCACGTTTATTCTCAACTCTCTGGATATAAATTGAATAACGACAAATGCGAAATTCTTCCCCTTACCAAATTTACCTTCAAATCTGATTTTGAGGCATCCGACTTCAAATGGAGCCCGGCCCATATAAAATATCTTGGTTTGTATATAACCTCCTCAATCTCGGATACTATCTCACTTTGCCTTAGCCGATGTACCCAAAAACTATCAGATCTTACTTCTAGCTGACACCCTCTTTACCTCTCCTGGTGGGGCTGTCTCGACACCATCAAGATGATGCTATCCCCAATTGTCCTCTATACCATTTCAAATATTCCTGTTCCCATCCCTGCCAAATTCTTTACTAAAATTAACACTATCCTCTCCTCCTTTTTGTGGTCTGGTAAGAAACCGCGTATGTCCTTACTTCGACTGCGTCTCCCCAAATCAGAGGGCGGGGTTAACTTTCCAAATTTCCCTGCTTACCACAAAGCTTTCCTCCTGAAACAAGCCTCCCTCTGGCTCAAAGACCCTACCGAGTCTCTCCCCCTTTGAGCTGAACTTGAACGTCTCTCTCTCTCTCCTTTTTCTTTTGCCGAATATCTTTCCTTTTCCCGCAAACCTCAATTCATTTCTACTCCGATTCACAAATATACTGTGAAACTACTCCTAGCTTCTGCTCCGGCTCCTCCCTCCTCAGTTACTGATTTCCTTAACACTACTATTTGGTATAATAATAGTATTCTTATTAACCAGAAGCCATTTTATTGGAAAACTTGGAGACAACGAGGCCTGATCTGGGTTTCCCAACTCTTCACTGGCTCTGTTTTCAAGTCTTTTTCTATCCTTAGCCGAGTTTTCTCTCTCCCTTCCTCCTTTATTCACAAATTCTTCTTACTCAAGACTGCAGTTATGTCCGGATATGATTCCCTTTCTCACTCCCCTTCTTCAGTTGTCTCTCTTAACCCAACTGCATCACTCCATTCCCTACTCCGCTCCGGCCCCTCCGCCTCCTCCATTTACCATTCCTTTCGCAAGCTTCCCTTACCCCGGCCGAAATCCACGGTGGAAGAGCACTGGGAATCTGACTTTGATACGTCTTGGCCCACTTCCCTTTGGGATAAACTTTGGATCAAGCTCCGCAAATCCTCTAGAGCTGCTTCTCTCACACAAACACTTTTGTTCATTTATAATCGACTCCTCTACACACCTTCTCTTCTTCACAAGAGATTCCCCATGGTTCCAGATCTCTGCTGGTCCTGCTCCACTCCCAACGCCACGCTCTTTCATATGCTTTTTCTTTGTTCCCTTACATACATCTTTTGGACCCAAGTATGGGACCAAATCAATGCTATATTTCAAACTTCTATACCTTTCTCTCTTACTGATATCTTCCTTGGCTCACTTTCTTCTTCTTGGGCTGCTGTTGATTCAAATGTTCAAATCATAGACTTGTTACTAGCTGTTGCATTCCAACAGATCACTGTTAATTGGAAAAATTCAACTGCAATTACTTTTAAAGCCTGGTGGTTTAATGTATGCCATAATCATAGACTTGATACTGCATTTGTCTACCCCCTTAATCTGGCCCCAAAAAGACATGCCCTGTGGCATCCTATTACCCTTTACCTTGATGTTTGTGCCAAACGCTCTTCTCACTTACCCCCTTTTCAGCAAGAGGTTTCGAAACCTCCTTAAATTACCTTTCGCTCCTTTATTTTCTTTAGAACTTATTTTTCCTCACATAATACTTATTATCTTACCCCCATTTACACAGCCTCATATATCTTACATTTCTAGCCTCACTTACACCTTTTTCTTTTTTTTTCTCTCCCCCTCCAATTTCTTTTTATTTTTCTGATATTTATTGTTGTAACCTAATTTACCTTGCTTTTTTGATGATGATGTATCTCATTTCTTTTTCTGTAATGACACCTTTGTTATTCTAATAAACTTTTACTTGAACTTAAAAAAAAACAAGCTGCACTCTAAACAGCATAGCGATAAAAAAAGTAGCGCTAACCGCGGTTACCGCTACTTTCCTTACGCCTGCTTTCAGTCTGACTTTGTCATTATATCCAATGGAAGGTGGATATAATGGCTAGGTATGCCCTGCCCTATCATCAAGCTATCGCCAAATGTTGTGCGATTATCGCTGGGTTGCCAGCAATAATCGCACATTTAGCAGCTTGCGCTTGGAATTCGATTGCTTTTGAGATAAGCGTTGCTGATAGCACTCTATCTCAACGATACAATCCAGCGATAGCTAGCGATAATTATCCTCGCGCTAAGCGCGCTGGGCGATAATTATCGCCGGCCCTTGCTGATATGCCCCAAAATACCTTCAAATGGTTTTACGGTGACACTGTTGCCTCATTCAGTGGGAATGCGATCCAGATCCCTAAAGTTGTTGCCATTTGATAGTCTTTTTTGTCATAGTGGCAGTAGAGATATTTGACTGATTCTGTTGCTGACAATACTAGACTTTACGCTGAACTTTTCCTTGAACTTTGGCTTGTCTTCCTTATCTATCCATAGACACGATTATGCTGGTAGTTTTGCTAGTGTGTTCTGCTTTGAAATGTTTTCTGCAATCATCAACTTTTGGAGCCTAGACATAAACTGCCTTTTGTAGTACTCTTATTAGTAGTACAGCAGTATTGGTCATGTACTTCAAAATACAATTTAAAAACCCAACGGCTGAAACTTCTGCCTCCACCACTTCTCTCTTTTCAATGCAGAGATCCTTGCTATTGTAGTGGAAATCTCCACACAGGTCTCTGTTTTAGTAGTGAATCTAAGCAGGGCCAGGAAAGAGATGGAAAATAGACAATACTTAAACCAAAATGGAAGGAATTGATGACATCTTAAATGGCATAATTGGTGACATCACTGATGACATCCCATAACAGGTATAGAAGCTTCCTATATGCTTTTTCATACTGGAAGTAATTCAGCAGGGTACGCGTAGGCCCAATTTTCCACAACATCTGTAGAACTAATGGGTGTATCTTTTCACAACAAGTTGAAGTAGCAGAACTTGACGCACATCTGTGAAAGCACCCCCATTAAGTAGACATTCGACTTTTTTGTTTACAGGTATTGTGGTGCATAAGGAATGTTATGGTTCTGTAGAAATTAACGACATAAGCAACTTATTAAACCTTGAATACCATTCAAAAACAGTGTTTGGAGATGTTAATGAGATGTACCTGTTATATATCTCATCTGACATAGAATTTTAAATCAACAATTTCACTTCTATACATTATAAGACATGCACTATCAGGCCCTGTGTAAAACCCTCTGTAATATGTAAAAATACCTTGCACATATTCCTGAAATGATCAGAATGGTGTACACCATTTTAACAATGTTTACAATTATATTGTGATTTGAACTGTGAGTTGGCAATAAATCATACATTCTACAACAATTAATGTCTCAGAAATAAATATCTGCACTTTATAAATCTTATGTTTTTATAGCACAAAATGCCAACTCTTTAACGTCAGCATGTACACAGACATTCACAGTTAAATAATATATTGTAAGGAAAAGCTTTAATTTATCTCACATGTTTTAGTAACAGGCCTTTGAATTATGGCACAACCGATTAGAAAGATATGACTGCAACTCACACTTGTTGTGCTCTGTACCTACCTTGCTTTATTGAAGTACTGTTTACACTTATATCTTCACTGATAGCTAAAGCATGCACCATATAACGTTTACTATACTGAATGAGATTTTCTTTTCTACTACACTCTTTCTATTTATGAAGCAGTAGTTTGAATGATATCATTAGTGATGTGATCAGCGATCTTATTTGAAATGTCATCAGTGATGTCATCAATGATGTCATCTAACATGTCATGAGGGATGTAATATCTGAGTTTATAAGCAGTGCATGACGGTGACGCATGTTAAAATTAGTTCAGTAAAGTATAACCAGTGAATTTCAGTGGCCGCGCATGACCTTCAAACGCATCTTTCATATTTTTTTTTTCCGGGACCATGGTACACCAATGGTACCTTGAGAGAGTGCAAGGTTCTGTTTTTGAAGCTTGCTTTGGTCTCACAGTGCTGCGCCTCCCGTAGGTGTCTCACGTTACACCAGAGGGGCCAATTTAGGTCCCACGGATGTACCAGAGTACCTGTGGAACAAAAAAAGAAAATAGGGAGTCCCTACCCTGCAACCCTTATATGAGATTTTTATTTTAAGTTTTGGATGGGGGAACCAAGTCCCTCTGTCCTGTAATGGTGGCCACAACATTTGTCTTGCTGGACTGAAGTGGCCGTTGGGAAAAAAGCTCTCTTAGCCAATCCAAATGCTTTGTTTTACATTTGCGCGATATTTTGTACCCTAATTTCTCAAAGATGGCTGAACAGGTTTGCACCAAATCACAAAAGCATGCTTTCTGATTAAAGATCTAGCTAGGGGCATGGGAGGCTGATATGAGAGAGGATCCTACCTTTAGACATGACTTTGAGAAAGTCGTCACATGGTTACGTTTCATTGACGACTTATTCATTGTCTGGCGAGGTACCAGAGTGGAAGTCGAATCCTTCATTGACAGGCTTAACTGTAATAACCTGAATCTTATACTCACCAGTCATATCAGCAAAACTTGCATGGAATTTCTTAACACCAAGGTGGAGATACTTAATAACAAAATACATACCAGACTGTATAGCAAGAGCACCGCTGGCAACAGTTTAATGAACGCCATGAGTAGCCATCCCGATAACTTAAAACGGAGCATCCCCTATGGGGAACTCGTTAGGGCTAAATGTAACTGTAGCTCAGAGGAGCACTTTCTTGAAGAACAGAAGGTTATGTTGGGTCTTTTTACTGAAAGAGTTTATCCCATGTGGGTTTTGCGAAAGGCTATGGAGAAGGTTAAACTGGTGACCAGAACTGAGACGTTTCAGGATAAGGTTCCAATACCCAGAGAAGAGACTGATACAGTCAGAATCATTCTTACTTTCAACAATGATTCGAATGATGTCCATAAAATTTTTGCTAGAAACTGGGACATACTAATGAAAGATCCAGTTATAGGCAATCTCATTCCCAGTAGACCAAGGATAACATACAAGAGGGGGCGGAATCTCAGGGACACTCTCATGCACAAGGACATTATATCTAAGGTTCAATTTAACAGTATGAACCTGAAAGGCTTTTTTCCTTGCGGCCATTGTAAGGCCTGTAAAAACAGTACTATGATTAAAGAATACAATAACCCTAACAGAGGTACCAAAATACCTATTAATCAATTTCTTACCTGCAGTTTAACATTCATAGTGTACCTACTGGAGAGCCCATGCAATATGCACTATGGGGGTAGTACGTAACATATGATTAAAAATCGTGTTCTTGAACACATGAGGGCCATTGTTAACAAAGATCCTCACTACCCCATAGCCTGCCACGGATCACTGACAGAATATCGACAGTCACAATATCGAGATGACAAAATATCGAGGTCAAAATATCGACTACAAAATATCGACTTCCTATCTTCAAACAGGTAAGTACAAAAATATCGATTCCAAAATATCGAGTGTAAAAAATATAGACTGTCAAAATATCGAATTTTTTAAATGTCTTAAAAGTAATTTAAAAGTAATATAATAATAAAAAAACATATTTTTAACTTATTTAAAATACTTAAATAAACGTAACATAAAAAAATAATTAATATTACTTAACATTTTTATTTTTATTTTTAATACATATATATATATATACATATTATTAACAAAACATATACAATATTTTTACCGTAGGATAGCAAGAGGTTTAAATGTACTGTAACGACTCCAGTGAGTGCAACAGAAGGGAAAGCGTTGGATAGCGTGGGGGTATAAATTACTATTCCCACTCCAGAGAGTGCAACAGTAGGGAAAGCGTTGGATAGCTCAGGGGTAAAAATTACTATTCCCACTCCAAAAAATGCAACAGTAAGGAAAGCGTTGGATAGCGTAGGGGTAAAAACTACTATTCCAACTCCAGCGAGTGCAACAGTAGGGAAAGCGTTGGATAGCGTAGGGGTAAAAATTACTATTCCCACTCCAGCGAGTGCAACAGTAGGGAAAGCATTGGATAGCGTAGGGGTAAAAATTACTATTCCCACTCCAAAGAGTGCAACAGTAGGGAAAGCGTTGGATAGCGTAGGGGTAAAAATTACTATTCCAACTCCAGCGAGTGCAACAGTAGGGAAAGCGTTGGATAGCGTAGGGGTAAAAATTACTATTCCAACTCAAGCAAGTGCAACAGTAGGGAAAGCGTTGGATAGCGTAGGGGTAAAAATTACTATTCCCACTCCAGCGAGTGCAACAGTAGGGAAAGCATTGGATAGCGTAGGGGTAAAAATTACTATTCCCACTGCAACTAGTGCAACAGTAGGGAAAGCATTGGATAGCATAGGGGTAACATATACTATTCCAACTCCAGCGAGTGCAACAGTAGGGAAAGCGTTGGATAGCATAGGGGTAAAAAATACTATTCCCACTCCAGCAAGTGCATCAGTAGGGTAAGTGTTGGATAGCGTAGGGGTAAAAATTACTATTCCCACTCCAGAGAGTGCAACAGTAGGGAAAGCGTTGGATAGCGTACAGGTAAAAATTACTATTCCCACTCCAGCAAGTGCAACAGTAGGGAAAGCATTGGATAGCGTAGGGGTATAATTTACTATTACAACTCCAGAGAGTGCAACAGTAGGGAAAGCGTTGGATAGCATGGGGTAAAAATTACTATTCCCACTCCAGCAAGTGCATCAGTAGGGTAAGCGTTGGATAGCGTAGGGGTAAATAAATACCAATCAATTAATTAATTAAGATATTTAATTAATTAAAATTAAATTACTTCCCACCCTATTCCCCTATAAACCCACAACCCGCTACAGAAAAAAAAATATTATTCACATATTTGTCAATTAAACAATTATTTAAAATTAATTACCAATTAACAATTAAATAATTATCAATTAAAAATTAATTACCAATTAATTCAAAATAATTAGAAATTAATTAATTAACATATTTAATTAATTATAATTAAATTACTTCCCACCCTATTCCCCTATAAACCCACAACCCGCTACAGAAAATAAATTACTAAAATGTAATTATTTATCAATTAATCAATTAAAATTAATTACCAATTATATTTTAATTATTTACCAATTAATAATGAATTAACAATTAATTCTAAATAAATTACAATAAATAAATTAACATTTTGATTAATTATAATTAAATTACTTCCCACCCTATTCCCCTACAAACCCACAACCCGCTACAGAATTATATTACACAAAAAATTAAAATTAATATTAACTTACCTAAAATTCGATATTTTTGTTGTCTATATTATGTCTAATCGATATTATGTCCATTCTATATTTTTATTTCGATATTATGTCCATTCTATTTGATATTAAAATTTACTAGTCGATATTTTGGTAGTCTATATTATGTCTAGTCGATATTATGTCTATTCTATATTTTTGACTCTATATTATGTCTAGTCGATAAAAAAAACTCAATATTTTGACTAGTTACCGCCTGCCACATTGAATCCCATAATTTTTCGGACAGTTCAAAATTGAAATATTTTGCTATAGAGCAAGTGAATGTGGGAATCAGAGGAGGTAATTGGCTGCTCCAATTGTGTAAATGTGAATCAAGGCATATTATTGGTACTCCTCACCCGGGAGGTCGCAACATTGACCAGGAGATGACGGTACATCTGCATAACAATACATTAATTATGCCTATGGTCCGTAACAACTGTTGATATGTAAATAGGGTATGCATATTTACGTCAATTTATGCAGAAAAATAAGAAAATATGGAACCTGTATATGTAAATGGAACCTGTATATATATGACAATATCACATGTTGTAGGGCGCTAAGGTCACTATTTGTGGTAAAAAGGGCCATGCTAGGCTGCTGAGAGGAGTGAGTAATTGTATCATGATCATATTGATTCATGATTAAGCCCTTGCGCACTGGCGCTAAGAATTCCAATTTTGTAATAAGGCTCGCGCTAGGCTGCTGAGAGGAGCCTGTTATTGTATCAGGATTATATAGATTCATGGGGAGAACTACAGTATCTTGCTAAATACTTACCCTCTCATGTATCTGAGTCTCGGATGGTTTCAAACATCACTGTTGTTTAAGACGGGGGAACAATAAAGTTTTGGCAAACTGTTGTACGAACACCAGGATAAAATTCAGGTTCGCCGCTCTTGCGTACTCTAATTTAGCTGAAACGTTACCAACTTCGTATAAAAGCAATATGATGTAATATTGAAATGAAAACATGCATATGTGCATTTGTTGTGGTGGTTGACGTCTGTCTTCACGCTTTGTATATTTTTTTCACTAGTCACTTGGGGCCAGATGTAGGTTGCCAATTACCGGTCGGTAACGGCCGATTTCGGCCGTTACCGACCGGTAATTGGTTTTTGAGATGTAGGGGCATGTTAAAATACAGATTCGGTAATTTTACCGAATCAGTAAAATACCGAATCGGTATAATTACCGAATCTGTATTTTGACATGTAGGTAGCACTGTAATCAGTGCTACAGGGGTTTAAGAATTCTTAATTTACCACCAACTAGTAGTTGGTGGTAAATTAAGAAAACCCTTTAAAAAGCATTTCTTCTGCTTTTTAAACAGTGCTATGTTGCAGACATAGGGCATGTATGTCTGCAACATGTGCACCCATGCACAATTGAGGGGGTGCAACAGGGTGTCATAGTGACACCCTGCAACCCTTCAATGTTTCCCCCAATTGCCGAATCGGTATTTACCGATACTGTAATTGGCATTGATTCCTATGGGCCTCAAGGCCCATAGGAATCAATGGCAATTACAGAATCGGTAAATACCGATTAATTAATTACCAAATTATACCGATTCGGTAATTAATTCGGTAAATATACCTACATCCCGATTGCCAGTTCTTAAATACCGATTCGGTGTGATTCGGTATTTAAGAATCGGTTCTCGGGGATTACCTACATCGGGCCCTTGATGTTTATTGAAACACTATCTTTGACACAACTCAAATACTCGTGAGCAAGGAAACGTGGTTTCCAAAACGCGTAGAGTTTTTGCCATAAAATAAACTCTGTTTGAAAGCATTCGTGGTGCTGTGGACCATTGTTTGTTCTGGGATAAGACACAACGGAATTGTGGATGTTTGGGCTTCGCTAACCCGCCACGGCCCGCCATCGCTAAGTGACTCGAGTTGAAGCGAACTTTTTTTAGTGGATATATATATATATATATATATATATATATATATATTTTTTTTTTTTTAAACCAATCCACACGTTCGATCAAGTGAGGCGCTGACTCCGTGAGTTGTAATCCAAACAAAATGTATTTGCTCTGTTCGCTGCTTATATACATATACATATATATACATATACATATACATATATATACATATACATATATATATATATATATATATATATATATATATATATATATATATATATATATATATATATATATATATATATATATATATATATATATATATATATATTTCACACCACTGTATCTTTTTAACAATTTTAACTTCTTGTTGCATTTAAGATGAAACTTATTTTTTTTGTCCGTTTTTAAATTGTCATGATTTTGAGTAATCGAAAAATAAACAATTACACTGTAAAAATGTTATATATTTTAAGGGCCATTTATATAATTGGCATGGGGTGTACAAATCACGGCGGAAAAATAACAAAGTGTGTTGCGGTCTTCTTTTTATTAAGTTTGCGGGTGGGATACTTCCCAGGAGCACTATTTACTTATAATGTGGTGTTTACTTTTCTGATTGGGAGGTGTATTTGCACAGCAAAAATTTCAGTCTAGGTTTAAAACAGTTTTTTTTAAGCAATTACAAATAAACCTTCTTCGGAAACTGACGCTGTATATATCATAGGAATAACAAATAAAAACGCAATTCATAAAATATCCCTTAAACGTGGCCACACCCTCCCTTTTTTTTCTGCTATAGTTTGTAAAAGTGCTGCCCCATATTCTTCATAATATAAAAGGGCATGAGAGGGTGCCACTGGTGCCACACAAAAAGGTAAAGGAAAATAAAGTTATGAATACAAAACAAGATCAATAACGAAATACTTTCCAGCGGGGAATATGTTCAGAGCTTCTTTTCTCCGGGACTTCGAAATCTTTCATCTTTGCGGCGAAGGGTCATAAAATCCTCTGAGAACATAATGTCTGTGAATATTATAATATTCATATTTACACTATATAATCCCAAGGGGGAAACTGAGTTAGATACCAGAAGCTGCTGACGTTACATATAAATCTTTAGTCTTCACACCGACGGGTCATGAACTCTTCTGAGATCACAATAACTGTTAATATTATAATATACATATTCACAGTATATGGTCCCAAGGGGGAAACAGAGTAACAACCAGAAGCAGGTGACGTTACTTTTAAATCTTTACTCTTCGTGTCACAAACACCTCTGAGGTCAAGTACAGTGTCAATATTATAATATACAAAGTCACAGTATCTGAGCTCAAAGGAGCCAGAAAGGAGCAATGTTTGCTGTATTCTGTCTGTTTCTGAAAACAAGCTGCTGCCATTACAGAAAAAAGTGAAAAGCAACCCACATCACTTTTTTCTAAATACAAATGTTTAAATATTGACAAATAGCTATGTATTATAAATATCTACTATGCCATAATCAAACAACTTACAACCCTGGAATATGTTTTGTTGCCGCAAAACAAAGATCCGACGCTACTAAAGGGAACCTGCATCACAGAATGGATACGCGTAAATAACTGGCAAAAACGAAACTAATCGAACAACAGGTGTGGTTTATATACTTTTTGGTTATTAAGTAGTCTATGGAAGGAAGATGCGGCTCCGTCCATTTAGATGTCACGTTTTACAGTTCACATGTACTCACATTTTAACTGTTTAACTTGTGCACCTGTAGGGAATATTTACAAAATGTGAAGCGGTAAAGGTTTCAATTTTGATCCTAATAGGTAAAAGGTCCTTAATATGTACATACGTTGGAGAGCTTAAAAACTGTTACCTGGCAAACCGTGTGATTTCCATTCTCATGACTAAAAACATCTATTAATTGCCGTGTTTCTAAATAGAAGACATTAAAAAAAAACTATAGTTCAGAATAGAAAAAAAAATATGTGCTAATATTTCTCATGCCAGTATTTGTAAAGTGTACAGCTACCCCCGGAAAAGTGTACCGGCGCTCGGTGGCGTCGGGAAGATTAAGCAAGGTGTTGCCCACAATGACATAGTAGTGGGCTAACGTGCCGCTGAAGCTGGGAATTCAACTGTGAACGCTGTTGTTCAAAGTCAGGTATCATAGCTGCTGCGTCACATTTTTTCCACATTTATATGTTAATTACTGCTCATTCAGTTTTAAACATTGTTAAATTATAACTTATAACAGACTACTCTTACAGTTACTTTTTCACTACAAAAAGTATGCAGGTCTTTTTAAAAAATTTCTTAAAAATAATATAGGTTTCAGGGACATTGTAGTTAGAAATTAGCATTAATAAAACCTTTGAAATTCACTGAAAAAACCATAGGCTTTACAGAGGTTATAGTTAGAAATTAGCATTTAAAAAACCTTTGAAATTCACTGAAAAAAACATTGGTTTCAGGGACGTTATAGTTAGCTGGACATTTCACTCGTACAAAACCATAGAAATTCCACCATTATAGTTAGTTCAGCTAACTATAACTCGCGCCCCTGCAATGCACTGCTCATGACATCACATATTACATCATTCATGGCATGGTCAGTGAAATCACTGATGACATCTCAAATGACATCACTGATGACATCATCCACATGAAAATCTGATGCATCTCCTCACAGTCTAATATAACCTTTGATACACCCACTTTAAAATACAGACTACCATTTTCGAAACCATCGAGACACCAATACCAGTTACTACATATGCACTCACTGATTCCTAGGTCTACACACACATCCACTCATTCACCCATACAATCACATATACATGCAGTCACTCATCAATACAACACTATCATATGCACTCATACACCTATTCAGACACTCACACAACACCACTCATCCATGGAGTTACTCACACACCTAGTCAGTCATTACAAAGAATCAATCACACTGTCATTTACTCGCCTATACAGTTATACACACACCACCTCACTAATTCATACAGATAGTAATACATACTTACTCTATTATATAATCACTGATACAAGTACACACTCATCTATACAGCCACTCTCACAATCACTCACTCTCACATATAGTTATTTATATACACCATCACTCACATATTCTGCCTTTTACATATATAGTTACTCGCACATGTACCACTGAGACATCCATTCACTCACCAACACACCCATACACACACTCACCCACCCATACAGCTGTTTCCACATGCACTCTTGAACCCATACACCCAGTGAATCAGCCACTCACACATCTATGCACAGAGTCACACACCTCCAACCCACCCACACACACACTCAGTCTCCCATAATAATACTCTGGCAAACAAACAATAACCCATATAGACACTCATTTAGCTACTGACCAACCCATGTACCAGCTCACACAACAACAGACAGGCTGATACAGACATTCACACAGTTTATTCACTAACCCATACATTCAGTAAGACACGTTTAATCAGTCACTTATACAATCAGTCACAGACCTCCTAAATCCTCCATCCAGACGATTGCCATCGCCTTTAAAAATCATCTTAAGGTGCAATGGACTTCTTCTCTACGTAACCATAGCTTGGAACTAGGTATTTTTTTAAAAAACATGTCCCCCTCAGAGAGCTGGAATGGAGCGCTAATCTATAGGCCTCCTGGACCAAAAGCCAACTTTCCCAATTACCTGATTGAGCAAACAGCCATGCAAGTCTTAGCTTCCAGCAAATTTCTTTTGCTGGGGGATTTTAACTTTCACGGCAAAGATTTTGCCAATCCAGAAGTGAACAAGCTTACAACTAGTCTCAATTTAATTGGACTCTCCCAAAGGGTTATCGGCTCCACACACCGTGCTGGCCACGCCCTAGATTTAATTTTCACCAATATTGACCATCTCACCTGCTACCCTCCCTATCCCCTAACATGGACTGACCATTTTATGGTCTTTTTCTCCAGTTTACCTCGGTCCGTTACGACATGAGCAGGAAACTCCGGTTGGAAGAAGGAGTTACGTAGGCCCTGGCATAAGCTATCTCTTGAATCTTTCAATGAGGTATTTCACCCCCAATCATCGGAGAGTGGCTCGGACGACTCTGACGTTTCTGGAAGGTTGGAAGTCTTCAACTCGGCCTTAGTGACAGCACTGGGCTCCGTAATTCCTCAAAATAAATATAGCTCAGTCCAGCAACGGCAATCTGCCCCCTGGTACATGGCGGTGCTAAAAATTGACAAATCTAAGTGCAAGACATTAGAGAGACGATGGAGACTTAGTAAAGACCCGCTAGACAGAAAGGTGTACAAATTAGCCCTGTCCAGCTATCACCAGAGTATAAAAACGGCCAGGCGTACTTTTATCATGAATCAAATTGACCAGTCCTGTAACTCATCCAAAGCCCTATTTGACATAGTTAAGGACTTTGTAACACCTTAAGCTTGTAGACAATCCCCTGTTGAATCTCAGGAACTATGCAACTCATTAGCAGTGTACTTTCAGGAAGCAATTGCACAACTTTATGCCAATTTTCCAACCACCAAGCTTCTGAAGCTGGAAACTCTTATAGGACTAGGAGGAAAACCCAAGACACCGACTGCTACCACTCTCGATCAGTTTGAAGCAACTACGTTAGAGGAAACCATTAACTCACTATCCTTCTAATAACTAAATCTGGTTTGCCTTGTGACCTTTGCCCTCCCAAAATTATAGCCCTGCTATCCACCAGTTGTGCTCTGGAAATACATAACATTTTTATTTGCTCAATTCAATCAGGCATTATTCCCACCCCTTGGAAAGAAGCACACGTGAGACCTATCTTGAAAAAATATACAGCCGACCCACAGGTACTCAGCAACTATCGACCAATATCTCTGTTACCACTGCTGGGCAAACAATTGGAAACCATAATAAATAGGCAGCTAAGTTTTTACCTTGAGTCTAATGAAATTCTAGACCCTTCACAATCTGGTTACCATCCGGGCTTTAGCACGGAAACAGCTATCTTGGCAGTGACGGATTCCCTAAGGCAAATAATGGATGCAGAAGGATCAGTAGTTCTGATCCTCCTAGATCTCTCCGTGGCATTTGATACCATCTCAGAAAGCTTGTCTCGATAAGGGCGTACCGCAGGGCTCCTGTTTAAGTCCAACATTATTTAATGTATGTATGGCCCTCTGGGCAAAAATCGTAGAACCACTAGGGTTCGATATGATCTCCTATGCTGACGATACTCAGCTGATGTTCCCAATTGGCCCAATACAGAAGCTGAGAAAAATCTGATTCTCGGCATGCATGCTCACCATCCCAAATTGCATGACGGAGAACTGCCTCCAGTTGAATCCCAGCAAAACTGAGGTTATGGTGATGGGGAAAGCCTCAACCATCTGGACTGAGGATTGGTGGCCGCACCAGTTGGGAGTTGCCCATATTCCCATACAATCTGTGAAAAATCTTGGTCTAAAATTGGACCAGACTCTATGAATGAAAGATCACATTGTGGCCACCAAAGCTCCTGTTAGTACAGCTTACGTCTTCTACGTAAGATTCTGCCCTATCTCCCTACAGAGCACCGCAGAACCCTGGTCCAGTTGATGGTGATCAGTCGCTTGGACTATGGAATGCACTGTTAGCTGAAGTAGGTGAGACGCTGCTTGCTAAACTGCAGGTGATTCAAAACACCGGAGCATGAATGATTTTAAATCATCCTCTAGGTTCTACCTCATGCCCCTTTCTGAGAGAGCTCCACTGGTTACCAGTGAAGAAGCAATCCAATTTTAAAATGTGCTTCCTACATTTAATGCATTAACACCTTCCATGCTCATGACGAGCTGAGCTCGTCATGAGGCACGGTGCTCCGGTGGTCATGACGAGCTCAGCTCGTCATGAGCCGTGGAACGCTCACACGCGGGGATAATTCCCCTGCTGTGCTGAGCGTTCCAAGGGAACGGGTGCAGCTGTGACGAGCTCAGCTCGTCATGAGCACCGGAGCGCCGTGCCTCATGACGAGCTGAGCTCGTCATGAGCATGGGGATGCTGTGCGTGCCCCCGCGCCCCCCAGCCCAGCGGGGGAATTACCCCGCGCAGCGAAGGGGTTAAATGGCAAAGGTCCTTACTACTTACAAAAGAGACTTACTAAACAGGTCTTCGCGTAAGAACTCACTGTCCACAATTTCTTAGTAAGCAAGAAATGCCACTTTATTAAGACAGGTGTGCAACAAAACATCTGAACAACATATTTCATTTATTTATTTAATAAACCAAAATTCTTTCAGCTTAACTAAGCATCCTTACCAAAGAGTAAACCCCCCACCAAGTTAACCCTAACGAACCCAGAAGCAACTAACTCTTTTAGATACCCCTTCCTTTCCTTTAACTGCCCTTTGAGGATGGACCAACCCGCTCCAGGCTGCCCACCCCCCACTAAAAACCCGCCTATAAAAAGAAGAAGTCAACCTGTCTTAGCGTGGCAAGCCTACAAAACTAAATCAGTACCTAAAGCACTGAAAATAAAAAAGACCTAAAGTGAAAAAGAGGTAAGGGTGGGTGGGGCAAAACAAACTCCGTCACCCGCCTCCCACCAGCAAAGTCCTTTCCCGCCCTACACTGGCCCTAATTATAATCTCTGTCCCTCACGCTGCCTAATTATCACCTGCCCGTGGCCAGCCCTCGCGCAAACCTACCCAGGGAGAGACCGGCTCGCGCACGGCTCTCCCTGGGTCCCCCCCTGGTCGTAACCTCAGATCTAATTCTTTAGCTCTTTTAAAAGTCCCTAGAATAAGTCTCAGTCGCACGGGAGGTAAAGTCTTCTCGTACCTAGCCCCACGGTACTGGAACCAACTGCCCATTGTACTGCACGAATGTTCCTCATATACTGCTTTTAGGAAACAATGAAAAACCTTTTTGTTTCACAAGTGAGGCCTACTGGCTTCACAGATGCTTGTTTTCATTGTTTTGCACTTCAACAGGCATTGATATAGTTATTGTCACTGCTCGAGTACCAGCGTGAAACCTTTTGGCTGATACCTATCAGCAGTGGCTGTACTGACAATAACAATTTCTCAGTACATGAGCACTCTCAGGTTATCTGCTCGTGATGGCAGAGAGCATATTGAATCAATCAGAGAATCGCTTGGGATTACACAAGGGTTGAGGAAAGTTAACTCTGTGTTTAGATGTCTCCACTGTTTGTTTTGCATGATCTTTTTCACTCTAGATTGCAGCTGCTTTGCTATTGGAAATGTTGCTGTCTCTTCACGATGTCTCCATTTGTTGCTACACTCTACCACGGTGCTCTTGTAGCTTCTCTAAGGGTAACAACAATGTTAATCTATTTTTTTTCTGCCACAATACCTTCTAAAGTATTTTTTCAATCCAGTTTTTTTTTACTCTAGAATGCATTATTGCTGCGTTGAAAATATAGGCAAATTTGCAAACACGTTTTTTTTTTTGTCAAAGCTCTTTCACACTCCTTTTTCTTTACATTTGCTTCTTTGGGCATGTGTTTGGAGTTTCTTGGGAGTTACCAGAGCCCTTATTAAAACTTTTTTTCTCTATAGAACTACACGTGAATTCATTGCATCGGCATTTGTGACATATAAAATACCTGCGTTTTTACCACAGATAGCCACTGCATGCATATATCTGAGCATGCGCGGCCGCCATCCCTCAATGCTGCTTGTTTTACTTGAAGAATCACCTTTACAGGGTGGCTCGTGTTCTTGTGAATAGAAAGCGAAGTGGCGTGGGCCAGCAAAGTTGTAAACATTTGCACCCCCTACTACCACTCCACTTAGACAGGCTATATACGGTGCGAGCAATAGAGAATCTGCTTTGGAAAGCAAACCAGGGGTTTCCTAACTTAGGTGATTGACAAAAAGGCCAGGAACGAAGCGAATAGATTTGGAATGCTTAATAATTAGAGCTACCCAAGCTGAAAGATGTTGTCTCCTTCCCTATAAAACACCTCATGAAGGCTATGCAGGGCAACAATAATGCTACGACATTTAGAAAGACATCTCTTTCACTGTCAGGTTGCTCTGGGTAGAGTGACTCGCTTGTTTTACGACACAAGCACCGAGGCACTTGATATGTATCATGGTGTTTTCCAAAGAGCTTGTTAGGTGTTTTTTTACTGGAGGTACTGAAATGTTGTCGGGTTGCTCTATGATGTTCTGCTTTTTAGCACTTGCGAGGATTTTTACAGCATTGGGAAAGAGAATTTTATTTGAGTATTTGTCACATCTATTTGCACAGGTACCGTTCTGTTCCTACTATTGGAAGGAATTATGGCAGCACTTAAAAGAGTGCCAATATTTTTCTAGGTTTAGCTTTTGCTCGTATATATTTATTATGGGCTCACTGGATGCAAGGGTTCCTGAGAGGCTGTAAGTCTTCAATTCATTCTAAACACACCAGTCCCTCCAGTCACACCCACGTGGCAATTCATTTTCATAATGACACAACTGCAGGTACCTGTAGGACAACGCTCAAATATACTGAAATTGTCAGAGTTGCCTGCTATATCACTCCCTGCAAGACTCTAGAAAGGCCAAAAATTAAGAGCATGCCGGTACCAGAGAATCCTCCCCCCAAGGACCAACGACACAAGAGCAAAGGCTGCAGAGTGTGACAGCCTTACACAACACGGGGATGG
Organism: Lissotriton helveticus; assembly: GCF_964261635.1. NCBI lineage: Eukaryota > Metazoa > Chordata > Amphibia > Caudata > Salamandridae > Lissotriton > Lissotriton helveticus. The sequence continues at coordinate 380,711,850 of NC_136069.1, forward strand.
TGCACCGCATTAAACAGTAAAATCATATCTCTCCTTGGGAATTCACCGTGTCACACACAAATGCTGCTGGACACTCAACCAAACTCCATCACTTTTACAACAGAACATCTACCACTCCAATATAAAGAGGTGCAGAGCTTTTAATAACACGTTCACAGACACTTGTTTTTCCATTGCAAACTATTTCAATATATGTGTCAAAAGCGATATGATAACTTAGTAAGTGGGTTATTGGTAGGGGCAAAGGTAAGTCTGCTACTGGCAATAAGGCCACTAACACATGGTAGGACCCAGCTTAGGTCTTAGACAATTATTCCTATGCTCAACCCTTGGTAACATGGGAGCAGGGTAACTTCTAAAGGGGATGATCACATCCTGTAGAGTGGGGCATTATTTTGTCCTAGAGTGCAACAAATCTTCCAAATCCATAATGGCTGATTTTCCAGCGGAGAGTCAAGACCTGGCTAAACACCCCCCTAGGGATGTTTTTTTTCCCTAGACTCTCCCACTACCATCTGCACATAACTTCCTTAAGCCTAGTCCTGACTCTGGGTCAAAAGTGTAAAAGTGTAACAGACACCAAGGCCTCCACTCTGCCTTTGAAGACCATGGTTTACGACTCCACGCCCTGGCCTGGCATTCCTATAGACCAGCACATTGCCCTTCCAGCAGAGCTAGTAACCCCAGGGGCTCTTCGTCACTTCTTCAAAGCAGCCTGGCTAATCCACTTAACTCTGACCAATCAGGGCAGACCACTAGATGGCTGAATTTGGACTTACAAACAAGAACGTCTTATAATTTCGTGTATGTACATTTTAGGAGAAATCCAACAATATAATATTGGATTTTTCACTACCATTCTAGGAAGTGTTTGAAAGTTAGCTCTATTTCCTTCCTATCAGGAGTTCTTATTTAATAATTCCCTGCAATGTTACCCTATGGGCCATGGGATTTGCAATGGGGAAAATGACTTGGGCCAGTTTTCTAGCACCAGGGCTGATAAAAACATATTTTATAAGTATTTCCCTAATTTCTACAGGACCCCACCCCCTGTGCAACTAGGGGGGACTTTAGGGGTTCTGGATCTGTAAAAATATTGCAGATCCTCCTTACACAGTGCTCCTAGCATCAAAGTCGAATTTGAGCAGCACTTTAACACAATGTGGGGAGTGAAACGTGAAATTTCACTTTACCCAGGCATATAAAGACTCATTTTAGAAGGGTGTTCCCTATAGATAACAGCCCCCACCCCTGGGATACCTAGGGGAGACCCTGGGGGTTTCTAATATGCCAAAACATTGTAGGTTTTCCATTTTTAAGTGCCCCTACCTCCAAATTAGAGTTTGGGCACAATTTACTTTTTAAAAGCAGTCCTGGCATCCAGGGCTGTTTTTAAACTGACCTCAGGTTCAGCAGTGCACACATGCAAGTGCAGAAAAGGCTACTGGTCTCTAAACTGCCATGCCCCAGGGTACTACGGACTTCTAGGTAGTTTCAATCCCTTGCCCTATTATATACTAGGGGCTTAAAGGGTAAGTCATGCCAATTACAGTGGTACCCCACCATATCAGTCTGTACTCTAGTGTATGTTAGGTGTTTTAACTGTATTATAATGTGTTCCTTTTAGCCAACCAGGCCCTGGGCCTGGTTAGGCAGAGCCCGGGGTCAGTCAAAATCATGTACCACCAGCATCAGTCAGCAAAAAGTTGGGAGGTGCCCAGGGCACAGGATGACTTTGCAACAATAACCATATCACCATCTTTCAAATTAAAAACACCATAACCTAATAAAAACCCGAAAATCGGTGGAAAGAAATGTGTCGAATGCAAATAAACTGAAAAGGGGAGAAACAATTAAGAAAGCAAACAATTGTCTATTTCAATAGTATCGATCGGCTTGATCATTATACATGATACATGATGTAACACAGAAATCACCATCTATTGTATCAAGGTATTCAATAGATTCTGTGCATCAGATACGTCAACGCGTTTTGGTGGAATTCACAGACTATTGCCACCTTCTTCAGAACCAAACATATATTCTCTCACATATGTAAAGTAAAATGTAGAAAACCTGTAGAAAAAGTATATTATACATTTTTCAGAATTCATGTAACCGTTATGTAGATTTAAAGCTAATAGTAATTTTAATTATAAATAATTACAGTGAGCCGAAAAGCATCCTATGTTGTAATGCATTTTTCCACATCACCATGTGACGCCAAGGAAAACATGCTTTCATCTCCAACCCACAGGACATACATCAATCTAGCCACATCACATTAGCACCTAATGTCCATTGCATCACCCACTCACCAATCAGTTTTAGCTTACTAATTACTACACTATAATCATCAAACGTCAATCACTCCATCATTCATTAATGTATCACCCACTCACCAGTCAATATGATTCGAAGATCCTTAAAGGGGCCTATTCATAGGTATTAGTATACCAGAAGGGCTTCTTCTCTTAAAAGGTCACGGTTACCAATGGCCAAACCATCAACTCGAATGGCGCTCTAAGGAAAGGGAACAACAAAAATAGGTAAATATACCTCTCTGTCATAGTATCAAACTTCTGTTTTGCATAGGACTAACTCAGTTTTTCACCTTTGCATGCTAAATGTCACTTAACTTGTGGGTAGCCAGTAGAGCCTAACCCAGGATGAAAAATCACATATGGGGAATTAATCCTCCTTCGTCATTAGATAAATGCCACTCTTTTTGCAACAATTATTTTTTAAAGCAGCTGGTACCTCATGAAGTACCAAGATGAATATCTCATCATTATAAATCTCAACATTCACTCTTTTCCTTCAGGTTATTTTCAATGATAAACAGAACAAATTCTGGCTCTCTACTTCTTGTTAATTTATTTTACCATTGTTATGTTCACTCAACTTTATTTCTCAATCATCCTATTTGCACTAAATTTGAAATAGCCTGGTCTTGTTTCTCATGAATAATCCAATTGGAGTTGGGATTATCTCACTCCTTTGTCGTCTCAATCATGATACGTTTTTGATTGTAGGTGGGTGCCGTGATGGTGAACCCTCCTGGGCCCGAGGGTTAGATACTATATACTAACATTCTTTAATTCCCTTAGGAGTAACGTCTCCACTTGGCACGCCTTTAGATTGTTTCCTGTATGTTCAATAAAATTCTCTTCAATAGTTTCAGTTATGATGTTCTTTATTTTTTCACAATCTTTATACTATTCACTCCATAGTATATATTTCAACTATTCAATTTCACTTTCAATTTATATCTGCCCAATGCATTTCGGGCTGAGGCCCTTCTTCAGGGGACTTGATTTCTGAAAGCATAAGGTGTGATTTTAAGTACACTCATGGTACAAAGTAAAACACAAAGGTCAAACACAAAAGAACAGTCCTTTTATATCTGTTATAAACAACCCTGTGACTGTCATAATATCGAGGTATTATGTATAGTGGTATGAAGTGGTATAAAGTGCAGTATTCAAAAGAAATTCCCGTTTTGTGATATTACCCTCGACCGGTGAATGGTTAGTGAACACAAAGACTCAACGAAAATAAAATCTACCTGCAATCCGCACAATGCATGGTAGTAACTAAATTTCTGTTCAAGGAAAGAAATAACAGTGCTCAACAGTTAAAAGACGATTTTAGACGCGTCCAAGCTCATAGAGAGTCAAACGTGTAACTAAATTCAAGCCGTACGTTTTTCAGCATTTCTTACCAATAGAGTTGAAGGAATGTGGCGACTCCTCCCGTACGGTCACGCCGCCGCAGAAAAATCTTTGGGATTGTGTAACGCCGCTTCTCACAGCATTTAAACGCTGTGCATTCCTGATTCCGGTCACGTGGTGTGGTGAACATAGTAAAAATACTATGTTAAAATAAATGAACTGTACCTTATAAGTGTACAATTCAATTGCCGATTCATTTTAACAAAAATGCTGTATTATTCTTAATGATACAAAAGGGGATGATGGATGGAGCGCTTGAGCAAATCAAACACTCACCCCCAGTCAACTGATCTGGGTTTAATCCATCACCATTCTTTAGCTCACTCGGCCACCCCAGTTCAGACATGGCTATATGCAAATCAGTCTGACCCTGTGCCTCATGGGAACAGTCCAGCCCGAACTGCCAAGCCATGTCTTCCCTGGACCGGAAACAAGCATCCTGGAACCGGTTTCGAATTCATAATCCTCATCAGCCAGGCTATCTTGAATCCAGTGGCCAAGTGAGCAAGGGACTCGCGTCTGAGCATACCCTGCCACACTTAGGGCGAACAAAGCGATACAAAAGGGGATGATGGACGGAGCGCTTGAGCAAATCAAACACTCACCCCCAGTCAACTGATCTGGGTTTAATCCATCACCATTCTTTAGCTCACTCGGCCACCCCAGTTCAGACATGGCTATATGCAAATCAGTCTGACCCTGTGCCTCATGTGAACAGTCCAGCCCGAACTGCCAAGCCATGTCTTCCCTGGACCGGAAACAAGCATCCTGGGACCGGTTTCAGATTCATAATCCTCATCAGCCAGGCTATCTTGAATCCAGTGGCCAAGTGAGCAAGGGACTCACGTCTGAGCATACCCTGCCACACTTAGGGCGTACAAAGCGATACAAAAGGGGATTATTCTATTATTATTCTTAATGGCAAATGTTTGTATCTCCCAATACTAACTCCGCGTTCCCGATTCTGGTCATTTGACGCCTCCATACATTAGACGCTATAAAAATACTACGCGTAATCAACCAAACTATACATAATGGAATTGCTGTGCAGTAAATTTAATAGAAACAGTAGCAAAAAAATTATAATGTGACAATGAATATGTAATGCCGAGATGTTTAGAACGGGATGCGATGCGCATGATGATGTGCTTATATACGTGATGTTTCTACCTGTGATCAACTGAACTATGCGTAATGGAATCGCTGTTCAATAAAGTTATTTGAAACAGTAACAAAAATGATAATAAAAAATGTGACGATAGGTATGTAAAGCCGAGGTGTTTAGAACGGGATGCGATGCGTGTGATGATGTGCTTATATCTTCAAATATAACCATTTATAGATGCCACAAACTTCTCATGGATGGTACCTGTCTCTTACTATTACCAATGTATCCACATTATTATTCACTGTATTTATGGTCATATATAACATGTTGTAACAATATAAATTTGGTGCACAATACGTAACTACTATATGATATTATAAAAAATAATTCAGTTCCAAACGTTTATTTAATTCTTTTGGTTGTAATGCAGACAAATGATGTATCCAAAAAGTTTTCTCTCCTTAACAGATTTGTTGGCTATTGTCTCTTCCAGGCAGTACTGACACTTTCTCTAGAATACAAAATCGCAACTGACTGAGATTGTGGTTCCTATGATTAAAATGTGTTGCAACAGTGGACTTGAGGTTTTTTAGTCTTATATTGCTTTTATGTTCAATTATCCGTGTTTTTAATTTTCTTGCCCTATGCCTGCTCTTAACTCCACCATCTCCTTATTCCCTAGTACATTCTGGTGCTCCTGTGCTTTGGGCTCCCCCGAGGTGTCGCTCGTGGGTTTTAGAGGTGAGTCTTGTGTGTAGATGGTCAGCAGGTCCTCCCATTTTTCCTGCTGAGGTGTGAGAGCTATTCCGGGTCTTCATGCTCATGTCTTAGTGTTCTCTCTGGTCTAATTGGTTACAGTGATGTTGGTGTTCTATGTTGTAGCTATTCAGTGGTAGGGTAGGTTTGGGCTTTGGCTCTTTGTGGGGGTCTGGTTTGGTTTATGTGGCAGTGGCTTCCCAAATTCATTATTGTTATTGACTCAGTTGTGGTGCAGTTGCTTCTCTTATTACTGCTGTAGATTGTCCTTCTGGGTGTGTACAGCATAGTTTCCCTGCCATCGGCCTGCTCTGGGGGAAGTAACCTTGCTGGCACCGGACCATGTTCTTCAGTTGCCATTACTCAGACAGTGAGACAGAGGGTCATAGGAGTAGGCAGGATAGGCCATCTCTAACTTGATATGGGTGGAGCTATCACCTATCACACTTGCATACCACAACAACTCAACCTCAAAACACTCAAAAAGAGTTTTATACCAGCCTATTGTACCCCTAGGCAGCAAGGGCCAAGCAGGAAGGCAGGAAATGCAACCCACCACTGGGAGTGGAAACCTCCAGAACCTTCTCCTACTTCAAAGACGGACAAAGTATAACTATTGGACCTCCAGAGTCAACTCTTCAGTACACCTGTGGATTTGTGGGAGACCCAAAATACCTGCTGTCCTGCACTGCTGCAAGAAGGACTGCTGCTCTGCTGCCCTACTGTCCTGCTGTATGAGTGAGGACTAGAGCTGCATCTTGAACCGAGGACCATCAGAATGAATCCAAAGGCTAGTTGGTCGGCTCACTGATCAGAAACTCAGGGACAGAAAAGGCTCCAACCACCATGAATCCAGCACCTTGACTCTGCCTACTGTTAGTCTTGCCCCCCACGTAGTGCTCGCCCGGTCCTAGACCCTTGGAAAGTTGCCTGGATGTGCCAACCCAGCTGTGGACTGGAGCAGAACTGATGCAATGTGATGCATCTCATTGCAGCTTCACATCGGAACCACAACTGCAAGATGCATCCCACACGCAATGGGCCCTCACCAACCAGTATTTAAGGTACTTTATTCAGCTGGCCTAACTGGGTCACTGTACCCGGCCCGCGTCCCTTTGCAGTCGGCCTGAACTTGTGACTTTGTCTCAGTCCGGCGCAATCCATTTTTCAGCCTTTCTGCCAATGGATGTCACCCACCAGGCAAAGCCAGGGTCTGCATTAATAAGCACCACACCACAGCCTTCACCCGCTCCACCACATCTAACCAGAATGCATATACCACTGGCCAATACCATGCTAAATGTACCAGAGAGACCACGGGGCCTGGCATCTGGGACAAATATTTGGCTCACTGGGGTCTATTTTATGTAGAAGCACATGTGTCACATGCGTGCTGTGTAGGAAATGGAAGTGTAAAAGCTTACATTTAGGATTGCTGGATACAGAATTCACCAACACGCACATTGTCACCGTCTGGGCATCCTCAAACATGTATTCCCAGATCGCTTTCCCAAGCCACCTGGGCAGGGAGTGGAATGTGCAATCGATCCACTGTTATGGCTTTGGTAGAGGAGGAAGGCCAAATGGCAGCCCCCGTCCCAAATTCCAAAAGTCTCCGGAAAGTGAGCAACATGCTTGGGGCATAGGGGAAGGAGGACCGTATATCCGTAACTATGGCTGCTATACTGGCATTGAATGAAAACTGCCCTGGCCCTAGATGAAAAAAGTCCTGTGCTGCTTCAAATGTAAGAAAGTCCTCGTATGGGTAGAGGTCTCCCAAAGTCTCGCAATCACCCTCCTGCACATCCACAGAGTCTGCCAGCACATGGAAGGCTGGCAAATCCCAAAAGATGAAGTCCCTGGCAAAGGATTTTTCCACAGTACCACCATGGTCAGTCTGCTTCCACAAGGAGGCTGTATGTCTAATAAGGTACTGTACCGCAACCACATCCCGATAACTCACCATTAGAAGCTGAGGATGAGATGAGCACCTCACTGCCTCCTGTGAGAGGGACTTTTCCCAGTTCCCCCCCTGCCACAAGCCAATGCGCCGCGTGCTGAATCTGGGGAGACAAGTAATAGTGCTCCAGAATGGTGACGGCTAGCCACCCCCTCCTCCGTTGGCTGGAACATAAAGTAGCTTAGCACTCTGCTCCGTCCCCCTTCCCATATCAGTGTTGTAATGAGGAGTGCAAACTCCAAAATACCGTGTGGTGAAGAATGTTGAACAAGTGTTGCATAGAGTATAGACATGGACAGGGCTTTAAGTGGGTCGGGTCTGTCCGGGTCTTAGCACCGGCAGTTATTTTCAGGGGGCCTCGAAACAGGTGTCTATCGGGCCTTGTTGAGGTAGTCCGTTTTCATTTTTTTTTTTCTTGCATCAAATTTATTTTGCTCTAGCTGGAATTGTCAGGCTAGATCCTGAGGCCGCTGACCTTTGTGCACGCTGTAGATCAGGCGCGCAACGCCCATTGGACTGAAAGGGCTTCAGACCCCCCCCTCCTTTGTGTGTGGCAGGCAGGGCAGAGACAGTTTCCCCGGCACACACATGCCACTACTGAGTATTTCACAGGTCTTTAAAAGATCATATATATGTTAACGAGGCTTTGTTGTTTTGCTACCCCTTCTTGTACAGAGTTTGAATTCTCATGCGCACCTATTTTCTCATGGTTTTTACTGTTGTGTCAAATAGACGGAAGTTTCTTGGGTGAAGGGGGAGTAATGAATCTAATCTTTGCCTTCAACTTAAGCTGTAAACAGTGTGCTCTGCTACTCTTGCAGTATGACTTGTTCATAACCAATTCCATTATTTTTCTACCTCTTTTCATTCTTTTACTAAGCAAGGTTTGGGTTCCTTTTCACCTTTTTGATTATTTTATTTTACTTTCTTTTCTCCTTTGATTTATTTCCTCTTCTTCAATTAATTTCTGTCCAGTTCTTTCTATCACCCTTTCTCTCCAGTTTTTGTTTGTTCTTTCTATTCTTTTATTTTTACATTTCTTTTATTTTAATCTTCCAGCGTTGTCACCTTAGATTCTTTTCCTATTCATTTATTTTTCGGCCCATAGAATCGGTATTTATCCAAGTTTTTTTCTGTTCTTTGATTGTCTTTCAGCCCTTGGATTTTTTTTGTTTCCTTTGCTTCTCATTGTTTCCACGCCTGTTTTGTTCCCTTCGGTTCTTTCACTGTCCCTTGATTCTTTATCGCACTTATTAACACCCTCAATTGATATTTCTGCCGGGATTATGTTTCTGTAAGCACCACTGTTGTCGTGTTTTAGAAAAACGGAGTAGCATGCTATCCCTTTGTGTTACCAGCCAACACTTTACCTTTTTTTTTACACACCAGACAGCCAGCTCTAGGGAAAATCTGAAGTGTTGTAGATGTGAAAGAAGAACGAAATGGCAAAGCAAAATCCACACTTTGCTCTTTTCAGACAACACTTTAAAAAACAGAGCAGGTGCAAGGAAATAACATAAGAAAGCCCATTGATTTCCAAGAACATTACTCAGCGATCAGGCACCTAAACACTACAGATTCATCATTCATACAATTGGCACAGCATGCAGTCAGGTTAGCTCCGTAGCAGGATAACAACGAAGGCTGCTTAGATATAGGAGTCGTTACCATGACTTACTGTATAATATCATTGGCAGAAAGAGTGGCCCATGAGATCAGAAAAAAATCCCCTTGCATGCCATGGTCGCTACTGCATAACGGTGGAAGATTATAGTTCCGAACATATTTTAGTAATTACCAGTCCTCTCTTTCAAAATGGAAGAACACCTCTGAAATGCCCCACACTCTGCACTGCTCAACAGGCAGGTCAGTCAGTCTAATAGACGTGCAGATGTTGTACTCATCACTTTCTTCAACCTGGGGGATTTCACTGTTTGACTTAAAGCATGATAATTTTGAGGAGTTAAGCTGGTTGGTATAAATGAAATCGATTCCCATTTCTGGTGTGTGCTTTCTTTCTGCGACATGCTTCCACCAACCAACTGGAGTACACTTAAAGTGAAGACATTTTTAATGTCAGGGATGTGGCCAGACTCGTGAGGGACATCAAGTAACCACCAGTTGAACTGCAGCTCTTTGTAGAATTATTTTGATATTGGATACTATATAATATTCACTGCCCACTGCTAATCTCATCCCGTAATGCTTTGCAGGGACTTTGAATGGGAATGTTTTTTGCCAATAACTGTGCTTGGAGTGGTCCTAAGATGATGAGACCACCACTAAATCGTTCAATAAGATGTTCTTTTTTGTTTTCAAGGCATCTGTTTGGTACTCCCCCTAGGTTAGGGAGGATCCCAAAATAATCACCTCTCTCACTGCGTCATAATTTTTCAGTTTCACTTTTGTGAAAGTACTATATGCACTTTAGCATATAAAGATAGAGATACTTTTTTTATCATAACTGGCACTGTGCAGGATGCCATTTTCAATTGTTTTGCAATTTTTTCACAGTGCAGACAAGTACACAGTGTCATCAGCTAGACTATGTGAAATTCAAAGTATACTACGTGAAGCTACGTGTAGTGCTGCTACGCAAACTGCGCCTAGGCCTAATCTTGACCATGACTTTGCTGATTGGCTAGGGGAAATTGACAAAAAAAACATTACATCTATGTTTCACTGACTTTAAGGCCAATTTTGACCATGTAAATTGGAATAGGCTGTGAGCCAAACTGGAAACCTGGGGCACACTACAGACTTTGCTGAACTTGATAATCAACCTGCACACAGACACTTGGCTTCAGATAAAGCTGGCCATTGGAGCCTCACTGTCAAGATGGATACCAACTAAGAAGGGACTTAAACAGGGATGGGTACTGGCCTGACCCTATTTAACCTGTTCCTATCAGACCTTTTCCTGCACTGAATGCCCGTAACTCACACACTCAAAGAATAGGAGGTCCAGCACTACCATGCCTTCTCTACGCGGATGACGGTATGTTATGTTATGTTATGTTATGTTACGTCTATTTATTGTGCGCGCAGCGACTCCAGCCAAGGAGCGTCCCGGCGCAAAGACAAGGTAGCTCGTAACACAACAGGATGTAAAAAGAGGTAAATAAACAGCTAAAACAGGAGCAGGGACAAAAACAACTAAAACAGGAAGGTTTTTATCGCCTTCCGGAAAGTCAGAAGGTCCTCAAGCAAGCGGATTTCAACAGGCAAGGAGTTCCATGCTGACGCAGCCAGTACCCGAAACGAGCGGCCTCCCATGCGGCTAAGCCTGAATCTGGGAACCACCGCAAGGGCCAGACCTTGGGAGCGGAGGCAACGGGCAGGAACATAGAAAGACAGACAATTCGACAGGATTTCCGGGCCTGTACCTCTCAAGATTTTAAAAGCGAGGCACAGGACTTTAAAAAGAATACGCTTCCTAACCGGAAGCCAGTGTAGGGAGCGAAGGACACCTGTCACTGAGCAAAATCTTGGTAAGCCGACGATCGCCCTCGCCGCAGCATTCTGAACCCGTTGTAATCGGGTTAGTTCAGCCTGATTGGCCCCAGCCAGGAGAGAGCTGGCATAATCCAGGCGAGAGATGATAGTGGCCTGGATCACCAGCTGCCTGGTCGGGGCGTCAAAGAACTTGAGAACAGGTCTCAAGCCCCTCAGAAGACCGAAACAGCAGGCCGCAGTTCTTTTCGTATGGCCTATAAAAGAGAGGCCCGCATCCAGCCATATCCCCAGATTTTTCACTTCCGATACCGGGATCGGAGTGGGACCCAACTCTGGAGGCCACCAGTGGTCACCCCACAGCTCCACTCCCTTCCCGACGACCAACACCTCTGTTTTAGTGGCGTTTAGCTGAAGGCAGTTGCCTGTCAGCCAACTAGCCACCGCCTTCAGTCCGGACTGAAACCTGGGGGCCTCAATTTCCGCATCCCCGCTGAGCGTAACCGCCAGCTGAGTGTCGTCGGCATACGAGACCAGGGTAAGGCCCCACTGCCTGGCGACATCAGCCAGCGGCCTCACGTAAAGATTGAACAACGTGGGACTCAGCGAGGACCCTTGCGGAACCCCCATGGCCAGTGGATGGTAACTGGACTTGAAGGGAGGGATGGCAACACAGAAGGAGCGGTCGTCTAAGAAGGAGCGGAACCATTGCAATACCACACCGCCAATGCCGGTCTCCTCGAGCCGACGCAGGAGGATGCTGTGGTCTACCGTATCAAAGGCGGCGCTGAGATCTAACAGAATAAGCGCCGCCGTTTGACCAGCATCCAACCTTGCCCGGAGATGTTCCACCATCACAAGTAACGCAGTTTCCGTACTGTGCCCAGCACGGAATCCGTTTTGTGTGGGGTCGAGGGCATTGGTCCGAGTCAGATGTTCAGACAGGGCCAAATTGACGTGGGCTTCAGTGATCTTGGCTGGCCAGGGTAGCAGCGAGATGGGGCGATAGCTTTCAGGCTTAGAGGGGTCCAGGGTAGGCTTTTTAATAATCGGGGATACCACGGCTTGTTTCCACTTAGATGGTACAATTCCCGATTCCAAGGAGAGATTGACAAGGGAGCATACAACTGTACGCCCCATAAAAGCCTGGTCTCGAAAGAGAGCAGGCCTTACTGGGTCAGATGGAGACCCAGATTTAACTTGCAACGCAAGTTTGTCAAAACCGTCCAAGGCAAGGGGGGGGAAAACAAGCAGTGTGGTCTGATGGTGAACCCGATTAATACTTTCCACAGTGGACCCTATGCTAGGGAATGTCCTGTAGATGGCTAGGACCTTCCCCAAAAAATAAGAGGCAAGGGATTCACATTGGGAAAGGGAGCTTACGGTTGTAGTGGTAGTCCGCTTCGCCATAAGTTGTTTTACGGCCTTAAAAATAGCCTTTGACGGATTTGGGCTGTTCCGGAATTCGGTAGCATAGAAGGCCGCACGAGCCCTGCAGATAGCTCGATGGTAGAGCTTAACGGACCTGGTATATGCGGCTTTTAAATCAGCCGCATAGGTTTTCCTCCAGGCCCTCTCTGCTCGTCTACAGGCGCCCTTTAGGGCCCGAAGTGCGCCATCGTACCAGGGACTGGACTCTCTAGAGTTGATTTTAGTTGATACAATAGGTATCAGAGAGTCCAAGGCCCTGGTGATCCAAGAACAGAAGAGGTCATACCCCTTTTCCACATCCGTCAAAAGGTCCAGCGGCTCCTCTAATAGAAGACGATGGAAGTCTTCTAACCTAAGCTTTTTCCAAGCCCTCTTCTGAACCCATCTAGCCGACGAGATGGAAGGAGTGGCAGAGACAGGGAATAGAATGGACACCAAGAAGTGATCTGTCCACTCCACCGGAGAAACAGAAGTAATTTGAATCCCCGGCAGATTGGTGAACAAGGGATCCAAAATATGCCCCCCCGAGTGGGTAGGCTGGGACACCATCTGAGGGAGTTGAAAGGCCTCTAGGTCAGAGGAGATGGAACGCACTGTCAAGCCAGAGAGGGTGTCGAAATGCAGGTTTAAATCACCCATGATAGAAAAGTTGGCACAATCTGCAACCAGAGGGCCAACAATATCGGGGAAGGCATTTCTAAACGCCACCTCACTGCCGGGTGGACGATAAACGACCATCCCGGACAGGGTAAACTCCGGGCTGACAGAGACCTTGAACATGGCGCTTTCGCACCCAGAGATGGTTAGGGCACTCCAGACGCAAGGGTAGATAGTTTTTACCACTAACGCGATACCTCCGCCCCTAGACAGCCTATTCAAGGTGTATATTGAATAGCCGGGTGGGCAGGCTAGATTGGTAATAGCGGTATCAGCGTCCTGCAGCCATGTTTCCGTCATGGCGAGTACGTCGGGAGCTTCCTCCTCAATAAGGTCATAAATATGCTGATAATGCTTCAGCGCGGACCTGACATTTAGGTTCAGGATCCTCAAAGTAGTAGGAATGCCTATAATGCGGTGCGTCTCCGAGGAAACCGTCCTTGAGAGGGGGCGCGGGGAGTCTAGAGCCCACCCATTACAGAGGCAATGATAAGGGCCACGCAGTGGGTGTACCGGAGGCAGGGTGCAACAGCGGCTTACCTGACCGATGGAAAGCAGGCAGTCCCGCGAGTACGTCAGCATGGTAGAGCCGGGATAGAATGATGCTCCCTAGCCAGAGTGCCGCGACGTCCAGCGCGTCCTTAGCGCGGACGGGCGCAGACGGGCAGGACTCTGGCACGACTCCGGCCACGCGAGGACGCGCCCGCTGCGCGATCCCGCTGCGCTAGGGGAGGAGCTTTAAATAGGTGTTCCAGGTCCGCACATGCGCAGTAAAGCGCAGGCAGATCGAGCTGCCTCTAACCAAAACCCCACTCCAAAATGGCGACCAAGATGGAATAAAGCACCCACCCCAGAACCAGACCCGCCCAAACGGCGGTGGGGGCCACAAATTACAGTGCAAGTGAGGGGGAGATTAAAAACAGGGTCCAAGTGACCAAAATAAAGCCAACACAATTAAAATAGCACTTTTAACACAGCGCGCTAAGCGCTCGCGCTGCAGTCAGTCAGCTACCTTGTCAGGGGGCGAGGTGAGGAAGGACTCGCCTTAAATAGGTGTTCCAGGTCCGCACATGCGCAGTAAAGCGCAGGCAAATCGAGCTGCCTCTAACCAAAACCCCACTCCAAAATGGCGACCAAGATGGAATAAAGCACCCACCCCAGAACCAGACCCGCCCAAACGGCGGTGGGGGCCACAAATTACAGTGCAAGTGAGGGGGAGATTAAAAACAGGGTCCAAGTGACCAAAATAAAGCCAACACAATTAAAATAGCACTTTTAACACAGCGCGCTAAGCGCTCGCGCTGCAGTCAGTCAGCTACCTTGTCAGGAGTCATAATATTGATGTTTAAATATCGATATGCCATAATATCGATGTTTAACTATCGATGTGAAACAATATCGACCTGCAACAATATCGTCAACCAGAATATCGACATGCAGGAAAGAAATATTGTTTTTGGTAATATCGAAGTTAGTAATATTGTTTGTCAAAATATCGTTATTAATAATATTGAAATGTATCTTAGTGTTCTGTATTTTAATATATTTGTTAAAAGTATTGTTTATTTTTCTAATGTATGTTTGACATTTTTAGAAGTAATTCATTTTCTGTTAAGTAATTTTTGCGTATTTTAGTTCCGTAGCGGGTTGTGGGTTTATAGGGGAATAGGGTGGGAAGTAATGTAATTATAATATATTTATTATAAATTTTTAGACTTTATTTGATAACAAATAAATATTGAGTTTTAGTTCCGTAGCGGGTTGTGTGTTTATAGTGGACTAGGGTGGGAAGTAATTTAATTATAATTAAATAATTAATAATTTTAATTAATTCATATATTTGTATTTAATATTTTATATTGTTAATTGTATTAATTAATTTGTTATTCATTAGTTATTAATTGGTTAATTTTTATTAATTGGTAAATATGTTAATTGTGTCATTTTTTTAGGAGCGGGTTGTGGGTTTATAGGGGAGTGGGGGGGAAATCATTTAATTATAATTCATTAACTTATTATTTCATTAATTAATATTTATGTAGTTAATCTTTTATTTAATAATTGTGTTTAAAAAGTTATTAATTAGTTCTTAATTGGATATTAATTATCAATAACTAATTCGTAAATATGTTAATTGTGTGATTGTTTTAGGAGTGGGTTGTGTGTTGGTAGGGGAGTAGGGTGGGAAGTAATGTAATTTTAATACATGTTTTATTATTTTTTTTCTTCTATTTATTAAAAGTTATTTTATAGTGTTAATTGTGTGATATCATTTATTTTTGATGGTTTTTAAATTGCTGGTTAATTGTTATTATTTAATTAATTATTGTTAATTAATTTTGTTAATTGTGTATTATTTTACAATATTGGTGGTGTTATTTATGGGGGAATATGGTGGGAGGTAAATTATTTTTACAGCGGCCAAAAACGCCGGATGTGGAGCACCACCAGTCGGGGGGATTACAGCAGACAGGTAGGAAGCTTGGATGGTTGCCGATGGGTGCTGGATTTGAGGCGGATGATGGAGGGGTCCGGAGCACTCTTAGAGTGTGACCACCATCTTGACGCCTCATGCCACGCCCCCAAAGTAACCCAATGTTATCCTATGGGAGTAAGAGGTAGGCCTTTCAGTCGTGAAAAATTAATTTAAGAGTTTTTTACTACCAGTACTTGTAAAAGTTAAAAGAACATGTCCAACTTTTTAAATACACTGCACCCTGACTTATGGGCTGTTTAGGGTCTACCCTTGGTGTGACTTATATGTAACAAAAAGGAAGGAATGGGCCTGCAAAAGGTTTATTTTACCAGGTTGAAATGGCAGTTTAAATCTACGCACACAGGTTGCATTGGAAGGCCTGAGCCATGTTTGAATGGCAACTTAATTGAATGGCACAATAAGTGCTACAGGCCTACTAGTAGCATTTAATTTACAGACCACTGGTACAGGTAGTACCACTTTAGTAGAGACTTACAAGTAAATAAAATGTGCTAGCTGGGTGTAAGTCAATTTCACAATGTTTAAGAAGTATAGGGTGTAGAGTTCTAAAAGATAATAAAATTGGGGTTCAGAAAACAGCAGGGTGAAGGCAAAAGGTTTGGGAATGACTCTTCAGAAAAGGCAAGGTCCAACACTTCTTCACACTGCTAGAGGTAAAGCAGGTGGGCTCACACCTGTTTGTACAGGACAAAAGGATGAAGATAAGAAAGAGAAGGACAGATTCAGACTAGGGAATTGGCTGGAGGTATCCGAGGTAATGGCTTACATCATTAATTAATGGTATCCTGTTTTAGGTTTAAACCTATAATAACAGGTTTTAGACATCCTCTTATCTCAACTGGAGTTGAGGGTATTATAGGACTGGGGCAGGTATAGTCCTGAGGAAGGCCAGTATGACCCTACACAAGGGGCACACTCACACGGCCGAAACATGTCGACCACCTGCCAGTAAAGATGGGGTGTTAGAAGCACATTGCATCTCCCAATCACCACCATCCTTCACGTTTTTATCCCTGGCCTGAAGGTCCAGGAATAAAGTCTTAGGCACAGCGACACTTCGGAGCTAGTTTTAACTCACATTACACTGCACTTTCACTACCGTCGTTCCCAGTCACTGCAAAATAAATTGTTTCTCTCTGTGTTGTATTGTCTCCCCCCACCCTATTGCTCTACCCTGTGCGTGGGTACACTGGGGTGTATTGTAAGCAGCCATACGATGAAGCATGTCGTACATTTGTGTGAGTGAGGATAGTATTAGCACACCCAGCACGTGCCATCATGAGACATAGACATTTTATTACTCCCTACTCCTTCTGGTGTAATAAGTAAAGCGAACATTAAGTCAGAATATCACCTTCTACCTGTACACACAGACATCTACAGCTTCCTGGGACTACAATTTAAGGGCCAGATATTCTACAATGAGGGCATACCGATGGGGTGTGCCATCTCATGCGCAGATGTTCAGTGCTTTCCTCAAGCGGGGGGGTGCACCAGGCATCCAGATGGGGGAAGGTACACTACTCAGATTCATTTTTTATTGGGATGCTCAAGGCAGAAAGCAATGTGGGGCCTTGTTTTGTGCTTTTACTGGATTGGCCAAAGACTTGGGGGCAGCACTCACTTCCAAGAAAATTGTGGGTCCAAGAACCAGGATCACCTTCCGTGGACTAGTACTGGACTTTAAACGAGGAATTCATAGGGTTCCTCATGACAAATTAACAGACTTGCAGGACACAATGCATAGAGCAGGTAGCAAAGAAATGCTGACCCTGTGCAAGATCCAGCAGCTGTCGGGGAAGCTTGACTTGCAGGGAGAGTCATACAATGAGGCAGGCCATTCAGAACATTGTTAGCCAAGGTACCAACTAAAGCAATGTGGGGCCACCACCACATTGGGCTCACAGAAGAAGTATGCTATGACCTCACCACTTGTGACAGTTCCTTGGAAGTTTTCAATTGCATCTTAATCTAAAGGGAACTGTGTGTCCCCTCTCACCAGGCCCATCTATTCACACATGTATTGGGTAGCAAGGGTTTTAGGGCAGTGCTAGGGTATGCATGGTGTGTCATGGCATAGCCAGATTTCTAGAAGGCTCTCGTCCTCACAAAGAACAAACCATGCTAGAGATGTTCCCAATCGCCCTGTAGATATGAGAGTGGGATCTGTGTGATGAGAAGATAACTTTATGGTCAGGCAATCATGCGGTAGTGCTGCTTACTTACAATGGCACATCCGACAGCCCATATGTTAAGGCATTACTTTGCCACATAGTCGAGACGCGACTGAGCGTGAATATTGAAATAAAGGCAAGATGTGTCTGGTTGCATGAACTCAATTTCTGATGTTCTTTCTCACCTCACCTTTCTCACCCACAAATGGAGACATCCAGGAGTCAATGAGCTGGCCCAGGAGTCAAGCAGGAGAGGACATGGTTCCCCTAGGAGCTATGGAGATTAATAGACTGGACATTTTGGAACTCATCGACAATGCACTCGCACCCAAAAGGGCCACAAAGTACTGTAAGTACTTGACAACATTAGAATGGGTCAAAGGCTCTGTATATTGGGGGGATTCAACCAAATCCCATATGGCAGTGGCATGTACACAAGCCCATCTGGCGTCTCTGGCACATTTTGCCAAGATTGAACATGGCACAGACCCCACACGCTCACTCTATCGCAAATTGGCCATTAAGGGATGGAACACCCAAGGACACTAGATGGCCCACTGAATTTGGTACACTGGCATGGATAACAGGGGTATTACTGTCAAAATGCACTGTGCATTCCAAGGAGTATATGTTTATGGCAGCCTTAGGGCTAACATTCTATAGGGCAGTACGGGCGAGTGAAAAAGTGTCTCCAGCAAAAACTCCTCTATACAGTAGCATGACATTTACATGCACAAAAAGCACATGGTTGTCCAGCTGATGAGGTCCAAGACTGATCAAGAAGTTAGGAGCACATTTTTTCATTTGGAATGCACTGACACAGCCGAATACTACCCAGTATGTCTGATGCAACGGAATACTGCCCAGTATATCTGATGAGGTCATTCCTAGATCTGAGGCCAACGGACAGCCCACCCCAATTTATACAATCAGGTGGTTCCTTCCTGAGCAAATACTAATTCATGACAGTAATATGGTGGGCGGCCAAGAGCTGGGGTTGACACTCACGCAGTTTGGCCCACACTTCTACAGAATATGGACAACCACCAACGGTGCTCAGCATTGATTGCAGCGAGAAGCGATACTGAGGTTGGGCAGGTCAGAATCCACCAATTACAAGAGCTATGTCAGAACTACTTAGTGGTGACATCTGTATAATTCTCACAGGGGGACAGTAGGAAGAACAAGTTGGTATGGCTAGCCGGGCATTCATATCTGCTCTGAGTTCAAAGATGGGTGGAAGGCAGGTGGAAATTTAAAGTGGTCTGGCTGGCAAACACATGAGATAAGTGGTTTGGCAGGCCTGGCATGAAGTGGGAGCAGCTTCTTCGGACAGTAAAAAGGCTACTGGCAAAGCATGACAGGCCGGACATGCTATTTGTACATATGGGGGCTACGACCTTCTGACACTGGGGCGAGGCCAACTTTTGGAGACAATGAAAACAAACATGACAGCGATAGCTCGGCTCATGGGCTCTGGATGTATTGCATGATTTGAACTCTTACCTAGATTAATCAGTATGAGGACAGTGATGGGGATGTAGAAGGGCCCAGAAGGAAGTTAAATATAGTAATGAATAAGTTCTGCAAGAGCATAGGCTGAGAATTTGTAAAGGCATGGGCTGATCAACCTGCGGGTCCAAGGGTATTACATCGAATTCGGCTTGAGCATGTCCCTATTGGAAATTACTGGATACTGGAGCTTGAGAGCCGCACATATGAAAGGGAGCAAGGGTCGCTGAGGTGGAACTTCCCAGGGACAACCCCCAAACAGCATTGCACGGTTGAGTAAGCTGCACACCAAGAAGAAAGCTCCTCAGAGAGAGCTTGAAGGGGGTGCCTTGTGACCCACCCCCCTTTTGTACCGCTTGTGACCCAAGGTGGCTTGGGATGCCAAGCTGCAGTATTCTTGGGGAAACGGGTGGGGGACAATGGCAAGGACGCAGCACATACCGCCCATCTTGGATGGGCCAAACAGCAGATAATTGGTGGCAGGATTAAGCCTCAAAACTGCTCTAAGTGTTCCCCAGGCATGCTACTGACCAGTTATGTCCTTCCTGTGTTTTTTCTATAAATGCAAAACATGAAGAAACATGTTGAATGTTTAATAAAAGACTGTAGCCTCTTTTCTCTAAGAGCAACAATGTGTTTTGTTGGGAGGAATCATGGGTGAGCCATTGTTGGGAGAGATGGCAAAGTTATGGATCTCACCACAAACCGTCTCCTGCCCTGATCTGAGAAGCTCCTGATAAGCCGCATGCAGAAGATCCTGCTAACTATCAAGCGTCTCATTCTCTGTACCGTAAAACATCTCACATTAGCTATACAGAACATTCTGATAACTGTCAAGTGTATCATTCCTACATTGTAAAACACCTCTGAACCACTATGCAAAAAATTATAATAACTATCAGGTGCCTCTTTACCTGAGACATAAGACATTCACATTGCACTTTTGAGGCAGTTTAGGGCAAAAGAACACAGAAGGAGGCATTTAATAGTTCTCAGGTATTTGTTAAGGAAAGTGTTAGACAAGAATTCTGTGGCTTTGTGTGTGTTTCCCCCCACGAAATACAGTACAATAATGAAGCAACATCTTGGTTCACAAAAATATGGAAGCAGGGAGCAGGTCTATTTGCTGAAAAGTATGCATTAGACATATTCAGCTGTATCCTCAAAGAAGAGTGTTATAAAGGGAAGCAGAAAATGAAACGTATGTTGTTAGTGGGGAACTTCAAAGGCAAAGAACGTAACATATGGCACAGTAAAGGGGACCGGCCAGAACAACGCAGGACGAGTCATGTGTGCTGGGACACCGCAAGCGTAACTAAGCTTGCCTGAACAATTCATCTGCCTTAACACCTTAGCCGCGGGTGTTATTTCGCGGCAGTGTGGTGGTTCCGCGGAGTGGGCGGGGCCACGTCGGCCTTTGGACGTTCGCAGCACCAGCGAGGTAGTGCTCGTGATGGCCAACAGCCGACGGTAGCAGGGAAGGGGTTAACCACGCTCAAGTATAGACAGTGTGCCTTCTATAAATAAAGAACGGAATTGTACAGTCACAGGGTCTTATCTTGATGTCTCCAGGGAAACATATGGTATGATGAGTGGAAGTGTGAGTAAAGTTAAATTGGTTGTGAGATTTAGTGAGGCATATCCAAATGGAGTTTTTTATGACTGGATAGTCTAATTGTGGTACCCTGTCCCTTTGGCTAGTGGGGCCCCTCTCTGTTTTTACAGCTAAGTTTTAATTAGGCCCCTGTGCCCAGATTTACGTCAAACTAATGCACGCAGTGCAGCAAGTAAAGTTGCTGCGCTGCTTTGCGTAAAGGGACAAAGTAGAGCAGTGCCATATTATCTAAGATGTGGCCCTGTTCTGCTCTCTCCGTGCGCTTTTGGCTGCGATGCACCAACGCCGAGACCCTTGCACCATACTGCAAGGGTATCTGTGTTCTGGGAAACATATGTTTTGTGGTGTAAGCGGTCCCTTCCAAAAACTATGCTTTAATTTGTTCCCCAGTTTATATGTGTGCAATCAATGATGCAGACAAAAAAGTGGGAAAACGAGTATAAATTAAAACATTTCTCCACGTTACGCCTGCCTCAAGGAGAAGAAGGATTTTGGCACAAATCCCTGTCTACAATTCTTTGTCGATACAGATATGCGTCAAAACACATGATTGGCTGCATTGGGATAGACATACTACACCCATGGAAAGCCCCCAGATGCAAAACAAGGCAGCCCACTGCACAGCTTTACAGTATGTTGGGTAACATTGCATTGGATTGTAAATCCCACCACAATACTTCGCGCCGGGTGTGCAATGAAAAAGTAATGCAACCCCACACAAAGGTTTGTAAATCATCTTAACAGAAACAGGATATGCCACATGAACACTGGAGGTTTATTATACTTTTCCATGCACCAACAATCGCACAGTTCCCTCACAAAGATATTGCTTATAAATGTATGCTGTGCTTGCTATTATCTATTTTTCCCCTTACAATTAATGCTTTACAATTATATATGACCGTGAAAAGTAGATTAGAATAGGAATGGACACAGCAGTATATTACAATAAAGGTTAAACACTTTGAAGTGCCGAGTCTATAGATCGCGGATATTGTTATTTGCCGGCCTTAATGAGGCTACATTAATCCTCAGCCTGGCCTCCGCTCAATCTATGCGCGCGTTTAATTGGCCTCAGGTGTCCTATTGGCCTGGAGCACCCGGTTCTGCAATCAATTCTGAGGAACGCGCCGAATTATCCCGAGCTCTGTAGCGCACATTTTTGCAGGAACTAATGCCTTCTGCAGGTCTTTCATTATGTGACAGGCATTCAAATAGAGTAATGCAAAGCAAGCCCGACAGGATACACATATCATTTCTTTCTGACACACTCTGAAACCACATCGTAGCATTATTTAAAATGGGCTTCAGGAGCAGGTACTGTGGGATAAAACAAATTAGCATATTCCAAAGTAGAAACTCTCCATAAAGGCCTTAGACAACAATGAATATTTGCATTGTGGTCTCGCGAGCTCAGAAATGCAGACTGCTACTGTGGCGGCCCCTCGGTAAGAGCTATATTGTCATTCCATCACATCCGATTCCTTGCACAGGCATATCAGCAGCAAAATTAGTGCTGACCTTTAGTTGTGGTAACTACTACGACCCCTGCACGAACATTAGTACCACACCCTCCTGAGTTCTTTTATCCAATCTGTGCTACGTATCCTTCTTTATTTTAGATCAGGGGTCTCCAACCTTTTGTGTAATTAGAGCTACTCATTGTGAGAAATTGGGTTGTTAATTTATGATGGTGTGAGCCCTGCTCAAGCAACAGGCACAATCCTCTTCAGGCTGAACCAAAAAATACACTAAATTAACCTGTGCTTAATTTTCTGATAGCTTGGCACAAAAGTAATCAGGCTTAGAGGCAATGTTTAAAGAATTCATTCCGCAAACAAGCAGTAATAAAGTGAAAACACAAGGCAAATCCCACATCAATTTAAAAAACAGAGTAAATTTGAATCAATTATTTGACACCAAAACAACACAAAGTCAATCAGTAGAACCAGAGATATGCAGTTTTGAAAGTTTAGGTAAAAATAGTGATTAAAAACAGAAAGCGCTAATTGTGGTTATCTAGTTGCGCCAGCCCAGGACAAAGACACAAGTTCAAGCCAACCACGATGGAGAGCAGGGCAGATAAAGAGACCAAATTAGGCTCACTGAGAATTGTACTACATATCCTTGATGCGGGGTGTTGTGCTGCACAGCGGCAATTCTAACGTTCAATGCTGGGTCTTGCACAGAGTTGCCTCATGTTGCGTAGGTTCTGATGAGGGGCTGAGAGGGCTGCAATATGAAGTCTTTCTTCAGGTTACGTCATGTTGCGCCAGTTCTGATGCCGATCACACCTAGGATGGAAGAACAACTTTAGTTCCACATCCAAGTGTCCAGGACTAGAGAGGCACCACCGAGGGGATCAGGACTCACAACTGGCAGATTCCAGGTGCAGGGTTCTAGGGGGTTGGGGCATTTTCTGTTCCTCAGGCTCTGATCAGGAGTCCAGCCTACTAGATCTTGGAGTCACCCTGGATTTCCTGGGTTGAAGGTGCGGGTTCAGTCCTTCTTACTCAGACAGCAGAGCAGCAGGGCATCAGAGCAGTCTTTCTTGCAGCAGCCCTTCTTCTGAGTATTCCACAGGTCTAGAAATGAACTGAGGAGTGGGTCTGAGGGTCCAGTATTCACATCTGGTGCCCAGTGTGAAGTGGGAGAAGCTTCTGGAATTTCGTGCATCCCTGTGCTGGCCTCAGTCTATCTGAGGTACAATAGGTTAGAGTGAAGTCTTTTGTATGTGAGCTGAGACAGTGCCTTTGAAGTGCAAGTGTGGTAGGTGACAGCCCCGCCCCATCAAGTCAGAGGTGGCCCATCCTACTGATAACGCCGGATTCCACTATAAAAGTTTTACTAAGAATCCTCGGTCGACTGGACCTTTATTACCTGCTGAGAAGTGTAAAGGGGAGAAACAATGCATTCATAACAACTAGCATGGACCAATTAAGTAACACTCGGAAAGTATCACTGACTCTGAATTCCAATTTAGGGGTTTTATTACAAAGCCAAAAATAACTGAACATACAAGCACCTCATGACGAGGTTGTAATAATACATAGGCACTAATACAAAGCCCACCCTACGAATCAGTCTAATCCGGTGCAGCCTAAAAAGAATGAGCAACTCCAAAAATACTAAACAGGCAATAACTGCCTCAACATCTATATTAGTCTTCTTTAGTGGCTGTAAAAGAAATCCGTCAATCTATCCTTACTCTATCTCTAAAGTGGCATCCCTACTTAGCATTTCCTAGGCAAGATCAAGAAAAGGTGTCAGCTCTTGAAGACGTCCTAAGAAGTACACTCACGTTGTAAGGGTCAGTAGCCAAAGCTACAGAGTGCGTTCTAAGACTTCCTTCTAAGAATCGATCCCTTCCATCTGCCCCTCTAACTGCTCTCTGCTAACTTATCCCTCTGGCTATTGTCCCTAATACAAAATGCACAGTTGATCGAACACAGCCCTGAAACACCTCCTCTGGCCAGGCACCTCTCGTTGGTAATTTTCCACCAAAATGTGTACTCAGTCCAGCGACGGTTGGTGGGTCCTTGGGTCTCAGGCTTCTTCAGCGAGTAAGAATATCGGCTCCCAGTTATCGACATTCCTGAATACTTTGTAATAGGCCTCCTCCATTCTGAACTCCTAAAACAAAATGGTTAGTCTAACTAATGAGGACGGTGTTCTTCCACCTGCAACAGAAACATTCCACCTTCCAGGAGTTCTAGCTCCTCCACATGCTAAATCTTGGGGAAAACAGCTGCCAGGTAACAGACACCGTGCCAATTGGCAGGCAATCTCACGTAAACATTGTTCCCACACACAGAACATGCTGTTGGCACCACTTGTACCGGAGCCTGCAAAAAGGTCTTCGCTGTCTCTTCCATGGTGAAAACATGATCACATGACTCTGTCCCACATAGACCTTATCATAATAGGTCTGGACACGTTTCACGCATAACTTCCCCTTCTGCTGTAGATCTAATGCTATAGGGCCATAGCTCCCTTTTGCTCTGTGAGCCATCTCCTCTCCTTTTTAATCTACGATTTTTTTTTTTACCGAAATGAACCCTTTTGGAACATTAGAATAATCAAAGACGGAGGAAAAGAATCATAATGCTCTAATCTATACCTTGCAGTTTGCATGCAGCTCTTTAATGACTGTTATTAGTTCACTGTTCCATGTTAAGACTTTAACATCTATACTGCTAGTAACAAACGGATCTCTGTGAAAAAAGTACTGATCTATTTAAACTATATGCACTCTGTGATCTGCATGGTACACATTCTTCGCAGCAGGGATATTAACCCTCTCTGCTACCATAAAATGAGTTAAAACTTCCACTAGACAAAACTCTTACTCTCTCCAGGAAGAACATTAAGCACTGGAGTTATCTTTTTGTTTTTATTGTTGTATGAAAATTGCCGGAGGCCAGCAATGCAGCAGCACGTGCTTTTAAATCCATAAAATACTTTCAAATACGGCGCCCCCTCGAAGAGTCAGCACCCGGTTCGGTGGCACCGATTGCACCGCCCTAGAGCCTACCCTGTACCAAGATTTTGCCCTAGAATACAGAGCCATCCTATTTCCAGATACCGACCCTCATCAAAGCAGGCAAGGTTGAAGTAATGCATCGATGCAATCATGGTGGGAGTAGTTTTTTTTTTACTTTTAATTAACGAACATTTACGGCAATGTCATTTCCTAAATAAACACCAGAACTATATCTTCAGTTCGTGTCCAAGCTATTTAACAACCTCAGTGTACCATAATAGAAAATCTTTTTATATTAAAAAAACAGTGGTTTGAGAAACTTACCTAAAACATACGAACTCGATCACTTGAGATTGTCATTTCCATTGTCTTCAAATTAAAACATAAGTAGTGTTGATCTCGTTGATGAATATGCAGGATAACTGCTTCTCTGGAACCTCTTCATATACCTGAATGAAGTGGCCAAAAGGTGGCATGTTGGTTCACACCAAAATAAAAACATATAAATACATTTATAACAGTCTTAAATTAGTGGACTGTGCATGGTTCATTCATCTTTTTCTTTTCCCATCTACATTAGCAGTCAACTTTGATGTACATTATAATATATAGAGTTATAGAAGGGCTGGAGTGAATTATGGGGATGTTTTTAACCATGGGGTTCTGAGTAACGTCAAAAAGAAAGCAAGAGCAAAGTTTGAGTTATCTATGATATCACTCAAAACTCAGAGAGAAAAATATCCCCGTAATTCACTTTTAACTCATCTATAATTTTATGCTCTGTATGGCCCCCAAAATTATCTGCCCTGCTTTCAGGGCAGAGGAGTATTGACAGTACAAAACATGACTTAATCTACAAGTCCAAAATAAAAATAAAAAAAATACCTGGCCTGAAACCAATCCTGCAAAGTCTCTATGCCTTCCCTTTCTTTTTCCTCTGGGAGCTGTGCTCCCTGCTTTCTAGCACTGCTCTGACAGGCTCTCATTGAGCCCAGCCATAGCAGCCTGGAATTCCTTTATGATGTAGCAACAGTGCGTTATGAGATCTGTAACCACCACAACCTCATATTTTGAATCTGACATTGACTCTAATGGCTATCAATATGTTGGCCAGTCTAGCAGTTGCGTATGTAGAACATTTATTAATCTATGAAGTACTGGATGTAGTAACCAGAATTGCTATTTTTTACTGATATTTGTTTTTGAACTAGTCCTAATCTCCCTAGCCTGGTTTGTTGTGAGTGAAAGAGATCAGTTTTGATGCAAATGAGTTTCCAGGAATAACATGTATTTATGTTCGGAAGTCATTACTTAAACAAATGCACATACTGATCATTGTGCCCACACACATCACTTGACCTAACCATTCCCTTTTATTTTTTGGTATTTCACTGACTGAAATGCATGTTTAGCTTCTAGAAGTCAAATCATCATAGGAAAAAGCAAATGGAAACGAGTTTATCAAAATTAGTTGAAGTTAACAACTTGCTGTTTCTTTTGTTCCTACCATTTTCTAATGGTTTGATTTATCAGCCTAATTGCCAACAAAATATTGATGAGCTAAATACTTTCCCGGCCACACCACTCCCATCCCACTTCTTGAAACCTGTATTTTTGCTGCATTTCACGCAGGAGTGAGATTTAATTAACCTCCCTATAGCCCTCCAAAATCTAATACATAATAATCACCCCTTGTATAAAGACTATAGATGCTCTGTTCAGCTTTAAGCTAGTCAGTCGATTCACATTGTCTGTGATTGAGAGCCTATGGAGGATATTCACAAGGACTCAACTCCAAATTATCCCCAACCTAACGCAACAAATGTGGAGCTAGAATTAACACCCCATTCACAAGCTGGTGCAAACTGCAGACTTCACCTGTATTCCAGCGATAACTGCCCCAAATTTTATCTCCACGGTGAACACCACCCACTAACCCATATGAGATGCAGAGTAGGCGTTCCCGTGCAAAAACACACGAAAAAACCACAACACCACTTTCACAACGAACTGCCAGATCTGCGATGCTAAACAAAAACAGGCGATGAATCTATGTAGCAGCAGGGAATTAACAACTGCCTACTGCTGGTGTTAAGCAGGATGACTACCTGCAGCATGAAATGGAGCCCAGCCAAGAGCCACACCAGAAGACCCACAGATGCCGTGGAGACAATGATCATGCAACGTGAATACCCATGAGGGCCACAACACACACCGCAACCACCCCAGGCCCGCCACCACCCCAGGACTCGCCCGGCCCCCCTGGAACACCACAGCGGCAGCGTACACAAAGACAGCGGGCCCACATGAAACGCACCTGCCGCCCACAGTCATGCAACTCACGACACTGCCAATGGGCACACAGCACAACTACATCCTGTAGTGTAGTTCCTATATTCCCAATAGGCTCTGCGCAGTGGAATAATATATCCTATAGATGTGACGTAGGACTTAGGTCAAATAGGTCTCTATCGAATATATTAAACTTAATTGTGAGTGCCAGCTAGCTCAGAGGTCACTAGAAACTTTCTCGAATAAACAAGAAGGGATTAGTTTCTGACAACTGCATAAACATGACAACTTTGTTTCCCCAAAATTAAACTGATCTTCCGGGTCGTGGAAACAATAGGTAGATATTTCACTCAGTCAATCGTGCATGCTTTGTTTCATCAGAGGTGCAGAGAAATAGAGAAACGGGCGTTTTCAATAAAAGTATTTATTGAACAGTCTTCTTTCTCATGCAAAAGAAATTAACTGCTACAATCGTAATACTGGTGGTAAAGTATAATGCGTACAGCAAGAAGAGTATTATGAAATAATACTGTAAAAGCATGGTATGGTTTCTAAACCTTAAAATACATACATAAATAACAAAGACTAAAAGTACTCAACTGGTGCTTCTAAAATACGCCTACACCGATGTACCTAACCTAAGTCTAGTACGAGGAAAGAAGTAAGTATGGGTTTAGTTTCTTTGCCAAGAATCTATCCAAGATTTCTCTTAGGATCTAATCAGCTCCGTACCTTGGTTTAGAATGAAGGAGGCCTGGTATCTCTGTCTCTGGACTCGATTTCCCAACACTGGAGGTGGATTCTCAGCGAGAGAAAGGCAGCCTCTCTGTCAGCGCGTCAGCTGGAGAGTCTGCTTCCTTCGGCACTTGCTGTAGCGAGATGCGTCGGGCAAGTAGATAGTCGAACTGCTCCAAACCACTGTGTGTTTGCTAGGGCAAGTGTGGGTATATTTATACCTCGAAGGTGCCTGGTTTGACGTAAAGTCGGACATAATAACGTCACCAAAGAACCCCAAGGGAATGGTAGTTCTTTAAAAACGCCATGATTTCTAGGACAAATAGATATTCAAGAAAGGGGATGTCCCTGACTCCTGAAGCCGAGTTTTCCAAGAAATCGTTGTGGCTTTTTAGAACTAGTGGAAGTAGCCATGCCGTATTTGGACAGGATGGGTTATGTCTAAATATGGGTATGATTTCTATGTCTATATAAGGGTAATGTGAATTATACCTATATAAGGGCATGAATCGGGAAAATTACACTAGGGTCCTAAAACGCTATACAACAATCCAACATGACACACGACATGCCAACCGACCGGACATTACAACACAACTCCATAGTGAATCTGGCCTTGCCATGCCCACAACCCAGCCACGGCATGTCACCACAGACACACAATAGAAGAATGTGAGGAGGGGCATGGAGCAGGCATGTGCGAGAGCGGCGCGTGACAAAGAAATGTGAACCTAACCAATGCCAGGTGTGGCGTGGTGGTGCCGGACGGACCACCGAGTGCAAACCACAGAAATGGCCATGTGGAGATCAACTGCTGGTGCATGGAGTGTAGTGGCCAGTGGACGCTACCATGTCCCCACAGGCTGTGGGGCAGAACGCGGAACTGCCGTACATTAGGTCCCCCCAGGACCTGCGTGCGCCAGGCCTGCTTAGGGTTGTGAACAAAAAGCCTGTCGCCCTGGACTTGGTTTTCATTCCGAATGGACGACGTGTCAGCCAGGGCGGCGCCTCTCAGTTCGTCATGAGTCATGCGCCGAGCGTGGTGGGGCCTGAGGCCCTGAGGGCCTGCTGCACCCCAGGCCGCCGGTCCCCAGACGCACTCACCTGCGTACATCGGCTTGTGGCAAACAGGGCCCACCGCCTCCCGGTGCAAGTTCCAAGCACCAGTCCTGCGACCTCTGCTGCGTCCAGTAGGTCCCACATGTGGAACTGTGTCCTGAGTCCTGACTGGCAGTGACCGCAAGTCAGTGGCAGCAGCCACAGCACCAGACCCCCATTGATCAGTGACGCATAAATGCATATGGTAGGCCTGCCACACGAGGTGCCACTAACCTCGTTCAATGCCAGCCGGCCACACGAGGTGCCACTAACCCTGTTCAATGCCAGCGGGCGACACGTGATGCCACAAACTCTGTTTAACGCCAGCTGGCCACACGAGGTGCCACTTACCCTGTTCAATGCCAGCCAACGACATGTGGTGCAACTAACCCAGTTCAAGGCCAGCCGGTCACACGTGGATGAGGACCCAGGCATACCCTGCAGACAAGGTGGGCCCACATACAGCAGTAGTGGTGACCATTAATGGCAGAGTCCCCACCAGTGAATGCACGGAGAGGAGTAAGAGGAAGATGCGGCTCAGTCCGGATGAATGCCGGATCGTAGTTACAGAGATGATCGAACACTATCAACAACTGATCTGGTGACATCAACCCTGTTCACCGCAAGACTGCGTCCCATGGTGCCACTGAACCTGAACTACTCACGCCGGTGGGGCCATCCAACCTAAGCCGGCGACACTTGGTGAATGGCCCGTGCTGACCACTGCCTCAGGCCTACACTGCAGTCGAGTAGGTCACCTACAAATTTGAATTTAGCCTTGATTCATTTATGGCTTACATTACATCATTGTACAGGCTTCATCACAAACTGCATCCCCTTTCAGCCCCAGTGCCACTATGTCTGTTTCCTGAGACCTACAACACTTTCTGTTTGGACTCTGGTGGCGACTGAGTCCATGGACTTGGGGTTGTCGTCGCCTTCATTTCAGTGATACTGACTTTGTTGCAAACATGATGCCGTGGCATTCCACTTCTCCATTTGCTGCTTCTGGATAACCTCCACCCTCTGCATCATGCCCTGGAAGACACCTCCCACTGTCGTCCGCAACCCTCCGCCACATACACCTCGGACATTGATGAGGACCCGCTCAGGTCGCATGACCTATCCGACTGCACCGCAAGTTACTGTCCGTGGCGGTGTGCCTGTTCCGGCCGCAGTGCATCTGGGGTCACTGACTCTGTGCTGGCTCATCCGGGACCCCTTCTTCTGATATGTTGGATGACCTCTGTGATGGTGGTCTTGGGCTCATCAACACCATGAGTCTGTGGCCCTGCGCTGACCACTGCCTCAGGCCTACACTGTGGTCCAGTATGACACACATGTGGAACTGTGTCTTGGGTAAGATGTGAAGGAGTCCACACCATTGGACACGCCTCATCGCAGCCGGAATCCCCAACAGCACTGGTGCCACTAACTCTGTGCGCAATGAATCATGGGCACTTTCTGGTTGTACCTTGGTGGCATCTGAGCCCATGGCCTGGTGGTTTCCTGTATCTTTCACTGCTTCTGGACCGGACTTGGTGTCGGACATGTCTGTTCCATACGTCTTCACCATTGTGACTGTTGCGGTGTGGTCCTGGACTCTGCATCAAGCCCTGGGGGTACTCCTTAGGGGTGGGCGGAATTTGTGTAATCGTGTTACGCAAATCTCTGTGAAACAGTAAAAAATCTCAGTGAACACGCAGAAATTCTGCGAACACGCGAAATTGCTTGTTCGCAATGCTTTTATACTGTTCGCAATCGCTGTTTGCGTGCTCCGGGGGAAATATCTTGCGAGCACGCATTTGAGAACACGAACAAGCAAAAAATGTTGCGAAGTTTCGGAACGCAGAATTTTGGGCAATTTTGCGTTCTCCACGGAACGCGAAATTACCCAAATTCCGCAAATACCGCGAGCGGAACGGAATTTACCGCCCAGGCCTAGTACTCCTTCCACTGTCCACCAAGACACTCCGTGGCAAGCTACTTTTACATCTACGAGAACCTGCTCTGCACTCGTGACCTTGCCCCAGAGCCCCGCAAGTCAGCGTCCCATGGCGGTAGGCCCGTGCCGGCTGCTGTGCATCCTGCGTCACTAACTCTGTGCAGCCAAAGTCACGGGCCTTTATGGTTGAATGGCTGTGTTCTTTGTGATGTACACTGTTGTTGATTTGTGACTACACTAGGCAGCCCTTGCCTGCTGGTGTGCACACACCCCACACACATCCAACACAGGTGTCACTCAATATGTGTGCCTGCTAATAAATGTGGCAGTGTGCACGTGCACGTAGATATTCACACCACCTGAGCAAGTGTGTCCGTGTGGTCATTGTGTCAGCATGATGGGCACAGGCCCTGCAACATCACAGTGTGATGTCTTCAGCGGACATTACCATGTCACCTCAGCGTTGGCAGTGACCCTGGACATGTAGCTTCGCACGCACCCCCTGCATGCACAAGCGGCGTGTGCTGGTCCGGCGTACGTCCGGTCAGTGCTGCGGTGTGCAGAATTGGCAGGGTGAGCAGGATGTGGCTCGGGCCTGGCCTTGGGCAGGAAGTGAGGTAAGTGTGTCTCTGTGTTGGGGTGTAGTCGCCACCAGGGCCACAGTAGTCGATGTTGCAATGCAGCATGCACCAGGAGCCATGGGCTGTACACCTGTGTCTGCCCTGTCCGGTCCATTGGCCTATGCTCACGTGGCCCCACACCTTCACCGGCCAGCACCACGGTGTTCCCAGGGTCGCAGACATCCCACCACACCCAAGCCAGGCCCTGTGCATCTCCTGTATGCATGCAGATCGTGAAGTAAATGTACGGATAAAATGCCCTTTGTGTGAACTATCAGGCAGTAGCACATCTACAGCTCTGAGCAGGAACTGGCATGTGGCCAGCACCCCCTGACAGATACAATGGCATTTTCTTGTGATGCCCACACTACGCACTGCCCGAAGTGAGACGGTGGCATTACTTCAGTAATCACACTATAAAGGACCTGGCTAAATATTGAGTTCCTGAATCGAGCAGGATACATTTGTGGAGCTACCACCACTATCTGCAGATAAGATTGTTATTGTTTCAAGGTATTTAAAACCATCACAATATAAAAACCACAATCAAAATAAAACAGTTAATGGCTTAATCATTCAATAGATATAGCAGCACTCAACCATGTCAGGAGCCAAATTCACTAAAGTTCAAGGTGCAATGCTAATCACATAAAATCAATAGGATTAACACATAAAACAGAGATAAACAATCTTTATACACTACAACTTTTATGTCAAAGGTGACAACCTGCTCTATAGACATACGATCTGTGGTCTATCCCCCAAAAACTATCCAATAAGCCAATTATTATTGCTTGGTGCAGTAGGCAAGACCCTCCAACAGCATCTCTGCAGCTTTATCCAATTACCTGAGTATACTCCATACGATTATTTGGATAGAATACCAACGCCCTGCTAAAGGGTACTACATTTTGGCTACAGATTAAGTGCATGGCACAGCATGTACTCCTCAGCCCATTAAACCATATTCCATAACACAGGTAGCGTACGCTCAGAAATAATACTTCATTCACTGTGACAGTTCCATAAACACACGCGATACAAAAGCAACTGCCTACAGATATTGCTCTTGATCAAATATGGGTGACTGTTTAAACAATAAATAAATATAGGGACGTCACAGAAAGTCAAGGCACCCAATATAGTCAGAAGGAGAATTAAATAACTATTTGATGGTGAGGAGAATTAAGAGCTCTCTGAAACTAAAATAACAATTTTTTTTTTAGCTTCTTTGAGGAATTTCACACATCTTGCCGATAGCTGCGGGTTCAACCACTCAGACATGCGGAGGTAGCCATGTTACATTGTCTTATGCTAAGTTTACGGAACAGAGGTTTCAACTAGAAACATCTTACATTTTTCAAAGTTGAGCCAAGACATTATGTGGACAAGGGCTTCCTTCTTAGAGCTGCATAAGCGGCAATGCTGTCCTGCAGACTCTGTTAAACCTCACAAATGTGTAGGCTTTTAGGGGAATTAAACCGCACCTCAGCCTCGCCAGCTTTTTTTAAACTGCTAAAGCTCTTTTTAACTGCCACTATCTGCAGATTATTGTTAGTATTGGATTTTAGAAATAAGTTGCGCGCTTGATTTTGAAACTTACATAAAAACAGTTTCGCAGTACAGTGACATGTTCTTCTGTGTTGAGTAGTTCCACCCTGTGTTCGAACAGTAAACCTTTAGGATTAATTCTAGATTTACTTCCTTCAGGATGCGAAGGGCCATATAGGTTTTGCTCCTGACTTATTAGTCCTGAATCTCTCCTTTTATCTTACATTTTTCAACAGCCACTTGTAGTTTAAGCAGTGTGTGTCCTCAGATCTGAAGACTCTTTGTTCCAAACCCATCATCATTTTGGCGCAGCCAAATCTCCTCTTATCGAGGAAAGGAAAGAAAGGGGAAATACATGATACATTTAATGATACAGCTGAAGACAACATCTATATATATATTTAATTGCTTTAAAGTATGTAAAAGCCAAACACGGCAGGATTTACAGGACCTTTACAGATATACAAGCCCCCTTTGATACTGTCAATCGTGAAAAGCTATGGTCTATTTTATTATAGAAAGGGGTGGACTGAGATTTATTTTCACTGATTACTAGTTTCCATAGTGGCTCATCGGCTTTTGCCAGATATAGCAAGAAGAAGGTGTGTATGGGGATTTTTCCATAGTAAAAGTAGCCAGAAATGGCAGCAAAATTGCAACATTCTGGTTTAAATAATATTCAACCACTCTTGAATTAGAGGTTAATAAGGATGCCTATGACTCTCCCAAACAAATGGAAACCAATTTATTCCCCTCATCAATTAGTCCAATGACACAGTATTGGTCTTATATCACCTGAAAGAACTAAACAAATGTGGCCAATGCATATTTTAGTTACATGGCTGATGTAGGCTTTTGTCCCAATATTTCAAAAACTCATTTTATGGCAGTATCTAATGATCTAGTTATGATGCAGAGTACATATGTGGGTGTCTTGAAGTTAGAATAAGTTAAGACTTTTGCATGCTGGGTACAATCTTTAACGAATATTTGATCAGGGCTTCTTTATATTTATCTGTTTATGTAGATTAAGCCAATAATGTAATAATGTTATTTGCTCAGAAGTATTGCTACAACCCAGTTGAAGCCATGATAAAAATCGTTAGGCCAATCTCTTCTCCAAAAGTAATCCATGTTATGGATGGAAGTGGAAAATGGTGGAGAAGAGCGTATTTCCTTCTGTGACTGGGCACTTCTTTATTATCTACAAGCTATATTATTCATGCAGAAGCGAATTTACCTTATGTCATGCATGAGATTGACTGCTCACCAATTAATTCATAGTTCTCAACAGAAAAATCTCACTAACTAAGATTATTTTAAGGGAACTTTGTGGTGTGGATGCAGCAGTGGCTATTCCATAGCTCGGGTAGGTAATGCACAGACTTGAGAATGAAGAAAGAGTATTGTTCTTGTAATCATAATTGAAAATGACAACAGACAAAATACATTTAAAAATCATATATAGAAAACTATAGGCTGCTACAGGAATAAACCGAAATAAAACGAATTCCGTTGCGCGTCCTGCATCAGATTTGGCAATGCAGGGCATGCAATGAAATTAGTTTTATTTATCTATTTCTTTACTTACCTCCGTTGGGCCGTATTCCATAGTTTATTACCCCCCACCCTGCTCCAGCCACACCCCACTCCACCGCCCCGCAGCACTCTCACCACCGGCCCCTACTGGCTGGAATGTTCATGTGATAATGTTTCATTATGCACTACAATACTGTTGTTTTATTTTGTCTGCTACAAAGTCTCAAAATATAAGGGTTATTTTAGCAGCTAAGAAGTCTGAAAGTTTTCTCGTATATGTGTGTGTGTAAAGTTATATGATGTATGCTTTTATATTTTAACTGTATTTCATGGGTTATAGAAAATTATCAAAATCAATTCGTTTTGAAGGAATGATAGAATTCCCTTATATGGATGAATGCAAATTAGGTATGTTGGGTGTTGGGTGTTAAAAATCATGGGGCTAAGCAGGAACTATTACATTGACCAAGTTTGAAACAAAATTCTCTGAAATGTTTGTATAGGAAAAATTAATGCAGAAAAGGGGAGTTGCCATACATTTCTTACCCCAAGACTGAAGCAGTGGACAAAAAAAGTAGCTTTCGCTTTCTTTAATTATTTTTTATATATTTGAGGGCAAGAGGCTTTTGGCAAAACAGGAACAGTTGGTTTAAATATACACTTCAGCCGGATGCACAGTTACAGAAGCGGGTCTGATGACTGTCTCAAATTACAATCAATCTGAGCAAGACTTTATACAGTTTTTGAGTGTGAAAAAGTATTTCAGACAATCCTTGTTTGTTAAAAGAATGCAGGTCATGTCTGTGGAGACAGAAATAAGGCCCCTGATAACAGATGCAGGTGGGCCTTGACCTTGAGTTGACACAATGGGGGCTAGTAGGTAACGTGTCCAGGTCTCTGGCATAAGGGGCGCAAGAATAATATGTCTAATATTTGT
Organism: Lissotriton helveticus; assembly: GCF_964261635.1. Taxonomy (NCBI): domain Eukaryota; kingdom Metazoa; phylum Chordata; class Amphibia; order Caudata; family Salamandridae; genus Lissotriton; species Lissotriton helveticus. The sequence continues at coordinate 380,747,947 of NC_136069.1, forward strand.
GCTGTGTCTTGATTGGCTATGTGTTCATAACTTCGTGTGGCATCTGAATTTCATAATGTTTTGGGAATCCACTAGGGGTGGGCGGCAAATTACGTTTAATTTCAGCATTTTCATGTCAAAACTTCCGTGATCGGCGGCGGAACGGAATTGTATTGCACAAAACAAAATGCAAACTGTGGCATTTTTGTGGATAAATATGCAGGGCAGGATTCTTTCTGGCACAGTGCTCCTGTCACAAAAATGAAACCTCAACAGGATGCACTTACAGCTATTAAAAAAGCAGGTGCTCGAGTTGAAGCTCAAATTCAGTAACTCATTATTCAGCCCCAAAAAATCATGAGCTTTGTTGAGGCTGGGCAGGTGTGCTTTCTCCCTATATCTACAGTCGAAAATTAGCTGTGATGCTTGATGGAGGCCTTTGCATCCTTGACTTTCACGAGCGCAATCCCTGTGCAGTTCCTGTGACCAGGAGCTTCTTTCTCCTCATCTGCTGCTCTGATCGGTCACTGACCTTTTATAAACACAAGAAGCATGTGAACTCGCATAGAAGCCCCGCCCCACACACTAGCGGTGTGCACCTTCTTCCCGCCCCTTAACCACTATGATGGACAGCTCACTCATGGGCGGATCTAGCGGATCTCGCGTACGCGAAATTGCGGATTTACGGATTCGCAATCCGCGAAGATCCGCGAACTCTAGCGGATTTGCGGATTTTTCCGTTTTTTGTGTTGGCGCGTGTTCGCGCCGATTTTGGGACAAGTTCGCAATTGCGAACTTACTTTTCGGCTTGCAACGGCCGCGACTATGTTGTTTCTACGTCTGGTTTATCATCACAGGTTCACAGCACCCTCTGTTTCACCACTGCCACCCTCTGGGACACCCATGCCACCCTCTAGTACATCCTCACTGGCACCTATTAGGTTTATTTATCACTGTAGATTATGGTGGTTGAAAAAAGCAAGCACACCTGCCCTTCTTCAACTGCCATCAATTAATTTGTGTTTCATTAATGTGTCAGTAATTTTGAAAGTTCCAGTCTGGCTGGCACCTGCTTCCTTCCTTATCTGTAATTTGCTTTTTGTTGCAGTGAAATTTTTTTTTACAGGACCTTTATGGTGCTATTCTATGAGCCTGCTGTTTGGGTCATAGCAGGGTCATAGAATTGTTGCAAACTCTGGAGGGGCCCATCAGGAAGCACTACCTTGAATGTTACTAATGTTAAGTTTGAACTTTTGCACCTGCTCATTGCTTTCATTTTAGCTAAAATCGTTTTTTTTGCAATTTCGCGCGTTTTTTGGGGCGCGAATCCGTGCGAGATCGATTTCGGAAGCCGCGAATACGTGCGAATACAAAATTGTTTTTGTTGCGACGTGTATGTTCGCGTGATCTTGCGCGTGTTCGCGAGGCGCTTCTAGCTATTCGTTTGCCAAGTTACCCTATCGGTCGTACACGGGCGCGGCCATCTTGTTGGCGTGACGTAATTCCGTTTCCGCCCGCTATGTGTAATCTCGCAAAGTGTGCTGCTCGCTAGTACAATTTCGCGCGTGCTCGCAAGGAAAATCTCGCGCGAACTTACCCACGCGGTCGTGAACGGGCGCGGCCATCTTGTTTCTCATTCATTGCTATGGTTCTGGGCATGCTTTCTGTATCCTCTCTCAATCTCTGCCATCCTTTGCTTGTTTGAAGTTTTTTTGATCTAATTTTACTTATTATCTAACCCTCTATTTTTCTAGCTCTATATTTTTGTGTTTTCTGCAGCTTTTATTTACTTTTAAACTACTTTTTTAAACTCTTTTCTTTTCTTCTTCACTATTCTATTTCTTCTTTATCATTTAAGTTTATTTCTGCCCAGACCATGGTAAAGGGAGCCGGGAAGCACCCTGAGAAGGGGAAGGGTCCCGCACCCCGTGCCCGGCTCCTGTGCGGGCGTTTAAGGGGGGAGCAAGTGGTCCCGAGGGAGATCTTCAGCGCGGAGGAAGTGGCGGCACTGATCTTCCACGTCCAGCGCCGCCTCCCCAAGACGATCCTGGGAGGCGGCAAGATCGCGACCGGCTATGGCATCCGGGAGCGCCGCCAGCGGTGGGAGAAGGTGTGCCGGGCCATGTACAAGATCTCTGGGGTCCGGCGCACATATAACCAGGCCACCCACCGCTGGACCGATGTCATGGACCGGGAGCGGGACTTGCTGGACGCGCTCGGCGTAGAGGTCCCCGGGCTTGGTGAGTAGTAGTAGTAGTACATTTACTACTCTGTTTTATCCTGCTCTGTTATTTGCAAATCTTTGTTCTTTACCAAGAGCAATAATGCTGCCGATTACATTGAGGTAAATTATATTTCAAAATCTTCTATGCATTTCATTTTCAGGTGCACTGCTCTCCTTCTCAGTAGCCTTGCTTGCTACTATGCTTCTTTGTTTTGTATGTTGTGTTCAGAAGCATTTCATTGGCCTGAGAAATTATGTATGAGTGTACTGTAAAGAAAAGAACTGCGTAATGCTAGACAGTAAGGGTCATATTTTCAATTACCGGCGCATCCCTGCAAAGTAGCAGGGATGCGGCAGTAATTGTGTGCCATGCCACCACCACCCATTGGCCCAAAACGTCACAGAAGCCTTACGCATCTGTGCCGTAAAGGCAGCGCATTGCTGGAGTTGCGTGCCAACGATGGCGCAGCTCCAGCAATGCTCTGGGGTACCCTATCTCCCCAATGCTGCATCAAGCCGTACGTCGGCTTCAAGCGCGCAGGGTTTGAGTCATGCATCATTGTCCTAAAAATGACTGATTGACATCTTGTAGATTTCCCTCAGCCACTTTTAGGATTCGTTCCTGCGCAGGTACGCCCTCCCTTGCGCCGGAACGCCCCCTGATGGCGCAGGGCTTTACAACGTGATGCATCGCCCATATGCCCATATGTGTTTTTTTTTTTAATATATACGCCGCACCAACACCATGGCGAGTCTTTTGTTCTGCCGCTGCGTCAGAAAAGGCACCCAACAATGGAGGAAAATCAGCCGCAACTTCCGCAAGGGACTTATTAATCAGCCCCAACAGACTGAAGTCCAGTCCTTCCTTTAGACAGTCACATGGCTATCAGAAGAAATAGTGGCGGTGGTGGCGGGTGGATTGATAGTTTGAGTATTCACTGATCTGCAAGCAGGATGGACTTTGTCTGTCACGTGTTGTGCACTGCTGCCTGCAGTGCCAGGCCTAGGCAAACCTCTTTAGTAGTCTGTTTATTGAGTTACATAGGAACTTTCTAAGTCAACGTTCCGCAAATCAGGCAATACGAATAACGTAGTATACCACATGAGATAGATCCCGTGGAATAGTTGTCTATCTATTTGCTATTTTTCCAAAATATGTTGTTATTGTTCTTTTGAAATGTTTGATTTGGTTGAAAAATCTCATCCATGTTTTCTGGTTTTTCTTTCTTTCATGTTGTACATCAGCTCCCCCCAAGGGCAAGAGGACACAGGAGGAGGGTGCTGAGGATGCAGGCCAGGATCGGGCAGGCGAGGGCTCCTTTGCTGGCCCCAGTAAGTTTACATTTTAATAAACAGTACCTATTTTTTCCTAGCGTTCCTCATTCGATTTTTTCTAAATCGTCTTTGATCTTCTTGTAGACTGGATATAAATTCTTATCCTGCCTCGAATATGACTCCCTGTGGTATTACTAGACTATTCTTATTAGTCTGTCTGTGTAGCTAACTAAGATTGGACATTTGGCAATTCCATTGGACTCCCATTATATTCAGCAATACCTCTATGCACTGTCTCCTTACTGACTAGATAGTGTGGCAGAGTCATTCAGCTCCCGAAGTCACCGATTATAGATCCCCAATGATCTCTAGATTATCGTACGCAGGACAAGAGAGTAGTACGGAGTCACAGCACAGTCAAGAAGTGTCAGAGGCACTCATGCTTGCAAAAATTCCAAAACCTTTAGCTCATCCACTCTAGTCTAGAGGAACAAAAACCACAGAGTCTATTTAAGTGTAAAAGCTTTATTAAAAGTAAACACATTTATTAAAATCTACTTTGTCATAAAACTATTTAACTGTAAACGGAAAAGTGGTTAGTGCTGACGATTAATTGGACACATTTCTTGTGGTCGAGCCGAACTCTCACCTAGTTTGAACTTGATCCTGGTCGTGTTCTTAGGACTCAGGAGTCAAGCTTCTGTCTGTTAGGAGAAAAAGTGGTGTGTGTTAAAAATCAAAAGCAAGCATTCATCAGTTGTGCATAAAAGTGCAGCAAGACAACAGCCTTCCCTGGAAAATGGGACATTTTTACTATGGAGTAGACAGTCACAAATTATTACATTGTATTCTGTTTTTTTAACATTTCTCCTAGACCAAATATTATATAGTAGTGAGTGGTGTATTCTAACATTCTTAAATGTACTTTGTAGGTGTAACATCTGGTGACGGGGCCAGCGCGGAGGTGGCTGTGTTGGACTTGGACTCGGAGGCCTCTGGGGAGGAGGCGGCGTTAGAAGAGCTGGTGGCCGTTCCTGTGGGGGATCAAACGGTGGTGGCGGAAACAGGTAAGCTATATATTCCTTACTTATTGAGATTGAAGACTGCATAGTGTGCTTTCTGCACGGGTGTATTACAATTACAAATCAACCAGGTAGTAGCCTCCTCGAAATGTACTTCGACTTAGCTGTGAAGTTTTTGGTGAGAAGAATCCCAATAAGTTCTTAGACGAACGTGATGGATGGGATGAACGAAAAGCGAAAGAAGGGTGTAAGTAAGTGGGACGCGAACTTGTATGATGGCTGGCAAAGAAGAACGATATGTGTTTGCTTGGACCCAGAGGTGGCTGGGAAGGAAAGAATATGGTATGGTGCATGGCTGGGTCAATGATGAAGCAAGGATGGGTGGAAGGACAGCAGCCTGGGTGGGTGAAACAGAAACTGTATGTGTGCGTATACTTTGACTGAATGGATGCCTGGAGCATGGTATTCTCTGACTCTTACATAGCACATGTGTATCTAGAGAGAGTAGATGGTCGCCAGGTGAAGTAAGTGTTACCTTGAAGAGCATGTACCACCGCACCCGCACGTCCGTCCCAGTGCAGGGAAGGCAAGGAAAAGAAATTGTAAATGTGTCCAATACTACCATGAATAGTAGCAGTACTTTGTATTGCGTTTGCATTCACAGCATATATCTGGTTATTACGGTGGACACTCCGTACCTCTCTTAATAACTTTAGTTTACTTGTAGTACGTCATTCATGTGTGGGTGTATCACTGTTCACTCAATATTAAGCAAAGCACCTAAAGTCATCTCATCTGTCATTAAATACGTCCCATGTGAAGTGATAGATAATCAAATTAGTTAGCTTCTTCAGTTTCCTTTTCTAGTACTCATTTGCACTGTAGGGTGAAAGGTAAATTAATTAAGCAGTAGCCCTTGTAACAGAGTATTCTCAGTGCCACCCGTAATAGAAAAGTAATAGCTTCACCACCTGCATGTACTGGACCGGTACAGTAACGCAAGTCTGTCTCCATCATCATGGTGTGCAACTTTTTTTCTCGGGTGCAACTTCACTGTGCTGTGTCCATGTCATTCTGCCGGCTTGCATAAGATAACGTACCCATTTCCCTAAACAAGAGAGAAGAAGAAGAATAAGACTGGTGTACTGTCATAGTCGACTGTAATGGAAGTCCATAGTGGTCGTAGAATTAGTTCATTAAACTACCACTACTGTTAGAGCAAGGATGCAGAAGTGGGAGGTTACATAGATACTGTCCTCAATAGTTATGTACTGTGCTTTCAATTTGCTACTTGTACTCTGTGACCCAACTTTCGGCTCAATCACTTTGTGTTATTAATAAGGAGCATTGGTTACAGACTATGTCTTTCTTTCTTCATATAGTTGCTCCTTCCAAATCAACAACAAGGAGGGAGCAGGCTAGATTGGCCCGGCAACGGAGGCTGGAGGCCACAGTCGCCGAGTATCGGCGGCTGGTGGCCCTGGAGGAGGAGGAGGACACGCAGTCGAGCGGGGCAACATCTTCGACTGTGACCACTGCATCCTCCTCCGTGACTAAGCCAGCGGGACCGAGCCGGGCTAAGAAAGCCGACCGCCACCGCCAAGCAACCGAAATACCAGCTGCCCCCCACAGGAGCTGCAAGGAACGCCAACGCCGCCTACGAGTCCGCATGTCCAACCTGGAGCAGGAGGTCCTGAGGTATAAGACCTTGGTTAAGGGCCTCCGCTCCGAGCTTGCCACCCTCCGCAAGGAGTATGATGCCCATGCCGCATCATGCACCAGCACCAGCACCCTCCAGTAGTGGAGTGTCCCTTGCCCTTTTTTTATAGACTTTTGGGGGGTGGGATTTGGGAGTTGGGATCGTTTTGGGACGTTTCAGAGACAATCGTTGGGGTTAGGGTGGGTGAGGGAGATTATTTTGTTAGGGATAAATAAATATATTTTTCAACTTTATCTGACCATACCTGTTTTTTACTGCTTTTCAGTCTGGTGGGTGGGGGGCGGGGGTGTAACAGTAACTTTGTTTTCCTGAACAGTCGTAGGACTTTAGTAGTACAACCGTCAATCTCTTGTCTACTCCGAAATAATACTCCATTATACTACCTCCCACCAAACGCTTATCTTACCTGTAATTTGTGTTAGAAATTAGGGCTAGGCCCAGGGCTGGCTCCAGGTGAAATGGGGATTAACGTTGTCATTCCTGGGCGGGTGACATTTCCTCATTGCGGTGGTACTAGTGGTGTGACACAGTGGCAGTTGCATGCCTATGGAAAAAAAGAAAACGAAACCTTGTTTGTACTCCTTACTGTAGCATTACAACGGTTACGGTACGATCGAGAAAATAGCAGGTGACAGTACACTAGAACAGTGCCATAATGTAGCCTAACAAATGGTAAAGTATTGCAAGTATAACTAGTACTTGCGTTGAATTTATTTGACATTGGCTACTACTACTAGAAGATATAGTACTGAAGCTGAGTAAGTCTAGAAGATATCCTCGTATTCCTTCACCAGCCTGTTGCTGCTATCACCTTATCCTCCCCAGCAAGTGTGTGGAATTATTGATGTCATTTTATTCAGACATCAAGCAAAACAACACAGCCCGGGGGAAGAGGGTTAGGGTTTGTAAAATGGATGGGAATGGGGGTTTCTTTTTGGGTAGGTTTTGTTGAGAGAAGAAAAAAAAAGCAGAGCATGGACAAACAATAATTGAAGATACAGAGTTTACAGACAATCTTTGGTTACAAACTAAAGGTAAGCACATGCAGTCACACTCATAGAATAAAAGACAACAATGGATACTGTATCTGTATTGCGTATGTTGTTGGAGTTGTCCTGTTGAAATTGGTAAGTAAGTTGCATGCAGCAAACAATTCCTCTTATTGGCGGCACTCCTCCATTCCAGCTGACGCTTCGTCCATCAATGTGGTGGTGACCACTGACAGAAGAGACACCCTGTCCACTGCCTGCCTGGCGGATGTTGACTGAAACCCGGCCTGTAATTATTGAACGGAAAACAGGAAGTGCTATTACAATACCACTGATAAATAAATAAAAGGTATGTACGCTGTGTGGTTCAAAAAGTGACACTTTGATTTCCCTAATAGACAGTACAATATTTTTGAAATTGCGTGCTCTGTCTGAGTCACCTTTTTAAGGATCAATAAGTATGGCCAAAATATTATAGCGGATCTTTCCCCTCAAGGTGGGTGTACTACTGTGTTTTAGAACAAAATTTGACCTTCCCAGCAATGCTCCCACCAAGACCCTTACTAAAGCCAGTCGCAAAAATGTAGAAGAACCCAATCATATCTCCAAAAACGATGCCTAGCAGAAAAATGGTTACAAAACGTACTTTGAAAGTAACAGTAGACCCAAATACAGACCGTGGATTGTATTCAAACCACTTGCCTGCAAGCAAAAGTATCCATAGCCAGCATCGCTCCAACAGTGCTCTACAACAACAGAACCGCGTTGCAATAGAACCCCCCTAAACACATGCAATCCTGCTGCTAGGGCTAACCCTAACGAACCCTAACTTACAAAAAGTGCCAAAACTGGTGTTTCCTTATGGATTTTGTCCAACAAACTTCTAGCCGGTATTAGACCTTCCCAGGAATGCCCCAGGCAAGACCCGCCAACCCACCCGCAAAAAAACACCCGACACAACACCACCAAACAGCGAAAAAGCTAAATCTCATACTTACAATGTCTCTCGGCCTTCGGTCCAAACGCGGCGCTGTGCAGCTAGGTCGTCATCATCATCAATCATCATAACTCCTGTTTTCCACCACGGATTTCCTGAAAAGCAAATGCAATCAAGATTAGACTGTCGCAGCAGTGCTTCGACAGAGACCCCGGCCGCAACCCACCCACGAACAGCAGGAAGCCCCCCAAAACGCTACATTGAGCAAGATGTCTGAAGAAATGGCAAAAAAAATGCTTTTCCTTAAGGATTTTGTCCAAAACACTTCTATCCGGCATTAGACCTTCCCAGGAATGCCCCAGCCAAGACCCGCCAACCCACCCGCAAAAAAACACGCGACAACACCCCCAAACAGCGAAAAAGCTAAATCTCATACTTACAATATCTCTCGGCCTTCGGTCCAAAGTAACGCGCTGTGCAGCTAGGTCATCATCAATCATCATAACTCCTGTTTTCCACCACGGATTTCCTGAAAAGCAAATGCAATCAAGATTAGACTGTCGCAGCAGTGCTTCGACAGAGACCCCGGCCGCAACCCACCCACGAACAGCAGGAAGCCCCCCAAAACGCTACATTGAGCAAGATGTCTGAAGAAATGGCAAAAAAAAGGCTGTTCCTTATGGATTTTGTCCAAAACACTTGTATCCGGTATTAGACCTTCCCAGGAATGCCCCAGGCAAGACCCGCCAACCCACCCGCAAAAAAACACCCGACACAACACCCCCAAACAGCGGAAAAGCTAAATCTCATACTTACAATGTCTCTCGGCCTTCGGTCCAAACGCGGCGCTGTGCAGCTAGGTCGTCATCATCATCAATCATCATAACTCCTGTTTTCCACCACGGATTTCCTGAAAAGCAAATGCAATCAAGATTAGACTGTCGCAGCAGTGCTTCGACAGACACCAAAAATTACACACAAACCCCCGGAACCCCGCCAAAGAGCACCTCAAAGGCAAGCAAGTCAGCAAAAACGGCAAGAAATTTCCACCTCATATTTGGTCCAAAACACTTTTGTCCATTATTAGAGCTTCACAGCAATGGGCCCAAAACCGTCAACTCACCCGCAAAGAAGTACAACACCCCCACAAGTGCTGAGTCTTTCTTCATTGTGCGTAATCCAGCACTCTGCTTGGAGGGAAATCGCAGTCTGGAGGAGGAGGATAGAGGAGCATGTTCTTCAGAACTTGTGAACCTGAGGAATGTAGACTGCGGCACCTTCAAATCAATAAGCAAACAAGTGAAGACAGTTCTGATGATGGTCTTGTTTTTGGGATTAGGTGATTAAAGTTTGAATTAAATTAACTGTGCAAAACAAAGAAAGAGAGACACAAAGCACACAGGAATAAAAGTGAATAAGGACGAAAAAGAAAGTTCTTGATTGATTGTCTCATTTTCAGGGCTCGGTGTCAGGGAATAAGAACAAGATTTCGTCATCATACTCTGCGAATTCAGGCTGGATGAGGTCAGTGGCACCGAACAGAGAAAAAATCCCCTCATCTACGTTGCTGTCCTCCTCGTCTTCATGCGGCGTGCTTTCTCGTACTTTGTAATCTGGTGGTATGAGGTGCTGATTCATCTTGATCATTGTCAGCCGCTCCACATTTTTGGGCGAGAGGCGGCTCCGTTTGGGAGTTACAATGCCACCAGCAGCACTGAAAACACGTTCAGAAGACACACTTGCGAGTGGGCAAGACAAATAGTTTATAGCCAGGTTGTAGAGCTGTGGCCACAATTGTTTTTTGCCATGCCAATACTGCAATGGCTCCTCATTAAGAAAGACCACTGTTGAGTCATTCAGATAGTCCTGCACCATCGACTCAAGGTCATCAACTGTTCCTCCACTTTGCTTACTTTTTGCTGTGCTGGCTGTGACATTTTTTCGAGAACCATACCCCATCAAACTTAGCCAATCCTCCTCCCCAGCCACTGTTAGTGTTGTCATTGTGTGTGGTGCAGATGATCCAGTTGCCGGTGTCTTTAACGGCTGAGAGGTCACTTGTGCCCCAGCCACAGGTGCAGAAGTGGATTCTTGTGACTGCGGATGGCCTGCTGATGCTGATGCTGATGTACTGGCTTCTCCTTCAATAACCTGCCGTTCTTTTTCAAACCTCTTGGCTGACCAGGCTAACCAATGTTTGTACTTTTGAACATCTGCATCAGCGAAAGGAAAGAATGCGTTGTCTGCCAGCGCCTTTTTGTAGCGTGGATCCAGAATAGTAGCACAAATGTAATGCTGATCTGAGTTGATGTTTTTAAGACGTTCATCACCACGTAGGCGATGTAATAATTTCTCAGACAAAATGAAATGGTTTTTTTTTTTTTCATCTTTTTGAAACTCAGAAGAAACCGCCATCAGTTGGTGCTCCAGTATGCACAACAATGGGATAGCTTTTCCCAAATTACAGTCCTCCTGGCTGACTGCACGCGTGAAGAACTCAAAAGGACGAAGCATGTCTGTCAGGCTTTTAACTATGGCCCATTGCGCCTTACTCATCCGCAGGTCCTCCTTCTGAGATGTAGCCTCTGTCAAGAAATAGTGATCGAGTACCGTATACTGCTCATACAGACGCTCAAGCATGTAGAAGGTTGAGTTCCAACGTGTTGCCACCTCCTGGATGAGTGCTTTCACTGGCATTCCACGTTCAAGTAGCAGTCTCCGCAGATGCTTCCGGGCCTTAAAAGAATGGCTGAAATGGTTGCACATTTTGCGGCAGGTGGCCATTACCTCGAACGCTGGACTCTCTTTATCACTCAAGAATTTTTGAACTACCAGGTTGATACAGTGCGCCAAACACGGCACTCTAACATGGTCACCCTTCAACATGGCCTTAACTACATTGGCGCCATTATCCGTGGAAACATAACCAATCTTGCGTTTTAGGGGGGATAGCATTGTCAAGACCTTTTTGTCAAACTCTTCCAAAAGGTTTTCTGCTGTGTGACTTTTCTCCAAGCCAAACATGGCTAGTGTTGCATGTTTCCGAGCAGCTTTGAAAACTTGGTCCGGGTCAACACCTGCGTTTAGCTTTGCTATAACACCTGAAAAAGAGACCCAGTGTGCAGTGATGCACATGTAATCATCGCCTGGGCCACTGGTCCACATGTCTGTTGTCAGATGTATTGTGTGAACAGCACTCTTCTGCAAAGCTGCCCCAATCGCCTGCAGCACATCTTCATGTAGTGCTGGAACCGCAACTCTGGCAAAATAGAACCGGCTCGGAACCTTCCATTTAGGGCAGAGCGTTGCCACTAATTCAAGAAAACCTACCGCTTCTACAAAAGAAAAAGGTAGAAGGTCCACAGCTAGCATTTTAGCCAGCTTAGTGTTATACAGACGCGTCAGTGGGTGGTTGCGTTCATATGGCACGTCTGAAGTAAGCATTGTTCTAATGTTGCCCTGGACCAAGCATTTACGGGCTGATAATGACTTCGTTGACCCAATTTTGCTCGCTGGTGAACTTTTGTGCGTTGGTGTCTCACTCGCTCCAACACTCTTAGTGTGCCTCACATTGGGTGTGCTGCTGACAGGGGTACTGGGTGTAAGGGAAGTGTTTGACACGTCTTCTTCCTGCTCGTCATCATCAGATGAAACATCAACGTTTCCTTGAATTTGGCCTTTCTTGATCGCATCTAGGTGCGCAAACCATTTGACAGTGTGCTGTCTCCTAAGATGACCTCTCTGGCCTCCGGTACCATAGTTGGTACCTGGCTTACCACGACTAACTGCTTGCTTACAAATGGTACAAATGGCAAACTTTGGATTTTTTGGACAAACAGTAAAGAAGTCCCAAACTGGGGACTTGAAGTGTCTGTGGGACATGGAGGAGGCGGCGATACTGGTGGTGGTGGTCATGAAGCTAATGCCAGATGAAGTGGAGGATGTGGTTTGCCCAACTTTTGTACGTTTTGCACTTTCACCGCCACTAATTAAGGTCGAGATTGACGGAGGTCTCTTCTTGCCAGAAAGAAATATGGAAGCGGGACGAGTTGGTGTACTACTTAACTCCAATGATTGTGGTGTTTCCACTGCCTCCTCATCGACAACATCATCATCACGCTCAGCAGCTCTTCGGGCTAGGGTCAAAATGTCTGTTTGCTGCATGCCCGCTGGGGCTGCAGTGACCTTTATGATGACTGGGTCGTCGTTGGCAGAGTCTTCATCAGCAGCAGTATCCGCCACTTCTTGTTGAGACTCATCACACTCCATAACTCTGAGACTTTGGACGAGCTTCCTTTTACGCTTAACTACCTTTGTTTGTTCCCAAGTTTGATCCGTATCATCAGAAGGAGGTGTGCTTGAAGAGGATGTAGACACCACCCTTGATCTCTTCCTTGCTAGGGGTGTGGAAGACAATGAAGGATCATCAGGAGGAGTGGCTTCCTCAAATGATACCTCGCCTTGATTGTCGATTTCCTGATGTGCCCCTACTTCGGGAGGAACAACTATTGTGGGCACTTGTTGTGACCCTCCATGCACCTCTGCTTGCGCATCTCCTTGCGCTGCCTCTCCTTCCACATGTACTTGGGCTTGTACTTGCACATGTGATTGTTGTTGCCGCTGTGGTTGTTCAACACTCGTCAGATGAGCTACAACAACCTGTGTTGATTGAGGGACATTGCTGCTGCTTTCTTGCGATGAGCCAACATCACTGGTCGATGGTGATTGAAGAAGTATACTGGCTGCCTCTGCAGCACTCAAGGGCTTGGACTTAAGTTGGCGTGGTGGTGGTGGTGGCACTGAGCCCAATGGAGCGGGGGTGCTGCTGCCAGCTTGGTCCCCAGCAGATCCCGCTGCAGCTGCTGCAGGCATACTTTTTTTTTTACTCCCAAAAAAAGGGGCGGGCGGCACACCAGTGTCCTTGGTAACTTGCTTCTTCTGCTCCTTACTGGCACCTTTCTTGCTAGAGGAGCTACGGGTTACTTTTTTTGGGGCCATCTTCTTCAGAGCAGGTCAGCAGGCAGCAGTTGCACGAGTTGCAGAGGGTTCTGTGTCCAGACGTGACGTCGCGTGACGTTATGCTGCACACACCGCTGCAGGACTTCTTCCTGGCACTGGTGGTTCTATTGAGTCTTCTTGTGCACCTAAAAGCAATGGAAGACAGAGGAACATCAGTTCAGTTATACACCCCAAAAAATCGACAAAACACAGAAAAATGAGCACAATCCCATGCCATCCATGATGTTTACATTGAAGACACCCCACAGAAAGACTAGGGACATGCAAGTATGCAACACTCACTACCCCTGGGCATAAGGGATGAAAAGTAGGCAAAATAAGTGCAGGCCTCAGACACTGCCTCTCCTCAAAATGGCCCCCTTACACCCCAAGCACATGTTGCCTGTACCAGCCAGCACTCAAGATGGCCACCACCACCACCCACATGGCCAGTCCACATCAACAGTACACCCCCAAAAAACAGAAAAACAGCCAGAAATCACCACAATCCAATGCCATCCATGATGTTTACATCAAAGAGAGTGAGACAACACCACAGGCACACTCAGTCCATGCACCACCACCACCCCTGGGCAAGCAAAAGGCCACACCAGCAGCCCCCCAAAAACGACAAAAAACAATAAAATAAGCACAATCCCAGCCCATCCATGGCCTCAATTATGTTTAAATTCAAGAAGACACCCCACAGAAAGACTAGGCCCATGCAACACTCACCACCCCTGGGCAAAGGGCCACACCAGCAGGCCCAAAAAAACGACAACAACCAATAAAATCTGCACAATCCCAGCCCATCCATGGCCTCAGTGGTGTTTAAATTCAAGAAGACACCCCACAGAAAGACTAGGCACATGCAACACTCACCACCCCTGGGCAAAGGGCCACACCAGCAGGCCCAAAAAAACGACAAAAAACAATAAAATCTGCACAATCCCAGCCCATCCATGGCCTCAATGGTGTTTAAATTCAAGAAGACACCCCTCAGAAACACTAGGCCCATGCAACACTCACTACCCCTGGGCATAAGGGATGAAAAGTAGGCAAAATAAGTGCAGGCCTCAGACACTGCCTCTCCTCAAAATGGCCCCCTTACACCCCAAGCACATGTTGCCTGTACCAGCCAGCACTCAAGATGGCCACCACCACCACCCACATGGCCAGTCCACATCAACAGTACACCCCCAAAAAACAGAAAAACTGCCAGAAATCACCACAATCCAATGCCATCCATGATGTTTACATCAAAGAGAGTGAGACCACACCACAGGCACACTCAGTCCATGCACCCCACCCCTGGGCAAGCAAAAGGCCACACCAGCAGCCCCCCAAAAACGACAAAAAACAATAAAATAAGCACAATCCCAACCCATCCATGGCCTCAATTATGTTTAAATTCAAGAAGACACCCCACAGAAAGACTAGGCCCATGCAACACTCACCACCCCTGGGCAAAGGGCCACACCAGCAGGCCCAGAAAAACGACTAAAAACAATAAAATCTGCACAATCCCAGCCCATCCATGGCCTCAATGGTGTTTAAATTCAAGAAGACACCCCTCAGAAACACTAGGCCCATGCAACACTCACTACCCCTGGGCATAAGGGATGAAAAGTAGGCAAAATAAGTGCAGGCCTCAGACACTGCCTCTCCTCAAAATGGCCCCCTTACACCCCAAGCACATGTTGCCTGTACCAGCCAGCACTCAAGATGGCCACCACCACCACCCACATGGCCAGTCCACATCAACAGTACACCCCCAAAAAACAGAAAAACAGCCAGAAATCACCACAATCCAATGCCATCCATGATGTTTACATCAAAGAGAGTGAGACCACACCACAGGCACACTCAGTCCATGCACCACCACCACCCCTGGGCAAGCAAAAGGCCACACCAGCAGCCCCCCAAAAACGACAAAAAACAATAAAATAAGCACAATCCCAGCCCATCCATGGCCTCAATTATGTTTAAATTCAAGAAGACACCCCACAGAAAGACTAGGCCCATGCAACACTCACCACCCCTGGGCAAAGGGCCACACCAGCAGGCCCAAAAAAACGACAAAAACCAATAAAATCTGCACAATCCCAGCCCATCCATGGCCTCAATGGTGTTTAAATTCAAGAAGACACCCCACAGAAAGACTAGGCCCATGCAACACTCACCACCCCTGGGCAAAGGGCCACACCAGCAGGCCCAAAAAAACGACAAAAAACAATAAAATCTGCACAATCCCAGCCCATCCATGGCCTCAATGGTGTTTAAATTCAAGAAGACACCCCTCAGAAACACTAGGCCCATGCAACACTCACTACCCCTGGGCATAAGGGATGAAAAGTAGGCAAAATAAGTGCAGGCCTCAGACACTGCCTCTCCTTAAAATGGCCCCCTTACACCCCAAGCACATGTTGCCTGTACCAGCCAGCACTCAAGATGGCCACCACCACCACCCACATGGCCAGACCACATCAACAGTACACCCCCAAAAAACAGAAAAACAGCCAGAAATCACCACAATCCAATGCCATCCATGATGTTTACATCAAAGAGAGTGAGACCACACCACAGGCACACTCAGTCCATGCACCACCACCACCCCTGGGCAAGCAAAAGGCCACACCAGCAGCCCCCCAAAAACGACAAAAAACAATAAAATAAGCACAATCCCAGCCCATCCATGGCCTCAATTATGTTTAAATTCAAGAAGACACCCCACAGAAAGACTAGGCCCATGCAACACTCACCACCCCTGGGCAAAGGGCCACACCAGCAGGCCCAAAAAAACGACAAAAAACAATAAAATCTGCACAATCCCAGCCCATCCATGGCCTCAATGGTGTTTAAATTCAACAAAACAGTTGTAGCATGCACCCATAACCAACCCTGGTCCTACTGGATACTGTGGCTACCCACAATATAATTTATTTAATTTTCTGAAAAAGTTCCAAAATTGTACTTGCAGCAACTGTAATGCCCCAAACAAACTTACTTGTGAAAGTTGATTTCTAATCCAAAAGTGATCCAAAGACAGTCAAAAAGGCCTCAAATCCAAATATCCAGCAGCACCCACAAAAAGTAATCCTTCCAGCTCCAGATCCAAATGAAAGTGACCAGGAGATGGACAAAGCACTGGGAGGAGCCTGCTGGACAGGAACAGGAAGTTGGAGACTGTGGGGCACTTCCTTCCTCCCCCCCCCCCAAAATGGACTCCTTGCAAAAAAAAAGGCCATGCAAATGTCAACCTGAGGAGTGATTCTGATAAAAATCATAATTTTCTGAAGGTTTATCCTGTTTGCTGGTGATTTTCTTGTGCGAAATTGCAAAATCTCTATTTCGCAAGTGCGAGATTGTTCCTTTCCGCCGCAACTACGTGTTCGCAATTGCGAACTCTCGCGAGGTGTGCTGTGCAAGGTGGCAAGCCGCGAGTACGTATTCGCGGGCGACAAACTCCCGCGGGAACACGCAGCAAGATCTAAAATGGCGCGTCACTCGCAAAGAAAAACAACTCGGCAAACGCTAAAATGACGGAAAGTGAACGCCGTGCACCACGCCGCGCGCCGCAACCAAGCAAAAAATCCGCCGCGAGCGGATTCACGGATTTTCGACAAATTCGCGAGAGTTCGCGGATTGCGAATTTGCCGAAAATCCGAAAAATCCGCGATCGGAGCGGATTTTACGCCCATGCTTAGTCCTTGGCGCCCTTCGGCGCGATGGCAAAGTTACACACACATGGTCACTGGAGACAACTCTTCTGGCCCTTTACGCAGCTGTAGTGTAGGAAAAGCACTAATAATAATAATAATAATCCACATTTGTATAGCGCACAATCACCCGTTAGGGTCTCTAGGCGCTGGGGGCCGACGGGAAGATTAAGCAAGCTATTGCCCAGAGTCGCATGGTGCTGGGCTAACCTGCCGCCGGAGCCGGGGATCGAACCCTGATCCCCAGATTCCAGCGTCAGTCGCCCTGGCCGCGGCGCCACACCTCTCCCCGAGGTGCACTATACATTTACCCAACGAGTGCAATCCCTGTGCAGTTCCTGTGACCAGGAGCTTCTTTCTCCTCATCTGCTGCTCTGATCGGTCTCTGACCTTTTATAAACACAAGAGGCATGTGAACTCTCAAAGAAGCCCCGCCTCACACACTAGCAGTGTGCACCGTCTTCCCGACCGTTACCCACTATGATGGACAGCTCACTCAAGGGACCCCGGCGCCTTTCGACGTGATGGCAAAGTTACACACACATGGTCACTGGAGACAACTCTTCTGGCCCTTTACACAGCTGTAGTGTAGGAAAAGCACTATGAACTCGCAAAGAAGCCCCGCCACTGAAAATCTCCACGAGCACCTGAAATTCCGGGTGTTCGCGGAAATTTTTTGCCGTTTCGCGGAAATTTGCGATAGCCAATTTCGCAAAGCCTGCCCACCCCTAGAATCCACGCAGCCCTTTGGCCATGTGTGCTTTATTGGTACCGATCTCACTGGACCATTGTGGTGTCGCTGCACTTACCTGGGGATTGACCTGAGTTTTCTGTTGGCACGTTTGTCTGCCATCTACATACCACCACACGTGTGATCTGTCAATCAGTAACCTCAGGCCTAGGTCGCAGATCTTGCCTGACCATGTATTTCTGAGCCAGGGTTGATAGAGGGTTCATGACGGGCAAGTTTGATCATAGTGATGGTATTTCGCTCGAATAGGCATCATTATAAACATTGACATCGATTTTATCAATATTAACATTTGCCCGTCTAGTTGAATTTTCGAATCCATACTTCATGATAGTCACATTATTGGGGATGTGTTGTTCTTTAGCTTTTACTATCAACATTTTCCTACTTACTTGCATTCTACCCAATTTGAGGACTGCGTTTTTACAGCAGGAAACCCCCAATTTCAGGACACTACACAGAAACAATAGGAATATGAAAACAGTCAATAATGACATGCAGAGACCTGTCAACCACATGGGGAACCAAGAGAACTAGTTCATGTACCATTCTTGCTCAGGGACACCTCCCTCCTCATGCCTGTCTCTTTGTAAATAGTGCAATGCTTGGATGACACAAGTCCAGTTGTCTAGATCATTGCATGGGATAAACATGCAGCAGGATGCTCCGATCTTGGCACACAATCCTCCCTCTGACCTTGGTCAGGGACCTGCTCTCTCCCCCCTGTAGCTCCATCTGCGGTGCTGTGCCTCTGCCCAGGCAGGACTCAACGCAGGTAGGGGTTCGAGCCTCGGCGCCTGACTAGGTTGCCCCCTCTGTTTTGCCTCGTTGACTCTCCTGTTGTGCTTCTCTTTTTTACCATTATTGTGCCTTGTTTTTGCCTTGTTTTTGTTTATTATTGTGACCTGCTTGTTATTGTGCTTGTTATTGTGCCGTTCTGCCCATTTGTTTCGCCACCCGCTGCTGTTGCCCCCGCAACCCCTCCCCTCCGCCATTTCCCGCTCCCGCCTCCCAGCTGTGCCTCCCTCCCACCTCCCCTATTTACTGCTGGCCGCTGCGCGGCCAAGTGCAGCGGGTGCGCCAAAGGCAAGCCCGTCTGCGTCCGTCTGTGACCTGACCGCAGCCAGCATCAGGAACCCTGGATCTTCGACCATTCACTGCTACGACACTACCACCCTCCTCGCTCTCAACCCCGGAAGACTTAGGGAATGCCAACAGGCATCGCCAAACATGACCCACATCCAGTTCTCCTGCCTCCACTGCCGACAGACCCTGGCCACCACCCCGGCCTCCAACACCATCGACACCAACACCGGCGACACCCTAAAATGCATCCTTTTCAACGTACGCTCCGTACACAATCATGCCATGGAAATCTAGAGCCTACTCGACTCCCTCTCGCCCGACATCGCCTTCTTCACAGAGACCTGGACCAACGCATCCTCCGCCCATGACATCAACATCGCCATCCCGGACGGATACAAGATCCAGAGGAAAGATCGCCCCAACGACCCTGGAGGGGGCCTCACCATCGTCCATAGGAGCACCCTCTGCCTCACCTCCTCCAGCGAAACCTTCCCTTCTGCCAAACACCAGCACTTCCAGATCTAAACCACCCCCAAATAAACACTCCAAGGGACCCTCGTCTACAGACCCCCGACTCCCAGACACCCTCCGCCACCACCATCACCGACTTCATTGCACCCCACACCATCACCTCAATTAATTACATACTCATTGGAGACCTGAACTTCCACCTCGACAGCATTGAACTTAAACAACTCGTCAACACACCAACCCACAGAGCAGGACACACCCTTGATCCCACCTTCACAGCAGGAATCCATTTCAGCCCAACAATGCAACCGCCATGGACCTTCCACCACTGTGTACACTTCGCAGTCGACAAACCGAAGGCACCCAAACCAGCCCCATGCCCGCCAGGATTGAACTGGAGCAAGGTCTCCGACAAGCAACTTAACTCTACCCTCACCCGAAACAACCACATCTGGGCATCCAACGCAAACTACGCAGCCATAGAACTCTACAGCTGGATCGCCAAAGGCACAGGCGAGCTCACCCGCTACACAACCCCAACATACAGTACCCCAGGAAAGCCGCTCTAGTTCACCACTGCTCTCCAAGAAGCCAGGTCCATCTGGAGAAAAACTGGAGAAACACCAAGACAACCAAAAACCACACCACTTACAAGGAAGCCAGGATGGACTACCAAAACCAAATCAGAGCTACCAAGAGGAAATTCATCCAAAACAAAATCCTTGCCAACTCTACCAACTCCAAAGAACTTTTCAGTGTCAGTCAAGAATTCACCAGCCCACACAGCGAAACCACAGACATAACTCAACCCAAAAACTCTGCAACAAGCTTGGAACCTACGTCCACCTCAAGATCAAAAACCTCTACGACAACTTCATCGACCATCCACCAGGTGCCACAGACGGCCCCCTGCCCCCCAGGGACACCAGCCAGCCCACCATCTCTACACCCATCATGGCCGAAGACACCGCCTTGACCATGAAAGGCATCCACTTGGGCCCCCACTGACCTCTTCCCCCTCACATCTACCACAGAGCCTCGCTGCCATTGCACCCAAACTACAAAGCACCATCAACACCACCTTCAAAACAGGCACCTTCCCAGACGTCTGGAAGCGCGCAGAAGTCAGACCCCTGCTCAAGAAGCCCAAAGCTGACCCCACCGACCTCAAGAACTATCGGCCCATCTCGCTCCTACCCTTTGCCACCAAAGTCACAGAGAAAACAGTCAACAGGGAACTGACACGATTCATCAAAGGGAACACAATCCTCGACCTGTCTCAATCCGGATTCTGAAGCAACCACAGCACAGAGGCTACCCTACTCACCGACACAGACGGCATCCGTACCCTTCTGGACCAAGGCCACTCCGCAGCCCTCATCCTACTTGACCTATCAGCGGCCTTCGTCACCGTCTCCCACAGCACACAAGCCACCTGACTACACGACGCAGGCATACAAGAAACAGCCCTGGACTGGATCCGATCATTCCACGCCAGAAGAAGCCAAAGGATCAGACTTCCTCTCCGACCCCACAACCATCACCTGCGGAGTCCCACAGGGGTCATCACTGAACCAGACCCTCTTTAACATCTACATGGCCCCTCTCGCAGCCATCATCCGACAACACGTCCTCAACATCATATCCTACACTGACGATACCCAACTCATCCTCTCTCTCACCAAAGATCCCACCACTGCCAAACTCAATTTCCAGAAAGGAATGCAAGACGTCGCAGTCTGGATGACCAACAGTTGCCTAAGGCTCAACGCCAAGAAGACAGAAGTCCCTGCCCTCAGTACCACCCCATCAGCATGGGACAGCACATGGTGGAAGATCACCCTCAGAAGCCCACCTAACCCCTCAGACCACGACAAGAACCTCAGCATCGTACTCGACTCATCACTCACCATGAACTGCCAGGTCAACGCCGTCACCTCCAGCTGCTTCAACACCTTACGCATCCTCCGCAAGACCTTCAAGTGGAGACCCCCTGAGTCAAGGAAGACAATCACCCACGCACTCATCACCAGCAGACTGGACTACGGAAATGCACTCTACGCCGACATCAACAAGTCCCTACTCCGCAAACTCCAGGCAATACAGAACACCGATGCCAGACTGGTCCTCGACATCCCCCATCAAGAACACATCACCCAGCACCTACGAAGACTCCATGGGCTCCCCATGGAGAAAAGAGTCACCTTTAAAATCCTCACTCACGCCTACAAATTTCTACACAACGGACCCAAATACCTCAACGATAGAATCAACTCCACGTACCCAAAAGAAACCTCAGATCTTCCAACCTCGCACTGGCAGAAACCCTGGGCATCCGCAGAGCCAGAGCAGGTGGAAGATCTTTCTCCCACATTGCAGCCAAAACCTGGAACGAGCTACCACCAGACATCCGACGAGGCCCCTCCCTGAACACCTTCAGGAACATCCTCAAGACCTGGCTCTTCAGCTAGATAGATCCACGGACCACCCCCTCAGCGCCTTTAGACCCTCAAGGGTGAGTAGCGCGCTTATAATTCCCTGATTGATTCATTGCGGTCATTAATTTCAACATATATCGATGTTGCATCACCATGAGGCGAATGACTCTTCGTGCTTCCTTGATCACATTAAGGTCGAGCTGAGTGCCGTTCATCTTCTTGAGCATTTTCCACCTGTTTATTTGTAACCAGTAAGCGTTTGCCTTCATCTGCACTTTGGAGAAGGGTATGGACCCTTCTGCATTTACTTGTGTGTCAGAAAGCAATCTGAATTCTTCTGGAATGTCCTTGCACTGAGCCCAGCCAAAATACTCAGCAGTTTTTTTTTCTCGAGCCTGATGCAACACAGTTGTCTTTTCTTTAGTGGATGTCTGACATATATTTTCTGGGAATGACCAGGGTCCAGGTGTGTATTTTGATGCGGGAGAAGATGCCTAGCCATCCGGGTAAGAGCTGAGTGTAGGCTGACTTGCCGCATTGCCAGTAGGTATCCATCAGCGTGTAGGTGCCTCTTTGCATGTCTGGAATGTGCAGTACTATGCCACAGTTCTCATTTGTTCTCTGTGGAATGGTTCCTTTATCTCTGAAACACAAGGAATACCATGTAAGTTTCCGTACAATTTGGGGTTGGTACTTTCCTTCTAACCTTTTCTATCTATGCATCTCAGTATCCCAGATTTCCTGACATTGAGTATTTATGCTGTTGTTCAACCCTCCTTTACGAGACTCATTTCCCTTTGTATCATCAAAGTGGATGGCCCTACACTGGAACTTCATGTCTGTGGTCCATTTGTTATTAAGGACAGCCCCAGATATGCTAAGGGCCAGCCTGGGACTACAGATGGAAGCAGGAGTGGATGGGTTCATGTATTGGTGTGGTGGCTTCGCTACTCCAAGAGTCTCTTTTCTGGAAAGTCTTGGGGCCAAACAGTATGATCTCCCATGGTGCCCCTCCTGCGCATCCTATCTAGCTCAGTCTGAATGTCGCTAGGCTCAGTAAAAAGGTACAATGCTGTGGCATTGGTCTTGATTCGGGTCAGATTCCCTACTAGTCTATGGGGTTCTACTATGTTGGGTTGGGTCTCTAATCCTACATATGCATAGGTGGAAAGGCACTTTGCTTTTTCGTGGGCTACCTCTCGGGACAAGTAAAGCCTGTCTGCACCTATTGCAGGTGGTATCAGCGAACATACGTAACATGACCTGGTTGTTGTCTTTGAGCCCACAGCAGTCCTGTGCTGATACCATGTGTTGTGTAAGAGGGTGCTGTGTAGTGCATGTGGAATGCTAGTATTGGGTGTGCTGTAATTAGTGATATGGGAGTGGTCCTTATGCAAGGGCGGTGATAGCTTTTGGGTGGACTCCATTTGACGAGGCAGTACTTGGCAACAAATGAATGCAAAAACACCCATAGTAAATAGAGGGTAAATAGAATTGCACCAATAACTTAATGAACACTGTAGATCTTTGGGATGAGTCCAGGGGAAAAGTCTTGTGGTCCTCTGGTGACTGGGGGTTATTGACTTGAAAGTTCAAATCAAAAAGTTCAAGATACAGTTTGTAGTTCTTAATTCGCACACTGAAGATATCGTCTGGGTGTTGATTTGGCCACTGAAAAGGAGGTGTACTTGGATGATCTATTGCCAACTTGTTGAATAAGAGCTATGTTCATTTGGTTATTTCAGAAAACAGTGTAATATTGCATGTGCCTGCATTTTCCTTCGGGGTTCCTGTGCTTTTCTTTTAAGGGTGTGCTCTTCACACTCTGTTCATTAAATTTTAGTGAGGCACTGGAAGATGACACCTGTCGGGAAATCTATTTTTGAAAGCAGGTTATTGTTATTAGGATGCATTCATTTTTATGGGTTGTTGGGCCTCCCCCTTCTCTGTGCCTAGCTGGAAGTGAGACTGGTGCAAGATTTATATGGGGTAATCTAGTGAACATGGGATGGTATCAATTTTAGCTAGGGTTCCATGGGCGTCACCAGCCCCTCTCTCCAATGTGCTATTGGTGTGGTGGTGTCTCTTGACTGCCATGTGCTCAGGGTGTTGAATAAAGAGGGGGCTTGTCACAATTACATTTCGCGATTGCAATGCGCCCTAAGTTCACATGCATTCCCCTCTAGTTCAAGCAATGTGACCCTATCTAGTTGTACCAGGTGTCTTGACTATGCCCTTTTTCTAGACCCTTCTTTTTTGGGGCTAGATTTGGGCTAGTCTTTTGGGGGCTTTACCTGGATCTTACATGATCTGCTATCTTATTTTATCAGTAAAAAGTGAAAGTGGTGGAAAAGCTGTCCCATGGATTCTGATATTGCGGTATCTGAGATTGGGCTTATTGTTTCCTTCAGATGGTGTGTGTAAGGCGTGGTGTATTGGTTGATTGCTAGACTTGATATGGGGATGGGCACATTCTTGTGTTCCAATTTCGCACAGAGCTGTGATAGACTTGTGGACTACCTTTTTCCCTGCACCCCCTCTGCCTTGGACCATGTCTTTTCCTGGGTATTTGGACTACCTGTAACTAGAGGCTTCTAACCAGCCGTATGCTTCTATCAATTTTTCTGGAGGGGCATGAACCGGCGAACAGCTTTGGACACCTAGAAAATGTTGAGGGCGAAGAGAAGAAAAAGATTGCTGCATGGATAATCCAGAGCTTGAGATTGAGCTCTCATTGAATTGTCTCTCATGGTGATGATGGACTGGGACAGTTGGCTATTTGGCGGACCTCCCCTACCGATTGACTCAGTGCCGGGCAGTGCTTCGCAACCTGTCCGATCTTGATTGGTGGAGGTCATAGGGTATTCACTATCCCAAGCATACAAGAAACCTAGCTGCCAACACTGGAGGACAGCTTCGTTTTGGAACTTAAAGGGGGCCTCCATTGGCTGGAGGATGCTGGCTTTTTTAGGGGCATTGTTGGAACTTCGCGCCAGGAAGGAATTTTGGTCCTGGGCTGGGGACCTGAGAATGGGGTCCTTTCAATTTGGTGATCGGAGCTAGTCTCAAATCACTTGTGGGTACAGGGACTTGGGTGCATGCTTTTAAGCCACCTTGCCCTCTCATCAGACTGCCATCCCCCGGGGTGTGGTCAGCCAGCCCCACCCTGGGAGATCAGCAGCAGAGTGGGTCAAAAGCTCCTGGAGGCACCCTGAATGGCAGACTGTAGAGAGGATGCCTGATCAACAAAACACGTCTAGCAGCCCTGAATTCCGAAACGCAAGTAAAAGCTTGAATTCCTACTGTTTCCCCATTGATCCAGTTTTTTAGTTTTGGTACAGTGAATCGTGCGACGCGCAGGAAATTGGTGCTTTGCTTTGGGGTTTTGACTTATTGAATATTTGGGTTCTGTGTTTCCAGAAGGGCCTTGCCTTCCCAGAGAGCTACCCCTCCCTGCCATGGGTGTGGCCGGTCCCTGTTTGGCTGGGTTTCCTGTCCCTTGTTCCTGTTGCCACACGTTTGTCCAACTGCCTGATCTCTGTTGCGGATCACTGAAATAATATCGAGGGACAGAATATCGACCAACAAAAATATCGTTGACAAAATATCGAGAGACAAAATATCGAGTTTCTATCTACAAACAGGTAAGTACAAAAATATCGAGTTAAAAATATCGTTTACAAAAATATCGTTTACAAAAATATCGACTTTAATAAAAACAATGTTTAATTACATTAATATAAAAAATTAATTACTAAAATATACTTAACAATACTTAAAATAACTTTTAATAATTAAATAATTAATGAAAGTAAAAAAATAATATTTTTTTAATAATATTTCTTAAAACATGTATATATATAGTAACAAAATTTAATTAAATAATAGCCAATATTATTAACGTACAAATACAAAAGAGTAAAAATTACTATTCCCACTCCAGTGGGTGCAACAGTAGGGAAAGCGTTGGATAGCGTAGGGGTTAAAATTACTATTCCCACTCCAAGGAGTGCAACAGTGGATATATGACGTTACAACGCAACTTTTACAACGCACTACCATTACAACGTAAGTATTGGTAAGTATATAATAATTTTTATAATTTAAATTATTTAAAATTAATTTAATATAATTTAATTTAATTTAATTTCATTAAATTAAATTAATGTAAATTTAATTTTACTTTATTTTTACACTGTACCCCTGTACCCCAAAAACCCAAAACTGACCCTGAACCCTAAAAAAAAACCTTTACCCAAAACCCCAAAACTGACCCTGAACCCTAAAAATACCCCTTAACCCAAAAACTAAAAACTGACCCTGAACCCTAAAAATACCCCTTTACCCAAAAACTAAAAACTGACCCTGAACCCTAAAAATACCCCTTTACCCAAAAACTAAAAACTGACCCTGAACCCTAAAAATACCCCTTTACCCAAAAACTAAAAACTGACCCTGAACCCTAAAAATACCCCTTTACCCAAAAACCCAAAACTGACCCTGAACCCTAAAAATACCCCTTTACCCAAAAACTAAAAACTGACCCTGAACCCAAAAAATACCACTTTACCCAAAAACTAAAAACTGACACTGAACCCTAAAAATACCCCTTTACCCAAAAACCAAAAACTGACCCTGAACCCTAAAAATACCTCTTTAATTTAACATAATTAGCAATTAATCAATTAAATTAAATTAATTACCAATTACATTTTAAATAATTAACAAATATTATTTAATTACCAATTAATTAAATATTACTACCAATTAATACATTTACATATTTAATTAATTATAATTAAATTACTTCCCACCCTATTCCCCTATAAACCCACAACCCGCTACAGGAAATAAATTATTTTAATTTACATAATTAGCAATTAATCAATTAAATTAAATTAATTACCAATTACATTTTAAATAATTAACAAATATTATTTAATTACCAATTAATTAATTATTACTACCAATTAATAAATTTACATATTTAATTAATTATAATTAAATTACTTCCCACCCTATTCCCCTATAAACCCACAACCCGCTACAGAATAAAATTACACAATAATTTAAAAAAATCATTAATTAAAAATAATTATAACATAAAATGACACTTTTCACACATATTATAACATAAAAACACTATAAATAATTAAATATTATTTAAAAAAAGATATTT
Source organism: Lissotriton helveticus (assembly GCF_964261635.1). NCBI lineage: Eukaryota > Metazoa > Chordata > Amphibia > Caudata > Salamandridae > Lissotriton > Lissotriton helveticus. The sequence continues at coordinate 380,774,735 of NC_136069.1, forward strand.
TTTACTATCTAGATTATATACTTGGATATTTTCACTTTCTATATTATTTACAGTCGATATTACTTCACTTACCTTAAAAACGATATTTTGACTGTCGATATTCTGTCCTGTCGATATTTTGTGCAAACGATATTTAAAACTCGATATTCTGTCCAAACGATATTTCGGAGTCGATATTATGTCTGTGCACCCTCTGTTGCGGTGGTGCGGTAGCTGATTGATTTCCTTGAGGCTGTGTGTAGGGTGCATTTGAGTCTCTCTAGGTTTGATTTTATGGATGGAGGTTTTGGGGGGCCCTGACACAGGATTACTGACCTTCGTTCATGGTATGCCTTTAGCTGGCCTTGATCGGCCATGTGGCTCATTCCGTGGTAATAGTAACATGCTCCACGGTATAGCTGCTGCCAACCACCCTGACTTCTGCTGTTATAGCTAGGTTGAAACCGTCCAGTGTTTAGCAGTGGAGCTCCCTTGATGACTGGTACCATCTGTGGCTCACTGCCAATGCTGCCCCCTTGAGAGTGATCTTTTTCAACTTGTGTTGGACCAACTTAGTAGTGTCTCTCTGGGTTTGCTCCTTTTTCTTCCTGTTCTTTTCATGTTTATTTGTGCAATAGTGCAATATGTGAGCCTGTATCTTATAAAAGAATGCTATTTGAGGGCCCATATCAGTCCATGGTTGCCGGTCTCTTGCCCCTAATATTCCCTCCTTCTATCCAGAAAATCAGTTATGGTCAACCCAGGTTTCACAGTTTCCACCATCAACCCTCCTATATCAGTGCTGTCAGGGAACATTTCCCTCAGGACCGTCCATATTTGGTGCCTGTACAATTTGAATGTGGCTCCCATTGGGGAGAGGATGTAGCCTTACGGCTAGAGCGGTCGACCTTGAAGCTGGAGAACCAGGTTCGAGTCTCGGCAACGATGCTCAACATCCTGTGATTCTGGGCAAATCACTTAATCTTCCCGTGCCTAAAAAAATAATGAATGTGTCCTCATGTAATGAAACTGGTGTTCATGTAAAGCGCTATGATACCCGATGTCTCGGGTCTAGTTTGCACAATATAAAACTCTAAAATAAATGCATAAAAATAAATCATGCTCAGTGTTTGTCAGCGTGACTGCTGGGATGCAAGCTCAGGCAAACACCTTGTTAGTCTGTTTTTCAATGAGGCTACTTAGCAGACTTTTGACATTGCCTAGACCTAGATTTACTCCTTCTGTATTCTTCTCAGAAACATGATATACCTATCCCGCACCCTCCAGCAAAGGCAGCAATTTGGTCCTTGGCCCTTCTTTATCCATTTGAGACAAGAGTACATAGATGGTCCCTGACATGCCCTTCTGTAGTAATGGGTACATTTTGGCTTAGGGAATCTCCACAGGGTTTTCTCTAACATAGCATTCCCATCTTTTTAGAGAATCCTGCATGTAGGGGAAGTTCCTCTTGGGATCCCCCCACACTGGATACAGTCTTCGGCAACAACCATGTCCTCTGGTTCAAAGGATCCCAACTCTGACCAGGGTCCATCATATTGATCCTTTCTGTCCGTCCAGAGGATTAGCAGGTGTCAAAAAATGGGTTTGTGACAATTTCACCTCCCTTTCAGGAGATTATCTCCCTTGGGGTCAGTCTGTCTTGCACATTTGGGAGGTGCAGCATACATCTTCGTTGCTGCTCCCCTAGTGCACATGCAAAGGTGTCACCTTAGATGAGTTTGCACCAGGCTACCCTGATCTCTTATTTCTTGGTCAGCCCCTCTCCTGCATTGACGATCCAGTGAGGCTCGGATCTCAATCAAAATTCTCTCCTCTAATTCTGCCTTTGACTCTTCCTCAAACAGTGCTCCTTACCTACACCAGCTCTCTTCAGGAGGCGGGAGCACTGCTCTGCAGTCTTGCTATGCTTCCTGGGTGCAAGCTCTCACTTTCTTCCTCCTTAATTCTCGCCTTTCCCTCTCAATTCCACCTAGATTGCCTTCTTTGCCCTGAGCTGTGTGCTGTTGTTTTTGGTCAGAACTTGTCTTCAAACTCGCTTCCTGTCATCTATTTGGCTACCTGAGCAAACCCTATGGCTTCCACCTTGTCATCAGATCCTGGAGGACTATGGTCCCTTTCCTCACCCCCTCTAATTGTTCCATTTTTCAGAACTGTTATGAATCTTACTGTCACTCTGGTGTGTTCACCTGACTTGGCAGGAGTGCACATGTTGCACACTGCTGGGGTTCGATGGGATGGACGTGATGGATGGGGGGTAGAACTTTGGGGAGCTGTAGAATAGACTATGGTGGTCCATGGGAGGAAGATCCTTCTCCTACCTGTCAGCGAAGACCTGGAACTCCCTCCCCATCCATCTCCGTCTTACTCAAGACCACCTCTCCTTCAGGAAGCAACTCAAGACCTGGCTATTCGAGCAATAACGGACCCCCCCCCCCAAGCGCCTTGAGACCCTCTGGGTGAGTAGTGCGCTATACAAATTTCCTGATTGATTGATTGATTGATTGTCCGGGCCTGCTGGCTTGTTAGATTCTCATGCCTGGACCTAACAGTTCATTGTTCAGTAGGGGACCCTCCGGCTCCCGCAACTGGCGGGTTGGTGTTTCCTAATGTGCGGATAGCTGGCATTGGGGAGAGCACCTCCAGATCTGCTTATGGGACGGGAGGTACATACGTTTTGCTTATTGTCTATGGGACAGGATTGTCAGTCTGGGCCACCTCGAAGATGGCCCACAGCTCTAATGGTACCTCTCTCTTGTACTTCTTCTGTCCTGCATATTTGGTCTTTATTTGTGTACTCATGTGTTCAATTATGTTAGTGTCAAAGGTTCCCACCTTTGGCCAGGGAAACAGGATGTACCTTAGTGTGTGCGTGCCATTCGCGGCAATACTTGTTAAGTGTTTTAGCCTGTGTGGGGAACCTGGTTTGCATGTGTTTTAGAGGCAACTCCATCATAAGGTGGGCACTTTTTAAGGGACAGATGCACCCTATTCTTTCTGGTTTTAGGTAATCTTTAAGTTCTGCTCTGGTCATGGGGAAATATTATACAGGTGGATTGCTGGTTCTAACTACTTACTATGAGCTTAACGCTATTTACAGATGCATCAATATGTACCTTTCACAAACACAAATAGCTATGCATATGAAGGGTCAGAACCTAGAAGAGAGTGCAATTGTTAAAACATCATGAAATTTGGCAGCAAATAACAGACTTTACATTAATATGAAATATGAATTGTGAGAAATAGCAACACCTTCATAAAGCACATTGAGACATTGATGAAACAGAATACTCCAGATAAAATTCAGTTGCAATCATTTACCAGCATCACAGCATCAAATCACCACTACATCAAATATACCCTGCATCAACTTCAATACTAAAGATAAAGACTTGACCGAGAAATAAAGATGACTTTGTTAAAAATCGCTTCGCCCACTTCTAGGACATGCTATCCTGTGATCAGGGGAAGCCCTGCATGGCACACAAGACTTAGGGGCATATTTACAAGCCCCGTACACCACTTTTGCGCCGCCGTGGCGTCACTTCTGTGACGCAGCGGCGGCGTAACGCCAGTGCCATGCTGTGGGGTATTTACAACGTGACATATCTAGGGAGATGTGTCACGTTGTAAAGCCCTGCACCACATAAAACCTGCGTCAGGTTTCATGTGGGTGTTCTGGCGCAGGGGGGGGTGTTCCGGCGAAGGAACGCCTCGGAAAAGTGAACTCAGTCACTTTTCCAACCCCGCTTTGTCAAAACCTTGCGCCTGCTTGAAGCAGACATAAGGCTTGAGGCACCATGTTAGACATAGGCAGGGTTGGCACAGTGCTAGAGTTGCATCGCGCCCGCGACACAACTCCAGCACTGCGCCAATGTTACAACAGCAGATGCGACACGCATCTGCATTTCCACGATGATGCGCCGCAAGGTGAAATGTGTGTCACAAGTTTCCTGGCGCATCACTGCTGATTTGCAGGGATGCGTCAGGAAACGTAAATCTGCCCCTCTGTGAGCCCGATAGTATGTCAATAGTGGCTCCAGGGCAAGGAAAATGACAATTTTTTCATAGAGAAAAGGAATAAGTTGAAGAACCACAGGCCCCTCTTAGCCAAACACAGGCGAAGCCTGATCTCCCAGAATCAAATCTTTTTTGCTACAGTCCGAATTGCACCCTGTTTCACACCACCCAGGAGCTTAGCATACCATCTGTGTCATGCCCAGCTGTCCAAGTGAACAACACCCCTCACTTCTTTCAGATACCAACAGTGTTACGAAACTGGATGCACTGAGAAAACCATTTAAACTAAAAAATAAGATTGAGGTGCCCTATATCACACCATGTGTACCATCTGTGTTATGCCCAGGGGCCCAAGTGGTGAGGCCTCAACCCTGTATCACACCCAGGGGACAAGTGTACCATCTGTTTTATGGCCAGTGTTCCAAGCAGCAACCAATATTTACCCTTCCTAGCATGCTGATGATCAAAAAAAGGTGACCTCTGTGGGAACGCCTCAGAGGACGCCTTGCGACTACTCAGTTCGGACACATAAAATAGGTAATATGCCAGATTTCTGTCAGTGGTAGGGTACACAGATTAAATTTGTGCACTGCTTCGTAGTTTGCCATACGCCAAATGCTGGTAATTAAGGATCAGATGTGGTCCCTTACCCTCTGATGGTGACTTCAGGATTGACTTCCGCCCTGCGATTTAGCAGAACTTCCAATCAATTGTGGTGTCTGCTCACTAACCTTGTTGAGCAGATGTGAATCTCTCCGGGTGGGGTCCCTTTCCTTTCGCTGCAGTCAGGTCCAAGGTACCAATCTCTCCTAACTGGCTTGCCAAAATGTTGTTCAAATATGAATTTACATTGAAAAAACAATAGACATTTGGCAAAACAGGAACAAATGGATTCATTAAACGCTTCAGCTGGGAGCACAGTTACAGAAGCGAGTCTGAGGGCAGTCTCAAAGTATAGTAAATCTGAACGAGTCTCTATACAGTTTTTGGGTGTCATAAAGTACTTCTGACGATCCTTTTTTAGTAAAAGAATAAGGGGCTTGTCTGTGGAGTTATAAATAAGGCCCCAGATAACAAACACAGGTGGGCCTCGACTTTGCATCGACATAATGGGGGCCAGTGGGTAACGTGTTCAGATACCTGGCAAGAGGTGCGCATTATCACTGTATGTACTGTGTGTGCTGTGCCCTGATTGGCTATGTGTTCCTAACTTCATGTGGTTTCTGTCTTTATGATGTTTTGGGAATGAGCGCACCCCCTCTGGCCATGTGTACTTTATTGGGACTAATCTCCCTGGACCATTGTGGTGTGGCTGCGCTTATATGGGGGATTGACCTGAGTTTTCTGTTCGCTGGTTTGTCTGTCGACTACGTGCCAACCTACTTGTGATATGTCAATCAGTAACCTCAGACCTAGATTGCAGAACCGCCTGACCACGTATTTCTGAGTCTGTGTTGATGGAGAGCTCAGGACGGGCGAGTTTGATAATAGTGATGCGATTTCACTCACATATGTGAGTGTATCATTGTAAACTATGGCATCAATTTTAACAGATTCTCAACCTTTTACGTCTGAAATCCATTCAGTTCCTAGCCCAATTTAAGGTGCAGAAGCTGGGTGATTTTCAAGAACAAAGGTGTGAGTTCTTGCTAATCAAGCTGTGTGACTGCCATTTTGAAAAAAAATCCTTATCTGGCTCTTTGTGATCTCTTCGACGGGATAAAGGAAAGGCAATATTAGGAGCTGTGTTCTGTGTGCCATATATGGTCTCCTAAGTAGACAGCAATAGACAGACTATTATATTACGTGGCTACTTTCTTCTCTATCTCTTGTCTTTGTTATTTATTTATTTATTTATTTATTTGTGTACTTATAAAGCGCAACCTATCACCCAGAGGGCATCCTGGCGCTTTGAACTTCAGCAGGCACACAACTCACTGCTCAAACAGTTTTCGGGAACAAATACGTTTTCAGCGCTTTCCTAAATGGTAGATAGTCCTTATGGCTTCTCAGAGGGAGAGGAAGGGAGTTCCAAAGTCTGGCCGCTGCAACACTAAATGAGCGGCCACCCATCCTGACTCTCTGGAACCTCGGGACCACCAACAAGCTGGCTGAGGATGAGCGGAGAGGCCGCGAGGCAGCATACCAAGCAAACATGTCGCGGAGTGGTATTGGGCCCTGTTGGTGTACGGCCTTAAACACCAAGCACGCGGCCTTATACATCACTCGCAGATGCACCGGAAGCCAGTGCAGGTCGCTTAGAGCCAGAGTGGAAGAGCTAGATCTAGCCCGCGAAAGAGCCAGCTTGGCAGCCATGTTCTGCACCCGTTGTAGCTTCCCCACCAGATTTTTTGGGGCCTCCAGAAGCAGCGCATTGCAGTAATCTAAGCGACTTAAAATAGTACTGCGAACTACCTCTGGCCTGGCCTGGGTGGGGAGAAGGGGCAGAACTTTACGCAACATGCGTAACAGCATCATGCACGTGGCGATAGTTTTATTCACATGCAGATCAAGCTGTAAGTTCGGGCCAAAAATAACCCCCAAGTTGCGGGCTGATTCCGCCGCCGCTACTGGTTCCGGGAAAGCAGTAGGCCAGAAGTTCTCTGGAAGAGCCCGCGGAATTCGATCACTGGAGCAGTGGAGCACCTCCGTCTTAGAGCTATTAAATTGGAGGGAATTGGCTCGAAGCCAATCCGCTGTAGCTGCCATACAGCGATGGAAAGTTTCCAGTGAGACCGCGTTATTACCTTCCAGAGAAAAGACCAACTGGGTGTCGTCAGCGTAATTAAAGGCCGAGACACCAAAAGATTTAATAAGCTGGACTAGGGGGCGGAGATACAGGTTGAAAAGTATCGGGCTGATGGCCGAGCCCTGTGGAACCCCCTGTCCCACTTTCCGTGGCTCAGAACGGAAAGGAGGAAGCGAGACCAGCTGTTGCCGGCTACCCAAGTAAGAAACCAACCAATCTCTTGCGCTCCCTGTGACCCCGCACTCCTCCAGTCTTCTGATGAGGGTTTGATGGCAGACCGTATCGAACGCGGTTATCCCCATCCTGTATAGGTCTTCTGTCTTCCTGGGAAATTCTCGATTTTGTACCCCAGCCCTGTCACTGTGATTGAAGAATGACTGCGTCCTCCCTTGATCTCTGTTCGTATTTCTGTCAGAGATCTTACCTGTCATTCTTTTATTAAGGATGCAGCTGTTCTCTGGAATTAATATTACTGTCACTTGAGGCCCTTCTATATTATATTCTGATTGCATTTTGAGTGCAGTAGGGAATTTTTAGAGCAAGCTATTTGGTTTAGTTTATGTGGAAAGCAATGGCTCCTGAAGTGTCTAAGCATTGCAAACATTCGTTGATGTATTGTGGACTTGACAAACATTCTATAATCTCTCTTTTCCTTGAACTTTCGTTTATCGGCTTATCTGTATCGCTACATAAATGCATATCCTTAGGCAGTTCTGTAGTTTTTTTTCTTTACCCTGGCTGCTATGCTTCACGGCTCCCAAACATTAATTATTTATTCAATGAACCATCTGATCATACTTTTTTCTTCTTGTGTTTGACTGTTGGAATACTTTAAAAGATATTGTTTGAAGAGTGTGCCAGGCCCACCCAGGTGCTTGATGTTCTAAGAAAATGTTCCTAACACATTGCACAGAACGAAGGCAGTAGCATGCTGTGCTTCAGCATCTATATTTATGCACAATGGCATCACATTTCTTCTGAAATTAGAGTCATCCTAGTTTTCCCTGTCAGGGCTTAACATCAGCACTTAGCCTCAGGGAAAACAAATTCATGTTGATTATCTGCTCATATTGAGCTAACCCTTTGGAATAATGTATATAAAAATTCGATACAGAAAGTTCGCCTGCTACAAAAGTTTAAATACAATTTTAGCGTTTTTCAGCCAGTCGAGTCTATCAATTTCAGTTTAGTTTTCAATAGCTATATTTGTTTGTAGAAAATGTAGCTATACCAAAAGTTAATTATACTTTACATACTGTATCTGCAATGTCGTGCAGATGGGTTAGTAAATAACAATTTTGTTTTGTAAACAGATTTTATTGATTTTCAGAGCAGTGATCAAGAATCATAAGTACAAACTTATACATTCCCCCCCCTCCTTAACAACCCGCTGCTCCAAGAATGTGATACAATCTCTTACTGGAATGTCCTGAACAATTCCCTCTTGGAGACCATTAATAATATCTGTGCACAGCCAACCTTTCTTTTAGACCGACATCAATCATCACTGTTTACATTATGCTTAACCAACTAATCCAACGAAAATCCCGCTCCCTATTCTCTCCTCCCCCCTCCCCGTCACCGGTGTGTCCTTTAAGGTAGGTAAATGTAAAGATGAGGTATTGATATGAGTGATTCAGGAAATTTCCTCTTGGGTCGACAACTACCCCGGTGTTCCCCCTGTCCATTAAGGTGAGTACATGTACTGACGAGGCCTTGCTATGAGTGATTCAGGAAATTCCTCCTAGGTCGACAACTACCCTGGTGTTCCCCCATCCTCCCGTTCCGTCCCCTGCTCAGTTGTATGGTTGATCAGAGCCTGAACCATCTCTTCCCAAGCTCTCGCCACTTCCATTGCCTTTTCATTGCTCTGTCGCAATGCCATCTGATATCGAACTGCTCCCTCACTACCAGCCCACTTAAGCAGTTCCCCCTCCATCTCCTACCACTGGGTCCCTCTTTTGACTTCCAGCGCATCGTAATTTCCCATTTTGCCAATATGAGGCCCATATCCACCAACTTACTAGTCTCCTTAGTTCCGGAGGTATGAGGAAACCAGTGTAATATGCAAGTGGCCATGTCGAAAACCAGTTGGCGTTCTGTGATCAGGTTTAGGAGATCCCCCACTTTGGACCAATAAGCCCCCAGAGTTGGACAACTCCACACCATGTGGTCCAGGTCCGCCCCCAGTGCTGCGCATCGAGGGCACATCACACTGCTAGCATTATAATATTCCATGATCTTTCTCAGTGTCAAATAGGCTCTATGTAGAATAAAGAAATGGAACAGCTGAAACCGGGCATTCCTCGTTCCCTTCCACACCCTACGCTGTATGTGCCCCCATGTGGTCTCTGGTATGGGTTTTCCAACGCTCCCATTTAAGGTGCAGTCCGTCCAATGAGACCAAACCCTCATTCAGCATCCTTGAATATAAGCATGTAACTGCTTTAAAAGTGCCAGTCACCATCATCGCATACTGACACGCCATTGTAGTTTTAGGTTCGGTGAGTCCCTCTTTCCAATGTCTTTGTATCGCACATACTAGGGCCGTATGTATCAGGAAAGCACCCCATGGAAGATCAAACCTCTCGCGCCTGTTCCCAGTCCCTCAATGAGGACCAGTCCCCTCCATGTGGCAATGCCGTCAGCATCCCCAATGGCATCTCCGGCGAGTAAGGTTGCTGCACTCCCGCCCTCCTCTGGGATCTATTCCAACACAAGCTCACCATTTTTTCTTCCAATGTAAGGTCTCTGAGGTCGAACCTCTGCTGCAGTGCTATAAAAGACAGGACATGACTCGGGATGGTTCTCCCTCCGGCGAGTCCCGGCACCTAAACTCCAAGGCCACCGCCTGTGTAAAGACCTGTAGTTGCGCTGCTATATAATATAATTCAAAATCGGGCACTGCTAGGCCGCCTTCCGCTCTGGGCCTCATCAATGTTTTGAGTGCCACTTTACGTCTCCCGACCCCCAGATGAACCCCACCATCATAGACTTCAAGTTAGTAAACACCGAGCACGGTACCAATATAGGCAGTGTTCTAAAAAGGTATAGCAGCCGGGAGAGAGCCACCATCTTCAGCAACGCTATCCTCCCCATCACAGAAAGTGGAAGGGCACCCCAAAACGTCATACACCCTTTTAGGGCCCGTATGCATCTCCCTATATTCCCCTCCAGCATATCACTAGCACCATGATAAATATTAACTCCAAGGTACGCTAAACAAGATGGTTCCCACCTCACGGCCTGCGACATCTCAGGAACCCCCCTTCCCGGTTGCACTGGAAACAGACAGGTCTTATTCCAGTTAACTTTCAGTCCCGAAACCGCCCAAAAGCTGTTCCTGCCAGCACCTCTCCCGTATCCGCCAAAAACAATAATAAGTCATCTGCGTAAAGGGAGATGTATTGCTGATCCCCTCTGAAGGTTAGGCTCCAGTACCACCGTCCGAGTCGGTCCCGAGCCGCCAGTGGCTCTATTGCCAAAGCAAATAATAACGGAGAAAGAGGACAACCCTGCCGGGTCCCACGAGCTACTGCATATCTGGGGGAAATCATTTGTCCCACCTTAACTCGCGCCACTTCTGCATAATATAACACCACTGTCCATCCCACAAATTCCTCGCCCAGCCCAAAACAGCCCAGTGTCTTATACAAATATGGCCATTCGAGGCTATCAAAGGCCTTCTCTATGTCTACCGAAAGGATTGCCGCCCTGGGCGAGCTCTCACTTGCTTCCCCCAGGACCCTCAACAACCCTCGCACCACCACTTTAAAGGCATCCCACTCTACTGCCCTAGTAGTAGCCGTTCCCGCATTCTGGGAGAAATTGTTTGCTCTCCCCACCTCCACCTCAATACGAAACACCGGATCCTCCAGCGTCTCTGGGCGCAACCGCCATGTGGGAATTGCAGCTTTATCCCTCGACCAATGTAACGTAACCAGCAATGGGTTATGATCAGACAGAGTCCTTGTGAGGTACTCCGAGTGGGTCACCGAAGTCACCACTGATGGGGAGCACAGAATGGCGTTGAGCCGAACATGAAGTTCGTGCAATGATGAGAAATAGGAATAGTCCCTATCCTGCGGGTCATGTAACCTCCACACATCTACCAAATGCCACCTAGGCTGCCATTCAACCCTATACTTGGACAGCCTGTGAACTGGTGAGCCTGCCAGGGGGGTATGAGACTTATCCAGAAGTGTGTCTGCAATCGACATTATCATTGGACCCGTTAGGAACTGTGCAAAGGTGCCCGACATCCGGTCCAGGAATCGCGCCTGGTCTACATTAGGAGCATAGATACTGCATAAGGTCACCTCTTTGCCATATAGGCGCCCCTCAACCGCTACAAACTTGCCTTCCCCTTCTATCGTATGTTTAGGCGCCTGGAAGGGGACCCTGCCCTGACCCAAACAAGTACCCCCCTTGCAAATGCTGAATAGGTCATGTGAAAAACCTGGTCCCTCCATCTACGCTGCAGCGCTAGGCCCTCTGCCTTTGTGAGGTGTGTTTCCTGGAGCAATGCTATGTATACCCCCTTCTAATCAAATACGCATGAACCTTGTGTCGTCTTGTCATCGTGTGTAGACCCCGTACATTCCAGGTGATACATTTTAAATCAGGTATTGTCCCCATTATCACATTTCAATTCCTTCCTCTCTCCATTGACATCTTAAACCACACCGGTGACCCCCAGAACCAAACCCCATCCCCAACTCCCCCCACCCTACCAAGAACAGGTCCTAAAACAAAACTGTTAGTCCCCATCCAAACCATACTCACACACACCACACTCCTAGGCCCAGCCGTAGTCACCGCAGGCTCATCTTAAGGGCTAAAGGGGGGGGCGGTGCCGACGGGTGCCCGCCAGCTCCCGCCTGTGTACTCCGCTGAGGCCCCCTTATAAATCCCCACCCACTACCCCACCGATGCACCAGACAAGGTACCACAATCTGTGAACTTTCTCCTGCCCCTGGGTCACCACCCAGCATCCCCTCCCCGTCCGCCACTCAGCATCAGCTTGTCTCTCCCTTCATATATGTTCATTTGCAGCCCCCCACTACCACATTTCGGTTTCAGCTGCCCCACATATTGACTTATGGACAACAACAATTCCCTATATTTGTCTCACGCTCCATCGTAGTCAGCCTAACATTTTGACTTAGTCTAGTGCAATAAGATAACTGCAGTTGGCAATTTATGTATTTTGGTGCCATTTGTAATTCAAAATTTAAAAATTCATATCTCGGGGTCTGCAAATTGGATTTTTGTCATGTTGCTGTCATTTTATTTAGTAAAATATTCTCTCTTTTACCTAAATATGTCTTAATTTGGTTGGGATATTTATTGTGTTTTGTTTTTACTTTATTGCTGTTTGAGTGCTGCATACATACTTTACACATTGCCTCTAAGTTAAGCCTGACTGCTCTGTGCCAAACTACCAGAGAATTAAGCAAAGGTTTATTTAATTATTTGAATGTTTCTCTGTTAGACTTGATATCCTTGTCGTGGTTTCCCCCAACTTTTTGATTTCCATACTTCTGTTTTAGCTGTCTTATTTTTGCTGGCTTTAGGACTCTGCGCACTTTACCACTGCTGGCCACCTTGTCCTCCCTCCTTTAAACATGGTAAAATGGCTTATACCTAATTGGCATATTTAATTCACTAGTAAGTCCCTAGTAAAGTAGTGCTATATACCTATACCAAGGATCTTTAAATTACATGCTACTAATTGTGCTATACACTTAAGTATCCCATTAAACATGTCTCAGGCCTGCCACTGGAGCCTGTGTGGGCAGTTTTAAACTCCCATTTCAACCTGGCAAGGTAAAGCTTTTGCCCGGCCTAAACCTTCCTTTTTAATCCCAGCAAGTCATCTCTCAGGTAGGCCTCAAATAGTCATAGGGCAGGATGTAATTTATTTAAAAAGTTGGACATGCACTTTCGAGTTTTACATTTCCTACTAGTGAAAAATTCCTACATTTGTTTTCCACTACTGCAAGACCTACCACTCCCAGAGGATCACATTATGTTAACTCATTACATTTAATAAGTGATAACTTTCAATTTGGAGCAGGTGGGAATGTTGAGTTTAGTGTTTAAAGAATTATAATTTAGAAACCCTCTTTAACAGTAAAGTTAGATTTTGTCACAATTCAGAAGATCTCACTTTTAGAAAGTTGGCTTTTTCTTGTTCTAACCATTTGGTGACTCCAGGTGTTTCCTAGGCCATATGTCTAGGTGTAGCTGGCAGTTGGTCAATGTATATTGCTCACAAACAGTGAGACAAAGGAACAGTGAGTTGGCAGGATGAGCCATCTCTGACTTAGTGAATGGGAGGAGCTGTCACCTACCACACTTTCACATCATAAAGGCTTTCCTTAGCACACTCATAAAGGGTTTGACACTAGTCTATTGTGACTCAGACAAGCTTGGACCAGGGCAGTGAGGCAGAATATTACAAGCACCTCTAGAAATTTCTCCTACATCAAAGTGGGCACCAGGTATACATATTGAACCCTGTAAACCCACTCTTTAGTGCACTTCTGGACCCATGGAAGATTTGAAGGACTTCTGTGCTACTCTGCAAGAAGGACTGCTACTCTGCTGCTCTACTGCCTCAGTGAAGGACTGGGCCTGCATCTTGAACACAGAACCACCAGAGTGCTAGTTGGCTAGCCTCAAGATCAGAGCACTAAGAGACTGTAAAGGCTCATGCCACCTTGAACCCAGCATCTGGAGTCTGTCTCCTGTTAGTCCTAACCCCCGAAGTGGTGCCACCCCAGCCCTGGACCCTTGGAAGTGGGCCTGAAGGTGCTCTGCCAGCCAAATAGTGGTCCTGTGAAGCTGAACCAATGCAGTGTGGTGCATCTCCTCGCAACCATGTTGGAACTGACGCAGTGTGACACCTCTCCAAAGCTGGACATCGCATTGCAGCTTGCAATCTCCTTGGAACCGCCACTGCACGATTTATCCTTGAAGCAGTCCTTTGCATCGCATGTCTATGGAACCGGCGTTGCTTGCCTCATCTTTGATGCAGAACATTGCATTGCAAGTCCCTGATCAATAGCATCCTCGGCAACTACACAGTACTCTACACTGAAGCATGCAGCTCCCGGGAACCGCCACTGAGGGTCGCATTCTTGACGCGGGATCTCACAATGTTCCACAATGCTAGGCAAACCAGAAACACTCAGCTAGCGCCTTACTGGGTCGCTCTTCCTCTCCAAATGATCTGGCTTTAGCATATTTGCCTAGACAGTGACACTGTCTACAATTTCATGGTATTCAGTGTTTTTTCCCTAATCCCTTCCCCTATTATTCTAGGATTACCTGGTGTCAGGCTGACTTCTAGTGGTTTTAGGTTTTGTTTGAGATTGCTGAGGTGTGTTCTAAGAAATTTGTGCATCCCATCCTGTTTGTTTATACAGTGTCTTCTTATCACCACTTTGAAGGCCTTCTAGGGTATAGCACATTTATCAACCTGCTCTCCTTAATATCAAGGTCATGTTTGATCTTTGTACATATTTCCTCTCAGAATACTCTAATAACCCTCTTGGGTACAATCTCCAAATTCTCCCCATTCCAGGTGAGTCTAGGATTTTTATAATGAGACTGACCCGGTAGTGGTCCGAGAGTGTTCCACTAGGTGTTCTACCCCTGTCATCCATAAGCTATCCATGGTCACGCATTGTGCACTGTTGAGTGGTAAGTGTCCTCCCTGCGTTGATGATGTCACATTCTCGGCACATCTAGTATCATGTGGTCACTACATACGTCCCTGAGTTTTATTGTTACTTCAGAAGTCAGTCTGTGCACAGTGGTTGATCTGTTCTTGTGTTGGTTCATTGTTGTATTGAAGCCGTCCCCCCATTCAATGGATTTTGAAGACATCTCATGTGTCTTATTCTATATGTTTACAAAAAACTTGAGGTCATAAGTGTTGGAGTCATAATTTTTAACTAGGAGTAGGTGTTTCCCTCAAAGTAGGCAGTGAACAGTGACATGGTGACCCATGTTATCTGCGTCTGTTTAAATTAAGTGAATAGATCTCCTTTTCTAATAAGGATTGCTCCCCCTCTGGCATATGTAGATTATGATGATCTGTAGCAGTGACTTACACATCCCTTGAACCAATTGTTTCAGTATTGCAGGTAAAGGGTCTCCACATAGTACCACTGCATGTAATATAGTACTTGTTGTGCTTTCCTGGGGTTGTTTAGGCCCCGTATTTCGATGTGAAGAGGTGAAAGGATTGAGTAGGATATTTATTGGGCATGTATTATTTATCTGGTGTTTTTCCCATTGTTTATCTGTTGGAGGACAGGACATGTCAAGACTGTCCATATGGTATGTAATGATGGTACACTTTTCAACTGGGTACCATGTTCATATCATCATAAAGACCCCTCTCCCACCCACACAAGTACTTCCAACTCACCAGGGAATTCTAAAATCCCTCCCTTTTCTCCACCTCTTCCTAACTGAACTAAAAATGAAAACATACTGAAGGATGCTAAGTTCAACTGATATTACACCCAGAGTTTACTGTGGGGCTAGATGCACACAGTTGAGAGAGCGACCTGATTAACTTGTCTCAGCCTTGGGGTGAGGAGGTGGGCTCTTGTACCTGTACCGTAAGGTGCTAATTTGTAGTTAACTGTGACCCAGGACGGGCGAAACACCTTCCCATCTATTGGGGGCGGGGTTTCATGTGATTGTTGAAAATCATTGTTGATTAATTGCGGTAGCCTATCTCTCCAACCAATTCAATCAGGAAATCACCTTTGCAGTACTAGTGGTTTTCCTCTGATGAATTATACGTGTAGAAGGTAGTTCAATCCCTGTTGCCGTGCGGATCCGCCTTTGCATTGCCCCCTCCCCAGCGGGATGAAGGTGGGTGATACTTAGTCTCACCAGGCATAGCATATCATATGATATTTACATGTGTTTCAGGTCATTTTTAACATTTAAAGAGGCATGTCAGCCCTACTGCACTGCTATTGTGAAATCAGGGTACGGGGAGCCACTGTTGCCTTGCATTTGCAATTAATTTGCCTCCCTCACTAGTTGGAGTACCAGAGCTATTATAGATCTGACTGGAGCTCCTGGCGAGCCTTCTCCTCAATAAACAGTTTAGAAAAACCTTTCTGCTCTAAATAGAGTGGTCAGCATCTCATTTATTCAGTTTTTATTTTGAAGCTGTTGGTGGATTCTTCAATGTCTAATATTCTGAGATCATTACATCTTCTCAATTCTTCATTTTTTGCTTTGATAAGAGAGAGGACCTTGCCCATATTTAAACATTGTCCTTTAGAGGTTTGCAAATCATCCTCTGTAGTTGAGATGCTTTGTTCAGTCTCAGAAACTCTCCCATTACATTCATCAATTGTTTGGGCCGTAGTCTTCATCCGGCAAGTCAAAGCATCTTGTTTCCTATATATGGATATTAGGTTCTGTTGAACAGTGTGGAGCAATGTTTGCATCTCAGTGTCTTGTGACGAGTCCTTGAGCTCATTAGTGTTTTCATTTGAGTGTGGATCCTCCACATTCACTTCTTTCCTTCTTCCCTTTGTTTCAAATTGTAGTTTTGTTTGCCTACTTGCTTTCCCCATTTTAGCCTGTTTGTGAGGTTTTAGCGTAATTTCTGTTAGCTGTATTTGTGATGACCCTTGTGATTTCACAAGTGGTCTGTGTTTCTGTCCATAGAGCTATAGGCTTAGTCTAGTGCAACCGGAGCTAGTACAGCAGTTTGCAAGGCTGTTCATAGTGAGCCCACCTTCTCTCTGGGCTGTGTGGGGGGGGTGGGGCATGAGCAGATCAGTGTGTTATATGCCACGCTGTGGGGTCTTGTGTTGATGTCACTGGAAGAGCATGGAACATATTGACATCTGTAGAATGTGCGAGGTAGATGTGTTCTATGCCTCTCCTTGACAGTTATTTTCTATGCCCCTTTCATACCAGATGTGTCTCCTATTTATCTAAAATAAATACTAATTCCTATTCCTAGAAGCATGGAAATCTGTCATTTTAGGTCTTCTCCTAGTGTTGCACTTATGTGACTGTGGAACCTTTGTTAACCTTATAATTAGGGCTCAGTCCAGGCCCTGCTTATCATGACTATATTGATCCATCATTCTGCTGAACACATGATATCTATTATTTTTGATGTTTTAACTTTTGGAAAACACATGGGGAAGTTATAATCCAATTGGACATACTAATAGGCGCTGTACTCTTTGGGTTTGTTTGTTCCTTGGTATTAACCCCACATCTGGATATATGAATGCACAGGTAAAATACTCACCGGCATGGTGGAGGATCATTTTAGGTGTTGGTAAATATAGAAAAAAAACAAAGGTGGTGATGGACGGAGCATTGACAATACAAACACTCACCCCAGTCAACTGATCTGGGTTTAATCCATCACCGTTCTTTAGCTCACTCCGCCACTCCAGTTCAGACATGGCCATATGCAAATCAGTCTGACCCTGTGCCTCATGGCAACAGTCCAGCCCGAACTGCCAAGCCATGTCTTCCCTGGACCGGATTCCAGCTTCCCAGGACCGGTTTCTGGCATTACAGCTGTCTTCAGCCGGGCTTGCTTGACTCCAGTGGCAAAGTGATCAAGGGACTCACGTCTGAGCATACCCTGCCAACTTAGGGCGAACAAAGAAAAACCAAAGGTGGTGGTGGATGGAGCGTTGACAATACAAACACTCACCCCCAGTCAACTGATCTGGGTTTAATCCATCACCGTTCTTTAGCTCACTCTGCCACCCCAGTTCAGACATGGCCATATGCAAATCAGTCTGACCCTGTGCCTCATGGCAACAGTCCAGCCCGAACTGCCAAGCCATGTCTTCCCTGGACCGGAATCAAGCTTCCCAGGACCGGTTTCTGGCATTACAGCTGTCTTCAGCTGGGCTTGCTTGCCTCCAGTGGCAAAGTGATCAAGGGACTCACGTCTGAGCATACCATGCCAACTTAGGGCGAACAAAGAAAAACCAAAGGTGGTGATGAATGGAGCGTTGACAATACAAACACTCACCCCCAGTCAACTGATCTGGGTTTAATCCATCACCGTTCTTTAGCTCACTCCGCCACCCCAGTTCAGACATGGCCATATGCAAATCAGTCTGACCCCGTGCCTCATGGCAACAGTCCAGCCCGAACTGCCAAGCCATGTCTTCCCTGGACTGGAATCAAGCTTCCCAGGACCGGTTTCTGGCATTACAGCCGTCTTCAGCCGGGCTTGCTTGACTCCAGTGGCAAAGTGAGCAAGGGACTCACGTCTGAGCATACCCTGCCAACTTAGGGCAAACAAAGAAAAACCAAAGGTGGTGATGGACGGAGCGTTGACAATACAAACACTCACCCCCAGTCAACTGATCTGGGTTTAATCCATCACCGTTCTTTAGCTCACTCTGCCACCCCAGTTCAGACATGGCCATATGCAAATCAGTCTGACCCTGTGCCTCATGGCAACAGTCCAGCCTGAACTGCCAAGCCATGTCTTCCCTGGACCGGAATCAAGCTTCCCAGGACCGGTTTCTGGCATTACAGCCATCTTCAGCCGGGCTTGCTTGACTCCAGTGGATAAGTTAGCAAGGGACTCACGTCTGAGCATACCCTGCCAACTTAGGGCGAACAAAGAAAAACCAAAGGTGGTGATGAACGGAGCGTTGACAATACAAACACTCACCCCCAGTCAACTGATCTGGGTTTAATCCATCACCATCCTTTAGCTCACTCCGCCACCCCAGTTCAGACATGGCCATATGCAAATGTAAATATAGAGAGCCAGAATTTATCTGATTTTATCAGTAAATTTAAGAAGAGTAAATACATCAATAGTGGACATTTTTTTAGGAGTGCAAAATTATCAGATTTATTTCAATTTCCAAACCTTTAGGAGAATTGAGGAAAGAGTGTAGATGATATCAGCTCAAAGTTCTCTCCCATGAGAGAAAGAAGCCTGGGAATAGCACACACAGCGCATGCATCAGCCAAGGAGAGTCTGCAAGGAAATTAATGATGTCTCTCTGTCCGCAAGGTACAAGATCACCACAGAGAAGGAAAGCAGATGACATTCGTAGGAGGTTCTCCCCTCCATTCCACAATGTATTTTTATATTATGTACGCTCCGGAGTGACACCTCCTGGGTCATCTCATTTAGTCAGACTACTCAGTCCATTGGTCAGTTCATATAGGGAGATTGTCTTGCAGCATAAAGAAGATACATTTTATAGAATTATAGGCTGTTGAGAATATGTAATTGTCAGGCCATCCTGTAGGAATATTACTCTTAAACAAAGATAATTTAGCAAAGGCACATGAGAGAATTCAAAATGACAGTATCTCTGGCAGATGTTCCCAAAGTAACAAACATTTGCTTGGAAGAAAACATAGCTTCAATTCACTTTGTAATGTCAGAATCTTTTCCCTGAGAAGGAAGCCAGGCAACAGGGAAAAATATTTGCAAGCAGGCAGTCCTTCACTGAATTTAGGCTAATATAAGCAAAACATAACGTATTGAAATATACATATTCATTAAGAAATATGACATTCAATTAATTGTTTCAGCTTAATTTCTCTTAGAAAGCAAGTTAACTATAGCGTATTACTATATTTTCAAAATTACTTCACACCATGAATTATAAATTTAGTTTCTTGTAATTCTGATTCGTACATATATGAAGATTATTCTCTGAAAGTTTCAGCGCATTTAGAATTAGTATAATTGTGCAGCACCTGTTTTTCTTTTCTCACTTTGGTGCACATTTTCACACATGGAAAGATGGTGCTTAAACATTAACCCCTCACAATTTTGTTAATATTTCTATGCCATGTTAAGTTTCATTTAACTCTTCACGCATTTCATTATCTGAAGACAATGGTTAATAAAATCTAGAAAATACGTGAGTCATTACATTCATCTTTCTATTACATGTTAAAAGAATACACTAATAAAATTTAGGAAAACGTGAACATATGTTATTCATTATCGGCCAGATTCATCAAGGTAAGGAATTGCGAGTCCTTAAAAGCGAATTTTAAGGATTCGCTATTAAGGACCCGCAAAACGGGATTCATGTAGGAATCGCAATTGAATTTGCGATTCCCACTGATTCCTTATTTGCGATTAGCTAATTGCTAATCGCAAATAAGGAATGACTCCCCATTCATTCCTATGGGCCTAAAGGCCCATAGGAATGAATGGGGAGTCAGTCCTTATTTGCGATTAGCAATTAGCTAATCGCAAATAAGATTGCGAATTCAAGGGTGCCAGGGGTGTCCAAAGGACACCCTGTAGCACCCCTGAAATGTAATCTACATTGGTGTTGCGCACACACATCTCCAAAGGACATGTGTGTGTGTAACATGCAACTTAGAAAAATGCATTTAAATACATTTTTCTAAGTTTTCGCTATTTACCATGAGGTTTGACCTTGCGGTAAATAGCGGCCCAAAATTGCGATTTCGCAATTTTAAAATGGTTCATGAATTGCATTTAAGGAATCTCAAATAGAGATTCCTTAAATGCAATTCCTCGCAAATGTGCGAATTCTTTATTAGCGAATTTTGCATTTGGGATGATGAATCCCAAATGCAAAAATTGCACTCGCAAAGGGCCAGATTCTCAGAATCTGGCCCTTTGCGAGCGCAATTAAGCTTGATGAATCTGGCTGTTAGACCTTTCATCTACTCTACACTTTTATCTGCATGTTTTTACGATGCAGTAACTTACCGCCTGATTCATCAAGCTAAATTGCACTCGCAAAGGGCAAGATTCTCAGAATCTTGCCTTTTGCGAGTGCAATTTTTGCATTTGGGATTCATCATCCCAAATGCAAAAATCGCTATTTAAGAATTCGCACATTTGCGAAGAATTGAATTTAAGGAATCTCTATTTGAGATTCCTTAAATGCAATTAATGAAGCATTTTAAAATTGCGAAATTGCAATTTTGAGCCGCTATTTACCGAGAGGTCAGACCTCTCGGTAAATAGCAAAAACTTAGAAAAATGCATTTAAATGCATTTTTCTAAGTTGCATGTTACACACACACATGTCCTTTGGCATGTGTGTGCGCAACACCAATGTAGATTACATTTCAGGGGTGCTACAGGGTGTCCTTTGGACACCCCTGCACCCTTGAAATCGCATCCTTATTTGCGATTAGCTAATTGCTAATCGCAAATAAGGAATAACTCCCCATGCATTCCTATGGGCCCACAGGCCCATAGGAATGCATGGGGAGTTATTCCTTATTAGCGACTAGCAATTAGCTAATCGCAAATAAGGAACATGTAGGAATCGCAATATTTATTGCAATTCCTACATGAATCCCGTTTAGCAAGTCCTTAATAGCGATTCGTTATGAATCGCTATTAGGGGCTCGCAAAACGGGAGAATGATGAATCAGGCTGTTAATCTTCCCAATATTGTTTTTCAATTGCTTCATAGTGTAGTTAGCACAATTTGTGCGTGTTTTTCATTTTCTCTCAAAAGTGTGTAAAATCGGTTGTATGAGTCAACTAAGGGATTCAGCAGTTTATCTGCTTCATCACTTGGAGACCGATTCGGGTCCAATAAACCGTGACAGTCCCGATTAAAGCGTTTCACTCTGAAATGCATGTAGATAAAATTGTATAGCCACTAAAAGCAAATATTAAATTGATGGACAAAATTGCATGGCCACCAAAAGGAAACATAAAATCGATGTAACCACTAAATGAATGTGATTAACTGAGGTTACCATTCAATATTTGCCTTGTGCAGCTGCTACGAATAAATTGGGAATTTTACAATAAGAAAACAGAGTTTACTGTTCCAAAATTAATGGTATGTTTGATTATAAATTAACAAAGGTAATCATATACTGCATTATTACAAGACAATAGTGGTATCAAAGCAGTATAGTTAACCGTGCAGCAAATATATGACGTTTCTCATGGTTTTAAGATATGTGAGGTTGTGAATGTATGCTAGAAATTGTAGGCAGGTGGAATGTCTGATGAGTGAGTTTTTTTATAATGAGATATTTCTGTTATTCATGTGTCCTGCGGTTGATGAATTTATGGTCATTTTTTGGATTTGTGATATAAAACATGAAAATGGAACATTATAATTTTGTTAATTGGAAAGATACAATCATGAATAAAGGAGAAAAGTTAAGAAAGAGTACCTCTGAGCTGCATATAATTTTTTATGACATATAAGCAGCAAAGAATTGTAAGGTAAGACGGGGGTTATTTTCTCTATTCAATAGTATAAAAGGGCAACCACTTGACCACTTGCCATGAGGGGTCCTTTGCCCCCAGATTATTACACAAGATATTTCCAGAGATGATCTTGACTGCCAGAGATGCTACATTATTGCCCTTTCTATTGAAAGCTGATATCGAGTCGCCAAGTCTAAGAGGAGAGGAGCTGAGAAGGTGCGTGTTTATTCTTCGTGTGAAAAACAGCCTTCCTGACTTTTGATAACTACTGCGCCTTACTATAGACAGGTATGAAGTGCACTGATTCTCCCTAAGAAAATCGAAAAGCAAATTATATTATTCCATGCTCTCCTAGTATAGCGCATAAATGGAGGTTTTAGGGCGCTCGGTTTTGTAGATGACATTTTAATCATGGAAGAAATGTTAATTTATTTCATGTTATTCACAGCATGCATTTATGCTGTATTAGAAATATTCTGTATGGTTGTTTTAGACCTGCTTAGCAACAGGATGCACTTTTTTAAATCAGCATGCTTTTTAGTCAATGTAGCTTTTTCTTCAAGCAGTTTGCTTGCGTGGTCTTGAGAAGAATGAAATAGGTTTTTTTCCAGTCAGAACGGTGCCCTGGATCCCTGTTTAGGGACTGTTAGCCCAAAAGCATTGACGCTACTTGTATTGGGTGGGGTTCTGCAGGGCTAAACAAAACTCTTTTTGCATTCAATCGTTGGTATATTGAACTATGTTCACTCATGTCACCCGTAGGTGTGAAAACAAACGTTGTAGAGCTGAATCAAAGACTCAGTTTATGCAACATTAGCACCCAACATGGGACCAGGATGTTTTAGGAACCCTTGAGTCGTTTATTTTTTATATACGCATACATGCAAACATCATCACATGATTATCTGCAATAACCATGGTGACCTCATTCAGAAAACAAGGGAGCACCTATTGCCACAGGTTTGTTAAGTTTGACATTTAAAAGGTTATTCCCCATTCTGTGGTTTTTCAAATTTTTGTAATCGATTCCAGATCACGCGACAAAGTCTGGCTCAAGGTCCCCAGGTTCCGAAAGGCCAGGTCAGGCTGCAGATCGTTCTCCTTTTTTGCCCCTCATCTTTGGAACAAAGTGCCACTGCAACTATGCACCTGTGAAAATCATTTTCATTTTAGGAAAGCTCTTAAGACCCACCTATTTAAGGATGACTTCTTTTTTGTCCGTCATCTTGGTCTCATGCTGAGATACCCCTTCGGGGGTGATTTGAGTGCATAATAAATAAAAAAAAATAACATAACACATAAATCCTTTCATCTTCATGGCAGGCCCTCTTGTGATAGGGACCTACTACAGGAAAGCAGTTACTCAGTATCTCAAGCTTCAAATTGTACCCGATGTGGGGGGGTTGTACTTTTGTAATAGCTACTGAAGCAGTGTATGCCATTAAGACATTTTATTCATGGGTGGAGCTTGAGAATATAGACACTGCCTCCAGGCAGTTTCAGGCATATAGGGCAGTACCACTGCCTGCACACTAAAGGGCTTGACAAGATTTGGAAATTCCTTTAACTTACCAGGAACACCAGAACTGGTTTGCCTGCCAGTTACCACACATGCACAGAAATATCTGTCTGGGACCCCTGAACAATGAAGGGCTATGTGGCAAGATTTAGCTGGTTACATACTTGCACCATGCCCTGACACATTAGAGCTAGCTGATGTTCTCAATTACACAGTCACCTTATACAGGAGACTTGTACAGTTTGTACTGCATACCATAAACTCTTTACCTGCTCTTGTGGTGGGACTAGTAGTTCAGGGACAGGTACAATCCAGTAGTCCACATGTTATAAATGCTATCATGGGAAAACCACCCCACGAAGAGCAATGAGACTGCCTTCTGGGGTGCTTGTAAGACCAACCATTTTGAAGTGGTCTATCCACAAACGACACCCTAAGACAAACATATAATATTTGCTATGCATCTTCTTCTTGGGATGGTGCTGCCAGAAGAGGAATGTAACACCTGAGGAAGCATATTTGCACGCATTTACACCAGCACTTGTGGCACACCTTCATTGGCAGTTCTCTCTAAGATACTGAAACATGTACAGAATGAGCACAGAGCAGCACCAGCTTTGGACTTGGGAATAAAGTAATTAGTGAACTTTTCTACAGTTTTCTCTATCTTCCTGAGCAACATTAAGGGAGAAGCTTCAGGTCTGACCATATGCCAGAGATTAGAAGCAGTTCTAGTTTCAGACAGCGAATGGTACCTACCAAAAATAATTGCAGAACTTTACACCTCTCTGGGCCAGGATACTTTGGGTATGCGAGTCGATAAGACACATTTAAAATTTGAATGTGATGTTGAGGATTCTGTTAAAATAAAATCTGCAATGACAGGGAGATAGAATCAGAAGTTCAGAGAGCAAAGACAGACTTGATATCTTGCATCTCAGGAATCCGGTAGGAGTGGAAATAATGTAAGGGATTGCGATAAAATAAAAAAACAGAACAATATCAGTATTCTGAAATTTGCCGTCCACGTTCTCTTCAAGACTCTGACGGTAAGTGAACAGAAAGAGGGAGTTGAACCGAGTACCAAAAAAAGGAGGAGTATAGCAACAAAGGTGAAAGAGACAGAGAGGCTGAAATCAGCATGAAGAGGTAAGAGAAAGGATTGGACTCTAGGACTCCTGTTAAGAAGAAGAAAGTATCAAGACTTTATAAGAAACATGCCAACACAACTACCGATTCTTCTTGCAAAACAAGACTTGGGCGAGAGCACTTCTAGGCTGCACAGTAGAAGTCACAAAAGTACATGAGATACTTCAGAGGTCTCTGGAGGTGAGTCCAACTAATGAGTTCATAAGAGTTGAGCCTCCTGATAATAATTTAAATCACCCTGATAGGGCTTATAATTTAGAAATATCACCGACTATTAGGGAAGCACCCCTGCCGAGGAAGTAATTACATTTTCTCCCATTGCACCTAAAGATATCAGGGAAATCTACGCCAGTGAATGAGTTGCAAACAAGTACCCTGCCTCATACAGGAACAAAGTGGGATGGGATAAACATTTTATTCCGCATGTCATTTCCTTTCAGAGCAATCCTCAATTGAAGACTAAATATCCTTTAAAGCCAGAAGCAAAGCATGATATAAAAGCAATATTGGATCAATTGTAAGATCAGGGCATTATAGCTTCTTCTCTTTCACCAATGAACATGCCCCTTTTCCCATCTCCAAATGTGACGGATTCTATGGGGTAGTTTTAGACTATAGAAATATAAACTCACATACACAAACATATCTTATGCAAAATGCACATAACACAGGCTTAATGATGAACCTGGTGTGGAAAAAATACAAAAGAACCATAGATATACTCTAATGGGTTTTTCAATCAAAACATAACACCTGAAAGTGAGTATTTAACCGCCTTTAGATTGATGGGGTGCAGATTTGCGTTACGACGCTTGTCTATGGGCCATAAGAATAGTCCTGGCTTATTCTCAGAGGGTATCATCCAGATCTTACAGCCAGATTCTGAGGGATTATCATACATAGATGATATCTATCTTACAGAGTTTGACCAGACCATGGACCTAACTAGGATGGACAATGTTGAAACACTATTAACGTCGCATGGTAATAGGATTAACTCTAAAAAATGGAAGATTGTCTACCTTACAGTGAATTTCCTTGGATGCGAGTTATCCAATGAGAGCAACTGTCTGGCTTCTGATTTCCTTTAGAAGTGTGCTTCCTTGCAGCCTCCTGACACACTGATAAAATTGTAATCCTGGCAAGGATTCATTAGCTTTAGACAAACCTACTTGCCGCACTATGCTGAGCAAGTGAAACCATTGTATCACTGGATTTCTCCAATGTTTTAAGCAAAACAGTAGATAAACAAACACACATATCTTCCATGCTGCAAGCAGATATGTTAGAGACATTATATTTACAAACTAGGGACAGTGACATCAAAGTCGTTTTCAGAGTCATACCAAGCTACTGTGGTTATTCCTATGCAACCTACAATGAGGGGCCGACTGTTTCTATAGCATTCAAATCTCACTTGTGTTCCCTAGCTGAACAACATTTTGCTTCCATTGAAAAAAACATTTTAGCCATGCAAACAGATAATTTGAAGGAGTGCTCTTTGGCTCATGGAAAATTAATGATTGTGGTGTCTCCCACTGCACTAGAGGCAGCCACAAATGCAATAATTCCTAATGCGTGTGCCCTGCACCTAAGATAGGTGCAGTTTGACTATTCTTTAAGTGCAGTGAATGTAAAGTTTCAGTATGATCCCACTCTTGATACACAGGTTTTTTTCCATGTCGAATAAAATATCACTCCAACTCCAAAAGTCTTACTTATTGAGTCTAGTCAGAGCCTATCCTATAACCAAACAAAGCAGAAAGCCTCCCGCAGGCTTTCCTCTGAAATATCCCAACACCCTTTATTCAGACCCCACCCCTGTAGTTAGTCTACCAGAAGTAGTAGACAGGATAATATACTGTCCAAATTAGATTTAATCAGGGAAGCTCATGAGAGATGCACATCTGCTCATTTTGAGATCAATGCAACCTTGGCAATGCTACAGCAACGCTATTGGTGATCTTGTTTATATAAGCAGACTGGAGACTATGTTAGAAATTGTGAAGTATGCCAGCAGATCAAACCATCTACTGTTAAGAAACCCTTGTCAACACCCCTCACATGCTCCAATATCCCGTTCAGGGTAATGTATTTGGATCATATATTCATGTTTATGATCCCGAAAGGTGTGGCTACAGAGAAATTAAAGTTCAAGTGCTTCAGCTGTCATAAAGGACTTGAAGTATCAGGTAGTGATGAGAGCAGTTAATTCATTTCACCCAGATAATGGTCCTACATTCGCCTCCAAGGCTTACAGGGGGACTGTGTCAGCTATGGGAGTCTGTCTGCAATTCGGCGATTCAAGTAAAGTCAAGTTGTCTTTATTTGATCTTCCAAGGACAGATCATAAAAGATACACAACAATAAAAGAAAATACAAACAAAAAAGATTCATTACAGGCACGCATATTTCAAAAGTGACAACCACATATTAAAAATAGTACGAATCCTGCGAAAGTCCATACCATGTGAGTTAAGAACTGCCACGTTTTTTAGACTTATAAGCTCCTCATGTTAAAATACGATAAATGAAATGACAGTGCAAGAAGGTCTATTTTAATATCAAATTAAGTGACTGTGCAATAAATCCAGTTCCGATTCCTGGAGCTACTATAAGGTAGCAATTCATTCAAAATATTTAAAAATTGATATCGGCTTAAAACATTTGAACAACATATCAGGAACAATAGTTACTAAAATCGCTAGTGTGCTTTTTACATCAAAACAGCATACTCCTTCACTTAACTAGAGTGCGCTTCAAAAAGTTCCCAACTGCAAGGCAAATGTTACATTCAATAATTTGACTATGAAACAAGTGGCTGTGCAATGAATCCAGTACCAATTCCGAGGAGCTACTACCTGGTAGCCGTTGTTTAAAAATTATTCAAAGTTAAAGCTAGCATTAAACCATTGAGAAGCATTATCAGAAACAATAATTACTAAACTCACTAGGATGCTTTTTACACAGCATGCTCCTTTTTTTAGCTAGAATACATTTCATAAAGTTCGCAACTGCAAAGCAAACATCACAAGCGCTATGTTGCTGTAGGTAGAAGAGAGCCACTTTGCACTTAGAAAATCTATATCTGCACAGTGACGGGAATAAAAACTTCCTAGTATACGGGAGATAAAAGTGACAGAAAAAGACAACATTTTAAATAGTTTTACTCGATTGATTCAGCAACTCGTTTAAAGCTTATTTCAGTGGGTTAGTTGAGTGTAGTAATGGCATGATTAAACAATCTTAGTTTGTACCATAATTTGTATGGAGCCCAGAGAACAATAAATAACTTGCCTAGACAAGTATTGGGAGTCCATATAAAGTTCTCTTTGGAGTTCCTATGTCCATGCCTGGCATAGATAAGGATGGGAAAGTAGTGGATGAAGAAAAGCTTAACCCGGGAAAATATTTGAATGTCTTATAGAGTATCCAAGAGGTCACAGACATACTGACTATTGTGAACCATTCTGAAGCCATCACCAGCAAAGAGAAGGTTCTGGCTTTTGATCCATTTGCAGACCACCTATTACAGTCACACTATGCCATAATTTGCTTCTCATAAAATCCCATTCAAAGAGACTTATTTATTGAGGGACAGTCTCAAAAACATAAACAGTTGTGATGTTTCTAAATTCTTGATTACCAACACCTCAAGGAATTTCAAAATCAGGAAATCCATAAAATGTAACACTGATGACTGTATTTACTGTCTAATTTGTCCCTGTAGCAAATTATAGATAGGGAGCACAATGAAACAAGGCAAACAAAAGTGTATTAGAACACATAAGTGCCATACGTCACAGAGATCATCACTATTCAGTTGCACTGCATTTTTCAGAAGCACATTATCAAAATTCTGACTTGCTTCTTTTCCATGTACTGGATTCAATTGATATTGATATCAGAGGGGGCAAGAGAGAGCGCAGTTCACACAAAACGTAATACGTACGGGGACGAGAGGAGGAGGACAACGGAAGAAAGGAGACACTGCGGCGAGGAGGAGAGCAGGGAGAACAGAAGGTAAGTGTTTTTTTAAAAGAAAATGTAAAACTCTTTTGTAGGCCGAAGGACAGGCTCCGCGTAGTTCCACTGAGTGTTTTTTTTTACTCCGTGGAACTACACGGAGCACCACTACGCATACTCCGCCCAGGGTAAATGAAACCAGATAATTCATATTATCTAGTTTTAGACTACAGGCATTTAAACACATGCACGAAGACATTTGCAGTGCAAAATGCACACAGGGCCACATTGATGAATAACATTGAGCGGAAAAAATACAAGACAACACTAGAAATCTCAAATGGATTCTTCTGCCAGAATTTAGAGCCTGAAAGCAGACATTTGAGAACATTAGCGGCCCTAGGCTCTCAGCCCCAAATTTGTAGTTTGTCCCAAGGGTATAAGATTAGCACCGGGTAGTTCTCACCAAGAGCAACTGAGTTGCTTCAAAATTTTGATGAGGATGCATTGTCCTATGAAGTTGATATCTATCTGACAGACAATGAATTATTGGATCATTTGACCAGGGTGAACAACATAATTTCAGGTTTTGCGACTGAGGGCTACAACTTTAACTTTAAAAAAATCAAAATTTCTCACCTCAATTTCCGATTTTTGAGATATGAACTCTCAAGTGAAAGGAAAAGCTTAGCAGCCAAGGTTTTAGGAAAATGTGCACTGCACCAACCTCCAAAAATCCTACATTTTGGCAGAACATACATTTGTGAAAGAGTAAAACCTTTCTACGATTTAATCAGACCTGATTTTTCAGTCCAACAATGGACACAGGAACACACAGAAATACTATGTTCCCTACAAGATGACATGATAGCTTCAAAACACTTACATACACGTGTAAACAACACCACACATTTGGTGATCCCTATAATAGCGGGTCAATCCGTATACACTGACCTAACCTCCAATGAAGGCAAAACTGTACCGATTGCATACAATCTCATCTGTACAGGGGAGCTGAAATGCGTTTTGCATCAACTTAAATTTTTCTAACAGCATTACAGACTGTTGTAGTGAGAGAAAGAGCACTGGCACAGGGGAAACAAATAATTTTTGTAACTCTAGTACCAACCGTAGAGGCTGTTACAAAAGCAAGCCTTCCTAATGCAAAAGCACTGCATCCCAGATGGATACAAAGGGCTAATTCTCTCACTGCAACAGATGTAGACTACAAGTTTGATTCCACAATAAAAACACAAGCATATCTGCAGTACCAACAAGAATATTCTCTTCCGAATGAAATAATGCCTCTAGATCAGTATGAATACATAATTTACACTGACGGTTCTGCTCAGCCTGCCGTAGGAAGTAAACAGCAATACAGCGCAGCATGGGTGATTGTGAAGGGACATATGCGGGCGGCAATTTCCATCCTAGCAATACGCACACGCAGTCTCCTGGAGATTGCACAGCACGACTGGCAGAACTAAAAGCCCTTATACGGCACTAAAGAATACAGATCCAGAATTCCCCACACTCATTGTGTGTGATTTGTTTTACTGTGTCCAGTTACACAATGAATTTCTTTACTATTGTGGCTGGAATGGATTTAGAGGTTCAAAAGGTTGCACGATAAAGCATAAATTGCTAAGGGATCAAGTGGCAGAGCTGAAAAAAAGCCTGCCGCAGGCTCAGCTGATTCATACACTGAGTCATCAAAGTGTTGGCGTACACGTCGAAAGGAATTAATTGGCTGATGAAGCTGCCAAGGTGACAGTGCGAACTGCTGCCGTTGCTGCAATCACTCATTCTAGCATGAAAGTAGACGGACAGATAATGGTAGCTGTCATCGCTTCTTGTAAAAATAGCACAGCCTTGCCAAAAGGGATAGGGTAATACCAAACATGGTTCGCAGGGTAGGTTTAATACTCGCTGTGCATGAGGGTCTGGGCTCGGCACACGCAGGTATCACTGCAACAGTTTCATTGCTGAAACATCGTTATTGGTGGCCAGGTCTTACCAAATAGACCAAGGGCTTTGTCTTTAACTGCAACATCTGTCAGCAGATGTATGGTTCTATCGTAGCTTGTCTGCCACAGACACCATTGTTGATATCAGACAGACCTCTTGTGTGTGTCTATTTGGACCACTGTGGCCCCCTACAATCTGACGGGCCTTACAAGTACATCTTGGTGGCAGTGGATTCATGCTCTAAATTCCTGAGGGTTTGGCTCCAGCACTCTGCTGATGTTCAAACTGTTATAAAGGATTTGCAAGTCCTCCTAGGAACATACGCAACTGGGACATTACATTCTGACTGTGGCACCGCGTTTAGCTCTCTGGCTGACAAGGAAGCCATGGGAAGTTTGGGTGTAGCATTGCAGTACTCCTCTCTGTATCATCCCGGGGGAAATTCGATTGTGGAAAGGAAAAACTAGGACTTAAAGCAATCTTTAACAGCAAGGGTATTAGGCTCGGGTGGTAGTTGGGTCAATCACCTATATTGGGTCTAGAGGGCACTTAATAAAATGCTAAGAAGTGCCCCGGGAGGCCGTACTCGTTACGAGGTCCTGTTTGGGACGAGATTGTGGGTACACAACCTTGAATGTGGCAGCACAGTGGCGGATGAAAAAGCATTTTGCACCAATGATCGTTTGGCTGTCTTACAGGAACTCAATGAATTCCAGGCATTACAAAGCAATGTCCACGTAAAACCCACCACCACTGGGGAAGTTAAAGCTGTTCTGGCAAGACCTACTTGGGTCCCAAAGATCAGGGACCCACTCAGAAAAAAGATTGTGGACAAAAAAGAATTTGGGCCATATTACAAAACGCCCGTACCAATCCTGGCTGTTGAAGGAACAAGAACCTCACTTCTGCCGCCTCTTGCAGGCAAGAAAGAAAAGAGATGATTCATACCAGGCTGGTCAACAGCCCAAAGCTTGCATACATTTTTCGCTACAGTCCATCAGATTGACTCCCCTCTGTCAGCCATTGCGACATTTCTAGATGCCACCAAGGCATTTGATTCTCTAGACTGGCCCTATCTATTCACTATCTTGCCTAGACTCGGACTCAGCCCAAACTTTATCAAACTAATTAGTCTGCTCTACACTAAACCTACGGCTGGATTAGGAGCAAATGGACTCTATTCTGAACCATTTGCTATAACAAACAGTACGAGATAAGGCTGCCCACTATCGCCGCTGCTTTTTGCGGTGGCAATGGAACCACTGGCAACTAGGATACATCAACACCATTCCGCTTGAGGGCTGGGATTCACGGAGAGAAGCCTAATAATTTCAATGTATGTGGATGACATCACCCTGTATATTCCTAAGCCAGATGAAAATTTGAACCCAGTGCTATGTGAAATTCTTAAATTTGGTGGTATGGCAGGCATAAAAATCAATTTGTCCAAATCATCCATCCTATCCCTAACAGATGCACCAGTAGAAACAGATCTGGAATTCCTACTCACTTGGGCTGACAATACTGTAAAATATTTAGGCGGGTTGCTCAGCAGAGACATGCAAGAAATCTGGCGAATGAATTTTGAAAAACTACTGGACTGGCTGGAGTGCAAATCTAAATTATGATCAGCTATGCCACTGTCTTTGGCTGTCAGATTAGCCATAACCAAAATGTTAGTCCTCCCCAAATTCCCTTATTTATTTGTTAATATACCTATCCCCCTAACTCAGGTCTTTTTTTCTTTGATCTCTTCTAATAGCTCTGGTGTGGGCCGGGAAGCAGCCACGTGTGAGTTGGGAGCGGGTGACACGTCCGCTAACACAGGGTGTGTCCGAATGAGGTCGTTATCTCGAGGTCGTCACCTCCACCGGCTCAAGGGAGCCTGTATAAAAAGTATGTCCAAATGAGGTCGCACACCGCTCGTCCCATCAGCGTGTGACCCCGGAGCATGATGATCGATGTAGTCGGTATCAGCGGGTGCGCTTCTACCCAGGTCTTGAGTCTTCAAGGTATTCACTTGGTGTGCTTGCCATCCCTGGACACGTGTTTCGCATTCATTAACGCTCATCAGCAGGGATTAGGCGTGTGCACGGGGTTGCTGCATGGGCTGCCGAAAATATTCGTAGGTCCAGATACCTCTTAAGGCGCGCGGATGCGTTATCTTGTTCCATGTAAAATAGGAAAATATACTAAGTTACAGGGACATTCTCTGGCTTGTCCTTCAAGGAAAGTAAGCTAAAGCATATTTCATAATTTAAGAATGTCAGCTTTCCACCACTGTGAAATGTGGAAGTTAGTAAGGAGACTTCACTATGTAAAAACTCCTGCATTATGTTTCAG
Source organism: Lissotriton helveticus (assembly GCF_964261635.1). Lineage (NCBI taxonomy): Eukaryota > Metazoa > Chordata > Amphibia > Caudata > Salamandridae > Lissotriton > Lissotriton helveticus. Next base: position 380,807,678 of record NC_136069.1, read on the forward strand.
TGAAATGAATACAGCTCTTTTGCATGGTTCTGTAGCAGATGTACAGAACGTGTGTAATGATGTACAGTTTTGTTTTTTTAGTTCTAAAGAGGAGTGTGTAGAAAGTGAGGACTTGATATCTTTAGGTATAGTAGAACAGGACAAAGATATTAGTATTGATGATTTTGCAGAGGAAATTACAAACTTTAACACTGTTTCCTCTGAAAAACCAAACTATGTTTGTATTTGTTGTTGACGTACCCACTATAAAAGTCAAACTAGGAATGTTGATTTATATTGAAAAAGCGAAAACTTTATTTATTTGTAGAAGGACAATTTGAGTTGTCCATTGATCAAGTTATATGGGAGTACGGTTACAACAAATTAGAAGAATACAAAATGCCAGCCAGAGCAGTTCATAACAACTTAGGGTTTGTACCTATTCCCCAGGAACTGGCAGATTTAAATGTAGATGAGTCTATTCTTATCTAATCTGTACACCTATTCCAGACCTAGTTGTAGAGAACCTAAGACAAGTAAGCTGGCACCAAGAGATTTATAAAGGGTCTCAAAGGAAGAGTTGTGTACTTACCTTTAGATTTTAAGAACAGCGTTTCATCTCCTTTTCCCCTCATTTCTATCTCTCCTTTCACTCTCCTTCTGTCTCTCCTCCTTTTTCACTAACTTTTTCCCCCTCATTTCAAGCTCCCCCTTCACTCTCCTTCTGTGTCTTTCCTCTGTTTTCACTTGTTTTTCACCCTGATCTCAATATCTCCCTAGCACTCTCCTTTGTGTCCTGTGTCTTTCCTCCACTCTGCGTGCACTTTTGCTGCCTTATTGGCACTTTCCCCTCGCTTTTTGACCTTTTTCTCTGAATTTTTCCACCTGTTTTTTTCTCAGCTGCTGCTGCCCCGCAGCCCCTCCCCCTCGGCATGACCAGCGCAACCGGCCCAATACAGCTCCCCTCCCCGCTCCTGCCTCCCAGCTGTCCAGCCCTCCATGACCCCTACTTAATGGCGGCCGCTGCGGGGACAGGCGATCAAGACCACTGACTCATTGTCAGTGAAATTGCTGTCCATCCCTCGCAGCTCCACCATTAAGTGAGGCCTTCCCCTGAGCCCCTGCACTCTTGAGTGTTGGTGTTTGAGGCCCTCCTCTACTCGCAGGTTTTACCTGCGCCTCATCCCTGGTGGTCCAGTGGACCTCTGTCTCCTTTCTCTCAATCTGCTTTTTCTCACTTTTCTCACTCATTTTTTCCCTCATTTATATCTCCCCCTTCCACTCTCCTTCTGTGTCTCTCTTCCTTTTTCACTTGTTTTTCCTTCATTTCAAGCTCCCCTTCACTCTCTGTGTCTTTCCTCAGTTTTTTACTCGTTGTTTACCCTCATCATAATCTCCCTCTTGCACTTTCCTCTATGTCCTCTGTGTCTTTCCTCCACTCTGTGTGCACTTTTGCTTCCTTATTGGCACTTCCCCCCTCTTTTTTACCTTTTCTTCTGCCTTTTTCCACCCATTTTTTCCCCGCCGCTGCTGCCCCGCGGCCCCTCCTTACCACACGACCAGGTCCCCTCCCTGCTCCCGCCTCCCATCTGTCCAGCCCTCCCCGACCCCTACTTAATGGCCGCCGCTGTGTAGCCGCCCCGCTGCCGCGCCAAATGCAAGCCCCTCTGCCCCCGTCCGCGCCCCGACCAGTGCAGAGCTTTTGCCGAATCCATCACGGACATTATATCCCCACAGGCCATCGCATCCACCAACTACAACCTGCTGGGAGACATCAACTTCTACCTTTACAACCTACTGGACCCCAGCACCACATCCCTCCTGGACAACCTCCACAACATTTGGCTCCGCCAGATCAGGACCAAACCCACCCACTCAGCAGGATACACCCTCAACCCCCTCTTCACAACAGGAAACTCCATCCCCTTCAGCCACACCACCCCGAACTCCCATGGACCGACCATCGATGTGTCCACTTCACCTTCAGAACACCCACCATCCACAGACACCAGCACCTGCTCCCACGAATAAATTGGACCAGAATCACAGACGACCAGCTAACCTCATCACTCAGCAACTCCACCCCTACCATTGCAGAAAACGAAGACCCCAATGCCGCAGCCCGAACCCTGCACAGATGGATCACCAACATCGCCAACACCTTAGCCCCCCTCAAGAAAAACAACAACACCCATGCCAAGAAAGCTGGATGGTTTACCACCGAACTTCGAGAGTCCAGACCCACCTGCCCCCACCACATTTGCAACAGAGCCGCCAACACCATCCATCATTAGCCAACTCGCCACATTCTTCGAAGAGCACAACATCCTCGACTCCTCCCAATCCGGCTTCAGAAAAAAACACAGTACAGAAACCACCCTCTTTGCCGCAACAGACGACATCTGCACCCTACTGGACAAAGGAGAAACGGCAGCCCTCATCCTCCTCGACCTCTCAGCGGCATTTGACACAGTCTCTCACCGCACTCTAATACACAGACTCCACGACGCAGGGATCAAGACAAGCCCCTCGACTGGATCCTCTCCTTCCTCTCCGGCAGAACGCAGCGGGGCAGACTCCCCCTTTCCTCTCTGACCTTACACCAACCACCCGTTTTGTCCTTCAATGCACAGTATGTTACACAAGCCATTCCATAGGAAGGAGGAGAACACAACCTAAGACAACAAGTCCTATGGTTTTAAAGTCATAGATGTGAAAATGCTGGCCAAGTGAAATACAAATGTAAAGGAAAGTGTTATACAAAATGTCATTTTGGATTCCCACAACCTATAATTTCAATAGGAAGAGTAAATAATTTTTTGTCAGCAGTAAGACATACAATAACTCAGAAATACCCCACGAATAAATACAATTTAAAAAGAACGGAAGCTTCAAAGTATATTAATGACTATAATCCAGTCATTTAAAAAATGTGGAATGCAAACATGAATATTCAGTTTGTTGCAGACAGCTCAATTGCTGTTGCTCGTTATATGACATTATATATTTCAAAATCTGAAAAGTCAGAGATAAAAGATATGTGGGAATAAATTTCTGCAGAAAAGAGTCTGAGCAAGAAATCGTACTGCTTTCGCTGAAAGATGGCTTCCCATTGAAAGATAGGATCTTTTGAATGTTCGGATTGCTAGAGCTCAGCCTGTATGTATTCAAAGTCAAGCGGAATCATTTGGGTAAGTCTAGGCGTAGCCTCCACATGAAATAGAGTATTGAAATATTTTCCAGAAATCCAATACTTAGCACAGTATGAGCCAGAAACCACTGATATTATGAAAACTAAGATATTGGCTACATACTATCCCAAAAGGAGTTATGTTTGTATGAAATGCTTCAACATTGCAGGTTTAAAATAATGTTACAGAAAATATGCAGTAATTTGATGTGTTGGATGTTTAGTGAAACATGTGAAATGAAATCTTATTAACCACAGAAACCTAAGTTGTGGAACTTCAGATAAGAGAGGAGTTTTCTATATAGTACTTCTGCAACTGTTCAACCTTGGCGTAGTGAAGCAGAATTACTTGGAGATTTTGACTGCTATGATGATTCCTTTAATGCAACAACAGATACTATTCAGTGTATGGTATTTCCGACTTACTTAAAATGATAAATTATGAGATTGAACAAGAAGGTACTATTGCAGCTGAAATAGCTTGAGAAAGTTCACAAAGTAGTCAAACGCATAGTTACACATATTGATAAGGATGTACTATGTTTTTTTATACAATCTATTTGATTTTTTCCCCACAGTCCAACGATGATGCTACATTCAAATCACTGTGTATCGTGAAGTCATAAGCAATCTCAGAACAGATAAAAGGGAAAACTGAAACTGATATCTAATTATAAAATAATGTTTTGTTTTATGAAAAATGTAATATTTGTTTTTATATAATACGGTTATATAATACTTTTTCTTTTACTTCCTAATAGCAGGTACTCTTCAACAGTGGGAACACCTTTAGTACTGTTTAGGACAAATCTACTCTAAAAATAGATTTACTAAATGATCTCCCTAAAATACTTCAAAGGTAAGAATATATAATATAATATTCACGATTAAGTAGACAATCGTTTAACTAGTACGGATATGTCATTGGGACTAACACACATAATCTACTACGTATAGGCTAGTTTGAATGTCTCATTCTACTCCTGAAAATCACTAATACACTCACTTTCTGAAAAACTGGTAAGACACATAAAATTGCGAAATAATAGTTAGCTTTTTTTTTTACATTAGACCTTCTATTGCAAACTGTCTCTTCTTAATGAAACTATTATAGAAATGTGAGTTTTAAAACAAGTTGACAAATGTATTTACCTCTATCCTAGCCCATATTAGTCTCTGCAAAGGTATACTAGAAGTAGTCCATAGATAGTGATGTCTGTGCTTGAAACTGAAAGAGTAGTTTGTTAAATTGGAATGTTTGGCTGCTTCCATGTCTGAGGTATGTTTGCATTTGAACATATAGTCTAACCTATGTGCTGCAGCTGATGTCCCTAAAATAACAACTATACAATCTACTATATCCCTGTACCATTATTGTTAAACCTACTTCACCTTTCAGTCTGAAAAGCACATATCTCTTAGAAATGTAAGCCTCATGGAATCACTTGCACACACATTTTATGAACCAACTACCTTGTATAATAAACAGAAAGTGATCCATGAAGCTTCTTCTTCAGATATTTACAGAGTATGCAGAGTGAAACAGAAGTACTGTACTATGTATAGTTTACTTTATATATGTATTTTACCCCTAAAAGACACTGACAAACTCTATCACATAATAAAAGTCGCATAAGAGAAGATGGACTTTTATTTTGGCTTAGGTGTTGCATGGCTAAGTCTATATTTGTAATGAAACTGGTACACAAATTTGAGGTTCAAAATATATTGCCAAATATATTAACCCCTATCCTACTTTGTATAACTCTCTACAAAGGTACACTGAAAGAAGGCTGTAGATTGTGATGTGCATCCTTGAAATTGAAAGTGTATTCTGTTAAGTTTCAATATTTGACTCCTACCATGTCTGAAGTATGTTTGCACTTTTACATGTACTTTACACATGTGGTGCCTGATAACCCTAACTTAAAAACTATATGGTCTTTCAAAACCCTAGAGAAATATTGACAGAGGTACTCCACCTTTCAGTCTAAGTACCACACCCAGGCATTATCCATGCACTCACCCAATCACTGACAAACAACCCTTGCACTAATTGAATTACCCACTCACTGCCTTGAAGTCATTCAATCACTAAGGCGTTAACCTTGCACTTGTTTGTTCACTGAGGTACTACCCTTGCACACATCCAATCACTCAGGCACTACCCATGGACTTATGCAATCACCCAAGCACAACCTATATACTACCTATGCCCTCATCATCATCAATAAAACTTTATTCAGCCACATTATGGCCATAACAGTACATTTACACAAAGAGTAACCCAGAAATACAGTATGAATACGTAGTTATAAAAAGAACAGAGCTACTTTACATATACATTTGATTTAAAAGAGTTACTTAGCCCTTATGTAAATTTAGTGTATCATGATAAAACCTTATAGCATCAGCAAATACCTTGATAAAATGAATATTATACCAAATCAATATTAGGTTAAAAAAGATCATCATACAAGTTTAGAAGCATTTCTTCCTTCAGGACTGCAAACCCCAACCCATTTAAATGGCTAATCAATGTTTTTCCTTCTGCGTACAACCCCTGCTAAAACACGTCTGACCTCATAACATATCAGGGGTGATGACAGCATTTGCAGAGATATCAGGGCGGGTCTTACTTGTGCAAAATAATACATTTTTTAAAAGAGGTAAGATATATTTAGACTGTATATTACTAGAAAAACTACAAAGGAACACAAAGTGCAAAAAATCCTGGTTAGAAAAATCATCACAGGAACAAGGCTTTAGGATCCCTGATTTAGAAAAAACCTTGGGAACTGAAAAACACCTATGAATACAATTAAACCTAAGTCTGATTAAAAGAAAGTGATGATGCAAATTATTAATAAAAAAACAAAAGGGTTGAAATAAAATCCCAGGGATTATTATTATATAATGTCTAATTGTGGGTTTGATAAGTTCACTATCTTCTCTCTCCAGCCTTCTCCTGGTTAAAAAATGACTTTTAATGTCTTTCACCTCTCCAAGGTGCAGGTGTCTAGGGTGATTAAAAAGCTCAGGGCGCCCTAATTCCGTGAATTGTTGTGAGACATAACTTAACCAGGTAATGGCGGCAACCCTGCCTAGCTTCATGCTATCTTCTAAAATATTTAGATTTAGGCAGGGTATGGTTCTAGGCCATATTTTTAGCCCCCAAATTATGGGGCCACTACTATGCAATCTGATGTGTACCCCTGCCTAATTCTTCATACACCATCAAAGCAGGGGTACTCGAAGGGACAGCTAGAAATTTCTGTAGATATTTGTTACTTTCCCTTGCAAATCATTAACCTCCATGTACCCCCAGACCTCATTACTGTACGTTGTCATAGGGACGCATTTCTCATTGTAAACCTTCAATATTGGCAATAAGAGTTTGCTCCCTCGTCTCCTGGCAAAATCCAGTGTTGCTCCTGCTGCTCTTGCTAGGGTATTTTTCTTGAGTGTTCGCTGGGCCACCCAAGACTCCATTTCGTCAAATAGAACACTCAAGTATGGAAAGGTTGCAACATTAGTCAAATCCCCACCATGTTATATTACCAGATGACATTATATGGGATTTTGAAAAATGTATAGCAAGGTCGAGTGCAACCATAAAATCAATAAAAGTATTTACAAGACATTTCAGCCCTGTTGGTGTCCTGGCAAGTAAAACTGCATCGTCATCATATAAGAGGGCAGGGATGGATTTAGGGCGTATTCTAGGAGTATCCTTGCAGGTGTTGGATAGCACAGCTACCAGATTATTGATATAGAGCGTGAATTAAACCGGAGCCAAAATACATCTGTGCCTCACTCCCCTCGTGACCTTCCATGTTTTTTTAGAGAGCCATTTTCGTTATATCTAGCAGAGGCAGTTAAATTGAGGTGAGACCAATGCAGGAAGGCCACCAGGTCAGCATCCGTGCCTATTTCTAACAGTAAAGATCATAGTTTGGACCTGTTTACTCTATCAAAGCGATACTTTATAAAAGAACTAAGGCATGGAGTAATAGGGAGCCTTATTCGGACAAGGGATGGAATAGAGGAGGCTTTCTTAAACCATTTGGGGAAAGTATACTTGGAAGATCTAACTACTTTGGGAGGAGAGGTGGAAGAATGGCTGGGTCAAGAAGTTCCCCGTAAAGTTTCTGAAGCCAAAGGGGAAGCAATTAACAGCCCAATAACAGAGGTGAAATTAGAAACTCCATCAGAGCAGGGAAATCAAGTAAGGCAGCAGGTCAGGATGGCCTCCCTGTTGAGATATATAAAAACCTAGGGAAATACCTAGCCTCGGATATGGCTCAGCTGTTTTTAGCTGTTTTCTAAAGTGGCAGAGCGATTGCCCCCTTCTTGGGATGAAGCCATTGTTACTTGGATACTTAAACCAGATAAACCACCAAACTGTTGTGACTCCTATAGGCCTATCTCGCTGCTCAACTCTGATTATAAAATCTTTACGAAAATACTCGCAGATAGGCTTAATGGGGTGGTGGGGGAGCTCCTTCACGAACATCAGAAGGGCCTTGTGCGGAGTACAGGAATGAAAGATCTAACCTATAATTTAATTGGAGCCAAAGATATAGCATCCACGTATAAAGTACCATTGGTAGCTATCACAGTAGACGTGACCAAGGCCTTTTTTAAGTTCAAAAGAATTTTATTAAACAAGAAAAGGTGTCAATACAATATATAAAGGTGATACAAAGATAGGAGTAATAGTATTCAAATAAAGCATTGCATCAATAATAAGACTTAGAGTGGGCTGTGGGGAGACAAATGAGGCTGTACAGTAAAAAGATGAAAAAATAAACAGTAATAAAATATGGTAAAAATAAAGTACATAGGAACAGTAAGGTCAATCAAGGGGGCTTAGAGACTTCTTGCTGAGTGGGAGATAAGTGAAATGAGCGTTTAGCACAGACGTCAAGGTATAGCGTTATAGGAAGCCACAAATTACTACGCTTTGCTGCGATATGAAGAGGGAAAACAAAGGCAGTGTCCAGTCTATGATTGTGACAAACATTATACCACCATGCTTTGAATGAGATATTTGTAAAATGTTTCCAATTAACAGTAATTTGTTGGATTGCAACAGCTATCAGTAAGTCAATGATCTGAGCATTAAATGTAACGTGATCCCAACAGGGAGAAAGACTCCCTAAAAAAATATGAAGAAAAGAAAAGGAAATTTGAGTGTGAAAGTATGAATAACAGTGCAAGAAAAAAGCATGTGGAATAGAGTTGCATTCGGTGAGGAGCAGGACCAACAGAGATCAGAGACTGAGGAGAACTTTTTACTTAGCGTGTGTGGTGTAAAAAGAAGTCTGTTATAAATTTAAAAAAGTGTCTGTGTTAGAGTGGCAGCTCTAGAGGATTTGCGAAGTTTGGTCCATAACTTATCCCATAGAGAAATGGGCCAGGAGGTGGCAAAGTCGTATTCCCATTGTTCCTCTACCTTAGATTTTGGATGAGGCGAAATTGTTGCGCGGAGGAATTTGTAAATAAGAGAGGCTTTGGACGAGCTAGATAACAAGGAGTGAAGTTGTGAGGTTGGGTTAGGAGTCGTAGGGCGTGACCAAGGCCTTTGATAGGGTAAATTGGTCTTATCTGCAAAAAATTCAAATGCTATCCAACTTAGGGGAGAATTTGTGTAGGGCAATAGAATTACTGTATGAAAATCATACGACCAAAGTCTTAGTAAATGCAAATATCTCAAAATCTTTCAAAATCTATAGGGGGACCAGGCAAGGGTTTCCGTTATCTCCCCTTCTATTCAATTTATACATCGAACCCTTAGCAGAGAAGATAAGAAATCGCGATAGCATATCCTGTTTTAAATTTCGGTGATGGGAGAAAAAAGTAGGACTATATGCCGATGACCTAGTGGTATCTCTGTTTTTGGCTGTGGTTCCTCGAGTGAGGAAGGCCCGTACCGGGGGGCGCTCCTTTAGTTTGAGGGCCCCTTAGTTGTGGAACACCTTGCCTCTGGCCTTGCGGCGCTCATCTAATCTGCTCCTGTTCAGGAAGAGCCTTAAGACCTGGCTTTTTAACCTTTAGGATGTCTTTTTTTCCCCCTGTTAGTGTCTGTTTTATGGTGTTATGTTTCTTATACTGAGATGCCTAAATAAAGCGCCGGGACACTCTTTTTGAGTAGCCGTGGGCTATAGAAATAAAATGTAACATACCATAACATAACATACACCTCCGAGCTCACCACTTCATTACCTATAGTGTATGAATTGGCATCAAGGTTTGGGCGCATCTCAGGATATAAGATAAATGAGAACAAAACGTCGTAATGACCTGGAACATCAACTAACAATTGAATTGTGTTAAAGAGGAAATGAGATACCTAGGCATTAAAATTGTCCAGAAAATAGAACAGATCCCTGAAATTAACTTTCAAAAGGGTAGTAAGGAAGTGGGGAAACTTTTACTTAGCTGGACTCATCTCCCTGTGACAATTCATGGCAGAGTCAATCTTGTGAAGATGTCAATTCTCCCTAAGATTACATTCCTAAGTCAGAACATCCCCATGGCCTTTAAGGAAGAATGGTTTAAAAGGGTTCAGTCTAAAATTACTAGCTTTATTTGGGCCTCAAAGGGGATTCGATTTGCGTGGAGAAAGATGAGATGGCAATATGATAAAGGGTGCCTACAATTGCCGGATCTATCTTATTATGCCTTGGTTTTTCTTTTAAAAGGAGGGAAACTGCCATTCCGTACACCAGATGGCTCCGACACTGGAAAAATGTTCATGGCAATGCTTTATGATGTGAAGGGGGAGAGCAAGGTTCTACACATAAATATGGGGACCCACGATTCTTCAAAAAAGTGCATCTTAAGAGCCTACAGTGCTTTGCAGTCACATGGCACAAATATGGGGAGAGTTAAAAACGCAACTACTATAGTGGGATGGCTCCTATCTGGGACACTCCTGGGTCTCCGGAGTGGTCCAAGGACAGTCTGGCACTTCCATTAAGAGAAGCAGGAATAATAACTTGGGGTCAACTGATAGTGGATGGAGTCTTAATCTCCGGGGATGAGGGACAAGAGATAGCTAACAATCGACTGTCAAGATTTAAATACCTTCAAATAAAGAGTTGGGAGTCTTACTGCTGGTCTTGGTATGGAACTGTCAAATGAACTAGAATATCGGGTAATGAGGTGGCAAACCGATATTGGCTTTTAGTGGATATATAGCAGATGGAGATTTTAATTTACCATCAACATTGTGTGAAAAGAGCTTGCCGGAAGAGCAGATGAAAGATCTCTGGCAAGTATCTTTTGACATGTCATACTCCACGGTACGCGCTGCAAATTTAAGGCGGAACCACCTTTTCCGTTTCCACAGGGTCTATTGGACTTGGTATACATTTTCAAAATTGGGAAAGGGTGCTACGCTAAGATGTCCAAATGGCAGAAAGGGAAAAGGAGATGATATACATATGTTTCTGGAGTGCCACGAAATTCAAGGGTTCTGGTTGGAAGTAAGTAATACCATATCCATAATACTTGGAGAGACGCTCCAGGTAAGCAAAACTCTTGTTCTCTTTGGGATCCCAGAATATCATGAATCCCTGTCAAATAACACTAAAAAAATTATATTCTATCTGATACTGCTTGCCCAAAGAGAAATATTGGATAAAATCCACCCCTCCACACAAAATAGAATGGATGATTTCAAAAAAATACATTATTTGGTTAGATGAGTTCTGGCTCCCTTATGAGAACTGGGAGAAAGCCTCCACGCATATACAGTCCAATGATTAGGCCTTAATACCATATTGCTTGATTATTCCACAGATGGTTGTGCGAAACCATGTTACCTATGGTTGGAGAATTGGAAGCAAGGTGTACGGTGATCCACCCTTGGTTTAAGAACAAAAGATCTCTGGTTGGTGCTACATTAAGGGAGATCCAGGAGTACAGAATATTATCATTTGTTAACCAGGGCAAATGAGGACTAATGAATTTTTTTTTTACCAAAAACGAATGTATTTGCTGATCATCATAAGTAAATGTATGCATTGGCCAACTGTTCCCATACCTTTTCTAAAACCAAATTGCAAGTCCGGCAATGCATTGCTTGCTTCTGACCAATTGTTTAGGCGCTCTAAAATTACCTTCCCCATTATTTTGGCTGACGAGTCTAATAGCGAGATCAGACGGTAGCATGTAGGATCGTCCCCGGCACCCTTTTTGTAAATGGGTAAAATCACCCCCATGGACCAAGAGTGAGGTGGATCAACCTTTGTAGCAGCATTAAAAACCCTTGTTAGGATCTTTACCCATGTCCCAGGGTCCGACTTATAAAGATCCGCAGGTACCCCATAGGGCCTCGGGGCTTTCGGCCTGAGGCGGTCAAAATCGCCTTCTGGACTTCGTCTACCCTAAATCACAGCGAGAGCGATTCAGTGCTGAATTCCCAGGGTGTGTCAGTTTGTACTGAAACCACCTCAGTGTAAATCTGCTCAAAATGGCAGGCCCATCTGTCGGCGGGAATAACGCACTCTATTTTTGACAAATTACTATTCTTAGAAAAGTGGCTATTTACAATCTTCCAGAATTTTGAGCTATTTGCTAGGACACTGACCTGATTTAGATCCTCCCATGCCTGTTCCTGTATGTTATCTTTCCTTAATTTTAAAGCCAAATGATACGCTTTCCTACTAGCTTTAATAAATTATTGATCCCTCTGTTAATTTTTTAATGCAACTATGAGCACTTTATGGGTTTTAGAGCAATCTGCATTAAACCATGTTCTCCTTGAGGGCTCCTGACCTCCCTTGCCCAGTAAGATTTTTTGCAATCCTCTTTGACAGCTTATTGAATGCTTCTACTACCGCATCAGGCTCAGTGTGAGTATCAAGGCACTTATTAATGTCTTCTTTGCCCTCCGAATACAACTGGTTTAAAAAATCCTCCGGGACCATCTTCTCTTACCTAACTTTAAGAGCCTGATCTGTTGGGTAAAATTTCCAATTTGCGAGGCTCTTTGGCTCGACTCCCCGAAATACCATCAGTCCCTTAGATTCAACAACAATTGGGTTATGGTCACCATAACCGGTCCAAGATGAGCTCACTTTCATTATATTTAGAAGCAAAGGAGTGGATAGCACAATATAATCTATAATTGTACAGCACCCCCTCCCTGAAAAGAAAGGTATTGGCTCTGATTTGTTTGTGTGTTCTAAAGTATGTAAATTATTGGCCGCAACTAGGCTCTCTAGAAAAACACCTTGGGCCCAATGTTCAAAGTGAACCAGGGGAGTCAAACTATCCAGTGCCCCCTACCCAGTATACAGTTAGAAGAGCAACGATGTACATTAAAGGCCCCCATTATAATAAATTCACAATGGGTGAGACTATCCTGTGAAACATGCTTTAAAAAGTTTTCAAGTGCAGCTATATGCTCACTATCGTCATTCCTACAGAAGAAGTTATAGAAATTGATGACCACCAAAGTGGGGCCCTTGGGAAAGTTAGTTCAACTGCTAACAGATGTGGGGATGAGCTTACAAAGCTCCTAATAGTACAAGACAGTGTAAGCGATATTAAAATAAGCTAACCTCCCTTTTCTCAACCAGTGACGGAAAGTGATGCAGCGTTAAAAAAAGACCCAAAGCCACCCAAAACAAAAAGAATCTGACGTATCACAGGTTTCTTGCAGTGAGACAATATGGCGGGATTTTATTATTTCTAACCACTGCTCGTCATCCTTTTTTGCCCTCCGCCCTGCAATATTCCAGGACATGAATTTACAGATAGAGGGACTTATCTCAGCGGGAACAGAATGTGGCTGAGTCTCATTTGCCACTCTAGATGGCAGAGGGCACCCTGTGTTAGCCATGACATCACTTGGGGCTAATAGTCAGTCAATACTATCTAGGCCCCTCAATGGGGCAAATCTACTTGCAAGGGAAATGGTTGTATTCATATTTGGGCACATTTTTGGGACTGGAAATAACTTTCCCTGAGTCAGACTAGAAGCATTACTCCAGAATCTTTGGTATTGGACCCCATCGGGATAGAGAAAGGATACTGGGATGACCTGAATTCCTGTATTTGAACCTTGCCTGAGCTGACTACAGATCATAGCTTTTATGTGCGATGGGTGTGTCACATTAACCACTAAACAATCACCCCCTATCTTTTTTTGTGGTCCGCCCCACCCATCTCACTTTTCTGGCCATGATAACACGAGGGGCTATAAGACCAGTGATCTGTCCAACCAGTGGGTCTCCTTATGTACCAGGTCTGTTGTTGTCCGCTTTACTGGTGGCAGGCACACCCACCAAAACGGCCACTAAAGGTGCTGACTCTGGGGGTAGATTTAAAACATCAATTCTCTCTTTCAACTGTAGAGCGAGGTTAGAGGATTTTAAACCCTGCAATTCAGTCCCCTGGTTTGCCCGGGGGTCTATTAGGTCAGCCACTAATGGTCTTTGTGAGCTTGAAGCTAGGCCATCCCCCTCCTCACTGTTAGTTTTTGAGGATCTCAGACTCCCTTGTGGGCCTGTACTGTACTGTTACGCTCTGGGTATGACTGTAAATTCCCCCTATGTGCTAATTGCGGGCCACTACTGCCTAACGGACCATTGCTGGTTGAGGGAACTGCAGGTACTTATCCACCCTGCTGAGTATGTCCCAGCCCTTCCTTCATCCCCACAAACTCTGCCCTCTGGCTACTAGTTATCAGGCAGGAGTGAAGCTCATTAGGCTGACAGAGAAAGACTTCCATCTTTTACAACAGGGAGATAATAGGGGCTAGATGTAACTTTAGCATGTCTTCCATTTTTTGGGAAAAGTTTAATCAGAGTATGGCCCAGGGCAACATTGTCCAAATCCAGGACTGGTTCCACCTGCTTTTTTGGAGCCAACATAGTTTTTCCCCCCACCTATTTTCTTTTAAACTGGAGGTTCTAGCATAAAGGTACCATCCACTTGGTTGCCCCCAGGTACCTCTGACAAATTGGTAGCTACTGAAGAGGCGTAATCTCGCTTTGGTCAGCTGTTGGCAAGATACCACCAAGGGATGCTGGGCTATTTGTCCTTACTATATCAGGACCAGATGGCGCCAACGTGCAGGGAGGTAGAGGCAGCACCTTGCAAGAGGTACAGCCGTATCTCTTTGTTCCCTCGCTACGCTCTGCATCGTGTGATTTTAACTTCACTCAGTGCTTTTTAAAAATTGGTTTTACTGTGTGCTATACTGTTTTAAAACTACTTGTAAAATATACTTGACCTACCCTGGAGTGACTAACACTGTCCTCGATGCTTCCTTGCGCCTGTCAGCTCCTTGGTCCACCGTAGCAGATTTCCTGCTAATTGAGCAGAGAGAGACACTTGGGCTAGAGGGAGGATCACCGGTCTCCCCTCACTTCCTCTGTGCCATTTCGTACTGCCATCTTGGTGGGGAGACGTTCTAGTCTCCTGCCTCTGGTAAACTGATGCTGACTATATCAGGACCAGATGGCGCTAATGTCCAGTGCACACGTACAGCGGGCGTGTGCAGCGGTGAGTCAAAGGCAAGCCCATCTGCACCCGTCAGCGTCCGGACAGCGGCCAGGGCTAGTTATGCTGCCCAAAACTCTAGTGAGTGCTATGCAGTTGGAGTCGAGTGGAGCTCCTTTCCCTCAGACCGTCCATCTGCCAGAACCAGACACTCGCTTCACTTGGAGATTCTGGTGAGATTTATTCCTGCCCCTGCTGTAAGTTCTCCCTCAACACCAGATATAATTTTGGGCTGATCAAGGGTCTGCGCATAACCCTTCCAAAGCCCCCCAGGCCCATTTAGCTAAAAGCCTGTCTCATTAACTGCAGGCCACTGCCAAAACAGGTCCTTGACATACATCAATCCCTAGTACACCATAACTGGGACCTTATGTTCCTGACCACCCACAGTGCTATGGCATAGTCTGTGCTAATAGACAATACAAGACCCCGGGGGGAGGATTGGCGATCATCCATAAAGTCACCTGGGAGATCGCTATTTCCAACTTTGAGTAGATAGACAGCATTGAAGGACTTTCCTTCTGTATCAAACTATCTGCCTCGGCCTTCTGCCCAGGGCTCCTTCTTTATAGACCCCAAGACTATGGCCATAGGTCCATCCTTACCTTGGTTGACTATATTGCCCAGGTCAGCACGCGCTACTATAATTTCATGATTTTGGGCGATCTTAATCTCCATGTGGACCATTCCTCCTGCTCGCATAGAGCAAATTTGATTTCAGCGCTTGCTGGCTGAAACCTCACCCCACGAGTCTCTTCTCCGACACATATGGCAGGCCACACACTAGACCTTATGTGCTCGAACCTACCGGACATTGCAGTTCATACCCCAAGCCGGTGATCTGGGATGACCACTTCCTGAATCCTTTCCAGCTACGCCTGAAGTGTGGGCTGAGGGACACTTCCCTACCAAAGGATTTAGAAGGAATTGGAGTAGGGTTTCCTTGAGACCCTCACCCGCCATCTGAAGGACTCCAAGCCCTCCATCTCAAATAACCTTGATGTTAGCAGCACAAACTTGAATAGGTGGGTCAGTGATGCATTCAACTAAATTGCGCCCCAGAGGCCTAATAACTCTGCTAGAACCTAGAACTTCCCCTTCTGCCCCCTGGCTCTCAGCAGAAATTAGAGCCCAAAAATGTGAGTGCAAAAGACTGGAGCGCAAATGGAGATGATCCTACTCCCAGGAGAATAAAATTGGTTATCAATCAGCACTAAAAGAGTACTGTAAATTCTCATTGATAAAAAGAGAGATTTCCTAGCAGAGCACATCGAAAGATCTCGTCTAGAGAAGTTTTTAATATTGTGAAGTCCTTTACGAATCTTTTAGTACTCATACACTTGATTTCCCCATCACTGGAGCTATGCAACAGGATCTTGAATTTTCTTTAGGAGAAAATAGCCCTAACATATGTGTGCTTCCCAGCAGCACCCTGCCCCCTAGGGGGGACCACAGCTAACAACCCCTATGACTCCCAGCCAGTATTCTCGGAATTTGCTACAATACCCATGGAGGATCTCTGGCCCGAGCTTCAGAAATGTAAATCAGGGTCACCTGGTGATCCCTGGTCAGCTAAACAATACAGTGTTCTGGCTGAGTGCCCTAACCCCCTCTTAATGCCATCTGGAATTCGTCACTCAGACAGGGGATCTTTTCATCAGCCTGGAAACATGCGTTTCTTCTCCCTATACTGAAAAAATCTAACGTTGACCCTGAAGTCACAAGTAATTACAGGCCTATTTCTCTGCTCTCCGCTAAGTTTTAGAGAAATGTTACCACCAGCAACTGGCAGCTTCCATTGAGTCCAATGGCCCACTGCATGAGTCCCAGTTCGGCTTCTGCCCTGGATTCAGTACAGAATATGCACTGATTGAGTTGGCTGACTCCATACACTAGGCCCTGGACGGAGGCTACATGTCCATGTTGGTGTTTCTAGACCTGTCAGCAGTGTTTGACATGGTGTCCCTTTCCATCTTACTAGATCGCCTTAAACGTATTAGCATCCAGGGGACAGCGCTGAATTGGATCACGTCTTACCTGCATGACCGAGAACAACAGGTCTCGATCCACCCTTTCACCTCCCCGCTAAAACACTAAAATGGGGGGTGCCGCAGGGATCGGCCCTGAGCCAGCTACTTTTTAATGTCTACCTGACACCACTGGCGGAGCTCATCGCCAAAATGCGGATCAAGGTGACACCCTACGTGGATGATACTCAACTGCTGTTCACCTTCAGCAGGGTGCCAGCATCCACCTTTGACCCGCTAAAAGAGTGCCTTAAAAACATCTCTGCCTAGATGATCCGCAACTTCTTAAAGCTAAATGCTGACAAGACGGAGGTCTTGTTTTTTAACTAAGCCGTACCCCCCGATGAACTTATGGTGAACTGGGATCTGCCCCCACAACCAGGAACTCAGTCAAGAACTTAGGATTCAAGTGGGACAAAGACCTGTCCCTCGCTACCCATGTTCAACTGGTATCCACGGCCTGCTTTGGCAAGGACTCAGTCAAGAACTTAGGATTCAGGTGGGACAAAGACCTGTCCCTGGTTACCTATGTTCAACTGGTATCCGCGGCCTGCTTTGGCAAAATGAAAACCATTAGAAAATGTATTGACTTTTTGCCATAGTCAGCTCTCAAAACCGTGGTCAACGCATTAGTCAACTCCCACCTTGATTACGCTAATGTTCTTTACATGCGTCTGCCAATGGGCTTGATCCGTAGATCCAGATAATTCAAAACGTGGCAGCTAGACTGGTATGTAAGGTCCCGCTCCGCCAATGCATCTCTCCTCATCTGAGACAACTTAATTGGCTCTCAGTAGCCAAACGTATCGAATTTAAGGCCCTTACATTTGCCTTCCAAGCGTATCAAGGGGGCGGGCCCAACTACCTGAGGAAGAGACTTCGTCCATACTACCAGGACAGATCCCTAAGGTCCAACCACAAATGATACCTCACCATTCCCCATTTTGCGAAGACAAGAATGGGGTAGGACATTCGAGGTGGGTACCACCAAGTGCTGGAATAACCTACCTGCCCAACTACGCATGATGCCTTCTGAAAAGGAATTCAGAAAGGCCTTGAAGACCTGGCTCCTTAGTCGTAATGACTAGATATGTGCACACCTCTACCTTTGTTGATGTCTGTGTAAGCGCCGGGACACCCCATTCAGGGTAGCTGTGCGCTTTATAAATATCTTTATTATTATTATTGGAAGATTAATTATTTCCCAAAAAAGTCTAATTTCCGTCTAAGTGATTTTATTCGACAAGACATTTGCTGCCCTGGCCAGAAATGTGTAAAGAGTCGTTACGGCAGACCCTCCACCTGACCCAGGCATAGTTTGCTTTCTCTTACCCATAGTCTTTCACCAGTTGTTCAATGACGGAGTACAAAGGGGTCCCTTTCAACAGTAAATCCTCTGTGCACAAAGGTTAGAGGGGTGGCTCAGCCTGGCCTCTTCCTCCTATGCACTCATCCAATCACACAAGGACTACTAATGAACTTATCCAATCGCCCAGCCACTTTCCATGCACTCATGCAATCAACTTGGCACTATCCATGCACTCATCCAATGTACTTATGCAACCACCCAGGCACTATTTAAGCACTCATCCAGTCACCCACACACTACTTAGGCACTCTTCAATTCACCCAGGTGCTACCCGTGCACTTATCTAATGTCTCAGGCCCTACCCATGCAATCACCTAGACACTACTTATGCATTCATCCACTCACCAACGTACTACCCATGGACTCATTCAATCACCCAAGCAATACCCATGCACTTATGCAATCACCAAGGCACTACCTATGCATTCATACGTTCACCCAGGCACTACTTATGCACTCATATATTCACCCAGGGACTACCTATGCACTCAAGCAATGTCCCAGGCACTACCCATGCAATCACCCAGACACTATTTATGCACTCATCCAATCACTGTAGTACTACCCATGGACTTATGCAATCACCCAAGCACTACCTGTGAACTCATCCAATCACAGAATGACTACTTATGCACTCTTCCAATCACCCAGGCACTATCCATGCACTCATGCAATCACCCAGGAACTATCCATGCACTCATCCAATCACCCAGGCACTACCTGTGTCCTAATGCAATCACCCAGTCACTACATATGCGCTCATCCAGTCACCCAAGCAATACTTATGCACTCATCTATTCACCACGTACTACCCATGAACTCATCCAATGACACTACTTATGCACTCATCTAATCACCTAGGCATTATCCATGCACTCATGCAATCACCCAGGCACTATACATGCACACATTTAATCACCCAGGCATTCCCTATGTCTGATGCAGTCGCCCAGTCACTACCCATGCACTCAATCAGTCACCCAAGCATTACCCATGCACTCATCTATTCACCCAGGCACGACATATGCACTTATCCAATGTCCCAGGCACTGTCATGCAACAATGCAATCACCCAGGCACTACTTATACACTCATTCAATCACCCAAGCACTACCCATGTACTCATCTGTTCACCCATGCACAACCCATGCATTCATCAAATCACCCAAGAACTACCCAAGCAGTCATCTATTCACCCAGGTACTACCCATGATCTCGTCCAGTGTCCCAGGCACTAACCATGCACCCATGCAATCACTCAGGCACTACCTATGCACTCATCCAGTCACCCAAGCACTACTTATGCACTCATCTATTCACCCAGCTACTGCCCATGCACTCATCTGATGCAGGCACTACCCATGCAATCGCCCAGACACTACTCATGCACTCATCCAATCACCCAAGCACTACCCATGGACTTATGCAATCACCAAAGCACTACCTATGCACTCATCTAATCACCCAAACACTACTTATGCACTCATCCAATCACCAGGGCACTATCCATGTACTCATACAATCACTCAGGCACTATCCATACACTCATTCAATCACCCAGGCACTATCTATGTACTTATGCAATCACTCTGGCACTACCTATGCACTCATTTATTCATCCAGGTTCTATCCATGCACTCATCCAATGTCCCAGGCACTACCTATACATCCATATAATCACCCAGACACGACTCATGCACTCATCCAATCACTGAAGCACCACCCATACAGTCATCTATTCACCCAGGTACTACCCAATCACTCATCCAATCACCCAAGCACTACCCATGGACTCCTCTATTCACCCGGACACTACCCATGCACTCATCCAATGTCCCAGACACTACTCATGTACCCATGCAATCACCCAGGCACTACTTATACACTCATCCAATCACACAAGCATTGCCTATTCACTCCCCTATTCACCTATGTACTACCCATGCACTCATCTAATCATCCAACTACTACCCATGCAGTCATCTATTCACCCAGATACTACCCATGCACTCATCCAATGAGCCATGCACCCATACAATCACCCAGGCACTACTTATGCACTCATCCAATCACTCTGGTAGTATCCATACACTCATCCAATCACCCACGCACTACCTATGTAGTCATCCATCCACACAGTCACTACTCATGCACTCATCCAATCACCCAGGCACTACTCATGCACTCATTTATTCACCCAGGGAGTACCTATACCCTCATCAACACACTGATACACAACTCACACATTTATTCAATCACCCAGGCACTAGTTATACACTCTTACAATCACTCAAAAAATTCTTATTAATTCATTACTAATGTATTCATACAAAACATATAACACTTTGGGGCCGATAACGATCTTGTTAGGAAGGGCTCCAAACTGGTTTCGGAAAAAGCAGATCCAATACGATGCCCATGTTTTTGACTGAATCGTCCCTCTTTCCGAACAACTAAGTACGATGCGAGGAAGTCATCGCACTGACCAAATCAGTTCCGAATGCGAGTCAGTCAGTCTGACTCATTCGGAGTCGATTAATGAAGCACAATGGGTATGGTTTCCAAACAGGCGAGTACGATGACCAATATTGACAGCCGTATCGACTCGGTTTTGACAAGACAAAACAGCAGTGGGAATCGGACTTTGGATGGACACATCGTACTCAGTCATTCGGGCTCTCGGAGTGCGAATCGTATGGAAAGCATTCCTAACAAGAGTCGGCAGAATGCTTTCCTAACGAGATTTTATTCGGCCCCATTGTCTATCTTTAACCAAAATAGGCGGTTCTAAAAAAACAATTTTCTTTGTGTTTTTTAACTCTTTTATATAGGGAGTTTTTAAAAACATTTTTATTTTCAAAAACAACTTAACATGCTGCATTCATGCAGCAAAAACATTTTGCAAAAGTAACGTTGGTGGGGAAAAAAAACAGCATTTGTGGTTACTCACACTTGCGATAATTGCGACTGACTGCTCCCCAACACATATTACTTTTTTTGCACTTCAAGCAGTGGTGGCCCAATCCAGCAAACTCAGGCACTGATATTGGAGTCTCGGATGGTAAAACTGAACCCAGATATGTGCTGGGTCCAGCATTTTCTCTGCCCTCAGGCTGTTCTTGTAGTTCTCGTTGTCGCTGCTCTCTTGCGAGACGATTGGGATGCATTATTTAAAGAAGTTTCATCATCGAAGACGTCCCACAAGAGTATTTCTTTTAGGAGTCCGGAGATAGCACATTTTCGCATAAAGTGCACGTTACTTTTAATGCTTTGACTTTTTTCTCTTCCTCCGGAATTAACAAAAAGGTCCTGACTATACTCTCTTTCCACCTCTTCACTGGTTCCACTTGCTCCTCCATATCTTCAACCTCATCTACAGGTGGAATTACAGATGTCATTTGTGGTAAAGATGAACAACACCCAAAAAATAGATGTTGGAGCAAGAGAAAAAACAAAAGGTGTTGATCCAAGAGAAGCTTCAGAAAGAAAGAAGAAATTGGGTGGGTTCCTCCGTATAGTAAAATAGAAAGCGCTCAACCAATAGAATCCTTTCTTTTTAAGTCATATGGAGTTCGCTAACCGGCCGCATATTCACTGTGCACCCAACGCGACACCATAAAATATATTTAAACATTCTTATATATGCATTACAATTGCAAATATAGTAGTTTTACAAATATGAAAGTAAATCTCTTGGTATAATCTATAATATAAAATAATATCTATATATTTTTTAGAACTGCATAATTTACGCTGGAGACGCAAACATGTCGTGCACCGGGAAATATGTGTGTGAGGGTACGCGGAAGCGTCACGGCTCCCGTAAATTAATCTCAACAGCTCAAATATTCAAAATATTTATATTGATGCCAGTTTTATAACTCTTTCTATAAAAGACATACAAGTAGTTTAACATGTATATACTATATATCATGTATTTTAATTGCCCAAAAAAAAACATCTGCAAGTCGCGCATCCGTCACGCACCGCACGCGGACGTGCCCGGATTCATACACCCACCGCGACAGGCACGCGACCAGTATGTGACTCGTACAGTTTCTTTTTTAAAAAAAACATAAATAAGTAAATATATATAATAGAAAGATAGAAAGTTTGAAGCAATGAACTTAACTTTACAAATGTAAAATAATTTGAACAAGCCATGATAATAACTTCTGTAACTTCTACACAGTGCAGTTCTTCAGAGATGGTTGAAGGCACAGCACCATTTCTCTACCACTCTACAAATGCGAGTACTAGTTAAAAAACCTTGAAATTCACTGATAAAACCAAAGGTTACAAGGACGTTATAGTTAGGAAATGCAATTTTGAAAAAACCTTAGAAGTTCCCTAAAAAACAAAGACCGCCACCGAGACCCAGTATGAGCTCCTTTTCATAGTTGTTCGGCAGGCCAGCTTCCTCAAAGGTGATGACATGTTACAATTGTACAATTGTGGTTCTTGATGTGATGTGTTGCTCTGGAATGGACTAATGTGCGCTGGGGGTGGGTTGGTGGGGTTATAGTTTTAGGGTTATTGCTTCATTTGTATTGCTTTTCATTTTCTCCTGAAACACATGAAAATGGTCAAATTCAATTAATGTATATTGATGCGGCAGAAGCTTCTGGGTCACAGAGTTCTGCGTCATATGTGATGTTTTGACAAATAAAATTTGTTCAAAAAGAAAAAAACCCAAAGGTTACAGGGACTTTATACTTAGCAAATACAATTTTTTTTTAAAAACTTAGAAATTGACAGAAAAAAACAAAGGTTACAAGGATGTTATAGATAGCAAAAAGAATTTAAAAAACCTTAGAAATTCATGAAAATAACCAAAGGTTACAGGGACATTATAGTTAGAGCCAGATTTTACTCCTACAAAACCAGAGAAATTGAGCCGTTATTGTTACCTGAGTTAACTATAACTCGAGCTCCCAATGCACTGCTTATGACATCTCAAATAACATCAGTGATGACATCATCCAGTGACTGATTATAAAAGTTTATGAGTGATAAATGTATATCTATAAGGGGGAGGATCAATCCAATATTTATTGGATCAGCAGCGTACATAGACTCATTTTGGCAGAACGCCTTTATCAATGTCAGTAGTCACCATTTTGCCACCTTCTTTTATGTCAAATACGGTTACATCACAATCATCAACCTAAACGACTGGCATCCATTTCATATCGTAAAATCTTCATCTATAAAAATATGCTTTATATTATTAAACTTGTAAATCCAACGTTTTCCTAATTCTTCACATGATTGGGTATTCTCAATAGGTCCAGTTTAAAGAAAAATAATTTGATCAATGATAGAATCGCATTCCCAACTTAAAGTCTGGATGCTTATCGAGTCAAAGTATTATTCAATTGATTCATAACATATTATATCTAATTCTCTCCTTGATGTGATTCATTTGTTCATTCACTTTATGACCAACAATACAAATTCACTGCATTGGATGCATGCATAGCATATGCACAAAGCAATTGCCTTGGCTTTTATTGCCATCATTCTGCTGTACCCAAATACTCACATATTACTACAAATAATAACTTCCTGTATGGGCTAGGTACATGTTAACTGATATTGCTGCAGTTTTGGATATAACCATAAATTTGGCTTTACTAAATTCTGCTATTATCCTGCTTATTGGCAAACACCTATTGCTCTACCCATTAGCCTTCTATAGGTAATTCGCCCTGTATGGGCTAAGTGCACATTGGCCAATATGCTAGCACATATCAATTTGGCATTGCCTATTCGCATTGTCCACGATGGCTTTGCCGGCTGATTACTTCAATCTACTACACTTTTGTTTATGTTCAAGGACCTACAGGTGTACCCCCAACTCTTCACTGCTATTTAATCCTGTGGGTGTCTTAGTCTGCATGTTTAATATGTACCCAGAGTCCAAACGGCGTAGTCTCAATTCCCTGTCCCCACCTCTTATGTCCAGATGTACATGTTCCAGGCAGAAGAACCTAAGTAACTTTCTGTCACTGTTATGAGGGGATTCGAAATGTCTTGCCACAGGGTATGAGCTATCTTTGTTAGTATTTGCTCTTATATGTTCAAGGATACGCATTTTGGTGGGATGGATGGTCCTTCTCGCATATCTTAAATGGCATGGGCAAACCAAACAATATACTGTGTATGCTGAATTGCAATTCATAAATTGCTTAATCTTTCTTAGTTCCCGTAGACCTGGGACTTCATATCTAAGCACTTTATTGATTATTTATAGAAACACCCTGACATTCTAGGCATCTTGGGGAAAGGGTGGCCCAAAAAAGGCATTTTTTCTTTACATTTTTGGCGCGGTCCTCGGATCCAGCCGAAAATTAAGAAAGAAATTAACCGCGGGCTCTCGCGCTTCGTTCATTATCGGCCCCCGGGTGGGCCAGGTCGCCGGACATGAGGGTAATGAAGGAGGGGAGCTCATGGGACCCCCTATTTGGCTTTGGAAAAGCCCCGGGCCCCCCACATTTCTATTATTTTGTGCCCCGGCGAGGTGTCTCAGAGGCTGCGGGGGGGCCAGGCAGCCCTCCCGCATTTGTATACAATAGTGGACACTGGTTTGAAGGTAAAACATGTTATTCATCCACAGCTATAAAGGAGGGGATTATCTGGAAGAGTTTGGTGCCTGATTTTCAATATCAGATGAATAATTATCAAATCCTGATTCTGAGGTAATTAGTTCTCACTGTCTCATGACACCTGTATGTTTAAACTGTCTGATTGCTCCATCAAACTTTCTGGCAAAACTGTCCATTGGCGCAATCTTGCTTTTCGCATAAAAATGTACATTGTTCGTTTAATTTGATCTCATCCTATTTTTCAAGCCTCTTCTTCATTTGGTAAAAGTAATTGCCTATTTCTTCTTCCTGATAGATCCTTCAGTTTAGCAATATATACATATATATATATATATATATATATATATATATATATATATATATATATATATATATAAAATCGGCACGTTTTAATTGTGGAACCTAGACACGCTTGTTGTCGTGGCAGTTTACATTCCTCTTGCTTTATATTTTAGAAGGCCGGTAACCTATCTTTTGCCCGCCCAAGTTCGACAGCTACGCATCTAGCGTCACCTGGTGCATTATCAGAAGCGGGTCCTTTCAATACGCTTATCCAGGCAAAAGCGGCCCCTTTGTTTTCTTTTTGAATAGTGTTAAGAGGTAAATGTGAATCCTTGCTCGAACGACAACATCAAGATGCCATATTTTATTCGTTTATAGCACCCAGCAATTGTTCCAGCAAATCGCTGAGTCACAACATTTCCAATCCCGCAAAAACACATCGGATTGTTGCCACGTTCGTTATTGGGTAGTTGGATACTATACAGAATTAAGGTATTTCTTTGAATTAATCTAATGCGACTGCCACGTTTAGAGCTAAGACGGTTCATACAATTTTTATTTTTATTTTCATCGCTGTGCCTTCAGCCACCGAATATGTTTGCATTAGCGCTACCGGCCTACAGCGGCAAGCATTGACATCGCGACTAAAGACAAGGAGTGTATACATCATTTAAATATTGGCACCTCAGGTAATTACAATCAGTTATCGACTTAGTTGCACTACGTATACCCGAGCGCTCACAATGTGTAGTGTCCCCCAGACAGTCACAAGTGCAGTAGGAGTCATTGATATCTTAGTATCCTCACACGCACATGTACCTATACTAACCCCTCCTCAAACTGGTATCCTTAAATAACGCCCGGAAACGTCTATACCAAAGGAACAGTAATGCGTTTCTTCCACACGTATTTCCGATAGTTGCCAATTACAGCCACAGCTCATCAAACATGCTTATATCTGGTATCTTTGTTTTCCCTAATGGCTTCAACTAGATATAGAGGTTCCCCTCACAGATCCTATTTGGACCTACTATCAAGTCTTTCCTTCCAAGATTTAAAGGTAGGCTTGCCATTAAACAACAACGAAGGTTACACCAAATAACGAGTTAGGACTGCCATGGCGAGAACTGGCTAAACTGCATTTTCCTTGCCCTACGGTAGTTGTTGTGAGGCACCATAGTGTATTTAAATAGGCTGTCAAAGTAACTTTGAACATTAGAAAAAAGAGATGGATCTTTACATTTTAAAATTTTTCACTGAAGCAGCACCAGTATCTACTGTCTTACACCTATGCACTAATCTGTATCTTTCTCTGTTTTCCCCTATTTTTATTCTCTTCATCTGTGCTCATATATGAAAAGAAAAATGTATTACTCAATTGTATCATATTGTCCTCATAGCCATATGTTAAATATGAGGATATAACAAATTGTAATTTACTTGTTGTAAAGCGGTATACTATGATTGGTTATCATTCTTCTGGCCCTAAAGTTCAAAACTGTATGGAACATTGTGTACTGTTTAGCATAAATAGACATTATGTTAAAACTCTGTTTATCTATTTTTAGTAATACGATGGTATTGCCCTGATGAAGACACGCTCTAAGTGTCGAAACGCGTAGACGAAAAGCCATCGCCTCTTTACATCATTGGGAATACTTCTTATATATATAATTCGTTCATCACATATATGTATTGAAAGAATCTCTTTTATTGTTTTTTATTGAATGATTATGCCAATGAATATCTTCATGACATTTTATCAAACTTATTAAATTAAATCCATTATGCTATTCTAGTGCTTCATTTTTATCTTCATTTATGTTCATTTGAACTTTGCCAGAGTTTGTGTGTTTTGCCTGGGTTGTTTATTTGACACAAATTGTTTGCCCTGACCCAGGAACCTTATCCTCTTCAGGGGGTCCTTGTTAATTACACATCACTATACTAATAGGCCACACTATGATAATTAGTGATTGTCGATTGACTCATGAAGTGCCTATTTTTGGGCTCAGCCTAGTGCTGCGTGATGTAATGATAAATATTCATTAAACGGTTAGCGTATAGTTCACTCCGCAGGAATTATTTGACGGCGGACTAGTGCCACGAAGTGACTCGTTACGTGATTTGATGTGTTTGTCAAGTATAGGAGCATGAAGCTACCAATGCGCAGTTGCTAATCTCTTTATGAATCTCACAGGTGATTGGACGCCAGCTGAGTATAACAGTTGCCTTCCGAACTAGTGCCTCATGAGCAAAGTATCAAAAGTTTCTACTTAGCATGATTAACTGTGCCATTATCATAAGCGACCGCATGGGTGACAGTTGGTAAACAACTACCGTATGTCTAATCACAAATTTAAAACGAAAACAAACTAAATTCATAAGAACCCATGGTGGCAAAGTGAGATTAAATCTCTTATCTTGTGGTCAGTGCAGGACACGATCCTGTTGAAAAAAAGGGTAGGGAGCCTGTGAAGTGTTGGTGATGGTTCCCTTCCTTTCCTCCTGTGGAGAGATAAAGATAAAGATAAGAGAATGTTAAAACAAATTCTCCATAATACATATCTAACAAATACATTTACAATTATATACAAAAGTGCATAGATGATTAATCACATACACTGATACAATAATACAGTAAAACAATCATGGTACAGTCTTGTGGGAACATTATTCTTCATATAAGTGAGTTGCTAACTGCTCATCGAGGTTGGGGCCCCCCCATTATAGATATGTGAAATACGCACTTGATGTTTGCTGCTATTGTGTTCATAAAGATGGTATTTACTTTCAATGTGCCCATTACCTAAGGATGTAATCCACCATTGCAAAATGGCCCCTGCATTGACTGCTGTGAATAAGTGACACTAACGTAATCTTCTATGTCTACTAATTGTACATATACACGTCAAAAGGAGGTAACTAAATCGTGTGATCAAGGCACTTCGTGTGTTGAAATGCGTATGGGTTGAATAAACTTGTTAGATATAAACACAGCCACACAACAGATGAAGAAG
Organism: Lissotriton helveticus; assembly: GCF_964261635.1. Taxonomy (NCBI): domain Eukaryota; kingdom Metazoa; phylum Chordata; class Amphibia; order Caudata; family Salamandridae; genus Lissotriton; species Lissotriton helveticus. The sequence goes on from NC_136069.1 coordinate 380,835,673, forward strand.
AGCTGGTTTATTTACGTCTTGGTCTCTGCACTGCTAGCCTCTCAACACAACGTTCTAAATCAAACGCCTCACCAACATTCCATGGGTCTGATAACAGCGCACGGACAATAGGGGTGAGTGGAACGTACCATATCAGTTATCTCTAACATTGGAGATTATAACACATCTCCCTCCGTAAGGGACAACAATAGATAAAACACAGTGTTCTAGGGGAAACAAGGTATCTTAACAATCTCTAAGTTACATAGTCCTTTTGCCAACTTGGTGGCTGGCGCACCCTGGTTTCTCTGGCCGCTTGTATGTCCGGGAGATTAAGATTCTGGTTCTCCTCACAGTCAGCCATTGGAACGCACACATCGGGGCAGGCACTTACAATGTCTATGCTCCATGTACTTCCATCTTCCAGCACCACTGAGTTGTTGTTCACCCTTTGAACTCTTGCAGGTTTGGAGAAAGAGGACACTTTTGCACGTCCAATAACCGGTCTTTTGACTACTACCCACTGTCCAACATGGAACTTCCTGCTAGTGGTGCCCCACTTCTGATCGTACTTTGTTTTGTAATTCATCTGATGAGAATCCACCTTTTCTTTCACAGACTCCCTGTCCACCCACACCGGTACTCCTCCATTCAACCAGTTGGGGCTGAGCTTAGATCCCGAATTCCTCCCTTTAAGGGATACAAACGGTGATACTCCAGTCACAGCATTAGGGGAGGAATGATATGACCACAGTGTTTTTCTAACAGTTTCCTCTACAGGTTCATGCATTGAAACAGCCATTTGAATAGAATTTTTTAACATCCTATTTGCCCTTTCCACCATGCCATTAGCTTTAGGACAGTAAAAAGGTGTTCTTACATGTGTAATGGCCAACTCTGACAAGAACTTTTTCATTGTATCTGAGGTAAATTGAACACCATTATCTGTTACCAAGGTGCTCGGTATGCCTTCTGTTGCAAACACCTCCTGCAAAAACACCATCAAATCTTGAGTAGTTATTGAAGGTACACATTTGGTACTGATCCAATGAGAGTGGTAATCAATGATTACAAACATAAACCTCTGGTTAGTGTTAAGTAAGTTCAAGGGACCAATTATATCAATTCCCAGCCTGTCCCATGGTTTACTTGGTACCCCTACCGGAATGAGAGGTGCTTTGTGTATTACTTTAGATTTGTCACACCTCCCACATGCCTCGCAGTCTTTTACAGTGCTCTCCACCAATCCATCCATCCTAGGGAACCAATAATGTTGTCTTATCTTACTCTTCGTCATGCTCCTTCCTGGATGCCCCTCATGCGCTAACGCTATGATCCTGTCTTTCATGTTACCCGGAGGAATGACTTTATTTCCTCTCCATATCTGACCATTCATGTTGGATAACTCATTTCTCACTGCCCAGTACGGTTTAAGGTTTTCATCTAGCTCACTGTTTTGCTTTGGCCACCCTTCCTCAATCAACCTCCTCAATTCCTTTAACTCCTGATCACTTTGGGATTCACTTTCCCACTCCTCTTTACTGATAGCTGGGTGTCCTACTGCGAGAATTGCCTCCTCTGGTGGACCACTCACGTTGTCCTCCCCCTAAATCGGCAATCTTGACATGCAGTCTGCTACGGTGTTTTTCTCACCAGCCACATAACACATGGTGAAATTGTAAACTTGCAATGCCAAAATCCATTTTGCAATGCGTGGTGTGACCCTCTCAATGTTCTTAGTGGAGAATAAGGGAATTAGAGGTTTATGGTCGGTCCTCAGGGTAAAGGGGTTCCCCCAAAGGAAGAATTTTAAGTGATTTATTGCCCAATAAAATGCTACGGCTTCCCTTTCGATGGTGGAGTAATTAGACTCTGGGTCTTTCAATGCTCTGGAAGCAAAGGCAATTACTCTCTCACATCCACCAATCCTTTGAGTAAGGGATGCCCCTAGGCCCTTGCTGCTAGCATCTGTAGTTAGTGTGGTTTTTTCATTGGGATCAAACATGCCTAAGGTAGGTGCCTTGGCAATGGCTGACTTCACATACTTGAATTCCTCTTGGCACTCACCACTCCACACAAATGTACTACTTTTTTTCAAGAGTTCCCTCATTGTGCGTGTGTGACTAGAAAAATTCTCAATGAACTTTTTCATGTACTCCACTAACCCCAGGAAAGATCTGAGCTCATCCTTATTAGAGGGAGCAGGTGCTAACATCACCGCATCCACTAAGCTGGTTTTAGGCTTAATTCCTTCTCCTGAAATGGTGTGCCCTAGGTAAGTTACAGACTTTACTACTATCTTGCAATTGTCCTTTTGGGTGGTAAAACCTGCTTTACTCAACTTGCTCAAAACTTCTCTTAAGTTCGTGTTGTGCTCACCCTCTGAGTCTCCATAAATCAGTATATCGTCCTGAAAACACAGGACTTTCCTAAGACCCTCTAGGAAGGCATGCGGTTATATTGGTATGCCCCAAATGGCGTGATGAAGGAAGTCAGGCTTTTGGACTCCAGATGAAGGGCAACCTGGTGGTAGGCCGCCGAGAGGTCCAGAACACTGAAGAATTTTGCACCTTTTAACACACTGAGCATCTCATTTATTCTTGGGAGGGGATGCCTTTCTACCCAGATGTTTGCATTGAGGTCCCTAAGATCCACACACAGGCGAATCCCTCTCCCACTCCCTTTTGAAGCTACAACAATGGGGGCGAGCCACTCAGAGCTCTCAATTTTTTCAATTACCCCCATGGATTCCAATTTCTCCAGTTCACTTTTGAATGAGTCCCTCACCAACAATGGCACAGATCTAGCTTTATGTACCGTGGGCTTGTAATGCTTCTTTAGCTTTATCTTATGCAGGAAGCCTTTCAACAATCCTAACTTACTTGAGAATACCTCGGGGAAATCCTCACATACATCTGTACTAATGCTAGGTTGTTCTATCAAGTATACTGGCTCTGGGGCATTAGGATCTAACTTGATGCCTAGGTCCTTTTGATGTTTCCACCCCAGTAAGCACGATCCTTTCTTTGTTAAATACACTTTTCCCACCGTGACTCTATCCTTAAATCTTATGTGCATAATGACCATTCCTACCAGGGGTATGGTGTTATGATTGTATCCACCTGGGTTGATGTCTGGTGGTAACAGTTCATATACTTTGTCAGCAGACCTTGTTTTAAATGTAGTTTCATCTATGAGTGTGTAGGGTGAACAGGAATCTGCATATACATTATAGGGTACATTGTCAAGCTTAATCTCACACTCAGGATAATTACACTCAGAACTCTCAAGAAGTTCGTTAACCTGGAATACAATATCCCCTCTGGGTTCCTCCTCATCCAAAATAACATGGGCCACCTCTTTTTTCATGTCATGACACACCTTGGTAAAATGTCCCCTTTTGTTGCACTTCTTACACATGGCTACCCTTGCTGGACATTTCACACTATTTGCTAGGTGATTTGGATTGACACAACGGAAGCATTTCAACTTTTGAGTTTCATCTCTCCCCTTAGGTACATACTTGCTTTTGTCATGCTTATTAGACACTTTCAATATTTCTTCCTCACAGACTTGTTTCACTTCTACAGCATCCTTCATCTCATTCATGCAGACTGCTGTGTGCTCAATGCTTTTAGCTATATCCACAGCTTGTTTCAAATCTGGGGCATCTGCTAGTAACTTTTCTTGTATCTTTTTATCTGATATACACCTAACCAATTGGTCTCTGATCAGAGAATCCGTCAGGTTTCCAAAATCACACGTGGAAGACAACCCTCTGAGGACTGCTATATAATTCACTACTCTCTCATACTTCCCTTGAGACCTCGAAAAGAATTTGTGTCGTTCCAAAACTACGTTAATTTTCTTCCCAAACTGTGCATCTAGTTTTTTCAAAGCAACTTGATATACATCAGGTGGACCATCAACGTCCCCTTCTCCACCACTGCTTTCGCTAACAAATTCGGGTAAATTATCATAAATCTCTCTAGCATGCTGCCCTAGATTGTGTAGCAAAATGTGAAGTTTTCTGACAGATGAGAACCTGTTACCTCCAATTGCTATTAAATAGGACTCAAATACCAAGGTGCCATGCGAATGGCGACGCCCACATGGGCGGGAACTGCTAATTAATGAAAGGTGTTCAAAAACGATGTTGCCGCTTTTCAGTTCGTCAACCAAAAGCCCCTGATGAAATGCTGTGCATGAAACGCGTCGGGCGTACTGGACAATTAGGCAAGCAGCAATCTTTTTCCACATGCCGCAACCTTCAATAAAAGAGTTTGAGCTGTATTTACCTGCTGTGGGCCCTTCCTTCGTTGTGGCGAAGTTAGTTTTGGATTTGGAGCGGTCATGCCTGGGCCGCGGAAGGAGCCCCACTGTGTGACAGACCAGCTGCTACACCACTCGGTGTGACGGTAATGGAGCAGGAGCCGGTATTGAAGGTGCCAAGGTGCCGGTATGGAAATGAGTTTGTATGCCGCAACCCACTCGGGCCAACATTTGTTTTTAAAGAACTGTTCGTGGCACATGTCCCACTGGGGTAAGAGAGGAACACTGCAAATACCAAGGTGCCATGCGAATGGCGATGCCCACATGGGCGGGAACTGCTAATTATTGAAAGGTGTTCAAAAACGATGTTGCCGCTTTTCAGTTCGTCAACCAAAAGCCCCTGATGAAATGCTGTGCATGAAACGCGTCGGGCGTACTGGACAATTAGACAAGCAGCAATCTTTTTTCACATGCGGCAACCTTCAATAAAAGAGTTTGAGCTGTATTTACCTGCTGTGGGCCCTTCCTTCGTTGTGGTGAAGTTAGTTTTGTATATAAATATGTATATATACAAATCCACAAAAAATATTCCATTTTGATGGGAGCCCACATCCCTGCAGGGCAGCTTCTTTAGAATGGGCCAGGAATATCCCGTCACTTTAATCACACAAGACAAAGCATATTGAAGACCAGATCAGGAGAGGCGCCAGAGTTAATTCAAATAAGAATGGCAGCTTCTCTTTTCCTGATGCATTTCGGCTGTCATAAGCAGCCTTTTTCAGAGGTGCGTAGAATCAAAGTGCACAGTGTTTGATGCCTTATATTCAAATAATCAAATGACTGGTAGTAAATTCCTACATCTCCCAACATGCACAGCAATAGAAGGCATCAAACACTCTGTACTTTGATTCTATATATATATACACAGACACACACTCACATATATATACATTTTTATATTTTTATATATGAAAACAATTTATTTATTAAACAATTTAATAATTAACTATCCATTTAAAAAATATTTCTTTATCTTAATTACCTTTACACACTATTCCCCTATAAACCTAGCAGCCCAAACTCAAAATATAACTAAACTAAATAAGTATAACACTATTTACATAATTGATGATCAATTAACTAATCAATTAACAACTAATACATATTTGTTAATTAATTATTACTGAATTAGCATCCCATCCTATACCACTAGAAACCTAATATCCCAAAACTAAAAGAAATCTGTATTACGTATTGTACATCATTAATTACTAATTAAATAATTAATAATTACTTAACTTTCCTTCCTAAATGCCTACATACCCAACATATTAACTTATTATACCATTTCCATTATTTATAATCAATGTAATAATTAATATTAAAGATTATAAATTAATAACCCTGAACCCTTACAAACCCAGCAGCCTGCACCTAAAATATAAGAAAGTAATATAATAATTATACAATTTACATAACTAATAACACATAATTACACACAAATAACACATTCCTAAATATATTTTAAATCATTATCACTTAGATACCTTGCAACCCTACACCCCGGCAAACCCACCATCTAAAATATAACAACAAAATATACCTATCACACGATTCATATTTTTAAAAAACAATTACATTATTAATAATTCATTTATAATTAATTATTTCTTTATTCAATTTCCAACCTATACCCCTAAAAACCTAGCAAACTGCTATAACACTTTAAATTACTATTAGCAATTAAATAAAAATATAGAAATCACTTAAAGTTGCAAAGTATATTTAAAAATATTATTAACAATTATACAAACACTAATAACACATAAAATTATATATACACTAAAACGTGATAATATAGTTAAACAATTATAATTTTTACAACTATAATATTAGAAACGATTTTATCAAAAATGATATTCTTAACAATAATATTATGTTCCGGAAGGAAATGATATTGTTGACAGCGATATTTGTGCATCACTTTATTTTTGCATCACCATAGTTTTTTCTGATATTTCTGTCTCCGTATATTAACAATTCGATAGTTGTCTAAATACCCCAAATGATGTCACAATCCAGATGTCCAAGCCTAGAATAACATAAAGACTATAAGGATGACTCTATTTTACACAGGCCGATACGGCATTTTACCAGGGGCGGCTCCTCCATAATGGCAGAGGAGCATCGCCCCCATAAGCGCTGCCAGCAGATGATAAATAAAACAATATACAAACAATAATAACACATAAAATTATATATGTACTAAAATGTTGTTATTATCATTTTATTTAGCTATGTCAAAGTTAATTACGCCTGAATGGAGGGGCAGGCCGGGACAGTGCAGGGAGGAGTACTGTGCACTTATAAGTGCTCATGTGTTCTTGGCTGGCTATCCTAGGCCAGCCAAACACACATGCACACTTATGTTTCTCCAGCCCGACTGTATTGTACAGCTGAGTTGGAGAAACCCCACATGCTCCCAGGCAGTGTCTGAGCGGCAAAGAAGGGTGCTCAGACCAATACTAATGCTGCTCTTGTGCTGGAGAGCAGTGTCTGGATTGGGTGGGGAGCCTGTGCCCTGAAGGACCAGCAGCTTCTGACTTCCGGGACACAAGGAGCAGGAGGAACAAGCCCGCCGGCAGTGGGAACAGAGCAGAGTGTCTGGTAAGTGGTTTTTATGTTGTATTGTTTATTCTCTAATCTCTCCTCTCTTCCCCACCTGCCCCCACCGCCCTACCGGTTTTAATTGCCAGAATCCGCCACTGTATTTTACACTGATATGTGCAGAATCATCAACATGTCTGCTTTGATGCAGGTGTCATTTGTCCTTATCTTTCCATGAACCTGTGAAAGGGTCAAGCGACTAAGACAATGACATTGATAAGACACCTGATGCAACATCAGTCAGGAACAAGTGCCTTGTTATCTCTACTGCAAGGTCAAACAAAAATAATCCACAAAACAGTGTAGTCTAAATTTTGGTATTTTCTACCTTTTTCGTTTATAAGAATGTGTCTAAGAGTAGCATCTTGATGACAATTAGTTTTGCCAGACATTCCTGATGATGTTGCAAATTACATCTTAGAAAAGATATAGCATATAAAAGGAGAGGTCCTTTGCCCCATATTATCACACATAATACTGCCAGAGACAATCTTGACCACCAGAGATGCTGCCCTATCGCCCTTTCTACTGAAAGCTTATATCGAGCAGCCAAGTCTGGGAGGAGAAAATTCTAATTTGACATGTGTTTACCCTTTGCTGGATCATGGCCTCCCTGACTTTTGACAATGACAGCTATATGCTGTAAACAGATAACATCTAGAAGCACGTTATACAATTCTATGCTCCCCTAGCATAACTCATAGATGTAGGTTGTAGGGTGTTAGGTTTCTTGGGTTTGACATTTTAACCATGGTAAAAATGTTGATTTTATTCTTGTTGTTCATAACATGCAATTGTTTTGTTTTAGTCATATTCTTTGTGGTTGTTTTTGACATGTTATGCAACAGGGTGCACCTGTTGAAGTAAACACACTTTTTAGATAAAATGTCTTTTTCTTATTGCAGTTTTGGAGTGTGGTATTGAGAAGCATGAAATAGATGTGTTCCCAATCACCATGGTGTCCTTGTATCCCTGTTTAGGGACTGTTAAATAACATTGACCTACTTCAGCTATGCATTGGTTAGGGCTCCGCAGGGCTTCAAAAACCTGTTTTTCACATTCAATTATTAGTTCATTGAACTAAGTTCATTTGTATCACCTGTGGAAGTGAAAACAAACCTTCAATTAAAATGTATTCTTCTTTTTTTAATTGGTTTGGGAATTTTCTTGTGGAGCATTTTCACTCTATTACTGTTTGTGTGCTCCATAAATACGTTACATATTGCCTCTAAGTAAAACCTGACTGCTTTTTGCCAAGCTACCAGAGGGCTAAACACAGGTTATTTTGTGACTTTTGTCATTCACCATAAAATGAATTCTGTTTATTATTTGATTGGGATTTCCACCCTTCTCATCTACTAACTCAATTTCTTACATTCTGTATTTTTTCTGTATAAGACAGCTGTTCCTTTAGGTTGCTGTGTTCCATTGCATTCATGTTGTATCGTTTTTCACATTCAGCTAGGCTTTGTTTTTCATTCTTTGCCCTCTATATTTCCCACCTACTTCACATGTTTGGAACCTGATGCTCATTTAGCCTTATTGCGCTCTATTCCCAACACAGGTTCATTCTCTGCACTGTCTTTGTGGCCGTCACTGCTTCCTCCCAACACAGGTTAATTCTCTGTGCTGTCTTCTCTGCTTTCCCTGACTCTGACCAGCTTGTTCACAGTCAGTTTATATCAGTTGTCCGGAAGGTTCTTTATGCAGTATGCTCTTTTCCTTTTTTTTCCTACTAACTGCAACATATCCTACGAAAGACATACCATCTTCCACATCAAAGTAGGTGCAGTTTGGCATTGTGGCTACAAGAAGGAGTTGTCCTTTCTTCTGACAAGCATAAAAAGAGAAAGAAAGGCCGCCATTATTTCAGTCCTAAACAGCGTCTGTCCCATATAATTCCTTTATTTTATTTGCAGATTGATGAATGACCACTTCCTGATTTTGAGAGCCAACAATGAAGCCAGTGGAGGAGGTTGTTTCAGGTGCTTTGATGAGGACAAAACCTTGGTTTGCCACCTGATGCATAGTTGAGTGATGTGATTTCTTTGCATTTTCTGGTAAAGCCCTGAATATTCTTCGAACACCATCCATGAAAAGAAAATACATATAAGGAGTCCAATTCAACAATCACTTCCAAGCTATTTCAGCGCGATCTCAGCGCTATCTCAATTGTATTAATTAGTACACTATGATTGAGATTGAAAAGGGTTATGAAGGTCACTATCTTGCATGCATAATATGCATCTGTCATCTTAATGTTGATCTTTGTGAAGCAGTTTGGAGTGAGCAAGATTTGATGTACCGGAAATAATCTAAGTACAGTCAACAATTAACAAATAAGCTATATTTTACAAACAAATGACCAACATTCATTCTTTTGTGCTTAACTGTAACTTAAGATAAGAAAAAGTAACAACTTTGTTGATAGAAAAGTTTGATTTTAAATCACCAATTCAAGTTTGCTGAATGTTTTGCCCTTCGTGAATAAAAATCAGCAAAATATGTGGATACTACTGTGATTGCAACTGCTGACCATGACGGATCCCAAGGTCATATACACCAAGTGGGACAGCCAGTCAAGAATGTTACCTTCGGACTTAGTCTGCAAACTGAAAGTCAGAATCTCTCAACAGGGCACAGCAGCAAGCTGTAGCTAGGAAGATGTCTCCGAAGTCAGATCAACACTGAGACAGGTCTCCCTGAAGCTGTTGATTTTGATGGCTAAAACTTGAAGTGGGGAAGTCCAATTTTAAACACAGGGCTCTTCATGTCATTGGTCAGATGCCTTTGCCACTTTCTCTCTGACAATTTATTTACCTTGGATCTCGGGATTGTGGAATTTAGTTCCAGTTTCTTCAGTTAGACAAGGTGGCAGTCTGTGGCCAATGAGGGCTCTAGGTGGGTTGATATCTTCTTAATGAAGACCCATTAACCCCTTCGACGCTGATGACGAGCTGGGCTCGTCATGAGGTAGCCTCCTCGCACGCTCATGACGAGCCCAGCTCGTCATGAATAATGGGAATCATCAAATCTCAGCACAGGAGGGGAATACCATCAGCATTGATGTGGTTAAAATGGAGTTGCATGACAAACCTGTTTCTTCAGCCCAGAAAAGTCACAACTTTGCTCGATTGGCTCCAGTGGGTCTTCACAGTGTTCAGGTGGATGGAAATCAGAATTTTTTGTAGTCCCAAAACTTTGCAGTGGTAAGCCCTTTTTCCTGAGCTATTCACCTAAGGCTGCCAAGCTTCAGGGGCTCTTAAGACTTTTGAACTTGGTTCAACAAAGGCCGGGTATAGAGTCCTGTGCAGGTAAAGTTGTGACTTGCCAACAGGGCATCATGGATAAAGGTTTTTTTTCATTTTCTTTTGTTCCTGTAGCCATACAGGAGGTTAGCCCACTAACCCTGTAGTCTACGTCTATTTCTTGGCTAAATAAGGAAGCAGGTTCTACCTTAATCAATGGGCTAAAAGTTCCCATGGGCAACCCTTCCCACTTTTTCAGAGGTTTCTGTTTGCCCTACTACAACCAGTCCCACAGTGCACCTTACTCTTAAAATCCAAGATGAGGAAACCCTTTCTCCCTTGTGCAAAGCCTTTGTATCGCCCAGGGCTGTGCCCAGGTAATTGAGTAGCCCTCTCCTTGGTGGTTGCTCCGCACTGGTTCAGAGGGTAGCTTTCCTCCCACGGAGTATAGCACCTATATTGCTGTGAGAACAAAGATTTGCCTTTCTCAGATCTCCTCTTACATTTACATGTGTCATGGAAGGTTCTTTACAAGTTAATGAATTTCCTGGATCCGCCCCGACTGATCCTCCTGCAAGGGGATGAAAAACACCTCCCCACACATGGACAATTTGTATGTGTTAGGAGCTGTTTAAACACCCTTTATGGGCAATCATTGACAGAGCAGCTACTAGTAGGCTAATAATACTTTGCCTACTGGAGGTCCTGGCAGGAAAAAGGTAATTTTCTAAAATATTTATTGATATCCAACTTTACAATTAAATTTGATCTTTAATACCGATTAAAAGTAATCTTTGAATGTTTTTTATATGCTTCTCCTGTCAAAAGTTATAGATTGCAGTTTATAGTCTGTTAGGGGCTAGTCACTGAAGGTACATCTCAATTTGAATTCCTCACATGTTCCACTTTTAAATATCAGGATCCTTATGTTGTGGGCAACATGGAGAACGTGGGCATGACATTCATATTTAAAAAGTGTTTACTTGCTATGAAAAATAGTTTTTTTGATAGGCTTAACAGCAGGATTTAGACTGCTAAAGGCAGGCTACACATAGGAGGTGAAAAGCCATGTGTTACAGATCCAACTTGCATTCTAGGCCTGGGTGAATTTTTCATATCATATACCAGTGACGTGTAGGCATATTAAAAACGCCAGTCCTGAATAAACCAACTCAACAATGTTTAATTGGGGAACACATGCACTTTACTCCTCTTAAGTAAGGGTATAAGTGCATAGAGGTTTAAGGCCAACAATAATAGGGTCTAAAAAAAGGCAAAAATCTTGGGTAACCATTCAGAAAATGTGGATTTGCTACAGAGAACTTCAGCAATTAAATTGTAACTATGAATATTTTCAATTATTTAATTGCTGGGTGGGATTGTTGTTTTGTAATGTGTTTCTATCTGTATGTGAGTTATTGTATATGGTTTATTGAAGGTTTCTTTTATTAATATATAGGGTGAATATTTGAGTGAGCTTTTGTTATGAGTTTTTGAGCATTGTATGTTTTAAAATAATATTTTAAATTTGTTTTTATCAGTCTGACTTAATTTTTTAGAACAAGGTAATTATTATTTTCGAGCACCAACAATAAATGTACATTTTTATTATTTATACATTTGTTTTAGTGGATAATCTTTAGATAATGGTTTATGGTTACTTATTATTCTGTGTTTTTTTAGAGTAGTGTTCTGGTTATTGTTTCGAGGTAGGATAAACCTTGGTTGTGCTTTTTCTTGCCTACTTTTCATGCACTTATTTAGCGTTTATATTTTTGTTCACATTTGAGTTATGATTTGTTCTAGTTAAAGCTCTTTGTAGTTTTTTTTATATTTCAAAGACTACGTAGAGTATAGGATTCTACCAACTGTTGCTTGGAAGGAATGATGCCACCCTTCCATTGCATTGTTTTTCTTTGCTTCTTGTGACATTGTACTTTCGTAGACATTCTACCATGGAATTTGAAACTTAAGTTGGTGTCTGTTTCCTGATTGGTACAGGTGGCCGATCCCAGTGTCTTCAAAACAGTTGAACAGTGGACATAATGTATGCTAATTTCTTCGATAGAATGAGGATTCTATGAGTAGGGGTGGGCGTAGTTCGCAAAGTAGCGCAACGCGTAGCTACGCAAAGTGCACTTCACACTACACGAGCTAGTGCATGTTCGCACTGTGTAAGATGTCATTTTCAATGATTGCACAGTGCGGACAAGCATCTTGCACTGTGCAATCATTGAAAACGGCATCTTGCACAGTGCGAGCTGTACTTTTCTGCCGCTCATGTAGATTTTTACTCGAGCTGCAGCTTTCTCAACGCTGACTGGTAGTTTCTCATCGTGAGCGGTCGCAAGCATGCGTGACCACTCACAATGAGAAGCCTGACCTCCCCGTGTTGAGAATGTCGCCGGGAGGTTTATTTTCCATGCTCACAATCGCAAACAACGAAAAAGTCTTGTGAGGATGTCATTTTGCTTGCTCACGGTCGCCAACTTGACGTTGAGGACCACGAGCAAGCAAAAAATGACCGCTGCACTACGCTACGCACGTTTGCACTGTGCTACTTGCAGTTCGCGTAGTGTGAAGTTGCGCAAACTTCGCAAACTACGTGAGTGTAGCGTAGTGCTTTGCCCAGGGTTCTCTATGAGCATGAATAGTGTTTGGTAACTTCAGTGATAGGCACAGGCTACAGCTATTCATTTTTTGATTTCATAAGCAAATTTAGGGTTTGTGGCATAATCTATTCTCAGTGTTGAATTTTGTAGATGCTTCTATAGTTTAATTCAAATGGTAGTAGCACTCTTCCATGGCTTTGGGAGTGTGTAGACTTTTAAAATATTGGATGTAATTTCTTTTTTGTTCTAAAGATGTGCTGTTTTGCAGCACTTTATATTGTGTGGGATATGTTGTCATGTGCTCTGTTGTAGTCATTTGTGAATGTTGCCATAACTAGTGTCCAATCACAAGTATAGGGTATAGAGAAGTTTCACTGTATTGCCCTGTGCTGTTGGAAGGTATGGGTAGGGTAGTGTAGAGTGATGTTCTACAGATGCATTGAGTGGGGATTGGGAATTATGGGGCCCCTTATGATGTCGGGCGGATGGCCCCCGCCAGGCTGGCAGTATCCACTGCCAGCCTGGCAGGGGCAATCCGCCCGACATCCGCATTCAAATTGCCCCCGCCATATTAGTATGGCGGGGGGACCTCGGCAGACGGAAAGACCATCTGCCGCTTTTCCGCCCAGGTCGCCTTGCGGCCGGGGCGTAAAAGGAATAATATGGTGGCGGTGTCTATCAGACACCGCCAGCCATAATATGATGGGCAATTGTAAATGCCTTTTGCCGCCACGGAAAGGCATGTGGAGAATCCCTGCGGGGGCCCGCGCTCCGGGGGGGGTGGGGGGTGCACATGGGGGGTACCTATCGTACCCCCCAGCACTTCCATGCACAGCATGGCAGGCATCGCGTGGTGCCTACCATGCTGTGCATGGAAGTGCACAGCATGCTTTCCTGCCATTGTGGCGGGCGGTGCTGAGTGCACCACCCGCCACAATGGTAGGAATGCGGGATGCGCCCACCACTGTGGCGGGCGCATCCTAATGCTGCCGATGGGACCCCCTCCCTTATGGCAGGCGGTCCCTAGTATCGTGAGGATGGGGGGCGGGCAAAGTCCGCCCGCCATCCTAATGGGGCCCTAAGTATTTTGTTGTATATTATATGATACAATGTGGTAAACAGTGTGATGTGTGTGGTGGGATGTGCAGGTGCACACTCATCAGCATGGAAGTTTGTAGCTGAGTGCTGTGAGTTGTGGTGGTGTTGGATGCTTTGTGCAGGGCACTGGAGAGTGATGTCGTATTGGTATATGTAATTGAGTGAGGAGAAATACTATTCTGTAGTGTGGTGTTGTGTCAGTGGTGTCACGCGTTACAGGGATGGGCAGTCAGTTGACGTTTCAATGGTCCAGTGTGCTCTAGTTAAGTATGGTGAGGTTTAACAATGCAAAGTAGGTACTTTATAATATGAGCACAGGGTGTTATCCTAGATGTTATGTGATACAGTTTGATGTTTTAGGTTAAATTGTGGTGCAATGGTGAGGCATTAGGCTGAAGAGAATGGTTTAATGAAGAATACTGGTGTGAAGTTGTAATGGCGGTACAATGGGGACTGATGTGTTGTGGTAGCATGTATTGTAAAGAGGTAGCTTGTAATTGTGCTCCAAAATCTGTATAATGTTTTACTTGTGTAAAGCATACAATTGTTGCAAGAATAATAATTTGTATGTGTTTGTGTGAGGAGGGTGTCTGTTTGAAAATCAGGACTTTTGCATTATAGCATTATATTTCATTGTTAGATCCCCAGTTTCATCATCTTCTCATAAGATACTATATATCCGGAGTAGAGAAACATAGGGAGGTAGGAGAAGGATGTGGTAATGGAGGGCAGAGGGTGGGGACATACTGAAATGGGAGAGGGATTGTGAAGAGCAAAAGAGGAGAGCAGTGAACAGAGAATGATACAGGAGGGAAAAAGCTAGAATAGAGGAATGAGGGGGAGAGCATTTAAGGTAATGGTGATGAAAGAGAGTCAGATGAATAGAGGGGTGCAACAAGATTAGAGAATAGAGGAATGTCGTCCAAATCTTCAGAACTGCAGTGACGTTTGATGCATCTTTCTCTATGTGGCCCAGTTTACCTAGAAAATGAAAAAACAGCAATGAAAAGGATTTCAAAATCAGCCTCAAAACGCCAGTACTTGTAAGGTCTTGATTGAAATCAGTACTAGTATTGGAACTTTCTAGGTTTGCTTTTCAAGAGTGTCCTTACTCTCTTTTAATCAACTAGTTGAATTTCATTGACTGAAGTAGAACCTACACATTATATGCCTTGTATTTTCTCCTGGTGTCTTTCATTTATTTCAATTTAGCTAAAGGAAATGTATAGATAACTTTTTTAAAGTGTCACATATTTCACCTTCATCTGAATATAACTTTTTAGTTATTCTTTTAAAGATGTTTTAGAACTATCATCTGTGATGTAAGATGCATCAGTCCTCCACATATGCTTGGAAGATTTGAAAATGATATTGCAGATGATGTGAATGTATTCTGATGCTCTTTTAACTTTTGAGAACTCACTGGCACTTATTCAGCGATTTTTAAAGGCGTCAATTTATCTTCTGTCACAGCTATTCCAACTCCTTCAATTATGCATTATCACAAAATATTTAGAAATCACTTTCTTAAATACTCGTTTACTTTTATAAACAGACATTTATCACACTTTCAATCACTTTACTCCAATAACTCTTCACACATCGGGCCTGCTATGCATCCATTGCCAATTTGCAGTTATTTAGGGAAATATATATTAATTAGCCTACTTTCCTACACTATTATAATTGTATTTTTCTTCACATCTTTAATCTCTTATTTGCCATTTTATGGCATTTTAATAAGGATGTACTGTTTTTCTAGTGATAAAGAAACTTTTAAAACAGGTTCATAAATCCAATGTCACCACAGAGTGTTGTTCATGTGTCGGCAATTTATTATGCGCTATGATACCATTTCTCAAGGCGCTAACCCAATAAAAATTACTTGCTTCATTATTAAAAATGTAAGTCACTGTTTATCCCTTTTTAAAAGAGTTATAAAACGATATTTTGCATTACTGCAAATGAAGATAAATTTGCCACCCTAAAACTCATCATGCTAGAAGTTACTGAACAGGAAGACCCAGTGATCACAGTATTAACACGATTAAATAAAGATAACAGTACGAGGTTAGTAAATCAAGCATTTAGTACCCTTGTGTGAATGTTGATAAGAAAGTTAAACATAAGAACTGGAAAAGCTTACAATGGCTTTGACTGAACAGCAAGAAAAACTAAGGGCCTTACCTATAGTATGGCTAATGGGCCTCAATGCACTTGTAATATGTCGGATGAGATATACCTCATGTTTTGATGAATATTCTTTCCTCCAAACTCTCAATAAGGCCCTTACTCTGCCAATTGACTTGAAGAGCTGTAGGCTGTGACCATAATCTGCCTTTACTCTGTTGGCACGGTGCCCACACTTCAGGCTCAGTCAGAAATTATAGAGAAGCATTCAACACAAAATGATCATTCATTTATTTGTACCACGACAATCTTGGGGCCGGCGAATGACAGGCTCTCAGATCCCTAAGCAGTGACGATGAAATATTAATCAGAGAGGCGGACAAAGGTGGTAATGTGGTTGTCATGAACAAGGTGGATTACAACCAAGAAGTAATGTCCCAGCTCAGTGATGCGACGTGCTATGAACATGTCAATCATACCCCATGGGTCCCCTTAGTACTCTGATTGATAAACACTTATTGGACTGGCACACCCAGGGCCTTCTCGATAAAAACGAGTATGCCTACCTAAATGACTTCAGACCGACATATCCATGCCTTTAGACTTTACCTAAAGAGCACAAACACTTGCCTTTCCCCCCAGGTAGGCCGATAGTTTCAGACATTGGTAGACCTACGGAGAAGCTATCAGAATACATGGACCTATTTCTAGGTCCACTGGTACGCGGTTTGGCAAGTTACATTCAAGACTCAAAACACATTTTGAGTATACTAGCCAACGTTCAGTGGCAGCCTGGGATATTGCTGGCCACATTTGACGTGGTCTCTCTTTATACCAACATCCAGCCTGATCTGGGACTACGGGCTGTGACGCGCCTACTCAGCAACAGGCCTGCGACACAGTGGCTTCACAATGAGATGCTCATCAACATGATGAGACTTATTCTGCAGAACAACTATTTCATGTTTGAGAACAGATTGTACAGGCAAATCAGAGGAGTTGCAGTGGGGTCTAAATTCTCCCCCTCTTTTGCAAATCTGTTTATGGGTTGTCTGGAAATGGATTGGATTTGGGGGAAGGAAGGTGCACTATGGAGTGATCAAACCAACATTTAGGGGCAGGTACATTGACGACTGCTTACTGCTATGGTCATGTACCGATTCACAGCTAAAACAGTTCAGCAGTCACCTTAACTCTAATGGCCTGGCCATGTGATTCACTATGGAGTATAGTAAGACTAGTGTCAATTTCCTTGACATTGGGATATACACTAAAGATGACAAACTCAATAACCGACTCTACAGGAAGGGCACTTCCTGCAATTCTGTCCTCCACACGGATAGCCATCATCCTATCCACCAAATAAGATCTATACCATTTGGGGAGTATTTGAGGGCCAGGCGTAACTTAGTGTGGATTCAGAATTTCAAGAATGTATTAAAGACATGGAATCAAGATTCCAGAAGACGGTTTATCTTGTGACCCACCTCAAAAAAGCAGTGAGCAGGATTGCTAAGGTCAAAAGGATGGACATGTTACTAACCAAGACAAAGACATCCACTAGTGACGGAACTGTCCGCATAGTGACAGATTTCAATGACATGAGCCATGTTTTACGTAAGCAAAAATAACAATTGATGAACAGAATGCAGAACAATGTCATACATTCACCCCACTACAGAGATCTGGGCCTAAATCCATCGTTTTTTTGCACTCCACACCACCCCAGGTCAGACATGGCCATATGCAAATCAGCCTTGACCCTGTACCTCATGGGAACAGTCCAGCCCGAACTGCCAAGCCATTTCTTTCCTGGACCGGAATCAAGCATCCAAGGACCGGTTTCTGGCTATCAGCCTTCATCAGCCTGGATAGCTTGACTCCAGTAGTGTGGAGAGCATGGGACTCACATCTGAGCATACCCATCCCACTCGGGGTGACAAATGCAAAAACAACAATTGATGGACAGAATGCAGAACAATGTCATACATTCACCCCAGTACAGAGATCTGGGCCTAAATCCATCGTTTTTTTGCACTCCACACCACCCCAGGTCAGACATGGCCATATGCAAATCTGCCTTGACCCTGTGCCTCATGGGAACAGTCCAGCCCGAACTGCCAAGCCATGTCTTTCCTGGACCGGAATCAAGCATCCAAGGACCGGTTTCTGGCTATCAGCCTTCATCAGCCTGAATAGCTTGACTCCAGTGGTGTGGAGAGCATGGAACTTACGTCTGAGCATACCCATCCCAGTCGGGGTGACAAATGCAAAAACAACTATTGATGGACAGAATGCAGAACAATGTCATACATTCACCCCAGTACAGAGATCTGGGCCTAAATCCATCGTTGTTTCGCATTCCACACCACCCCAGGTCAGACATGGCCATATGCAAATCAGCCTTGACCCTGTGCCTCATGGAACAGTCCAGCCCGAACTGCCAAGCCATGTCTTTCCTGGACCGGAATCAAGCATCCAAGGACCGGTTTCTGGCTATCAGCCTTCATCAGCCTGGATAGCTTGACTCCAATGGTGTGGAGAGCATGGGACTCACATCTGAGCATACCCATCCCACTCGGGGTGACAAATGCAAAAACAACAATTGATGGACAGAATGCAGAACAATGTCATACATTCACCCCACTACAGAGATCTGGGCCTAAATCCATCGTTTTTTTGCACTCCAACCCACCCAGGTCAGACATGGACATATGCAAATCAGCCTTGACCCTGTGCCTCATGGGAACAGTCCAGCCCGAACTGCCAAGCCATGTCTTTCCTGGACCGGAATCAAGCATCCAAGGACCGGTTTCTGGCTATCAGCCTTCATCAGCCTGGATAGCTTGACTCCAGTGGTGTGGAGAGCATGGGACTCACGTCTGAGCATACCCATCCCACTCAGGGTGACAAATGCAAAAACAACAATTGATGGACAGAATGCAGAACAATGTCATACATTCACCCCAGTACAGAGATCTGGGCCTAAATCCATCGTTTTTTTGCACTCCACACCACCCCAGGTCAGACATGGCCATATGCAAATCAGCCTTGACCCTGTGCCTCATGGGAACAGTCCAGCCCGAACTGCCAAGCCATGTCTTTCCTGGACCGGAATCAAGCAGCCAAGGACCGGTTTCTGGCTATCAGCCTTCATCAGCCTGGATAGCTTGACTCCAGTGGTGTGGAGAGCATGGGACTCACGTCTGAGCATACCCATCCCACTCGGGGTGACAAATGCAAACACAACAATTGATGGACAGAATGCAGAACAATGTCTTACATTCACCCCAGTACAGAGATCTGGGCCTAAATCCATCGTTTTACGTAAGAGCATGAACAAACATTGGGGTATACTTCTGGCGGACAGTTCATTGGCTGGTAGTATTACGAAACACCCACAAATTACATTTAGACGTGGTAGGACACTACGTACTAGACTGAGCCCTACTGTTTCTAAAACAGTGAACACTGATACTTGGCTCACACCTTGGACCACTGGCTTCCACAAATGCGGGTTTTGTGGGGTCTGTAGGTGGACCAAACATAAAGTGAGAACATTCAAAGGACTGAATGACAAGACGTATGAGATAAGGACTAACATTAATTGCACCACCAGATTTGTGGTCTATATCATAGAGTGCAAATGTGGGAAGAAATATGTGGGTAGCACCATCAAGCCTCTGAAAGATAGAATCGCTGAACACGTGAGGGCCCCACACCAACAAGATGTGAGGTAGCCAGTGGTTACACATGCAGCCCTGTGTAGTACGTAAGGCCCTCATGAGGAATTAGCATTTTTGGGAAAAGAGAAGGTAGACTCCAGTCCAAGGGGTGGCAACCGCGAACTACATTTGTGGAGAACAGAAGCTATGTGGATAATACGTCTACATATTGTAGAACATGGGCTGAATTGCGATTCTGAGATGCAATACTTTCTGGGGGACTAGACTCCATAAACAATGTATTTTGATTGTCTGTTTCCCTTGTAATCTGTTGCTGACATTTATTGACTGTGTGTCTTCATACATGCGCTGTGGAGTAGATGTTGTAAACTCTCACACAATCATGCTAATACCATCTGTACTTCTGTACTTAGGAGACCTACTTACAACTTGTGATGTATCAATTAAGCACTAGTAGATAGCATGTCTTATAACCCGAGGTGCTTTTGAAAATATAATGTGACTTGATGCGGTTTCTTTCATTAATGACGTAGAATAATGTATTACACAGACCTGATTCACTTGGACAAACACCCGCACATTATTTGCGCTTTTTCATAACCAGTGGGCCAGTGGTGGATGCATATCACTGCCGTTCAAGCATTGTGCTACTTTTCATGGCCCTTTTTGCTTTCCTTCTTGTTTCTGCATTTTGACTTTATCCACATACTAATAGCAACTCTCTTGCTGCTGATGGTCAGGGTCACTGAGAATTCTTCTAGTGATTTGACCTCAGAAATCTGTGTCGGTTCTCGAGACTCCCCTTTATATTGTGACATATGATGCCCCTCTGAGCACTTAATCTTCATTTCTAAATGAAACTTGTTTGTGCGACACACGCGCCTTTTTCTATTTATTTGTACGTTTTTTTCCAGCTCAGATAGATTTAATTCCGATACCTCTTACTTCATCATGCTTCTATATGGCCCTTGCCTTTCAGACTTTTTTGGATCTCACCCTTATTCTGTCTTTACTGCTCGTCTTCATTGAAATTAGCCTGTGCATATACTAGTACGTAATCCTACTTCTTTTTGCTTGGGCTCCTCTGCATGTTTCGTTAGACTGCTCACTTCCGCCCGCACCTTAAGATCGCGGTCTAGTTTATTTTAACTCGGGCGGTGATTCATCATGTGGCAATCCCCTCACTTCTGCCCGTCCGATACTTGCTTGGGCATTCTAGTTGTTGTTCCATTGGAACAGTATTTTACTTCCGGGTCTCCGCGGACTCTGTTCATGATTGTATATTCAGCCGCCAAGACGCGAGGCCCACACGAATTTAAAGTAAGTGTTTGACCTGGTTTTGCAATATTATGGTCTTGTGTCGAGGTATCAGCTGTTTGCCCGAGGAGCTATTTTCCCACACTGAGCTAATTTACTGTGTTATTCTCTTCTACTGTCTTCATTTTCAGATTGTGATAAGGCACACACATGTGTCTCCTTGGACCAGCATTTATTCCATTGCTGTCCTTTAACGTGAGTTCAGTAATTTTAGTGTATCTCTGCACTGGGTGTATTGACTAGTATGGTATGTCTTGTGTTCTTTATCTAAAATGTTGACCGACACCTGTGCTTGTCTTTTTTGCAGAGGTATTCCTACAGTTGGGAGGATTGTTCCCTTTTAAAAGCTTATTGGCGGCTGGGCTTTGGTATACATACAAGAGGTGAGGCTCTCATCATAATAGTCGATCCTGCCTTCCCGGACATAAACGAGTCCTTTACCACTATAAAATTGCCTGCATGATTCACAGTATCTTTGATACTTTTTTAACAGTTACCAGCACCTTTCAAACTACTCAACCTCTCCAGCTTGGGTGCCGATTTGGAAGTATCACTGTCACCCCGGTGAGCATTCCATTGTGTTTTCCACTATTTTTGTCTCATTACTCGTTTGGGACTTTTGATTGTGTTATTGGTGGTAATGTAGGTTATTTCCTTATGACACCTCCGTTGTTTAACCCCCTCCTTTTCCTTTTGTCCTATCTTTCAGCTTACACCATCCAGAGCATCTACTCACAGGTATTGGTGCAATATCTTCCGTACTTTACATATAATCGCATAGTAGGAGCTCTAGCTTTATCTATTGATATGTTTTACTTCAAACCCATTCCTATTTCTATTTTATCCTCACAGCCTCTGTCACTATATTTAAATTGGTCTACATACCCGACCATTCTTCTGAAAACCCAGCCGGGTTGGAATTATCACCGGTGCAGGGGTAAGTACAGCAATTGTTTTTTAGCTGGTCAGATTTGATTGACCGCTGTGGACTAGTCAACGCAAATGGATTCTTCTTTGACATGGAGTGTTTTTTTCTTTTCCTCCGACCCTCTCTCTTCTCTCTCTCAAGGATGGTTCTAGGCTCATGCTGGCCCTTGGCAGGGAGCGTAGCTAGGGGGCCCCCGGAGGAACGAAGGTGCGGAGGCCAGTGAAGAGGGGGGTCAGGGTGTTTGGAAGTGGAAAAGAGCCGGAGGCCGCCAAATCCCTGCCAGGGGCGGTCACGCAAATATGTATCCATCCTCAGAGAATTATTATATTAAGGATATATATTGGCGTGGCGACCCCTGGGATTTGGCGGCCCTATGCAGGTGCACAGCTTGCACATGCCTAAGGCTGCCCCTGATTTATGCTATTTAGATTCTTCATTCCATCGGTTTTACCTTGAGGTAATGTAATCCTCTTTTCCCAATATGAGCATTGCCCCTTTTTCCTTCAGGCTTGGGTCAGTACGCTTGGGCTTTTGAGATAGCACTTGCGTGATTGGGCATCATATGCGTTTCACTCAGATTTTGGTAAGCTGGAGTTTGTTTTGAGAGCACTGTGTTTTCACTAGCACTGCCCGTTTTATATTTAAACCTTTTAGGTTGCACTTTGGCACAGAGTATTTCATGGTTTTGTTCCAGTGTCGCTTGTTACGTAAATTCTTGTTTCTTGCACGACCCTTGCTCAGACCTTCACTTCAACAAAGTATTGAGCTTGATTTGTGAATGTGATTTCCACAAGTGTAGGGTGATGCCTAAGAATTTGTACACCTGACTTTATCATGTTTTTTGTGCTAAGTGAGTTATTTTTTTTTCATTTCCAGCCCTGAAGAGTCGGAGTACACTGTTTCTCTGAGGAAACACATGTCGGCTGGTTGTTTGTTGTGATTTGACATATTAAATAACCCAAAAAATCAACAAGGGATTTTAGTTTTAAGTGTTGTTGCAATTACCTCTACACTGTTTATTACTACTCTATAAGTGTACACAGGACTGTTGCTAATTCATTTATTTGTATTCATTTTTATTTTGTTCTTTATTTTGCGAACTCTGACTGACGCACATTTCAGAGCGCTAAACAATTGGTGTAGACAGATGCAGTGAGGCAAGCATTGGGCAGGCAGATTAAACAGTTAAGCATAGTCAATTTTGCTCTGACACATTCTAATTAGGTGTGAATTGCTCAGTAAGCTGAGGTTTTTACACAATACAAATGTATCCAGGTACAAGTATAGGAATTTGATTTGGAAAAAATATTAGAAAGGGACAAAACATGAGGTTTAATCAGTCAGTAAGACAAGCAGCCTGAGTCACAAACTGCATGTTGTAGTACATAAAGTAGTAATATAGTAACACTACATGTGTTACATGTTAAGAAATGTGATTCACAAACCTATAGCTAGAGACATACTTGCATTTTTGTGGGCAGGGAAGACATGTTTGTTCCCAGCCAGCAGGGGCTGTAAAAATGCTCAGGCCGGAGGGGAGCAGACACATGTTTCCCTGCTAGTGCTCTTACAGACAAGGAAACTACTGTGTCCAGGGGATGCACTCCCCAGGACAAAGTGCTTGAGTCTGCCCTAGGGGATGTGGTCCCCAGGGCCATTTCAGGCGGTCTACCCCCTCAGCTTATTTTGAAATCAGCCCTGGGAGATGATGTCTGAGGAGCCTTACTCAGGCTTGGGGAAGGGGGCACGCACTTCTCCTATTTCTGACAATTTGGCCCCAGGGCCCATTAGTGGCTCATGCAAGGGGGTTGCATGGCTCCTTCTCTCTCTCAACTATTCGGCCCTGGAGGATGGTGTTCCCAGGGCCAGAACTGGCTCATTATGGAGGGCCAACTCATGCCCCCAGTGATGTCATCAGTGATGTAATTTGAGATGTCATGAGTGATGTCACCAGTGATATCACTGACCATGTCATGAGTGATATAATATGTGAGGTTATAAGCAGTGCATTGCTGGGGCATCAGTTATAATTAGCACGTGGAACCTGAAACAAACAGCGACTACTTTGGAGGCTGTGCAAGTATTCACGTATTCTTTTTGCATCAGTTATTATTAGCTCATGTAACTATAACTGCTGAATTTCACTAGTTCTGAGCCTAACTATAACGTCCCTGTAACCTTTGGTTTCTTCAGTGAATTGGTAAGGTTTTTTAAAATTCTATTTCCTAACTATAACGTCCCTGTAACCGTTTTTTTGTGAATTTCAACAGTTTTTTAAATTCTATTTCCCAACTAACATGTCCTTGTAACCTTTGCTTTTTAAGTGAACGTGTAAGGTTTAGTTAATTATATTTCCTAACTGTAAGAACTAACCTTTGACACTAAGGGGTCGATTATGATCCCATCAGGAAGGCCTTCCCAGAGCCATCTGGAACCGGAGCCTTTGACCGACTCGTACTGGAAGCTGCGTCTTCCAAACGACGAAGTACAATGCTTAAAATCCTTCACTTCCTGAACGACTCAGTCACTTCAAATCTGTCTTCATTTCCCAACAAGAAGCCTCCATAAACACTGAACGGAGTCCTACGGAGTCATATTCCCAGCCCAATTACGAACGGCCAAGTACGATGCGTACTTCCCATGCGTCAAATCCGCCACCACTACCCACACGTCACAGCATCCGCAAGGGGAGTATTTCAGCACTGATTCACACCACAACATGATTCCTGTGAACTAGAGGGTGCAGCCATGTATCCTATCACTCACGTCATACCCATACTCTACGCCTATGGCCAATACCACAACCCCAACCATCGCGTTCATTGCATACGGTAAGTCAGACACCTACCACACACAAAAATGCCACAACCCCGTGAAAGGCAACATTACACACAGCTTGTGTGAAACCACAGCCACTGTTGTGGTAGGGGGAATACTTGCAGCATTGTCTACCATATAGGGGAGGTGGATGACTAACACCACCAGCATTGCCCACCCTCTAGGGGGGTGGATGGCTATCACTCCGACCAATCTAATGCTCATAAGGGGGTGGATGGCTAATACTCCCAGCATTGTCTACCCTATAGTGGGGTAGGTGGCTAATACCACCAGCATTGTATACCCTATAGGGGGATGGATGACTAACACTACCAGCAATCTAATGCCCATAGAGGGGTGGATGGCTAACACTACCAGCAATCTAATGCCCATAGGGGTTGGACGGCTAACACTACCAACAATCTAATGCCCATAGGGGTGTGAATGGCTAACACTCCCAGCAACCGAATCCCCATAGGGGATGGATGGTTAACACTCCCAGCAATCTAATGCCCATAGGGGGTGGATGGCTAGCACCACCAGCATTGTATACTCTGTAGGGGGGTGGCTGTCTAATACCACCAGCACTGTCTACCCTATAGGGGCGTGGATGGCTAACACTCACAGCAATCTAATGCCCATGGGGGTGAATGGCTAACACTACCAGCAATATAGTGCCCTTAGGGGGTGGATGGCTACACTCCCAGCAATCTAAGGCGCATAGGGGATGGATCGCTAACACCACCAGCATAGTCTATCCTGGATGTATGATGATACAATGCATGCTTTTACAACGCATCCTTTTACAAAGCATTTTTTACAACTCAAAGTCTATTACAACGAATGTCTTTACAACGCAAACCATTACAATGCAATATATATAGAAATCATTAAAAGTGCCATTTCAATGCAAAACAAAACTACGCATACGACTACAACGCAAAAATATATATATATATTTATTTGTAAAATAGCTCCTGGCACGGGATGTAGGGAAAATAGGGGTTTTGGGTGGGTAAGTGTATTAAAATGTGGGCGGAAACTGTGCACATACGTTTTAAAAATCGTACTCATTTTTAAAATTATTACTCGGGTATTAATGTTAATATTTGAGCATTAATTGAGTAATAATTGAAACATTTTAGAAATGCTAAAATTAGTCACAATTAAAATATAAGTTTTCACATGAAATTAACAAGAAAAAACCCAGAAACAGAATGAATATTTTTACGAAAATAATGCTGTGACACAAAAAAAGGTATAACAAGAAGTTGACCACCATTTCAAAATCAGTGGTCAACTGACTACCAGCAAGAGCCTACGCTTTTTACGGTGCCTCTCTCTCTCTCACAGAAACTCACACTGTGACATGACATAACAACATTTAAAAACAAGCAAGTAAGTAAAATAAATTGCTAGTAAATATCTAGCTTACATTTTTTAAAGAACAAAGAAATTAATTTATAAATTTTCATTAATTTGCAGTTTTTGGAAACCAGTTTGACAGACTTTAGTTAAAGGAGCAAAATATGGTTTTCGATTACTAAATTGGAAAGTAAGTCAAATAATTAAATACAATATTTAAAGGTTTTTCTATTTGTTTCGTAAATTTCATAAAGAAATAATATGAAATGTTTAAATTAACCAGGCTCATATAAAAAAAAACATAGTGGTGGGGAATATTTATTTTTCGAAAAAGGTATAATCAACAAAAACTTGTTCTATTTGAAGCCAAAGCATGAAATGTGTGGTACCTTTTTATATTTAAATATATGTAAGGTCTACCAAAGTGTGTGAATAAAAAGTAAAAAATGGTGCTAAATGAAATAGTGACTGTAAATAAGACGAAATGTTATGATATGATTCACAATAAAGAGAAAATTGGAGTTTAAAGGTGAATTGTGATAATTTTTAAAAAGCAGAATGTTATTTAAATTGCTTAAACTGTTGAATAGCGCTGTAGTAATATAAATTTGAAAACATATAAAGTGGTGCATACGAAGAAATAAAATGTCAAACACTGAATGAAAACTATTTTCTTTTAAAACTTACTCATTTCTATAAAAAATGCTAACTTCTTCTATTTTAATTATTCCATCAGACAGATAATATTGCACTCAAAATCTTTTAAGAAGTGATAAATCAAGGAAGCATCCAATTACAACTAAACCATCTTAAAAGTACCACATATCTTTTTAAGGTGAGAACATGTATAAAAAAAACTTAATAAACATGTGCAATATAAATAACAGTACAATGTTGGAATAAATCCTATTTTTATAGATACCTAACTCTTTTTATATATTTCACAATGCATGGCTAATGAAGCAAAGAGAAAACATTGATATATTAAATAAAGAACATTTCTGCAAGTGTTTGCAAAACTCATAATTCGATTTTTTTAAATAAAATATTGTTTTATATTATTTGCGTACATAAATGCATATTGATATAATTATATGACTTGTTTCACTAAAAAATGCAATCATTTTTTCCTAAAATAGATATTTCTTAAAACAAAAATAATTTTATGTATATAATATATCTTACAACAGATATAAAGAGTCAGTAAAGAGCACAGACAAAATCCATACTACACCAGCTTTGGAACACCTTCTAGAGAAAATTAACAGCATCTTCACAACATCAAAAAATAATACAAAAAGTAAGTTTTTTACAAAAAGAAATGAAAAAAATTAACCCCTTTTTCTCTAAAAAGACCAACATACCTAAAAGACAATAATAGTAAAGCAAAGAAATATCCTATTTTCTTCCAGCATAAAATATTCTAAATTGCAACGACCAACTTGAAGACCAACAGACTCCATCTTGAAGCAAAGACAACCTACCCAAAAGGTAATAAAAACTGAAACAAATTCACAAATGTATATTTTTTCAACAGGAATAATTCAAAGTATCATAACAAAACAAGCAAAGCAGTTAATCTTCCATAAATATTTTTTTAACAAATGTTCAAACTGAACCAATACCCAAAAATAAAAAATGTATAAAAAAGATTAATTCTTAAATTGTTTCCTTCTTTTTCATTTCATTTCAGATAATGTTAACGAATAAGACGGCCCATTATATCACATCAAGCAAGGGAAACCGCCTTTTGAAGAATGCAGGGTACATTTATTACAAGGAGAGAATAACACAACCAAGGAGACATTGGAGGTGTGTGCAGTACTACTCAACCCATTGCACATGGCAGAGCGGTTACTCTGGGTGACTCAGTTGTAAAAACCACAGAGCTTAACCACTTTGCCTCTGCAATGGAGATTGAAGTGAGAGAAACAATCAATGAAATGAAAGGAATTGCAAGCACCTCCAATGACTCCTCTGGTTCCATTTTGAGGGAGGTTGCCCAACATGTCCCTAGTCATGTTGCTAGCAGTATGCCCATCATACCCAATCTGAGATGAATTATACAACACAAAAAACAGGCAATTAACCCTCAAAGAGTTACACCACAAACCTTCTCTGATATTCTTATTCCTCCTGAACTCTCTGTTTCTGTATCTAACGAACCTTTTTTACTGCATGACAACAAAAACCCTCTAAAATAAATCATTATCTTTAGCACACCCCGTAATCTAGTTAAGTTAGAGAATAGTGATGTTTGGATGATGGATGGAACATTTAAAAGCACGCCCCATCCATTCACCCAAATATACACTATTCATGCTAAAATGAACAATACAGTAGTCCCCTTGGTATTAATGGGCGGATTTAGCGAATCTGGCGTACGCGAACTTGCGTATTTACGGATTCGCAATCCGCAAAATCCGCGAACTCTCGCGAATTTGCGGATTTTTGTGTTTTTTGTCTTCGCAAGGGTTCGCGAGGAGTTGTGTACCAGTTCGCAATTGCAAACTTACTTGTCGGCTCGCAACGGCCGCGACTATGTTGTTTCTACGTCTGGTTCATCATCACAGGTTCACAGCATCCTCTGTTTCACCACTGCCACCCTCTGGTACACCCATGCCACCCTCTGGTACATCCTCACTGCCACCCTCTGTTTGGTTTATCACAGTAAATTATGGGGGTGAAAAAATGCAAGCACACCTGCCCTGCTTCAACTGCCATGAATTAATTTGGGGTTGATTAATGTGTCAGTGATTTTGAAACTTCCAGTCTGGCTGGCACCTGCTTCCTTCATTATTGACATCTTGTAGATTTCCCTCAGCCACTTTTAGGATTCGTTCCTGCGCAGGAAAGCCCTCCCTTGCGCCGGAACGCCCCCTGATGGCGCAGGGCTTTACAACGTGATGCATCTCCCATATGTGTCACTTTGTTAATATACGCCGCACCATGGCGCCTCTTTTGTTCTGCCGCTGCGTCACAAAAGTCACGCAACAATGGAGCAAAATCAGCCCCTACAGACTCAAGTCCAGTCCTTCCTTTAGACACATGGCTATAAGAAGAAATAGTGGTGGTGGTCGGTGGATTTATAGTTTGAGCATTCACTGATCTGCAAGCACGATGGACTTTGTCTGTCACTTCGCGTGCTGCGGACTGCTGCCTGCCAGGCCAAGGTAAACCTTTCTAGTAGTCTGTTTAGTGAGTTACATAGGAACTTTCAAAGTCAACGGTCCGCAAATCAAGCAATACTAATAACGTAGTATACCACATGAGATCGGTCAATATATCCCGTTGAATAGTTGTCTATCTATTTGCTATTTCGCCAAAATATTTTGTTATTGTTATTTTGAAATGTTTGATTTGGTTGACAAATATCATCCATGTTTTCTGGTCTTTCTTTCTTTCATGTTGTACATCAGCTCCCCCCAGGGGCAAGAGGACCAAGGAGGAGGAGGAGGGTGCTGTTCAGGATGCAGGCCAGGATCGGGCAGGCGAGGGCTCCTTTGCTGGCCCCAGTAAGTTTTAATTTTAATATTTATTTATTTATTTATTTATGTTTTTTGTAAAGCGCGACACTCGTCCCATGGGACATCACGGCGCTGTAAATCAAAGGAAACTGCTGAGGACTGAATTGGGGAGTTAGTTTTTGGGGAAAAGGTGAGTTTTAAGTTTTTGGCGGAATTGAAGGTAGTTTGTGGTGAGTCTGAGGTCTACAGGTAGCTCATTCCATCTTTTGGCAGCCAGGTATGAGAAGGCGCGACCGCCAGTTCGCGCTTTGTAGATGCGCTTGGATTTAGCCAGCGCCAGGTGGTTTGATCTTAGGTTCCTGCTGGGGATGTAAAACTCAATTTTCTCTTGAAGAATGAGGGGGCCCGTTTTATGAAGAGCTCTGTGTGCATGACAGAGTAGTTTGAAGGTGGCCCTCTGACGCATTGGTAGCCAATGGAGTCTTTTGAGACATGCGGATGCCGAGTCTCGCCTGCCTTTGTTACATACCAGTTTGGCCGCCTGGTTTTGGAGGATCTGTAGGCGGGAGAACAGGTGTTCGTTCATCCCTTCGAACAGGGCATTTCCATAGTCCAGGCGGCTAACTAGAAGGGCTTGGGTGACAGTGCGTCGACAGTCCAGGGGTATCCAGGAAAAGATTTTTGCCAGGAGTTTAAGTATTGCGAATCCCTTGCCCCATAATGAACGGATGTGGTCCTTCATGGACACGACATCGTCCATAATGATGCCGAGATTCCTGGCATGCTGTTTTGGAGTAGGAGCTGATCCCAGTGAGGATGGCCACCATGTGGCATTCCATGTGAGTTTAGCTCCTCCAAACAGAAGTATCTCTGATTTGCCGGCATTTAGCTTTAAGCAATGGGTGCGCATCCAGCTAGCCATTTCAGAGAGACAGCCGTGTAGCTTTTCTTTTGCTGTCTCTGGTCCCTCATCCATTTTCACCATCAGCTGTGTGTCGTCGGCATATGAACATATGCCGATGCCCCACTTTCTTGCAATGTCTGCCAGAGATGATACGTAGACATTAAAGAGAGTGGGGCTCAGTGAGGCCCCTTGTGGGACTCCACAGCTGATGGGATAGGGTTTTGAGTGGAATTGGCCCATATGGACTGATTGGCTGCGATTGCTGAGAAACGATTTAATCCAGCCCAAAGCTGTGGCTTGCACTCCTTTGCTTAGGAGGATGTTTAACAGGCGGTCGTGTGACACCGTGTCAAACGCCGCTGACAGGTCGAGCAGTATCAGAGCCACAGATCCCCCTTGATCTGTGATGCATCTCACACTGTCCGACACTGCCAGCAGCGTTGCCTCGGTACTATTGTTGGCTCTAAAGCCGGTCTGGGTGGGGTCCAGGAGTGAATTCTCCTCCAGATATCTGGACAATTGGGTATTAACCAGTTTTTCCAAAGCCTTGGAGAGGTAGGGGAGCTGGGAGATGGGCCTGTAGTTTTCAGGATTAGTGATGTCGGATCCG
The DNA here is from genome assembly GCF_964261635.1 of Lissotriton helveticus. Taxonomy (NCBI): domain Eukaryota; kingdom Metazoa; phylum Chordata; class Amphibia; order Caudata; family Salamandridae; genus Lissotriton; species Lissotriton helveticus. Next base: position 380,866,773 of record NC_136069.1, read on the forward strand.
GCTTTTTTCAGAAGGGGGATCACGGATGCGTGCTTCCAAGTTTCAGGGAAGGATGCGGAAGTGAGTGACTGGTTAAAAAGTTTGGTAATAAGTGGGCAGAGCGTTGGTGCGATTGCGGAGAACACAAAGTGGGGGCATGGGTCTGCAGGAGAGCCAGATTTGATTGTTTGTAGTACAGATAGTACCTCGGTTTCAGAGACTGGTTGAAAACTTGTTAGGCTTGTTAGATTGCCTGTGTCTTGTTGGGAGTTGCTGTTGTCTGATGCTGGTGAGTTCTTGTCAGGGATGTCGTGCGAATGAAGGGAGTGTGGGGGGGTGAAGGTGGAATATATTTTGTTAATTTTGTCCATGAAAAAGGTGCTAATGCGGTCGCAAGCCTCGGTTGACGGAGTGAGGGTTTGTGAGGTACCAGAGGGATTGCTAAGTTCCTTTACAATTTTAAACAGTTCTTTTGTGGAGTTTTGGTTATCAAGGATTCGTTGACTAAGGTATGCTTTTTTTGCGGCTCGGATGGCTGAGATGTATTGTTTCCGTTTGGTGACATAGTTAACTCTGGTTTCCGAATCCTTTATTTGTCTCCATCGATGTTCGGTTTTTTGACATTCCCTTTTGAGGCTTTTGAGGAGAGGAGTGTACCATTTTTCCCTGGTGGCAGTTTTTTCCCTTATCGCTCGTAGGGGCGCCAGTGTGTCTAGTGTTTGGCGAATTCCCGTTTCTAGGAGAGTGACGTTGGTACCGATGGAGGCGTCATCCTTAAGGATGATGTTTGTGTCAGGGAAATGTTTATGAAAGTTGGAGTCGTTAATGAGTCTCCAGGCTCTGTTGGTGGTGGGTGGGATAAGTTTGGGATTCATGGGTTTACCGGGAAGTTTGAATGAGAAGGATATCATGGAGTGATCAGACCAGGACAGGGGGAGGATATCATTCATAATGGTAGACTCAATATTCGTGAAGAGGAGGTCCAGGGTGTGCCCTGCTGAATGCGTAGGACCCTCGACCCACTGTTTAAGCTGTAGGAGTTCCATGTCGTATTTCAGCTGAGCGGATCCGGGGGCAATCGTGCTTTCATAATGGACGTTGAAATCTCCTATGACCATGTAGTTGTTACGTTTTAGGCAGGATGGTAGTAGTTGGTTTAATAATTTGGCACTAACACAAGTTGGTTGTCCTGGGGGGTTATAGACAACAGCACCTGCTAGTATAATAAGGCCCTCTAGAGAGATAGTGAATGGTAATGTTTCAAGTTCGGGGTATGTGGTTATTGTTTCCGTGAGGCAAGTTAGGTGATCTCTGAAAATCACGGCAACTCCGCCTCCTTTTTTTTTCCCTAGTCTGTTTTGTGTGATTATTTTGTATTCGGAGGGGAGGGCATTAGCTAGATCTGGGGCGCTGGAATCGGTTAGCCAGGTTTCCGTAACAAAAACTAGGTCGGGGGTCATGGATATCAGCATGTCCCAGATGTCCAGTGCATGTTTAGGTAAGGACCTGGCGTTAAAATATAAACATTTTAATTCCAGCAGATTACTAGTGGGGGAAGAGTGATGTACAATAGCAAGCTGTTCCATGCCGGACCATCGACATGAGCGGCACGAGATAGGGCCATAGGTATGACCAGGGCCCGTTTGGACACATGGGAGAGATCTGGCACCCATGGTGGCGTTGTGAAGAGCTAATAGATCGCTACGTGTGTAGCGAGTAGGTTTGGCCCTGGAAGGGCTGGGTCCTGTAGGGGGTATGGCCCCTGGTCCCGGTCGGTCGCGGACGGGCGCAGACGGGCTTGCCTTAGGCGCGCCTTCGGCGCGCAATCGTCGCGCCCGCTGCGCTCGCCCGCTGCGCGACCGAGATTGACACATGTTTTATGCTGTTCTGGGGTTGTGGAACAGGGGGGCGTGGCCTAAAGTGGGCGTGGCCTCCGCTCGTGGCGGGAGGGCGCGAGGGGGAGAAGGCGTGTGACGTCAGCGCTGGCTCCGCTGACTGCACGACCGTTTTGTCTGGTAAGTGAGGCGCTGCCCAAGTGTTCTGTGGCAGTATTTCTAACAGTTATTCTGTGACTTAGGTTCACACAAGTAATCTGTGACTTCAATTATACACAAGTATTCTGTGACTTCAGTTAATACAAGTTAAAAGTTTTTACAAAATGCAAGTTAATCAGTGACAGAATGTTAAAAAATTTCAGTCTCCTTACTCCCGGCTTTCTCGCCTCAGGAGTCGATCCTTATCTTTGCTAGAGTGCCTTAACGCTGCGCTTTTAAGCGCGAGTGATTGTTTGGGGGCGTGGCCTAAAGTGGGCGTGGCCTCCGCTCGTGGCGGGAGGGCGCGAGGGGGAGAAGGCGTGTGACGTCAGCGCTGGCTCCGCTGACTGCACGACCGTTTTGTCTGGTAAGTGAGGCGCTGCCCAAGTGTTCTGTGGCAGTATTTCTAACAGTTATTCTGTGACTTAGGTTCACACAAGTAATCTGTGACTTCAATTATACACAAGTATTCTGTGACTTCAGTTAATACAAGTTAAAAGTTAAATATAGAGTACCTATTTTTTCCTAGCGTTCATCATTCGATTTTTTCTAAATCGTCTTTGATCTTCTTGTAGACTGGATCTAAATTCTTATCCTGCCTCGACTATGACTCCCTGTGGTATTACTAGATTATTCTTATTAGTCTGTCTGTGTAGCTAACTAAGATTGCACATTTGGCAATTCCATTGGACTCCCATTCTAGTCAGCAATAGCTCTATGCACTGAGTGCAGTCCTCTGGGATTGTCCATAATGTCTTTTCAAGTCTTCGAAATGTTTATGCTTTGACAATTGCCAACAATAAAAAGGTGAATGACCACCAAGAAAGAATAAGATACTACTTTACTTTTCGTTTGGATACTAAGACAATCCATTCTACTACTGTTGCAGGGACAAATCTGCACAAACAGAACTATGGACACGAAATAATGCAATAAATTATTACATTGTATTTAGTTTATTTCACATTTCTTTATTCCTCCTAGACCAAATATTATATAGTAGTGAGTGGTGTATTCTAACATTCTTAAATGTACTTTGTAGGTGGAACATCTGGTGGCGGGGCCAGCGCGGAGGTGGTGGTGTTGGACGAGGGGGACTACTCTGGGGAGGAGGCGGTGCAAGTGCCGGACGTTCCTGTGAGGGTTCACACGGTGGTGGCGGGAAGAGGTAAGCTATATATTCCTTACTTATTGAGATTGAAGACTGCATAGTGTGCTTTCTGCATGGGTGTATTATAAATCAACCAGGTAGTAGCCTCCTCTAAATGTACTTCGACTTAGCTGTGAAGTTTTTGGCGAGAAGAATCCCAATAAGATCTGAGATGAACTTGATGGATGGGATGAACGAAAAGCGAAAGAAGGGTGTAAGTAAGTGTGGAAGGACGAGAAATTTAATGATGGCTGGCAAAGAAGAATGATATGTGTTTGCTTGGTCCCCGAGGTGGCTGGGAAGGAAAGAAAATGGTATGGTGCATGGCTGGGTGAATGATGAAGCAAGGATGGGTGGAAGGACAACAGCCTGGGTGGGTGAAACAGAAACTGTATGTGTGCATATACTTTGAATGGATGGATGCCTGGATCATGGTATTATCTGACTCTTAGATAGTATATGTGTATCTAAAGAGAGTAGACGGTCACTGGATGAACTAAGTGTTACCTTGAAGAGCATGTAACACCGCACCCGCACGTCCGTTCCAGTGTGGGAAAGGCAAGGAAAAGAAGTTGTAATTTTGTCCAAATACTACCATGAATAGTAGCAGTAGTTTGTATTGCAACTGCAAGCACAGCATATATTCGGTTCTTACGGTGGACACTCCCTACCTCTCTTAATAACTTTAGTTTAGTAGTAGTACGTCATTCATGTGTGGGTGTATCACTGTTCACTCAATAATAAGCAAAGCACCTAAAGTCATCCCATATGTCATCAAATACATCCCATGTGAAGTGATAGATAATCAAATTATTTAGCTTCTTCATTTTCCTTTTCTAGTACTCATTTGCACTGTAGGGTGAAAGCTAAATTAATTAAGCAGTAGCCCTTGTAACAGAGTATTCTCAGTGCCACCCGTAATAGAAAAGGAAGAGCTTCACCACCTGCATGTACTGGACCGGTACAGTAACGCAAGTCTGTCTCACTCATCATGGTGTGCGTCTGTTTTTCTCGGGTGCAAGTTCACTGCGCTGGCATTATGCCGGCTTGCATAAGATAACGTACCAATTTTCCTAAACAAGAGAGAAGAAGAAGAATAAGACTGGTGGTGTACTGTCATAGTCGACTGTAATGGAAGTCCATAGTGCTCGTAGAATTAGTTCCTTAAACTCCCACTAATGTTAGAGCAAGGATGAAGAAGTGGGAGGTTAGATAGATACTGTCCTCAATAGTTATGTACTGTGCTTTCAATTTGCTACTTGTACTGTGACACAACTTTGTGCTCAATCACTTTGTGTTATTAATCTTAAGGAGCATTGGTTACAGACTATGTCTTTCTTTCTTCATATAGTTGCTCCTACCAAATCAACTAGACCATCACGGAGGGAGCAGGCTCGAATGGCCCGGCAACGGAGGCTGGATGCCACTGTCGCCGAATATCGGCGGCTGGTGGCCCTGGAGGAGGAGGACACGCAGTCAACCGGTACGACAACAACAACATCCACTGGGACAGCTGCATCCTCCTCCGTGTCCCCACGGGCTGCCAGCCAGCTCAGTGCTCCAGCGGTACGGAGCCGGGCTACCAAAGCCAACCGCCACCGCCGAGCAGCAAAGACACCAGCTGCCCCCCACAGGAGTTGCAAGGCACGCCAGCGCCGCTTAGGACTCAGAGTGTCCTACCTGGAGCAGGAGGTCCTTAGCTATAAGAACTTGGTGGAGGGCCTCCGCTTCGACCATGCCACCCTCCGCAAGGAGTATGATGCCCTGGCCGCTAAAGTCAACAGCACCTAGTGTCCCTTGCCCCTTTTTTAGAGACTTTTGGGGGGTGGGATTTGGGAGTTGGGTTCTTTTTGGGACTTTTGAAAGACAATCGTTGGGGTTAGGGAGGGTCTTGAGGGAGATTATTTTGTTAGGGCTACATAAATATACTTTTTGAAACTTTGTCTGACCATACCTGTTTTTTACTGCTTTTGAGTCTGGTGGGTGGGGGTTTAACAGTAAGTTTGTTTTCCTGAAGAGTCCTAGGACTTTAGTAGTACTACCGTCAATCTCTCGTCTAGTCCTAATAGTCCATTATACTACCTCCCACCAAACGCTTATCTTACCTGTAATTTGTGTTTGAAAGTAGGGCTAGGACCAGGGCTGGCTCAACGGGAAATGGGGATTAAGGTTGGCAGTCCTGGGCGGATGATATGTCCTCATTGCGGTGGTACTAGTGGTGTGACACAGTGGCAGTTGCATGCCTATGGAAAAAAGAAAATGAAACCTGGTTTGTCCTTACTGTAGCATTACAACAGTACGATAGAGAATATAGCAGGTGACAGTACACTAGAACAGTGCCACAATGTAGCCTAACAAATGGTAAAGTATTGCAAGTATAACTAGTACTTGCGTTGAATTTCTTTGACATTTGCTACTACTACAAGAAATAGTACTGAAGCTGAGTAAGTCTAGAATATATCCTCGGATTCCTTCACCAGCCTGTTGCTATGACCTTATCCTCCCCAGCAAGTTTGTGGAATTATTGATGTCATTTAGAAACACATCAAGCAAAACCACACAGCCCGGGGGAAGAGGGTTAGGGTTTGGAAAATGGATGGGAATGGGGGTTTCTTTTTGGTTATGTTTTGTTGAGAGAAGAAAAAAAAAGCACAGCATGGACAAACAATAATTGAAGATAAAGAAATATTTGGGTACAAAGCTAACGACAAATCTTTTAAGTGCCATAAAGGAAGTGCATGCCCTACTGCATGCATTGTTACTGAAAAGTAAGTAGTACTAGAATGCGACAGTAAAGGGCTGCAGCGTTTTCACTTGCCTATCTCTGCACTCAGAGAAACACTTCTTACATTAAATTAGGTTTAAAAATTAGCCGAAGTAAAACCTATAGAATGGCTGTAGGGATCAATTTAGAAGCAGAGAGAGATCCAAGAAATGCAGTCACACTCAGAGAAGAAAACAATGGATACTGTATCTGTATGTTGTTGTAGTTGTCCTGTTGAATTTGGTAAGTAAGTTGCATGCAGCAAACAATTCCTCTTATTAGCGGCACTCCTCCATTTCAGCTGACGCTCCGTCCAGCAATGTTGGTGACCAGAAGACACCCTGTCCACTGCCTGCCTGGCGGATGCTGAATTGCGGCTCGCTAATGTGAAGCCTGACTCCATCCTTTTTTCCCCATTGCACAGACTGAAACCAGGCCTAACAAGCCCTAAGTTAAGAATAGTGGCAAAGGCTTTCTTTAACTATGCCAAATCCCCCCTTTCCCACCATACTACTGCTTTTGAATCTGGTGGGTGGTGGTTTAACAGTAAGTTTGTTTCCCTGAAATTTAAGTCTGTGTCATTTTCCTCCTTTAAGTATAAATGGCTAAATATTTTCAACACTAAGTGCCTCTCACAGAGTAAGTGATCCCCCCTTTCCCACCATGGATTTTCTTCAAGTCGCTTGCAACCAAAATTACACATTCCCACGAGTGCTCTAAAACCCCATAACTCATTTGCAAAAATCAAGAACACCCCGAAACACATGCAATCCTGCTGCTAGGGCTAACCCTAACGAACCCTAAGTTACGAAAAGTACCAAAACCTTTTTTCCTCATGGATGTTGTTTAAATCAGTTTTATCCGGTATTAGACCTTCCCAGCAATGGCCCCAGAGCCGTCAACCCAGGCGAAAACAAGTAGAAGACCCCCAAACAGCCAAAAAGCAAAAGTACAAAAATGTGGACTTAGTCACTTTTCTGAAAATTTGCAAAATCACTCAGCGCGCGCTCTGCAGCTAGGCCCTAACTCCCCTCTGCCTCCATGGATTTCCTTCCAACCTCTTGCTATCTAAACTATCCATACCCAGTAGTGCTCCCAGGCCCCGAAACCCACCCACAAACACCAGGAAGCCCCCCAAACAGGCCCCTGAAAACGCCACATTGAGCAAAAAGTCAGAAAAGGCAAAACCTTTTTTCCTCATGAATGTTGTTTAAACCAGTTTTATCCGGTATTAGACCTTCCCAGCAAGGGCCCCAGAGCCGTCAACCCAGGCGAAAACAAGTAGAGAAGACCCCCAAACAGCCAAAAAGCAAAAGTACAGGTGATTAAAGTTTTAATTATATTAACTTGTGCAAAACAAAGAAAGACAGAAACACAGGAATAAAAGTCAATAAGTACGAAAAAGAAAATGTCTGAATTCATTGGCTCATTTTCAGGCCTCGGTGTCAGGGAAGAAGAGTTCGTCCTCATACTCTGTGAAATCATCAGGCAGGAATAGGTTAGTGTCACCTAACGCAGAAGAAATTCCCTCATCTAAGTTGCTGTCCTCCTCGTCTTCTTGCGTCGTGCGATCTGGTACTTTGAAATCTGGTGGTATGAGGTGCTCATTCATCTTGATCATTGTCAATATCTCCTCATTTTTGGGCGAGAGGCGGGTCCGTTTGCAAGTTACAATGCCACCAGCAGCACTGAAAACACGTTCAGAAGACACACTTGCGAGTGGGCAAGACAAGTAATGTATAGCCAGGCGGGAGATCTCTGGCCACAATTCTTTTTTCCCATGCCAATACGCCAATGGGTCAGCATTAACATAGACCTCTGTTGAGTCATTCAGATAGTCCTGCACCATCGACTTAAAGTTCTCCACGTTTCCTCCACTTCGCTGAATTTTCGCTCGGACCTTTTCAGAACCATAACCAATCTCAGCAAGCCAATCCTCTTCATCACCCGATATTTCTGTTGTGTCTGGTGCAGATGATGCGGTTGCCGGTGTCTTTAACGGCTGAGAGGTCACTTCTGCCACAGCCACAGGTGCAGAAGTGGAGTCTTGTGCCTGGGGATGGCCTGCTGATGCTGATGTACTGCCTTTTCCTTCAATTTGCTTCCGTTCTCTTTCAAACCTGATGGCTGACCAGGCTACCCAACGTTTGTACTTTGTAGCATCTTCATCACTAAAAGGAAATAATGCAGAGCCTGCCAGCGGCTTTTTGTAGCGTGGATGCAGAATAGTAGCACAAATGTAATGCTGTTCAGAGTGGATCTTTTGAAGACGTTCATCGCCACGTAGACGCTCTAATAATTTCTCCGCCAAAAGAAAAGCTTCTTGCTTTTCTTCATCGTTTTGAAACTTTGAAGACACCGCCTTCAGTTTGTGCTCCAGCATGCGCAACAATGGGATAGCTTTTCCCAAATTACAGTCCTCCCTGCTTACTGCACGTGTGAAGAACTCAAAAGGACGAAGCATGTCTGCCAGGCTTTTAACTAGCTCCCATTGCGCCGCATTTAACCTCAGGTCCTCCTTCACAGCTGTACCCATTGTTAAGAAATACTGATCGAGTACAACAAACTGCTCATACAGACGCTCAAGCATGTAGAAGGTTGAGTTCCAACGTGTTGGCACCTCCTGGATGAGTGCTTTCACTGGCATTCGACGTTCATGTAGCAGGCTCCTCAGATGCTTCCGGGCCTTAAAAGAATGGCTGAAATGGTTGCACATTTTTCGGCAGGTGACCACTAACTGGCATGCTGGACTTTCTTTCTCCAAGAATTTTTTAACAACCAGGTTTATACAATGCGCCAAACACGGCACTCTGAAATAGTTACCCAGTTCCATGGCCTTAACTACATTGGCGCCATTATCCGTGGAAACATAACCAATGGCGCGTTTTTTTTGGAGACAGCCAGTGAAAGACCTTTGTGTTGAACTCATTCAAAATGTTTTCTGCTGTATGACGTAGCTCCAAGCCAAACATGGCTAGTGTTGCATGTTTCCGAGCAGCTTTAAAAACTTGGTCCAGGTCAGCACCTGCGTTTAGCTTTGCTTTAACCCCTGAAAAAGAGACCCAGTGTGCAGTGATGCACATGTAATCAGTGCCTGCGCCACTGGTCCACATGTCTGTTGTGAGATGTATAGTGTGAACAGCACTCTTCTGCAAAGCTGCCCCAATCACCTCCAGCACATCTTCATGTAGTGCTGGAACCGCAACTCGGGCAAAATAGTACCGGCAAGGAACCTTCCATTTAGGGCAGAGCGCTGCCACTAATTCGAGAAAACCAACCCCTTCTACAAAAGAAAAAGGGAGAAGATCCAGCGCTAGCATTTTAGCCAGCTTAGTGTTATACAGACGCACCATTGGGTGGTTGCGGTCATATGGCGCATCTGAAAACAACATTGTTTTAATGTTGCCCTGGACCATTTTACGGGATGATGATGATGACTTCTTCGACCCAGTTACGCTCGCTGATGAACTTTTTCGCATTGGTGTCTCACTAGTCTGTCCCACACTCTTAGTGTGGCTCCCAGGGGTACTGGGTGTAAGTGAAGTGTGCGACACTTCTTCCTCCTCGTCATCATCAGATGGAACATCAACGTTTTCTCGACTTGCAATTCGGGCTTCCTTGATCGCCTTTAGGTGCGCCAACCATTGGACAGTGTGCTGTCTCTTAAGATGACCTCTCTGGCCTCCAGTCCCATAGTTGGTACCAAGCTTACCACGACTAACTGCAAGCTTACAAATGCTACAAATGCCTATGTTTTCACTTTTTGGGGAAACACTGAAGAAGTCCCAAACTGCGGACTTGAAATGTCTGTGGGGGCCGGAGGAGGCGATACTGGTGGTGGTCGTGCTGCTAATGCCAGATGAAGTGGAGGATGTGTATTGCTGAACTTTACTATGTTGTGCACTTTCACCACCACTAATTGAGGTCGAGGAGGATAGAGGTCCCTTCTGGCGAGTAAGAAATATGGAAGCGGTACGTTGTGGTTTACTAGTTAACATCAATGATTCTGGTGCTCCCATTGCCTCCTCGTCGACTTCATCATCACGTTCAGCAGCCTGTCGGGCTAGGGTCAAAATGTCTGTTTGCTGCATGCCCGCTGGGGCTTCAGTGACGTTAGTGATGATGACTGCGTCGTTGTCGTGAGAGTCTTCAGCAGCAGTATACGCCACTTCTTGTTGAGCGTCATCACACTCCATAACTTTGAGAGTTTCGACGACCTTCCTTTTACGCTTAGCTACCTTTGTCAGATCATGGTGTGCCTCCTCAACCTCACTCTCAGACGGCAGTGGTGCTGGTTCCCAAGTAAGATCCAGATCATCAGAAGGAGGTGGGCTTGAAGAAGATGTAGACACCAACACCCTTTATCTTTTCCTTGCTCGGGATGTGGAAGACAATGAATGATCATCAGGAGGAGTGGCTTCCTCGAATGATACCTCGGCTTGATTGTCGATTTCCAGGTGTGCCCCTACTTCTGGAGGAACAACTATTGTGGCCACTTGTTGTGCCCCTCCATGCACCTCTGCTTGCTCCTCTCCTTGCGCCGCCTCTCCTTCCACATGTACTTGGGCTTGTACTTGCACATGTGATTGTTGTTGCAGCTGTGGTTGTTCAACACTCGTCAGATGAGTTACAACAACCTGTGTTGATTGAGGGACATTGCTGCTACTGTCTTGCGATGAGCCAACATCACTGGTCGATGGTGATTGAACAACTATACTGGCTGCCTCTGCAGCAGTCAAGGGCTTGGACCTAAGTTGGTGTGGTGGTGGTGGCACTGAGCCCAATGGAGCGGAGGTGCTGCTCCCAGCTTGGTCTCCAGCAGACCCCGCTGCTGCTGCAGCACAATCCCAGCCCATCCATGGCCTCAATGGTGTTTAAATTCAAGAAGACGCCCCACAGAAAGACTAGGCCCATGCAACACTCACCACCCCTGGGCAAAGGGCCCCACCAGCAGCCCCAAACAAACGACAAAAAACACAAAATTCAGCACAATCCCAGCCCATCCAAGGCCTCAATGGTGTTTACATTCAAGAAGACACTCCACAGAAAGACTAGGCCCATGCAACACTCACTACCCCTGGGCATAATGGATGAAAAGTAGGCAAAATAAGTGCAGGCCTCAGACACTGCCTCTCTTCAAAATGGCCCCTTGCACCCCAAGCACATGTTGCCTGTACCAGCACTCAAGATGGCCACCACCACCAACCACATGGCCAGTCCACATCAACAGTACACCCAAAAAAAAAAGAAAAACACACAAAAATCACCACAATCCAATGCCATCCAGGATGTTTACATTAAAAAGACCCCACAGGCAGACTCAGTCCATGCACCACTCACTACCCCTGGGCAAAAGGCCCCAACAGCAGCCCCAAAAAATGGACAAAAAACACAAAATTAAGCACAATCCCAGCCCATCCATGGCCTCAATGATGTTTAAATTCAACAAAACAGTTGTATCATGCACCCATAACCAACCCTGGTCCTACTGGATACTGTGGCTACCCACAATATATTTTATTTAATGTTCTGAAAAAATTCCAAAATTGTAGTTGCAGCAACTGTAATGCCCCAAACAAACTTACTTGTGAAAGTTGATTTCTAATCCAAAGGTGATCCAAAGAAAGTCAAAAAGGCCTCAAATCCAAATATCCAGCAGCACCCACAAAAAGTAATCCTTCCAGGTCAAGGTCCAAATGAAAGTGACCAGCACATGAAGAAAGCACTGGGAGGAGCCTGCTGGACAGGAACAGGAAGTTGGAGACTGTGGGGCACTTCCTTCCTCCCCCCCCCAAAAAAAATGGACTCCTTGCAAAACATAATGCAGGCAAATGTCAACCTGAGGAGTGATTCTGATAAAAATCATCATTTTCTGAAGGTTTATGCTGTTTGCTGGTGGATTTCTTGTGCAGAATTGCAAAATCTCTATTTCGCGAGTGCAAGATTGTTCCTGCCCGCCGCACCTACGTGTTCGCAATTGCGAACTCTCGCGATGGGTGCTGTGCAAGGTAAGGTGGCAAGCCGTGATTACGTATTCGCGGGCGCCAACTCCCGCGGGATCCCGCAGCAAGATCCAAAATGGCGCAGCACTCGCAAAATATCGAGAAAAACAACTCGGCAAACGCTGAATGACGGAAAGTGAACGCCGTGTGCAACGCCGCGCGCCGCAATATTGGATCACCAAGCAAAAAAATCCGCCGCGTGCGAATTGACGGATTTTCGGTAAATTCGCTAGAGTTCGCAGATTGCGAATTTACCGAAAATCCGCAAAATCCGCGAGCGGAACGGATTTTACGCCCATGCTTACTTGGTATACAGTTTGCTACCTGATAAACAAACCACAACTTACACTGAACTTTTCACAGTGTTAAAATCCAAAACATCAAACAAAAGTCCTTGGTAAATTATTATTGATTCTGAATTCGCAATGATAAATGTTATTTCCAAAACGTACATGGATACCCAAATTCAAGGATGTTTTTTCTACTTTTCCCAGGCATTGTGGCATAAAATACAAAAAAAATTCTTAGTTGTGAATTACGTATTGGATAGCAAACTGCAATTCGAAGTAAAAAAACTACCTGCACTTTGCTTTGTTCCTCCTGATAGTGTAGACGAGTACTACACTGCAATTGCACATATCTTTCAGGGTATACAACAGACACCACTAGATACTTTCCTGTACATTTGTCTCAGACAGGGAATTCGCGCCATTACGCCGGACTTTCCTGCAGAGCCACAGACCCTTGCACCGCTACAACTGACACTCCAGGGCGCGACGGCCAAACGCCTGGTGTCGGTCATATACAGGACAGTGCATACACAAAGGGAGGCACCGGCCGCATTGGCAAGGACAAGATGGGACCAAGAATTGGGTGTGGCACTGACGGATGGGCAGTGGGAATTTTGTTCACTGCAGACTGAGCGGGTCTCAGCCAGTAGTAGGCTTAGGATAATTCCCTACAATTTTTTACATAGATTATACTATACCCCAGTCCGAATGCATAGATACAAATTGAGAGACACTGACACATGTGACAGATGCCATGCCCCGGGAGCTGACTTCTTACACCTTGCCTGGGAATGTACGGGAGTGAATGAGTATTGGATGCTGGTTTTTGAGGCCCTGTCATGTCCAGATTGAACCATCGCCACTTGTGGCATTGTTGGGATACGTTGAACCATTAAGGGTGGAACACCGCAAATTTGTAGCCTTGGCACTGCTACTGGCTAAGAGAAGAGTGGCATGCCGCTGGGGCAGAGGTCGAGCACCCAAATTCAAAGTTTGGATTAAGATCTGATTTATTGTCAGGAGCAACTTGCGACCTATGCGGGACTGTTACCTGTTACATCCAGACCCACTGATATATGGGCCCCGTTACAGTGTTACTTGCTGTCTCACTCCCGAAATGACCCCCCCACAGACTGATGGACTTGATCACACTTTATAGTTTATTGCGTCTACAATGCACTCGCATGACTCTCCTGGACTTGAAGCTGCAGTATGTCGAGAGGTTGGGTTAGCGGTGGGATGATTGCAATTATTGCTTTGTCATAATATGCTTGAAATGACATGGGGTGGTCCACCGATGCATTATATATGCTTGCGCTGGGGGCTCTATTCCTGGCCCTTAGCGGTGGACTAGGCCCTACACACCTCTCCTTTCACAATTCTTGTACGCCTGTGCTACATCCGTTTTTTGGGGGTTTTTTTCTCCCTTGTTTCTTGTACCTGTACTGCGTTGGGTGACACCTGACTCATCATGGGATTGCTGACCACTGTCTTGTGAATATGTTGCTATTCGAACTGCCGAATAATCTGTATTATCACTGCTTATCGAGATGATCAAATTGTGTGTGACTACATGTGTACCATGTTTGAGTTTTTAAAATCAATAAAAAAGAATTTTTTTTAAAAAGAGTACTACACTGCAATTACTGAATCTGACTTTTACACCACAAATGAAGAAAAATTGGCACCCTTATTAAATTATTTTGAAGACACATGGATTGGGCATCTAAGCATGTTGGGTCGCAGGAGGACGCCACGTTTCCATGTGGAGTGGTAGAACTGCTACTCGAGCTGCTTAGAAGGAGGAGCAAAGACAAGCAATGCCATAGAGGGATGGCACAACTCATTCAACCACACAATTGGCAAGGCTCACGCCAACTTTTATAATTTTTTTGGAAACTTTGAGAAAGGAGCAAAGTTTCCAAGAAATGAGAATGTCACAAGCATTAACAGGTAGTCTATGCCCACGAATTTCTAAAAAATCAAAGGAAATGTCGAAAAGACTATTGGGTGCATTACAAAAATTTTCGTTGTGTGTGGCTTCAGACTACCTGGATAATGTTGCACACATTTTACATTACTAATACAACCTACAATTTTACTTTCCTGTTTTGCCCTAAATTATACATCTTCTTATAATTGGCATTTTTCAAAACATTGTGAAAATAAATAAAGTCGGGTCACCTTACCTTAGATGTTTTAATTTTCATTTCTTTAATAATCAAATCAAAAGCAATGTTTTCCATGATTGATTTTTTTCCAAATTCCAATCCACATTCTTAAACCTCTTTGGAAAAATCTTCCTTAAAAAGACTCAATTTCCAAATTGAAATCCATTTCTAAAAATTGATACTCCATTGCCAAAATCCATCCAAAAGAAAAAGGTTGATTTCCAAAATCTCAAACAAAAAGTATTTCTTGTCCATCTCCAACATTTCTCAATTCCAATACATCCAATATAACGATTCTTCTCCAAACTTGAAAATATAATCCAAACCTTCGAAATTCGCAATTGTAGGAAAAATGTAAAAAATCTTCCTTAAAAAGACTCAATTTCCAAATCGAAATCCATTTCTAAAAATTGATACTCCATTGCCAAAATCCATCCAAAAGAAAAAGGTTGATTTCCAAAATCTCAAACAAAAAGTATTTCTTGTCCATCTCCAACATTTCTGAATTCCAATACATCCAATATAACGATCCTTCTCCAAACTTGAAAATATAATCCAAACCTTCGAAATCCGCAATTGTAGGAAAAATGTAAAAAATCCCAAAAAGCATTAAAGTCATCCTCGAAAAAAAATCCCAATATCCATCCGGTATCCCAAAAATAAATCCATATGTCGAAAATCGATCTTCTTTCACCGCTTTTTCAAAATCAAATACTTTTTGCATTTTGTCAAACAAATTACATTATTTACAAATAGATATCCTTCCTAAATACTTCCTCACAAACCCAATGTTTTTTTTAAGGTTAACACGTGACCTGACGTGGGCATACACTATCAACAAGGTTGGAGACATGTTATTACGATACAAACTTAACATATTATTAACTTCTAAAAGCCTCCCTCTTCTCTCCTTGCAAAAAATGTCACTCATACCCTCATGCACTATTGTATTTAAGTTTTAAAAAGTTTCTTACCTGAGCGCAGGTCTCCCAAGCTTCTGCTCTGTCCGGCGACGCTCCTCAAAATGGCTGCCTTCAAGTTTCACGTTTACACGTATACTGGAGCTACAAAAAAAGAAAACGGACAATTTATTTATTACTTATGTTTTTTAATCAATTAATATTTAAGTAATTTATTTTCAAAATAAAGTTTATCGATATATTATAAATATATTATAAAGTTATTTTAAATATACAATTTATATATAAAATATTTATATATATAAAATAATTTACACAGTCTCCCATTATTACTATTTTTTTATATTATATATAAATAGTACTAATTCTTTATAGAATATGTATTTATGTTTAAAACATATTCTTACCTTTTAGATACTCCATTAGGCTTCTTTTCCCTACCCCGTTCCACTGTAAATGAACTTGAATAACATAGACACTGCATCTGCATCTATTGAAATAAAAGAAGGACATTTTTTCCCATTCAATTCAATTCAATGTTAAAGCGGGGGGAAATATTTCTAAATTACTTTTTTTTTATAAATAATTAATATGTTTAATTTTTATTAAAATAAAAAATCAAAGTTTAAATAATTTTTTTAAATTGTGATGCTATAAAATATTTTTAAATGCAGATTAATTAATAATTAATATTATTTCTGAATTGAAGTGTTGGATAGTTTTGGAGTATTCATTTCTATTCTAAGGGGGTGCATCTGTAAGGTAAGTTTAGGATAGTGTAGGGGTAACAATTAGTATTCTAAATCCTGTGGGATGCATCTGTAGGGTAAGTGCAGAATATTATAGGAGTAACAATTACTATTCTAACTCGAAGGGGGTGCATCTGTATTGTAAGTGCAGGATAGTGTAGGAGTAACAATTACTATTCAAACTCCAGAGGGGTGCATATGTAGGGTGAGTGCAGGATAGTGTTGGGGTAACAATTACTATTCTAACTCCACGGGGCTGCATCTGTATTGTACGTGCAGGATAGTGTAGGAGTATTAGTTTCTATTCCAACCCCAGGGAGGTGCATATGTAGGGTAACTGCAAGATAGTGTAGGGGTGACAGTTACTATTCTAATTCCAAGGGGATGCATCTCTGGGGTAAGTGCAGGATAGTGTAGGAGTATTAATTACTATTATAACTCCAGGGGGTGCATCTGTAGGGTAAATACAGGATAGTGTAGGAGTATTACTTACTATTCTAACTCAAGGGGGTGCATTTGTAGGGTAAGTGAAGGATAGTGTAGGAGTATTACTATTCTAACTCCAGGGGGTGCATCTGTAGGGTAAGTGCAGGATAGTGTAGGGGTAACAATTACTATTCTAACTCCAGGGGGTTTATCGATATATTATAAATATATTATAAAGTTATTTTAAATATAAATTTTATATATAAAATATTTATATATATAAAATAATTTACACAGTCTCCCATTATTACTATTTTTTTATATTATATATAAATAGTACTACTCCTTTATAGAATATGTATTTATGTTTAAAACATATTCTTACCTTTTAGATACTCCATTAGGCTTCTTTTCCCTCCCCCGTTCCACTGTAAATGAACTTGAATAACATAGACACTGCATCTGCATCTATTGAAACAAAAGAAGGAAATTTTTTCCCATTCAATTCAATTCAATGTTAAAGCGGGGGAAAATATTTCTAAATTACTTTTTTTAACAAATAATTAATATGTTTAATTTCTATTAAAATAAAAAATCAAAGTTTAAATAATTTTTTTAAATTGTGATGCTATAAAATATTTTTAAATGCAGATTAATTAATAATTAATATTATTTCTGAATTGAAGTGTTGGATAGTTTTGGAGTATTCATTTCTATTCTAAGGGGGTGCATCTGTAAGGTAAGTTTAGGATAGTGTAGGGGTAACAATTAGTATTCTAAATCCTGTGGGATGCATCTGTAGGGTAAGTGCAGAATATTATAGGAGGAACAATTACTATTCTAACTCGAAGGGGTGCATCTGTATTGTAAGTGCAGGATAGTGTAGGAGTAACAATTACTATTCAAACTCCAGAGGGGTGCATATGTAGGGTGAGTGCAGGATATTGTTGGGGTAACAATTACTATTCTAACTCCACGGGGCTGCATCTGTATTGTACATGCAGGATAGTGTAGGAGTATTAGTTTCTATTCCAACTCCAGGGAGGTGCATATGTAGGGTAACTGCAAGATAGTGTAGGGGTGACAGTTACTATTCTAATTCCAAGGGGATGCATCTCGGGGGTAAGTGCAGGATAGTGTAGGAGTATTAATTACTATTCTAACTCCAGGGGGTGCATCTGTAGGGTAAATGCAGGATAGTGTAGGAGTATTACTTACTATTCTAACTCAAGGGGGTGCATCTGTAGGGTAAGTGCAGGATAGTGTAGGAGTATTACTATTCTAACTCCAGGGGGTGCATCTGTAGGGTAAGTGCAGGATAGTGTAGGGGTAACAATTACTATTCTAACTCCAGGGGGTGCATCTTTGGGGTAAGTGCAGGGTAGTGCAGGAGTATTAATTACTATTCTAACTCCAGGGGGTTGCATCTGTAGGGTAAGTGCAGGATAGTGTAGGAGTATTACTTACTATTCTAACTCCAGGGGGGTGCATCTGTAGGGTAAGTGCAATATAGTGTAAGGGTATTAGTTACTATTCTAACTTCAAAGGGGTGCTTCTTTGGGGTAAGTGCAGGATAGTGTAGGAGTATTAATTACTATTCTAACTCCAGGGGGATGCATCTGTATGGTAAGAGC
The DNA here is from genome assembly GCF_964261635.1 of Lissotriton helveticus. Lineage (NCBI taxonomy): Eukaryota > Metazoa > Chordata > Amphibia > Caudata > Salamandridae > Lissotriton > Lissotriton helveticus. The sequence goes on from NC_136069.1 coordinate 380,884,891, forward strand.
AGGATAGTGTAGGGGTAACAATTAGTATTCAAACTCCATTGTGGTGCATCTTTGGGGTAAGTGCAGTACCGTTTAGTAGTATTAATTTCTATTCTAACTCCAGGGGGGTGCTACGTAGGCTAAGTGCAGGATAGTGTAGGAGTATTAATTACTATTCTAACTCCAGAAGGGTGCATCAGTACTGTAAGTGCAGGATAGTGATGGGTAACAATTACTATTCTAACTCCAGTGGGTGCATCTTTGGGGTAAGTGCAGGATTGTTTAGGAGTAACAATTACTATTCTAACTCCAGTGGGGAGCTTCTTTGGGGTACGTGCAGGATAGTTTCTGAGTATTAATAACTATTCTAACTCAATTAGGGTGCTTCTGTAGTGTAAATGTAGAATAGTGTAGGAGTATTAATTAATATTCTATGTCCAGGGAAGGGCATATGTATAGTGTAGGTGTAACAATTTAAAACAAATATTAAAAAACAAACCCAAACTTGCGTTATAATAGCATGCATTGTAATAGCATCTGCGTTGTAATAGCATGCGTTGTAATAGCATGCAATGTAAAAGATCTTGCATTGTAAAAGATTTGTTGTAATGGTATTGCGTTGTAATACCTGCATTGTGATGGTTGTTTCCTATCTACCCTATAGGGTGGTGATTGGCTAACACTCCCAGCAATCTACTGCCCATATGGGGGTGGATGGCTAACACCACCAGCATTGTCTACCCTATAGGGGGTGGATGGCTAACAATACCAGCAATCTAAAGCCCATAGTAGGGTGGATGGCTAACACTACCAAAAATCTAATGCCCATAGTGGGATGGTTGGTTAACACTACCAGCAATGTGGGGACAATATGGGGTTTGTGGACCTAGCCCCCAGCAATATGGACACAATATGGTGTTTGGGAGCTAACCCTGTAGCAATGTGGAGACAATATGGGGTTTGGGGGGCTAACCCCCCCAGTAATGTGGAGACAACATGGGTTTTGGGGGATAACCCCTTGCAATGTAGCAGCAAATATGAGGTTTGTGGGGGGCAACCCCCCTCCCCCAGCATGGCGTACTCATGAAATAAAAGAAGGACATTTCTTTCCATTCAATTCAATTCAAGCCATTCTGACCCATAATCAGCCACGGCCGGTAGTAGGTGTAACTGCAGGGCGGTGACGTAGGGAGGGGGAAGGGCAGGGTGGGGGGAGTAATGTATGGATGACGGACTTTAACAGGTAAGCAAACATATAAATAAATAAAAACGAAATTTGTTGCGCGCACTGCATCGCATTTGGTGATGCAGTGCACACAACGAAATTCGTTTTATTTATTTATATGTTTACTTACCTGTTAAAGTCCGTAATCCATACATTACTCCCCCCCACCCTGCCCCTACCGCTCCCTACGTCACCACCCTGCAGTTACACCTACTACCGGCCGTGGCTGCCCATAATACATCCAGTGGCGGCTCGCCGAGGGAGTGCTGCGGGTGGTGAGGTGGGGCGGCAGAGGGGCAGGGTGAGGGGTTAGAGGAGACCGACAAATGACGGACAGTAGCAAGGTAAGTAATTAAATAAATAAAACAATTTACCTTGTGCTCGCTGCATCGCCAACTCGGCGAGCTGCCACTGGATACACCGAGCATAGTCAGCCACTGAATCAAATTTTCCTAACTAAATGCAGGAGAGCAGGTGCCTCATGTGGAGAGCTGTCACAACTGAAAATCTTCTTATTTCTTTCCTTTTTTGATAAACAGTTTATTTACTTTAAACAGCAGCGCAGACAAAATGCCACGAAAACACAAAAGGAAATGACGAAGGAACAATATGCCAGCTAACTTTAGCTCTTTGGTGCTCTTAAACAATAATTTAATTTTTGGACAGTCAGAAATGGTAAGATGAGGGGATGCGGTACACAATAGGATTATTTTTATATACAGAAGCCAAAGGAGAAATATAGTTCTGGGTGTCTGCATCAGATGCAAAGTGAATTATACACTGTTAGACCTGGCATCTTTGGCGTGGTTTCCCCTATGTTTTTGCCTCTACCTCCTGTATTTTTTGATGCTGTGCTGCATTTCGTTTTTGCTGGTTTAGATGCTTTGGACACTCTGCCACTGCTGATCAGTGCCAGAGTGTAAGTGCTCCCTGTGTAAATTGTTATTCTGATTGAATATACATGTTTGGCATATTTGTATCACCATGAAGTCCCTAGTAAAGTGCACTGGGTGTGCCAGGGCTGGTGCTGACAAATGCTACTAGTGGGCCTGCAGCACTGATTGTGCCACCCACAGGAGTAGCTCTAAAATGGTGTCTCAGGCCTGCCACTGCAGTGCCTATGGGCAGTTTAGAACTGCCATGTCCTCCTGGTCAGTGTCCCCACTGACCAGGCCTAACCCTTCCCTTTCTGTGCACATTAGTCACCCCTATGGAAGGCCCAAGGTACCCCCCTGGGCAGGGTGCAGTGTATGTGAAAGGTAGAGCATGTACTGGTGCAGGTAACATGTTCTGGTAGTGAATTACAGCCATTTTCGTTTTTCACTATTGTAAGGCTATCTTGCTCCATAGATTAACATGGGGGATGCTGGCTACAGTGGTTAACAGCATTTCTTCCCATAGGAACAAGATAGGACATAAGTATCTAGTATCCCTGAACTCAGAATTTAATGACACATCTTTTAGGAAAGATTGTTTTTAAATCCTGTGTTTGGGAACAGCACTTTGAGAAAGTTGCTGTTCTCTTGTCTGACCCTTCTGTGTGCCTGGGCCTGTTTGTGTATTGACTGTCTGGTTTGTGAGTGACAGGGGCTGGGGAATTCCCCAGGAGGCTGGATGAGTCAGCACTAGGCTGAATGACTGCAGTTGCAACTGGAGTGGTGGGAGGAGTTAGCACCTGGGCTGAATAGGGCTGTGCCTGCCTTCCACAATGCTGGCTCCACCCCCCTGCTGGGCGGCTGAGGACCCTGCCCCTCACTCTGAAAGGAAAGATGCAGCCAGCAAAACAAAGTGCTCAGGATCCACCCAGAACTGGTTTAGACCGGGCTCAGGGCCCACATGCACCAAGAGAACAAAAACTTTAGGGGTATAAGTACAGGACCCCTGACAACAGAAAATTAGATCATCCTGGAAATCAAGAAGGAACCTCTGCCAAGGAGAAAGCTGACTCTGAAGAAGGAAGATTGTCCTGCTGTTGCTCTGCTGGACTGACCTGCTGTTGCTTTGCTGCCAAGGAGAGGGGAAGGACTTTGCTGTGTGCTGTGTCCCCTGTCTTGAAGGAATCTCCAAGGGCCTGAGAAGAGCTGGCTCCCTGTTTTGAAGTCCCAGGAACAAAAGGACTTCACCCCCAGCTTCCCTGAACTCTGCTGAGAGAGTTCTGTCCCTCCTAGAGTGCTTGATCCAGTTGTGGGGCCTCTGGAGGTTGGACCTGTGCTGGGAAGCTTGAAACTAAGCTTGAGTGACTTTTGAAACTGAAAAGTGTCGCATCGCTCACTTGCGGAGCGCATCCCCGACAGTGCGAGAAGTTTCCCGCCGCTACGGAGGTCGAGATCGACGCAGCGCCTGACGCCGCTGCCAGAGACGTCGCATCCTTCGTTTGCGGGACGCACCAGACCGGTGCGGGAGAATCGAACATCGCTGCGAGTATCATCGCAGAGCCTGTCGTCGCTGGGTGAGAACGCCGCACCGCTTGCTTGCGGACCGCATCACGTCGCTGCGAGTGTCGTCGCAGAATCATCGCATCGAGGAGCTGCGAGAGAAAGGGATCGCCGCTGGACCGCGCATCGTCGCCCCGGAGATCGTCGCAGCACCTACGAGATCGTCGCATCGTGCCTTTGCGAGAACAGACTTCCTACGGAACCTACGCACCGGAATCCATACAAGTGGCCTTCCTCCCCATACAGACCGGATTCGTCGCAACACGCCCGCTGCTGCAGCGGGGCTGTCGCATCGCCTCCCCAGGGTCTCAGGAGCAACGCATCGCTTGTTTTCCACCGCACTAGCTTCTGCTTTTGGAACTTTGTTGCAACTAAAGGTACTGTGAGTAAACGTGACGCAACTGTGAACTTTTCACGCATCTGTGGTTTATTTTACCGCAACTTGAAGAATTTTAACGCAACCTTAAGAACTCTTTTTGAAACCATATTCTTGAACTGTGTATGTTGGATTTTTGTTGTGTTGGTCTTGTGTAGTTTAGATTAAAAATACCTTTATTTTTCTAAACTGTTGTGGAGTCAGTTTGTGGTGTTTTCACTGTGTTACTGTGAGTGTTGGTACAAATACTTTACGCATTGCCTCTGGTTAGCCTAGACTGCTCGTGCCAAGCTACCTAGAGGGTGAGCAGGCGCTATCTCAGAGGGTTATCTCCTTGCCCTGACTAGAAGCAAGGGTCCCTATTTGGACAGTGGTACCTACCTCTGCCAACTAGAGACCCCAGATCTAACATATACCAATATTGAAACGAAAGGAAGTCTCACATCATACCATTAAAAAATAAACAAGACTTTAAATCAAGTAATCCTACATGAAAGACTGGGGATGATTCGGCAATTTAAATTGCACACAAGTTGGGAATGTGGCACACGTATGACTCCCTGCCTTCAGTGAATACTAATTGTATGTAACATCATTAGATTTTGCAAAACGTTTGAGCATAGACACGTTTTGATATCGATTGTGTAGATTTTCTGCTGGCTACATGATTTGCACACCCATTAGGCATATGACAGGAAACAGTGACTTGTCTACACCTATGTATTCTCTGCACTGTGAAAAATCTGCATGCACATTGTTAGAAAAATTGTGATGCTTCGAAAACGTCTTATTTTTTCACATGAAATTGAAAACATCCTACCATATTCAGTTTCCCATTCTGGGACACAACCTTGGTTAAAAAAAAAAGAAAGAAAGAGAATGTTCCCTGCACTTTTGCACACTTTCTGCAGTTATTGTGCCTGGTTAGTTTCGGTGCTTGTTTGGCAGTGCAGATAACATTCAGAAAAACACTGCAAATCTCGCCGACACCCTAAAAGGACACAAATCTGTACACACTCACCAAATTAGCACCTGACAACCTACAAAGTGTGGCAGCAAAATATCATTGTTAAAATATGACTTGACATATATGTTGTGTCCTAAATATCCTTAATGTAAATTTCACTCCATTTGAGTTAATATTAGAAAATCTATACCCAATGCGACGATATTTGTTTAAATGCTATTTTGGCATGATATTTATTTCAGACAATATTTATGTATACTAAACTCTGACATGCACCCACTCTCATAGGAAGGTTTCAAGGTGTGTCACTGGCAAATGTAGGAAAATGTGCCTACTTTGCTGATCTCTGGGATACTTAAAAAAAGGTTTGAACCCACCTTTCTGGATACGGACGACATTTTGCTTGTATTAGTGACTCTCCTATATTTACGTCTGTTGTGAAATGTCTACGAAACACCTGCCCTACAGTCTAGTAAACGTGTGCCTAGGTGTTTGTTAATGGGTTATGACCCAAACTGTGACATTTTTCCCTCTCCGATAGGATCCATGTTTTCTTTCTCTTTCTGGGGTACTGTTTAGTATTTTTTAATGTATTAACATTTATAGAGCACGTTCTGTGAAACTCTATCCTGTTCATATACCAGGACTGCATTTTTCTCGCTGCTGTTAAATGTCAGACTCACATTTTTACTTACACATTTCTTTGCTTAAAGGTTTCTGTGATCTCAGTTCCAACCTTACTCTTCTCTCCTCCTTTATTCCACAGGTTTTTATTTTGTCTTGGTTGTTTGGCCAATGCCCAAATGGGTTTGCACAGTGAGATGCATTGTGGTTTACTTTTTAGCTACTGTAATGATCTAGAAATCCGATTAAGAACAATACTGGTTTGTTCTAGCCTAAATAGATTTCAATAAATACATTTTTGGAACACGGGACAAAAACATACTTTTGTAGTGGTTTGTGTTGGAATTAAACTGCAGACACTTGAAGTTGAAGAAGAGCAGTTTATTACACGTCTGGTCTCACCGCTGCCAGCCTCACACAACGTTCCAAGGTGAGCGCCCCACCAACATTCTAAAGGTTAGATTAACTGAACGTAATGGGAGGGGTGGTTGGAACATACCATTACAATTGCATTATGTAATTCTGAAGAATGATATACAACACATCTCCCTCTGTAGAGAAATCAACAATTAGATACAGAAACATATCCTCCTGAAGGAGGCAACTGTGTATATACATTCCAGCTATTTCACGTAGTCCTCCTGCCAACGTGGTGGATGGCGTACTCTGGTCTCTCTGGCTAACTGAACATCAGGTAGCACGACCTCCTGGTCCTCATCGCAGCCAGGTACTGGAACACACACATTAGGGCAACAACTTACATTGTCCATACTCCATGTGCTGCCATCATTCAAAACCACGGAGTTACTGTTTACACGCTGGATTCTCGATGGTTTGGAGAAAGAGGACACTTTTGCACGCCCTATACCAGGTCTTTTGACTACCACCCACTGTCCAACATGGAATTTTCTATTGGAAGCTCCCCACTTCTGGTCATATTTGGCCTTGTAATCGGTTTGATGTTGGTCCACCTTCTCTCTAACAGAATCTCTATCCACCCACACTGGGATACCACCATTTAACTAGTTAGGGGTGTGTTTAGATCCTGGATTTCTCCCTTTAAGGGATACGAAGGGAGAAACTCCGGTCACAGCATTGGGGGAAGAATGATACGACCATAAAGGTTTCCTAATGGCTTCCTCTACCGGTTCGTGCATGGTAACGGCCATTTGAATGGAGTTCTTCAACATCCTATTTGCTCTTTCTACCATTCCATTTGCTTTGGGACAGTAGAAAGGTGTTCTTACATGTGAAATGGCCAACTCAGCTAAACAATCTTTCATCAGACGTAAATTGGACCCCATTGTCTGTCACTAGGGTACTCGGTATTCCCTCTCTTGAGAATACCTCCTTCAAAAACTCAATTAGGACAGATGTTGTTATTGAAGATACAAACTTAGTAGTGACCCAATGGGAGTGATAATCAATGATTACGAACATAAACCTCTGGTTGATGTTAAGTAGGTTCAAAGGGCCTATAATATCAAGCCCAAGCTTGTCCCAGGGTTTAGTCAGCACCATCACCGGAATGAGAGGTGCTTTATGTATCACCTTGGATTTGTCACACCTTCCACATGCCTCACAGTCTTTCACAGTGTTCTCCACCAACCCATCCATCTGTGGGAACCAATAATGTTGCCTGATTTTACTCTTGGTCATGCTTCTCCCTGGATGACCTTTGTGTGCTAATGCAATAATGCGTTCCTTCATGCTACCAGGGGGAATAATTTTATTTCCTCTGCACACCTGGCCGCACATGTTAGATTACTCATCTTTTACTACCCAGTATGGTTTGAGAGCTTCCGACAGCTCATTGCTAGACTCAGGCCATCGTCTCTCAATTAACCTCCTCAAATCCCTCAACACTTGGTCTTCTTGAGATTCCTTCTCCCACTCCTCCTGATTGATGGCAGGGTATTCGATAGACAGAATAACATCCTCTGGAGTGGAATGGACTCATCCAACTTGTCCAACTTTAGGCCAATTTCACTTCTGCCTGGATTTTCGAAAATTGCAGAGAAGCTGGTTAACCGTCAGCTCTCCCACCATCTTGAGTCTAACCACCTGCTAGGAGACTCCCAGACCGGTTTCCGTCCCGGCCATGGAACAGACACTGCCTTGCTGGCAGTAGTGGAGGAGGCAAGGAGCACTCTGGATACAGGAGGGTCAGTGGCAGTGATCCTCCTGGACTTGAGTGCTGCCTTTGACACTGTGAGTCATCAAGTGCTCCTCCAACGTCTGTCAGAGGTAGGTGTCTCAGGGACGGCCCTGAAATGGTTGGGATCCTTTCTCTCTGACCGTTTCTACCAAGTCTGGGAAGGGTCAGAGCAATCTGCCCTAATCCCTCTGCAATGTGGAGTCCCGCAGGGCTCATCGTTGAGCCCTACTCTATTTAATATATACATGACTCCACTTGAAAGAGTGGTCGCCCCCTCGGGGGTGAAGATCATCAGTTACGCTGATGATACTCAGCTGGTGGTTGGCCTCACTCAGCTGGCGGAACAACCCGAGGTTTTACACGATTGCCTCGCCAATGTTTATCGTTGGATGTCTATCTCTGCCTTAAAGCTCAATGGAGGTAAAACCGAGCTGATGCTCCTGGGCAATCCCAGTCCCTCCATCATTGCAACCTGTTGGCCTCGGTCTCTTGGCGACCCACCATCCCCCAAGAAGGAGATCAAGTCCTTGGGAGTATGGTTGGAAGAAGATCTGTCCTTTAGGACTCATGCCAGGAAGACCGCAGGAGTTTGCTTTGGCTTACTGAAATCAGCCCGAAAGGTGCTACCTTTGCTTCCTGATCCAGCAAGGAAGCTGTTGATACGTGGCCTAATTCTATCGAGGCTCGATTATGGGAATGCGCTGTTTCTTGGTGCCCCCGAAGCGACCTTCAAAACCCTCCAACAGGTGCAAAACGCAGCTGCGAGAATCCTTATGGATGTTCCCAGACGGCAGTCTGCTGCTCCTGCCCTCAGAGCGCTTCACTGGCTCCCCGTGAAGGAGCGGGTGAAATTTAAGGCGCTATGTACAGCCCATAAGATTTTACATGGCAAAGGCCCCCCTATCCTTGCTAATATGGCCCGTCCCTATAAACCTCCACGTCTGCTGCGCTCGGACCAAAAACACCTTTTGCAGTCAGCGAGAGTAAGAAAAGCTCGTTCTGGGGGCAGGCGTTTCTCGGTACAGGTGGCGTCTCTTTGGAACTCTCTGCCCCTCAGGATTCGCTCAGAGCCCAAGATCCTACCATTTAGGAAACTCCTTAAGACCCACTTGTTTCCACAGTAGTGATTAGCTGAGTTTCCCCTTCTGGTCTGTTGCGCCGGGACGCCCCTGGGTAAGCTGAGCGCATTATAAATTTCATATTATTATTATTATTATTCTGGTGGACTGCATAGGATGTCCTCACTATGTATTGGTAACCTTGACATGCAGTCCGCTATGTTGTTTTTTACCCCCGCCACATAACACATGTTGAAATTGTACCCTTGCAATGCCAAAATCCACTTTGAAATACGTGGAGTGGCCCTCTCAATGTTTTATGTTGAAAACAATGTGATTAGGGGCTTGTGATCAGTCCGTAATGTAAAGGGGATTCCCCACAAAAGAAACTTGAAATGATTTATTGCCCAACAGCATGCTAAGGCTTCCCTCTCTATTGTTGAGTAATTGGACTTAGGTTCCTTCAGCGCCCTGGAAGCAAAAGCAATTATTCTCTCACATCCATCTACCTTTTGGGTGAGGAATGCTCCCAGGCCTTTTATGCTGGCATCCGTGGTCAGGGTAGTTTGTGCGTTAGGATCAAACATGCCTAAAGTGGGTGCCTTGGCAATGGCTGATTTGACATACTGGAACTCCTGTTGACATTCAGAACTCCAAACAAAGGAGCAACCCTTCTTCAAAAGTTCTCTCACGGAGCATATGTGACTTGAAACATTCTCAACAAATTTGGTCATGTACTCTACTAGGCCCAGGAAAGATCTAAGCTCGTCCTTATTAGAAGGAGCGGGAGCTAACATCACCGCATCCACCAGACTAGTTTTGGGCTTGCTCCCCTCTCCTGAAATGGTGTGACCTAAGTAAGTTACAGACTTTACACCAATTTTGCACTTGTCTTTTTGGGTTGTAAAGCCTGCCTTGCTTTAATTTACCTAGTACCTCTCTCAGATTCTTGTTATGCTCAGTCTCTGAATCACCATAAATTAAAATATCGTCCTGGAAACACAAGACTTTTCCAAGACCCTCCAAAATGTGCTGCATAATGCGTTGAAATACGGCAGCTGCGGATGCCAACCCAAATGGCATCCGGTTGTATTAGTATGCCCCAAAGGGTGTTATAAAAGAAGTCAGGCTTTTAGACTCCGGATGAAGGGCAACCTGGTGGTACGCTGCCGAGAGGTCTAAAACACTGAAGTATTGTGCCCCTTTTATGACACTGAGCATCTCATTTATCTTGGGGAGAGGATGCCTCTCCACCCAGATGTTGGCATTGAGGTCCCTGAGATCCACACACAAGCGAATCCCTTTACCCCCTCCCTTCAAAGCTACCACAATGGGGGCAAGCCACTCCGAGCTCTCAATCTTTTCAATTACCCCCATGGATTCCAACTTCTCCAATTCATTTTTTAGAGAGTCTCTCACCACTAACGGTACTGATCTGGCTCTATGCACAGTTGGTTTGCAGTGTTTCTTCAATTTTATTTTATGAAGGAAACCCTTCAGCCATCCCAACTCATTAGAAAATACCTCGGGGAACTCCTCACACACTTCTGCACCTATGCTAGGTTGTTCCACCAAGTACACCGGCTCTGAAGCATTAGGATCTAATTTAATGCCAAGGTCTTTCTGGTGTTTCCACCCCAATAAGCATGATCCCTTCTTGGTTAAATATACCTTACCCACTGTGACTCTATCCTTGAAATTGATTTGCATAATGACCATTCCTACTAAGGGCATGGTATCACGGTTGTATCCCCCCGGGTTGATGTCAGGAGGCAATAACTCATACTCTTTGTTACCAGACCTCGCTTTAAATGTAGCTTCATTTATGAGTGTATATGGGGAACAAGAGTCAGCGTAAACCTCATAAGGTACGTTGTCAAGCAATATCTCGCATTCCGGGTAACTACAATCAGAGCTCTCAAGAAGTTTGTTTACATGGAATACAATGTCACCTCTAGGTACCTCCTCATCAAGAATAACATGGGTTACATCTTTCTTCATATCAGGACAAACTTTTGTGAAATGCCCCCATTTGTTACATCTCCTACATACAACATTCCTTGCAGGGCATTTAATATTATTTGCTAGGTGGTTAGGGTTACCACAACGGAAACATTTAAACTTTTGTGTTTCAGCCCTTTGAATGGAACTTCCCACTGGTACACTTTTGCTTTTATCATTCTTTGTTGATACCTTTAATACCTCCTCATCATAAACTTGTTTTACCTCAACGGAGTCCTTCATCTCACTCATACAGAAGGCTGTGTGCTCAATGCTCTTAGCTATATCCACAGCCTGTTTCAAAATCGGAGCATCCGCTAGCAACTTTTCTTGTATTTTTCTATCAGATGTTCATCTAACCAATTGATATCTGATCAGAGAGTCAGTAAGAGTCCCAAAATCACAAGTGGAAGATAGCCCTCTAAGCACTGCTATATAATTTACAACTCTTTCATTCTTCCCCTGAGACCTAGAGAAGAATTTGTGTCGTTCCAGAACCACGTTGATTTTCTTACCAAACTGAGCATCTAACTTTATCAAGGCAGTTTGATAAACATCTGGTGGAGCATCACCATCAATATTCCCACTTCCACTTTCAACTACAATGTCAGGTAAATTGTCATAGATTTCTCTTGCATGTTTCCCTAAATTATGCAACAAAATGTGTAGCTTCCGCACAGATGAGAATCTGTTTCCACCAATAGCTATTAAATAGGACTCAAATATTCTCACCCAATTCTTCCAAGGAGTGAGGGGTTCACCATCCTCATTAAGAAATAGAGGTGGTTGGGACATTGACATTGCAGTTGCCATGCTAAAAGTAAGGAATAAGCTCCTGGTGCGAGCTATAGGATGTTATGTTAGGGATTGACTAAGGTACAGCTATAGAATATTCAAATTAATTAAGCTTAGACAGATTTTAACACGTGCATCGATTCCCAACTGTGTACACAATGTGATAGAATTTGTGACCCATATGTTACCTTACCCTTCAAGGAGAAAATAACATGTTAATCTGTTCACATAGATTTCTATTTTTTTCTCTTTTTCATACACATATGGGCACCTGTACACCAATATATTTATTGCACCTTCATTCGTTCCTTAAAATCCTTTCCTAAATTAGTTCCTTGCTGGCAGGCTTTTCTTTTCCCTTTTTTTTCCAAATGCTGAGCCTGTCAGCGAAAAACGGTACACTTCAGGTTGCAGTCAAAAGATACTGATTTGTCTCTAGACCACAAACAGCTGTGCCTATCAGCGTGATGTTGTATTAGTGTACGTTACTGACAGGCTTTCTCCACAATATCAGCACACGGAACCCTTCTCAGCTGAATACGTTTCTTTGTTAACGTGAACAATTCCTTCTCTTAGCGCTGTGGGTTTCCCAGGGTGAATGCCCTCTGGTGGTCGCAATGCACTAGCGCACGATCCTGCGCCTCAGCATGAGCAGCTGACAGGAAAACAATTGAGCGATGGTTCCGCACTTCGCCTGACATTCTGCAGCTGACTGTTACTTGACTGATAAATGCCGCGCCTACCACACTTATCTAGATCTGCTAAGCCTCCTGGCCCAAATCACGTCAGCTGTAAGTCTTTAATTAGCTTTCATTATCGCGCTTGTTGCTGCGAGAGCAGATACCAATACGCTAGTAGCGGAACAATTCCTTGAAACTTCAAATACACCGAATTCAATAACTGTTAACCTCGCACTTCATAAACACTTCGTATGTATTCATTTCGTCTCCGTCCGGCTGTCATCACAGTGTAAGTCACTACGGTGAAATACACGCGTTCACGTTTATCTCAACAGCAACCCTGTGTAAATACAGCCAAAACTTAATTACTGAGACATATTAAATATCATTTTTCAAACTCTTGCGCTGGTGCGAGCAATACACGCGCTTCCTGTTCCGAAGTCAACTCACGGCACTTTATTCATGGAGATGTCTCGGCTTCATCGGCAGCTCTTAAGAAACGGGGGAAGACCAGAAGCTGCCCCCCGCGCAGCCCGTCGCCAATTTGTTGGAATTAAACTGCAGACACTTGAAGTTGAAGAAGAGCAGTTTATTACACGTCTGGTCTCACCGCTGCCAGCCTCACACAAAGTTCCAAGGTGAGTGCCCCACCAACATTCTAAAGGTTAGATTAACTGAACGTAAGGGGAGGGGTGGTTGTAACATACCATTACAATTGCATTAAGTAATTCTGAAGAACGATATACAACAGTTTGTAATTGCCATATTTTAAAAGGTTGCATATTGGTTTCTCTACAGTTACATGATGCTTTAAGTAACTACCTTAATGCAGCCCACAGTGGTAAAGAGGAGGAAATTTAGAGTAACGTTTGTCTCTAACTGTAAGTTATGTTCCAGAAAATGCATAAACTGTCACAACGGCAGAGCCCTAATTCTATTGGTAAAACAGAGCCAGCACATAAGACACTTCTGTTTTTCAGAATAAAGTAAAATGTTAAAACATACTGGCATCTGCAAAACACAAGCAGAATAAAGGCTTTTACATTTTCCATAAGGCTATATCTTATATCCTCATCTGTGGAGATTTCCTTATGGATGGAATTCACCAATCCTGGATTGAATTGGCCTCTTAAAAGTAGGTGTGAATCTCCACCACCTCAAATGAGGGGAAGGAGGGTCCTACGACTGTATACTAGACTGTAGAGTACAAGTACTTTAGACTCGAATTTCTGTTATCCGTCTGGGGGGATTTCTAATGACTGGGGTGGACATCTCCGCCAATTGGAACTCCCAAAGGTAGGGAATACGGAAAATATACATCTGACCTAGATGACACACACCTGATACTAATTAACCCCCAAAATACTTAAATACATCTCAAAACCTTCGTTCTGTTCTCTTCTCCTTGTCAGAAGACTTCTGCAGCTCTATTACGTTCATCAGCGTGCAATTAACATCACTTAAGAGGAAGACAATCTTCACAGAGGAGGAGTAAGACGTCGTTACCCTTGTAGATCACTACAGGGAACTACAAGGTCTGCCTAGGTGGAGCAGAGAAGATGGCCTAAGGCAGGATATGATTTACAGGGTGACTGCATTGCAATGGAGACAGACACAACGAGGGACCACAAAAAGAAGTGGCAAGAGGAGAAGAATTAGATGCAGAAGAAGTTCATGCTTTTTCTGGCAGACTTTATTATGCAGTGCATATATTTAAGTGTTTTCAGGATACAAGTAACAAATGAAAACCCACTCCATGTTCTATGAATTATATTGAAGTTGCTCTGAGGATAATGAGACAAAAAAAGAAAAAAAAGAGAAAGACAGGAAAACAAGAACATTCTTGTGTTTGTACCCTTATGGACTGCAATGAGGAGCTGGCTATTAAAATGTTATGGTTGGTTGCTAGGACTTGGGATGCCACAGAGGCAAGATATCATTCTTTCTTGCTGGTAGTAACCATTTGATGTTTCCTGCACCCTCGCCCCTAACACAAGAAACGGTGCACAGTCTAAATATCAACTTTTAAATATCGACCTACAGAAATATCGAGTTGCAAATATCGCAGGGACAGAATATCAAAATCAAGAATATCGACGACCAGAATATCGACATGAAGGTAAGAAATATCGTTTTTGTCAATATCGGTGTTAGTAATATCGATAGCAAAAAAAATCGATATTACTGATATCGATATTTATATTAGTTTTATGTATTATGTATTTTATAATTATTTGTTATATATTTTTTGTTACGTATTGTACTTGTTTTTAAATATATGTATACGTTTTTTAGAAGTTACTAATGTTTTTTTAAAGTAAATTCTGCGTTTTAGTAATGTAGCGGGTTGTGGGTTTATAGGGGAATAGTGTGGGAAGTAATTTAATTATAGTAAATTAATTCAATTTTGCATTTTAGTTCTGTAGCGAGTTGTGGGTTTATGGGGAATAGGGTGGGAAGTTATTTAATTATAATTAAGTTATTAATGTAATTTATTTATTGGTATGGATAATTAATTTATTGTTAATAAATTATTAATTGGTCATTAATTTTTTATTAATTGGTAATTAATTTCCATTAATTGATTAATTGATAAATATATTAAGTGTGTTCATTTATTATTGGAGTGGGTTGTGAGGTTATAGGGGAATATGGTGGGAAGTAATTTAATTTTAATTAAGTAATTATTCATTTCTTTTTTGTGTATTGATAATTAATTTATTTTCTTTTAAATATTAATTGGCAATTAATGTTTATTAATTATTATTTATTGGTATTGAAAGTTAATTTATTGTTAATTTTTATTTGGTAATTAGTTTTTATTAATTATGAATTATTGCTATTTATCAATCATTTATTAATTATTTATTGGTATTGATACTTAATTTAATGTTATTTATATAATTTATAGTAATTTTTATCCCTAGGCTATCCAACACTTTACCTACTGTTGCACTCACTGGAGTGGGACTAGTAATTTTTACCCCTACACTATTCCACACTTCCCCTACTGTTGCACTCACTGGGGTGGGAATACTAATTTTTACCACTACTCTATCCAACACTTTCCCTACTGTTGCACTCATTGGAGTGGGAATAGTAATTTTTACCCCTACACTATCCAGCACCTTTCCCTACTGTTGCACTCATTGGAGTGGGAATAGTAATTTTAACACCGACGCTATCCAACATTTACCCTACTGTTGCACTGTTTGGACTTGGAATAGTAATTTTATTCCCCCCACTATCTATTATTTTTTATATTATTTTAGATAATGTAGCATAAAAATAATTTTAAAAAGAGTAAAAATAATTTAATTTGTTACATATATTTATTTAATTTGTATTTACATTATTGTTGTATGTGTCTTTTAATAATTTATACAAAAATTAAATAAGGTTATTAAAATAACTATTAATACATATTAATAAGTAAGTGTATATAGTATATAGGATCTGAAGAGAAGCTTAGGGGTAGGCTTTGAAACATGTCGACCAGTGAGGGAACTGTTTATTAAAGCACTTTTTCCCCCTTATTGCCCATTTTTATTAATACCAGCTAAAGAGAGCATTAAAGTTTAGTTTCTCCACAAAGCAAGGTATTTTTTTAATCCACTCACTTCTGACCCTTCCACTCTTACACCAAACACATAAACTTCACTTCACTTAAAAGTGCTCCCACGTTTCCATCGGTCATAGCACGCCTATTCCCGCAGTGGGCGGGAAGAACCCGATGATGAAGCATGCCACCAAGAGACCTTTTGGTGGGTGAGGGTTATTTTAGAAAACTTATCATTTCTACCATGCTAGTAACCAAAAGGTTCGCTTGGGTTTAGTCACTTTTTGGAAGGTTGGCGCTATATTTTGCAACTCAGAGTGAACTTTCTGTTTTTCCATAGTTTGCAGAGGAGGTTGAGTCCATGACTGATCATACCTCTTCACTCCCTTTTTGTTTTTTTTGTCCACAAAAATAAACAAGATAAATATTTGCTTCTAATAGCTTTCAGACACCAATACACGAACTAACTACTCTCAAGAGCACATTTATTTGCTAACTATATAAAATGAAAAGGATGTCATCTGTTCATGAATTGGAGAAAAGATGTTGCTGCTATGCTATTAAAATTGCCTAATTTGACAGAACAATAACAAACGGACAACAAAGGTACTTTGCCCTAGAATTGCAAGCACTGTTTGCACCGGCAAAAAAGACTATTAAAGGCAACCCACAAGTAGTGCTGTGTCTTTTTATATCCACCTGCCAACTTTGAAATGGCTATTTATCAGAATCTTGAGTATAGATGAGGTGTGAGGCTGAAACTATTTGTTGAGTTGTCAGAGGTGATACAAGAAGCCATACACAAGCAAATATTAAGACTATTCAAAAAACGTTTTGATCAAAAACGTACTGAAGACATTTTCTCCAAAACAAAACTGAAATATACATAGGGGCAAGAGTGCTAAGTGAATTCCTCAAACCAATGTTGATTATGAAAGATACATGTTTAGCAAGGTTCACCGAATGAAGGGCAAGTCTTTAGATGGGTTCATCACTAGTCTAAGAAAGCTGATCAAACAATGTGGGTTCAATAAATTCAATGAGGAGGAAAGAATGTGGCTGTGCATCATTGATGTCAATCATACTGAATCGTTTAGGCAATGTCTGCACACAGGGGACATGTGCACTTGCACAATTCTCCAAATGGTCCAGGCATATGATAGAGCAGAGAGGCAGGCCACGAATGTTGTTTTTGCTCATGCAGACTAAGATTAGCAAATCAGGGCAATAGCCAGCAAAAACGACATCAGAAAACAGAGACAACCCTTGCCACAAACGTATCAAACATCCAAGTGACCAAAGCAAATGCTTCAGATGCGGATAGGCATACCCACATAACAAGCAATGACTGGAAAAAGGTCAAAACTACCATGGTTGCAGTAAAGCCAATTACTTTCAGTTAGTGGCCATGGCCAAGCCATATTATACATTCATGTTTTCTAAACGTAGCACCAAAGTAGGTTGTCAAGATGAATTTTACAGCTAGTTAACAAAATAGGCCAAAGGTTCCTCTACCCATCTGGTCTAAGTAGTAAGACACATCAATCCACGATAATGTGGATAACTTTGTACATGATATCAGAGAGTCAAGAGCTAACCAATGCTCCCACTGCCCCACTGCTGACTTGATACTGGGGGGAAAGCTTGACTAGCTTTGTGCACAATTGTCGGACATTCATCAATGTCAAGTGTCAGAGCAAATTTAACACATAAAAACCAAAACACTCAATGGAGGCAGTGAACAGTCAAATACAGTTTTAGGCACAATCCAAATGAGTGACATGCAAGGAGCAGTTTGCAATACAACTACAATGCACAAGAAAGTGAATCGTCGCAATCATGCATATTCCGGAGGTACCTGCTCTGAACTTTCAGAACCTCCAAACAGCAAGCGAACTTGGGCTGGACATACATTGTGACAAAATTCTATTAGACTGGGCAGGAAGACGTTCCCTGCACTTGACCTATGTGTCAGAGGACACTGATCATGTTTCAGCCTTAGAGAGTGAGGAATCTCTCAGCATCACATGCAGGAAGATGAAGAATTCACCAGCACTTAAAGAGTCAGACGTACCTGTGTATGCATGGGCTACATCCAAATCACTCAAATGCACAGGTCATTGCCACACCACGCTAATATATAAAAATGAGAAAATATTGACCCAAAATTCCTTTCTGTCCTGCTTCAAAACATAGGAACAGAAGGACCTTATATTTCAACTACATATTCGGCAAGTGCCTGTCAATGCAAACTAAGGAGCCTATTACGATGGCGGATTTCCCGCATCCACCGGGCCGGCGGAAGCCACCGCCGGCCCGGAGGATGCGGGAAATCCGCTGCGGAGGCTTGAAAGACCCACTGCCAAATTAGGATGGCTGGTGGGTCTTACAATCTGTCCTCCGCTTTTCCGCCGCGGTCGCCTTCCGACCACGGCGGAAAAGCGTTAACATGGCTGGCGGTGTCTATCAGACACCGCCATCCATATTAGGATGGAGTACAAAGTATGCTTTTCCACGGCGGCTTTTCTGCCGTGGAAAAGCATACGGAGCTTCACTTCGGGGGCCCGTTGTGGGCCCCCTGGGTGAAGGGGGGTGGGGGTTGCACATGGGGGGTACCTATGGTACCCGCCTGCATTTGCGTGGACAAAGCGGCAGGCACTGCGCGGTGCCTGCTGCTTTGTGCACGCAAATGCCGTGCATGCATTTTTAACATTGCGGCGGGTGCAGCTTGAAGCTGCATCCGCCGCAATGTTAAAGATTGAGGATGTGACCGCCAGGGTGGCAGTCACATCCTAATTGCACAGGAGGGAACTCCGCAGGCAATGCGGAGGTTCCCTCCTACTCTATGGTGGCGGATGGACTCAGGTCCGTCCGCCATCATAATCGGCCCCTAAATTTGAAAGACTTCCCATACGCCTGAAAAAAATTAAGGGCTTAAAGTCAAGCTGTACATCAATGAGCCTGTAAGACCAGTAGCCCAACCATATCAGAGGACACATTCCATATATAAGGTACCTTGCTAAAAGAACTTCAAGCATCTTAGCATTTATTATCAGAGATGATTAGAGAAGCTCCACACGTGGCTTTCACTAATAGTTGTAGTGCTCAAAAAAGAGTGGGAAATTCCAAATATGCATGGAACCGTGGACATGCACCAAACAATCAAAACCACTGAATGAAGAAATCAATATCATAAAGTATGTCTGAATAGAGCTGAAGTGTTCTCGAAACTTGATTTGAAAAATGGGCTACCACTAGTTAGAGATGGATGAAAACTCCAGGTGATCACAACATTCAACACATATGGGACTCGTGATACAAATGACTCCATTTTGGAGTGTTTTCAATGGCAGAGATATTTCAGAAGACCATGAGAAAGATGATATGACGCATCATGAGTGCTTTCTCCTACAGCAGCGAAGTTCTTGTTTTTGGAACCACACAAGAGAAACTTGAAACAGAGCTACATAAAGCACAGGCTTTGCTGAAAGAGGCCAGTTACACTTTCAGCACTTATCCAAAGTACTTCCACAGAAAGAAGTGTATGTTTTATGGACCCAAGTTCTTGCTAAGCCCAATCCAGCAGAAGCTGATGCACTAGTACAAGTGCCACCACCATTCAACACAAAACACCCTGATCTTTCATGGGCAGGGCTCACCACAGCACCAGATTGAGCAACAATTTTGATACAGTCATTGCACTTCTGTGGGAGGTGATGAAACAGGGTCTGGAATTATTGTGGTCCAATGAATATGTGAAAGAATTATATGCTATTAAAATTGAAGTCTTGAATACAATCCACCTGCTATAAATTGACCTGACCATGGACACCCAGCTGATGCTGATGGTGGAAGCAAGCCTCTACCGGCAGACTGCAACAAAGGGACTGATTCATGATATTATGTCACATGTTAGCTGAGGTGTGCTAGAAGTGGACTGGGCATACTCAAAGCCCAAACAAGAGAGTGTGTTTGCCGTATGGACATGCATCCATTGCAATATTTTCCTATTTAGCAAACGTTTCCAAATGTCAATGATCATCAAACTTTAGTCGCAATCTTTGAGAATCCTAAAGCTAAAATTGCAAAGAGGATTGAGAGGCCAAGAAGTCCCATGCAAATGTATTGTTACACAATTCTTTACAGACCAAGTAAAGACCAGAAATCAACTCACTACATATATTGACACTAATATACATAATCTTTAGAAGAGGAATAACTCAGTGCCATCATATAGGTCATCACGCCTTTCTCAGTGTCACATAACCATCTAGACTGTGAAACAGTGAAGGTATCGGATCCTACATCTGACCAACCCGGATCTCAACAATAGGAAAAAACAGAACAAGGTGGCTGGACAGGATTATTCACAAAACCATTCCCCAATCACACAGTCAATATGTACCATGTGACCACTGGATTTATATTCCAAACGAATTTATTTTCTTTTTCATATAATTACCACACAATATTTTAGAAAAACAGGCACAAACAGAACCACTGTCAGATCAAAAGGTTCATATATACAGTATCTACAAACGTACACATTTACAAATTTGCAACAATGAATCAAGCAAAAATGGTTTAACACACCAAAAAACAATGACCTATATGATAGTCCAATTAAATTGCAATTATATACAGTGCAAAAATTAGTACATAAGCAAAAAACGGGCACCAGTCCTAGGAACTAAAAAACCAAACGACAGGCGGGATTGAGATCGAAAAACCAAGCCTGCCTGTCTACAAGAGCCTGTGGTATAGTGTCCTACAGACTACTTGTCATTTGGAGAGAGTGAGCAACACCGATTGATTTGAGGCTGGATTAATTCCTTCACACAACGGGCCAACTTCGCCTGCCGGCCTGAATTAGGTTCAGTGACCGGTCGCTCTCTGCTCTGCGTGTTTCAGACTCAGTCCTATACCAACGCGCTAAAAAATGTGAGCTGTTTCCATCCTTGAACGCTCTCGAAGCCAGACACCACGCCCAAAGTCCTGCTCTGCGTAAACTGCAGGTGTGACTGCGAATCACGCTATACCTACACTACGGCAATCTTTGTGCCCCCGTGCAGAATCTTTCTCCCAGTCCCCGTCCTGAAGAGAACCTAGAACATTGAGGTTCGAAACGCGTCGACACTACCACCCTGTGGTTACAATAAAGGGTGCTGCTAGGATGTAAATTATATTGCCACTCTGTATCCTAGCCTTGCAACCCTATAAAAACACTATACCACAGGCTCTTGTAGACAGGCAGGCTTGGTTTTTCGATCTCAATCCCGCCTGTCGTTTGGTTTTTTAGTTCCTAGGACTGGTGCCCGTTTTTTGCTTATGTACTAATTTTTGCACTGTATATAATTGCAATTTAATTGGACTATCATATAGGTCATTGTTTTTTGGTGTGTTAAACCATTTTTGCTTGATTCATTGTTGCAAATTTGTAAATGTGTACGTTTGTAGATACTGTATATATGAACCTTTTGATCTGACAGTGGTTCTGTTTGTGCCTGTTTTTCTAAAATATTGTGTGGTAATTATATGAAAAAGAAAATAAATTCGTTTGGAATATAAATCCGGTGGTCACATGGTACATATTGACTGTGTGATTGGGGAATGGTTTTGTGAATAATCCTGTCCAGCCACCTTGTTCTGTTTTTTCCTTTTTTTCACATAACCATCTAGAGCATCAGACTGAAGCTGACACCCACCTGCAGTTTGTCACGCACCTGATAGAAACACATTCCAAGGACACTTGTATGCATGGTCCAGGGACTGAAGAAGCATACATAGTTGCTTTGAAGGGTATACAAGATCGATTGCCCATTACACTCAGTGGCCTCATATTGGGTGGTACAGAGGTATAGTTGTCATGTAGAAAGCACTAAGAGGGGATGCATGTTTCACACAACTGTAAGAGCTTGTGAGAGAGACTCAAAAATGGTGCCTTCAATGTGACTGGCGGAGAAACTCTCAGAAGCAACTGACTAATCCAGAGGAACGTGGGAGCTGGTTGCACTAGATTTAGTCTAGTTTATGGTGTAAGGGAAGTATTTTCTCATAATGATGGATGGTATTCTTGTATTTCCATTGCACAATGTTTTCCACCTACAAGTGAGGAGGTCATTCTGACCACAGATGACATTTATTGCCAGAATGACCTGGGGAATTTCCATCAACATCTGAACAGACTATGAATGTCCAATCACTGGCCACGAGCTTGCAAAGTTTTGGGGAGGCAATAAACTTTCGGCTCCGGAAGATCATTCCACTGTGACCACAAGCCAATTGAATAGTAGAGTTTGATGAGCATCCTCCAGCAGGCAACCGGGAGGACAGTGAGACATCACACCATCCCTTACAACACAACATCCAAGTGTTCAGCTGACTTGATATTTAGAAGGAAGAATCAAACAAGAAAACTAAAGAGGATGTCATCAACAGAAAATAAATACCTCAAAGGTACAGGACATAAAAGCATCCTATGAAGAGGCACTCTGGTGGTTGTGAGGGACCAAAGAATAGGGCATCAAACCACAGGAATGGGTGCTAGTGGATTATCAGCGAAAGACAAAAATCTGATGTTCCTTTTACTGATGAGCCCCTACTTTTATGAATGGTCAAAAGCTTCATGATTTAGATATTAACAGCCAGGTGCACCATCACGCGACATGCATTGCATGCCAAGGATTATGAAGGGTACAAAAGGAGCATAACCAATCATAAGGTTCATAACTCGGACCCTGAAGCACCTATAGTCAGTGAAGACTCAAAAGAAAGGGGGAATTTTTGGCTTGCATGTTGTCAAGGATCATGCAATGGGACCAGTAAAAAGGTCAGATTGGCAGAGAACTTGGCTAAGTGCTTCGTGTGGAGGGCCACCAGTTCTATTTAGATATCCCACCTTTTGACAAAACTGAATACTGGGTGGGGAAAAATTCAGTGATGAGCACCCAGCATGTTTTTTGGGGGGTTTCAGAAACAAACCCCCTAAGTGGGGATTTGTTTCAGGAAAACAATGGCATAGATGCATAGGGGATGCTCTATCTCTGTGTCGAGGCTATCGTTGATTTTCCCTCCTAAGATCCGGGCAGACCCCGATGCACAAAGGCAGAAGCCCTATTTGGATGTGCTGCTGCCGATGATTCTACAGAAATAAACCTGACAAAGGCTTCACCTGCGCACAAACAACAGATCCTCAACTTTAAATGGGTCTGTTAAATGTGGGTTTGAGGTGATTTGCAGCTTGGCACCTGATGCAACAAAGTTTAAACTAGGCCCCTTGTGCCCACGAACCCCTGTCTGTGTGTCTTAGAAGGGAGTATGCCTTGTGAAGTATGATTGGTTGTTTCTAACTAAGAAAGGGAAGGTGATAGCTGGCAGGAGAGACAGCAGGACGCCGCAGAATGGACTAACCACAACTGCAATGGCCACTTCCTGTGGGACGATGGACAGGAAGAGGAAGAGTTAGAAAGAGGAGGGTACTTGCATATTGTGGGGCAAACGCCATCATTCTTTCAGAAAGATGGTAGCAAAGAGGTTTTTTCGTTACTAAGAATTGTTTGCACTGCTACCCTGTGCACAATGCTTTTATTGTAATGAAACGATGCGGCAATCAAGTAATAGGCGTGGCAGATGTATTAGTAACAATGTATTTAGTGTGTTTAATGTAGAACCTCAATAAATGTGGGGTGTGTAAGCTCAATACCTGGGTTAGGGTGACCAACCGTCCATAAATTTCACGGACAGTCCGTGAATTGGACCTCACGTCCGTTGTCCATGAGGATCCCTTATACGGACGCCCTTTGTCCGTAATTATGGCCATCACAGGAAGCAGCACTGCTCCCCTGCGAGAAGCCTCAGCCCCTTGATGCTGGAGCCTTACACTCCTCTCCGAGCACAAGAGTAGCCCCACCCACCCATTGTCATTCAGTATGCAGCTTGTGATTGCCACATACAGAATGACCATGGGGCAGTCTGGGATATTACAGCTTGTGGTGGGCTCTTCCTACACTGAGGCCATGTACAGCAGGGCATTGTGTTAGATGGAAAAGGTAAAACGCCCATCCTGCAAGGTGAGAATACAGTTTATATAAAGAAGCATGTGAAACAAGTAAAAAAGAACGGGTTATAGTTCTTTCACTGTTACATCAGTTTAGAATTTACGCATTTTCAATATTATCTATACTAATATTATAAAGAGAGAGCCCAAAACTTTGAGGCGGGTAATCTCAGGAACCACAGCACCAATCACAACACCCAATACAGCACTGGAAAGGGCAGTTGCAGTAGAAGGACACAGGCTATACAGATGCCCACCATATACATTTGAAAGGTAAAAGAACCTTACCAGCAAAGTAGTCCCTTTTGGGCGTGGGTGTGGGCGGGGCGCGGCATGATGACAAAAAAAAGCGTTCCTTAAATGTGTGCGTTGTGCTGGGGGCGTGTGCTGGGGGCGTGAACAAGGCCAATGGGCGTGGCAATTGCGCGGCAGCAAGGGGTGTGGCCAATGGGCGTGACAACCGGCAACAATCGCGCGGCACATCCCCAAATAAATAACCGTGCCTTGAGGGCGTGTGGAAAACAAACATGTGCGTTGGGCCGGGGGCGTGGCCAAGGCCAATGGGCGGTGCAATTGCCGGGGCTTAGGCGGGGGCAGAAGCGACTGATCGTGCCTGCGGGGACAATAACTGCACAGTATCCTGCGCGCTGTCAGCCAGTCAACTCTCTGCATAAAGGAGCGTGCCTGCGGGGACACTAACTGCAGCATCTCCTGCGTGCTGTCACACACTCAACTCTCTGCATCAACGACTTTACACCACAAGCACAACATCAAACAAAACTGGAGCCGGGCCTCAAGCGGGGGATGACGCGTGCCTGCGGGGACACAAAATTTACAACTGAATGCACTTTCACACACGCTTACCTACGGAAGTGGAGTACATACACACTAGAGACATCTGCTAATACTTCTTACTCCGAGGTACACACAGTATCTGCACACACATGCCTAACTATTGTGACACGTCATGCTAAAAATTTTCTCTACCGTGAGATTTTAAAATAAATTTCCCTTGCCTATTACACACATTCTATTTCATACCCGGACAACGTGGGGACGGGCTGCTAGTATTCAATAAAGCCATGGTTGCTGCTTATATTTTAAACCTCTAACAACCATTGACAAAGTCAATAGTCCTGGCTTGTTGTTGGTGTAATGATACTTGCTGTATTATATCTGGATGCAATGACAGAAACAACATAATACCAGTCGGGCGGAACACTATGCTAAGCTTATATTTTTAGCCTAGGTGTTTTAAACCACGCCCTTAATTACATCGAACGCCCCCTTTGAAGAGACCCCCCAGTTTTTTTTACCCCACTTAAGGCCCTGGAAACAACACCATGTCACAGTAACCTCATGTCCTGGTACTGTGCATCATGCATGACTCATGAATTCTAAGTTTTCATATTGCTTGTGTGTAGGGGCATAGTGAACCCTCCCCCACCCCATCCCTTACCTTAAGAACTACAATGTGGTGAAGTTCTTGATGGGCCTCTTCAGTCTGCAGCTCTGCAGACCAAGGCACAGCTCATAATGTGAAAAGGTGGGTGAGTAAATAAGTGAAGGAATGTGTGAATGGCTGGATGGATTACTGAAAGGATGAATGGATGAATGAGAGGGTGAATGGATAGATAATGAAAGAAAGAATGGATGAGTGACTGAGTGGAAGGATGGATGAGAGAAAAGGTAAATAGATGGATGTATGGGTGGAGGGGTAGGTGGATGGGTAAGGGTGGATGGGTGAGTGAAAGGATGGATGGATGAGAGAACGGGTAGATGATGGGCGAGTGAATTGGTGGATGGATGAGTGAAATGATGGATGGATTGAAGAATTGATAATTGAAAGAGTGAATGGATGGATGAGTGAAAAAAATGGATGTAAGGATTGATCAGTGAGTGAAAGGGGGTAGATGGGCAAAAGGATGGAAAGATGAGTAAAGAAGTGAAAGGGTGGTTGGATAAGAGAATGGATGGATGGATGAGTGCAAGGATGGATGAGTAATAGGGTCAATGGATGGATTCATGAGTGGATGAGTAGATGGGTTGGTGGGTGGAAGGATGCATGGATAAGTGAAAGAGGTATGGAAAGGGAAAGGGAGGATGAATGACTGAAGGTATGAATGGAATGAAGGATAAGTGACTGGGTGGATGGATGAGTAAGCGAAAGGATGGCTGGAAGGGTGAAACGATAAATGGCTGGATGGATGAGTGAATAGATGGATGGGTTGAAGAGTGGATGGATGAATAATGGATGGATGAGTGAAAGGGTGGATGGGTGAAATGATGGATGGAAGGATACATGGTGGATAGGTTTGCAAATGGTTGAATATGTTTGGATATAGATGGGCTCACAAATGGAAGGAAATAATGAATTGGGAAAGACTGAATGATAGATAAAAGAATGATTACAACTTGTAGCATCCATTATCTTAAGTAACATTTCCTATACATTGATTTTCAAGTTTATATAAGTCATTGTCTCTATATGATGTGTGTGTGATGTAACGCACTCCGACACCCTGCCCTACATACTTGAGATGAGTAGCACTATAAAAGAAATTAAATACACATGAGAGACGGTCTATGTGAAGATGAGGGGCACCAATGGAGGTTGGTAGCAATGCCGGACCGGGTATCGGGTGTTTCCCTGGGAGGCTGGAAAGGGGGGAGTGGGGTTTGTTACTGGGGGCTGGCACTGCAAAGTTCCTTGTATATCCAGTAGTTTACAATCAACAATAAGAGCGGCCCCATTTGTATTCAGGTGTGGTTCACCATTGTCTGGTGACTAATACCTGCTGGAGCGAGATGTGAGTTTTGAATCGTCTAAGGTAGCAAGCTGCGGCCATACTGAAAAACCGTGAAGTGCACGAATGTCTCCACCTAATACAAATTTATTTTGACTTGTACTTAAGTGGTTGTCTATTTACTTACTTTTATACTATTTCGCGCCCTCCTCTGACGTGTCTGTAAAACTTACCTTTTGTCCCGAAGTTTTGTCCTGAATTTTGACCTCCTGTCCTGAATTTGTGTCCTGAATTTTGACCCTTTGTCCTAATTTTTACACTCATCGTCCTGAATTTGCACCCATGCCAGTTGGCCACCCTAACGTGGGTAGTGCTGCAAACGATCCATCAATATAATTCAAGCGTAATCAAAAGGAGGCTTTCGGTTGCACAGTTAACATTTGTAACGCATCAAGACAATAACTCAGTTGGATACACGAGAGAACATCAAAACACATCGAATACCTAACTTTTTACCACTGAAGGTTTCAAATCAATATATAAGGGTTGACAGCTGAAATATACTGTTACAAAAATAAGTCACACATCTACATACCCACTACATGCTTAATATTTCAGCTGCTAATTGGTCATTACTCCGCGCTCGTGCTGGAATTCTGTTTCCTAACAAACCTCCCTCAATTGAGATAAAGGGCAGTGATTTCTAGAAGAAACCGCACCTGATACTTAAGCTAAATGGAGCCTGGCGCATTTGATACTGGATTAGTTCTAAAAAGCAATGTCAAACAGGAGAAATATAATGATGCGTTTGCATTTCATGGGTAACAGTTGAATATTCCAGTTCCTTTCGAAATATGTCAGGACGATGGCGTCTAAAATGTTCCCACCGTCTGCCAGGTGACTGCCTTAATTACACTCGCGCTCGTCGCAAACTTTGCCGCATTGTTATCTGTCTTCAACAGTCACTTTGATGATCTGCGCTCTGTGACGCGTCTCCCGTGCAGTGAAGGGCGGGAAACGGTGGCACCCAACACACTTCACTTTTCATTCTAATTTATAGTTGCCACTCTCCTCATAATTGCATTTTAATCTTTCGAATCTGGGCTGTTGGCTGATCCCGCAGACTCCACATCTCATGTTAATCTCCACTTTGTGAGCGGGCTCGTTGATGTCCCCGTCTGATTTGTGTCCTAAAATCTTTCTACAAAAGAGATTAGTGGAGCGGCTTGGTTTATTATTTCAGCACATAGATGTCACATTGTGTGCGTCAACGCCGTGATTCATTTAGCAGTTAAAGCTTTGGCCTCACTGCCACGAGATTTAAAGTTCTTGTCACGTGACGCCCGCCGGAAGTTTGCAAACAAGCCCTGGTATCATCCTCTTGCGCTTGTCGCACCCACACAACAATAAACCAGTTGTTAGGTGTAAGCCTCTATACAAAGAAGTCGATTTCATGTTTGCCCCAGAGCTGCAGGATGCATGTCAGTAATGTTTATTTTCCTTGATTTCTTCATAAAAAACAAAGAGGCATATTTATTTACAAGCCCCTATCACCACCACAAAAAGTGATGTTGTAATGGCGATAGGGGGCTCGCCTTATTTACAGGGGAGCATTAAGCCACTTAACGTGGCTTAACGCTGCCTTGAAAATAAGGCACCCTTATTGATTTTGATGCTGGCCCCTATTTACAAGGGCAGTGTAAATGGGAGGCAGAGCCAAAACTAAGACAAGGGAAAACTTTGGTTTAAACAGGCAAAACGAGGAGAAATGCTTTATTTTTCCTGGTTTTTGCTGTTTCCATGTGTGCTGCCTAAGGGTGGGCGGACAGTTCCGCTCCCCCCACGGAATGTGCGATAATGTGCACCTTCCGCAAAAAATGGCGGAAAAACAGGGCAAATTTTCACACATTCTCGGGCGGAACGGAAGTTGGTCGCCCGCCCACCTCTCACCTGCCTCCCGCCCACCTTAATAAATTAGATTTGCAGGCTACAAATAAAGTTAAATAAAACGTACCTTATTGACCTGCAAACTTCCCCATCGCGGCTTCTTCTTTGAAACTGCGCATGCGCGGGAGCCTGCGCATGCGCATTCCTCGCCAGGCGGGAGGCGGGCGGGAAGCGGGAGGGAGGCAGGCGGGCGGGCTCGCAAAATGTAAATATCGCGGAGAGGCACGGAGTTTTGTTCAATCTCCGTGCCTCTCCGCGATAGTCCCTTACGCGACTTCCGCCCACTCTTAGACTGCTGCCTTGTGCAGCACATATTGAAACAGCAAATTACCTATGATTCTTTATGTGCAGGAAAGTCCCACTTCCAGCACATAAACAATCATTTAAAAAAAAAAAAGTTTAGCAACTTCTAGTGTTCATTAAGCAGCACACATAGAAGTTACAAACAACCTTTACATTTTGTTTATGTGTAGGAAGGGGGACCTTTCTGCACATAAGCAATCTTCCCCTCAACACAGGCACCCTTGCACTATGGTTCAAGGCAGTGCCGGCTCGTGTAGGGCGTTCCACCGGGCGGTGATGTGGGGTGGGGGAGGGGAGGGGAGGGGTGTGTAAAATACGGTAACGGACGATTACAGGTAAGTAACGTAAAAAATAAATACAACTAATTTAGTTGCTCGTGCTGCATCGCATTTTGCGTTGCAGCACACGCAGCGAAATACGTTTTATTTATTTTTTACGTTACTTACCTGTAATCATTTGTTCCCGTATTTTACACCCCACCACCCTGCCCCTCCCCCGCCTCACCCCACCGCCCGGTGGAACACCCTACACGAGCCGGCACTGGTTCAAGGGTGCCTGCGTTGGCGCTAGGCAGCTTAATTTACCGCCAGTGCAGGGGGAAACGCAGGGCTGCACCATATTCTAGTAAATATGGTGCAGCCTGATTTTCTAAAGTGACGAAGTGTGTCGTTAACTTGCTTGGCTGAACTACACGCTTCGCCACTTTATTGTTAATATGCGCCAAAGTTTATACTGGACAAAGACCCCTCTGGTTTGCTTTGTGCTTTAGAAAGAAATCTTTTGACCTGCACAACCACATACAGCTTAATTGTTTTGCAGACACGGTCAGACTGGGGGAGAAAATGGATCCCAGCATCAAAATAAAAGTGCCCCCCATTAGTGAATTAGATAGCTAAAAAGTGGCACATGTTTGCTGTTGCAAAGTCATCCTGTGCCCTGGGCACCCCCCAACTTTTTGCTGACTGGAACTGGTGGTAACTGACTCTGACTGACCCTGGGCTCTGTTTAACCAGGCCCAGGGCCAGTGCCAAGCTAAAAGGAACACATTAGAATACAGTTAAGACACCCAACATACACTAGGGTACACTATGGTATGGTGGGGTACCCCTGTAATTGGCATGACCTACCCCATAAGCCCCTAGTATGTAATAGGGCAGGGGATTGAAACTACCTAGAAGTCTCCAGTATCCTGGGGCATGGCAGTTTAGAGGCCAGCAGATTTTCTGCACTAGCATGTGTGCAGTGCTGAAGCCTGAGGTCAGTTTAAAAGCATCCCTGGTGGCCAGGACAGCTTTTAAACCTTAAATTGTGCCCAAACTCGATTTTGGGGGTAGGGCCCCTTAAAAATAAAAAACCTACCATGTTTTTGCATATTAGGGACCCCCAGGGTCACCCCTAGGTATCCCAGGGTGGGGGGTCAGTTATCTATAAGGAGCGCCCTTATAAAATGAGTTTTTATATGCCTGGCTAAAGTGAAATTTTACATTTCACTCCCCACATTGTATTAAAGAGCTGCTCAAATTCGACTTTGATGCTAGAAGGATTGGGTAAGGATGATCTGCAATATTTCTGCAGATTCAGAACCCCTGAAGTCTCCCCTAGTTGCACAGGGGGTGGGGGCCCTGTAAAAATTAGGGAAATACTTATTAAATATGGTTTTATAAGCCCTGGTTCTTGAAAAGTGGCCCAGGTCATTTTCCCTATTGCAAACCCCATGGCCCATAGGTTAACATGGTAGGAAGTGATTGATTAATAAATATTGATATGAGAGGACTAGCCGGACCATTCAAACACTTCCCAGAATGGTAGTAGTAAATCCAACAATATTATATTGTTAAAGTTCTCCCAAAGTGTACATACAATAGGTTATGAGACTTTCTTGTTTGTAAGTCCAAATTCAGCCTTTCAGTGATCTGCCCTGATTGGTCAGAGTTAAGTGGATTAGCCAGGTTGCTGGGAGGGCAGTGTGCTGTTCTATAGGAATGCCAAGCCAGGAGGTGGCATCGTAAACTATGCTCTTCAAAGGCAAGAGGGGAGGCCTGGGTTTCAGTCCACTATGACAGTCGTGACCCAGAGTCAGGGCTAGGCTTAAGAAAGGTATGTGCAGATGGTAGGGGGTGTGTTTAGCCAGCTCTTACCTCCTTGCTGGAAAATCAGCAATTATGGATTTGGAAGAATGATGCACTCTGGGACAAACTAATGCCACACTCCACAGGATGTGGTCATAACTATGAGGAGTTGCCCTGCTCTCATTGGTCAGCAGTGATCTGGTGCTTGACCCAGAACATTTTGAATAAGTATATGAGAGGGACAGAGCCCTCCAGATCTGCTGCTTGAAACTGAATGAAGCAAGAAGTGCCCTGCTGAAGATTTTGCTGTGTGCAAGGAACTCTAAGGCCTGACCTATGAAGACTGCACCATCAGCCCTGTGGATTACCTTGCTGCCAAAAGACTCAAGAGTGGAAACTCCCTGCAAGCTACAGGTTAACAGAGCTCACCTGGACAACCCCACAAAGAATTCAAAGCCTGGAGTACCAGTGGATTTGTAAGGGTTTTGTTCAAGTGGATTGCGGAATTGAAGTTTCACACTTTCATGGACCCTCTTGGAGATTCCAGAACCTTGGATTGTGTGTTGGATACTTTGGGACCCGCAAGCAGAACGCGAGGAAGGTGTTCTAACTGGACCCGGCTTGCTGAAGAAGGCGGCCCACTACAGTGGTGAGAATTCTTCAGAACAATTTATAAAGGTGTGTCCCTGACAGAGAAAACGAAATGACTTAAGGGGCACTGTTGGTTTCTAAGCACTAGAAAGTGACTAATCTTTAGAAATTCATATCTCTGGTTCCCTACAGTGGATTATTTTCGTTTTGGTGACATTTAAAAGATACAAATATTACCTATGTTAATAAATTGGTGTTGGGTATTTATTTTGTGTTGTGTCTTAATTATTTACTGAAATTGTGTTTTTGAATGCTTTACATACCTGTCTTTGAAGTTAAGCCTGTCTGCTCGCAGCCACGTTACCAAGGGTTGAGCAAAGGAATACTTTTCTAAGACCTATGCTGAGTCCTATCATGTGTTAGTGGCCTCATTGCCAGTGGCAGACCTACATTTGCCCCTACCAATAACCCAATTTCCAACATTTGCAAATTGGGTACGTTTTGAACATATAAAGACATGCTGGTTAAGTGTTTTGCAAGGTATGGAAAACTGCATGGATTTGAGCTTGCTGCAGACAATGTTTGTTTCAATATTAGGGAAATCAACAGTAAAAACCTGCCCTGCAGACCATGAAACAGGCCCACAAACATCCAAAAAAACAGCCTGCACACCAACCTGTCAGACCAACCCATCGAGCAGTGCATATTTGAACTATAGGCCAGTCCGACCCTTTTAGCAGAAGTCGACCATGGTCAAATAATTAACCCAAAACTAAGGTACCAAACAGCAAACATACGGGAAGGCTTATTAAAACGATGAACAGTGTAGCAAAACAATCAAAATTTCTAAGCTGCATTTCAAAAGAAGGAAAATCCAGCTTATAGGACCTTACCTAGAACCATTTCTACAAAGATATTGTGTTGTTGCTGTCATCCCCTGCGCAGCTGCTCTAACAGACTTTTTAGCACCAATGCCAATACCTTTACACTACATTATAAAGAGGAGTGTGCATGATCTATAGCATATACTTGGAAAATACTGTGCTTAAATGAACCCTTGGACACCTGCTTTCACCACGTCTTCATCGAGGAATGGATCCAATCATTGCAGTCATCACCTGGATTCTGAATGAATCAATCATCCATCACAGCCTCAGACCCAGACCCAGACACTTGCAAACACGCCACAGTACTCCCCCTACTCAGAAACCCTTAGCAGACCTGAAGATATTAGTCAAATACCGGCCTTTCTGCCTACTACTCTACCTAGTAAAAGTCATGGAAAAGATGATAAACAAATGCCTAGACACCCACCTCAAAGACAAGCACCTCATGGATACCCCTCAATTCAGATTCAGGCCTGACCATGGTAAAGCGATCACCCTCATTGCCTCCACAGACGACAACTGATTGATCATGCTTAGAGGTGACACTGCCAACCTCATCCTACTGGATCATTCTGCAGCCTTCAACACTGTCTCCCACTCCATCCTTATCCGATGACTGCACAAAGCTGGCATCCAAGGATCTGCACTTTACTGGATTTGCTCCTTCTTGACAGGGCACACCCAGTCGGCCAGTTTGGCCCTGGTGAAGAATTGGGTTATTGGTTGGGAAGGGGATAAACCCTTCTCGAGCTACAACCACAATCCTTGTCAGGGTGAACCAGAAAAAGACACTAAATTAACCTATGCTTAACCCTCTGGTAGCTTGGCACAAATGCAGTCAGGCTTAACTTAGAGGCAAAGTGTAAAGTATTTAGTCAATTCCATGGGTATATTGGATTTTACACCAAACACACAAAAGGTGATGGGAAAAATGCTTGCAAATTGCCTAACCATTGGCAATCGTTTGCCGCAGTATTTAAAAACTTTGGCCAAAATCACAAATGTTCCTAATATTTTTGTATGGAAAATTCTGGAATCTGTGGAGATCCAGAAAAGATCTGCCACCGGTCATTTGGACTTCTCTCAATAACAATGGTACCCCACTTGCGTGTTTGGACCATTCTTCCATGAAAGGAGCAGGCCATAAAACCAACATGGAGGCACCAAGACTTCTTTTTGCACATTGACTCATTCTGACTATGTGGGCGTCAGAAACACGTCAGCAGTAGTCTCTTTTCCAGGATGTAGGTTCAGTAATTGATACAAGGTCAAGAACTATCCACGTTGGAAGCGACGATTGCCTTACCTAAGACTTCTTTTATCACTCCTCCTTAAGACGTTCACCACCAAAGTCCATCGCGTAATTCCAATATGGCCGCCAACTCAGCGAGGGAGGTCAGCGCTCTATGCATCCTCCTCCTCTAACATTTACTGATTACTTCTCCGGCGCTCGAGCGCTGCTCTGCGCACTTCAACTGTTGCTTTAGTGGAGAGCAGTGTCTCGCTTTAGCTCTTGAACTTTTTCCTGTCAGAAATGTTTACCACTTCGGGCGGACCTTAGTTTTGTATCGCCTTCAGTGGCGAATTTGGTGTGCACACTGAGGAGTTATTTTCTCCTCTTAAGAATAACTTTTATTTTTGGGGCAATTCCGTTTTGAGGAAATTCATGCCCCCTATTGAATATTCCTTCAAGAAGTCAGCTGTTCCTAGCTTCGGAAACTCGGAGTCGGTAAACCTCAGACTTCAACAAGACAGACCAGACCTAGAGGCAGTCTCTCTCTTCTCTCTCTTCCCAATTTCCCCTTCCCCCTGTAGTGTGCTGACAGGAGTTTATTCCTGGTCGGTACGCTGTAGGGAGCATCGGAGAATTACTCTTCTGCTCCTGTGGCATCAGCTAGTCAAGGTACTGACAGATTGAAGTGCCAGCTTCATTTCCACCCAAGCAGAATGGTTGAGAGCTTAGATTATTATTAAAAAAATTATTGAAAAAATGTTATAAAGCGCGTAGTCACCCGGGGGTATCCCAGCGCTGAGATCCATACCACTACCAGATGTAAAAGAACTAGCAACCATTTTAGAAAACATGCAGAGGCAATTAAATCAAACCACAGAAGAAAATAAAAACCTTAAGACTAGAGGTGAGGAACTCTCTACTAGTACCTCAGGATTATCTAAAGAGAATAAGACAGGCATCCCAGTTGTACCAACTCCAGAATTGTCCACTCAGATAATTCATGCTGTATCCCCCATTGTCCCTCTAGCCTCACCAGAGTGTTTCAGTGGAGATCCTCAAAAAGCGCACATTTTTCTGACTCAATGCTCCTTGCATTTTTTTGTGTAGACCAATTATTTTTGCAGAGGATCAATCCAAGGTGGCCTTTGTACTGTCTTATCTGAGCGGCAACGCAGCTGCTTGGTCCATGCCCTTGGTTACGCAGAATGATCCCATTCTATACGACTTTGAAAGATTCAAATAAGATTTCCTCCGAATATTTGACAGGAGAGCAGTATTTCAAGCCTCTGATAACGAATTATTGGAGTTGCGTCAGGGAAATAAAGATTTAGTTTCATACCTAGCACAATTTAACAAGTTGGTGGTCGAGAAAAACTGCCCTGTGTCAAAGAGAGCGGCAATATTTTACAGAGGTTTGAAGGAAGAATTAAAAGACGCACTGGCACAGATTCCTAATAGACCAACTGAGATCTCCGTGCTCATAGATCTAGTTTTACAGATGGATCAAAGGTTGAATGAGCATAAATCAGAAAAGAGATTTCCTACCTTTTCCTCCACGGTTTGATAGAATGAGATCTGAAACTACAAAGTCAGCAGAATCTAACGTTGGAGAAGAACCCATGAAAATAGGTAGCATAAGAGGACCTTTATCTAAGGAAGAAAAAGATAAGCGACGGTTAGGAAATCTTTGCATGTATTGTGGAAACACAGGGCACTTTTTTGAGAGTGTCCAAAGAAACCAAAATCTACTCATCCGTTAAAAGAGAGACGCCATCAGAAAGAGGAGTTGCTCTGATGGGCGCGAAAGAAGAAAAGACAACTCCAGATTCTCAACAGATTGCTAACACTTTGCAAGTAGCCGCACCTCATCTCACTGTTTCATTTACTGCAAAATTCAATGAAAGAAAAATTCAGAAAGTTTCGGTTATGATCGATTCTGGAGCAACCAGCAACTTTTGCGACATTAAATATGCAAAAGAAATGGGAATTCGATCTATTAAAAAGAAAATCGTTGAGGTTGTTCAAGCTGCCGATGGAACGAGTTTAACCTCAGGTCCAATCACCGAAGAAACAGAGTTAATTGAATTTTCTGGGCTAAACGGTAATTGTGAGGAGGATAATTTCAACCTTTTCGAAGGTCCTCAATTCCAACTGATCCTTGGCTTACCTTGGCTCACGGAGCACAACCCAACTATCGATTGAGAGTAGAGAACCGTCAAGGTGGTTTTGAGATATTGTCAGGAGAATTGTTTCCACATGATTCAAAAAGAGCAACAAGAGTCTCCTTCTAGTCTGTTTGCTCAATTTGCTCAAAGCATCAATTCAGTAATCTCTACAGTAATTCCTAAGGATTATGAGGAGTTCAAGGACGTTTTTAGTGAAAAGGCTGCAGACAAACTCTCGCCTCACAGACCCCACGACTGCAGGATTGAGTTGGAGCCGGGAGCAGTTTTACCCTGCAGTCGTATCTATGTGCTAACGGAGAGAGAGAATCAATACCTAAAGTAATACTTGGACCAATTCCTAGCCATTGGATTTATCCCTCCTTCTAAATCCCCAGCATCACCCCCTCTGTTCTTCGTTCCTAAGAAGAATGGTGAGCTCAGGACTTGCATTGACTACAGGCCCTGAATCAAGTTACCATCAAGAACCGGTATCCTCTCCCTCTAATCTCTGTGTTGTTGGACCAGGTGAAAAGTGCCAAAATCTTCACCAAATTGGACCTCCGTGGTGCATACCACTTGATCCGAGGGGCTGAGGGAGAAGAGTGGAAGACCGCGTTCCGCACTTGTTTCGGGCTCTTCGAATATCAAGTCATGCCTTACTGATTATGTAATGCGCCTGCGGCCTTCCAGCATTTCATCAATGTTGTCTTGAGAGAATTTTTGGACAGGCTTGCCGTTGTCTATATTGATGACATCTTGATCTTTTCAGACAACGAAACGGAGCATGTGCACCATGTTAAGGCCATTCTTCAAAGATTGAGAGAAAACCTGTTCTTTGTAAAACTTGAGAAATGTGCCTTTCACGTAAAAGAAGTGGAATTTTTGGGATTCACACTCTCTTCCAACGGAATATCCATGGATTTATCTAAGCTTCAGGCCATCCAGAATTGGCCTTCACCCAGATCAGTTAAAGAAGTCCAAAGTTTTATGGGCTTCGCCAATTTTTTTATCGACGTTTCATCATGAATTTCTCCCAGAAGGTGGTACCTTTAACTCGCCTCCTTAAGAAAGGAGCAAATTTTATTTGGAACTCCGAGACTGAGGAAGCCTTGACCTTTCTAAAGAAGGCCTTTACTACATCCCCAATCGTGTTACATCCAGACCTGGAAGAGCCCTTCTATGTTGAGGCTGATGCTTCGGATTACACCATCGGTGGAATCTTGTCCCAACAGCACAAAACCACGCGCCAACTGCATCCAGTGGCCTACCGTTCTCGGAGGTGAACTCTCCCAGAACTGAATTATCCTATCGCCGA
Organism: Lissotriton helveticus; assembly: GCF_964261635.1. Taxonomy (NCBI): domain Eukaryota; kingdom Metazoa; phylum Chordata; class Amphibia; order Caudata; family Salamandridae; genus Lissotriton; species Lissotriton helveticus. Next base: position 380,922,062 of record NC_136069.1, read on the forward strand.
CAAGGAGCTACTAGCTGTGAAGGACGCATTCCAAGAGTGGAGACACTACCTTTTGGGAGCCAAACACGTTGTAACTGTGTTCACAGACCATAAGAACTTGCAATACTTGAAATCGGCTAAGACCTTAACCCCCAGGCAATTAAGATGGTCTCTGTACTTCGCGGATTTCAACTTTCTTATTACCTACCAACCAGGTTCTTCTAATGGAAAGGCGGATGCCCTTTCCAGATGAAACTCAGAAAATCTGAAAGATCCGAAATCTCGTCCATCATCCCCAAAGAAAGATTTGTCGGAGCTACCGAATAGTCCAGGTTCGAAATTGGTGTCCAAGAGTCCCTCACTCCTGAAGCAATGAAAGAATGGGTGGAACAATAAACAGAAAGATGAATAAAGAATAATCTACCGTACTTAAAGGAAGCCTTGTATCTACCCACTATCAATCTACAAGAATTGGCAATGCAAACCCTTCATGATGATCCTTTGGCCGACCATAAAGGAGTCAAGAAAACCACAGAATTAATCAAGAGGCATTTTTGATGGCCAGAAATGAGCCATCAGATAAGACAGTACATCCAAAATTGTGAAAAGTGTGTTAAAGGAAAATTTACCAGACAAGCCCCTCAAGGTCTATTATGTCCCTTACCCACTGCCCCTCACCCCTGGCACACGGTCTCGATGGATCTTATTGTAGATCTTCCCTCAAGTAAGGGTTTCAACACCATTCTGGTGTTTGTGGATACCTTTTCAAAAATGGGTCACTTTGTTCCTTTAAAGGCCTTTCCTTCAGCATCAGACTTGGCCCAGTTGTTTACACAACTTGTAGTTCGTCTTCATGGGATTCCCTTGGTGGTGATCTCAGACAGGGGAACCCAATTTGTGTCTCGCTTCTGGAAGTCCTTTCTAAACCATCTAAGTGTAGACTCTAGATTCTCCACTAGCTATCATCCAGAAACTGATGGGCAGACAGAGAGGGTTAACCAGGAGCTAGAGCAGTACTTACGTTTGTACCTGCAGGATTAGGAAGGAGAGTTGGGGGGTTTGATCTGGACGGCTGAGTTCGCATATAATTCGGCAGTCCACTCATCTATTGGCTTTTCAACTTTTTATTTGAATTATGGAAAAGACCTGAATGTGTTTGTATGTAAAAAGGATGATTCGGTTCCAGCAGTTGAGAGTTTGGCTGAAAGGTTGCAAGATCCTTATGAAACTGCTAGGAAAAATCTGAGTGATGCTAAAATTGCTTACAAAAAGCAAGCAGATAAAAAGAGAAAACCCAATCCATAATACAAACAGGGAGATAAGATTTGGTTATCTACACGTAATTTACATCTGAAGGGCAATAGAAAGTTTCAACCCAGGTTTCTAGGACCTTTTGAGGTGATCAAAATGGTAAACCCTGTTGCAGTTAAACTGAAAATGCCTCCTACAGTAAAAGTCCATCCAGTTTTCCATGTGTCCTTAATCAAAGAGAGTCCACCACAACTGCGCACCAAGGAGCCTCCGCATAGTATCTCAGTAGGTTCTGATGAGGAGTTTGAAGTGAATAGAATCTTAGATTCTAAGTATGTGAAAGGTCGACTGGCATATTTAATTGATTGGAAAGGGTTTGGTCCAGAGGAAAGATCCTGGGAGCTAGCCTCTAACGTTCATGCACCCAGATTGGTAAAGGAATTTCACAAAACAATTCCAGACAAACCCCAGTTGGTGGGAGCCCCTTTGAAGGGAGGTACTGTCAGGAACACTTTAGCGGTAGTCTCATTTCCTGGACTTAGGTTCAGAAATTGGTACAAGGTCAAGAACTATCCACGTTGGAAGCGACGATTGCCTTACCTACGACTTCTTTTATCAGTCCTCCTTAAGACGTTCACCACCAAAGTCCATCGTGAAATTCCAATATGGCCACCAAGTCAGCGAGGCAGGTCAGCGCTCTATGCATTCTCCTCCTCTGACGTTTACTGATTACTTTGCCGGCGATCGAGCGCTGCTCTGCGCAATTCAACTGTTGCTTTAGCGGAGAGCAGTATCTCGCTTTAGCGCTTGAACTTTTTCCTGTCAGAAATGTTTACCGCTTAGGGCGGACCTTAGTTTTGTATCGCCTTCTGTGGAGAATTTGGTGTGCACACCGAGGAGTTGTTTTCTCCTCTTAGGAATAACTTTTATTTTTGGGGCAATTCCATTTTGAGGAAATTCCCACCCCCTTTTGAATATTCCTGCAAGAAGTCAGCTGTTCCTCGCATCTGAACCTCGGAGTCAGTAAACTTCAGTCTTCAACAATACTACCGGCACAAGTGAGACCTTGTCATCAGGATTTGGACATTAACTGAAAACCTCAAGTAAGGTCTTGTTTCTCCTGAAATATAGCCATTGCTTCTTCCAAGAACTGTGCTGAATTCATTTATGCTTATGAGAGAGAATCTTACAATTTCAAGAAATCAATTTTCACATGAAAGAGAGGCTAATGTCTTGATGGTTTAAGGTAATGTCTTGATGGTTTAAGGTATCTGTCACTTCACCTTCCCAGCGAAGGAAGATCCAAATATTCCTTGAGGCGCAGAAAGACAGACCAGACCCAGAGGTAGTCTCTCTCTTCTCTCTCTTCCCAATTTCCCCTTCCCCCTGTAGTGTGCTGACCGGAGTTTCTTCCTAGTCGGTAGGCTGTAGGGGGCATCGGAGAATTACTCTTCTGCTGCTGTGGAATCAGCTATTCAAGGTACTGACAGTGTTTGGGTCAGGGCACAACTTCCATTCACGGAAACCTACCAAACCCAGACATTTCTGAAAAGTAGACACCGTGGGGAGTCCAGGGTTGTGTGACAAGGGTGTTTTATTGTGGTAAATGGCCAAATTCTTCCATCCCTGGGGAGAGTAGATTAGGGAGATTGTTGGGCTCTTGAGGGATAGAAGTCTGGCTAGAGGCCTAAACAAGACGTCCACCCTACTTGTTTTAGTAAACAAAACATTCCCTGGTTTCTAGTGGGCATTCTGCCCCCCCCCCTCACCCATGGCAGTTTAGGAGTAAACTCACCAATATGCCCCCAGAGGAGGCTCAAAGACGGTTGGGCCCTTGAGAGATAGGGTTGTTTATTTATTTATTTGTTTATTTATTTGAAATGTTTTATGTAGTGCTGGCTAGACCCGGAAGTAGCAGAGCACTTTACATGAGTATCAGACCATAGTTGCAGGTTACATCGTTACAAAGGTTCCACAGTTATTAGAGCATAGCTACATAGTCACATGTTAGGTCGAGACAAACAATAAGGACATATGCGTAAGGGAAAAAGCAGGCATGGGGAGAGATTCAGGGGAGAGGGGGTAGGAGACGGGGAAGTAGACAACTAATGAAGAAGGGAAAGAGGAGGGGGAAGGGGAGAGACATAGCATGAACGAACAGGGAGAGGGTGACAGGGGTACAAAACAGTGGACGAGTAATAGCTGCGTCCAAAGTCAAGTAAGCTGTGATTTCAGGGAAGTGGCATCATTTCCCCAACTCCGCTGTGAGAGGCTTACTTTACGCAGTGGACTCTCTCAGAGGGGTCTCTGAGACTCCAAGGCCTTCCTACTGGATCCTTCACCAAAAAGGGGAGAGGGAGTGCTTTGGCAAGGGGCGCCATGCCATACCTCAACTGTGAGTGGCTCCCTTGGCGCTCTGGACGGATCACTGAGACTCCAGAGTATAAGTAATTGGATCTTTTGCCAACAAGGGGAGAAGGAGTGCTTGGTTAAAGGGCACAAGGGACAGGGGGTTAGGCGGCGTAGCAGGCAAGGGGAGAGATTAAGGGGAGAGGGGATAAGAGCAAAGGAAGTAGACAAAGAATGAAAGAGGGAAAGCGGTAGGGGAGGGTGAGAGAGAGCATGAAAGAGGGGGGAGGGTGAAGGGGGCACAAACCAGTAAATGAGTAAAAACTTCATCCAAGGTCCGGTAAGCTGTGATCCCAGGGGAAGTGGTATCATTCCCACATCTCCACTATGTGAGGCTCCCTCTATGCAGTTGACTCTCTCAAAGGGGTCTCTGAGACTCCAATGCCTACCTACTGGATCCTTACCCAACAAGGGGAGAGGGAGTGCTTTGGCAAGGGGCGCCATACCATGCCTCAGCTGTGCGTGGTTCCCTTGACGCTGTGGACTCTCTCAGAGGGGTCACTGAGACTCCAGAGTAAGAAAATTGGATCTTTCCCCAACAAGGGGAGAAGGAGTGCATAGTCAAAGGGCAACAAGGGACTGGAGGCTAGGAAGCGGGTCGGAACAGGCAGGTCAACAGAGGGGGAACAAGCGGCAAAAGAAAATTGCATTAATTACAGAAAGATAACACATTCAATACCAGGGTAAATTAGCGATCCGGGAAAAGACAGGATCCAGGAAAGGCAAGGGTCAGGGAGGACAGAGGGAGGGAGTCAGCGAGTTGAAGAGTCCCACAAGGAACAGATACGGATAGCAGAAAAGGAAATGTATACGTTGTGGAGTCACTCAGGAGAGAGATGCAAAGGGGAAAGCTCAGAATCACAAAATAGTGATATTAAGTACAAAGACCTACTACATATACTAGTGGTTAGAGTTGTAACTATGCAAAATAGTAAATTCACTCAGGGTTCTATTTTCACAACGATTAGGCTAAAAATGATTGTATATTACTTTTCAACAAAGTGAACAGAGAAATAAGATATCCAAGGAGGTAGAGACAGAGGAGAGGGAGATGAGATAGGTGATAGCAGAGATGGGGGTCTAGGGGGGGGAGAAAGAGATAAGGCCGTCCAGTCGATGAGCAATGTCTGAGGGTCGGCAGGATGAAGTCCAATGGACGGAGGGAGAGGACAAGAAACAACAAAATGGTGGCTCTGTTCGCGATCCGCCATTTTGAGCCGGTAGTTCCCGGACACATCACTGGACCGTCACTCTGAGGCATCTCCAACTATACGGAGACTGGGCAAACTAAGCAGTCACATGTGTGGGATAAATGCAGAAGAATAAACTCCAAGGAGGCAAACTGGGTCTATAAATCCTCAGAGGGAAGGCAGTTCAGGCAGGCCGTTTCATGCAAAAAACCTCGGAGGGTAGTCAGTTCATGCAGGCGGTTTCATACAAAGTCATAAAGGAAATATTCACCACCAACAATGCGGAAATGGGGCAAGCAAAGCAGTGTTAAGATCCAGTGCCTGGATGCCCCCCCACCCACCCCACTTCATCCTTTGAAAAAAAATCCATGGTTAGTATGCTTTCTGCCCACTAGGAAGGGCTGAATGAGGGTAAGCCCCCCAATGTATCCTACCAAGGGTGGAAAGAAAAGTCTCTAAGGCCCTGTAGTGGAAGGTGTAAGGCCCGGTGCCCATACCAATTTTTTTATATAAGAATCCTTGGATTTAGTAGCATTCTATCCCACATTCCCCCAAAGGAGGCAAATTGTTGGTACACTAAAAAGAGGGGGGAGGTAGAGGTTTGTCAGCTAGGTTCACTCTCCTTACTCAGTAATGAACACAACAAAAAAACGGAATACAGGAATTAGAACCCAGCTATGGGTGAAGAGAGACTTCCGCTCAAGTGGAGTGGGAAAGGCTACTGAATTGTAAAGAATTTCTCTTTTTAAATCAGTAGACTTTCCCACTCCACTTGAGTGGAAGTCTCTCTTCACCCATAGCTAGGTGCTAATTCCGGAAATTTGTTGGTAGCCTCCAACTCCCTCGCCACGGGGCAGAATGACTGAATTCATTTTTGTCCTGGGAGTGAGCACTGGCAATCTGAAAGCTCGTCCTACAGCGGCCATCCCCAAGCGGGGATCCACAATTGAGTGGTACAGTCTGAAGGAGGACATGGTTCCTTTTAAACCATACCTCTCACACTTTGATCGGTGGGCGAGGCCTGAGATAAAACCAATTAAACTGCAACCAGTCCGACCATAATGGCACTGAGTACATAGTCACACAGTGACATTTTTTTATTTCCGAACATGAGGGAGTATGAGACTTTCAAGTACATCAAATTCCAAAGGTGATGTGTAAGACATGAACTTCTTGTTCTCCACAGAAAATATGTTAAACAGCTTGTTAACCATAACAATCTTCTTGATGAGCTCCAATTAGGTCCCAGGACCCCCTAAAGCTCGCTCCACATATCAATAGCTTCTCCTGACGTTTGATATCACTTGAAATGAGTGGATTCCAACACTACAAATCATGAAGCCCTCATCACTTTAAATGCACTCATAACAAAAGTGAGTTTTTAATTATTTTGGCCCATTGTGTTGCCTCCCCTGTCCAAAAGAGGCTTGGTTTTGCAAATATCTTAAACTGCTCTCCAAATTTTATCGATAGATCCAGAACAGCCAACAGGTTAGACGCCGTTTTACTTGAAACTGCTTCTTTCAAAAAAGGACATACTCTCACGAGCTTTGGATGTACACCACTCCACCAGATATGCACACCACGACTTCTCCAATCTTTCTTAATCTTTATTCCCTTCCACCCTCCCGCCAGGTTTTCAATATGAACTTTGTAGCCTGGAATCCAACTTGAGTGTTTGGTCACCTTTGTTTGCATTATTGTAGCACAATCAAATGTTGATGGACAGGGTTGATGGACTCCCACTTTATTATATATTGCTTGAATACATCTGACTTGATTTGTGCAGTCTTGATGTAGTTGTTATCTTTATTTTATTTGTGTAGCTTCCTACGTTTTGTACTATATAAAATATTTTATGTAAATAATTCCCATAATTTTGGGCCTTGTAATCGCTATTCAAAAATACCAAATACATTTTTTAAAAAAGGGAGCATGTGTTTATAATGCCATAGTAGTGTTTCTTTGTATCATGAAGGCATAAAATAGAACGTACCTTTTGCAGCCATGGAGAGGAAAGAATGAGAGGCACCCCCCGCGTCTAGGGGAGGGGTGCCTTTAATGGGATTGTAGTGCCGAGGGAACGGTTTCGTTTCCCGGAAAGTGGGCAAGGGGAGGGACGCCTGAAATGCAAGTAAAGAAGGAGGTGCATTGGCGGTCCCTCCCCGTAGGTGATAAAATAGCCGGAATCAAGGGAGTAGCCCTCTTTGTCCCCTCGCCGCTTGGAGTAGCCGGGAAGGCACAGCGGGAACAGTTGGCTTGGGGTGGCTACCTGGGCCTGGCGGCGTTGGCGGCGACTCGCAAAGGTGAGGGGGCCTCACGCGTAGTTGAGGAAGCTTGCGGAGCATCATTAGGATGTCATTGGCATCAATAATAATGACAGTGTACTTAGGGGCGTTTGTCAATACAGGGTAGTGCGGGGAAAAGCCTGCGGCGGGAAACATGTGGGTGGGTGTTCTGAGAACCCCCTTTTGATGTACCAGTGAGGTGACGGGTGTGTATCGTTCAAAGTGCCGTTTCTTAGCGGGAAGCGCGGCTGTGTTACTAAAAGCAACACTGACAGGGAGTAGTTAAAAGGTGGAAAATGTTGCTCGTCAAGGTTGAATAAGGCTGTTTTTTAATGCGGTTACCCATTCTGGTGAACGAGTGCTACCAGTATATAAAATTGTAATTCCCATAGATTTCAGGGGCTGAGTGTGTGTGTGATGCTGAGTGTGCTTGCATAGCTTACGCATAGGTATGAGCAGCTTCAGAGGGCACTGCAGCTACAGCGGTTAGACCGGGAAATTGCTTTTGGTTTTATAAAGATGAATTTTCTGTTCCACACATATGAGCGCCTTCAAAGTGGAAGACCACCTAACATTAACTGCTTCTTTTCTTTTCCTTTATATGCTGGCGGGGGCGCACTACGCTGAGAAGGGCGGTAACATGGTCGTCGGACGACAACTGTCAGGAACTTAAGGATGGCCGTCATATCGGTGCCAGCACACATGGGGGAAGAAGTCCAGGTTCTCGGTGGTAACAGTATGGATCTTTCCATAGGATATGCTATGGTGGTGGAATAGGAACCTGAACCGCAAGGAGGGAAGCGAGTTTGCGTCTTGGTGGGCTCATTGGTATGGGGATGCTTCATCAGATACAAGTTTCTCCCTTGGTGCTAACACGTTAAAAGTTTGGTGGTGGCTACACAATATGGGGGGATTATCCTAGGGGGCCACGTGGGTAGAGCTTGCCCAGCTAGCCCGGTGGGGGGGCTTCACCGTGGTAGTGGCTTTCCTTTGAGCTTGGCTGCTAAAACACGTCTCGGTATCTTTTACACACAGTAAGAAACAAGTGGGCATGGTGCCGGGCGGATTGTCAGATATGTCGTAATATGGCAGCACATTATGTAGAACAGACATTACAATATAAGCGGTTTATCCATAAGTACTTGTATCTCATTATTGGCAAGTCTCTCATCATTAATTACTTTGAACTCAATGGGGTTAATGTCACTTAATTTTAATAACGCCTAATTTATTTCATGCACGTTTTATCAGGTTTCTGACACCCTGGAGTTGGTTTCACTTGATTTTAATAATGCTAGCAGGCCTAATTTATTTCAGGCATGATTTCATCAGGTTTCTGACACCATCTAATCTGGTAACTACAAGGAATCGTTGGATCGTAGCTGAGTGGGCTTTGGGCCTGCAGAACATGAGCAGATCATCTCATGTGGTTCGTGTTAGAACTTAACATAGGTTTTTCAAACCTCTTTGGAGTAGTGTTTAAGGGCACGCGAGGTTACCTTGCGCCAGTTGCAGGTGCAGGGGTTGGTGGGGCAGCTCAAGTTTGCATTATGAATTATGCCCATGGGCAGGGTCTTCTCCGGGACTATCGACAGGGCAATGTCAGGTTTAGGGGAAAAACACCATCACACTAGGCTATCGGTGGGAGTGTAGGATGATTTGGTCACGTGGAGAGAATTTTTGGAGCGTTTCAATGGTTCGGGGATTTGGCAACACCCGGCACAGGCAAACGGTGAGTTAGAGCTTTACACAGATACAACAGGCAGTGTAGGGTTCGGTGCAGTGCTAGGTCAAGGTGACTAGAAAACAAGCGCAATGTGTTTTGGTCAGGCAGCATGTCGGTAGTCCTGGCAGTGAACAGTCAAGGGCACGTGGGTACTTCGTTTGCTTCAAGAGATGGTGCGAGGTTGCCTCAGGCGTAATGTGTATTTTACTGCCAAACATGTATTTTACTGCCAAACAAGTACCAGGTGTGGATAATGCAGTGGATGAGGCTCTGTCTCATTTTAAGTTGACAGAATTCAGAGCGCGATGCCGCAGGTGGGCGTTCAGATGACGGTCTTCCCGGAAAGCCTATGGAAGTTTTGGTGCCCCATTGCTCCCGAACTCATAGCGGCGTCGGTGGCGCTCAAGACTAAGTGGATGTATGAGAAGGCATGGCAGGTATACATAGAAGTGGTGCGGAAAGACGGGAGCACAGGGGAATTCACAACACAGGGGGTGCTACGGTTCATAGTTCATCAGAAAGAGAAGGGGTGGTCTTGACCCTTGTTAGGAGGCAGTTGTCGGCAATTGCCTTCTTTGCTGGATTAAAAGAGGTAGCGGATCCTACCAAGTATGTTAGAGTTAGGCGGGCTCTAAAAGGTTGGGAAAGGCTGGCTCCAAACGTGAAGGATAACAGGGGACCCATAGATGCCAGTAGGTTGGTAAATAGCCTGAGCGTGTTACCTCAGGTGTGTTGGACGTCATACGAAGTACATCTGCTGAGATTAGCGTATTCCTTAGCCTTTTTCGGAGCATTCAGGATATCGGAGATTGTATCGAGCTCTAAGGCGGACAGAAAAGGAGGGATTGGCACGGGTAATGGGGGGGTGGCCGGGGACGTAATGCAGGTCAGAGTAAGGAGGTCAAAAACGAACCCGCTAGGGAAAGCCACTTGGGTTCATCTAAGATCAAGTGCAAGGGGCTTGTTATTGCCCGGTGGTGTTGGTGCGGAGGTATCTACAGATGAGACCCGGGTGTGGGAAGGATAGACTCCTTGTGCATGCAGATGGCACGCCTCTGACGCGATTTCAGTTCACACGATTGTGTAAACGTGCGTTGGAACTGTTGGGGGAGGAGACAACTCATTTCACATCAGGGTCTATCTTCGGAGGCAATCAAGAAGGAGGGAATACATCTTCTTTGAGCGCTATGTCAGACTACAGCTGGTGTAGATTGGAGCCAGGGGTTTAGGCGGTTTGATAATTATGCCATCTTCTGTCTTTTGTCTGGGGCTTATATGCAGTGGTGTCAAGTAAGGGGACGCAGGTATGCTGGTGTGGAGATTCAGTTATACACAGAGCAGGGCAAGGATTCAACGAATCCGGAGAATTGGGAATGCAAAGGGCCATGGGAGTCAACCATATTTGGTTAGGTATTGATTGACCTCGCAGCCCATTTGCAGAGTGTGCTGGACAATGATAGGCCCATTCCAGATGTGTTGGTTATTAACTCGGGGGGTGAAAATATGGTTCCGGGGGGGGCAGGAGGGGAATGAAGAAGGCCCTGTTCTCTACCTTCTCATGGGTCAGGAGAGTATTGCCAGACACCACTATCTTATGGTCAGAGGTGCTCACTCGTAGAGTCTGGGGTGATAGTGTGTCTTTGGCCGCGGCGAACACGTCTGTGAGAAAACTGAATTGAGAGGCAGTGAAACTATAGCGGGTTCGCAAATTTATCCCGGTAGGCGTCGTATGCTGCAGGCATTAAACTCGAATTTGTATTGGGCAGAGGGATTGCAGCTGTCCAGGGCAGGATTGGAGCTGTTTGTCCATAATATATTGGGGGGCTATGGAGTTGCATTCAAAAAGTATAGCCCAGAGCATCACAAATGGAAGGTGAAGCAGCTTGGGGGGGAGCGCCAGTGGGCTATTTGCCCTGTGGCGGGGTCCCGGACAAGAGGAAAAGGCCTGGGGACTTCTTTATGCGGAAATTGCCCGACCTTGCAACAGGGAGGCAGTCATTGGAGCTCTGGGCTGGCGGGAGAGGGGGCCGTCCTGCTGGTGGTCCTGGACTCTCCGGCCCTACCCTAGTAGCCGGTGCTTGGATGAAGCATCATGGCATCTCATATGGACGAAGTGGTAAGGGGTTGGGTTGTGTCCTGCTGGTACAACACGCCTCGAGTGGATTTAGAGCTGACGAATTGTAAATACATGGTAACCTGTGGCGCAGATGTATACTGCGCCTCCTTATGTTCAGTAATGGTATTTTGATGGTTAATGAAATTGGTCAAAAGTTGGAGGTTTAATAACAAATAAAGATGGTGTTATTGACAAGTAATAAAAGCTACGCAGTGAACACCAAGTTCGTGTAAAGTGTCTTTGTGGTGGGGGTGTGTGGTGGACGAATGGCACGAATATCCCCACTATATATATATATATGCTGGTTCGCCTTAATGTGCCATTTCTATGGAGTATTTGTTTGTTCTTTCGTGTCTTGGGCTTTCAAAAATGAAGCAGCTACAAACATTTTCATAGGACCACCGAGAGTGAATGTTTACATTCAATCAAACCTTTGGTAAAGCGCTGCACAGAGTCATGTTCGTGCTGCGTGCACGGGCCACCAGTGCTACGCGATCTGTACAACTGGAATGACTGTGCTATTGTCATTTTTGCTCTGTACAATGTGCGTGCTGGCTGTAAGCATTCCGCACGTAATTACTCAACTTCAGTCACAAGTTATCCATCCCTCTGTAGCACATATTCTCGGGCTGAAAGGCCACCTTGAATCTGAATTGAAACAGAACTCGGTCACCAAGCTCTCTGCCTTACTCGTTGCAACATTCATGATTGTTTGTTCATGAATATTAAATGTAATAATGTATGTATCCATTTTATTAAAACTCGTTTGTTTGACGCCGGACTTTATCCTTGTTTGTTTCAGACTGGTAGAGAGTTTCGTGTTAATAATGCGCAGCAATAGTAAACAATTTAAGAGAGGGTACCACAGTTTTATTATCCATAAACCTGAAGTGGAAACAAGTTCAAAAGCCTACAATCATTAAGTTCGCAAGAATCACTGTGTACTTTGTCTAAATTGACTGGTTGAATGGTTGAATTTTTTACCTGTTCGAGCAACCCGATTACAACGGGAACAGCGCAAGACTTCAGAATGCAAGCTGGCTAGCATAAGGAAGAGCTGGCATTCCCTTGCGTGAGCTCTAGTTGCTACGATGACCTCCGGTGAGATTTTAAGAATGCAGTCTGCCACGAGCAGTCGTGGTCAGTCGGCTGTTTCCTAAGTATATTTTCTACTCAATCAACAGCAAAATCAGCTTTAAAATTGCATGAAGACATTTGCACAGATTTTCCAGTGCAGAATGCGCTACTGGCTCTAAAATCAGAAGGTGAGCTGCGTGGCGTGCATTTTCTGCCCGCTAGTGGAATTTTGTATGTAACTCTGCATACTTCTGCTGAGTGGAATTTAAGCGAGTTCCCCCAGGCCTAGTCTAAAGGCTACGTAAGTAGGTGGCAGAACCAGTGATAAGGGCCCACTAGTCGCAGGTAATATACAGGCCTTGGCTACATATGGCACTATTTTTCTAAAGACTTACAAGTAAATTAAATGTGAAAATAGGAAGGTGAATGCAAAAAGTTTAGGGATGACCCTGCAGAAAAGTCCAAGTCCAACACACAGGATTACTCTTTCTTGAGTGCATCAAGATCAGCCACCAGCTGTCTAAGGTAACAATCCTGTGAGTGGGCAGCTCCCCCCGCCAACAACAGTGGAGGTCCCCCTCTCCTAGTGTCAGCTTCAAAACACTCCTCATCTCTCAGTATGCACTGTCTTGTGGATTATTGCGACTGCCATTTTTTTCCACCTGGATCCACCGCTAAGAGACCATAGAGTTTCTGCTCTGTCATCTCATATACGCCAGTAATCGCACAAAATTCCCCCATAACCTGAGATACACAGGTTTTTATGCCAATTTTCATAAACTGCGCCGACGACCTCGCACCACTGAAGAACACCCCAAGCAGGACCAGAAACAGGAAAACTTCATGGTTCACAGACGCCCTCAAAGAATCTAAGAAATCCTGCAGATCCCTCGAAAAAACCTGGCGCCACGAACAAACCACAGAAAACATGACAGCCCACCAAAAGGACATCATTCAAGGAGCGACTAGACAACAACATCCACAACAGCAAGTAACTCTTCAACATCGTCAAAGAGCTCTCCTACCCTAACCCCAGCGCCAGCAACATCGACATCACACCATCACAAGAACTCTGCAACTCCCTCGCCACGTTCTTCCACCGAAAGATCGCAAATATACACAACAGCTTCAGATCCCAGACTCTGCCTCCACTCACCGAACCAGCAACCCCCACCACCACTCTCAGCGCCTGGACCCCCATCAGCACTGAAGACACCACCAACCTCATGAACTGCATCCACTCCGGCTCCCCCTCGAACCCTTGCCCCCATCATATCTTCAACAAAGCCAACTCCATCATCGCACCCCATCTCCGGAACGTCATAAACAGCTCATTCGCGCCAGCCACCTTCCCCGAGCTCTGGAAGCATGCAGAAATGAACGCCCTGCTAAAAAAAAACCACAGCGGACCCCAAAGACCTCAAGAACTTCCGCCCCATCTCTCTCCTCCCCTTCCCGGCCAAAGTCATCGAGAAGACCGTCAATAAACAGCTGACTGCCTTCCTCGAGACAAACAACTCGCTCGACCCATCCCAGTCTGGATTTCGAGCCAACCACAGCACCGAGACTGCCCTCATCATGGCCACCGACGACATCAGGACCCTGATGGACAACGGAGAAACAACCACCCTCATCCTCCTGGACCTCTCAGCAGCCTTTGATACCGTATGCCATCTCACCCTAATAACCCGCCTCATCAACACTGGGATCCAAGGAAAGGCCCTGGCCTGGATCACCTCGTTCCTCTCCGACAGAACCCAGAGAGTCCGTCTCCCTCCCTTCCGCTCAGAAGCTACCGAGATTATCTGCGGCGTACCCCAAGGCTCCTCGCTCAGCCCAACCCTCTTCAATATCTACATGAGCCCCCTTGCAGCCATCACACGCAAACACAACATCAACATCATATCCTACGCCGACGACTTCCAACTGATACTCTCCCTCACCAAAGACCCAGCCACTGCCAAAACCAACCTACAGGAAGGAATGAAAGACGTCGCAGAATGGATGAAGCTCAGCCGCCTGAAACTGAACTTAGAGAAGATGGAGGTCCTCATCCTCGGACAATCCCCATCCGTCTGGGACGACTCCTGGTGGCCCTCAGCACTGGGCTCCGCGCCGACACCATCGGACCATGCACGCAACCTGGGATTCATCCTGAACTCCTCCCTCACAATGACCAAACAAGTCAACACCGTCTCGTCATCATGCTTCAACACCCTGCGCATGCTCCGAAAGATCTTCCGGTGGATCCCCACCTAAACCAGAAAGACGGTCACCCATGCCCTCGTCACCAGCCGACTGGACTACGGAAACACCCTATACGCTAGGGACCACTGCCAAACTTCAGAAACGACTACAACGCATACAAAACACCTCCGCAAGACTAATCCTCGACATCCCTCGCCACAGCCACATATCCGCCCACCTGAGAAACCTACACTGGCTCCCCGTCAACAAGAGGATCACATTCAGGCTCCTCACCCACGCACACAAAGCACTCCACGACAAGGGCAACGAATACCTCAACAACCGCCTCTCGTTCTACACTCCCACCCGCCAGCTCCGATCCGCCAGCCTCGCCCTCGCCACCGTCCAACGGATTCGCAGAACCACCACCGGAGGAAGATCGTTCTCCTACCTGGCAGCCAAAACATGGAACTCCCTCCCCGCACACCTACGAATGACCCAGGACCACCTCACCTTCAGGAAACGCCTCAAGACCTGGCTTTTCGAGCAGTAGCAGCACCCCCCCTCCAGAGCCTTGAGACCCTCTTGGGTGAGTAGTGCGCTCCATAAATGTTTTTTTTTTAAACTCAGTGTTTTATACTCACTGCCTTCATTAATGGCTACTGTTACATGAATTCCAAGTTCGTCGTGGAACCCAACAGGGATGCCCACTTTCCTGCCTCCTTTTTAGGTCTTGCCTATGCAGCACACATGCGCTGCTTAGGAAAGAGACCTGTAACCATCGATTGCCTTTTTCAGGCTAAACGTGCACGTGTTCCATTGCCTTTAATGGCAACGCGTGCACGTGTGGCAATTACCTTGCGGGAGCGAGTGCCGCCATATGGTAGCAATTATCGGTCCCACAAGGGAATCGTGCAGGCCCCCCTCCTCCCCCTGCTGTGGCGCGAGGCGCGCTTGCTTGTTGTTTGTGCTGTTGACAATAGTACGCAGTCGCAACCACCCCACCTCAATGTTCATTGGCTTAACATAGGCCTGAGGGTGCGCTCTGCTATGGGGACTTCACCACTAAGACTCTCCAATACAGCGCTGGCCATTTCAATGTATGAAGTGTTGCTTAGCAGTGCCCTGCATTAGTGGCAAACCAAGCACCTTTTACCTTTTCAAATAAGCCACCTTTGAAAGCGTTATGAACCATTTACTACTCTTGTGTCAGCAAATTGCCATCTTCAGTATGTTGGTATTTATTTTAGCTATGTCAGACCTGCCAGAAGCGTACTTGTTAATTAACAATAAATGAGTTCTCATTCATTGACGAGCATGATCCAGTCAGCATCTTCTCCTCTCATCAATAGGCTTGGGTGAATGTTCATTACGCCGGTATATTGTCGCATGATTTCCTGCATTTTGCTTTTTTGCTTGTAACACCAAATTCCTAGAGTGATGCAATTACATCCTGTCGCATAATTATTAATTTCAAGCCCGTTCATGTAAATATCCCATGGCCGCAGCATGGGAACAACACAAGCAAACTGAACACGAGTGGCTATTTAAGACACTTTTAAAAATTTTAAATGTAGCCCCTCTCCTAAAATGTAACGCTTTCGCATAATTCCACAACATTTTCCTGAAATTTCGCGTAATTATGAAAAGGAGATTACAGGAATTGGCTCCTGATTTCTTCTCAGTACCTCCTTTATTACAAATACAAAGATTTTGAAAGACACTTTATCTATGGCCAACCGGAATTTCCAGATTTCTGCAACTTTTGCTTGCTGTTGATTGTTACAGACAGCCATGTTTATGTTTATGTATTATCTGTTGGTGCTGATCAATTCATTCGAGCAGGTTGAATTCACACGATGCAAACCTTCCTCTGTTATTAATACACATTTTCCTAAAGTATTCCTTGGTTGTTTCTTTAGCACTTGCAATCCGTACACCAATACAGACGCACTTTGCAACCTGACTCTTGGTGCTCTAATGACAAGCGTCATTAGTCCTTCACCAAATGGTACGTGTTTTATCGACTTCTGGAGGATGTACCTAAGACCTGCCCTGCCCACCCCGAGCTTCGAACCTGTAACCCACAGGGCTCAAGGCTCAGTGCCCACAGTGAAAAGTCTTTGGCAAGTTACATTGGGATGTTTTTTCTGACAAACTGAGTAGGTGTTTTTGGGGATGTATAATTGCAGAAATAAATGTATTCACGAGGAGGCGGAGAGGTTGCATTGAAGCTGTTCACGCCTCCGCAGTAGACATCAGCAACTTAAGCGTGTATTGTCTTTTTGCATATTGTGACATACCCGGGTTAGTTTTCGTGGAAAATGAATCGATTGAGGTAGATCATTTATTTCAGAAATCTGACTCATTAGGCCAAGGCCTTTGCTTACCCTGGATTCATTGGCAGTGAAATACACCGAGGGACGTGTTCACCTGTGCGGCCCTGCAGCGTTTAGGAAGTGACGTCATAAACAGATTAGATATCTAAGCAACGAAAAGATGAACTCAATCAATCAATCAATCAATCATAATACTTGTAGAGTGCGCTACTTACCCGTGAGGATCTCAAGGTGCTGAGGGGTGGGGGGTGCTGCAACTGCTCGAAAAGACAGGTCTTGAGGAGTCTTCTGAAGGCAAGTAGGTCTTGGGTCTGCCGTATGTGGGTAGGGAGGGTGTTCCAGGTCTTGGTGGTGAGATAGGAGAAGGATCAGCCGCCGGTGGTCGTTGATTGGATGCGGGGGACGGCTGTGAGGGCGAGGCTGGCGGAGCGGAGCGGAGCTGGCGGGTGGGGGTGTAGAAGCTGAGTTTGCTGTTCAGGTAGGCTGGTCCGACATTGTGGATTGCTTTGTGTGCATGGGTGAGGAGCTTGAAGGTGATCCTCTTGTCGACGGGGAGCCAGTATAGGTCTCTCAGGTGGGGGGTGATGTGGCTGTGGCAGGGGATGTTGACGATCAGTCGGGCGGAGGCGTTTTGGATGCGTTGTAGTCGTCGTAGGTGTTTGGCTGGGATTCATGTGTAGAGTGCATTGCAGTAGTCCAGTCTGCTGCTGACGAGGGCCTGTGTCACGGGTCTTCTTGTTTCGGTCAGGACCCACTTGTAGATCCTGCAGAGCATGCGAAGGGTGTTGTAGCAGGAGGAGGAGACGGCGTTGACCTGTTTAGCCATGGAGAGGGAGCAGTCAAGGATGAATCCTAGGTTACGTGCATGTGATCCAGCGGCCTATAGGAAATATGTCATAAGCTACGCTACCCAACTTCACAATATTCACCATTAATCATAAATCAATCACAAGGCCCATAAACTAACATAACATATTTTGACCAACTGAATCATGTGACCTAATTAACCTATTCACAACTATATACATTTATATACAACCGCGGTAAATGAATTTCATCACACTTTACAAAACCTACAAATTAATTAAGCCACTGTGGCGATAAGATCTTGCTAATGGTAACCTAAACTCATGAAATAACAAGGCCAGCTTGTTTTTCAAAGTAAGATTTATTAGCTATTTGTTTAGAAAATGCATTAGAAATCTTTATTAAAGCATTTTTATTAAAGTATTTGTAAATGGTAAAAACCATTTTAAGAAAAAGCAAAACATTTATTCAGATAGTAAATGACAGTTTTAGCATCATCATATTCTAAGTCCCTAACTACACTTGCTATATTAAAGAGTAAAGAATAAAAGTCTTGTTGGGTATCTTACGTGCTCCAAGAAAAGTTCGTCTGCACGACACACCCATCTAAGGTCAGCAAGAAGCAGCGCTCTCTTCCACGGGGAATAGTTTTTATACCTTTCTACACTAAACTAATCTAAGCAAAAGTATAATTTTCTGCTAAAGTCGGAGTCCCATTGGCTGTTAAGTGACAGGCATCATGTCACCATATTTTTTTTTTTAATATCAGTTCAGTCACTTTCTTAGAGTCCATTGTCTCTAGTTTTAGAACAACGAGGCTTCCTCCAGTTTGCAACATTAACCGAAAGAGAATCATAGCTTCCTCGGATATGAAATTGTCACACACTCATCTGCCGGTTCCTGGCCTTGGCCTTGCTCGACTAAAGAACAGTCAGCACGTCGAGTTTCAATTTACATCACGACACAGCAGAAGGAGATTTTCCATCATGGACTCTCTCTTGCTCCGAGCAGAATTTTGGCAAACACGAATGCACTAGGCCCAGAACCACTTTTTACGAAAAACTATTATATAAACAAACACAAAAGAATAATTAATGCGAGAAATAACCCATTAGTCTAAATTACCTAGCTGAAGCACACAAATAAAGCAGCATTTATATCTACCATTCTTCATTTAATCCAGCAGGATTCTTTATGCACCTGTAAAGAGTAAAGTGACACCACGTAGACAAGAAAGCAAAATAAGCACATGCCATTCTTTAAGAAAGCCGCTATTAGTCATGACACAACAATAGACAAGATTAATTTATTATTTTCCACATACAGAAAGATGCAACATAATGCACGTTTATGAGCACACATGTTAGTAACCCTCGTGTTTTCTCGTGTATGCAACTTTAAACTAGATTAAATTAATACACACACAGCACAAATCGTTAGCATAATTAGTTCAGTTATGGAAGTGTGACTTCACGAGCTGAAATGAAAACATTTCTGAATCTCGCTCCATCAACTCCCTCATCTGGTGATTTCCAAATCACCACACCACACCCAAAATTTAGCAAAATTTTTCTCAAACGAATATTGTTTCGATTTCACTGTGTTAGTATTTCTAAAGGCTTGTTTCAGCAAAATCTTTGCAACTATCATATTGAGCTCTGCGTAACTCTTCTAGCTCTACCTCCCTCTCCTGTTCCTTTCTGATTTTGTAAATTCTTCTCTTTTCCTTCATGTACTTCTTTCTCTTGTGTAACATGCAACTGACCTTCATCAAAACTATCACAAAAATTATTGCAAACAAAGGTGTTAGAATCTTGCCAAGAACTGAACCACCAGTCTCTTGAAACCAGGTTTTGATAGCTTGAAATCTTTTTGAAAGACGTTCTGAAAAATCATCCTCTTCTAAGGGAACTATTTCTGAATGCATCTCTGTGATGTTTCTAATGTACATTTCAATATTCTTGCTCTCGTCTGGGATATAAGTACAGCAGTGCTGGACATGTAAAATGCCACAGACTCCTCCCTCTTTTGCTAGGAGTATGTCCAGGGCAAGGCGATTTTGCATCACCATTAACCTAACCGCAATCACTTCAGTATCCACTAATTGGAAACCACCTGCTGTGTCAGTGGACAATCTGTCAACAATTGTGGTCAATTTTCTGATTCTTCCTGCATTTAGAGTTATACCTACTAAGGGTATCACAGCCTCAAAAATGTCTCCCAGAATTTCTGAAAAACTTTCTCTCTTATATCTATTTGCGTGATTACAGATTTCAAATGAACCTTCTGTATTTCTGTCAACATGAAATATTTTTGGAAAAACAAGACCAACAAAACATGTCCCGTACCAATGGTCCGGGAGATTATAATAAGCTTTGTCTCCACAGATAAAATAGATCCCAGGAAAAATTGGATCTCTGCCACCTTTGAATCCCCAACCCCCCTTGATTTGGTAAGTGTCCTCACAATTGCTAGCACCTACAAAGTAATTATCAAAAAGAGTATTATCCCTCCTAATGCAAAGCTTGCCACTAATTGGCTTGTCTATGTGAATTGCAACATTATCAAAAGACTTGCCATTAATCTTTTCATCCTCCTTCTGCCAGAATTTGGATTTGGTCTGTTTGACCATCTCTTTTCTTTTATAGATCGCCCTTCTCTCCTCAACAAGATTCGGGAAAGTTTTTTCCTCAGCTCTCAATTTGCAAGTTAAATTATTTCTGTAAGCATACTCATAGGTGAGTTCATTAGTAACTAAAAAGAAACCCCTCATCTGTTTGGCTTGCTTGTGTTTATTTAAAGCATTCTCAATTTTCTGGTTAGCAAAAATCTCATCATAGTTTGAATAATAGTACTCTAAGCGGCCAGTTTGGTAAAATAAACTAGCTATCACACTGCAGGTTATGCCATAAGTAAGAGGAAGCATATTGTATGTCACTCCCTCAGAAACAGAAGCAGGTAACTTTACACAGATGTAGCAATCTTTGACACTCATAACCTTAACATATTCTCCCAAAAGCCTCGAAAATGTATTGCTAGAAAATTCACTAACAGACCTATCTTGATGAGCCTCTGGTCTGTGATCAATAACCTTGTTAGCTTTGTTTGTTGCACTATGTTTATCTTGTCTAACTGAAGCTTTGCTTGTCATATTGACATTGTACATCTCCTTATCGATCCCGAAAGGAAAGATGACAGCTAAAACTAAACAGAGCAGAATTAATATGAGCATACACATCAGAGTCATCTTACAGCAATTTTTAAGAATGGAACATTTTGAGGTACTACGCTTCAAAACAACAGGCATTTTAGCTAGCCTTATCGCAGAAAAAGAAAACAAAAATTTTAAATATCTCTAACTTAAAACCTAAATTTTTAATCACCCCCCCTCTTTAATTTTTTTTTTTTTTTTAAACCCCTCTAGCAAACTTTTCTTCAACCTTGCGTCACAAGTTATTCTCCAACTAAACACAAATTCTTCGACCTTGTGTCACCTAACACAATTTCTTCAGCCTTATGCCAAGAACAGAAACCTAAATTCTAACAAATTAGTACTTCAATCATTGTCACTATTGTCCCCAATTTCTTCTTGACTACTACTGTTTATCTCAATTACAGGTGGGATTATAATATAAGCCCACTCAGGAGACTTGTACTTTTGATTTGGCCTCAAAACTCTCTTTGTTTTTCTAGAGATAACTTCTATTTTCTTTCCTTTCTCTGCTCTCTTTTCAGGATCCTCCTGACTTGTAATCTCATTTACCTGCTCCTTTGATCTTTTTATTAACCTGACTCTCAACCCTCCGTTTTCACTTGGCCAGGTTTCGCCTTTTCTCAGCAATTTTCTTTTTGGCTCAGTCACGTTAGATTCTGTTTTCCAGGATCTTTTCCTCACTCTTTCCCTCTGACAATCTTCATCACTTTCTCCAGAATCACTGTCAGAAATTTCAATTCTTGACTCAGGACCTTCTCTAATCGACAACTTCACTCCGTTAGGAACAGTACTTCTTCTTCCATCACTGGTACTCGGCAATTCGTCTTCCTCCGCTTCTTCAATCACCTTCAACTTCCCAGTTCCGGATTCTTTGTTCCTGCTTTCAGAGCTTGTTTTCTGCTTTTCGATACTTTCCTGGTCTTGCTTCTCAACCTGATCAGAATTTTCTGTTGTTTCAGGCTCTTTTTCTTTATTTTGATCAGATTCTTTTGTCTCTCCTGCTTCCTTGACAGATTCTTCTGCTGATTCTTTTTCTAGTAGTTCTCCATCATCTTCAGAATCTGCTACAATTATTTTTAAGTCTTTCCCAATCAAATCTCCATTTACAGATGCTTTTTCCAGATGTCGACCTCTCTGTCGATCTTCAGAATCTGGATTTTCTTCAGCTTCTTCTTCAGAATCTGAATCAGCTGTTGTATCACTCTCTTGATCAGAGTTTTCAGGTGTAGGTATAGGAATAGTGTGACTCGGATGAATCCACCTTTTTATGCCTCTACACTTTACAGCATTCATTGTCACGAGTATCACCTGCCTCGGTTTTTGCCACCTCGGTACCAGACAGTTTCTTCTTCGGTGGACTTTTGTTCTGACCCAGTCTCCAGGTCTCAGATCATGTGTTTGCACTTTGTCTTTTGACTGTACTTCAGTTCCCACCTGATTAGACACAGAAGTCACGACGTCAGAAAGCCTCTTACAGTATTCCAAAATTGCACTGTCATTAATGCTCAACAGTTTTCCTACTGGAACAAAAGCTTGTCTCATGACTCTGCCCATAAGAATTTCATGAGGACTTAGACCTGTATTTTTATCTGGTGTACTTCTCAGGGTCATCAGAACAAGTGGAAGAGCATCTGTCCACTTTATACCTGTAGCTAGACACATTTTCCCTATTCTATTTTTAATCGTTCCATTTATTTACTCTACAACTCCAGATGCCTCTGGTCTGTATGCACAATGCAACTTCCCCTCAATGTGTAAGGCTTCACAGATCAATTTCAACAATCTGTTATCAAAATGACCTCCTCTATCACTCTCAATAGTCACAGGGAATCCATACCTCGGAATAATCTCTTTTAAAAGCAACTTTGCTACAGTAATTGAATCACTGTGACGTGTGGGGAATGCTTCTACCCATCTTGAAAACAAACAGACAATCACCAAAACATATTGCAGTCTGTTGTGTTTAGGCATCTCAATGAAATCCATCTGTAACCTGGTGAAAGGACCACCCTCCCGACCTATGGTTCCCGTTCCCACAACTGATTTCCTGTTTGGGATCATTTGCTGACAGATCAAACACCTTTGGCAGAGAGACTCTGCAATTGTTCTGAACTTGGTATTAAACCAAGTCTCTTTGAAAAGCCTAATCATCGAATCCCTTCCAATATGACCAGGACCATGGTACATTCTGGCCATATCAGCAATCATGCAATTTGGTAAAACTACTCTGCCATCTTTGTAAGTCCAAATTCCATCCTCATCTCGCTGTCTACATTTTGCCTTCAACCATGTATTTTTCTCATCATCATCAGCTTCATTTTGCAAATCTCTGATTTCCTGCCATGTCTCAACAGTTGATGTTAGCATCAGTGAACTCGAAACAAATTCTTTGTTTTTCTCCCGATTAAGCGCATAACTGTTTCTTGCGCAATACTTTGCAATTTCATCTGCGTAAGCATTCCCTTTGGTGATAAAATCCTCACCCTTCCTGTGAGCTGCACACTTCACTATGGCAATTTCTTTTGGCAACTGTATGCCATCAATTGATCTTTTAATGAATTCTGCATTTTTAATTGGTGAACCTGCTGATGTCATGTAGCCTCTCTGAGACCAGAGCTGTTCATAATCATGCACAACTCCATACCCATATTGGCTATCCGTAATTATGGTGACCCTCAAATCTTTTGCCAATTCACAAGCACGAATTAAAGCAATTAATTCAGCCACCTGTGCTGAACGAATTCCTTCAAGACATGATGCTTCTTCAACATCTGCCACTGTGCAGACTGAGTATGCTGCTCTCAAAATACCTCCCTCTGATCTCAGACAGGAGCCATCTACAAAGTAGACATAATCTGACTCAGGCAATGGTACATCTTTAATATCCTGTCTTGGCTTGGTACAGTATTCCATGACATCCAAGCACTCATGCTCCACATCATTTTCATCACTAATTTCAGTGTCAGGTAGCAGCGTGGAAGGATTTAAATTCACACACCTTGCTATTGATACATTGTCTGATCCCAGAATAATTTTCTCATATTTTGTCAATCTATTGTTCGTCAGGTGTTGCGTTTTGCTCCTTGTAAGGAGAATTTAAACTGAATGGGGTACATAGACTTTTACAGGAAATCCCATTATAATTCCTTCGCTTTGCTCAAGGCTAACACTTGTTGCTGCAACTGCTTTTGAGCAACCTGGTAAGGCTTTTGCAATTGGATCAAGAACTGCTGAGAAGTAAGCATTAGGTTTTCTCATGTTTCCATGTCTCTGAATTAACACAGACAATGCACATCCTTCCCTTTCACTGCAATACAGCTCAAAACCCTTCTCGTAATCTGGCATGCCCAGAGCTGGAGCTTCATACAAACTTCTTTTTAGCTTTTCAAATGCTTGCAACTCAGTTTCAGTAAGGACAATTGGATCTTTTATGTCTGATTTTGTCAGTCTCTGTAGTGGTTTCGCAATCACCGAAAACCCACTAATCCATTGACGACAGTAACCAACCATTCCCAAAAACATTCTGACCTGTTTCTGTGTTTTTGGAGGTTGCATTCCCTGTATCATTTTGATTCTTTCAATTGTCACTTGTCTCATTCCCTTTGCAATTCTATGTCCAAGATATTTTACTTCCTGTTTACAAAACTGCAATTTTGCAGGAGACACTTTATGTCCCTCTTCTGCCAAATGATTTAAAAGAGTAATCGTATCTGTAACACAGTTTTCTCTTGTTTTTGCTGCGACTAAAAGGTCGTCAATATACTGTACTAGCGTTGATCGACCTGGCAAATTTAGATCTTCCAAAGATTTCTTTAACAGCTCATTAAAGATAGAAGGACTCTCTGTATACCCTTGAGGAATTCTACACCATGCGAGGGTCCTACTCTGGAATCTGAAAGCAAAGATTTCCTGGCTCTCTGGATGCAATGGAACAGTAAAGAACGCATTGCAAAGATCAATGACAGTATACCATTCTGCATCATGCGGAATCTGGTAAAGAATGACTGCTGGGTTTGGAACAACTGGACAACAAGGAACAACAATTTGGTTAACCTTTCTCAAATCCTGAACAATCCTATATGTTCCGTTTGGCTTTTTGATTCCCATAATCGGTGAGTTGCAAGGACTGCTAACAATTTCTTTCAAAACACCTTGCTTAATGAATTTCTCAATTACAGGAATGACACCTTCAATTGTTTCAGTTTTCATTTTGTACTGAGGAATGTTTGGAAAATCTATTCCCTGCTTTACTGTAATTTTGACTGGATCGACATGTTTCATCAGACCCATTTCATTACCTGTCAAATCCCAAATTTCAGTTTTAACTGTTTCTTTTAATTCTTCTGGTAAATTTTCTTTATCAAATGCAGGAAATAATTTTGTTTCTTCTGCCTCAACCATCAACATCGTCAATCTGTACAACCCATCTTCCTCCATTGTTTGCAACTCAATTCCATCAGGCGAGCAATATATTCTGCAATTCATCTTGCACAATATATCTCTCCCCAGCAAATTCACTGGACTGCTGTTGCAAACTACAGACCTGTGTTTGTCTTTAAAATTGCCAATCTCCACATTCAAAGGATCAGTTAGATCTGTTTTAATCTGCTGATTACTTACTCCGACTACTTGGATGGTATCCCCAGAGAGAGGTAGGTTTTCAATTTCCACTGATCTAACAGTAGAAAGGGTAGCACCAGTGTCCACAAGAAAAGTAATTTCCACATCATTTACTTTTTCATTTACAAATGGACCAGACTGGTCAACCTCAAGAGTGGCTCCAATTACACACTCTTCCCCCTCTCTCGGGCACCGTCAGAAGCAGTCATCAGAATCGCTTCCTTGATTTCCTGTCAATAAAAATTGTCCTGATCCATTTTGCACATTTGATCTTTGAGCTCTTATTACCTGATCACCTCCGCTGAATCCAGTGCTTTGATTGAACCTTTGACCACCCCCACAATTTGGAAAAGGGGGCTGTGGAATCTGACTATGCTGTTGCACTGCCTGTCGCTGTAGCTGTTGCTGAAGACTCAGGTCATTCAATTGACGCTGTAGCTGTTCTGCATCTGCATCTGTGGGTTTAATGATGTATTTTTAAATTTTCTGGGCGGATTTTTACACTCGTTTTTCCAGTGACCAATTTTGCCGCAATTAAAACAAGGCAATTTCTGTTTTAACTCTTCAATATTAGCATTAAACCGTGGCTTGTTAAAATTATTTTTGAATTTTCCCTGACCCTGAACCTGGTTCTGATTCTGACCAAAATTCAAATTTTTATTCTCAAGGCTCGCAATCTGTTGCTCAGCCACCTTCACCTGAGGACACATTGCCTTCTCTTATAATTTTTTCTGCTTTACTTCCAATTCATCACTGCAGTATTTTGCTTTTCTCAAGATATCATCAACTGAATTCGATTGCCATCCGACAATATTATTCCTGATCATTTCTCCAATTTCTGGTCTAAGACCATAAACAAATCTGTAGATAAAGTGGCTCATATCTTTTTCATCTAATTTTTCATAGCCACTGTACTGTTTAAAAACCAGTAATAACCTTTCATAAAATGAATGGACTGATTCTTTTGGTTCCTGATTTGTCCTATCTATTTTTACCCAATCAACTTCTTTTGGGGCAATTTTGTTTTTCAACCAGTAAATCACTTTGTCATACAGATCCATGACCTCCGGTGCTGGAGCACCTGTCTCCTTAATGCGATCTGGCTCTGCTTTGGGCCAACTCACAGCAATTTTGCATTCTGTCCATAGATCTGATGGGACAACTATGTCAAAGAATCCATCCAGATCAATCCACAGAACTTTTGAGACCTTGATAAACCTGTCTACCTGTCGATACCATTCCACAGGCTTCTCCCTCAGCCGAGGAAAGTCATTTGTGAAAAGCAAAATACTCTTGTCTTGACCATGGGACATGAACATATCCTCCACTTGCAATTTCTCTCATTGGAAACTGTTTAGACAGTTTTTCCAACCTTTCATCTTCCCTCTTTTTGGTCCATTTCACTCTCCATTTACTTAAGTCACCCAATTTTGTAATGTATACAATCAATTCCTTTATGTGCATGATTCTTCCCATTGTGTTGAAGTTCCCAATATCCTTCTCAGTAAAGTCTAATCTGTAATGTTTTCCCAGATTTTTCTGTCTGCTCAGATCGATTTCTAATTCTGCAGCCAGTTCCTCCAATTGATCATATTTATTTTTTGTTTTCCATTGAATGCTTTTGCTGATGAACAGGAGTTCATCATCTCGATAATACTTCAAACTGTCAGGACCAATTGTGCCAATTATTACTCTTCCAAGTCTGCTTTTAATTTTGCAACATCAAGTTTTGAATTAGACTCTCTTTTCTCAGGAGTCTCAGCATCTGACTCTGCACCCACTGGTGACTGGTTAAAAGAACCTTGATTAAAAGTCAAATCAGGCATTTTTGTTTTTTCATGTTGTATTTCAGCTAAATCTGAATAAAAATTTTCAGCTACTTTCTGAATTTCGGCATTTAATGTAATTGTCAAACCTGGCTGTTTAATTTCTTTTTGATCAAAAACAGGCTGAACAGGACCAATAGTTACTGGAACTGTCACTGCTTCCATCCCTTTTGTTAACTGCCGAATTAATTCTTCTTTTGATCGTAAATATTCTGAAGTATTTGCAACTTCCTCATTTCTGACAGCTCTCGTTAAATTTCTAGGGGCTTCCCTTTCCGTTGGAAATTCAGAAAAATTCCTGTTTTCATTAAAAACACTAGAATTTGTTCTTGTCTCGTATCTTTCTGGAGTTTCAAAGGATTCAGAATTATTTGGGTACAATTTGGGTGATTCATTTAATGGAGGTGCACTTGGTGTCGTTCCTGTAGAAACCATCGGGGTAGACCATGAACAAGGCTGTCTAAGTGGAGTTTGCTTTTTATTCGTGGTGTAAATTTCTTCTAAGACTGCATCTTCTGATTCACTTTCTACAACAGTATTATTTTTCTTTTCAGATCTTTTTTTCACCTGGGGACCCTAAGACCATTTCTCTTATTAAATAGAGACCATCGCACATATCTGCCTGTCTCCACATACGCATTCTATCTTCATGCGTTTCCCGTCTATAACTCGGTATTTTTGAAGGTCTTTTTATCCCACTCGCTTCCTTCTGTAGTTGAAACATCTCATCCTCCCATTCAACTAAAGCTTCACATTGTTTTGGTCTAGGCTTTGGTACAAGAGCTGACATCTTTTCTCTTAAATTTCTTAAAATGTTCATATTAAATGATCCATCATCTGGCCAAACTAATACACCGTCATCCTTAGTGTAATTTTTCCAAACATCAAACCACAGAACAGTATGATAACCATATTCGCCTTCCATATACGCTGCAGGTGTCTTGTATTTATGAAGTAATTTACCACCTCGCGTTTCAATTTTCTTGTCAGGTGAAATAAAAATTTTAAATTTCTGAAGCATTGTAAGCTTTTTCTCAGCATTTTTGTAAAAATAACTCATTTTAAAACCAAATCCGCTTAGTCGAAATGATCGTAAATATTTCCTGGTTGTTCCGCAATACCAGCCAATCCGTACGCGAAACACACCAACAAGCCAATCAGGTTCGAGCTACGTCACCACTTTGCTCAACCAATAAGAACAGAGCTTTCCGCAAAAGCCAATCAGCTTCTAGCTTGTCAAAATCACATGAGCCAATCAGAGTACTAGCTGTGACGTATGTTACCCAATCACAGCGCGGACCGTGTGACGTACATAGCCACTGCGGTTTCTCGCGTCTCACTCCCAGCGCTCACCCCTCCTTCACAAAAACTTTTCACAGCGCCATTTTAAGAACGCTTTTTTTCAATGAAATTCGATTTAATAACGACAACAAGAACAAACCATTTGTCTGTTTCTCTAAAACAAAGTGATAGTTTTTACAGACATGCAAGAAATTCTTTGCGTGGAATAGACAACACTACTCTCACAGAATATACATTCGCCGATAAAGCAAATTTTTACTCTACCCTTCAAGCAGGTAATAGCGAACGCATTTCCCTCTGAATGCACATATAGTAGCAATTCAAAGTTTGACCCAAACGAAATTACAGAATCATTTACGCACTTTCAAACGGAAAGTATCCCTGATCATACACACATGAAATCCTGGCAGGACTCTAACCAGCCATAGATAACCTGAATCGCCAATAAAATAAACGACGTTACTTTACCCTTCACTCAAGCTCGAATATATTCTATTACTCTTTTCGCAGTGAATTTTAGAACGGGCTCTTTGTCCCTATACTCAAAGCTACGATTTCATAAACAATCCTCACTATGCATACATTCTATCTAACACACCTATATCCCTAACACGTGTTGTACGACCACAACACTTGTGATATATCCTAATACCACTATTCTGAAACAGATCAAATGCACTGTGTGACTTCACTCTTGTCACACCACTCTGTACCGGTACAACTAGGATTTTTCACACTGCTGTAAAAAACCTTTCGACTACATGTAACAAGAGAACAAATTCAACATATGTTAATCATCGATCCTATGTAACTACCATATAGCATGTTGGTTACCATAGCAACCATCCTCTGCTACCAGGAAATTGATCCAGCAGCCTATAGGAAATATGTCATAAGCTACGCTACCCAACTTCACAATATTCACCATTAATCATAAATCAATCACAAGGCCCATAAACTAACATGACATATTTTGACCAACTGAATCATGTGACCTAATTAACCTATTCACAACTATATACATTTATATACAACCGCGGTAAATGAATTTCATCACACTTTACAAAACCTACAAACTAATTAAGCCACTGTGGCGATAAGATCTTGCTAATGGTAACCTAAACTCATGAAATAACAAGGCCAGCTTGTTTTTCAAAGTAAGATTTATTAGCTATTTGTTTAGAAAATGCATTAGAAATCTATATTAAAGCATTTTTATTAAAGTATTTGTAAATGGTAAAAACGATTTTAAGAAAAAGCAAAACATTTATTCAGATAGTAAATGACAGTTTTAGTATCATCATATTCTAAGTCCCTAACTACACTTGCTATATTAAAGAGTAAAGAATAAAAGTCTTGTTGGGTATCTTACGTGCTCCAAGAAAAGTTCGTCTGCACGACACACCCATCTAAGGTCAGCAAGAAGCAGCGCTCTCTTCCACAGGGAAGAGTTTTTATACCTTTCTACACTAAACTAATCTAAGCAAAAGTATAATTTTCTGCTAAAGTCGGAGTCCCATTGGCTGGTAAGTGCCAGGCATCATGTCACCATATATTTTTTTTAATATCAGTTCCGTCACTTTCTTAGAGTCCATTGTCTCTAGTTTTCGAACAACGAGGCTTCCTCCAGTTTGCAACATTAACCGAAAGAGAATCATAGCTTCCTCGGATATGAAATTGTCACACACTCCTCTGCCGGTTCCTGGCCTTGGCCTTGCTCGACTAAAGAACAGTCAGCACGTCGAGTTTCAATTTACATCACAACACAGCAGAAGGAGATTTTCCATCATGGACTCTCTCTTGCTCCGAGCAGAATTTTGGCAAACACGAATGCACTAGGCCCAGAACCACTTTTTACGAAAAACTATTATATAAACAAACACAAAAGAACAATTAATGCGAGAAATACAGTTTGTTCTGTTGCCACCCACCATTGCTAATAATTAACCCATTAGTCTAAATTACCTAGCTGAAGCACACAAATAAAGCAGCATTTATATCTACCATTCTTCATTTAATCCAGCAGGATTCTTTATGCACCTGTAAAGAGTAAAGTGACACCACGTAGACAAGAAAGCAAAATAAGCACATGCCATTCTTTAAGACAGCCGCTATTAGTCATGACACAACAATAGACAAGATTAATTTATTATTTTCCACATACAGAAAGATGCAACATAATGCACGTTTATGAGCACACATGTTAGTAACCCTTGTGTTTTCTCGTGTATGCAACTTTAAACTAGATTGAATTAATACACACACAGCACAAATCGTTAGCATAATTAGTTCAGTTATGGAAGTGTGACTTCACGAGCTGAAATGAAAACATTTCTGAATCTCGCTCCATCACATGGTCGGTGGGTATTGGTGCTGTTCCCCGGGTGGTTGGCCACCAGGAGTCGTCCCAGTCTGAGGGGGGGGTCCGAGGATGAGTATCTCCGTCTTGTCCGAGTTCAGCTTTAGACGGCGTTTCCCCATCCAGTTGGCGACGGCCTTCATTCCCTTGTGGAGGTTGGTTTTGGTGATGTGTAGGTCCTTGGTGAGGGAGAGGATGAACTGGGTGTCGTCGGAATAGGATATGATGTTGAGGTCGTGGTGGTGGGCCACTTGTGCGAGGGGGGCCATGTAGATGTTGAACAGCGTCGGGCTGAGGGATGAGCCCCGGGGGACGCCGCAGATGATGTCAGTGGCTTCGGATCGGAAGGGTGGGAGGCGGACGCTCTGGGTTCTGCCAGAGAGGAAGGACGTGGTCCAGTCAAGGGCCTTCTCTTGGATTCCGGCTTCTAAGAGGCGTGTCTTTAGAGTGCGATGGCAGACCGTGACGAAGGCGGCTGACAGGTCCAGGAAGGATGAGGGCTGATGTTTCGGCGTTGTCTAGTTGGCGCCTGATGTAGTCTGTGGCGGCATTGAGGGCTGTCTCGGTGCTGTGGTTTCGTCTGAACCTGGACTGGGACGGGTCCAAAATGTTGTTGAACTCTAGTACTGTTAACAGCAGTGGGGCTTAGGTGAGGACGTCCGCTTGGCTGCCTGTATCCAGAGCCTGCAGAGCGAGGCTGTCGCTCCTGGGTGGTTCCTATTGAGGCCTGATCTATCATTACACCCATGGGTGCTGCGGCATAAGATAAGAGCACCACAGCGATCACTCATGCACAACACCAAAACAATTCAACACCATTCCATTGTGGAGATGAGTTAGTCTAACGGCTAGGGAAATTGACCTCAAATCGGGGAAACTGAGTTCGAGTCTCTGCAATGACGCTAAACATCCTGTAATTCTGGGCAAATCACTTAATCTACCTGTGCCTAACAAAAAATGAATGCGTGTCCTCTTATTCGGCTCAAATTTGCGCTATATAAAACTCTGCAAAAAAAATTAAAAATTCCAACCAATCACCCAACATCTCACCTACCGGGGTGTAGAAATCTACCTTTCTCATTAGAGTTATGAAGTGCTATACGATTGTAAATATCAGGTACTGCACTGTAACATCGCTGTGACTGCGCCAGTTCGATAATTGGCAAGTAGACTGGCTAGTTTCAATGTATATATGCTTCTGTGTTTTCATAATGTTATGATGTTCGCATTTGTATAGTGCTAACTCTCTGGGCACAATTTCTTGCAGGTCTCAACATGCCATCAATCAACTATGTCTAACGTGTATCATATATGCAATATACTTTCAAATAAATTAATGAATTAATTTGTTGGGGAGTGGTGGAGAGTAAGTTAGTGTTTAGTTCATAAACGGTTTGTGTTGATTGGGTGGGGGGCTGAGGGGGTGAAATTCTGTTTTGAAAAATTTTGAGGTATTCACCTCAAAATATCTTGCATGAAAACTGAACGTGAAATCCTGGCTCGCCTTAAATAGTCCTGCGACAGACGACAATAGATTTGATTCACGGAGAAGATGCCCCCAGGAAGACATTGGCAGCTCGAGCCAGTCTTCTGCAGAAAGAAATATGCTAAATTTGATCGCCAAGAAATAGGAAGAGCCTAGTACAGTGAAGATGAATTATGTTTGACCTTTTGTTGAGTCTTTTGTGCATGCATGGGTGACTCAAGAGTTAGCAAATGAAGGGACCTCTTAATGTGCACCATTTAGAATTTAAACCCCCGGCTTGGGTCTTTAGATGTTACTTGTTCTCAGATGTTTTGATGTCTTAAACAATTACATTTTAAGCAAATCTCTATGGGAGTTTTCTTCAAAATCTTAGCAATTTCACGTTTTCCAGATTCATCATTTCTTAGGGGAGGGTCTTCTAGTCTTTGGGGAATTCAACTGAGAAATTCTACTCCCACCCTACCCCTGCAAAGAGAATTTATATCTGGATTTCATACAACTAGATCAAAAGTTTAGGATCTGAGAACTCGGGAGGAAGTGTATTTTTATGTGTTACTTCGATGGATAATGCAGCATGTTTATGTAAGGCCCTGCACTTTTAAGTGAGTAATGACATGTTGCTCGGCATATTTGACTTATTTTTCCAAGTCTCTGTTATTGGTGAACTTTGTTGAAAACATATAGTTAATGCAAAAGTCCTAGACTCTTAATGACAAACACATGTCTTATAATGGCACTCCCAACTATGTACACTGATTTTGAAGGACAATGCATTCCACACAGAGTTCGATTTTTGGCCTTATTAGATCTTCACATCCCAAATCACCCTCACGACAATCCATCCATTACAGATGCTCGCTGCCACTGCATGCATGGTGTTGCAAGCTCATGTTGAAGTTTTCTCTGCCACTTTAAGCACTTCAGTGTCTGTAGTAGGGCCATTTTTAGTGGGCCCGATTTTTCTGATGACGGGACAATATCATCCGCATAACATTTTATTTTTTATTTTATTTTAAGAGTTTTATATAGCGCTGGCGAGACCCGGAGTTATCAGAGCGCTTTACATAAGGTTCCACAGAAATTACAAAATTACATCAGTTGCACGTTACTTCAGTTACTAGAAAAACAATTAAAGAGTGTAGAAGACAAAGTAAATGGAGCTTAGAAGAATAAGGGGGTGGGGTAAAGTGGTAGGAGGTAGATAAGATGGAGAGACGAAAGAAGAGTCTGCCCAAAGTCTTGCTGGGTAGGTGACGGCCGAGCGGGAAGTTTACAAGCCCATCTCCTCTTTAGCTACTTAGTAGCTCCACCAGGCATCTGCCAAACAGCTAGGTCTCAATGGGAAAACAAGTAAAGAGCAAAGAAGAGGGAAATGGAGCGTATGGAAGAACGAGGGTGGAGTAAAGGGGTAGGGGTGAGAATACAATGAGAGACGAAGTAACTTCTGTCCAAAGACCAGCTGGGTAGGTGACGGCTGAAGGGGTAGTCCACAGCCCATCTTCTCTATAGCTATCAAGTAGCTCCACGGGCATCGGTCAAAAGGCTAAGGGCCATATGTATGAAGCAAATTTGCCTTCGCAAATGCCAAAATTCGCAGAATTTCGGCGTTTGCAAATGCGAATTTGCCAAATGGTATGTATAAAGGAAAATCTGGTGAAAAACAAGGAATCGCAAAATTTGTGATTCCTTATTTTGCAATTGTATTTAAGGAATCGCAAATTTTGCGATTCCTTAAATGCAATGTATGAAGCAAAAAAAAAATGCAAATTGTCCTTAAGGAATCGCAAATTACCACCAACTTCAAGTTGGTGGTATTTTGCGAATTCCTTGAAAAATGAAAATTTTTGCATTTTTCAAAGTGGCATGTGACGCACATACATGCCCTTAGGGCATGTATGTGCGCCACGTGTGCACCCATGCTTATTTTAGGGGTGCAACAGGGTGTCCTTTGGACACCCCTGAACTCTTAAAATTATTCCCCATTTGCGATTCTCAAATTGCGAATCGCAAATTGAGAATAACTTCCCATTCATTCCTATGGGCCTCCTGGCCCATAGAAATGAATAAGAAAGTAGTCCTTAATTGCGATTCACAATTTGCTAATCGCAATTAAGAAACAACAAGAATTCGCAAAAAAATTGCGAATTTGTACATACATCCCAATTTGCTATTCTGAAATAGCGATTTCTAAAAAATCGCTATTTCAGAAACGCAAATCAGGTTGATGATACATATGGCCCTAGGTCTCCACAGTCAGAGGTAGGTACAACAGGTTCCATATCTAGATGGGATGGGAGAGGGGTATGACGGAGAAACTAGGGACAGTCTGCCCAAAGTCCGGCTGGGTAGGTGACGGCCGAGGGGGAGTCCACCGCCCATCTCCTCTTCAGCTATCCGGGAGCTCCACCGAGCATTGGTCAAATAGTCTCCACGGTCACAGGAAAGATCCCAGAGTAAAAATCCAGAAGGGTGAGCAGGAGCTAGGTCAGGTGAGGGCTGTAATGACGATCAAGGCTGAAGAGGCCAGTTTTATTGTCCAGTAGTAGAGCATCATGGAGCGACCCACTGAGGCGGCCATATTGAGGTCAGGCACAGGGATTATGTCCATGATGTAAAAGTAGGTCGTTCCCCCGTATTCTCAATAACTCAAAATGCAAGAAGGGTGTGATCTATGTAGTGGTGCGGCCAGAGTTCAGGGCCCTTGTTTGCGTGTTTTTAAAAAAGGAGGCGAGTGAGTCACTCCACCTCCAGCCACAACCGTAAATTAGAGGAAATGAGGGCAAGTGAGTAGAATAATGTGGTGAATCATAAACCGGTGATGGTGTGTGTGTCTCCCACGCAGACCGTAGTAGTCTAGGCCAGCAAGGGGCTGATTTGCTGCGGAGTGGCTCTGTACCTGTGGGGCATGTAACGCTGGCCTGCGCTGTTCGCAGGGAGAGCCCCAGAGTGCGGGTCGTGGAGGTTTGGACAGAGTTACAGACTGGCCCCAGTAGCTGGTTGCGGCTTTGCCTCAGCGGACCTCGCAGTGATCATTGCAGGGATTGAGGAGCACACATAAAGCCCAGTGTTTTCTCATTTATTTTTTAAAAGGTGGGGTAGAGAACATGGGCCTCAGGATAGAAGGCGAAAGGGGACAGAGCCTCGCAGCTTGCCTCCGAGCAAGTGTCAGTCTCTGTTCTTGTTGTAGGGCCTCTGCAGAGATGCTGTCTGGCAGTGAGTGTATTCCGGCACCGTCTGCAAAGACTGCATGGGGGGGCGGGATGGAGAGGAGATTGGGGCTGCGCAACTCCCGCAGGCGGCCCGGCATACCCGGAAAATCATCACTCACCAGGAAGAGTTTCATTGGAAGCTGTGCGGTCTGCGTCATCAGGGCCCGGCAGCTGTGGCAGCAGGATCATGTGCCGCGCTGGGCAGGCAGGAGTCAGTGCTCCAGGCAATCGGGCTCAGGCGTCTCGATGAGGCAGTCGCTGCGTGAAAATTTGGGTTCACCTGCAACGATGGTCAGTCTCAAGGTCGCGTTAAGGGGAGCTAGTCCAGCAGGAACGTCCGTGGCCAGTTACAGGAGCTCACGTCTGCGCCATTGAGGAAGGTTCTGTCTCGCCGACCACTCAGGTCTTCAGGCGCCATCTTAGCTTGTTCCAAGTCGGGAACATTGCGGCTCATTTCTCCGCGATGCTATATCGGAGAAAGGCGGAAATGAGCTTCGGGTAACCAGCCTGTATTCCGGTATGGGAATTGACGTTCTGGGTGGGAGAACAAGACGTAGGGAAGCCGCTCAAGGAGTTAGAAAGAAGGTTCAGCACAGAGCATCAGCTCCGAGCGGGAAAGTGCGACAACCCAAATCGAGCCTCAATAACTGTGCAATCATGCCTCCTGCAGCTTCTGGAGCAATGAGAGCCAGAGTGGACAGGGAAGAACCAATGTAGCCCTTTAAGTGTGAGAATGAGTAACTCATGCGATCCAAGCAGAGGCCCTCAAAGTGATTTGACTTGCAGAGACTTAACAAAAGTAGAACAATAATAATCTAGTATTTTCCACCGTCGAGCAGTAACTTGACAAAACCAGTTATAGCATATTCATTTTCTGCCTGTCCTCTTTAAGCAATCCAGCTGAGGGTGATCCACTCACAAATATAACATTAGTATATTTTGGCTGATTGTTTCACATGGCCATACTGCGTGGGGCTAGACCCCACTGACCACTTTATACCATCATCAGCTAGACAGACCACTTCTCGACTCTCTACGGCGATACTTCATGCAAGCAGCCTACTTCCGTTAGCCCTACAACTGTTATCTCCACTTTCAAAGAGCTCTCTTACACTTTATCTGAACAAGATTAGCAATTGAATCCCTAAATCAAGGTAAGGCCCCGGACCTGATGCCATTCCTGGTGACCTCTTCAAATCTGAGATTGATATCTGGGCCCCATATATCAACTGTCCCTCTAACGAAGATCTGCCTTCCACCTGGGCTGGTGCCCTCTTTATTCCCATCTTTAAACAAGCATTGGCATAGCCAATAGGTCTTGCTTTTGGGACCTTATAAATATTTAGTTACGCAGCACAATATCCTTGGTGCAACAACATTAACTGTTGCATGGCTAAACACTTATAAGGTCCCAAAGGCGAGACCTATTGGCTATGCCAATGCTTGTTGCTCTTGAACTCATGGCTTGTATCATTTGCAGCAATGCTTAGCTATGTGGCTGGAGATGGAGTGTATTGCTCGAGTATAGGATCAGTCTTTATGCAGATGATCTCCTTCTTTTCCTGGCTTACCCTTCCCTTTTGGGTCTGCATGTACTAGAAATCCTTCAACTCTATTGGGAAGCCTCAGGGCTACAAATAAACTGGGATAAATTGCTCCTGTGAGACAGCACAATGTATGACTGACAAACAGAAATACCACTGTGTCGTCTCAGTTTGAAATATATAGGGGTCCATGTTGCTACCATGCCTGAGCTTATGTGTAGCTTTAATCTCGATCTCTCCTCCGAACCACAAAAGCCAGCCTCACTGCCTGGTCAACTTTGCCCCTTAATATTCTAGGGAGAATTGGACTTGACAAGAAGATGATGTTGCTTACTTGTTTTCTGTACATGCTGCAAACCTTTCTATGACGCGTCCCAAACAGATGGTTTATTGATGGTGCAGCTAGACTCTTGGCCTTCCTTTGGGGTTGCCACCCTCCTTGCTTTGCATTTGACAAATGTCATAGATTGTTGTATGATGGCAGCCTGCATGCAGTGGACATCAGCTTCATTTACTGGGAGTCTCAACTCCTGGTCATCAATGAGCGGCTGTCCAGTGGTTGGGGTGACATGGTGTATCAACTGGAACTGTGAAGGATGGGCCTGGACGGGGTGATACACTATCTATGTGGCTTACCTAACCATTGCCACACCACAGAGGTTACTAAATCAGTCTTCCTGTTATGGTGAACGACCAACAGATTCCTAGGATGGGACAGGAAACTAACACAACAGGTCACCCTTTTAGAGGGTGCTGGTTAGCTCACTACGTGACAAGAGGCATTCCAGTGATTGGACCGCATTGGGATTACAACCTTGAGTGACATGTGGCAGGGTTCTTGAATGTGCTCCTTTGCAGAGCTGCAGTTGCAATTTGAAATTCTATAGTTCCACATATACTTGCAAGTAAGGCACAGCCACACACTTGGCCACTATCAATCTTATTTAAATTCCCTGTCCGAATGTAGCCACTTGCGGGCCAGACTATTAATGGGATGCTTGACTTGTGGGAGGATTTCTGTGATACCCTGGTATGTAATACTGGGTCATATGCAACAGAGATGAGAGGGATAATTTGAGAAGTGGGCAGAAATTGAATGGCAGGAGGCTTGTATGGCCCCTGAGAACTTGCCATTTCTGCACGACTCACAGTAGTCCAAATACACAACCTGCACATACAAATATGATGTCACTTAGGCTTTGGCATGTGGGCCTCGTCCTTGATTATGTTAGCAGCATTGCTCTTCCCCAGAGGCATATGGTCTGGCAGTGTCCTATAATCGCTCAATACTGGAACTGTATAGGTAATACTCTTTCCAGTATCCTAGACCAACCTATCCTGTTGACACCAAAGAAGGCTCTCCTGGGCCTTCTGGATGAGTGTGGGGGTACGAGGGGGGATAGAACAATGGTGGGACTGGCTACGGTAGTGGCTAAAAGGGACACTGCAAAATCTTGGAAGTTGTTACACACGCCTAGTCTAGCTATGTGGAGATTTAGCATGGACTGGGGCACTAAACAGGAGGAATCGATCTAACTAACCAGAGGGTGTCCTCTGAAATTCCACAAAATTTTGGAGTAGATGGTGGGAATATTATGGGTTGTCTACTACACTGGAGGATGTGCCAATTGATGCTCCAGGCTCTCCCATGATTACTGACGATTGGGGGAGGTTTGGGAGATGAGTTCTGGTTGGGAAGTCGTTCTAATAATATTTTTTGTTGCTGTTTATTAATATAAACTAATAAAATGTGTTTATTAAAATAAAAAATCACCCCAGCACATATATGTCAGAGTGTCAGATACAGGTTAAATGAGCCTGGTGAAGGGGGGGACAAGGTCAGCAGGAGCGCGCTTGAATCCCATGCTGTCTTGCCCGGAAGTCCTCCATTCATTTATTTTTAATATCTTGCTTTATTTTTTGTCCTGTACCACTGCACAAAAGTGTTACATTTGTAAACCTTCTCACTAGTCCCATCTCCATCCCTTCCGTTACATTCCTTGATACCAGTGTGTTGGAAGGTGGGTTATTGGGAGGGTTAGGTATGCACCTAACACCAGCAATAAGGCTACCAACATGGTACTGGGTCCTAAATAGTGTCACTATAAATTAGTCCCTTTCTCAACCTTTGGTAGCTGACACCGAGCAATAAGGCTTACCTTAGGGGATAGGAATGTAAAGCATTTAAAAAAAAACAATACATTTAATGATTAAGACACAACACACAATACAAATCACAAACCAATTTATAACAATAGAAAATATCTTTATGTTGAAAATGACACCAAAACCATGAAAATCCAATGTAGGGAACCAGAGATATGATTTTTGAAAGTATAAACACCTGCTTGTGCTTAGAAACCACTAGCGCCACTTCTGGACATCTGATCATGCTTGACCGGGCCAAAGGGAAAGTTTGAGGCAGAGTGCAATGGAGCCCTGCTTGGATAGCCCTCAGGGTAAGCCTCGGTAAAACAATTTCTTTTGGACTTAGAAACTTTTTTAGAGCTTTTTCCTTAGAGGACCCTTGCTGCTCTCTGCCAGTCTGGATTCAGTAAGGGTTCGCCAGCTTGACTTTCAGGGAGCTCCCGGTCAAACTCTGGAAGTGGGACCTCCAGAGCTCTTCAGCAGGATAAACCTGGAATCTGGGCTGGGTGACAGTTGAAGGTGGCCGGCTTAGCTCTAGCAGTTGGCTCGGTCACCTCCTGGAGCTTTTTGCCCAAAAATTCCCAAACTTCCCCAAACTTCTGGAGGTCCTTCCAGAAGATCTCCTGGTGGGTTACAAGTGTCCAAAACTCAAATCCAAGGGTCTCAATCTCTTAGATGGTCCTTATCATGGCTGGACTTCACTTCCCGGAATGCACTTGATCAACCCCTTAAAACTCCACTGGACGAACTCTAGGAGAGGGACTCTGTCTGGAGAAGGGTCAGTTAAGCTCTATTAACCTGTAGCTGCAGGGAGTCTACTCCTTACTCCTTCTTGAAGCAAAGCAAAGTCCTCAGAGCTGAAGTCTCAGATAGTGTAGCAGGCGCAGTCTTCAACAGCTAGGCTCTTGGGTTCAGTTCAGGATTCCAGCCGGACAATCCTCCTTCTTATTGTAGTTCCAGGCAGCAGAACTGCGAGGCTATGCACCGCTTACATATTTAACCTCAGCTTCTGAGCATCAAGATGTGGGGCACCATTGACCAATAAGATGCAGGGTCCCACCCAGGCGCATGACCACTTCCTCCAAAGTGTGGCATCTTCTTGTCCCAGAAAGCACTATTACTCCAAAATCCATCATGGCTGAAATCGCAGCAGAGCAGCAAGAGCTAATTAAACCAACTTTCAGTGTGGCTCCTTTCCATAGCTCACCTCCCCCAATGCCTAATTTGAGTCAGTTGTTTCCAGTGCTCAGCACCTGAACGTAATTGTCAACACTGGCACTTAAGAAATTCTGCACTGTGTATCTAAATTAGAGATAAACACAAAAACTGTTGTTTATTATTTCAATGGACATTATAAATGACTAACATCTGCTGCCCAAGACAATATTGTCGCTTTGAGGTCTGGAATAGTCTGAAATGTCATACTTGTAGGGTGTGTTGATTAGTAGTTGTGTTGATTCTGTTACTGGTTACTGGTTGAGTGCTTTACACAGTGAGTAAACGCATCCTTGGAGTTGGGCACACACATCAGGTTCGTCATATGAAGACAGACTCCATTGTTGATTATGACAATCGATTATTTATTCAAAGATTTGATCATATTCATTAGTTGCGAAAGTTCTTCAATTATTGTAATCCAATTTTCTAGTTAAACCATGAAGGAATCAATGCTGGTGATTTCAGAAAAAATGCTCCGATGCATTTCGGGCAAACAGTGCCCTTTATCGAGGAGCTCTGTGAACGCAATAACACGCTTTTACCATTCAAAACATAACATGAATGAAGTTGCATAAAAATAAATTTACATTTCATGTTCGGGGAACGATACCGTGTATGCTGGGGAGGCTGTCTACCTTATAAACCAATGTGTGGGTTCATGGGGACGACTGTAGTGAGTGCTTAGTTTACCAAAATGGAGGGTGAAAAACATAAAGTTCACAGGGAACACTTACGTTTCTGGATCATGGAAAATGATGTGGCTCTAAAAGTGGGAAAAAGGGTTGAACAACCTGTTAGAAACCGTGTTGGCCCGGCGTGCCAAAAACTGAAAACGCGGGTCTTTGTCGGAGCTCCAACTTACTTGGGGATGGTGGGGAGGTCGGTTCAAGGTTCCGCTTCTCAGTCGCAAGGGACTTGCGGAGTGTTGGCGGAGTGGGGGGTGTGTAGCTGGTTGGCTACGCGTAGTGGCGATCACGTGATTAGGTACTAGACATGGTAGAGGGACTGAACGTCTAATTGTAGGTGTGTCGGCCATATTGGAGAGGCGTATGAAGGGCATGGATGAAATGTAAACAATATGCACTATTAATACCCAAGCAGGATAAACAAAAGATATATGGTGAAACATGGGTACCATGTGAATGGTACTAAAGAAAGCAGCTAAGTTCGATTCGGTCATTGAGGCCATGTGGCTTCATCGCTTGTAGTCTGTAGATCCAGGCTGTCTCACGTCGGAGGAGTGCTTTGTTATTGTCTTTTCCTTCCTTTTTGCAGACAACTTCAAGCACCAAAAATTTCAGTTGAGCTACGTTGTGGTTAAATTCATTGAAATGCATTGCAATGCTAGATTTTTGATTTTTGGTGCGGATGTTTGATTTATGTTCGTTTAGACGGATTTTAATTTTCCGGGTAGTTTTACCCACATATATCATGCCACAAGGGCATTTCAGTAAATAGATCAAATTACTTGAGTCGCAAGTCCCATCCACGTGCAGTTTGATTTTGAACCCTCTCATTGGGTGATTTATACTGTTTCCCTTAATGATGTTATTACAGTTGTTACAATTGTGGCATGGGCGTGTGCCAGTATGAGAGAGTTGTTGCGTGGGTTCTTTTGCCAAGATTTCTTTCAGATTTTCAGATCTGGTGTATGCGAAGATTGGGGGGTTTTCAAACAGGTTGCCAAAGTCAGGTTCGGATGACAGTATACGCCAGTGTTTTAGGATGATGTTTTTATATGTTTTGCTGGAGGTAGAGTATTTTAAAACTACTACAGTTCTCTTCTCCTCTTCTTTCCTTGATCTTTTGAGGGCTTCTTGACGTGTGATTGTAGATGCTTTTTTGATGGCTTCAGTTATTGGTTCTTTAGGGTAACCTCTTTTGGTGAATCTTTTGGCCATTTCATCCGTTTTGTTTGTACACGTTTCAGGATTTGATACAATTCGTTTGATCCTTAGCATCTGGCTGTATAGTAAGTTTCGTTTAAGGGAATGTTGATGGAAACTGGTATAGTGTACTGTTTTGTTCCGATCTGTGGCTTTGCGAAAAAGGTCGGTTTCAAACCCTGTCTCTGTGGTTTTAACCAGAACATCTAGAAAGGTAATTTGGTGTTCACTGATGTTCCATGTGAGGCTGATGCGATTGTCTTTAGTGTTCAAGTCGGTGAGGGCTGACTCTAGGTTTTCTCGGGTGTTTTTCCAAATAAAAAACAAGTCGTCGATGTAACGAACATATAGCTTTAAGTTGTCTGACCAGTTGGAGTTGGCGTAGATATAGGTTGACTCAAATTCTGCCATATAGATATTGGCGTAGGTCGGTGCTGCTCAATTGCCCATTGACATCCCGGACATTTGAAGGTACCACTGTTTTTCGTGTGTGAAGTAGCTGTGATAAAGGGTAAAAATCAACAGTTCCATGAGGAAAGTTTGTAAGGAATTGGCAATGTTGCTGTTCACAAGGGCTTTTTCTATGGCCTTGATACCTCCGCCATGGGGGATGGATGTGTAGAGGCTTTGACATCGGCGGTACATAGGATGAGATGCTCCTAGATCGACATCTACAGCCAATCGTAATGAATCTTAAGAGATACATCAAAGATACCAGGGAATTTCTTTAAAAACTTTCAGAATTAGACATATCCACGGACGAGCATCTCATCCTATGTACCGCCGATGTCCGGGATGTCAATGGGCAATTGCGCAGCACCGACCTACGCCAATATCTATATGGCAGAATTTGAGTCAACCTATATCTACGCCAACTCCAACTGGTCAGACAACTTAAAGCTATATGTTCGTTACATCGACGACTTGTTTTTTATTTGGAAAAACACCCGAGAAAACCTAGAGTCAGCCCTCACCGACTTGAACACTAAAGACAATCGCATCAGCCTCACATGGAACATCAGTGAACACCAAATTACCTTTCTAGATGTTCTGGTTAAAACCACAGAGACAGGGTTTGAAACCGACCTTTTTCGCAAAGCCACAGATCGGAACAATACAGTACACTATACCAGTTTCCATCAACATTCCCTTAAACGAAACTTACCATACAGCCAGATGCTAAGGATCAAACGAATTGTATCAAATCCTGAAACGTGTACAAACAAAATGGATGAAATGGCCAAAAGATTCACCAAAAGAGGTTACCCTAAAGAACCAATAACTGAAGCCATCAAAAAAGCATCTACAATCACACGTCAAGAAGCCCTCAAAAGATCAAGGAAAGAAGAGGAGAAGAGAACTGTAGTAGTTTCAAAATACTCTACCTCCAGCAAAACATATAAAAACATCATCCTAAAACACTGGCGTATACTGTCATCCGAACCTGTCTTTGGCAACCTGTTTGAAAACCCCCCAATCTTCGCATACACCAGATCTGAAAATCTGAAAGAAATCTTGGCAAAAGAACCCACGCAACAACTCTCTCATACTGGCACACGCCCATGCCACAATTGTAACAACTGTAATAACATCATTAAGGGAAACAGTATAAATCACCCAATGAGAGGGTTCAAAATCAAACTGCACGTGGATGCGACTTGCGACTCAAGTAATTTGATCTATTTACTGAAATGCCCTTGTGGCATGATATATGTGGGTAAAACTACCCGGAAAATTAAAATCCGTCTAAACGAACATAAATCAAACATCCGCACCAAAAATCAAAAATCTAGCATTGCAATGCATTTCAATGAATTTAACCACAATGTAGCTCAACTGAAATTTTTGATGCTTGAAGTTGTCTGCAAAAAGGAAGGAAAAGACAATAACAAAGCACTCCTCCGACGTAAGACAGCCTGGATCTACAGACTACA
Organism: Lissotriton helveticus; assembly: GCF_964261635.1. Taxonomy (NCBI): domain Eukaryota; kingdom Metazoa; phylum Chordata; class Amphibia; order Caudata; family Salamandridae; genus Lissotriton; species Lissotriton helveticus. The sequence goes on from NC_136069.1 coordinate 380,966,177, forward strand.
AGCGATGAAGCCACATGGCCTCAATGACCGAATCGAACTTAGCTGCTTTCTTTAGTACCATTCACATGGTACCCATGTTTCACCATATATCTTTTGTTTATCCTGCTTGGGTATTAATAGTGCATATTGTTTACATTTCATCCATGCCCTTCATACGCCTCTCCAATATGGCCGACACACCCACAATTAGACGTTCAGTCCCTCTACCATGTCTAGTACCTAATCACGTGATCGCCACTACGCGTAGCCAACCAGCTACACACCCCCCACTCCGCCAACACTCCGCAAGTCCCTTGCGACTGAGAAGCGGAACCTTGAACCAACCTCCCCACCATCCCCAAGTAAGTTGGAGCTCCGACAAAGACCCGCGTTTTCAGTTTTTGGCACGCCGGGCCAACACTGTTTCTAACAGGTTGTTCAACCATTTTTCCCACTTTCAGAGCCACATCATTTTCCATGATCCAGAAACGTAAGTGTTCCCTGTGAACTTTATGTTTTTCACCCTCCATTTTGGTAAACTAAGCACTCACTACAGTCGTCCCCATGAACCCACACATTGGTTTATAAGGTACACAGCCTCCCCAGCATACACGGTATCGTTCCCCGAACATGAAATGTAAATTTATTTTTATGCAACTTCATTCATGTTATGTTTTGAATGGTAAAAGCGTGTTATTGCGTTCACAGAGCTCCTCGATAAAGGGCACTGTTTGCCCGAAATGCATCGGAGCATTTTTTCTGAAATCACCAGCATTGATTCCTTCATGGTTTAACTAGAAAATTGGATTACAATAATTGAAGAACTTTCGCAACTAATGAATATGATCAAATATTTGAATAAATAATCGATTGTCATAATCAACCATGGAGTCTGTCTTCATATGACGAACCTGATGTGTGTGCCCAACTCCAAGGATGCGTTTACTCACTGTCTAACGCACTCAACCAGTAACTAATCTCGACGTATACGGACGGTTACGTCACTCGGTGGAGCACCCAGAACTTAATGAAACTAAAAAACCATATATAAAAAAACTACATAAAAACCTTAACATAACCACTAGCTGTGCGCCCCGCCTCTTTCACCCGATTCTGTTACTGGTGTCATGTATAGGGGAAATGAGTAATGCAAGTTGCAGTGGCCTCTTGATGAGCGCCTGGCACTTATTTTTTAAATTAATTAAGCACTGCCTCCCCCTTACATCTGCAAATTCCTTCCTTAAGTCTGGGGGTAGGTAGGCCTAGCATTCCCTGCCTGTCCTATCCTCCTTTTTGTTAATATTTCTTTTTATTGAAAAATTAACATAAAACAAGCAAGGCACAAATACATTGCAAGAGGTACCAGTTCAGACGAGGAAGGAAAAACAATAAAACATGGTTAGTAAGCAGTGTGTTGAAGGGGGGGGGGGGGAAAGAACGGGCCAAATCAATATACACACAAAAAAATTATTAGAATGTAGGATCAGGGGGAAGGTGGAAGGTCAATGGTTGCTATTATGGGAGGTGTACAGATCTCGCCTCGATAACTATTCCAAGATCCCCACACTCTGCACCACTTTCTGGGACGGCCCCGGGCCAAGCATACTGTTTTTTCCCTAAACATTCACCAATCCATGTTTTCCTTTCACTTTTCAACCGTAGGCGCCCTGTGGGAGCCCCATAGCTGGGCAATATCTCGTTTGGCGATCATGGCTCCCAGGGTCGCCCACTGTGTCTGAGCCACATTGTAATCCGTGGGTTACCAGACATTCAATAACCACCTTCTAGCTTCAGGCAAAAGGGCAATCCCGGTTACCGTGCTCATTACCTCATACACTCCTTTACAAAAAGCTGCAACCTCACGGCACTCCCAAATAATATGTAGAAACGTGCCTGTCTGCCCACATCCCCTCTTACACAGCCCCTCCTCAGAGAAGCCCATGTGGACCAAACGGGGGCCCGTGACGTACACTCTATGAAGAATCTTAAGATGAACCAGTCGGAGTCGAGCTGGAATCGCAACCTCCTTTGGAGAGGAGATCGCTGACTGCCAGTCCTCGTCATCCAATTCAAGGCCGTCACGGGTCCAAAAGTCCCGAAGGTGTAAAAGGAGGTCTGATCTATCATTAATAAATTTTTTATAAACTAGAGAGATAGTACTGTCGGGCACATACCCATCCAACAACCTATCCTCAAGCGGGGATGACTCCGGAACAACCTCCCCCACCTGGAAAACCGATCGCAAAGTGTGGCATACCTGGGCGTAACGGAAGTATTCTGTGTTACTTAAAGCAAATTCCTTCTTCAGTACATCAAACGATTTCACCTGGCCCTTGTTCCAAAGGTCACCCACCTTACTAATACCAATAAGGTCTCATTTGTCGAACCCCTTGGTGTTCCATAATTTACCAAATCTATCAGAGGCAAAAAGAGGAGTCGCCAAAGTCAGCCGATCCTTCCACCCCATAGAGCTATTTGCATCCCGCCACAAACGCACCGCAGTCTTAGTGGGTCCCGACAATTCCTTAAAGAAAGATCTGGAGTACAGCGCTCTACAATAATTACCCCCAGGCAGTAGCCACTTATCCATGGCAAAGGCGGGATTCGATTCCGGACCATAAATGCAATGGTTAATGGCCCCCAGTTGGGACGCCCAATAGTAACGCTTTATATCGGGCAGAGCGATACCCCCATCGTACCACGAGAGCGTTAGCTTGGCAAGTGCGATACGGGGCCTGTTGTCCCATATAAGCTTCCTCTGAAGATCCTCTACCGTGCGGAAATAACTAGCCCGGACAATATCAAGGGTGTTTTGGAGAGCATAAAGAAAACGAGGCAGAGACATCATCTTAAAAAGGGCTGCGCGACCCAGTGGCGAAAGCGGAAGTCTGCGCCAACCCGCGACATCTTGCTTCAACCTACCCAGGGGCGGGAGAAGATTGCGGTCATATCTGATCCCGGGGTCCAATGAAACATGGATACCGAGGTATCTGAATCCCGTTGGTGCGATCTGAATCGGACAATTACTCGGGAGAAGAGGGACCTCTCCAGAGAGGACTTACAAATAGGATTTTGACCAGTTAATAATAAAACCGGAGTTCCTACCGAAGGAAGCCAAGACATTACATAAAACCATCAGCGACTACCAGGGCGAGGTCAGATACAGCAAGATGTCATGTGCATAGAGCGAGATGCGATCTTCAAACTCGGATGACCACCAAATACCCTTCATCGAAGGCTCCCATCGAATCCAAGCAGCGAGGGGTTCGAGTGCCAGAGCAAACAAAAGCGGTGACAACGGACAACCCTGACACGTTCCCCTCTCGAGACCAAAAGGGGCAGAAACTCGGCCAATAACAACAATTTGCGATCTGAATCGGACAATTACTCGGGAGAAGAGGGACCTCTCCAGAGAGGACTTACAAATAGGATTCTGACCAGTTAATAATTAAACCGGAGTTCCTACCGAAGGAAGCCAAGACATTACATAAAACCATCAGCGACTACCAGGGTGAGGTCAGATACAGCAAGATATCATGTGCATAGAGCGAGATGCGATCTTCAAACTCGGATGACCACCGAATACCCTTCATCGAAGGCTCCCATCGAATCCAAGCAGCGAGGGGTTCGAGTGCCAGAGCAAACAAAAGCGGTGACAACGGACAACCCTGACACGTTCCCCTCTCGAGACCAAAAGGGGCAGAAACTCGGCCAATAACAACAATTTGCGCGAGGGGGTATTCATAGAGCAGCCTCACCCAATTGATTAAACTGGGTAAAAACAAAAACTTGGCTAAAACCACCCACAGATACGGCCATTCAATAGTGTCGAAAGCCATCGTGCCATCCAACGACACCAAGATGGCCGGCTCATGCAAAGTCGTGGCTCTTGCGAGAACACCGTGCAGACGCCTAAGATTCAAAGCAGTGTTCCTATGCGGAATGAATCCGGATTGAACTCACTCATGACCGTGATCAATCGGTTGGCCAGCACTTTCGCAAGAATCTTAGGCTCGGCATTTAAAAGAGAGATACGTCTATACGACGCACATCTATCCTTCGGTTTCCCTTCTCTGTGTATCACAACAATGGTAGCCAAACGCTGATCACGGGGGAGAACACCGCGCTCCATGGACTCCAAGAACATATCACGCAAATAGGGGGCCATCTTATCAGGGCGCAACTTGTAAAGTTCGATAGGCAAACCGTTGGGACCCATCCTTCCCCGAACGTAGGGAGCGAATCGCAAGGGCCACCTCATCCGCGGTCAGTACGGCATCCATTTGCTCTACATCGACTTCAGATAGGCGCGGCAAAGCAATATCTCGCAACAGTAAATGCGAATCCTCCTCCAGTCTGTCCGACACAGAGGAGTACACAGTGCGGAAGTGCCTCGCAAAACACTGCACAATTCCTTTAGGGTCTGAGACCCGAGCACCATCTGATGTCTCAATAAAAGGTACTACTCGACTGGCTCTATCTATCTTATCAAGCCACGCAATCAGTTTACCAGCCTTATCTCCCACATCATACAGTTGACCCTGTTGCTCCCTACTCATAGCCTTAGCCGCCTCGGTAACCAATGCCCTATAGTCAAGTTGTTTTAATCGCAGAGCATGTGTCTTAGCACGGGTGACCTCAAGCTCCAAATCGAGCTCCAAATCTGCAATCTCCGCCTCGATCCTGACCACCACCTCATCTCTCCGTTTCTTAACACCAGCAATCAACGACAGGGCCTGACCCCTAAGTACCATCTTGAAAGCCTCCCAAAGCGATACAGCGGATGACACGGATCCCTCGTTTTCCAAAAAGTATAAGTCAAGCGACTTCACCAGGGCAGAGTGAGTTACATGATCCCGAAGGTACCAAGGGTTAATCGGAGCGACCCGTCCCTCAGCACCGGACTCCAACTCCACCCAAAGCCACAATGGAGAATGATCAGAAATTCCCCGAGCCAAATGTCGGACCTCAACAATGGAAAGAGCCTAAGAAACTGGCACCAAAAGATAATCAATCCTGGAGAGACTACCATGGGCGCCAGAGTAAAACGTATATTGCTGTTGAGCAGGGTGCAACAGTCTCCAGCAATCTACTAGCCCCAAGGTGTCAAGGAAATCTGGAAGTCAGTTTTGCGCTCCCCGTAAATCTCTATGCGGGTGTCGATCAATCCTACCAGAGACCACCGCATTAAAATCGCCCCCTAGAAACAGGGACCCCTCAGGAAGAGCCAGAATAACCCGCCCTAAATCAGCGAAAGTAGTCGACTGCAATCCAGGGGGAACATATACAGAGATCAAGGAAAGACTTCGACCCTCCCACCTACCAGTGAGAGCGACATAGCGCCCCCTATCATCTAAGACAACATTGTCAATCTCAAGCGGAAGGGAATTACGAGAACCAGAGGAAAAACCGGCGTGTGCGGCCAACCGGTACCCCCTCCTGTTCAGGGCACGACAAGCATTGCCAATCAAATGTGTCTCCTGGAGCAGCACTACATCAGGAGCAAGGCGCTTCAAAAGCAGCAACACAACCCCGCATTTTATCTTATCCCCCAGCCCATTTACATTCCAACACAGTAACTTCAGCCCTCTACCCCATCCCGAAAAAGAAAGAAGATCCAACCCCAAGAAGAACTCAGCACCTCGACCAAGTTGACTAAAAGTACATTGCCTTGCAAAGTACCAAACACACACCCCAACAAACCCCTCCTGCCCCCCCACCAACATCCCGTTACAAAACGCCCCACCCTGCACCCTTGCATAAAACTCGAAGACCACCCAAAAGTGCAGCGTGCCTGTCGCCCCCACATCTAACTAAGCTACAGAAAGAAACTTAGAGGAGGAATAAGACTCTCTAGGAACCCCGCAACCCCCCAAATGTATGTATAAGCAATGTCAGCATTGTCGAACCACAGCTCGAGGCCCACCAGGGACCCCAGTATCCAAGTTGCAGGCGCTTATTCCTGTTCCACCGGTCCACCCTCCGCTCCGCCTGATTGCTCCTCCGACGAACGCTGATTTGGCAAATTGTCTAGCCAGTCTGAAACCACGTCTGGTCGATCGAAAAAATATGTCCGCTCTGCATGTTCAATCCTCAACCTGGCAGGGAAAAGCATGGCATATTTCATTCCCATATCACGCAAACGTTTCTTCACACCAAGAAAACTAAGTCTCTCCTTCTGGACCGTTTGAGTGAAGTCCGAGTAAAAACTGATATTCGTGTTATCAAACTTGGTAGGGCCACCCATCCGTGAGGCCTGCAGGATAGCGTCTCTGTCTCGAAAATTAAAGATTCTCGCAATTATGGGCCGTGGTGGGGCGCCCAGTTTCGGCGGGCCACCCGGGACTCAATGAGCGCGTTCGACCCCAAAAAATTTACTGAGGCCCTTAGGTGCAAGGTGGCTGACAATGAGGTTCTCAACAAAGAGGTCAGCAGCCGGGTCTTCCGCCCTCTCCGGGACCCCAATGATAGGGACGTTGCTCCGCCTGGCCCGTCCTTCATAATCCTCCAGACGTCGTGTAAGAAGATCGTTAGTAGTCTTCAAGCGACGGACCTCCGTCTGTAAATCAGTAACATCACTCGTCAGGCTGGAGGTCTTGATGTCCAGAGATTTGACCTTTTCATTTGTTTTGGCCAAGTCTGTACAAATCAAATTAACATCAATCGCCACAGTATCCAGCTTATGGGCGAGAGTATCCATTTGCTGCCCCAGTGAGGATTTAATCCCGTCGATTGCAGCCATAACGTCTTGCAGGGTCAACTCAGCGATTGAAGATGGCAGGTCTTTTGCGTCGTCTTGTGATTTGCCCAAACCACCGGGAGACCCCCTGACCTGGGCATATCTATCCATGACGTTAGTTTGGGTATAACTGCCCCGCCGGGTGGGTTTACTTTTCTGCTTCTCACTCTCCGGTTTCCCCGCCATGGTGAGGGATCGGTCAACACAATCTGATGTAGCGAGGCAGGAAGATGGCGGAGGCAGGTCCCTGCTGGCAGAAGCAATTCCGATCAAAAAACAGGCCAAACGTTGTCCGAATATGACCAAACGAGGAGAAAGCACGGTCGAGGGTGACACAGCGCGGTAGTATAGAGGCACAGGGGTGGGCACTGACACAGTCACAGAGATCTCCGGCAAAATCAAAAGCGAAAGTGACAGGACTGGTCGACTCCACCCCAACAGGCCGTTGTTGTTCAACTACCACTCAGGCACCGTGCCAACTCCACAGCCGGGCGTCACGGAGACGAAGGCCTCAAACTTCAAACCGCCATAACATCAGCACTCGGGGTCCGATTCGAAGTCTGAATGCAGATTTCGCCTAAGTCGTGGTTCACCTTCACGAGAATGTTGATATAAAACAGGAAAGACAACAGGATAGATGCGGGAGGTTACGAGGGTCTCGGGAGCCCTAAGCTCACGTGGCCATCTTGGTTGCGCGCGAAGCTCCTCCCCCGTCCTATCCTCCTTTGAAGCCTCATGCTTTCCGACCCCTCACCCCTGCCCTGACTTTCCTGTGTAGCTGCAGAGCTTTCTCCAGCAGATAGCCTCTCGCTGGATAGCCACTTATCACCTAATTAAGGCAGTCTTGCTAAACCTTGCAGCACTGGACAAAAAGGGAAGGCTACAGGAAGGTTGTTTTTTGGCGTAAAGATAAAGAAAGTGTTACAACTTAATTTCTGTATAAGTTAGGATAGATTCGACAAGAACAATCTGTTGGATTTATCAATACCATTCTGTTAGGTCTTTGAATGATATTTCATATATTTCCTAGCAATAGTTATGCGTCCATAAAATATTGCCATGTTAGCCTCTGAATCCAAATATCTTCAATGGGGAAAATGAAACATGCAGCTTCTTTCTCACCAATGTTTATAACACCTCTTTTATAAAGCCCTCGCTCATAATTTCAGGACCCCGTACTCCTGGAATACCTAAGGAAGACCCGGGCGGCTCATTATGTTCACTTCACAGTGCTCACAGCACCAAAGTCGACTTTGTAGTGAATTTCCTACACTGGAGAAAATAGAATGGGCAGCTTTTACTCTCCAGGGTTTATAAAAGATCTCTTATAGGTGCCCTGCTTATAGTTAGATGATCCTTCAGCCGTGGAATACCTAGTGGAGACCTTGGGGGTACTCACAATGTACAACTAAGAGAGATTATGACTTTATAAGGGCCCATACCACAAAAGTCGAGTTTGCACTGAATTTAACTTTTTAAAAGCAGTGCTGCAAAATAGGCCTGCTTTTGACATGACCTCTGGCTCTCTGCACATGCATGGCTGCTGGCCTCTACACTGTAATGCCCTATTACATACTAGGGACTTATAGGTAGTTGTTATCACCTTGCCCTATTATCTCATTGGGACTTATAGGGTAGGTCATGCCAACTATAAGAGTACCTCAATGTGTGTGTTTGTGTTTAACATAGCAGCAGCCTTGGGCCTGACTTTGAGAGCCCAGGACATAGTCAGAGTCAACTACTACCACTTCCATTCAGCATAAAAAAATGGGGGTGAACGGGTCAAAAAGGGCGACTTTCTAACACAATGCTAAATAAACGTATGACATTGGAGAATGTGCCCACCTAATAATTTCCCACAGTGCATCACCTGTGCACAAAAATGAGGAGGGAGGGGCAGGGATATTGCTAGTTCCTATATATAAATACAATTTCACTTCCTCAACTATGCCTTAATATAAATAGGCAAAACAGCAATATGTACTTAGAAACTAAAACAGTCCATTCAAATGCAAAAGAAAGACAGAGAATAAAATAATTGTATTGGTTAACATCTTCAGCCAATCTAGGAACAGGGTGTGATACAGTACCACCAACCTGATTAAGAAATACAGTAAGAGGTAAACATAACCCTTGGGCATTATATTAGTAAGAACACTGCATCATATAAATAGTTTCCAATTTATGATGAGATCATACCGAATCCCACCACATCTTTTATAATAATTTAGCTGAGGATTTCCAGTTGAAAATGATTTGCTGAAATGCAATTGCCAATCAAATATCTAATAATTTAACATTGGGAAACGAAGGAATAAAGGACTGAGTTAATGTACCCTGAAATAGATAAAGAGTAATACAATGATTTTGTATGTTAAAAATCTTTTTAATTTGGCACCAGACCCTACACCAAAAGGAAAGTTTATCAGGACACCTGCAGTCCTGTCAATTTGATAATTTTTTCATAAAACTATATACTAGGTTCAATGTATATATTCACTGAATTAAAAATAACCGTACTCGTAGTTTTTACATTTCTCTCCGACCTCATGGGTTTTTGTCTAAAATACCAATCGAGGATTACCTATGTTTAATAGCAGTAGCAAATGTCTGAATTCCACCACCCCCTTGGTGAGTTGTTGAAGGGCAATGAAACCTTGTCAGCTGGGAGGCTGGAAAATAGGCTCGGCTTTACTTCCCTGCCTTAGTAATTTCCTTGTCTAGCGTGTCAACATAATAAAAGCTTCAAAGAGAATTATGAACATATTTATTAAATAAACATAACGCTCAGTTCGCAAAGCAGCAATACCTGTGGGTGGTGAAAGTAATAACATACTGCAAAATGCTGGTTTTATTCTGACTGAGCATTCCACAGTTTTTTTAAAAAGAACTGAAAAAGGTATAAACTCTGCTGAGATTATTTAATGATCATTTAAGGTGACATTTTGGGCTTGATATGTCAATACAACTATACTTATTGCTGAGATGCAGGGACTTCCTCCTAACCATGTGTACGTGCACACTTGCTCTCTGATTCTGAATGCCCAAGCATGACACAGACTCAATAATGTTGTTTGGAAGAGGTGGGCCTAGGTGCGTGTGCGGTTTGTGCCCACGGTGCTGCCCGGTGTCCCCCGAATCTGGTTGGAGAAATGCTCTGGGGCTTTTGAGCCGTTTTAGAGTCCTGCTTGGGAAAGACATGGCTGCCTGTGCTCTGGGTCATCTTTTGGGTAACCCTGGGCAAAGCACTACGCTACGCTCGCGGAGTTTGCGAAGTTTTCGGAACTTCGCACTACGCGAGCTGCACGTAGCACAGTGCGAACATGCGTAGTGCAGCGTAGCGTAGTGCAGCGGTCATTTTTTGCTTGTTCGCGGTCCTGAACGTCATGTTCGCGACCGCGAGCAAGCAAAATGACATCCCGGAGAGATTCTCAACGCGAGGAGGTCAGGTTTCTCATTGTGAGTGGTTGCGCATGCTCGCGACCGCTCTCAATGAGAAACTACCTGTTCGCGTTGAGAAAGCTGCCGCTCGAGTAATAATCTACTCGAGCAGCAGAAAACTACAGCTCACACTGTGCAAGATGCCGTTTTCAATGCTTGCACAGTGCCGGATGCTTGTCCGCACTGTGCAATCATTGAAAACGCATCTTGCACAGTGCGAACATGCTACTACGCAGCTCGCGTAGTGCTACGTGAAGTTCGCGTAGTGCGAAGTGCACTTCGCGTAGCTTCGCGTAGTGCTACTTCGCGAACTACGCCCACCCTTACTTTTGGGACGGTGATGTGTTACGACTTGGAAAATGATCCCACTCGCATAAAGTATCACCTGTCTAAACATATCTTTTACCTCAGAGCTAGAGCCCAACTACAAAATCAGAGTGGGTGATTAATCATAAGGTTCCGATATTGTTATACTGCTTGTCTCTACTACAACCACAATGCCTGGAGCTCCTAACACCACCCAGTATTCTAACAGAAGGCTTTAGCTCAAACTTTGTATAGCCAGTGGAGAATGAGATCCGGGAAGCAAAGACGAAGCCTGGGACGAGCGCCCACAAAGAGAAAAGTACCTGGCTCACTTAAAGCAAATATAAGTACAGAACTGAGCCAAAATGTACCAAGGGTCATAATGAATTCTTCAAAATAGTGAATGATGGAGAGGCAGACGCCAATGTGTTTTGAATTTTTCAAATTGAAAGAACCCCATGGTCCAGTGACTGTAGAATTGATTGACCAAACAGTCAATATTGAAGACAATAAGGAACAAACCCCACTGGAAACTCTGGTCCTATTAGCCCCCAAGAGCTTGAGCTATTAGGAGAACAGACGTGAGGCCTCAGGGTTGATAGCTCTGAAATGTATAAATAGTTTAACCCTTTAAATTATGGCAGAGATCCCCAACTCTGCGTCAAGTTGATCTCTCAGTTAACAGATCTGTACCCTGTGTTAGAATGGAGCATAACTCAAAATGTATTAACTTGCAGCAATTTAAAGTTCAGTCATTGATGAGAGGTTTTGTAAAGTTTTAAAAGTTTTATTTCTCATTAAGTGATTAGTAATAATTTGTGCCTTTTATTCAGATATTGCCAGTAACAGAAATATCGAGAAAAATTTGGTTAGAGGCAGTATGAAAAATAAAAGCGTGTTCAACAAAGGAATTAGACACTATCTTAATCTAAAGAACCTAACCTAATCTAGCATGAAACCCGTAAAGAGTTCTTTATCGAAAAGAGCAAGGATTTGAAGCATCAAGCTATTTGTTGCAAGAGAATAAACTCCTCATCAAAGCAGTTCTGCAAATTCAGCCAAGTTCCCTGATAGTTGCAGTAAAAACCATCAATCCGAGTTTAAAAGGAAATTAATCACAGCAATGCAGCATAAAGAAAGGAAGTCTCATCATAAAGGGTAAGGAACACAATAAAATCACCATTAGCAGTAGTTTACGGTAATTCTGGCAAGTACAACAAAGTGCTAAGGGGCATGGTGGGGTAGGTGTGCAAAGAATGCATTAACTCCCTAGCTAGGAAGAAGTGCCTAACAGAAAGGTACAAAACATATATTGCAAAAACAGGTGCTTATGTAATTTCCAGCCAAAGAAGAAGGATCTTCCGATGGTCCATCGCCTCTCCCCTCCATTCCTACGGAAAGGATGCAGATTGACCTATAGATATCTGAAGATTGCTAAAGCTTTACACAGTAGATACATTTGAAGAAGGTTCTCATGAGACCTCTCAGTAAACCTAATCTGTTAGTTGTTCAACGTCCCATTTTCCAATGAACTAGTCTAATAAGTGAAACATTTTCTATTCGCAATGTTCTGGTTAGATTATGAGAAACATTTTTTCTTCAACAAGCCTAATTCTAATAAACATTTTATTTATAATAACACATAGCAGGTGACGATCTAATATGAGGAAATCATATGGTGTGAAGTAAGAAAGAAATACATTTTCTTGAAACAGCACATTTTGTGACAAAGACACATATTATAGTTAAATATTGGAATACATCAGCAGTTCTAAAGGCATTATTTTATTAAAGGGAAAGGAGAATAAGAAAAAATAGGAGGCGTAGTCATGTAAGCACAATGAAAATGGGAGCTTTCTGCTGACTAATAAGCTGCACGTTTGTTCTTACACATTTAAGAAATACACATTTTCATACAGTTTCTTTTTGGATGAGCACTCTCTATGCTATTGCCAAGGTGAATTTTAGCATCCATGCAAGGTTAATATTGTCTACTCCATCAGGCTAATAAATGAACAACAGTAACAAAATGATCATATGTTCATTATACCCAAGCCTTGAGTACACTGTGGTCACACATGCGAACCAATTGAGAGCCCCCTCCCCGCGTCTAGGGGAGGGGGGCCTTTAGTGGCATTTCGGGCGAGAGGGGGCGAGAAAGAGGCTGGGCCCGTGGACATGTGGTCAAGGGGAGTGGGAGGGGTCAACAGGAAATGCGAGGAGGTAGGACGAGCTCTTAGTGCGGTACCTAGGTGCACAGGTGACCCCCCCCCCCAGGGAAAGGGATAAGAGCACTGTCCACGAGGGAGAAGCCCTCTTTGTCCTCTTGCCTCGGGCGCCTGCGGATCACAGCTAAAATGAAGTTGCCCACCCACCCATCCCTCTTGTTAAAGGTAGAACTGGCGGGGTCCCGGGCAAGAAAAATGTCGGGGACTCCTTTTTTGGCGGGGACTGGCTCATCCTGGAACAAGGAGGCCAGTCAATGGGGCTCCGGGCTGGCGGGAGAGGGGGCCGTCCTGCTGGTGGTCCTGGACTCTCCGGCCCTACCCAAGATGCCGGTGCTTGGAAGAAGCAATTCGGGGAAAGCTGGGGCGCAAGGAAAGGCGCAAAGCAGTACCAGGTGGCTGCGTCTAGAGGGTAGACGACGGGTAGTTACCTGGAATGGAATGGAAGCAATGGAGATGGGTTGTGGCCTGCTGGTACAACCCACATCCAAGGAGGATCTGGAGATACTGAATTGTAAATACAATTGTAACCTGTGCTGCAAACAAATACTGCACGACCCTATGTTTATTAATGTGTGTTGGATTGGTTTAATAAAGTTGGTCTAATGTTGACAATGCATCAACAAATAAAGAGGGTGTTATCTGAGAGAATTAATAAAGACTATGCAGTGAAGACTAGCCACTTTGTATGGTGCCTTTTGTGGGGGGCAAAGTATGGTGGGACGAATCGCACGTTATATGCCTACTATAAGTGAGAGCTATGCAGAACATGTGAATCAGGAACAGAATGTGACGCGTAAAGCCCTTTGGCACCTAGAGATGGACTGGTCATATGACCTTTCAGATGTAGGCATGGGCGGTGAATCGGACAGAGTAAATCTGGGCAATCATAAGAGTGGTCTGTTAAACAGCAAGAAGGATACATGCTTGTCAATGGTACTGTCTACCTTGTAGGCCATGACAAACTCTCTAAAAAAATATTCTGAAAAATTAGAGGTCCAAGATGATCTATTAAACACCTCAGCAATATGTGTTTCAGGGACTGACTCCAAGTAAAACGCACAAAACATTCTCCCCGTGGGACCTACATGGAAAACGTGGACCCAAAAAATATCGGAATAAGCCATTGTGCTTGTTCCTTTGTAATAAAAAACTCAGTACATTACCTGAGGCTTTATCTGCACTTATCAAAGCTTCAAAATATTAAATTGCCATGCATCCACCATTAAGGGATCACCTTCTGGGACAAACGGATGTTTCCCGAATCTGGCAACTACAAAAAGAAACATCTGTAGTGTTTCTGAATCCCAGGGCGAGGATACTAAATGAGGAGATCGTACACAAGTTAGAAATCGTCGAGCATATCACACCTGAAAACAAAACATGTTTTGCCTCACAAACCATGGGAATTAGCATGGCAAACAGTCATATGAAAAATTAATTCAAAACACCCCCAGACTTAAAACATCCAGGTAGCACTAAACAGTCAGTAAATGAATATGAGGTGTATGACCTACCAATAGTAGAACTGTTAGGATCGCCACAAACAGGTCTTAGTCACTCATTAACCCCTTCCCTGCGGCGGCTATTCCGCCGCAGTGCTAAGGGGGAGGCGGGGCCGCACGGCGGTCCCGTGCTCGTGACGGAACCGCTCTGTCACGGCCCTCGGGTGAGCTGTGCTTGTGACGGAACGGTTCCATCACGGACCCGCGCGCCCATTAGAACGTCAGCGCAGGCGCGCAATTCGCGCCGCGCAGGCGCGGCAAGCGGGCCGTGACGGAACCGTTCCGTCACCAGCAAAGCCCACCCAAGGCTCGTGACGGAACGGTTCTGTCACGAGCATGGGAGGGGTTAAGTGGTGTTCAATATGAACAAAAGAAAGCGCTGTCACACCAGGAAAAACGCTTACAAAACATGAGCATAAAAGACAGAGAAAACAAATACACCAATCAATTAGGTGCAGTGGAAAACAGATGTATAACAATCTGCCCTATCTTTGAATCAAGAAAGAAGCAGTTGGCAAAGCCAAAAAAAACACAAAATGCCTATAATAGTGAGATTAGAGTAACCCAGCCCAAGCCAATAACAACTGGGGTTAAAACAGAGCCCATAGAAAAGTTTGAGGCATTTACACCACTGCCAAAAGAAAATGTTAGAGCTAAACTAGTAAGCGGGTTGTCAGTGACCAATGTACACATTGGCCCTGCAACAGACGCGTTGCTTGCAAATAAGAAAACAATTATACAGGCATTAAGGTAAAAGAAAAACCTCACTTGCAAAGGCCCAGTAGAAGAATGTAACGTAGGTAGCTGAGGAAATGTGTACTCGACAAAAATTGACCAAGAGGTCAAATTTACGGATTGAACTCCAATAGATGTCAGCCAACTTCCGGCAAACCCAGTTGGACATTCTATCTAGCCTACTAGGCAAGCAAGAGACAACATCAACCACAATTGTCCAGCAGCATGTAACTACATCAAGAATGGATCTGATTACTACACAATAAATTTCCAGGTAACCAAAGACAATAGACTTCAAAACCTAAATCACTATAAGGCCTCTATAAGAGGACATATACATTGAACTGGGGAACCAGGCTCCCCTGAAGATAAAAAGCTGCTGTCCTACTGGGAATATGCCTCTAAAGGTCCAGACTACGCCTTAAACAGGAGCAACATAGTAAAGTTGTGGAGGAGATAACTGCCACTGGCACACCTGTTAAACAATGACATAGAAGCAATTGAGTCCCGCACCCCGAGGCATGCAAACAAATGAAACAATACTGACAACATGATGCCAGGCTGAGTAGGTAGCCCAAATGCCACAAGAAAAGGAAATGTTCAGAAAGTGGAGAATCAAATTCACAAGGTTTAGACAAGAGCCTACCCAGTGCAGCTATGGGAATATCTCTATGTGGAGCGTTATTGCAAGCAAGTCATCAAGAGAACACATACCATATTCAGAAATCCCATTGGTATACAAGTGTCTATGTTCCTACGATCTGAGTTATCCCAACCGATCATGAGGAATGCTAAGGGGTCCAGCAGGGTAAAAAACCTGTAAAATATCATTGGACCAACTGGTCATGGTTGACATCTGCCCTATCAACTAAGGGAGGAAATTGAACCTCAAAGGAAATAAAGCCAATGACCACATACAATGGGCCTAAAAGTATGCTCTTGGAAACTGAGTGGCCTACCTTAATGTAGTAATTAGGTCCACGCTTGAAGGTAGTTCTCGAGTAGATTTATTGAGCAGTTAAGTTAAGTCAGGTACAAGCTCAATGGGAGGCCTAAGGGGACCCAGGGGAGACCCCACCAGGAGCATCCATCCAGGTGCTCAGCCCATCCAACTGTTACTACCTAGGCAGAGCACCAACATTCTGACTGCTGCACTTATGAACATTCCATAGATGGTAGAAAGGCATCACATTGGGAATAACAGGATATTACATATCCCCTTTTCCTATACAGAAAACAAAAGCTAGAAACAGCATATAAGAAACAGAGAAATGAAAACAAGAAAAGTAAGCAAAAGAAGGAAATAACCAGCGAAAGAGGAACACCATTCAGAAGCAAAACAACAAGAGGAAAGCAACAAGAGAAATAAAGATACACGCAAAAAATAGGAATTAAACAAATAAACCAAAGAGAAATCCAGAAATAGGAATAGAAGAATGGAACTAAACCTACAAACCATCCTCCCTTCTTACACAGCAGAAAAGAAAAGAATAGAAGAAATACGAAAAACAACTCCAACGCACACCTACTGGCCAGAACAGGAATGAATGGAGAATGAAAGAAAATTGAAATTACAGAACACAGAAAAGCAGAAAAAAAAGAATAAAGCCGAAAAGAAGATGAGGAACAAATAGGAAGAAACCTCATCAAAACACCATTGACCTTAAACAAAATACAAATCAGTAATGTAAAGGTAATAGTGCAAGAAAAAATTAATCAAAATACGATTAAACGGAACATATTTAGCAATAAGTGCATGAAAGCACTTAAATAGAACCAAACTCAAGCTAAATATGATAATAACACAAAATCTCATTTGCACAGTGCATGAGAATATGAACAGAACTTACAAGCGTTGCAAGTATCAAGACACAAAACTGTGAAAACACACAGCAGAAATGAGTAGAACTTAAAACAAGAAAAGTAAAAAAAACTTTAAACTTTTCAATAAATTCTATCAAAATAAGCACCAACAAAATCTATATGAGGTCCATGTGTGGACTAATGTAGTGCTGTTAGAAACTAAAGGACTATAATCCTTAGCAAAACACAGAGAAACAAAAATTGGAGTAATCTGTGTATAGACACTAGATGTGCACAGCAATAAACTAAAGGGAGTATAACCCTATACAAACCACAGACAAACTAAAACCAGTGGAATCTGTGTATGGACAACTGACGTGCACAACAGAAAACTAAAGGGACTAAAACCCTACCCAAGACAGAAAAAAAACATGCCGTATTATAAGTGCAGCCAAAATAGTAAAGAACACACAGCTGTATTTTTAAACAAAGGTTGGATACCAATTCAAATTACACCGATTAAAGTGCAACGAAAATTAAGTCACTGCAACAACAAAACAACTGCCTAGAAGAATAAAATCCACACTGTGAAAAGCATAGACAACAAAGACCAGGCACATAAAAAGAGGGACCAGTGAAAGAGTGTGCGCACCACCCAACACTGAAGATAAACTAGGATAAGGAGACCAGCTCCCACACACCACTAAACGTGCCCAAACAACACCAAAATATGACATCTCACCTAAATACCACAAACACAGGCAGTTAATGGCAGTGAACATTACAAAAGACACATCACCAACCAGAATGATAATAGATAAGAAATAAAATGGCTACACAATAAATGGCAAGAAATATTAACCTATCTCAAAGAAAAGAGAACAGGAACCTAGAAGATAATGAGCAACCTATACATCGTGCACACCAAAACTAAGACATGCCAGTAACAAATTCTGCAACACAAATAAATAAATAAACAACATTAGCTCCGGTGAGCGATCTCTCACCCGGGGTTCCCACAAGATGAGAGGACTGGACTCGTTGATTTCCCACTCTTCAGTTTTGTTCAAAATGCCATACTTGAGTGATATGAATCCCTGGACTGGGCAGGGACAAAGAATTGTTGTCTTCCTTAAGCTCGTGCTTCCAAAGTCACATACACGAATTCTGTACAACAAGCAACGTGGGAGACCAAGCGCAAAGATAACCATTCCCCAGTCGGCTCCAGACAGGCAGTGCTCAAGTGTGACGAACAGAAACATGACCCCTGAATCAGACGTTTTCCTGACGCACGAAGATGACGTGCTAAGGGGACCAGGAAGAAGCACCAACTGACACTTCAATGACGCATGCAGTACAATCACCGACTCCCCTTGAATGTTCCATTGCGTCATCATAATCTTTAGGAGCCAGCCAGATGAAGAGCTCCCAGAGTAACGAACTTCTCTCCAGGAACAGCATGCGCCAGAGACCAAGACACAGGAGGCAGGTGAGCGCGAGCAACGTCACGTTACAGTTAACTGTCGAAGACAGTGTAAAGCGTTAAAATAAAATATTCAAAAACTCACTGTCAATGTAATTTTGAATCCGTACCTTCCGTGTTAGAGCTGAAGACAAAACTAAACATTTGCATGCTAGTTTCTATAATTCTTGCTGCCAAAAAAAAACTTCCAGGAGATGGCAGTGACACTGTGCTCACGATAACAAACTGCTTGTGAAGATCCCATCCTCGTCGTCAAAATAATGTAGTAATTAGGTCCACGCTTGAAGGTAGTTCTCGAGTAGATTTATTGAGCAGTTAAGTTAAGTCAGGTACAAGCTCAATGGGAGGCCTAAGGGGACCCAGGGGAGACCCCACCAGGAGCATCCATCCAGGTGCTCAGCCCATCCAACTGTCACTACCTAGGCAGAGCACCAACATTCTGACTGCTGCACTTATGAACATTCCATAGATGGTAGAAAGGCATCACATTGGGAATAACAGGATATTACATAAACCTAATAAATGACCCAATGTAACTTACTGTTGATAATTTAACATCATTATAATGCAAGAAGAAACCTGGGGTTTAGCTTAAACCCTGCTAATTGGCTATATAGAATTCATCACATTGACACAAAAAGCGAAGCCGACAGGTAGGCAAAGGGGAGCCTGGCGATCTACAGTGCAGCAGACCTAGCTATAAAAGCCAATGAAATTGGCATCAAAGAACCGTGGGTTTTAACGATAAAATTGGAAAATTGAAATAATCAGGAACCTTTATTTATAATTAACATTTATCTCAATCACCACACATCACAGAAACACAAGATCATCTCGAAGCTGGAAGCATTAATCACAGATGTACCCCAAAAATATGCCAGTTAACTGGTGCTTCCAGCTCTGTCTAAAGTGCTGGAGAAATATTTCAACCAGCAACTCCCCTGATACCTAGAGGCCAACAACCTCTTGCACCTTAGCCAGTAAGGCTATAGATCTAACTTTAGCACTGAGACGGTACTGCTCGAGGTAACAGAGTACATCAGAGACACCCTTTATGCAGAGGGGAAGGATGTGCTGATACTGTTAGATCTGTCAACAGCCTTCGATGCGGTCCTCCACTCCAGGCTCTTGGTGTGCCTCCAGGCAATTGGACTGAAATATTAGGCGTTTAATTGGTTAGCTTCCTTCTTGAATGGCAGAGGACAGGAGGTGTGAATCCCTCCATTTTCTTCAGGGTCCTTGGAGTTTACAGTGGGGTTCCTCAGAGTTCTAACCTGAGTCCCACTCTGTTTAAAATGTATCTCATGGCACTAGCATAGCAAGTAGAAGCTTGTCGGGCAAACATAATTTCATATGCCACAGCTCACAGCTGTTCCTATCCTGTAAGAAGGGAGAAGAGATCACATAGGAGTCTGATAAATCCTTCTTAGTGGCTGTATTTCATTGGATGACCCGCAATCAATTGAAATGCAATGCAGATCAAATTAAAATCTTGTTCTTTGGTCAAAATCCCCCAACAACTTGACAGACCTTTTGGCCAGATGGAGTCCCTCCGCTTGGCTCACAGGCTGGAGTGGTCAAAAATCTTGGTGTCAAGTTTGATAATCTTCTGTTCTCACAAATCAATCAATTGTGTTGTGGGTTTCTGCTTTGGCCTTTTGCACATATTGAAAACATTTCTACATTGTCTCTCCTTCTCAGCCAGAAAATCAGTTATTCAGGCACTCATTACATATAGGATGGACTATGCAAATGTCCTGTATTTGGGTCTGCCTGACTACCTGGTTATCAGACTTGAGATGGTCCAGAATGCTGCATCCTGTTTACTCCTCAATCTGCCATTGAGAACGCATATGTCTTCTTATCTGCACTCTTTTCACTGGCTCCTGGGGAAGAAGCAGATTCTATTTAAAGCTCTGATTCTTACTCACAAAGTACTTCATCATTCTGGACTAGGCAACTTGGTCTCCAGAATCAGATTCTATCATCCCACTAGAAGTCCGCGCTCCTCTAACAGGCTACTGGCAATGGTACCCGAGATATGGCACGCCTGAGCAGGAGGGCGTGTTTTCTCATATTTGGGGCCATTAGCTTGGAATAAGCTCCCCCAAGATCTCTGCGCAGTTGAATCAATCTCCATTTTTAAAAAGAGGTTGAACACATGGCTTTTTGCTCCAACACAGTGGTCATTTCTATGAATTGGGCCCTGGGATACTCCTAGGAGTAGCTGTGGCTGTACAAATCCCCTTTCATCATTATCAGAATTTTAATATGAACTTATTTCATGCGCTCTGTGAAGATGATTTGGTAATACTTCAGGATTAGGAGTGGAAAATTCCAGAACAATTTAAGCCAGCCCCTATATGAAGGGCTTTATTGGGTGAAAGGGTGCAGCCAAGCAGGCTTACATTTTATACATGGAAGGACGCAAGAGGACTAGTAACCAGCTTTTTCACGCATTTCAAGAAAATCAGAATCCATCATAGAATACGCGGTACTTAGTCTTTCCATATTTAACTACATAAAAGTAAGTAAGATCGATTAGTGCCCAAAAAGTGATCATTTCCCACAGCACTTGGAGTTAGATGATTGAGGAAGCACCTATACATTGGCAAGAGATCCTGGAGACACAAATAAATCCCTGAACCTAAACAACTTAAAGAGGAATGGGCAGCTAGCTTATAGCATGATGGAGAACAGGCAACGGCTACTGGATAGTTTAGCTATAACTCTAGACTGTCTGATAAAGGTGTTGGAGGCAGCAGTACAAAAACTGGTTATTTAATCCATGCCCAAATCAAAGAGGGTTTACACATCAGCCACTAAGAGCAGCCAACCTAGCTGGTTCTCTACTGCAGTAAAAGGAACTAAACAGGCAGCTGAGAGTTCTGAGAAGTTCACCAAAAGACACAAATGTTCTTATTGTAATTTAAAACATAAGGAAAAGAAATGTGACAGATTATAAATATCCGTGGGTTGGGATTTATAGCCCTGGAACGTTCATGCCACAGAAGCAATTTATGAAAGAAAAGGCTTCTTTGTTGCTCCATGCCTTTTTAAGTCTTTATAGAAAAACTTTGGAACCCAATTTTGGTGATAATTGCAAAAGTTATACATGCCAAATTACTCCCAACTATTGCTTATGGGTCAGAAGCAATTTTTGGAAGAGAAGCCACGCTAATGGATCAGCTCGTCATTAACATCTACAGATACGTTTTTCGGCTCCCAAAGCATAGTCCTCGAGCCCAGATTGGCCTGGAATTTGGCCTAACAAAGCAAACTATTAAAAGCCATGGAAGGTTTCTGAAACCCTGTTTTCAGAGGGGCTAAGAAAACACGCTATAGCATCAACCATGGATGGTAATTTTTACTCAGAATGAGAAGACAAAGGCACATTCCTATCTCAAAAAGGCATTACATAATTTGCAGATAGAGGTTATGGACTTCTCGGGTAACATTCCCTAGTTTCACAAGAGCGCTAACAAAATCTATTCGGCGACAATCCTGATGGGTGGACATGCAGCAGTTGTCAAAGTTTGCTCATCACTGGATGACCTTAGATGGACTGCAGGAAGATTGGTCCCCATCCAATCCTGAGCCTCTTTTTAGGACGAGCATTAGGTTCCTCCTGTACATACTTTAGTATATACTTATTATATACTCATATAAGTGTGTTCTATTTGGGTTTGGAGATCAGCCCTAGGACTTGTCTGCTTCTGCTTAGGGACTTTTTTTCTGTTCAACTGCCTCTATTTAACTGTCTTGATAGAAAGCGACCAGCAGAGGTCAGTAAAATACTAGAATTGCTTTCTGCTGAGAGACTTTCTTTTAAAAAAAATTCTGGCAACCGCCTTTATTTAACTTTTTTGATAGAAAACGACCAGCAGAGGTCAGTAAAATACCAGAATCACTTTAGCATTCTCTATATTTCAATCCATTGCAATTGTCTTCCACGAGCACCCATAGACAATAATATTTTTTTCAAATCTTTTATTTTCAGTGATATGCCCACCGAAAGCCCTTATTTCATATTAAAAACATAGCTTTGGACTCTTCCATTTTCTGCTGAAAGGCAATATTTCTCTCCATATGTTCCCATACCTGTCGTGTAACACAGTTTGGTGCTTACTTTCCCTCCATGTTAAAGAATAGTAGATGTTTCAGCACCCAGGCTAATGTGCTGCATAGCTAAATACAAATAAGGTCCGAAAGGCGTGACCGATTGCATTGCAAATGCTTGTTTTCTAAGAAACGTAAACATAAACTGTTGCAATACAGGATGGGAGGGCGGCGAATACTTGAATATATCCTGAAAGGGTTAAAATATACAATTATAAATTGCAGATTCTTTAATCGTTAGGGAAACTGTTGTCCACATAGTTTACATATACCCAGAGATGTTGAATGAGTGGTGTGTCTTTTAAACCATTTGGGGATTTATGCATGTAGACAAGTGATGATTGTGGGCCCCCAGGCCACTTATATACCCCTGGCTGCAAGATTTGTGCATGGTAATGTTTTCATGTATAAAAATGACAAAATAACTAAGTAAACCTATTATAAAATGTGCTGCATTATGTTCCATTCATTCACATTTTGTCAAGGCATATTCCAACATTAGGACACCTGCTGCTTAGGATCAGTAGGTATGGGACGTTTTTCAGAAGTCAAGGCAACCAGGGGTTACTGGGCTCAGTTGTAGTGTATCAGAGCTTTTTAGCACTGATGTCCCTGGGGAAAATCTTACTATTGGATAGAAAACAGATCAACAATGACACCTCTCTAGCACCTGAATCTTACGGTAGCGAAGTCACACAGTTCAAGGCCTGTTAAGAAAAATGGTGTGAGGTAAGAGACTCAGAACTTACCAAAAATCCTCCTGTATCTAACCAACTACAAAAATCCCTGAAGGATCTGGGGCACACCCTGCAAATCACATCTGCTGTCTACATTTCCCTCCATCTTAGGTACCACTCAAGTATAGCCAGTACAAAATGGAACCAAATATGCCATGCACATTCCACATCTATTCTTTACAAGGTGATGAACATACTCATGATATCTAAGTCCCATGTCAAAGGCGGAAAGAACAGATTGCAGGATACTGAAAGAACAATGAAAACATAGGAAACACGGATATCTGGCTATCCCAGGCAGATGTCAGATATAAAGGCCTGCCTTGCTACTATATTCACTTCACTGCACCACTGACAGCCCTCTACAGCACTAGTTCACTCTCTTCAAAAAGGGAGATGCATTTGGTATGCCCTTCAAGCCCTATAGCTCCTCTTTGATTCCCTCTCCATATCACAGGAAGGCTTCAGTGCACACACATGATTTCCATGTGTGCTGCTTTGACAGCTTGCCATACAGGACCTGAGACAGGGAAACATGTTCTCCAGGGATATGCAGGGGACACTCCTCCGTCCCTACAGTAACGAAAAGGAGAAGTTCATGCAGTGTAACAACGAAAATTGTGAAAAAACACAGTTTGTGGACACACACATCCTCTCTGGCTGTAGCCGCATCTAGAATTTTATGCTATGCTTTATGAGATATGAAAAACTTACCATCTATTTTTTTCCAGGAAATCCAAGACAATTTGTTTGGCTGTCAAGCTGAATATTCCCTCTACCATCTTACATACCTATGAATGCATTTCAGAATATCATTGTCAAAAATATTGTTTAGAATATGTCATCATTCTCGAAATATTGCTTACAAAAATACTGTCTTACTGAATGTAGATTTTCTATTATTAACATTATATTTTTCTATAAGCTATTTTGGACAATGGCATTCTGGTATGTTTCATTATTGTCAGCCCCTACTAAAGATATAATGGCATCGCTATAAACATAATTTCACAATTCTGTCCTGTAGCTGATATTGAGTTAGGGAATCTCATACATTTAGAAGCCTTATCAATGTCTCAAATTATTATTATTTTTTTAGCAAGGTGCCCTACAGCTCATTAGCTGAATGTAGGTCTTGTGTCTAAAATATCTACAAGGCTTGGATTTTAATCAGACAACATTGTGCTACATTAGTATCCTAACAAAACTAGCAATCCTTTAGTAAGAATAAACTTGGATATAAAAATAGGCTGACAGCTCTCTAGAAATCGCTTATCCCCTCCAATAGTAACCAAAATATTTGGACATGGTCTATTAGTAGCAAGTACTCAACCCCAACTCCAGCATTTTAAAGATTATGACGGATTTGTAGCTGGATATTTCTGTTACATTGAGGCAAGAGGAATATCTTACCTACGTGCTCATGAGGTTACCTGCATTAAAATCAGAAATGTTACTTCTTTATTACTGACTAGCAGCCCGTCCCGACGTTGTCCGGGTATGAATTGCTGCCGGCCAGTAGTATATTGTTTTGTAGGATTTCGTTTTGATAGCATTTCTTATCTGTGACAGGCATGTGAAACGCTCCGATTCACAGTACACTGCTGATGCACTTAAGAGTGCGCGTTCAGTAGTGTGTGAACTCGAGTTTCCCTACTTTATTTTTCCTTGCAATACTATATAGCGCGAATTCGACAACATGGCATGAGCACAATTTACATTACAGAAGCACACATTCATTTGTGGTAGGCACGGGGAGACAAAGCGATTTGCCTGGAATCCCAGGATGTGGAGCTGATGCCGAGATTCGAACGTAGCTCCCCAGCTCTAAAGTTCGCAATTCTAGAACTTGTGGCGGGAGGTGTGTCTAAAAGTGTATGTCGGTGCTGGCCATCAATGAGAAAGACCTGTGCATTTCTCAAATGGGTGGTGAAAAAATATGAGTATGTTGCTGGAGATGTGGGCCGCCGTGCCACCAATTTACTTACCGGGGGAGGGTAAACACCCATTATTCCGCAACTTTCTTTCCGCATACCATCACTCCCCATACTTTCATTACGAAAGTACCATGACTCCGCAATGCCATTATAACGCATGGCATTACATTTTATATGCTTTTACCATGCATACATTTACAACGAAATTCATTGAAAATGCATGAATGGTAAAAGCATGTTTTTTTTAATGTTTGGATAAGGTAAGTATGGGTATAGGGGTATATGTTTTGGGGAACTGAGGTATATGTTTTGGGGTGTTTGGGTATTTTAAGGGTTCAGATATAGTTTTGGGCTATGGGGTACAGGGGTAGTTTTAGGGTTTAGGGATAGGTATGGGTTTTGGGGTACAGGGGTATTTTTAGGGTTCAGGGCTAGGTTTGGGTTTTGGGGTATAGGGGTATTTTTAGGGTTCAGGGGTAGGTTTGGGTTTTGGGGTACAGGGGTATTTTAAGGGTTCAGGGCTAGGTTTGGGTTTTGGGGTACAGGGGTATTTTTAGGGTTCAGGGCTAGGTTTGGGTTTTGGGGTACAGGGGTATTTTAGGGTTCAGGGTAAGGTTTGGGTTTTGGGGTACAGGGTTATTTTTAGGGTTCAGGGCTAGGCTTGGGTTTTGGGGGACAGGGGTATTTTTAGGGTTCTGGGGTAGGTTTGGGTTTTGGGGTGCCGGGGTATTTTAAGGGTTCAGGGCTAGGTTTGGGTTTTGGGGTACAGGGGTATATTAGGGTTCAGGGGTGGTTTGGGGGTACAGTGGTATTTTTAGGGTTCAGGGCTAGGTTTGGGTTTAGGGTACAGGGGTACTTTTAGGGTTCAGGGGTAGGTTTTGGTTTTGAGGTACAGGGGTATTTATAGGGTTCAGTGCTAGGTTTGGGATTTTGGGTACAGGGGTATTTTTAGGGTTTAGGGATAGGTTTGGGTTTTGGGGTGCAGGGTATATTTATAGGGTTAAGATGGGTTAGTGTTTAAGGGTGTTGGGGTATTTTAAGGAGTAATGGTGGGTTATGATTATGGGGTGCAGGGGGATTTAAAGGGAGCAGGGTGGGATTAGCACACGATATGAGACATGGCATGAAGGGCGGAACGTACCACACGCCCCCAGCACAAGCCCACAGCACAACGCAGACACGCCCGCAAGGGACTACTTTGCTGGCACGGTTCTTTTACCTTTTAAATTTATATGGTGGGTGTCTGCATAGCCTATGTCCTTCTACTGCAACTGCCCTTTCCAACGCTGTATTGGGTGTTGTGATTGGTGCCGTGGTTCCTGAGATTACCCGCCTCAAAGGTTTGGGCTCTCTCTTTATTATATTAGTATAGATTGTTATCAGATTTAATTTCTGGCGCTTTTGGAAATGACCACCTTTTCTGTGTTATAATCCCAGATTTTTGCCTTTTTTTGCTGAGCTCATTTTTGTTTCACATAGAACTTTGCACTTTTTGCCACTGCTGACCAGTGGCAACGTGCTTGTGCTCTCCTTTGTAAACATGGTAAATTTGGCATATGCCTAACTTGCACTTTTAATTTATATATGGATACTTAGTGTATGGTACTATCTGTACCCAGGACCAGTAAATTAAATGCTATTAGTGGGCTGTAGCACTCATTGTGCCACTCACTGCAGTAGCCCTGTAAATCATGTCTCCATGCAAGTCACTGCAGCCTGGATGTGCAGTTTTAAACTATCATTTTGATCTGGCAAAATAATCCTTTTGCCAGGTCTAAACATTCCTTTTTAATACTTATAAGTTGCCCCTAAAGTAGGCCTTGAAAACAAATATGGCAGGGTGCATAGTATTTAAAAGCAGGACATGTATATTTAATATTTTACTTGATTTGGCAGTGCAAAATTTCCAAAGTCGTTTTACACTGTGACAAAGTTAGCACCCCACAGGTTAACACTGGTTTACACCACAACAGTTAATAATTGGTAAATTCAGTTTGAGAGTTGTTAGAAAAATATTTCAGGGGCTCACTTTATTAGTAATTTAAAGTACAACTTAATGGTTAGGTCAGATTTTATATTGCTAATTTGGAAATGACACTTTTAGAAAGTTTAATTTACTAGCATAAACCCAAATTCTTTCCTGCCAATGTCCAGATGGCACCTGACCCCTTATGTCTCCCTATTACTGAGATGTGTAATGCTCCCAGACAGTGGAAAAAGGGGGTCTCAGTACGGGGAGATGGTCTTCTCGTGTGACAGAATGGCATGGTGCTGTGCACAGCCCCTTCCTGAGCTTCAAAGAAAGCTATCCTGTCACCGACAGATAAAGCTCATACCAAGGCTTGCCTCCATTTTGTCTCATAGGTCAGGCTGCCTCCAAACCCAGTGGGATGGGATGAACTGAAAATAACTTGTGTAGGGGGTGGAAAAAGGATTGCCCTCTACTAACAGGCTGCCACTGGGCATAAATGTGGACACCAGAGACATCTCCTCTGGACACGCCTGGACCTGAGAAGAATGAGGAGTGCCCTTCTGACTGAAGACTTGACTTGCTTGCCTTGAACAAATGACCCCAGAAGTGACTCCAAGGGTAGTTGATTGACCTTCTATTTGAGCTACAGTGACACAACAAGCTTCCAGAGGCATTTTCTGCTTCCAGCTGACCTTGCACAGCGGTCCCCTGTCATCGTCGAGACATTCTTTGAATCCAGCTTGCAGCAGCCCCATCCTTTAGTTGTCAACAACCTTTCTCTGAGGGAAGTTTTTTAAGTCAGAAGGTAAGCTTTCCACCAGGACGAACCTGGTCCCTGTACCTGACCTGCTCTCCATTGCGGTCAACCTTAACTTTTGACTTAGACCCCTGTAGCATGACCATATTCCCGCAGTTAGCACTTTTTTTATGCTCGTTTTTTCTCAAACTTTAAAAGCTCTTGTCTCTAGCTCCACTAACTGGATTTTTGTCATTTTAGTATCATTTGATTTATTGAAATGTTTTATATTTTTCTAGTTTGTTTGAGATTTTTTTGTGTTGCATATTCATGTTATTACTGTCTGAGTACTGCATAAGTACTTTTCACAATGCCTCTAAGTTAAGCCTGCCTGCCCTTTGCCTAACTGCCAGAGGGTTGTGCACAGGTTTTCCTATTGACTTTAATAGTTCACCTTGACAAGGATTGTGATTATTATTTGAGGTGGTTACTCACCCCCATCAACTAGTACTGCAATTACATACTATGCCTTCACCAAAACGTTTTTTGATGTGGAGTACTCTTTCATGTCACTGACACATTTATTTGGATGTTCCTTCTGTTACTTGAAATAACAGTGGTTCAATTGAAATGATTTTAACCATATACTGATTTTTAATGAAACCTTAAACGATAAATAAGATCATATATATGATATTGCAGATGCTATTTATTCAGAACACTGAGGATATCATTTTGAGAAAGAATTAAGCATGGACAGTAAAAAATCCGTCATTCTAGGTCTTCTTGAGGCTACAGCCAAGCAACAAATTGAACAGATGGAAAAGCTAAAATATTTAATATATAGGGCTATTTAATGTAAAAACAGCACGTTTTTTGCTGTATGTGACGTGGTTGTGCTATGATGCTTGTTCTGTAACGATTCTCATCTGACAGGCATGATGGGCTTTGATTGCTGAACTCTGTTAAATAAAACAATAAAAAGATTTAAAAACAGGCAGGTTTTAGTGACTTTGCTGAAGAGAAGATGCTCAGGTCTGACTTTGATGGTCTCATGGAGAGAGTTCCAACATGCTGCGGCCAAGAAAGAAAAAGCTCAGGCACCAGCTCCTTTCTGTCTTCACCAGGGAGGAATACAAGCAACCAATCCGGGTTGGGTGAAAGTGCGTTTTTTGCGCAGATGGCTCACATTTGAACAAGTGAAAAGGGAGGATACATACGATAAAAGGTTTAATGAATCAAACAGACCACATTAAGGAAGATGCTCTACTGATCTAGCGACCATTGTATAATGTGGTACTTGATTACCACCTAATTTCTTAAATGCATGGCCCGGACAGTGGTTGGCGTTGCATTATTCAAGCGCACCTCAAGGTTGTTATTTATAACAGAACAATGCAGTGTAGTAGCCTCTGAGTTGGTACACAGATGAGTAAGGCATGCCCAACTAAGCAAACTGGCCTTCAGCGAGGTACAACACAGAATGGTGATTAGAGACAAGCAGCCCAGCCCAGCAGTTAGAGATCACCAGCTACCTTTATCTATGTCGGACCTGGCAAGCACTGGATCCCTTCTTGCCCCCCAGAGCAATCCTAGGATGTAACCGACTTACTTCCACACAAAACATTAGTACATAATGTGACAGATTAACATTCCTGGCATGTTCTGTGCTTCTGGCCTCCCCACTCTGTAGAGCAAACAGTATGCATGTCTGTAGTAAAAATGTCTTAGCCCCATCAACAATTTTCTCCAAAAGATGTAGGGTGTTGGGATTCAGACATTAGATCACAATATATGGGGCAAAGTCTCCACAGTCTTGCCTTATAAGGATACTTCAAGTTCCCGAGGAGTTTCATGACCATCTAAAGGAACAAGGCTGAAGGTTTAGTTTCTATACATATTTATGGAACTCCAAGGTGATTTGCAATATTCTTTTAGCATCTGCAGAGGAAATATGGGAGTAGATGTATCAAGATTCCATTTTGCGATTTCTAAATAGCGATTTTTAAGGAATCGCTATTTAGAAATCGCAAAATGGAATGTATGTAAAAAATCGCTATTTTTTAGCGATTTCTTAGTCTTCCTTATTTGCGAATTCGCAATTTGCGAATTCGCAATTAAGGAATAATCAGCCAGATTCATGAAGCTAAATTGCGATCGCAATAGCTGTGAAAAAGCAATTGCGAGCTCAATTCTAAAAAAAGGTATTCAGGAAAATAAATAGCGAATTCGTTAAGACATAATAGCGAATTCGCAATAGAATTCGCAGAATCCCGGTAGTAGCCCAATAGCGAATCAGGAAAAGCGAGAAACCACGGAATCTGCGAATAAGTATGCAAATTCGCAAAACAATCGCTATCGCTATTCAAGAAAAATCGCTATTAACGAAAAACCCTAAAATCGCTGTTTGCAGGGCGCTATTTAAGGACAACCCAAAGCAGGTGGTAACTATCAAAGTAAAAAAAAAAAAAGTTTGAAAAACCGTTACCCAATCAGCAACAGGTGCTGGCCTGACCAAACACACTTAAGGAGATGCAGGACTGTACATGGTGGTCAGGCGGCGAAGGCTACAGCGAGCTGAACGGAACAGACGCAGGATCCAGGAGAGGATATTCCGCCAGCGGGTCACCCTGCTGGGCCAAACCAGAGAGCAAATATACGCTAAGTACCGCCTGAATGGGCCAATGATCATCCAGCTAATCCAGGACCTGGACCCCCTGATGCAGCACCCAACAAGGCGGACCAATGCCGTGCACACACATGTCCAGGGATTGTGCAGCCTGCACCTTCTGGCCTCCGGGAGCTTCCAGGGGATAGTTGCCACTGCTGGGGGGATATCCCAGCCCACCATGTCCCGCTGCCTAAGGAGTTTCCTAGATGCAATGCTGAGCCAGCTACACCACCACATAAAATTCCCCACCAGCCAACAGGACTTGGATGAGACCAAGCATCAATTCTACAATGTATCGCAATTTCCACATGTGATAGGATGCATTGACTGTACCCACATCCACATCTGCCCACCAGCACAAACGGAATACATGTACCGCAACCGCAAGTCCTACCGCTCCCTCAACATCCAGATGGTGTGCAATGCCAAGACGTACATCACGGACATAGTGGCACAGTACCCGGGGAGCACACATGACTCCTTCATATTCCGGCACTGCGGCCTCCACACACGAGTGGCCAGGGGAGACTTCGGTGAAGGACACCTACTTGGTAAGTACACTTGCCCCACAATGTTACACTGTGATGAACTAGCTGCGCTGCACAGGCACTCACCCTCTGCTCCTCTCATTCAGGTGACAGTGGCTACGCTCTCCGTGAATACCTCCTCACCCCATACCTCAACCCTGCTACACCACAGCAACGGCGTTACAATGTAGCACACATACGCACAAGGAATTGCATTGAGAGGACATTTGGGCTACTGAAAAGCAGATTCCGCATACTTCACAAGACTGGTGGGGCCATGTACTACAGTCCTGATGTCTGCTGCCGCATTGTGGCTGTGTGTGCAATACTACACAACATTGCTACCAAGCGCCGGATTCCTGTAGAGATGTCTGGCAGTGAGTCGGAAGGGGACGACCGGCCACCTGCACATGCGCGTCATGCACGCGGGGAACATCCAGCTGAAGGACACAGACGGCGCAACCACATCACAATGAACTGTTTCTAGTGCACCCACTCCCCTCACCCAACACTTCACAAATGCATGACAATGGAAATAATGACAGGAGCCGATGTTCAATGCTTGAATAAATATTATTGTTGATAGCACAATAATATGGAAAAATTGTTATGATTTACATGTGAGGAGTATTGCGCCATACTGCTCAATGGTTTAGACACGACATGCTTATGTCAGCAGCATGTCCCTGCCCATGGATTGAAATGTCATGTGCGGCGCGCAGCACCCAGTCGCCTCTCATGCTCCTCCTCCAGCAGGGCACGTGATCCCGCACTGGGCCTGCTGCTGCGGCGTAGGACACCGACCTGTGTTGCAGACAGGCTGCTGACACTCGATGTCCCCTCGCTTGTGTCATCCCCACCAGCATTGGCTGGGCCAGTTGGTTGTAGAGCCAGGACAGCACTGGTCACATGCTCGAGTACACGTGCCACGTCCTCGCTGCATTGTACCATCTGCAGCTGCATTGCCAGACACTGACGGGACAGCTGGGAGGTGGCATTTCCTATCACGTAGTTGGAACGCGTGTAGGCCGAGAGGCGCGTGAGTAGCTGGCGGTGGCGGCGGCGGGCGATGTTGCGCTGGCTGATGATGGCCGCAGTGTTTGCCTCCATGGCAGTTGTCATCCGGTCAATTCGATCAGACACATTGGCAACATTTCTGCCTATGTTGTGGAGCTGCAGTTGTATGGCACCTTGGCGTCGTGCCTGCAATTGGTGAACGCGCAGCATGCGGCGCTCAATACTGAGCCCTGGCACACGCACAGTCATCGCCCTCCTGCCGGTGCGTGCTGTACTCTGCTGCGGCTCCCTGGCATGCCTGCTGTGCTGGCTGCCCACAGTGGGTGTGCGCTGTGTCGCAGGTCTAGCAGCACCTGATGTTGATGGTGCCACTGGGATGGGTCTTGCAGCTGGCACTGGTGCTGTGCCTGATGGGGCTGGCGTTGCTGGTGGTGGTCTTGCAGCTGGCACTGGTGCTGTGCCTGATGGGGCTGGCGTTGCTGGTGGTGGTCTTGCAGCTGGCACTGGTGCTGTGCCTGATGGGGCTGGCGTTGCTGGTGGTGGTCTTGCAGCTGGCACTGGTGCTGTGCCTGATGGGCTGGTTGTGTGGATGTTTGCTCCTCCTCACGCTCAGGCTCCTCTGGTGCCTCATCTATCTGCAGCCTCTCGCTGTCACTGCTGGTGTTATCTGCGCCACCTGTGATGGAAAGTGGACGTAGATTATTTGCATCTCTCTTTGACATGTGCAGTTGGTACATGCATGCTGGCTACCATTCCCTGACTGGCTGTTGCATTGCGGACATTGGGACATGTCTGGCTGCATTGGAGTTTTTGTAAGTTGTGGGCAGACTACATGTCCCACAATGCAATAGGGCATGTTCTGATGTGCATGGGCTGCATGACTGGGGTTGATCATGGGAGGCTATAGGGTCATGGCCATTGTTAGGGGACAGGGTCGCAGTCGCATGCCACTTACCTTGGCTGTCTTGGGTGGGTCGGGATGAGTCCAGAGGGATAACCCCAACACATGCCTCAATCTGCAGTGTGTCCTCCACACGATCCTCCAAGGGGGTGTTGGGAGGGACTGTTGGATCTCCCCCTCCAGTGACAAGGCTCTCACCCAGCCTCTCAGCCACCCTCTCCTTGGCACGACCTCGGAGGTCGTACCACCTCTTTTTGAGGTCGTCTATGGACCTCTGTGTTACTCCCACTGCGTTGACTCTGGCGCGGATGCACAGCCACAGTGGCCGTTTATCGGCCTCAGGCACCCTCCTGGAGTCCTTGCCAAATAGTTTGTTGTGGTCACGGCAGACTCCATCTATTAGATGCTCCAGCTCCTGCTCCGAAAATGTTATCTTGCGCTTGCGCCCGGTGTCACTGGGCCCTGCTGCTGCATCCTGTGGCATAGCTACAGTCTGCAATATCCAAAATATCCAAGTCTGGAGGTGTTTTGAGAGGAGCTCTGTGTGGTGCTGCTTCAATCTCTGCCTCAGTGTTCTCAATGGGGGAGGGAACTGCCTGCTTCCTGGTTGTGATGTCATCACTGTGCTCGAAATGCGACTTCCCGTTTTTGCGATCTCGCTATTAGCGAGATCGCAATTTCCGATCTCGCTAATTGCGAGATTGCTATTCCTACACGGAAATGGGCGAATTTTCTGCGAATTTAAATATTCGCTATCGCCTTTTGCGGACGGTTGCGATTCGCTTTATTTTCTCGCTGTTTTTGATGAATCCCAATCTGCGATTTCTAAATAGCGATTCGGTATTAATCGCTATTTAGAAATCGCAGATTACGGTTTTCATGAATCAGGCTGAATTTCCCATGCATTCCTATGGGCCAGGAGGCCCATAGGAATGATTGTGAAATAATTCTCAATTTGCGATTCGCAATTTGCTAATCGCAAATTGAGAATAATTGCAAGGGTGCAGGGGTGTCTCAAAGACACCCTGCTGCACCCCTGAAATTTACATGTGTGTGCATATGGTGCACATACATGCCCTATGGGCATGTATGTGCGTCACATGCCACCTTCACAAATGCCAAATAGGGCATTTTTAAAAGAAATCGAAAATTACCACCAAGTACAAGTTGGTGGTAATTAGCGATTTCTTAACCCAAATTCGCAATTTCTAATACCTACATACATCGCATTTAAGGAATCCCAAAATTTGCGATTCCTTATTTTGCGATTTTTTAATACATATCAAAAAATGCAAAAAAGCCTTTTGCGATTCGCAAAGGCCGAAATTTGCAGAATTCCGGCCTTTGCGAATCGCAAAAGGCTTGATACATCTACCCCTTTATTTCTTATCATACATAGTCATATTCTGACCTTTCCGCCAAAATGTCCTAAATCCTTGGTCTCCTGCTCCATTTTATGAACAAACATGTAGAATAAACATAGACTCTGTAGTGTAAACAAACATAGATTCAAAGCTAGTCATTTGTTGCCAAAGCATCTTAAATGCAGTTTGATGTAAGTCAGTTAAAAAACATAACTGTAGGTCGTATTGCATGGCAGCATGCAGAAAGATTCGTGATTTAGTAAAAAGAACGGTAGAGGTTCAAAAAATAAGCAGGCTGCCATAAAATGCTTTTTTTCTGACAATTAGTGTTCATTTTAGGAAAATGCTATTCAAGCTTTTTTATGTTTAAGCAGAAATCATAATTCTATTTCTACTTAATGACCTTCCTTTCACCCCGCCTGCTGACGACAGATATATTGATCTCACAACTGGAAAGTAATACAATATTACAGTGGAGCAGCTCCCTAAACAGGTGATGGGCGGTGTCATAACCAGACCGTAATAAGAAATTAGAGACAGGGTTTATCCAACAACTGCAGGTCCCTTTGTAATAAGACCATAGCGATGCCCATATGTATCCCAGCGGATGCTGAATAATGGCAAAAGCGTTTTACGAATTCGACCTGTGAGGTATGTCTTCGTTTTTCCATTTTATTCATAATCATTTACTGAAAAGTTATGCATTCATCTACATGGTTTGGGGCCAGAAATCACATACAGTAATTGCACTATTATAGAGCCCTGGCTGTCATGTGTTGACTTCAAATTAATGTAATTAAATAGTAATTTGGCTGATCGTGAGCAGACATAGTGCCACTGGTCAGTGGATCTGAGCTGTGGTGTTCCTTTAAGTTTTTAATTGCTTGGTGTGCATTTGCTAGTGGAGCTACTTAAGAGTCTCTCATCGGTTTCAGACAAGCACACTAAATTTGTGTACGGGTATGTATGTGCAGTACTATAGCTAGGGGGAGCCCGTACCCAACAAATAATTGGGATTTTTCTAATTGTATAACTTGTATGAGATCAATGACTCTGGGCCAGATATACGACCATTTTGTACCCGCAAAATCGGTCGCAAATTGATTTGCACATGCAAAAATGGCCGTACGTAATGTACGATATACACTCCCAAAATAAAAAATTGCGCTGCAACTGAATTACGATTGGCAAAAAAAGCGACTGCTTTTTGGAATACCAAATTGCAAGCCACAAATGGCGACTTGCAAAATAATATGTACGGAGTAGTTGCAAATTGCAACTATGGGCAAAACGGGCCATTTACGCATGCAATTTACCACTAACCTGAAACAGGTGGTAACCAGTCCCAAACTATAAAAACTGTCCCAGAATACACCAGATGTGGAAGAAGAAACCTGGGCAAGGTTGATTACATAAATTACAGGCAACATAATATCATTGTGACTAAAACATTGACTCTCACTCGTCCCAATTTATACTAAAAAAATAGATATTTATTTTCGAAATAGATATGCAAGAACACTTTTTTTTATAATAATAGAACCATACAAATATATGTTTTTTTCAATATAACAATAATGAATATCTATTATAATTACATTTTTTATATATATAATCAAGCTGATTGTTCAATTAAATATTCATATATTTTGGAATTTGATGAATTCAGTAACACAGAATTTTGGAAAAAAGACTTTCAATGAATTATCAAATATACCAATATTCACAAACAATAAATTAATAATAATAAATGTACATTCTCAGTAAATGGAATACATTGTCAACAAATGGACGCAATGATCAGGATCTGACGGTGTATGCTTGAACTAGGCGCGTTTCGGCAGAGCCTTCATCAGGATTCCGTCTCAGCGAGTCACTGAATGGAAGCATATAGTCACATTATTTAACTTTAAAATTGGGTGCCCAGTCACATTATTTAACTTTAAAATTGGGTGCCCATAGATTATGCTGATAAATGAAAGATCCTTACTAGATCTAAAAACACAGGGGGTATCTAAAAAGCCCCGTTGTGTCTGAAACTATTGAAGCTTGTGAGTTCATATAGAGAATTAGATCCATAAAAGTCACCAGAAGAATTTTACCCAAAAGTGTGCACTCAACATTTCATTCATAAAGTGATCCTATTATATGAAAACCCCAAAAAATTAGGAAAAAATGAAAAAAAAGAGAAGAAAAGAAAAAGGTGTTAACTTTATAAAGGCTTATGATAAATGATGTTTAGCATCTAGTTGTATAAATATATCAATTTTAATTGTAAATTGTTGTACTCCTGAATCTATCTAAGATCAGTATATTCTTACCAGTCCGTATATTGAATTCAATATATAAATGGAGGGCGTCTTTCTCTTAGAACTCTGTTTTTGTGCATGTGAAGACATTTTTTGCTAAAAGCATGGACTTGAAGGGGGGAGCAGCAATATTCAATTATTGTAAATGTCCCCTGATTTTATTCTCCTAAAAGTAAAAAATATGAGAAAATTAATAGGTACAATTTCTGAGGTTTTATGGTCTGTATGAAAAGACCTCTTCATCTTATAGATCCGTAATATGCTTGATCGGCTATGGTTGTCCTTCTACAGTCAGTTTAGTCTAGGCCAGGAGCGAACCGATCTTTCTCGGCAATTACTAATGCGCAACTGTACTTTCTCTCTCTATTTCTAGTAGGGACTTACCCCCAGATTCATCAAGAACACATTTTGCTATTCCTTAATAGCGAAAAATACCGATTCGCTATTAAGGAATAGCAAAATGCTTTGCATCAAGAAATCACTACAAAAATAGCGATTTCTAATAATTCCTTAATTGCGACTCGCAAATTGCGAGTCGCAATTAACGAATATCTCCCCATTCATTCCTATGGGCCTAGAGGCCCATAGGATTGAATGGGAAGACACTCTCAATTTGTTAATCGCAATTAGCGATTCGCAAATTGAGATTGCGAATTCAAGGGTGCAGGGGTGTCCAAAGGACACCCTGTTGCACCCCTGAAATTGATGTGCGCAAGTTTTTGCAAATTACCACGAAGATGTACTTCATGGTAATTTGCGTGCTCTAATAGCAAATTTGCTATTTTTTTCACTTTCATGCATTGCATTTAAGGAATCTCAATTTGAGATTCCTTAAATGCAAAGAATCGCAATTTAGCGAATTCTTAATTAGCGATTTTTGCATTTGGGATGATGCATCCCAAATGCTAAAATACCGCTCGCAAAGGGCCAGATTCTCAGAATCTGGCCCTTTGCGAGCGGATTTAAGCTTGATGAATCTGGCCCTCAGTTCCAATTGTTGCCACTGTGTCACAAGGAGGATTACCTTCTTTCTGTTCCTGCTTTGTATATTAGAACTATAGGGAGCCACCTTAGTGGATGAAGTTAAAGATGTTCTTGTGCTATGAGGACAGACACCTAGGGGCCCGATGTAGGAGCCCTAATACCGGTCGGAAACGGCCGATTTCGGCCGTTTCCGACCGGTATTAGGGTTTTCTAATGTAGGAGCATGCTTTAAAGAATCGGTATTTTACCGAATCTGTATTTACAGATTCGGTAAAATTACCGAATCGGTAAATACAGACTCGGTAAAAATACCGATTCTGTAAAAGCCCATGTAGGTAGCACATCTTTGAGTGCCGCAGGCCTTTCAGATTCGGTATTTTACCACCCAATCCAATTGGGTGTTAAAATACCGAATTCAGGTGTGCATGCACATGTGTGCATGCACACCTAGCCATGTGACAGACAGACATGCCCTTAGGGCATGTCTGTGTGCCACATGGCACACATGCCTATTTTTGGGGTGCCAGAGGGTGTCAAAGTGACACCCCCTGCACCCTTGCAAAATTCGGTATTTACCGATTCTGTACTTACAAAATCGGTATTGCCCATTGATTCCTATGGGCTTCAAAGCCCATAGGAATCAATGGGCAATACCGATTCGGTATGTACAGAATTGGTAAATACCGAATCTTAAAGATTCGGTATTTACAGATTCTGTAATACCTACATCTCCCCCCTTCATATTTACCGACTCTTAAATACCGAATCGGTAAAATTCGGTATTTAAGAGTCGGTAAATATGATTTACCTACATCTGGCCCCTAGCTCCTTATGGCGTATATATCTCAAGGGTAGCTGTAGAAAAGGTGGCGATGGAAAAAAATCTTGAATACATTGCCTGTTCTACTTTAAATCCGCTTACTCCTCAACTAGGGTATGGTTTAAAAAGGACCAGAGATGTGGTTTGAATTGGTGAATCTGTATGCTATAATCGACGGAGAAAGATGTATATCAGAATTCACACATTCGAAATCCTATGGTTAGTAATAAAGTTTAGTCTAAATAAAGATCCCGAGTGCGTGAACCCCTCTTCTGACCTTTTTAGCTTTACTTTCACTTGGCCATCTGTTCTCTTGTCATTGATAAGTTTTTTTCCCCTTTTCCGTTTTAGAAATTCCTGAAAGGGATGTAGCCGTCCTATGTGTGCAAAGACATACTTAGTTCGAATATATTTAAGCTCCGATTATATACAAACACAACTGATACATAAGGCAGTTACTGACTCCATTATTACCTGTCAAGGCCAACTGTAGTGACACAATGTTATTTTTGCAGCGGCTTTCCTTTCTCAGCTATGCCTCATTCCTGATGGTCCCACCTAAAATGGGTTTTGCAGTCCTATGTGTACAACGACATATTTAAGTATAATGTACTTAAGCTCCAATTATATACAAACAATGCTGATGCATAGAGCAGTTACTGACTGCATTATTACCTGTCTTGGCTAACTGTAGTGGCACAATGTTTTTTTGAAGTGGTTTTCCTGGCTTAATTATGCCTCGTTCCTGATGTTCCTACCGATAACAATGTATCCGAGAGTTAAAAATAGATTCTATGTCAGGACCAGAGACTCCGATTATGCTTCTCATTTTCTTTACTAAAAATTCTCAGCAGCCAATCAGAAAAGTAAAAACAAAAGTACACACTACAATACCTATAAAACCCTAGTGGGTTTCACA
This sequence comes from Lissotriton helveticus, assembly GCF_964261635.1. NCBI lineage: Eukaryota > Metazoa > Chordata > Amphibia > Caudata > Salamandridae > Lissotriton > Lissotriton helveticus. Next base: position 381,005,406 of record NC_136069.1, read on the forward strand.
TGACAACCATAGAGTAGACCCCTATATAAGGAGCATAAGAGAATATTACATCCTCTTTCTATGCTGTTAAGTGCATTTACTTTTTCTGTCCCTTTGATGGCTTTAGCTCTATGTCTAGATGCTTAGTGCTTACCAGCTGTGATTTTGTCTGTTTCCTTGTGTATTGACTCTTGTCTATTGCCTCCTTGGCGCACGTGACTCATGCTACTTCTGGTTTCTTTTTTGCGTTTTTCTGGTCTTTCCTTTAGTGTGCACATTAGTCCGGTGAAGCGCTTCTAGCCTCCTGTGACCGGGGGCTCTGTGCCCACGTCTGGTTTCAGTGGAGCGAGAGAGATGGGGTGAGGACACGCATCGTTCGACACACAGTCTTCTTTCTATTGTAACAGTCAGGCCATTCAGTGCATGTGCGGCGGCCATTTTATTCCCGATTGCAACAATTTTCAGGTTGAGAGAGCGCGGGAACAGCGCAATTAATTGCTCGGTAGCTCACAAGACTGTGATAACCCCCAGTGACGCTCATGCCAGTAAAATAATCAATTTGGGCAGTATACTAGTGCATAGGCTTTGCCTAGAGTGGTATTTCTAGGCAAGCCCCCCCTCCACATTCAAAATTTAGTTTGCACACATTGGGTCCTTGTGTGCATTGGCTTGCCTGGGGTTCACCACTCCCCCTTATTTTCACTGTCACTCCTGCAGGTGCTTATTGTTTTTTTCTTGTGCTGACAGTGCACATAGGCTCCAGCTTCCTCTAGTGGGTTTATCTGACACTTCTTAGTGTCACCATGTCGGAATATTATTATGAGGAGGAATACTTTGAGGAAGGCCCTTCTGGGTCCTTGGAGCATGAGCCTGTTGAGGCTCTTGAAGTGGGAGTCCAGCACTCTCTTAATAAGGCCATGGTGAAGGCCATTGAACCCTTGAAACACCTTTTATGTAATTATGCCCTGCAGCAGGGATGGCTTCAGGGCTCTAAGTCCCATTCTGCTTCTGGCGGGAAGAGTTCTAAGAATCCCCATTCTTCGGATTTTGCCAAACTTGCAAAGACTTTATCTTCTGAAAATTCCTATGGGTCCTCCCTCGTCCAAGACTGCACCTTCAAATTCGCCTCTAGGGGATGATACCTCTTCCTCCTCTCATACTGCGTCTGAGCTGCAGGTTTCTCCTCCCCCAGGTAAGAAACAATGCAAAGAACGTTTTGTTGATGCTCCGTCCCACCCAAATTTGCTGAATTTTGACCCTGCCGAAATTGTCCATCCTAACTCCTCCTCATGGCTTCCTTCTACTGAGGTTGCTGAATATATACAGTCCCACCTGCGCCAGGCTTTTGATAAAGATGTCAGGGCGCTTCTGAACTCAGAATGCCCAAGACCGGATCTGGCAGACTAGGTGGCAGACATGTAAATGTAAATGTAAATGTAAATGTACAGGAATTTATATAGCGCAAATCACCGAGCGGTTTCTAAGCGCTTGCTTAGGGAACCCGTCCTGGTATTCCCCTGTGAGATAACCCCGGCAGGGTATCCGCAAGGTGAAAGCCAGGCATCCCGCCGCGAGGGGCCGTTGTGGAGATTAAGCAAGCTATTGCCCAGAGTCGCAGAGTGTGAACCCGTGAATTGAGTAGGCACCGGAGCGAGAATTGTCGAGTCCATGGACATTTTAGGACTCAAGACCCCGCCGAGCTGGGAATTGAACCCTGGTCCCGGGCTGACCTCTGCTTCCAGGTCTGTCTCCTCTAACCAGTGAGCCACACTTCTCCACATACCTGAAGCGGATCCTTCCATGCTCACATATCTAAAGAAATACACAAAAGATCCTAAAAAAGGAATCGATCGTGCATTGAGATCCTGCCAAGATAGATTACTAGATTTGACCAAAATTTTGGATTTGGGTTTCAAGGCTAAATCCACTGGACAGATCATAAATCCAGATGATCTGATAGGATGGGCTCAGCGAGCCATCTGTCTTTTGGGCAATCCCAATTGTGCCATGTCCTGTGAGTGCCGTCGCTCTATTCTTTTAAAGCTCAACCTCAAGTTGGCTGAATTGTCGAGCCCTTTGGCAGAGGGCCTCCTTTTCGGACAACATTTTCTGAAAGAGTTGACTAGGTTTGTCGCTAATTTCAGTGGCCTTGTCAAGGCGCAGGGCTCCTTGAGGCGAGCTTTTCGTCATTTTTTAGCTGGGCCAGACGACATCGGGGGCGGTCGTTCGGCCGAGGTTATCAGCAAGGCGCCCAGGGGGGGTTATAATTCCCAATGTGGAAAGTATCAGGACTCTAACTCCTCCGCCTCCTATCCCACACGTGGGTCCCGCAACAACAACAAGAAAGGTCGATATGGAGGTAACCAAGGAAGACAACGTGATGCCGCAGCTTTAGGTGAGCCTGATTCCCTTTTCAGAAGTTCAATTGGGGGGCCGAATCCAGTATTTTCTCAACAATTGGCAAAAGATCTTGCAAGATGCATGGATCCTGGATTCGGTGCAGGGTTACAAGATAGAGTTTTTTCATTCCCCCTCTCAGACTCTTCCATCTCGTCCCATGCTTTTTTCCCTTTAATATCAGATGTTCATTTCCAGCGAGATCGAGTCTCTGCTTGAGAAAGGGGCCATAGTGTGGATGTCTCGTCACTCTCAGGGCTTTGTCAGCAACGTCTAAGTAGTTCAGAAGAAGGGGGGTGGATGCAGGCTTGTTTTAAATCTCAAGGAGTTCAGTGGATGGCTTGTATATCGTCACTTTAGGAGGGAGGGGATCCATTGTCATTGCGATCTTCTTCAGGAAGGGGACTGGATGGTCCGCCTAGATCTGAAAGAAGCCTATCTGTCAGTGCCCATTTACAGACCACATTGGCGTTTTCTTCAGTTCCAATGGCAGGGAATCTGGTACGAGTACAAAGTCCTTCCTTTCGGCCTCTCGTCAGCACCTTGGTGCTTCACGAAAATTCTGAGGCCTGTAGTCGAAATTCTTCGAACCCGGGGCATTCGCCTCATAATTTATGTGGACGACATCCTCATCATGGGCCAGTGTTCCTGCCTAGTAATGTAGCATCTTGCCTGGACCATAGATCTGTTGCAGAATCTGGGTTTCTTGGTCAACCCTCAGAAATCCGTGTTGATTTCGTCTCAGTCTATCAAGTTCCTGGGTTTTCTAGTCAACTCCATCACTTGCCAACTCCTCTTGCCCAATCAGAAAATCAGATCGATCAAGAGAGAGTTGAGGTTGATTTTGAACAAGCAGACTGTGCCCTTGAGGTCTGTAGCCCGGGTCGTCAGGTTGTTAGCTTCTTCTATTCAAGCGATCTTCCCGGGTCCACTTCATTACTGAGCACTTCAACGGCTCAAGATACGCCATCTCCAGAAAGGCCTCAAGTATTCCGATCAGATTACTCTTACAGAGGAGGCGTGGTGGGAGATATTGTGGTGGCTAGAACATATGGAGTCGCGGAATGGTCGAGACCTATTCGGCACCACTCCGTTGGTGGTGATCGAATCCGATGCCAGTCGGTGGGGTTGGGGAGCCCGGTGCGGTCAAGTAGCCACAGGCGTCCGTTGGTCTCCGGAGGAATTGAGTCTCCACATCAATTGCCTGGAGCTTCTGGCAGGCTCCTTTGCGATTCGTTGCCTCTCCTCCCGTCAGACAAATTATTGCATCCTTCCCCGCATGGACAACGTGTCAGCGGTTCGTTATGTGAACAAGTTGGGCAGGAGCCGGTCCCGACTTCTAGCGGAGATTGCCAAAGACTTTTGGCACTTTTGCCTTCAGAACAAACTGTTTGTAGTGGCGGAGTACCTTCCAGGGTGCAGCAACCAGTTTGCCAATTGGAATTCCCGACATCTCCGGGACTTCAGTGATTGGAGGATTCACCCTTGAGTGTTCAGATTGTTGAACAAGATGTGGGGCCCTTGTCAGGTCGATCTGTTTGCCTCCAGACTCAACAAACAGATTCCAGTGTTCTTCAGATGGCGTCCGGATCCGGAGACTCTAGCCACGAATGCCTTTCTACAAGTGTGGCCTCCAGCGCTTTGTTAACCGTTCCCTCCATTTGTAATGATTCCAAGGGCCCTGGCCCGAACCAAATGTTATCAGAGTTGATTCTGATCACTCCTCTGTGGAGGGCTCAAGCGTGGTTCCCAATACTTCTGGAAATGTTATGTGTGGTTCAGGTCCTTCTTCCCCGGCGGTGGAATCTGTTTTTGGACCCTCTCAAATCTCAGCATCCGTTGATAACATCAGGTCAACTCATACTGGTCGCTTGGCAAATTTCGGGGATCGCTGGAAAGTCCCAGGTATTTCGAGAGACGCTACCAGATTTATCAGCGAGGCTTGGTCGCCCAACACACACAAGCGTTATGTTACAGCATGGAAATGATGGTGTGATTGGTGCTCTAAACGGGAGGTGGATCGCACTGCAGCAGATGTCTCCTTAGTAGTGAACTTTCTTGCGTCCTTAGCTGCTTCAGGCCTTGCTTATCGCACTGTCAATAATTTCCGGTCAGCAGTCTCGGCAGGTCACGTGGCCATTGAGGGCAAACCACTTGATGAACGTCCATTAGTATGTAAATTAGTCAGAGGTATCCGGTTGGCAAAACCACCATGTTCTAAATATTCAGAGCTTTGAGATGTGTCCATTGTCTTACGTTTCTTGGACTCCAGGCCTGTAAATCAGTGTTTGTCTCGTAAACAGCTTTCTGCCAAGCTCGATATACTACTTTGTCTAGTATCCTGCAAACGCGTTTCTGTTGTTCGCCCTCTAGATCTAGCGGGTCGCAGATTCTCTCCAGAGGGTGTAACTTTTTTGGTCACCAGGCGCACTAAATGTAACACCACTTCTGTCACTTATCCTGCATTTCCTGACAATCCAAAATTGTGTGTGGTACAATGTATCCGGGATTATGAGGTGAGCTATGTTCCACCTAAGCTGCGCGGTTGTGCGCCCGCGCATACTGTGATTTTTCCCCGCGCAGAGGCTCATTCGATGCGCGTATTACAAAGGAAATTCAGTAATGGGAGAAGAGCTATTTAGGCGGTGTGAAGAGAGATAGAGCTGAAACAAACTGCCTGCCAGAGAAGCCAAAGGCATTCAGTCTCCTACTGTGAAGCACTTTTGAAAAGGGACGCATTCCCTTCCCATGCAGCCACTGGGACGGGGATTTTCCACTTTCGGAGGTATTTCTCTGGACTGAGATAAAGGATGGCTCTATTAACTACAGAACATAGTCTCCCACAAGGCATCGCTTAAAAGTAATGTGTTCTAATTAGCTTGCCTTTATAACTCAGTTACATCAAGCGCATACCTGAGTACGTGGTCGGGCAGACTGTGCTTGGCTGTAATCTAAATTTAGTTCTAGGAAGTCTTTCGCTTTAAGCCTTGAAACTGTCCATATTTTATGCTCAGTGGAGTGCCTTACAAAATGATTGCTGCCCCATCCACTCCCTATTCAAAATGTGACTCGTGCTGCCATATTAATTGCACTAGGTATGCAGTGCATGCTTTTTTAGGTTTCACACGTTTGACTAGTGCACATTCCCTAGGAGAATTAACCCTTTCAGGATGTTGTATTTCCATATTTTGTGTGTAGCATATTACTCTTGCATTGTGCATATTTTGGACTAAGTTGCTTCTATGTGTTTTAAACGTGACACGATTGAGCACTCCAGGGCGGAAGCTGAAGACAGTGCGAGTTTCTCACAGGGCCTGTCAGTGGGACATTAAAGTGTTCAAAATACAGGGTCATCCAATCCTTGGCCTATTTGCAGAGCGCACAGAGCAATACCAATGTATTCTAATCACAATTGTGATTCTGTGCGAATGTTTTTTCTAAAGGAGGTTCACAGTTGTCAAAATATTGACAAGGTGAAAGAAAAGAAAATATGGCGCTTACACATGAGTGGATGTGGTGTGTGTTTGGGGAGGGGAGGTGGATTGAAGGAGATGGTGCCAGCCCTAACCAGTGAATTGCCCACCTTGCTGAGGGGGGCCCTGTCATTGTCATTTTTTATAGCATTCACTACTTAAATCAGATCCTGTATCGAAACACTCTTAAAGTTTGCAGAAATAAAGAGACTAATAGCATAAATAAATCATCACAACTGGGTGTTTTTCTTTGGGCTCTCCGGCCGCATGTGGCAATGGGGCAGTATCGGTGGTGGATACTGTTGTGTTCCATTGGTGTCCCTGGAACAAGACACTCTTTTATTTCAAGCACTATTTGTAGCATTTAATATCGCACATCATTTTGCATATGGAATTTTTGTGCACAGTAGCCTTGGTGCAGTGCACAGAGACTCTGCATTGCCGCACAGAGAGATAAAAAATTAGGGGGAACATTGGAGGTGAGTACTGCAGGTTTTCTTCAAGGTATGGCGGGTCAATTGTTGATTGCTCTGCAGAAACCTTTTCGCCCAGTGACCCCAGCTACAATAGCAAGATGGGTGCATTGGCTCATGGGCGAAGCTGGTATTGATGTTTCCAGATTTGGTGCTCTTTCTGCTCGTGGTGCTATGGCATCCAAGGCCTTTTCTGTGGGAGTCAGTTTATTGGACATTATGAATGCAGCTGATTGGTCCTCTGACTCTACATTTAAAACTTTTTATTATAAACCTATTATAAATGTTGCATCTGTTGTGGTAGTGCAGCTTTGAACAATCATAATCGGAGCCTCGGGTCCTGACATAGAATTCAAAATTTGCGAACATTTGTGACAAGAATTTTCAATTCTATTAAGGACATGGAGGCGAGGATTATCCCATCCATAATTCAGTACTGTGATGTCTGATTTGAATTGTTTATATACAGCAATGTATATTTATGCTGTTTTTTTACCCTTCCCTTATGATATATCTCTTCCTGGGAGTGTGGTATTACGGCTTTATCTTTGAATTTCAGGTTCTGATCTCAAGTAAAGTTTGCTGACTTTCACCCTTGAAGAGGGTATTCGTCATCTCCAAGAGGATGCTGTTTAGTGGAAGCTGACTTCAAGTTTTCGTTGCTGCCCGTTGGTCTGTGGATTTCCTTATAAAGAATGGATTCTTCTTTCCAGTTGTTGCCAGATAGCAGACTGTGTTTATTCTTGGACTTAACTGTTATTTCACACAAAGAAAGAGGATGAAGTATTCTCTTATGCTCCTTCTATAGGGGTCTACTCTATGGTTGTCATGTGATACCCACTAGGGTCTATGGGTATTGTAGTGTGTACTTTTGTTTTTACTTTTCTGATTGGCTTCTGAGAATTTTCAGTAAAGAAAATGAGAAGCATAATCCTCGCCTCTCTGTCCTTAATAGAATTGAAAATTCTTGTCATGAATGTTCGTAAATTTTGAATTATCGTGGAGGTTTTAACTGTTGTGTCTCTTCGTGCCAATAAATTACCTTCTCAATGGTATTTCAGTCCTGTCCCTCCATATTGACGAACCCGGCCTTACGGGACGCGATTTTATATAGTCTCGTTCCCGCTTCTAATGTTAGGAGTGGAGGCTCCGCCGTGGAGAGCCATATATCGACGATGAACTCATTAAGAGTCACTGCCTTAACTAAAGATACGGCACCCTACGCCATAATTGAATGTGTTAAAAGATATTATGTAGCTGTTATAACGCTACCTGCACCTATCCTTATTGTAATCAGTAATCATAGATTTACATGTTATCATGCCTATTACTACTGTTATCACCTTTAATAGATCATGCGTACATGATGATCTTTACATTAGTATGCACCATAGTAAAAGGTTAAGATTTACTATGAATTTGTATGATGGTAGTTCATGCGCTACACCGTGTAAAGTCTCCTTCTACTGCTTATTCCACAGGGGGAAGATGTTGAGGGTAGTTTCTTTTGGGGGTGGAAGGGTTTTTAACAGAAAGGGTAGCTAGAGCGGGGGAAGTTCCAGAATGCACCAGTACCATTCCAAAATGGCTGCCCTGTATGTGATAGCTAGGAGGATGTGGACACTTGCTGCTCTGCAGAGGAGGTAGAGACAGGAGAGGATTTTCAGAGTCAGGTTGACATTACTTGAGCAGACGGAGGAACAGATAAATGAACAGTACAGGCTGAGTAGCACTGTCATCCTAGACCTCATGGACATCCTGAAGCCACATTTGGAAAGCCGAACCCAGTGCAGAAATGCAATCTCAACACATGTGCAGGTGTTGTGCTCCCTCCACCTATTGGCCACTGGTCGCTATTAATACGTATTTACAGTGGCTAGAGGTGTGTCACAGAGTGCACTTTCGCATTTGTTCCACAATTTCCTAGATGCCCTGGTACACCACATACATCAACACATCTATCTGCCAAGGAATGATGAGGAATTTGAAAATACCAAACTGCAATTTTATAGAATAGCAAGGTTCCCACAGGTCATAGGGTGCACAGATGGGACCCATGTGCCCATATGTCCACCATCACGCATATAATATATATTCCGTAATAGGAAAATCACACATTCACTCAACATCCAAGTTGCCTGTGATGCATACAACATCAGCACAGACATTGTAGCCAAATTTCCAGGAAGCACACATGATTCATATATCTTCAGATTCAGTGGCATATACCAGAAATTAGAAAGATGTGACTTTGATAAAGGATACCTACTAGGTAATGAATCCCCACACCCACAATGAGATGTATTTGCATATAAATGTCTGTCTGCATGTTGTCCCAACTTCTTACATCTCCTCACAGGTGACAGTGCGTATGCCCTGTGTACCTGGATCCTCACACCATACCTGTATCTCTCCAACCCACATGAAAGGCATTACAACAGGGCATATAAACACACCAGGTCAGTCACCAAGCACACATTTGGCATAGTAAAGTCAAGATTCAGGTGTCTACACAAATGTGGCGGGCCTTGCAGTATATGCCTGAGACAGTCTGCAAAATTGTGGCAAGCTGTGCCATGTTCCACAACATTGCATGCACGCGTGGCACGCCCCTGGAGTTGTCCGATAGAGACTCAGGGATGAAGAGCCTGGCCCCCCAGCCCACCAGCCAAGCGAGGGATGCTCAGCAGCTGAGGGGAAAAGGCACAAGGACCACATAGCCAGATATTACTGTTCAAGTTAAGTCATTACCATTCACATATATGCACAACAAACTACACAAGAAAGGGTCAATCGTGTATTGCAATTTCACTTTATTTGAAGGGCATATTTATTCCAAGTATGGGACAATCTTCCCATCTCACACAACTTTAACAAGATAAATTATAAATGTAAAGTGGTTACTTCACCACACCACAAAGGGAAAGAAATTTATTTTTTGCCCCTATGTCCTGCATGGTATGCTGACAAAAAATCGAATATTAGTAATATCGATGTTCTAAATATCGATGTTAGTAATATCGATGTTAATAATTTCGATGTTACAAATATCGATTTTTATAATTTTTTTTGTACATTATTATGTGTTTATTATGTTTTTAAATTAATTTTTATGTAATTTAATTAATTTTTGTATTTTAGTACGGTAGCGGGTTGTGGGTTTATAGGGGAATAGGGAGGGAAGTAATTTAATTATACTAAATTAATTATTAATTAGTAGGAATTATAAATTGATTTTAATTAATTGGTAAATAATTTTAATTAATAGGTAATTATTTTATATTAACAATTAATTGATAATTATGTTTTGTAGCGGGTTGTGGGTTTATAGGGGAATAGGGTGGGAAGTAATTTAATTATACTAAATTAATAAGTAATTATTAGGAAATATAAATTAATTTTAATTAATTGGTAAAATAATTTTAATTAATTGGTAATTAATTGTTTTTAATTGATTAATTGATAAAAATGTTCTGTTGCGGGTTGTGGGTTTATAGGAGAATAGGGTGGGAAGTAATTTAAATGCAATTAAGTAATAATGTGTTTTAATTATTTATTTTGTTAATTACATAATTGTTAATTAATTATTAATTGGTTATTAAATGGTAATTTTTATTAATTGTTTTAGTTAATTATTTATTGCTACTCATGTTTTTAATAATTATGTATTGGTATTTGTAAATGGTTTATATTGATTTATTTGTTACTTTTTTATTATTATTTTTTTTTAATTTATAAGTATGTTATTTTTACCTCTACGCTATCCAACACTTTCCCTACTGTTGCATTTTTTGGAGTTGGAATAGTAATTTTTAACCCTACGCTATCCAACACTTTCCCTACTGTTGCACTCTCTGGAGTGGGAATAGTAATTGTTACCCCTACGCTATCCAACACTTTCCCTACTGTTGCACTCTCTGGAGTGGGAATAGTAATTTTTACCCCTACGCTATCCAACACTTTCCCTACTGTTGCACTCTCTGGAGTGGGAATAGTAATTGTTACCCCTAAGCTATCCAACACTTTCCCTACTGTTGCACTCTCTGGAGTGGGAATAGTAATTGTTACCCCTACGCTATCCAACACTTTCCCTACTGTTGCACTCTCTGGATTTGGAATAGTAATTTTTCCCCCTATGCTATCCAACACTTTCCCTACTGTTGCACTCTCTGGAGTGGGAATAGTAATTGTTACCCCTAAGCTATCCAACACTTTCCCTACTGTTGCACTCTCTGGAGTGGGAATAGTAATTGTTTCCCCTACGCTGTCCAACACTTTCCCTACTGTTGCACTCTCTGGAATTGGAATAGTAATTTTTACCCCTATGCTATCCAACACTTTCCCTACTATTGCAGTCTTTGGAATGGGAATAGTAATTTTTACCCCTACGCTATCCAACATTTACTGACTATTTTAAATTTGTTTTACATTTTCATTAATTGGTATTTATATTATTATTTTATGTATATTCATTTATTTGTAATTTATTATATTTTCATTTATTTATAAGTTATTAAAATAATGTTTTAGAGTTATTATTAATGAAGAATATACTATGTAGTATATCTTTATTATTAGTTGTTTTTATTATATAATTTATTAATTTTAAAAATTATAATATATTTTTAACTATGTTTATTACATTTATAAGTATTATTTTAATCATATTACATTTGTTTTTTTATAAAAAAACGATTTTTTTTCTAAAACGATATTTCTGACATCTATATATTTTTTTCGATATTTTGTACTTATCTTGTTAGAGATAGGATGTTGATATTGTTGTAATCGATATTTTTGTTGCGATATTTTTGTATGTAGATATTTTTGTATTCGATATTTTGTCATAGATTTGTCCTGCATGTATGCATCTGGCACTTGGGAGCATAGAATGCCGACTGCTGCTCTGCCGCTGGATTGGTGCATCTGCAGTAGAAACACTACTGCGACTAGACACTTCAAAATCAGCACTGTCTGTGCCTCCTCTGGTGGCTAGGATGTTTGTTTGAATAGCCTCAACAGCAGCAGTGATTTGTTGCTACATCGCCACCGTAGTGGCCCATTTCAACCTGCAGAGCCAGGGTGCACTTACTGTGCAGAGTTGCGGCCGTTGCCAGCCGACCAATTGCCCTTGTCATGGAGTGCATTTTATGTGACCTGCTGCGCTCCATCCTCCTGTTCTGTACTCTGTCCTCTTTCAGCTCTGTGCACAGCTGCACAATAGCTTCAGTCATGGCATTAAATTTGCCCTAAATACGTGCCTGATTGTCAGCCAATTGTTGTGTTGTATTTGCAAATCCCCTGCTCAACTTCATATTCATCATCCTGGTATGTTTCTGTTGCAGGTGCTGAACCTTTAATATGGAATCCTCAAGGCCAGCGTTAGGAGACAGATTGACGGCTCTGTTGTGGGTGGGAGCATGCCTATGAGATTGAAGCAGTATTCCTGATCACTGGGTCGGAGAGTGTACCCTGGTCTTTGTGTCCAGAGTGCGACGTGATGTTGCTTGCTGCTGTGGGACTGTTGTGTCAAGAGCTGGAGCACTCTCCAATGACATGGAACAACCTGGATCATCCAGCTCTTCATCCATCTGGCCCTGCTTCTGCTCAGAATCTGTGGCATCTCCCCCTGGCTCTCTTCCCAAAGGTGTATCTATGTTGCAAAAGAAAAAATGAAGGAAATATTTTGAGTCAATATCTCTGTGGTGGTACTATGTTCACCACTCATGTCCCTGACAGCAATGTTTGTGTCACATACTACATTTCCCATGATGCACCAACTGTGACTTTGTTTTCGTGTAGATGGAGCATATAGATGCAGTTGGGCCTGTGGGTGGTGGCATGCATTAGGGGTGCTGGCTTGAGTGTGACATAATTTCTCACTTTCCAGGGGGTGGTGGAGGTTGAGATGTGTCCAGGCTTCCAATTCCCCCTACTGCCTTGGGCTCTAGGGTGGCATTCTACCATTGCCTCTGCTGCTGAGGCTTCCAGGAGGCTGGATGGGCCACCTCCTGCTTGTTGTGCATCACGCAGCCGTGCATCCACCCTCTCCTTTGCCCTGGAATGAAGATGCAGGTCATACCACCTCTACTTAATGTTGTCAATGGACCGGTCAGCCACACCAAGGGCATTCACGTGCAGCTGCATATCACGCCATAGTTTTCTTTTGTCGGATTCTGACACAGTATGAGAACTTCGACCAAAAAGCTGCTCATGGTTGTTGCAGCACTCTTCGATGATAAAGTCAATTTCTTTTTCTGAAATCGTCAGTTTGCGCAGCCTCTTTTTGCTTTCTTTCTCACTTGTCTGGCTGGCCATCTAGATGTTCTCTCTTTGGGTATCAGTGTTGTACTGAGCTGCTGCACCTTGCCATGTGCTTTTAATTTTGTTCAGGGTTCTCCTGGGACACCACTTACTGGTTTGGGGTCCTTCTGCTCTACCAGGAAGTGTTTTTTTCCAGTTTGTATTCACAGTCACTATTTGCGCATGCAAAAGGCATGCTTTCAACCGCATACACTAATTGTGCATGCAAAATGCATGCTTTCAAACGCAGAGTCTATCTGCGAGCGTTTAGCATGTCGAAATTAGCATCAGCGCAATTTTGCATTGGGAGTCGCTATTTAGGGAACAGTTGTGTTGGTACATTGAATTTAGCGACTCGCAATTTGAGAGTCGCAATCGCTAAGCCTTGGAATGTGGATTGTTGGGAACAAAAAGATGGCAACCACCCTCTCTGGGAACACCTTTATTCTGAATCTGAAGTATTAAAACATATTTATGTCTATTAGGGTTTAGGGTCCATGGTCTTGTGTTGCGCTCCTAAGGGTTTTGAGTTTAAAGTTTTCTCTTTTGTCTGAACACCGCTTTACTCCGAGCAATGTAGCCTTTTGAAGCTGTCTTGAGTGAAACACATTTTATAATGCTCTACTTGGGTCCTTACTGACACCAAACATATTGATATGCCTGAGTGTTATGATAATTTGTCTAGGTACATCATCGGACTGCTTCCAAAACTACTGTAACTTAACCTTATCCTTTTTTATCTGCAATGAGCATGGACGTGAACTCATTCTTTCAATTGATGGTGGAGGGAATGGGTGAAACCCCACAAATCATACCCCCAAAGCTAACATAATTAGTGGGGTGTGGGTGCAAGCCATGACTATGGGCCATATGTATAAAGCTAATTCGCATTCGCAAAGGCCGAAATTCGGCGAATTTCGGCCTTTGCGAATGCTAATTAGCTAAATGGTATGTATGTAACATTTTTACTGCAAAATAAGGAATCGCAAAATTTGCTAATCCTTATTTTGCAATTGCACTTAAGGAATCGCAAATTTTGCGATTCCTTAAATGCAATGTATCAAAGAAAAAATATTTCAAAAATGCCCATAAGGATTCGCAAATTACCACCAACTTCTAGTTGGTGGTAAGTTGCGAATTCAAAAAAAAAAGCTATTTTCAAAAAAACCAAAGGTGCTATATGACGCTCATACATGCCCTTAGGGCATGTATGTGCGCCATATGCCCCCACATGTCATTTTCAGGGGTGCAGCAGGGTGTTCTTGAGACACCCCTGCACCCTTGAAAATATTCCTAATTTGCGATTAGCAAATTGCTATTCGCAAATTTCCCCTTCATTCCTATGGGCCTCCTGGTCCATAGAAATGAATGGGTAATTTGCGATTAGCAATTTGCTAATCGCAAATTAGGAATGTTAAGGAATCGCTATAAAAAGCGTTTTTTTACATACATACCGTTTTGCGAATTCTAAATAGCGGTTCCTTAAAAATCGCTATTTAGAATTCACAAAACGGAACTGTGATACATATGGCCCCTGGTTTTATGATATGCTGCAATACTACACACATCCCCATTCTCTGCACTGTAGCTGTAGACTGCCTGTTAAAGGGGTAACCTTTGGCCACGCCTTTCACATATACCTTATTTCACACAGACCTGCACTGCATGGCATTTTTCTGTATTCAGCTGTTGAGATGTCAAATTGAATGGACATATGCACAAACCCTTGTCGGTTGAGGTGCCAAATTTAATGGACATATGCACAAACCCTTGTCGAGTAAACCTGTCCCATTCTTTTCAATTTCCTACATAATTGAAGCTCTCACACCCAAGGAAACACACGATTTGGGTGTGTACTGAATAGACTGGAAGCAGGGATTTGATTTTCCTTAAGCCACCGCCTGCTCCCAGTAGCATTTTGAGTCTCAGGGCCTGGCCTGTGTCCACCCCCTGGTCTATGACCAACCCAGTCTTTGGACCACCAAAGCAGCCGTACCTGAACCTATGGTCTTCAGTCTTTGGATACTATCTCTGGGCTCATGGCCTGGCCACAGGTCCATGCCATTTTCTAGCCTCTGTTCTACCAAAACCAGCTGTGCAAAGCACTTGGCTGTGATAGGGGTTTTGGGTAAAAGAACTTGCCTATGGTATGTTCATGTACCCAAACCTCCTTCCACCCAAACAAAATGTGAGCAGACTTGGGTAGGGCTGGACCTGTGGCCCAGTTCTGTGCTGTGGCCTTGTCCGTTAGTATCTGCTGCACATGGCCTCTAATTATTTACAATGACCTCTGGGCACTGGTTGTGGCCCATGGTCAGGCCCTGCACCAGGTCTGATACTACCCAAACCAGCTGCATAGCATTTAGCCATGCTTAGAAGGCTTTGCACACAAGGCTAGGTGAGTCTGGCTGCAAACTCAGGTTTTTATGCTTCATTTCCTGAGGCCCCGGCTATCCTGGTTGTCTCCTCACATTCTCCCTTGGGTCAGGGTATGCTTCCTATTTCTCTTCATTATTTCCACACATTTGTTTTTCTGAACCCATATTTCAGTGGTAAAATCTTGCAGTGGCTGCTACAAATCATTTTTTAGTTAAGATCTGCAAATCCACACTGGGCCAACTGGAATTCTGATCGATAGACTTGGCACATCGAAGACTGTAGAATCATGGACAGGCTATCACATGTTTTTTAACCTCATTTGATCGCTAGCTTTGTGGCATTTTGTAAAAACCACCGAATGGATTTTCATAGAAACAAAACAAGATAATGAGTAGGACCAGAACCCTGCACCTCATCCACGTTTCATGCAAATCCTTCCTGTGGCTTTAGATGTAGTACAGCAGTTTTTTCTTTTGGAAATGAACATAGTGTTCAGCACCTTTGGGACCCTCCCTATACCTTTTGCCCCATTTCACTAAACTCTCCAGGACTCAGTCAATTTGGACGAATGAAACCTTTGGAAATGTTGTGCAGTTTCCTTAAACAGCACCAAATATATTTAAGATCTCGAAAATGCCATTCCTATGGGAAAAGTGATGTTACAATAACTACAAACGCACTGTCAGAAAGCAAAACATAAAAAAAACACCGCAATTTACCAATCATGGTGAGCTGCGCAAATGCGACTCATGCTACAGCAATTCACTCCTCATGATCATATACAAATACATTTGGGAATTTAAGCATTCCATCTATTTTTTGCTTTTCTCAGTGTGCCACCCTGAATATGAAGGTTAGGTTTGCCGGTGGGTCTTATCGTTTAAAGTGCTATAACACATAAGCTATACATTATTAATGTGGCTCAACAGAGGTGAAACTGACCTGGAATTGCTCTTGTATCCGTAAGCTCGCTTATGGCCTATTGGTTCAAGCTTGACTATTTCTATTTGGCGCAGGATCAATCGGATTTGCTTATTTTTAATCCTCGTATGTAGTGGCACACAGTAATTGCAGTGGCGGAGAGCATTTAAAGTTTTCCACCCAACACTTACTGTCTTTAGTGTTCCTGGTTTGGTGCATTTTAATTCGGGCATTAGGGATGAAACCACGCAAATGTAGCAGTCGATTCTTCAAATGTGGATTTTCTATAGATCATTTATGTGTTTGAGACATTTGAAAAACTTCAAAAAGGGCAACGTGACTTCCAAGTGGGCAAAAATGTTATGATGCTGATGAACTACAGTGAAGCACTTGCTGGGCTATAAAGGCCAAAGGTCTTTTCCAAGATCTGCTATTGTCAAACTCCCACTGGGGTACTTTTATAGACCCCCTCAAATGGTATCCTTTATCCCCCCTTGTCCTTTTTATCCAGACCCTTTTTGGGACTTAGCAAGTAGTAACAGATACGCACCACTGGTTGACTGCAACGAGGTCGAAATGATAGATCGTCTTAGGGGATGTAGAGCCCAGCGTCCTGACTCTAAGCTCAGAGACTTTGAATCTCCAAACCCTTGCTGCCTTGTCCATAGAGAGAGAGCTGACTCAAGACTCTGTAACACTGCTTTTAAACTTGCCACACCCTGAGCAGTCCAAAATGTTCCCTGTTCTTAGCAATTCACACCCATTATCAATGTTAACCTGGAATTTTGCTGGTATCAGCTCAAAGATCTTACTCCCAGAGTGGCAGTCATTTATAAACACTTGTGATATTTTGTTATTTCAAGAAACATGGGATACTACTACTATTTCTTTTGATGGGTTTGCTTGTTTTTCTTGCTCTGCAGTACCAACTACATCAGGGAGACCGTCTGAGGGCTATCTATTTGGGTAAATCTACAACTCAAAGGTAGAACAGAAGCTGTTGTAAAGGGGGGAACTCTCACGTAGTAGCACATAGGAGGGGTTTGGATCTACACATTGTGAATTTTTATAATAATGAGTTTTACCATACCCCCAACAAAAACTTTCAGGCTGTATTTGATTACATCTCCACCTTGGTGGAGATAAAGGTAAACGCAGGGCGCCAACTATACTTTTGCCTGCCGGGGGATTTTAATGCCAAACTCCCAATTAAAAGCAAAGGTCCTACTGCAATGGCTGATGTGGGAGGGAATACACGGGGCAAAGAGCTATAGGCATTTTTAGACCTCTAAGATATGCGCAATGCTTTAGAGATAACCGGTAAGAATAGCATAAGAACTCCAATATTCAGAGGCGGAAATTGTGCAACGATCCAAGAATATATATTTATCTTCCGAAATCTGACCAATTGTCTGAACTATACCTCTATCATACTGACCCAATTCGGCGATCATAATCCTGTAAATGTAGAATTCGATATTTTAGCCAGAGAAAGCTCCAAACTTGCAGCGGTTCTAGTTAAATATGCCCAAGCACTGATAACATGAGAGTATGCTGGAAATTGGCTGACCCCAATCAATTCTTGGAAAAGGATATGGCAGAGAACATTGCCTTGGTGATGACTTGTCTAGAAGTGCCCAAGGAACAGGGGAAGGTAGTTAGTTTCTTTGTAGGTCTGTGCGAGAAGATTAAAACAATTCTTAGTAAGTGTCTAAAACCAACGCAACAATGTCCAAGGTGGTCTACTATACCAAACTCTTGGGTGAACTCCACCATAGTTCCCATTTTTAAAAAAGGTGTCTGTGCCAAACCCGATTGCTACCGCACAATTTCCTTAATTGACATACAGGCCATAATATTTGGCTGCGTCATATATAACAGGTTTTTGATTGGGTACCTGAACATAAAATTCTGGACACATGCCAATACTGTTTTCGGGCTGGTATTGGCTCGGTGGAGCAATGTCCGAATTTAAACCTGATAATTGGCAAGTACACAGTAGCCAAATGGTCCAATTTATACCTGGGATTCATGGATTTATCCATGGCCTTCAATTGCATAAATCAAAACAATCTCTGGCACCATCTTCTTGGTATTGGACTGGAAGGGACCCTTGTCCACATACTTGCTGCGCTTTATGCCAACACTTCCGCCAGGGTATACTATGGACAAAAAGGAGAAATGTCCGACATTTTTAAGACACATTGTGGAGTTCGGCAAGGTTGTGTGCTTGCACTCTTACTATTCATTCTTTACATTATTGATTTGAGTACTCAGCTAGTAAATAAAGCAAACACAAGGAGATGATGGACAGAGTAATGAAACTTTTCAGACACTCACCCCCAGTCTCAGATCTGGGTTGAGTCCATCATAATTCTTTAGCTCACTTCGCCACCTCAGTTCAGACCCAGCTGTCTGCAAATCAGTCGTGACCCTGTGCCTCATGGGAACATTCCAGCCCAAACTGCCAAGCCAGGTCTTCCCTAAACTAGAAACAAGCATCCTGGGACCGGTTTCTGGGTAACACCCTTCATCAGCCAGGCTAGCTTGAATCCAGTGGAAAAGTGAGCAAGGGACCCACGTCTGGGCATACCCTGCCAACTTAGGTCGAACAGGGCAAACACAAGGAGATGATGGACGGAGCGCTGAAACTTTTCAGACACTCACCCCCAATCACAGATCTAGGTTGAATCCATCCTCATTCTTTAGCTCACTTCGCCACCTCGGTTCAGACCCTGCTATATGCAAATCAGTCAATCAATCAGTAAGATATAGTGCCCAAGCCATTCTCACGTTACAAGGTCTCTCAGACAATGAAACATGTGTTGCTCTAATTCACTTTATTTGATTACACAGAACTATGCATTTTATTTAAAACACTTGAGGTTGTGACCGCCAGTAGAAATTACAACTTAGAAAGAATTTAAGTACAGAGTTTTAACATCTACCTGCGAGAAAGGTAATTTTGTATTAACTATAAAGGATGAATTGCCCTTAATGTTTTAGCTTTTTAAATCTTCATGTTTTTTTTTCTTCTTTTTTTGTATCCTCATTTGCCTTGCCCTCCATTCAGGATCGCCAACCACCTTGCGTGTCACATGCCTGAGGGCTCCAGATCTTTACCCCCTCATGTTTTGAGACACGATTATACATACTGGCGGGAGGAAAATCCCGAAAGAAATAGGGGGAGGAAGATAGAGTGCAAGCACACCATTACTCCTTCTCCAACTCGGTATATTTCAACCTGCCGGACCGACAGTATCTCGACGGGCACCCTTGTACTTGGTCCATGGAGTATTCTAGGCATAATCATTGGACCCGGGGAAAGAAAAAAAATAAAATAAAAAAGAAAACCCCGGGATTATCCTCTCCACTGAACCAACATGTCCCAGCAGGACCGGTTTCTTTGGTTCCCCGATCTAGCAAGGTCCTCTTTAGATGTTTCGTATAACGATGTTAGCCAGCCCGAATGTGACGGGGCTGTATTCTCCACTCAAACTTTACAAATTTGCCTCCTGGCCAAGAGGATCGCATGAAATAAAAAAGACCTAGCCTGTCCAGTTATGCCTGCCTCGAGGCCAAAGATGATCAGTGGCAACGTAAGTGACAGTGAGATGTTTAGAATAGAATCCAAGGACCTTTTTACTTCCTCCCAAAAGCTGGCGATATGTAAATGTAAATGTAAATTGATACTTGTATAGCGCACTACTCACCCGCAAGGGTCTCAAGGCGCTTGTACGAATACCGCTGTGGAACCCATCTTGGCTGTCCCTGTGAGGTGTCCACTCCTGGGAACCCCCAAGGTGGAGGCCAGGCATCCTTAGCGTTGTGGGGGCCGTTGTGGAGATTAAGCAAGCTATTGCCCAGAGTTGCAGAGTGGGACTCCATGATTGGAATAGGCACCGAGGCGAGAATTATCAGGTCCGTGGAATTTTTAGCCCAAGACCCGCCGAGGCGGGGAATTGAACCCTGGTCCCGGGCTAGACCTCTTTATCAGGGTCTGCCGCTCTAACCATTGAGCCACACTTCTCCATATGGGGTCAATCCATGAACATATGCACGTCCGATGCTTCCCTATGGTTACATTTATTACATTTCTTTCCCGGGAGGAATTTGGACAATCTCAGAGGTGTACGGTAGGCCCTAAGTAGCGCAAATAAATGATTACGCCTTAACCAGGCTGGTTTCACAATTTTGTATAGGAGGGTGAACAATTTTATCCATATCGCCTCACATGGGAGCCCGAGCTCTTCACCCCACAGTTCATCTGGGAGAACCAGGTCCCCATCCACCTCCTCCAACAGAGTCCAATACCATAGGGCAACCTCCTTGCCTCCCCCTGGGTGCTCTACCAGCTGATGTTCAAGGCTACAAATCTTACCCAATGGGACCCCTTTCCTAATCAAAACCTTGGCCCAACTTTCTAACTGTAGATATTTGAATCTGGAGAAGCCCATGCCCACCAACTCCCGTAATTCCTCCCAGGCCCTCAACCTCCCTTCAGCCATGAGCTCCCCCCATCTTACCACCCCGGCCTCCCTCACTGAAATGGACAATCTATCTTGTAAACATAGTGGTAAACCCGGGGATTCTCATATCGGTGCATAGTTAGAGTAATAGGCCAGCCCTTTTCTTTTCCTGATCTGAGACCATACTGTCCCCATGGATGCTAGGATTTTTAGTTTGATCTTTTTAAAAAATGTCTGGTCCCCAAATTTGAATAAGATCCCGTCAGTTACCAAGTCCGACCCCTTCAGCATGGCTTTAAACATTTCCCCAGATGATGTACCCCCTGGCGTTTTTAGAAGCATTCTTGTATGTGACAACTGAAAAGCCCATGCATAATACTGCAGGTCCGGAAGAGCGAGCCCACCCTTCTCCCTTCTCCTCCTCAACTTTTTCCATGCTAGTCGAGTGGACTTGTAATTCCATATGAAGGAGTTGATTTCTCGCTGACTTTTATCCAGTAATTTACCATCGAAGGCCAGAGGGATTGTATTGAAGATGAAAATAAATATAGGTAGGATAGACATCTTGATTAGGCTAACCCTACCCAAGATGGTCAGAGGGAGATGAGTCCATGATTTCATAAGCTTCTTGCACTCATTGTGTGTGTGCTCTAGATTGTGATGAGCGATGTCCCCAATTCCTTGCACCACCCTAATGCCAAGGTATCTAATGGAGGTTGTCACCCCAAGATGTAAATTGAGAATGTTCCATGCCATGATGTAAGTTTTACTGGCATTGATTTCATACCCAGATATACCCCCAAACGCTTCCGCCCTCTTAATTATAAGGGACATGCTTTTTCTGGGTCTGATGTGAAGATTAATATGTCGTCCGCATATAATGCAACCTTCCTCTCGCACTCTCCAAACTTGAATGGTGGAATGTTTTTGTCCTCCCGCAGGATCTTGGCAAACGGCTCAATGTAAAGATCGAAGAGGAGGGGGGAAAGCGGGCATCCCTGCCGCGTTCCCCTCGTGATTATTAACGGGTCGGTCAGGGCACCGTTTATCAGGAGCCTCGCTGTAGGATCGCTATACATCAGCGAGATAACACGACAAAAGCCCTCGCCAAAGCCGAACTTCTTCAAGACCGCCTCTAAGTAAAACCAATTGACCCTATCAAAGGCCTTTGTCGCATCCAGGGTGAGAGTGGCTAGAGGGAGTGTTGGAACCGGAGGTCTCTGGTTGGCACAGGTATACACTTGTGACAAGCAGGGACCCTCAGCTCCACGTCAGGGCAAGGGAACTACTCCTTCGAATAACTCCTGCTCACCCTCTAGGTAGTGTGGTGCGAGCAGACAAGGCTAATCCTCAGGGCGATAGTAGGTTAAGCATTTATGATCACACACAGTAAACCCACTGACCCACCACAAATGGACACCAGTCGTGTAGTTGTATCAAAAATACGTATACTTTATATAAAAGATAGATTCCAGCAGGATTATCACAAGACCATACAACATGTAACGATTCGAGGCCAACAGATGATACTTAGGCAAGCTTTAGTCTTTAAATGTTCATTGTTCAGCAAGGTACGATGACAGGGAAATAAGAACGTTGCGGACCCTGGATCCGATGTGAACTCGGGACGGAGTTCAAGTGTACCTTGCTTGTGGAAGTCCGAGGCATTTCAGGCGCGGCTGGTGAGGGCGGACTCTGAACGAGACCGACGGTTCTCCAGAGGATCTCTCCGACTCAGGTCCCCCTCGAGGTGCGAGGTGGAGGAGCAGGACTGTGGAGGGTTGCGGCGATCCGGGGTCGATGCAGCTCACGGGGCGAGGCGCCGTTCAGGCCTGCGGGGGTACTACTTCTTAGCACGCTGGGTCGTACTCGTGGATCTGTGAGGGGCGTCACGTTCTACGGCAGACAGGTGCAACACCAGGCTTCCGATACCACTATACGGGGAGGCCTTTGTTGAGGTGCGGCACGGTTCTTGGTATGCAGGAGGGCGAAGCGAGACAGTCGGGTACGTTACGACATACGGACCGTCCGAGGCTATGGAATGCGCTCCGTGCAGATTCCGGCGGGAGAAGATGAGACCTGCACAACGCGCTCCGTTAGCGGCGAGGTGACAGGAGAGCAGGCGGCCCGGCACTGAAGCGGAGAGCGACTCAGGGATGAGCGGGCTCTCTACGGCGGGGCGACCAGGCTCCGAGCTGTCACGACCTGGGAGGGGGCGAAGGCACCGGAGTCACAACTCTGGCGAGGGAATAAGAACTAAGTCCCAACAGCAGACGGGCACAAGCAGATAGAACCCAATGGTCCTGGGGTTCCGTTCAGGGGGCAAGCTCACGATCAAGCCCTTGGAGATCGTTTCAGGCACTAGTCTACAAAGTCCTTTCTGGTCCTTTCCTCTCCGTTCTCAGCAAGGCACCACTGCAGGCCAGTCTTACAGGATTCAGACCGGTTTCCGTCCTTCAGCTTCTCTTGGTCCTTCTAGTCAGGCAGAGGTTCGTCGTGGTCAAAACTGGATCTGATTTGTAAGGAGCGGAGCTCTTATATTTATACTGAGATTCTTTTGTCTTTGCAGGCCAGGGGGCCTGAGCCTAGTTCAACCCGGTTCTGGAGTACTCTGTTTACAGGAAGCTGCCGTCTTCATTCAGAGTGCGGGCAGGGACATCAGACGCTCCGCAGGGGGGTGGAGCCAGCATTGTGGTGGTGGAGCACAACCCTACTCAGAGTCAAGAACTACTCCGCCCACCCATCCTGGTGCAAGCACCCTATTTACCACCTGGGGGTCCCAACTGTCCCCGGGAATCTCCCAGCCCTGTCACTCACACAAACCCAGACAACAGATACACATCCTGGCAGAGGCGGGCTAAATAGTTAGGCGCGCAAAGGCTATCTTTCTAAAAGTAGCATTTGCAAACACAGGATATTAAAATAAACCTTGCTAAAGGAAGTATTTTATTATGCTGAGTTCAGGCATACTAAACTCGACATGCTACCGTGTTCCCTGAGTCGGCCGGGACTATAGCGTGTAATAGTTCCGCCAGCTCATCTTGGCCTAAGAGAACCGGTAGCCCTTCCATAGTGAAGAACGAAAAGGGTGGTAATTCACTATGAGGACATGCCACACTCTAGGCTTGTCCTACCTTACGCTTCAATGCACCCTGCCCGTAGGCCTACCATAGGGGCGACTGATATGGAGGTTAGGGAAGGTTCAGGGACTGGCAAGTGTGGGCACTTGCGCAGTCAGCGTGACAGTCCGGGACTGTACGCGGGGTCTGAAATGGCGGACCCGAGTCATGTCTTACGAGGCCGCTTCTGTGGGTGGCGCAACCAGCGCTGCAGGCCCACTAGCAGCATTTGTATCTACAAGCCCCTGCACTCCTCGTGCACGATACTGGGGACTGACAGTAAACCAAATAAGCCAATCGTGGAAATCAATTGTACATACACTTTACATTGGGAGCACTTGCACTGCGGCACATATTGGCCGTGGCGCAGTGCCCTGAGCATCGAACACCAGCAAAACATCTGAGCACATCAGCAAAAAAAGTGGAAGGGAGACTCACGCCAAGGTGCCAGGTCTAACACGTGTCCCCTCCAGCTGAAATGTGGGGAGAACTACCCTTGCCCAGGGAGTTCCTCATCACTAAGGCGGAAAAACCTTGACAGACCGTCAGCATTGGCGTGGTCTATGCCAGGGCGGTGTTCCACCGTAAAGTCCATACTTTGTAGAGAAATGGACCACCTCAACAGTTTCGGGTTCTTACCCCTCATTTGCATCAACCATCTGAGGGGCCTGTGGTCCGTCTGAACTTGGAAGTGAGACCCAAACAAGTAGGGTCTTAGCTTCTTCAGGGCCCAGACCACAGCAAAAGCTTCTCGCTCAATCGCACTCCACTTCTGTTCCCGTGGAAGTAACCTCCGACTGATGAAGGCCACAGGGTGATCCCAGCCCTCCTCAGTCGTCTGTGAGCGGACAGCCCCAATCCCATGCTCTGAAGCGTCTGTCTGCACTAAGAACTCTTTGGAGAAATCAGGAGCCCGGAGCACGGGCGCCGTGCACATGGCCGTCTTCAGGGTGTCGAATGCTACCTGACAGGCGTCAGTCCAGATCACTTTCCGGGGCTGCTTCTTCGAAGTCAGCACGGTCAAGGGGGCAACGATGGTGCCGTATCCCTTGACGAACCTCCTGTAATACCCGGTGAGTCCGAGGAAGGCCCTCACCTCCGTTTGGGTTTTGGGGGCTTCCCAAGCCAGGATGGTTTGGATTTTGGGTTGAAGGGGCGCCACCTGGCCGCTCCCAACTTGGTGTCCCAAATACACCACTGAACCCTGCCCGATCTGACACTTGCTTGCCTTAATCGTGAGGCCTGCCTTGCGCAGAGCCGCCAACACTTCCCACAGGTGTCGCAAGTGTTCCTCCCACGTACTGCTGAACATTGCGATGTCGTCCAGGTAGGCGGCACTGAACGCGTCCAGTCCAACCAACACCCGGTTGACCAACCTCTGGAAGGTGTCAGGGGCGTTCTTCATCCCAAAGGGCATAATCCGGAATTGGTGGTGCCCATCTGGGGTTGAAAACGCGGACCTCTCCTTGGCCCCGTCAGTTAAGGCGATCTGCCAGTACCCAGACGTTAAGTCAAACGTACTGAGGACCGGGCAGCCCCCAACTGATCGATGAGCTCGTCAGCTCTGGGGGTGGGGTGCGCGTCAGTCTTCGTGACCGAATTGAGTCCTCGATAGTCCACACAGAACCGTAGTTCGGGTGTGGCTCCCGGCGTCGCAGCCTTCGGGACCAAGACCACTGGGCTGGCCCAAGGACTGCTGGAGGACTCAATCACCCCAAGAGCCAACATCTTCGAGACTTCCTCCTTGATGCAGGCTCGTACCCTGTCAGTCACACGGTAAGCCTTGTGCTTCACCGGCAAGCTGTCTCCCGTGTCCACATCATGGACCACCAATCTGTGACACCCGGGACCAGGGAGAACAAGTCAGCAGCTGGTGGCAATCACTCTGCTGTTCAGGGGTCAGGGAGGGTGAGAGGTTAACTCCATCCACTGACCCGTCTCGCTCGGAGGCCACCAAGAGGTCCGGAAGAGGCTCGGTCTCTTCCTCCATTCCGTCATCGGTTGCCAACAGCATGCCCACTTCGGACCTCTCCAAGTGGGGCTTAAGGCGGTTAACATGTAGGACCCTCAAAGTGTTCCTGGGAGTTTGCAAGTTCACCAGGTAGGTGACAGGACTCTTGCGCTCCACAACCTCAAATGGACCCGTTCACTTATCCTGAAGTGCACAGGGCTCCACCGGGGCCAAGACCCACACCTTTTGTCCAGGTTGAAGCTCCACCAGAGTGGCATTCTGGTCGTACCACCACTTCATCTCCTCCTGGCCGGCTTCCAGGTTTGCCTCAGCAAGTTTCCTGAATCGCCTGGTCTGGTTTCGGAAGGCCAGCATGTAGCTATATACATTCTGGGGAGGTTTCCTGGGAGACTGCTCCCAGCCTTCCCGAACCAGACTTAGAGGTCCTCGGACCGGGTGACCGTACAGAAGCTCAAAGGGACTGAACCCGAGCGACTTCTGTGGCACATCTCGGTACGCAAACAGTAGGCATGGCAAGAGGACATCCCACTTACACCTCATTGGTCCTTCTAGGCCCATGATCATGCCTTTCAAGGTTCGGTTGAATCTTTCAACCAACCCGTTTCCTTAGGGATGGTAAGGGGTGGTGAACTTGTACGTTACACCACACTCTTGCCAAAGGGACTTCATATATTTCGATATGAAATTGGTACCTCTGTCAGACACCACCTCTAGAGGGAATACTACTCGAGAGAAAATTCCCATCAGCGCTCGTCCCACCACGGGGGCCGTCACTGTCCTCAGAGGGATGGCTTCAGGGTACCGGGTGGCATGGTCCACCAAGACCAGGATGAACCTGTTGCCCATGGCTGTCTTGGGGTCCAGAGGCCCCACAATGTCAATTCCCACTCGTTGGAATGGGGTACTGACGACGGGGAATGGTTGGAGGGGAGCCTTGTTCTTCCCTCCACATTTACCACTGGCTTGGCAAGTCGGGCATGTCCTACAGTGAGCATCTGAGCTCCTGTGCATCTGGGGCCAGTAAAAGTGGGTGACAAGCCTGTCATAGGTCTTGTCCATCCCCAGATGTCCTGCTAACGGCACATCGTGAGCCAAACCCAGTAGGAAGGCTCTGAACTTCCTACTGGGACCCACGGTCCCTTCGCCTGCCACTCCTGCAAATTTACCAGCATCAAGATCCATACCATCTCCACTAACCCCAAACACAGCTCCAACTCTAACCACCTGAAGTGCATCTTGCTGAACACCCGCTCGGTCCACAGACACGCCACTGAACTCTGGGACCTACTCGACACTGCTTCACCGAACGTCGCCTTCCTTACAGAAACCTGGATGAACGCATCATCAACACCCGACATCACCATAGCCATCCCGGACAATTACATGATCACCCGAAAAGACCGCACCAATCAAACAGGAGGAGGCATCGCCTTCGTCCATAAGAACACCATCAAAAAACGATAACCTTGCAACCGCCGAACACCTCCACTTCCAGATCCACACCGACCCTAGGACCACACTCAGAGGCACCCTCATCTACAGGCCTCCAGGAACCCGTAAACAATTCAGCGAAGACATCACTGACTTCATCAGCTCACATGCCCTCGCCTCCCAAAACTACATTCTACTAGGAGATCTCAACTTCCACCTGGAAATGAAAAACGACAGCAACACCACCACCCTACTTGACAACCTGGCCAATCTCGGACTCAAACAACTTGTTGACACCCCCACCCATGTAGCCGGACACACGCTCGACAGAATCTTCACCTCCAGCAAACACATTTCCTTTGATCGCACCACAGCTCTCCATTGGACGGACCACAGTTGTGTTCACTTCAGCTACAAAACCACCTCGACCCACAACCCCCCACAACCTATTCCTCGAAGAAACTGGAACAAAATCACCACCGATCAACTCCTCACATCGCTCAACCAAAACCCACCCGCCCTCTCATCGGACCCAAACCAAGCTGCCACCAAACTCAAACAATGGATTACTCACAGTGCTGACGAATTAGCACTCTTGAAAAACCATCACACCAAACAGGACAGCAAAAAAGCCCACTGGTTCAACGATGACCTTAAGAAATCCAAGAAGCTATGCCGTACTCTCGAGAAAACATGGAGAAAAAACCCAACCTCCGACAACATGACCACCTTTAAGGTAGCCACCCGCAAACACCACCAACTGATTCAATCCACCAAGAAATCAGCATTCAAGAATCGACTCGACAACAACGCCCATAACAGCAAGGAACTATTCAACATCGTCAAAGAATTCACCAACCCCACCGCAGCCTCAAACGACATCACTCCATCCCAAGACCTCTGCGATTCGTTATCCTCCTTCTTCTACAACAAAATTGCCGACATACATAACAGCTTTGAGAACATTTCCATCAAACAATCCCCTCCACCCCCCTCCGAACCTAAACCGCCCTCTAACAACCTCAGCGACTGGACCCCAATCACCACTGAAGACACCATCCGCCTAATGAACTCCATCCACTCTGGCTCGCCAACCGACCCCTGTCCCCACCACATCTTCAACAAAGCAGACTCCATCATCGCACCCCATCTCCGTGATGTCATCAACTGCTCCTTCAACTCTGCTACCTTCCCAGAAAGCTGGAAACACGTCGAAGTCAGCGCCCTCCTGAAGAAACCCACAGCAGACCCCTCTGAACTCAAAAACTACCGCCCCATATCCCTCCTCCCATTCCCTGCCAAAGTCATTGTGAAAGCCGTCAATAGCCAGCTCGCCGCCTTCCTTGAATCCAACAACTCTCTCGATCCCTCACAGTCCGGCTTCCGAGCCAAACACAGCACCGAGACCGCCTCATCGCAGCTACAGACGACATCCGAACACTACTGGACAACGGTGAAACAGTGGCCCTCATTCTACTCGACCTCTCCGCCGCCTTCGACACAGTCTGTCACAGCACCCTCAGACAACGCCTCAGCAACATCGGCATACAAGGAAAAGCCTTGGACTGGATCATCTCGTTCCTAGCTGGGAGAACTCAGAGAGTCCGACTTCCCCCATTCAAATCAGAGGCCACCGAAGTCATCTGCGGTGTACCACAAGGATCATCACTCAGTCCCACCCTCTTCCACGTTTACATGAGTCCACTCGCATCCATTGCGCGTCAACACAACCTTAACATCATCTCCTACGCTGACGACACCCAGCTGATCCTTTCCCTCACCAAAGACCCTAACACGCCAAAACCAATCTTCACGAAGGCATGAAAGAAGTAGCCGAATGGATGAAAAACAGCTGCCTAAAACTTAACTCAGACAAAACGGAGGTGCTCATCCTAGGATCATCCCCCTCTGCCTGGGACGACTCATGGTGGCCTTCGGCTCTGGGCACAGCACCCACACCCACAGACCACGCACGTAACCTTGGCTTCATCCTAGACTCCTCACTCTCGATGACCAGACAGGTCAACGCCGTCTCATCCTCCTGCTTCAACGTACTTCGTATGCTCAAAAAAAATCTTCCGTTGGATCCCCTCCGAGACAAGAAAGACTGTCACCTACGCACTGGTCACGAGTCGACTAGACTACGGAAACACCCTCTACGCCGGAATCACAGCCAAATTACAGAAAAAACTCCAACGCATCAGCGAGACTCATTTTGGACATCCCTCGCCAAGATCACATTACCGGCCACCTGAAAGACCTCCACTGGCTTCCTGTCAACAAGAGAATAACGTTCCGTCTCCTCACCCACGCACACAAGGCCCTCTACAAACTAGGACCCGAATGCCTCAACACTCGACTGTCCTTCTACACACCCACCCGCCAACTAAGATCCTCCAATCAAGCCCTCGCCACAGTTCCGCGCATCCAAAGATCCACCATGGGAGGTAGATCCTTCTCCTTCTTGGCGGCCAAGACCTGGAACTCACTCCTCACTCACCTCCGCCTTACACACAACCACATCTCCTTCAGAAAAGAACTTAAAACCTGGCTATTCGATAAATAATGAACCCCCTCCCCAAGCGCCTTGAGACCCTCTGGGTGAGTAGTGCGCTATATAAATTCTTGAACTTGAACTTCTGGGGTACCACCAGCACACGGGCTGACCCAGGTTCAGCAGCCTTAGGCTCTGAATACAGGAGATCGTTCTCCCAGTATACCAAGTGTTTCCCAGACTGAACACCATTGGCCTGGTCTGCAGCCTGCTGCCGCATCCCTACGAGAGAAGGACACTCCCTCTGCTCCTTGCAGAATTCCTCCCTGGAGGGACCCCCTTCCTGCTGCCAATGGGTCAGCTCAGGCAGGTCTCCCAGTTTGGCGATCTGTTCCCCGGTAGGCTCCAGGGCATCCCCCTCGAGGTCTGCTTCCTCCTGGGCCGTGGGAACTTCGGGAGCCGGCTGTCCGTGCCCCCTACGCCTTCTCTCTAAGGCCGGTTCCTGGGCCTCTCCCTCAGGCTCCAAGACATCTTCGACACCCCTACTGGCTGCCATGGACCGTGTGGTCACGCACGCCCAGTCGGGTAGACCCACCATCCGCAGATGAGTCGTTTTCTCCACCTTTCCCCAAGGGGAGTTCTCTAAATCGTTCCCTAGCAGACAATCTACAGGCATGGAGGTCCTCACAGCGACTTGCAGAGTACCAGAGACCCCCCCCACTCAAAGGGAACCTGAGCCATTGGACATTGGCTCTCAGAATTGTCAGCATTGACAACCCTACAGTAGGCGTGCGGTACTACCTGCTCCTAAGACACCAGGTGCTGCCTCACTGCAGTCACACTGGCTCCTGTATCTCGAAGGAACAACGAGTACCTACTCGCACCAACTTTGGTGAACCACTTATGAACTTGACTTCTATTCTTCGAACTACACGCACTTCAGATACCAGAGTGCTTAGGGGCGACCCGGAGGAGGGGCTAGCGGAGTGCGATCTATTGCAGAATTCTACTTATCGCTCCCTTGAGCGCCAAGCTGACGAGCTTCTGGAGACGCCCTGCGAGCCAGAGAGGCATCGAGGCCTGTGACGGTTACTTGGCGGCCTTCTCATCCACCCCTTACTTGTTCTCTACTGATGAGGGAAACTATCCCGAAACCCGAGCCATGTCTTGGGTCTAGAGATTTTGGGAACAACGAGTACCTACTCGCACCAACTTTGGTGAACCACTTATGAACTTGACTTCTATTCTTCGAACTACACGCACTTCAGATACCAGAGTGCTTAGGGGCGACCCGGAGGAGGGGCTAGCGGAGTGCGATCCATTGCAGAATTCTACTTATCGCTCCCTTGAGCGCCAAGCTGACGAGCTTCTGGAGACGCCCTGCGAGCCAGAGAGGCATCGAGGCCTGTGACGGTTACTTGGCGGCCTTCTCATCCACCCCATACTTGTTCTCTACTGATGAGGGAAACTATCCCGAAACCCGAGCCATGTCTTGGGTCTAGAGATTTTGGGAACAACGAGTACCTACTCGCACCAACTTTGGTGAACCACTTATGAACTTGACTTCTATTCTTCGAACTACACGCACTTCAGATACCAGAGTGCTTAGGGGCGACCCGGAGGAGGGGCTAGCGGAGTGCGATCCATTGCAGAATTCTCCTGTATCTCGAAGAGCCTCCGCCTTCTTACCGTTGATGGTCACTACCTGCGCATATTTTTTAGAGTTATTGGGCAGGTAGTTTTGGGGGACTATCTCACTGTCTCCTAGTGAGACTAGGGTCATCTGAACGGGATCCCCACCCAGTTGGACGGCTACTTCCTCCCCAAAGTTAACATTAGCTAGTTGCCGGGGTGGAGCACCAGTGGGTGCGGGTTTTGCGAATAAGCGACACTTAGGGTCAGAGGCAATGTGACCCAGGTCGCCACACCTAAAGCAGGCGATGGGCCCTCTTTGAACAGGTTTACCTGTCGGGGCCCCAGTTGATTTCGGGGGTGGAGGAGGCTGAGAACCTTTCCCTTGGTTCCCTTGGGGATTACTTTGGGGGCCTTTTTGGAACCCTTTCTGTTTTACCCTGTCCCCCCCCACTCTTCTGCTGGGGACCCTGCCCACCTTTGGCTGAGTCTCCCACTGGAACTTTGTGGACCCTGGTGCTGAGCCAGCAGTCCGCTTCCTCAGCAAGCTTCCTCGGGTTGGACAGCTTGCTATCGATCAGGTGCTGGCGTAACTCAGGAAAACAATTATCCGACAAGTGCTCCCATGCCATCAAATCAAGCAGCCCTTGAAAATCAGTTACTTTACTGCCCTTCACCCAACCATCCAGCGCTCTGCAGAAAAAGGTCACATACTCCACATACGTACCCCCTTGAATCTTCACACACTTCCTATACCACTGTCGGTACATTTCAGGAGTTAACCCAAATCGATTCATCAGGGCATCTTTCATGTGCGGGTAGGAGTTGGACTCTTCAGAAGGAAGATCTAGCAGGGTATCCCGCCCCTCGGTCAGGAACCGTCCCCACAACCCCGCTCCCCAGTCTTTCTCAGGGACCCGGTGGGAGGACATGGCTACCTCGTAGGCCCGGAACCACTGCCCTATGTCATCCCACTTAAAATACTCCTTCAGCCCATCTTTCGGTACGTAGACCCTTGACTCTACCTGGGCTGGCGTTGTGCTGCCACCAGGAGCTGCGTCCAAGCTCTTTGCTTTCAGCTCCAATTCTTTGAGTCGTATCTCATGCTCCAGCTGGAGCCGTTTTTCTTCCATTGCCATCTGTCCTTTCAATCTGGCCATCTCCACTTTATGCACTCTGGTTGCGGCCCTGTCCACCAGCTCTTCTGACGACAGACCTCCCGGCACTTCGATAAGACTCTCGGGTGGATCCACTATCACCCGATTTTCCGGATCTCTCGACTCCTTCCAAGCTGTTAGTGCCTTGATGTGCTGGGCTCTGGTTTTGCAGCCCGCTTGGGAGACTCGGAACTTTTCGCACAGGGCTTTCAATTGATCAAGCTTCAGCTGCTCAAGCCCTTCCCAGTCAACTTCATCGAATCCAGAGATAACAGAGTGCTCTCACGGGGAGTGAACCAGGCATGGTTTCGGAGATTGGAGATCTCTCGGCAAGGACGTAATCTGTGGCTCGTTACTTGGTCTGCTCTCACTACGTGGTGATCAGTAATTCACTGTATATAAATCACAAATGCAAATCCGAAATCCTCACCGCTGGTACCAATGTTGGAACCGGAGGTCTCTGGTTGGCACAGGTATACACTTGTGACAAGCAGGGACCCTCAGCTCCACGTCAGGGCAAGGGAACTACTCCTTCGAATAACCCCTGCTCACCCTCTAGGTAGTGTGGCGCGAGCAGACAAGGCTAATCCTCAGGGCGATAGTAGGTTAAGCATTTATGATCACACACAGTAAACCCACTGACCCACCACAAATGGACACCAGTCGTGTAGTTGTATCAAAAATACGTATACTTTATATAAAAGATAGATTCCAGCAGGATTATCACAAGACCATATAACATGTAACGATTCAAGGCCAACAGATGATACTTAGGCAAGCTTTAGTCTTTAAATGTTCGTTGTTCAACAAGGTACGATGACAGGGAAATAAGAACGTTGCGGACCCTGGATCCGATGTGAACTCGGGACAGAGTTCAAGTGTACCTTGCTTGTGGAAGTCCGAGGCGTTTCAGGCGCGGCTGGTGAGGGCGGACTCCGAACGAGGCCGACGGTTCTCCAGAGGATCTCTCCGGCTCAGGTCCCCCTCGAGGTGCGAGGTGGAGGAGCAGGACTGTGGAGGGTTGCGGCGATCCGGGGTCGATGCAGCTCACGGGGCGAGGCGCCGTTCAGGCCTGCGGGGGGTACTACTTCTTAGCACGCTGGGTCGTACTCGTGGATCTGTGAGGGGCGTCACGTTCTACGGCAGACGGGTGCAACACCAGGCTTCCGGTACCACTGTACGGGGAGGCCTTTCTTGAGGTGCGGCACGGGTCTTGGTATGCAGGAGGGCAAAGCGAGACAGTCGGGTACGTTACGACATAGGGACCGTCCGAGGCTATGGAATGCGCTCCGTGCAGATTCCGGCGGGAGAAGATGAGAGGTGCACAACGCGCTCCGTTAGCGGCGAGGTGACAGGAGAGCAGGCGGCCCGGCACTGAAGCGGAGAGCGACTCAGGGATGAGCGGGCTCTCTACGGCGGGGCGACCAGGCTCCGAGCTGTCACGACCTGGGAGGGGGCGAAGGCACCAGAGTCACAACTCTGGCGAGGGAATAAGAACTAAGGCCCAACAGCAGACGGACACAAGCAGATAGAACCCAATGGTCCTGGGGTTCCGTTCAGGGGGCAAGCTCTCGATCAAGCCCTTGGAGATCGTTTCAGGCACAAGTCTACAAAGTCCTTTCTGGTCCTTTCCTCTCCGTTCTCAGCAAGGCACCACTGCAGGCCAGTCTTACAGGATTCAGACCGGTTTCCGTCCTTTAGCTTCTCTTGGTCCTTCTAGTCAGGCAGAGGTTCGTCGTGGTCAAAACTGGATCTGATTTGTAAGGAGCGGAGCTCCTATATTGATACTGAGATTCTTTTGTCTTTGCAGGCCAGGGGGCCTGAGCCTAGTTCAACCCGGTTCTGGAGTACTCTGTTTACAGGAAGCTGCCGTCTTCTTTCAGAGTGCGGGCAGGGACATCAGACGCTCCGCAGGGGGGTGGAGCCAGCATTGTGGTGGTGGAGCACAACCCTACTCAGAGTCAATAACTACTCCGCCCACCCATCTTGGTGCAAGCACCCTATTTACCACCTGGGGGTCCCAACTGTCCCCGGGAATCTCCCAGCCCTGTCACTCACACAAACCCAGACAACAGATACACATCCTGGCAGAGGCGGGCTAAATAGTTAGGCGCGCAAAGGCTATCTTTCTAAAAGTAGCATTTGCAAACACAGGATATTAAAATAAACCTTGCTAAAGGAAGTATTTTATTATTCTGAGTTCAGGCATACTAAACTCGACATGCTACCATGTTCCCTGAGTTGGCCGGGACTATAGCGTGTAATAGTTCCGCCAGCTCATCTTGGCCTAAGAGAACCGGTAGCCCTTCCATAGTGAAGAACGAAAAGGGCGGTAATTCACTATGAGGACATGCCACACTCTAGGCTTGTCCTACCTTACGCTGCAATGCACCCTGCCCGTAGGCCTACCATAGGGGCGACTGATATGGAGGTTAGGGAAGGTTCAGGGACTGGCAAGTGTGGGCACTTGCGCAGTCAGCGTGACAGTCCGGGACTGTACGCGGGGTCTGCAATGGCGGACCCGAGTCATGTCTTACGAGGCCGCTTCTGTGGGTGGCGCAACCAGCGCTGCAGGCCCACTAGCAGCATTTGTATCTACAAGCCCCGGCACTCCTCGTGCACAATACTGGGGACTGACAGTAAACCAAATAAGCCAATCGTGGAAATCAATTGTACATACACTTTACATTGGGAGCACTTGCACTGCGGCACGGATTGGCCGTGGCGCAGTGCCCTGAGCATCGAACACCAGCAAAACATCTGAGGCACATCAGCAAAAAAAAGTGGAAGGGAGACTCACGCCAAGGTGCAAGGTCTAACAGGGAGAGAGAAGGTCGAGGCAATATCGATTGGCCCAACAAGATCATACGGTAAGTCAGACAGCTGCCTCCCTTTGATTAAACCCTTCTGGTCTTGCTGCACAATTTCTCCTATTATCGCCCCCAGTCTCGCTGACAGAATGGATGCAAAGATCTTATAATCACTATTTAAAAGCGAGATTGGTCTATAGGATCCACAGTCTTTTGGATCCTTCCCTGGCTTGGGGATTAAAACAATAGTCGCCTCTCCCCATGACTTTGGAGGGGCCTCACCATTCT
Organism: Lissotriton helveticus; assembly: GCF_964261635.1. Lineage (NCBI taxonomy): Eukaryota > Metazoa > Chordata > Amphibia > Caudata > Salamandridae > Lissotriton > Lissotriton helveticus. The sequence goes on from NC_136069.1 coordinate 381,040,703, forward strand.
TTAATATTCCATTAAAGAGGGTCGTCAATATTCGAACCACCGCGGCACCCAGGACTCGGTATAACTCTCCTGGCAGACCATCCGGGCCGGCAGCCTTCCCATGACCTTACTAACCTCAGCCTCCGTTATGGGCATCTCCAGACCGTTACTCTGAACTGTTGAGAGAGAGGGCACAGTGATGTTATCCAACCATGTATCTCTTTTAACTATATTTTTTTATTTTTAAGAGTTTTCTATAGCGCGAACAAGACCCTTAGGTATCAGAGCGCTTCACATTACATTAGATGGTTAACGACAAGTATTTTTTTTTTTTAGGAAGATTTCTCACATTGTTTTGAGGTAGGTACAATTTCAAGGTAGGTGTTTTGAGGTAGTTACATTGATATTATATATTAAAGGATATATAGCAAAATACATATAGCAGCCCTAGAATGATAATATACATTAAAGGATATATAGAAAATACATATAGTGTGTGACAAAGATTAGCATCTAGCTAAATATAATTTTCGAATAGAAATAATATCTCCCAAGAGTCTCTTTTCAAGCTTGCCCAATTTCCTGCTTAGAAGTCCTTGCCAGGGCCTCTCCCTCCACCTTCATCTCTCTAATGTAATTCTTGGCTTGCTCTGTCTTAACTTTCCAAGCAAAGATCCTACCTGCCGCTTCCCCAAATTGAAAATGCGAGATCTTACTTGCCTCCCATCTTTTTGATATTCTCTCCTGGAGAGTATTCTCCAGCTGTCTTTTCATTGCTCCAAGTTGTTTTTGCTCCTCCTGGGACCCCATGGAAACCCCTAGCTTATCCTCAAGGAGCCTCATCTCCAGCTCAAGCCTGTTTATCAGCTCTCGATACACTTTCCGCTAAGGAGAGGCTCTATTTGTGATGAAACCTCTAAGAAAAGCTTTTAAAGTTTCCCATACTATGGCTACTGCCGCAGAGTAGACTGCAAAAAGAAAGTGGTTTCTGATACGAGGAAGGCTACTTCCTCGCCTTCCAGTAGTAGAGTGCGGTCAAACGACCAGGAAGGATGTTTCACCTGAGAATCTAGTTTGAGGACAAACATTAAAGCTGAGTGGGCCAACAAATGAGATGGGAGGTATTCTATTGTGGTTAGTCTGTCTTTGAGACTGTAGCTAAGTAAAGCATAATCTATCCTTGATTTGTGTTTATATTTCAAGTTACAGAAGGAAACCCCTAGTTTATTACCCACCCTTTCGCGCCACAGGTCTATCAATCCAAGTTGCGACATTGATGTAATGAGTGACTGCCTTGATTTGGAAGAGATACTCGCTCTAGAGCTTGGGGATTTATCTGATTTGGGGTTGAGCACTATATTGAAATCTCCAACCCATACTACTGGATCTTGCAAGGAAAGTAAGTTATTACTAATAATATCCAGGAAGGTTTTATCATCTGTGTTAGGGCCATAATAGCCAACCACTGTGCAGATCCAGCCATCCACTGAAATTCTCAGCAACAACCATCTACCACTTTGGTCCTCTTTAGAGTCCAAAATCTGGACTTTTGCTGATTTTTAAAAATGAAAAGGATCCCTCTGATATTTACATTATGATCCGTGCAGTAAAAGCTGTCTATCCATCTATGTTTGTTTAATAACCCAATAACCTCGGCCTTCAATAGATGTGTCTCCTGCAACACAATGATATGCGCGGCGGAGTCTCTGAGATATTGCAGAATCCTTTCTCTTCTGCTCCTCACGCGCAGACCATTGACGTTCCAGGACAGGAACTGGACTGACATCAGCGTGTAAATTTCCACGCTCCCCTGCTAAACTGCCTCCTGGCTAACTTTTTGTTTTGACTTTCATTGGCTCCCCAGCTATAGAACAAACCGTTGTTAAAGAGAGCAACCTTATGAGAATTTTTTTATCATTTTGCCCCTCACCCCAACCCTCCCCCCTCCCCTGGAAAACCCCACCATACTTACTCCGGCTAGATGAAAAGCCGGATTTGCGTCCTCCGACAGCTCCCCCCCATTCCGCACCATCTCGCCCCACTAGACCCAGAGGCTATTCTGAAAACCTGCTGTCGGGAGACTTTACTAGACTTGACCCCCCCCCAGTGTGAGATCAACATTAGCAGTGCCCATTAATCCAGAATATTAAGGCTTAAAGATAACTTGTTTGCGCTAGTGTTTTGTTTTATTCCCCCTTCTCTTTGAACTATTTATTATAAGTATGTTTTCCTTTTATTTTCCCCCTTATTCATTTTTTGTATATTTTTTTTTTAATGCCAGGTGTAACCCCTTTACCCTAATATGTGCACACCCCTTTTCGCCTTTGTTTTTTTTATTTTTGTTTTTATTTTTATTTATAACCACCATTTAAGCCCAAGGTTCTAGTGTTTAGTCACCTAGAGGAAAACTTATTAATCTACTCCCGTTCTCCATTACCTTTCCCTAATGTTATATGGCTAAGAACCGTGTATGTGCAAGGGCCTAGACCAAGTTACTGAAAGCTAGACTTCCCCCTGAGAGTGAATGTTGATGGATTCTAGAAGTTCGTCGGCATCTGCGGTTGATCGAATGTTGTGCATCTTATTATTATACATTATGCGTAAAAACGCCGGGAACCGCATCTGCACTGTTGCCCCTAGTGCCCAGAACTTATCCATACGCTGGCCTAGCTCCCACTGTCTGTCCAGTGTGGATTTTGACAAGTTTGACCTTATCTCAAATGAGAAATCCGGGCCCTTCAATGTTTTTGCCTTTAAGGCTAGGTTCAAGATTTTTTCCTTCAGGGAGTAGGTTAAGAAATTGACCAATATTTTTCTGGCTTTAGTTCTGCCAGGATTTAGACGGAAGGGGTCGCGGTGGATCCGTTGGATGTCCTTCTCGATCTCCTCCACCGATTCCTCAAGGCCCAGAGAGTCTTTTAGGGTTCTAACCACAAATGCCTTGACGTCTCCCCCCTCTTTTCCTTCAGGGATCTTCAGGAGCCGAACATTGTTCCTCCGAGAATAGTTTTCGAGTGATTCCACCCTCTCCCGCATAGCATCTCCCTCACGCCGCAGGTGCTGAATTTTAGACTCAGCAATCCCTAGACTAGATTTCAGTAGACCCACTTCGCCTTCCAGCATCTCCGTTCTTTCATACAGGCCATCCACTTTCCTCTCGAGGATCTCACATGAGGACCTGATCTCATTTTGGTTAGCCTTGGAAACTAGAAAGTAATTTCTTATCTCCTCCCTCATTGAGGCTATAGACTCCACCAAGGCCTCCAATGTGTTTCCAACACTTTCCTTTCCAATCTGCCCATTAATACTTTCCTCCACCGTCCCCCCACCGCCTGCATCAGGGTCCCCCTCTGTTTCTGGGGTTATTGGTATGTCCACCATCCCGGGCTGCGTGGGATCAATTGTAGGTGTTGTAGGTGAAGGTAGCGATGTAACATTAGTTTGCGAAATTGTAGGTTGCGGAACAGTAGCAGTTTGCGGTGTTTGTACTGCTGTAGGTATAGGTGTCGATATAGCAGTGGGTTGTGAAATTGTGGACTGCGTTACAGTGGAATTCTGCGCTGTTGTAGACATTGTAAACGTTGTAGACATAGGAAGACGGGACTCAGCTGGTGGTAATAAGTCCACAACCTGGGGTAATATTCTGAAAAAGGAACGCAGGGAGGGGGAGACCCTTGTTGTGCTATTCCTACCCTTGGCTTTTGCCCCCTTACTGCCCTCTTTACTTCCGTTCCTACTCTTCTGCTTGATCCTAGAACTCCCCCCTTCTTCAGCGCTGGCACCCACTGCTATTCTGCCTGAAGTTTCCAGATCCGTGGTGCCTTCTGGGACTTGTTGTTTTTTCCCAGCTTTCTGGTTCTTTCTTGCTTTCCTCTGAGCCTGGGCTCTGGGTGTTTGCTTGGGGGTCTGCTTCTTGCTCCCGTTATTTGGGCAGTCTGTAGCAGAGTCAGGGGCTAGGTCCGGGTCCCCAGCTTCCCCCTTACCCCTCTTCACTGTGCCCGAATCCAGCTCCGAGATTCCTTGGGCGCCTGGGGGCTTCCCGAAAAGCTCCGTCGTCTTAAGGGCAAAAGAAGTTGGATCGGGCGCTTTACATGAATGAGCGGCGGTAGCGGCCCCTCTGTTGCCGCCCTGCCTAAACGCTAGGACCCCCCGGGCCCTCACTCTCCGGCCGCGTCTTAGCTCCACGGCGGCCCGTCTCCAACACAGCAAGGAGACGGTAGGCGGGAGGCACGACTCCGCCCGCAGACACATCCGCAAAGAAACTCCGCGGTAACTCCGCGGTGGGAGCCAGCTATGCAAATGCAGAGGTGAGCTTGGGGCCGTCGATGGAAACAATCACCGATTAAAGGGCAGAGATTCTTAGTTCGGGAGGGCGGTCAAAGCTTCATTCCGGAGCCAGCGTTGCACTATTAAATTATTATATATGAAATGCTTGGAACAACCAAGAGTAGTATCAGGTAAACCAACCATTAATAGGGCGGGCCACAAAGTATGTTTCTATTATCGGATTTACATAGCCTGTGTTACTATATTTAAACTAACTCTGATTAGCCATCAGGAGTGGGTACTGAGAAATGTGATTCTGTTCTTAAGCATCAAATTCTTAAATATAAGACAATAATTGTATGTTTTTATGTGAACGTTTATGGGTTTCTACGTAAAACCATGTAAAGATATTTTGATTTGATTTGATTTGACGGTTTGTCAGATGGTTTCTTTGTGGAACGCTTATGCTCAGTACAATGGCCTTGAGATGTTTATGGGGGAAAAGCCAATGATAAAGAATAAATATGCATGAGTGTTTATTTTAGAAATTTACAATAAAGGCAGTACACCAGTAATATTACCTGTGAAAAGAATATGTTCAAGTAATTAGGAATTTAAGGGGAGGTTGCAATAACTCTGAAATTAAGTCTACAGATAGTCAGATTCAACATCTTTATTCAGGTGCAGAGGCATCCTTGAAAGTTCACAATCCAAAGATAAAAAACACATGCAATAAAAATACGATGAGTACATCTTAAAATAAAGTGTAAACAATCTCATAGGGCATATTGCAATTCAGTAGATACACTCACATACAATCAAAGCAGATAAAAGAAAATGACACATTACTCAAAGTGCATTGTGCTTCGGGACCACGCAGCAGCTCTCAAAACGGAGCCAACATAGTAACGTGTCTCATTATCAGTCAATTGTTGCAAATTAAAAGCTGGCCTGGATTGCTTAAAATTCTAAGATTTCATGAAAAGGATTAAAAATTGTTTAGTTTACTTTATACAAACATTGCAAAAAAAGTAAAATGCAAAATAGTTTGCCTCAATCTACCATCACACACACAAGGACTGGTACCAAGATTCTTCTGATGGCCCAACAGAAAGCACAGTAAATACTTAACTGTATCTGCCCTAAAATGAAATAACAAACAGCGTTCCCAACTCTCCTGCTCACTAAGAAGATATTTAGTCGGTGGGCTATCTGTGCTCAAGCTCAAGTAAGCTGCAAAGGAGGATGTAAGATTTTCTGCTTTAAGACTAAGGGATCGAAATTGGTTAAATAGTAGCAATTGCACATGCATTTAGGTCTCGGCTATACAGCACATGCGCTGTCTCAAAGAGACATATTGTGTTTAATCTGTGGGCTTCAGCCCACCCATAGGCTTCCCATTTGCTCACTCCATCAATAGTCTCTCATTCTTTGTCACCATTTTTCCCTGGCATGCATGGTCATGCCTCTTCTTGTGTTTTGCCCTCCCGCCAGAACATGGACCATTTAGTCTTCTTTATTTCTTTTTTTATTCATTATTGGCTATTTGCTTGTTTTAAAATGGAGGTATTGCTAAATGGCATATATTGATATATGCACCACGATATGGCTGAGCTTAATTGTAACCTGGATGGTCACCTTGTACTATTGTAGTTTAAAGAAAATAATAACAAATATTTCAAAAACAACAACAACAAAAATTAAATACATGTCACGCGCCTAGGCTACATTGCCAACATAAATCATGCCATAAATCAAAGCAGACAGGAGGAAAGCTGGCTTATCATTAGGTCATAAACCATGTCATTAATCAAACATAGAGAAATGATGTTGCCTTGTCATAAAGTCATAAATCACGCCATAAATCATTCTAGCGTTTATTGATATCCATTGGAGTCTGAGCTAGAGATTTACTTCTGTGTGTAGGGGGTAATTTCACAATATCTTTTAGACCCAACTCACAACCTTTCACTTACTAGGTGTGATCTGCCGACCTGCGACCTGGGCTGTGTGTTGCCTCCATCTCTGACCTTGTGATGCCATGAGGCATCACAAGGTAAGTACCTGGTCTGCCACACGTACATGGTCGGTGTGGCCTTACAAATCTCCTTAAGCGTAATTTGGCTAACTCCTTCTACTGCTGACCTTTGCTGCTGCTACAAGCTCATTGTTGGGTGTAGGTAGGTAGGTCTACATGATGTTGTGATACCTGTCCCAAAGAGATAAGAAGGTATGGGCACTTGTAGTATTTTTAAAGGGGCTGCAGCTTTATTATCACCAACGTAGAACAATAGGTACCCTGCTTCATCTTTATTCAGGGTCATAAATCATTCTGCATGCCTGCCTATCATAAATGATAATTTTCAATTATAATTTGCATCATAAATCAACATCATGCCCTTAGGCTACATTGCCAATATAAATCATGCCATAAATCAAAACAGGCAGGAGTAAAGCTGTCTTGTCATTAGGTCATAAATCATGTCATAATCAAACAAAGGAATGTTGTTGCCTTGTCATAAAGTCATAAATCACAAATAAATCATTCTGATGTTTATTGATGTCCACTGGTGTCTTTGAGCTGGAGCTTTTCCATTTGTGTGGGATATAATTCCACAATCTCTTTTAGGCCAAACTCTATACCTTCACCTACTCAGACTAGACCACCGACCGGCTTGCCAGGGCTTTGAGTGCCGTGTTCTGTCTCCCCCCCAACTCTAACCGTCTTTGCCTGCTGTGGGGCACCCAAGGTACGTGCCTGGTCTGCCACCTGCTGTGGTTGAGTGTGGCCTGTCAAACCTCCGTAAGTTCCATTTATTCAACTCCTTTTACTGTCATGCTGCTCATGGGCTTACATCATCGTGCAGCTCCCTCTTCCAGTTGTCTGTTCTTTGTTTCCCAGGGGCACCAGCTGTGCTCCATGCATCCCTGAAACAACTTCAGCTCTGTGAACTGTCTTTGTATGTGGGTGCCTCTGTGTTGTCTTGGGTGCTAGGATGTGCTCTACCAGCTGGCCTTCTTGTGTACTAACCTTAGGGTAGACATCATTAGGTCTGGTGGACGCCCTTCGCCCAAGAGACCTTCTACCCTACCCAGTTCTTTCTCTTTCAGAATTTTCTTGCACACTATCTCAGGTACAAGAGTACTGAGTGAATGTTTTTGTCTTCCCCCACCCTGATGTGTCCTGTCACTGGAATGTTTTGGACCCCTTCCCAAAGCCATCACATAGTAAGCATGCATCTGCTTTGTTTTTATTATTATTATTATTAATATTATTCATTTCTAAAGTACATCGTTCACCTAGCAGGCCTCTTGGTGATATCTGTGTTCATCTGAGAAAATCAAAAGTGACTGAAGACATCTGTTCTTGATTTATTTAGGATAGAGCCAGGTTTTAAGGCTCTTCCTAAAGCTAAATAGATCTATGTTCAATCTGTGGTAGCTAGGCAGCCTATTCTGGGCTTGAGCTGCCTTAATTTGAAAAGGTCCCCCTCCAACCCTGGTTTTCCTGGGCCTGGGCACCTGCACTAGGTCAGATGAGGATGACCTTAGCCTCTTTGTGGGTTTATAGTAGGTACATTTGTCCTGTAGCAGTCTGGGTCCTGATCCATTTAGGGCAATATGGACTCTACACATTGCTTTGAAAGTGCCCCGCGCTTTCACTGGCAGCCAGTGGAGTTCTTTCAGGGTTCGGTAGCAAAGTCAGCCCATGATTGTTGAGGGCTAGTTTGGCAGACGCTACTTTTATTCTACATAGTCTATTTAGTAGAAAGTCTGGAATTCCCAGTAAAAGGGCATTGCAGTCAATTCGAAGTCAATCCTGCTTAGAATTGTACACCGCAGTACCAGCTTTCTGGCTGGCTGTGGGTGCAAGGAGATGGTTTTTCTGAGGTTTTTCATCAACCCTTGACAGGTGGGCACTGTTCTATTAACCTGAGATTACTTAGAGAGTTCCATATCAATCTGCACTCCTAGATTTTGCACTGACTTAGCCTTACTCAGATCCCCAGCTTTTGTCCATGGCCAAAAGTTATCTGCGAGTTGGTTGGGAACTTTATTAGTTAAATATTAATGTGTTGTTACTGAGCCAATTTGCCATTTCAGAAAGTCTATCATGGAAGTTATTCAGCTGGTTCCTCTCCTCATTATCCAGGGATATCATTAACTGGGTGTCGTCTGCGTAGTTTATGAAAGTTAACCCAAAGGATTAAATTAGGGCTATTAAGGGGCATATATACACATTAAATAGAATAGGGATCAGTGCTGACGCTTGTGGCACTCCATGCATCAGCTCTTTGAACTCTGATCTGAAATAGGGGGAGATTGCATGCCACCTCTCTGATAAATAGGATTCAATTCATTTTAGGAAGGTACCTTCCACCCCAATCTCAGTCTTTCAAAGTAAGATTCAGTGGTTGAACGCTACCGATAGATCCAACAAGATCAGGACTGTTTTTTTTCCCTCCTCAACTTGCCTTCTTAACTCATCTGTTGCTATGATTAGAGCAGATTCTGTGCCATGGGTTGGTCTGAAGCCCATCTGTTTGGGTTGAAGTAGGTGATTAGATTCTAGAAAGTTTGCTAATACTTTAAGAGCGTGCCTCTCTATAATCTTGACTAGGTAGGTGAACTGCGAAATGGGTCGGAAGTTGCAAGGATCTTGTTAGTCAGTTTCGGATTTCTTCACCAAGGGAGTGACTAGAGATTTCTTCCACCCTTCTAGGACCAACCCATTTGCAAGTGATTGGTTGCATATTTTCCGTAAGGCTGGTAATAGTTCAGTAACCCTTTCTTTCCAGAGTTTATGTGGTATAGGGTTTAGTATCGAGCCACAAAAAATTGACATTGCTAGTGCCCTAAATCATCTTCATTTAATGAGGCTATTTTTGTCAGTTTTATACCAGGCTTCCCCTGCTGTTGTACTATGTTGGGACTATTTGGGGTGCTTGTTAATAGGCCCATGATTTTAGGGTTTTCTGTCTGCTTTGGGGGGTTCCCTTTTGCTGATCTTTTTCATAATTAGTTCCACTTTGTTCTAGAAGAAGTTTGACAGTTTATTACATGATTCTTGTGTTGGCTCTACTATTTGTTTTGTGCAGTCGGGGTGAGCCTTTTCTCTAATGATCTCAAAAACCTTGTTTTCTTTCCTTGTTGCAGTGGTAATGATATTAGTAAAATATTTTTCATTTGCATTTCTGAATTCTATCTTTTAGTTTTTTAATCCATCTTTTGGTTGCAACTTGTCATTATTTGTATATGTTCTTCGCCATTGTCTTAATTGTATTCAACAACACTCAGCTTTTCTTTCCTTCAGGCCTTCCGTGCACGATGGGGCAAATGGTTTTTATTCAGTGTCATCAATTTTATTGGAAAGAGTACATTTAGTGTGGTTGTGATTTCATTTTGTAGACAGTTATAATTGGTGTCTACAGTCTCTCCTTCTTGGAAGCAAAGTGTAGTGTTGAAGATTTTTTTCCCCTCCATGTTCCTAAGTTTCACCTAGACTCTTCCCTGTACCTTCCTTCTAGTGGTTTTTGAGTGTTGTCTATGAGTATGCTCCATTAATTTAAAACTGATCAGGTAGAGCACTGACAAGTGGACCTGCACCACATCCTCTATAACCCCTGTTGGACTTGGCCCTTTTTGCAGGATCATCGCTGAACTTTTTGCCTTCCTCCTGTCTTTTTTCTGACCTGTTGTTGGCTGTTTTATGACTCTGGGCACTTTACCACTGCTGATCAGTGCTAATGTGCATATGCTCTCCCTATTGTAAATTGATGTATGGATTAGTGATTTCATGATTGGCTGATTTGGTTTTCTTGTCAGACCCTAGTGCTGTGCACCAGGAGTGCCCAGGGCTGGTAATCCAAAGTCTGCTAGTGGGATTGCAGCACTGGTTGTGCCACCCACAGAAGCAGCCTGTAACGGTGTGTCTAAGGCCTGACATTGCAGAGCCTATGTGCAGTCTGGTACTGCCATGCTGACTGGGCAAGTGCGTCCACTTGCCAGTCCCTAAACCTTCCCTTTTGTTCACATCAGACACTCCTATGGTAGGCCTAAGGGCAGGGTGCATTGTAAGTATAAGGTAGGACATGCCCTGGTGTGTGTGACATGTTCTAACAGTGAATTTCAGCCATTTTCGTTTTTTACTATTGCAAGGCTAACTGTTCTCCATAGGCCAAAATGGGCAGTTAGATTATTACATTTTATAATCCTAACTGACTCTGGGAATATGGAAGAAATGCGAGTATAGTATGCCTGAACTCAGAATGATAAAATACATATTTTAGTGAAGTTGGTTTTAACATTCTGTGTTTGAAAACACCACTTTTAGAAAGAAGGTATTTTCTTTTCTAACTATCCAAGCCTGCCTCTGCTAGGTTGTGTATTCCTTGTCTGGAGTTTGAGTGACAGGGCTGGGAGATTCCAAGAGACAGGATGAGTCAGCCCAGTGGTGAATAGAGAGATCTACATGTAGATGGGTGGGAGGAATTGCACTTGGGACCTGAATAGGCCTGTGCCTTCCCTCCACAATGCCGGCTCCACCCCCTGTGGTGCGTCTGATGTCTCTTCCCTGCACTGTGAAAGGAGAGAAGGAATCATGTCAACAAAGTGCTCCAGGGCTGTGCCTTCCCTCCACAATGCTGGCTCCACCTCCTGTGGAGCATCTGATGTGTCTGCCCTGCACTGTGAAAGGGATGAAGGAGTGATGTAAACAGAGTGCTCCAGAACTGGTTTGGACTGGGCAAAGGCCCCTATGCCCTCAGAGGACAAAAGGTTTTGGGGTATAAATATTGGGACCCTGATCCCAAGAAATTAGATCACTTTTGGACAAAAAGAAGAAACCTTTGCTGAGGAGAGGAACCTGAAGAACCGAGAGACTATCCCTAAGCTGAAGTGCTGCTTGGGGAATTGACCTGCAGTGATTGCCTGACTGCCAAAGAAAGGAGAAATAAACTTTGTGTGCTGTATTTCAACTTGTGAAGGATCTCCAAGGGCTTGAGAAAAGAGCTTGCCTGCTGCTGAAGTCTCAGGGACAACAGACTTCAACCCCCAGCTCCCCAGAGTTCTTTGGAAGCGCCTGCTGCTGTTTTGGGCCTTATGAGGGACTGCGTGTTGCATGGAGCTGGAAGCGCGACTCAAGAGGAAGAAGCATGTCACCGTCGCTGCTGCTGCCATCGCATCGTGGATGTCTCTGCTGTAGCCGTCGTATTGCACCGCATCGAGAGAAGCACCTCGCAACGAAGAGGAAGCGTGTCGTCATCGCTGCTGCTGCCGTCGCATCTTCGATGCTGCCGCTGTAGCTGTCATATTGTACCGCATGGAGAGAAGCGTCTCATAGCGAAGAGGAAGCGTGTTGCCGTCGCTGCTGCTGACATCACATCTCAGAAGTTGCCGCTGTAGCTGTGCGAATTGGACCACATCAAGAAAAGCGCCTCGCATCCACGCAGAAGCGTGCAGCCGTTGGAGCTTCTGCCATCGCATCTTGAATGTCGCCACTGTAGTTGTCGCATTGTGCGGAAGCGTCTTGCAACGTCTGAGAAGAGTGTCGCAGCTGAAGCTGTTGTCTGCGCATCGCAGAACAAGGGTGTCGCCTTTGCAGCTGACGCATCGAATCGAGCCTTCCCGCATCATTGGAGAAGCGTGCCGCATTTGGAAGATCTTCACGTCTTTATTTCTTTGCACCGGAACTTTGCCGCATTTCCATTGCAGCAACACTTTTTTTGTGGAAGCGTAATGCATTGTAAGGTACATTGACTCAAAGTGTCGCTTTTTAAGAACTGAACAGAACTAAGCTAAAACTACCATTTTAAGTACAGTATTGTTGATTTTTGTCGTTTATGGTCTTGTGTTTAAATCTATATAATGAATACTTATTTTTTCATATAAAACCTGTGTGGTGTCCATCTGTAGTGTTGTCACTTGATTACTGTAAGTGGTCACAAACGCTTTACACGCTGCCTCTGAGATAAGCCTGTCTGCTCGTGCCAAGCTACCAAGTGGGTGAGCAGGGGTTATTTTATTTAAGGAGTATACCCCCTTACCCTGACTAGAGGCAAGGGTCCCTAATTGCCAGAAGTACCTATCTGTGCCAACTAAAGACCCCCAAATCTAACAACCACCATGTTCTGGGGGGCCAGTATCAAGTCCAGGGTGCATCTACCCTGGTGTGAATGCCCCTTAACTGTTTGCTCTAATCCTACAGTTTCACAGGATGTAAGGAGGTTACTAGTTTGGATATCAGCTCTATTTCCTGCCCAGATGATTAAGCCTCCTAGCACTAATAAGTTGGAGTGGGTTAGGGTTAGAATTGAGACTAGGTTCAAGGGGGTTTGAAGGTCATTTAGGGAGTTTCCTGGGGGCCTATAGCATAGAATCCCAGATAGTGCGATTAATCCTCTTCTTTTCAGGGAGAAACATAGGGTTTCTAGCCCTTGAATGTCATCATCTGGGAGGATCTCCACTTCCTACTTTTTGAAAATGATAGCTGTTTGAAACGGTTTGAAAATACTGTTTGAAAATAACAACTATTCCTACTCCTCCCTTATGAGCTCTTGATTGATTTACTACTTTCTATGCTGTTGGGCACATAAGGCCCAGATCTATCTCTGCGCCATTGCGAATCCAGGTCTCAGTTATGAATAACATGTCCCAGTCAGGTGCGTCTAGTATCAAATAGAGCTCATGTGTGTGCTTCACCAATGAGCAAGCGTTAATAAGACCATATTTAAGACCATATTTAAGGCTCCCCCAGTTATGCATGTTCTCTCTTTCATTACTCTTCCTCAAGTAACCCTCCTCACCTCTGATTTCTGTATTCTGGTGGTTTGATCTGGTTATTCCCTTCTGTTGTCTAACGTTTGCTTGTTCAGCTTCTCGATTTAGCTCCCGTAGCTCCTTGCTAGAAGATGTTATTCCGGAATGCTGTTTCTGGCCACAACCCGGCAGCACGGCTGGTGCTGTCCACTTCCGGGCCACTGACGGGTGCAAACTGGCTTGCCTTTGGCGTGCTGGCATGCCCGCTGCGCAGTCCCGCCACTTTGCGGCCTAAATACCTCCCTTTCCTGTTCCCAACAAGAACAGCTAGACCGCTCACCTTGGCCGTACTAAAATGGCAGTCTTCAAGTGGATCTGGTAGAACAGTGCGGGGAAGAAGGTAGAAGCTGAAGGTAGCCTTCAATGTTTCGTGCTCCCTTCTTTTCTAATTTTTGATTAGTGCACCATTCAAATTCAGTTAAAAACTACAGTTTGAAAACACAACTCTCGATGATTGAGCTTGATAAGCCCCTGATTTAGCCAATTTTTCTCGTAAATACAACCTCCAATTTTTTGTTAAAAGCCTGCTTTCATAATCAGCTCCCAGGATGAAAAAAGTAGCATAGTCTCAGTATTTTTGATTTCTTTCAATGAACATTTTATAGTCATATTGGTTAGGTAGCTACCTTAGCCTGTGTTTATTGATGGGGACGTTGGCTAGCTGAACTCATCTGCATTCTAGCATCCACGTGCTACTTCCTCCTCTCTTTCTCATTCTTGTCTCTCTCTGTGTCATTTCTACTTTTTCTGCATTCGACTGCTGAATGCCCCTCCCACAGGTAGCACACACATGCATGAACTTACATGCTGGGCCCCAGGTGTTTTCATCCCTGTCATATTTGAAACATATAGCTGGGGAGCCCTTCCCTAGTGGCCCTCCTTCTCAACTCGAAAAGTGCTCTGTTGAAAGAAAGGTTTTTGATATTCTTGATGCCCCTTAAACTGCCCTTCCCAAAAAGACTGTTCGGGCTTCCCTGACCAGAGCTACTCTACCTAGATACCATCGACTTCTGCATGTAATCGACAGTCCTGTTCATCCCACTCCATGTCTGGGTGAGTCTCCCCTTATCGTAATCCAACCATGCTTCCCCTACAAATTGGATGCGTATATATAAATCTTTTGTGCAATGTGAGAACCTTCCAACTATCACGCAAGCCTTTCTGACACATGCTGTCTCTTTCCTTTTTTATTTAGGCAATGAAATCTGTCAAAGTGTATTTATTTGAAGTAAAATCAAAATGATAACTATTGTCACAGTTTTTCGTAAGTGTCAATAATTGAACAGGTAACCTCCGCAGGTTTCCTCAGCTGTAAAACTGTTTAAAAAACAATTCGATAAACAACTAGTTACTTAATAAAGTAGTCTTTGGTTAAAAAAGCAGTGCTTTCTGTCTATTTGAGGGGAATCTTTTAAGGCTACTAAGATTCAAGTTCCTCCTCTTCTTCATTTTGGGGTCCTTAGTTTATTCTTAATTGCTTCTCCGCACTCCTAAATATTTTACCAGTTTGGTGATCACTTGCGGCTGCTCATTATTCAGTAGGAACTGAAGCTGATGGTAATGTCGTGTCCCCACCTCACATAGGAGCTGAAGCAATCTTCTGCAGTCTTCCAGGAGTGTAGGGCATATACAGAGCAAGTGAGGTATTGACTTCTGGAATAGACAGCACAATTTGCATATTTTCGACTTTGATTGAACAGCCCATGGTGGCGACAGGTCTAAGGACGCAAAATAGCCAATCCGAAGCTTCAGGAATTTTATTTTATAATAGGAGGAGAATGATTCTTTGATATATTTTTGTGGGCCTTTGCTGTCATAGCTGCTAAGGACCAAGTAGGCATGTTCTCTTCTAGCAAATGCTCTTTGATCAGATTTAAGAGATGTAATTTTTACATTTCTTTTCAAGGCTATTTTAAACTGAAGGTGTGGTAATGTTAAGTTCCAAAGTTCCCTTGAGCGAGTTTGCACCAATGCTTAGGCGAGGGCATGAG
Organism: Lissotriton helveticus; assembly: GCF_964261635.1. Taxonomy (NCBI): domain Eukaryota; kingdom Metazoa; phylum Chordata; class Amphibia; order Caudata; family Salamandridae; genus Lissotriton; species Lissotriton helveticus. Next base: position 381,055,756 of record NC_136069.1, read on the forward strand.
ACCAGGCGACCTGAACACTGCTCTCTGTGCCCTGTTTAAGAAAGCCTCCAGTTTTCACGGGTAGGCCTCTGACCCATATGACAACTTTGGCACTAGTTTGGCAGAGACTTTTTTCAGCAGTACCTCAAAAGAGAACTTGTTTGTGCTCTTAAAGATTGTTCAGAAAGCGCCTTGCAAAGAAGCTAGTTTTGGTTTTAGTGAGTTCAAGTGCAATAAGTGACCTCCTTTTTTGTCTAACCAGCAGCCCAGGTATTTGTATTGGTTCGCAATGGTCAGGCGATGGCTGTCAAGATGCCATTGATATTGCTTTTCTTTTTCTGACCAAAGATATCAATATTGTTTTTTTCATAGTTGCTCTTCATCTCATTTGCCAGACAAGGAGTGTCTAAGGCATCTAACAGTCTTTGAAGCCCTACCAGCTATTGGCTAAGCAGGATGACATCATCCGCATACAGCAGGGAAGAGATGTGTTGATTAGCCAGTTTAGGAGCGTGTCTAGTAACTTGATTTAATGCAGGAACCTAATCGCTCATGTACAGATTAAATAGGGTAGGTGTTAATACCCACCCCTGTTTGACCCCTTGTTCAATGTTGATTTTTCCGAAACAGCGGTGCGTCGTCCTAATTTCACTCTAGCCCACGTGTTGGAATAGAGCAGCATGATGCCTTGTAATAATGGCTCTGGGATTTTCCAAGCTGTAAGTTTGGTCACAGTAGGTGACAGTTGACTCGGTTAAAAGCTTTACTGTAGTCTACGAAGCAGCAAAACAGCTCTTCCTTTTCTGTGTTTGTCTAGTGGCAAGCATCCTTATGGCCACCAGATTGTCTGTGGTGCCGGCCTGCGTTCTAAACCCAGTTTGGTTGAGGGAGAGCAAATTGTTTAACATTGCCTTGTCTTGTATATCCTCGAGTAGTAATGTGGCAAAATATTTTGCCTCAATATCCAGCAGTGCAATATGTCTGTAACTGCCTGGGAGGGAGATGGTGCCTTTTTTTGTATATGAGATGGAGAATCGAGCCTTGCCAAGACGTGGGCACTGTATGCTGGACTATGAATCTCTTGAATACATTTTCCAATATACCATACCAAAAATTGATGTCATGTTTGTAAATTGATGCCGGGATGCCATTCGGGCCTGGCGCACTGTCTCCTCTACGTCTTTGAATTAACTTTGCAATTCTTCCAGCGTCAAAAGTTGTTGCATAATGATGGCTTATGGCCACAGTTGAAATTGGCGGGAACTGTGCAGGTTTTTTTTCACTTGAGGCTGGCACCTCGTTGGACTTTTTGGGAGAAGCTTTATATAGCATGGTAACATGCTTTTTCGATTTTTCTGCGGTGACATTGTTCCCATTTGTAGCAGTGAGAGATGAACCACTGTTTAGCCCATTTATGACCATCCAGAATCGTCTTGCATTTTTGTGCCTGCAAGCCAAAATCAGTTTGGTTTGAAGCAGTTCCTCATGGTCACGTTTGGCTTGCCAGATCTGTTTTTTATACTGGGTGCATAAGGATTTGACCTCAGCGATTAAGTTCAGGTTTGCTTGTGTTTTCAGTAAACAACACTTCTTATTCAGTGTTCTTTTTAACATCCTCAGCTTCTTTGTATACCAGGGTTTGGTGTCTGTGAATCTTAAGGGGTCAGGGCCTTGTTTGTTGCTGACCAAAGAAGAGAGTAGCATTTGTGCTAGCCTTTCCCAATCACTAATGGTATCTATTCATGGCCTCCCTGGTCAGCTCATGAGGTTTTATCATACTTTATAGAGGCTTCCGAGCTCCATTTAATCTGCCTCCAGATGCATTGCAAATCATTTGTCCCTATCACTGTTAATGATGGGTTGGTGTTGATCGCAGTGCAAAATCCCCAAACCTGAGGCATATGTCACTTTCACAGAGCAGCTGGATGGAATAAGTTTGAATGCTGTTGAAGAGGTTAATGGAAATGACAGTGAAATCCAATACTGCTGGCCTCTTTGGGCAATAATGCGTAGTGCGTATGGGTTGACATTCTGTGAAGCGACCATTCAGTGCTCGCATTGACAATGCCTTTAAGACTGCCAGTAGGGAGCACCCCAGAGAGTCTAGTCTTTGCGGTCAAGAGACTTGTATGGGAATCCGCCACTGGATATACACCATATTTTCTGCCATGCTTCGATAGGGATTCTCTAACACATTTAAGTTAAAATCACCAGTTAGTAGAAAATGGGACTTCGTGTGTTTGTATTTAATAGCAGTAACCAGTTGTTCTAGTTTCTTCATGCACTGTTGTTTCTCTGCTGCTGATGGATGAATGTAGATGTTTATTAAAAAATAAATTGCAGGTTAAATGCTTGTTTTAGGTTTAGGCATTTTTCTGCTGGTAGTGGCTCGTATACTGCATTTTAGAGCACAATAGTTAAAATAAACATTTTGAACTATAACCGTGACTCTGACCATTCTGATTGTAGACGTACGAGTGAGTGAGCGAGCGAAAGAGTATGTCTTGCTACCACGATTCCTGAGAGAGTCAGGAGTTTTTGTTCTGGGTTGTCTAATCATTTGTAGCTTTGTGATTATGTAGGAGAATGAATGAGACACTAAAGCTAGTCAGTTTTGGGATTTTGGGTACTAAGGTGGTAGGAAAGTACAACCGCTATACACGAGGTCCTGTTTTCCTGCGCATAGTTTTGTGTATGTGCAGAATCCCCGCAACATGGCGCCGCCAACAATTGGTCTGGTTGTTATCTGTGAGACTCCTGAGTAGTGCTTGTGCTTGTCCACAGACCACTCGCTTCTGTTTCCAGAGACGGTAGTGATGGTGCAGCCTCTTACATTGTGATATTTTATAGGTTTTTCAAGCTTAAATTTTAAAAGGTCTATTTTTCTCATTTTACCCATTGTTGTTCTGACAAGTTGTTATTCTACTAATAATTATGGCAGTTGTCATTGCTTAACCGCGTCCCAGTCAAGGCTTTTTTGACTCATTATAGGGTCCCTAATGCTGGTGTTGCGCTCATTTTTGTTGCTGGGGTAGATGCAGCTCACTGCTTCGAGGTGTTTTATTCTTGGGTTACCTTTCCAGCGGTCGATGGAACAGATAATTTGTTTCATGAATATACTGACCTACCTCAGAATTATCAACCTCATAGGTATCTTGAAGTTCCGCTAATGGCTTGGCAACATTCAATGTGATTTAATGGTGCCCTTCCACACCCGATAACACCGGTCCGTGGAGGCCCCTTATCGATAGATGGGGCCACTGTCCCGTTTTGGCTGGGTATACCCCGCACCCAAATCATCTCACAGCTACAGTTGCAGAGCTACACATCTTGCATACTTCGTTAATATGTATACATAGAGCTGTTATTCAGTTCATGTTGCGCAACTTCCAGGCGTTGCCGCGCAACCACCAGCACCTGGTGGTGTAATAATCAGTCCAATAATGATTAATTCTGTGATGGGCAAGGTTCCGCGAAATTAGGATGAGCTTCCTTAATAGCTTGCTGAAATGTTTGGACAACTCGTAGCTGTTTTTCCAAATACCACACCTGCGGTGAAACACAGAATCCTGACCATGAGTTTGCCTAAAGGCCTTAGTTTCCGAATTAGCTGATTGTAACACTTGGGGTAGAGTGTTTGCAGCAGTATATTCAAAGTGTTTTGGCACCCCCTCAATGACAGCTCTCCCTTTCGTGATAAAACGTGTTCAGGATGAACATGGGGCCGAAGCGGCCCTGGAGATCGGAATAAGACTGGTGGGTGTGTTCGACATTGTTTGCGATATGATCCTTTCTAATGTTAAGGGAGATGCTGTGAGCTTACAAGTGGCGGAACGCTGTAGCAGATGCAAACAAACAATGCAAATTGCCAAAGATTATTGCTAAAGCTTATAAAACCTTAGGGCGCAATAGTCTGAGTATTAAGCCTTTTACTCAACCGCGAACTCAAGCTCAAACTCAACAAAAGGCCCAGACTGATGGGCACCCGTTCTTTCCTAAAAAGAACTGGAGAAATAAAAAACAGGGCAGCAACAACAGAAACAGGGTTCATGTGCTGGTTCACCGACACCTGAGTCTTCTGAGCATACTTATGACTTGCGCGACCGCGTGAAAATTAAGACTTCTGATAGATTTCAAGTCCCTGATCAGAGCTCTCCTCATTCTTTACAGGACACATAGGACTCTTGAGTAGGTGGTGGGAACGCCAGGATCATGGCAAAGGTCTGACCACCCAACAGGGACGGGATCAACCTTGACAGTTTGATGTTAAAGCCAAACACAAGGATCTGCCTCGTTTTAGACCCCCTTATGAGAAGACAAAAGTTGCCGCTTTAACAGTGAAGTATGCATCAGACGGTGAGAACTCGGCTTCTAGATTTGTCAAGGGCGGTGAATCTGCAAGACAGCACGGCGGAGGTTACCATAGTGCGGGAGGAACTGCGTCCCTGTCTGGAGGCGAAAGCAATTGATACATTTTATACAGTAGAAAGGGATGATACCTGAGTTGCTCCCCCTGATAGACTAAATGAAGAAGTCTTCCAAATTGAGGATGATATAAAGCGTATAATTACAGTGTTTATTTGGGAAAATCTGACTTCCTCTTATGACATTTTGTTGGCGGAGGCAGATTGGCCTTCACCATTTTTTTGGCCGCTTCTAGAGGGGAGGACGTAATACTTCTGGGTTTTCCACCATATATCCCTGAGGAGCATGCAAAGGCTTTTGCAATTGAATGGGCTTTGGCCCTTGCACCGGCGGTGTACCGTAATCAAGTGGGCTGAGATAGAATTTCACTGGCACAAGAGATTCCATTACGTTCTATGCTGCAGCCAGAACCGCAATATCCAATCAGGCGGGAGGCTAAAGTTCCTGTTTGTGACATTCTGACTCAATTGGAATATCAAGGTGTAATTGAATCCTGTATATCTCCTATCAATAATCCTCTTTTTCTGGTATCAAAACTGGACGGTTCATATCGCATAGTTTTAGATTATCGAAATTTGAATAGTCATTGTCGTACATTTGCGGTACAGAAAACCCACAGCTCTGTGCTAGTGAACAACATATTTCTTAAAAGATGTAAGAACACACTGGATATATCCAATGGTTCTGTAGTCACAACTTGGCTCCTGAGAGCCGTGATTGGACAGCATTTACTGCCTTTGGGAATCAGAAAAAAGTTGCACGCTTGCCTATGGGGTATAAGAACATCCCCGGGGCTTTTGCTGCATATGTTGTGTCATTATTACACAGCATAGACCTGGATGCTTTCTCGTACATTGAGGATATTTATCTGATAGACGACAAGATGATGCCGCATCTGGTGAGAGTCAACAGAATGATATTATTGTTCGCTGATTATGGATACAAATTAAATTTTGCAAAATCACACATCGCTTGCTTGGCAGTGCTCTTTTTGAGCTACAAACTTAACAATGAAGGTAGGGGGTTAGCCCCCCACCTTCTGGAGAAATGTGCAAAATTGCAACCTCCTTCTACACTGAAAAAGCTTCTGTCTTCGGGGGGATTTTAGAATTTTGGAAGAACATACATTCCCGATTACGCCCAGCATATCAAACCGCTCTATGTGTTGATACAACCTACATTAACTTCTGCCTGCTGGTTACCGGAACATACCTCGAATCTATGTTCTTTACAGTCTCATCTGCTAGAGACTAACTTCTTGTTGACACGTGATAATTCTACGAACCTGGTCATATGTATTGTACCAGGGACGGTGGGTTTCATGTACCTAATGTTCATCAAAGGTGACACAGTACCTATAGCATACAAATCGCATCTGTACACAGCACCAGAAATGCGCTTTTCGAATGTTGAAAAGATTTTAACTGCAGTCCAAATGGCGATTCTGAAAGAACGATCGCTGGTGCAGGGAAAACGCATTCTGATGATTTTGCCTATCCCTGCTTTAGAAGCAGTGACTAAGGCAAGTGTACCAAACTCTAAGGGCCCTACTCACAAAAGTAATCTGAGACAAAATCCTAACTTTATGACTTTCGGTATTCACAAAAGGCATTTAGTAGTAGTAAAGTTAGGATTCCTAACTTTACTACTACTAAACTGAGACAAAATCCTAACTTTACGACTTACGGTATTCACAAAAGGCATTTAGTAGTAGTAATGTTAGGTTACCTAACTTTACTACTACTAAACTGAGAAAAATCCTAACTTTACTACTTTTGTATTCACAAAAGGTATTTAGTAGTAGTAAAGTTAGGAATCCTAACTTTACTACTACTAAATACCTTTTGTGAATACCGAAAGTCGTAAAGTTAGGATTTTGTCTCGGATTACTTTTGTGAATCGGGCCCAAAGGCTTTACATCCCCATTGGATTCAATGGGCTACTTCTTTAACATTGGTTGATGTCACGTTTATTTTTGATCCTGCTCTTGAGACACAGGAGTTTTAACAATATGAACATGTTCATCCTCCTCCGTTTTCTTTGCTTCCTTTGGATGAGTACAAATGTGTCATCTACACCGACGGCTCGGCCCAACCGGCCATCGGGTCCAAACATGCTTATTCCGTGGCTTGCGCTATTCTTGCTGGTTCCATTGTAAATGGTGATTTTAAGTCTTCCATGTTAAATGTTAAAATAAATATGTAAAGTGCATATACACCGAGGAGGTTTCTTGGCGCTGCAATGTTTTAGAACCCGAGTCCAAGTGCGCAATTAGAAAGCCTGACGAAATAACCAAGTTTTAAGACAACTTCTAAAACTGGGGAGAGTGGTACAAAGGCGTATTTCGGGGGGGAGAGAGTTTCAAAACATGGGGGCCAGGACAGCAAAGCTGGCAGCACCAGTGCGCTTTAATCTGTAGGAAGGGATGGACAAAAGTAGCTTGTGTGCTGAACGAAGATTACACGTGGGAACATGCTTGTGAATTAAATTGTTCACAAATGTAGGGCTTTTCCCATTATGGGTTTTAAAAATGAGGCACCCAACCTTGAAAGCGCAGCGCTGGATTACTGGGAGCCAATGGAGCTGCTTCAGGAGGGGGTAACATGAAGATGTCTCGGATGGTGATCAAGCAAACGAGCCGCCTGGTTTTGAACCAATTGTAAACATTTGGAACGATAGAGGGGAATGCCATGGTAAAGTGAATTGGCATAGTCAACATGACCATAGCCAGAATCACTTGAATTCGAGCTTCATAGGTAAGTAACCTGCAGATCTTTTTTATTTTCCTGAGTTGGAAAAAACAGGTGGAGATCACTGACCCTATCTGAGCCTTCATTGTGAGGTCCTGGCTGATGATGACCCCCAGGCTTTTGGCGGAAGTAGATGGTGAGGGAGGTTGGCCAAGTTCCCTGGGCCAGAAATGAGAGCTCCAGGGGTTCTTAGTAAGGCCACCAGTGAGAACTAACTCCGTCTTGTCCGGATTGAGCTTAAGATGGTTGCTGTTCATCCACTGGCTAATGAACAGCATGGTAGATGGAAAAGTGTGGACCGACTCCGAGGAGTTACTAATAGGAAAGATGAGTTGAAAGTCGTCTGCATAATTGAAAGTGCAGACTTTGCATTCTTTTAAGGCTCAGACAAGAGGGAGGAGGTAGGAGGTACAGATTGAATAACAGGGGGGAGAGCGAGGAGCCCTGGGGGACTCCGCAGGAGATGCTTACTCTGGGAGCGATGAATGGCACTGTACTAACTGCCTGTGATCGATTCTCAAAATAGGAGATAATCCAGCCAAGGGCGGGTCCCGTGATTCCCGCGTCTCTGACACGATCGACCAGTAGATTATGGTCGACCGTGTCAAAGGTCGCGGAGAGATCAAGCAGGACAAGAGCCTGCAGGCAGCCACCGTTGACCTTGTCACGAAGAGTGTCTACAACTGTGAGAATCACTGCCCCAGTGGAGTGAGCCGGGCGAAACCCTGCCTGGTTGGAATCAAGGAAATCCGATTCTTCTAAGAACTCAGTGAGGCATCTCAGAACCTTAGCAAGGTAGGGAAGAAGAGAGATGGGGTGATAATGTGTTAGCAATTGAGGATCAGCCCCGGCTTCTTCAAGAGGGGAATGACAATGGCCTCCTTGAAGGTATCGGGGACAGTGCCCTGGGATAATGACTGATTCAGAAGGTGAAGAGCAGGACTGGGAAGGGTAGTGAAAATTTTGTTCAAGATGCTGGGGGGATAGCAGTCGGTTGGAGAGCCTGTCTTAGAAAGCAAGTCCACAAAAGCAGGCTCGTTGATTCTTGGGATTTGCGTAAAGGTGCTGTGGTTTTGGGCGACAGTAGGGTTGAGCGGCAGATTATTACAGACTGGAATGCTGGCCTTTATTATTGCGATTTTATCGATAAAAAAGGAGTTCAAGGAATTACAAAAATTTTGCGAAGGTGCGGGTTTGATAGAGATTCTGTCATGATTAGATAGCTTGTTCCAAGTTCTTTCCAGTTGCCGTAAGACTAATTTCTGTTTTTTAGCTCGTCAGAAAACCACTTATGAGCGTCATGACGGCGGCGGGCATGTGCTTTCTTGAGGGGCGCAAATTTATTACTGGCGGCCAACAACCAGCTTGTGAGCTGTTTGTCAGCCTGGTTGATGGACGAGTTGATAGGGGGGAGAGAATTAGCAAGTGAATCAAGGAATAATGTTTTCTCACCTACATTCCAGTTTGTGCGAGTGCCTCCACCTTGACAAGATGATTTAATAGGAAAATTGTCAAGAATAGTTCATTTAATTATATGGTGGTCAGACCAGGGGCATGGTGATACTAATATGGGGGACATAGCTATATTAACAGTACAAATCTGATCAAGGGTGTGTCCCTTAATATGAGTGGCCGTGGTAACTTGTTGCACCAGATTTAGCCAAAACGCAGTGCTGACACACGAAATGTTGTTAGAGATTTGAGTGTCTTTGTCTGGACTTTTGCCTGTGGCACCTTCCATTTTGACCAAGGTCCAGCAATCGCCTCAAAGGTGTACAAGGACGCAATGAAGTCCTGAGGGCAGTTCTATAGTGGAGGAAATGAACCGTGAATTAAAGCAATCTTTGACAGCTAGGGTCTTAGGTACTGGCAGGAACTTGCTGGCCCATGTGTATGGGGTTCAACGTGTACTTAATAAATTCCCACGAAGAGCTCTAGGTGGGCAGAGCCCATACAAAATGCTCTTTCGCATTAAAATGTTTGTGCCAGACCTAGATGGTCTAGACATTGTGGCCTCTGCTGCAAAGTTTGGCGTAGATAATCATTCTACTATGTTACAGGACTTACAAAAGACCAGTTACGCAACTGAACATTAGCCCTCTACCAATGATGCGGCACTGCTGATTTCGGTCGCTGGCTGGCTGCCTTAGATTGGAGATCGGGTACGAGAAAAGCTGGAGAACAAAAAAGAATTTGGTCCCTCTTATCATACATAGTACTTGTATTGAAGAGTACTCATAAAGTAATTCTACCACCTTTGCCTGGTCGCAAAGAAAACAGATACATTTCACTGGACAATGTCAAGTTACACCATCTGGCCGAATCTGAATTGTGTAACTCCTGCAGTTTCATGCAATGCTATCTCTTTGAATCCAGTGAATTTATCCTCTTCAACTAATCCACGTTTCTCTGAGGGTGAGATGGACACTACTATTGACCTTTTGCCTGTCCTGCCACCATCCTCATCCAACAATGAAGTCGAGTATACTTACCCTACGAATGAATCCCAAAGTGAGGTGCCAACCAGTCCTCGACAACATCAAGCTGATACTGCCTTACCACCATTTGATGTACATGGGTGCAAGCGGTTGTTTTGGGGACAGTGCAAGCTTCTTTATGACTTTTCCTCCTCTACTTCCACTTTGGCACTTCCACTGACATAAATAAGCATTTTATCTCTTGATTCATAAAGACTTACCTGGTCCCACCCTGGACCTACAATTGGTTGGTACTTATCATGATTTTCCTCTTCATGTCAATTCAATTTGTGACAGTATTTTTCTTGCTAATCAATGGCCATTATTTGCCAGAACGCTCTGCTGTGAACTTGGTCAATGGAATTCTGGCCCCTCATACATCATCCCATATCATGAAATATGATCAAAGGGAAGTCCTCAAGATACCATACGCGTTTTGCGTTTCTTTAGGAGATGTGGTAACACCGGACATACATTTCGATGTTTAGGATGTACAAGCAGTACATTCACTGTTTTCTGATGTAATGTATCATACTGCTTTTGGTGCTGAAGATTTGTATTTAAATTCTGCAAATTCGGCTGATTTATTCTGTTATTAACACTATGGGCATCATTTCTTAAACAAATTAACAACATTAAGACCTGTTTTAATTACACCCATTTGGAACACTGTCCAACTCCCATACAGGGGAGTTTTAAAACCCTTAGGGATAAGTTCACCTATTTCACTGATTATAACACATCCAATCCTGAATCCTATTTCATTAAATTGCAATTGTAATCACAGCCCAAATGTATTCTTACCCATACTAAATTAATATATTCCAATTCCTTTAGAACTTAATTGGCCACACAGGGTTATGACCACTTGGAAAATACCATTGACTTGAAATCAGTTTGGGGCACTAAGGCTTGGCAGGTTCAGTAAACTGAAGCATTACATCGTGCCTGCCTAATCCCGACTCAGATATTATTTTTAAATGATACAGTGCACCAAACTACTTGCTTTGGCTTCGCAACTGCTAAAAACTTGAATATCCCTTCTATCCCGTCTTTAGTGGAATATGACGATTGGCATGCCCAGTCGAAATATACGATCAATTTATTGCAAGCTTTATTTCGAAATGACACTTTCAACGTCTCTCATATTGACCCGTCCAGGTGTTTAGTGTGGCAAACCAATTCAAATGCATGTCAACTGCATTTTTATAATATAACACCTGGTTTCACACAAACTAGACCGGATCCTCGTTTTTCACATATACATTCGGTCACCACATACTCAGTGTGTAAATTGCGCCAACAATGGTTGGAACACTCCACTTTGTCGTCAGTGAAACAACACTTGTCACTCTTGTTGAACAACATCAATTTAGCTTATTTTATCTTAGGTTGTAGGATTCATAGAACAAAACGATGTATCTAGGCAGCTTACAATGAAGTATGGAAACTTTCGCAGTTTGAAGCAGAGCTTCGTCTGCACCAAATTGACAAAGCAAATTTAGAAAAAGTCCTTGCAGTGGTCGACAATGGCATCAACACACTGTCTTCATGGTTCTATACCTTTTATAATATTATTTCATATGTCATTGATATTGTTCAGAATTATGTATCTGTGTTATATAATATCAAACTCATTTACGAACAGTGATGCAGTTTGCATGGATGTTACAGACTCTCAAAATGGAAAAAGTCCCTTGGGATTATTTGAATACTTCTGCATTGTTTTTGTCATTTAATCTAACTGATAAACAGAGATTTATGTCCATGAAAGATGCTACATACATGCCATTACACATTGAACGATTAGAACACTTGCCGTTCTCCATGGCGGTGACAGACTCAGCTTTATGTTTAATCCATGGGGTTCTCTCTCTCTCATTTTCGCAGTTTCAATTTAAATCTTGCATGAAACATTTCCATATTGGCTGCTTTGACTACCTGGGTAGTGGGTTTCTCCATGAATTATGGTCCCTACCTTTCTCTTACAGATGTCAACGGGAGGGTAAGGAGGTTTTCCTAACAAGGGAGGACTGCGATTCCACAGTAGGACATTCCCCAGTTTGTAAATTCATTAAGTTACACGGCGCTGGTCATGTATCCGTGCCTAATCTTGCTTGTTTTTGGAACGAAACACCAGTCCCAGCAATAATTCCCACTTTCACATTGCTTACTAACGGCAGTTATCTTATTTTGAATAACAACGACTGCTGTGGTTTACAGGCAGGAATCCCGTATATAATAACAGTTTCACAACAAGTTACTTGTTGTAGCAATGTGCTTTTTCCGCCCCGCATGGGAACGTAGATACTTCCATTTGCCCTTCCATTCCAATGTTGAAAACAGATTTAAACAAATTAAGCAGACTCAAAGTGCCATTGTTTCAACAAGAAGTGCCTATCACTTCGGCTCGAGAGACCTTCAAATTGCAGTTGGATAGAACATCTAGCGAGATTAAGTCACTTCTGGATACAAACCTCCCACTTCACTTTGGGGAGCTTATATATCTATTTTATTTATTTATTTATTTATTGAGCTTATAGAGCGCGACAGCTACCCAATGGGTTTCCCGGCGCTAAAAGAAAGTAAGCAGAAGGGCCGGAAAGGAGTCCAATATGCTGGGAAGTTATTGATTAAACAGCCAGGTCTTGATAGCGCTACGAAAACGGTCGTAGCTGGTCTCAGTACGGATGTTAAGGGGAGAGAATTCCAAAGTTTTGGGCCTAAGAAAGAAAAGGACCTGCCACCCATTCTTGCGAGTCTGTATTTGGGCACGCAGAAAAAGCCTTGAGATGAAGAACGAAGACGTTGTGCGGGAGTGTAGGTGTGAACAAGAGATTGCAGGTAACTGGGAGCAATACCCGCCTTTATTTTATGCATGTAACCCAAGGTTTTAAATTTGACCCGACTCACCACTTTCAGCCAGTGTAGGTCACCGAGTCGCTCCGTAATGTGATCAGTTCTGTGACTATTGCATAGCAGTCTCGCAGCAGCATTTTGAACAAGTTGGAGACGTCTTGTTACTGTTTTGGTTGCCCCTAGATAGAGTACATTGCCGTAGTCCAGCCGAGAGGTTATCAGGGCATTTACCACGGACTTCTGGGTGTCAGGTGGCAGCATCCAGATAATTTTCTTCAGCCAGCGCAGATTGGTAAAGCAGATGGCTGCCACCTTGTTTACTTGACACTGCATTGTTAAACCATTGTCCACGGTAACTCCCAGATTCCGCACATGTTCAGATGGAGAAGGGAGGACACCCATCTCTGATGGCCAATGCTTAGAGCTCCAGAGGTCTTGCTTTTGCCCGAGGACCAAGACTTCAGTTTTACCTCCATTCAATTTGAGCAGGTTAAGGTTCATCCAATTTGATATTTTCTTAAGACCTGATTGGAGGAGGGAAGTGGGGGCTTGGTCAGAGTGTGATAGGGAAAAAGCAATCTGCGAGTCGTCGGCGTATGTAAACAGAGTGAGACCTTCTTGTTCCGCAATGTGGGCCAGAGGTGTGACATATAAATTGAAAAGAAGGGGGCTAAGGATCGAGACATGGGGAACTCCGTAAGGGGACGCATGGATATTGGAGGTGGCAGTGTTAGAAAAAATCTGAAAAGTCCGGTGAGTCAGAAAGGATGTCAACCAGCCTAAGGCCTGACCACCAATGCCCATGGAGGCAAGGGAATTAATGAGTATGGTTTGCGAAATGGTATCGAAAGCTGCGCTGAGATCAAGCAGAATCAGCGCAGCTGTGTCTCCTCTATCTAGAAGATGCCGAAGATTTTCTGTGACACCGAGTAGAGTAGTTTTAGTAGAAAACCCAGGGCGAAAACCAGATTGGGAGTGGTGAAGTATATTGTTGGCTGCAACGAAATGGGCAAGGTGGAAGTGGATGTGTCTCTCCAGGATTTTGGAGAAGGCCGGCAGCAGAGAAATGGGACGAAAATTCGAAGGAACTTTGGGGTCAGCAGTGGGCTTTTTCAAGAGAGGAGTCACCATGGCATGTTTCTAGCAAGCCGGGACTGTAGCGTTTTTTAGTGAGAGATTAAGAGTTTTACAGATCATGGAGAGCTGTGGAGTGTCTAGTAGTTTGAGTATTAAAATAGGAAGTGGGTCTGCTGGTGAGCCCGATTTCACTTTACTTAGAATCTCAGTAAGTGCATCTGGATTGATGTCAGGCCAGGACATTAATGAGTCGTAAGTAAGGGGTGGGAGGTGGCCTGTACAGTGATTTATTCCACCCAGACTAGTGGCCAGCGGTGGCTGGGGACTGCTACAGTTCTGTTTAGATATATCTAGATAGATATTTTCAATTTTCCTTGTGAAAAACTGCTCAAGTTCTTCACATTGGTTACTATTCAGGGGGGGTGGTTTGGCTATGGTCTGGGAGCCAGCTAGATCTTTGACTAGACCAAAAAGTACTTTAGATTTGTTGGTTGCTTCTGCAATGGTCCTTGCGACATAGCTGGCCCTAGTCAGGGCACAAGCCTTATGGTAAAGCTTCAATTCTTTTTTGTAGGCAACGTCTGCTTTGGGGGAATAATCCTTTCTCCAGGTTCTTTCCAATCTTTTGCATTTGGACTTATCCACTTTTAGCGATTCATTGAACCAGAGAGCTGGTAATTTATGGGCTTATCAAATATTTAATGCATCTGATACCAAAAGCCTTGCTCATTTTTGTAACTTGTGGGATCCAGCCTTGTGACTTCTTTTCAGACGATATTTGGCGTAATACCGACTTTTATTCATTTTATTTTTTCTAGCTTCTTCGGAGGGTTCCCTTTGTTACTGGCGCTAGCTGGTGGAATCCTGATCCTTCTGCTCCTGCTGCGCAATGGCTGCTCATCTTGTGGTAATGCACAGGCCAGGCCAATTGCAACTGTAAAATGACCAAATGCAACAATTTTTTGGATGCTTGCCATTAGCAACGCTTAGCGTGAGTTATGGACTAACTTTTCACTTCGCCTACTTCACTTGCGTGCAACCTGTGTTCTACTGTCAGTGATGCCCCTTCTATTGGGCTTTGGATTTATGCCTCTGCAATACGTCATGTTCAGACCCAGATTATGTTCAGTCCCTTAGTGGCCATGAGCAGGCCTGTTCTGGGAATGGCCGTCTTAGCTGAGTGGAATATCTGTGCGGCTGCGCAGAACCTCTTGCAACGGAGTTTCATCGAATATCTCACAAGTTGCCCAGAAATGCTGTTGGAAGCATCAGATTATGAGGTGCACATTCTACTCGATAACATTGTGACACTGAACATAAGACATTCTTCTCACCTCCTGCCACATCCAAATTGAGGCACATGAATAAGTTGTAGAATTCTGATTGTCTAATCTTGTCGTGGTGAATATGAGTATCCTCGTATCCAAGTGCCCCTGTCAGAATAAAATGCAAAAAATAGGGGCATCGGGCTCAATTGTCTATTTTTTGCATTTTATTCTGACAGGGGCACTTATCGAGTAGAATGTCCCATTCTTATAAGTGTTATTAGCTCACCTATGATGATGTTTAATAGGTTCTGGTAATTTTGAAAATTCAAATGGGATCAAGTAGTATTCTTTTGGGTGGTATCAGGTTGTGAGTACCAATAAGATTAAACACAGGCTATATTCAGCAAAGGGAATGTATGTGTTTGAACTCTGTTCAGTCTCTCTACGAAGATATAGTAAATGCATTTTTTAGATTGTTAAATAGGCAGAACAAGGTTTGATGGATATGTGTTGAGCATACCTGGGATTTCAGAATGCTCAAATGTACATGGTTGATGAGTTTTTTATGATTGTTTAATATTTTGTTTGGTTCACAGCCCTGATGATGTCCCGGCAAGGGACAAAACGCGTCGGCTGTTGAGTTCATGTAATTATGAAAAGTTGGTTGATATTGATGAATATCCGCAATAAAGAATAAGAAGCACAAAATACCGGACTGGAAGACTTTGTTTGGAGACTCAATATTAAGAAAGAAAATTGAATAACAAATTGTTATATATAATTGCTTTAGAAATTGTTACGCTCCTTCTATATTGATGGTATATGTGGCATTATAAAGGTTGGTGACGGTGGACCAATTGGGAGTTGAGGGTAGGGTCAGACCTATTATACACCAAAGAATTTATTTGAAATAGCCCTCTGGTGCACAGAATAGGGGACTCTCACCGTCCGGTTGTTGTGTTCTTTTTAGCCCATATCACCAGTTTACCTGTGATAACAGCTGCAAAAAACATCGCCACAGATGACCCCCGCAACTTTCACTAATGAGATACAGAGTAGGCGTTCCCATGCCAAAAGCCACGACAACACCACTCCGCAACTTTCTCAACGACCAGCCAGATCGGCGATGAGAACCCAAAACAGGCGATAAGGCACCTTACCAGCAGGAAATTAACACCTGCTCTGACCTGGTGTAAAGTCGGACAGCCTGCACCAGAAAAGTGAGCCAAGGCCAGAGCCACACATGAAGGGCAACAGATGCCATGGAGTCACTGACAATGCAGATGGGAGCCCCAACAGGGCCACAACACCCACTTCCACCCCCCAAGCACCCCCCACTGGACCAACACCGAGGCTGCACAAGCAAAGACAGCTACCGTCAGAAAACGCACCAACCTCACAGACCCAACACCAGAGAATGTGATTGCCCAGCACAGGCTCAAAGGTACAACCGTCCTCAGCATCCTGACCACCATTGCCCACAGGCTGACGGTACCAACACAGCGGACAACGAACATCCAACCTCAGACAAAGCTGCTGGCTGTGCTGCACCTGTTGGCCCCTGTACCCTCCAACCAACAACCGCCTGAGTCGGAGGAGTCTCACAGCCAGCCCAATCCAAGCCCCTCACAACGGTCATGAATGACACCATCAGCTTGGTACCACACTATCTATACTTCCCCCACACTGCACAGGAACATCCGGAGACCAAGCAAAGTATCTACGCCACAGCTGGCAACCCGCACATGTTATGGGCAATTGACTGAACACATGTCCTACTTGTGCCCCCTGGCAACACTTCACACAATAACCTCAACAGAAAGCGCACACATTCCATCAATGTCCAGGCAATAGCGGACCATCCAAGGAATCTCCACCAACATTGATGCCAACCACCCAGGAAGTGTGCATGATCCCTACATCTTTTGACAGTCCATCACCAACCAGCAATACCAGGATGGCACCCGCGGAAATGCACTGCTCGTTGGCAAATACCAAACGAACACACCACACACCTCAAATCCACAATCATGCAACTCACAACTCTGGAGATGCACATGTCACAAGCTCACATACAACATGCCCACCCACCAGACACCACAGCACAACTGACTGTGGGAACCTGGGCCAGCCATGCACAGAAGCCATCAATAACATGGCACCTCAGCCACACAATAGAAGAATGTGGGAAGAGGTGGGGCCCAAGCATGTGCGAAGGAGGCCAGTGACCCATGAATAAGAATGCACACAATGCCAAGTGTGGCATGGATGTGCTGGCCAGACTGCAGTATGCAGACCACAGACATATCCATGTTGATATATACCGCTGGTGTTTGGAGTGTAGTGGACAGTGGACGCAACCATGTCACCCCAGCCAGTGGGGAAGATCATGGAAATGTAGCTTGTTACGTCTCCCCCATAAGTGTGAGCGGAGTGGGCTGGCCCGGCGTACACCAGGCCAGTGTTTGTTTGTGAATAAAAGACATGTAGCTCTGGGTGTGGTTCTCTTCTAGAATGCCCAACGTGTCTGCCAGGGCGGCACCTCTCACCCCACCATGAGGCTGATGCCGTCGCCGTGAGCGGTGTTGCCTGCGATCCTGTGGGCTTGCTGCACTCTGGGACACTGACTCCCAGACCAGTCTTGCCCGCGCCTGCGCACCCAGGCCTCAATGCCCACCTGCTGACACCGGCGTGTGTCAAAGAGGGCCCATCATGTGCTGGTGCAAGCTCCAAGCCTGAGGCACGCAACCCTGGCAACCTGCTACGACCATCACAGTCTCCGCGAGCAAGTCCCGCAGTACTCCTTTCTTGTTGACGTACTCTACTGGTTGACACAGCGGACTAGTAGGTCACACATTTGGAACTGAGTCTTAATTACACTATGGCAGTGAACATTATTTAAGTTTATGTCTCTATACTCCCTTTGATGTGGTGCCACCAAGTCTGTGTATAGCATTACAACCACGTGTCTGTGGGCCCACACGGGCTACTGTCCTCGGGCCACACAGCGCTCGGGTAGGACACACAATTGAAACTGAGCATAGATTTTTCAATGGCAGAGTACATATCATTGCACGCAAGGAGAGGTGTAAGAAGATGACGCATTGCAGTCAGGAGGAAAAAAGGATCATCGTTATGGAGGTCATCGAACACTACCAACAACTGCCCTGGTGTCACTAACTCTGTCCATCGCGAGCCAACGACATGTGGTTGTGGGCCACTGCCGACCGCTGCCTCTGGCCTACACTGCGGTCGAGTAGGCCACACATTTGGGAATCTTCATTTTGCAATGATGGAGTCCATATCATTGTACTGGCATCATCGCAGACTTCATCCCGTCTCAGCCCCGGTGCCACTAAGTCTGTTCCCTATGGACACTCTCTGGTTGAACTTTGGTGGCGTCTGAGTCTATGGACTAGGGGGTTGCCTTCATCCTTATGTAGCTGATACCGAATTGGTGGTGGAAACATGGCTGTAGCATTCCACTCCTCCATTTGCTGCTTCCGGACGGCTACTGCCCTCTGCATCATGCCCTGGAGGACACCTTCCACTGTCCCCCGTAACCCTCCGCAACATTCCCCTAGGACATCGTAGAGGACCTGCTCAGTCCGCGTGGCCCTACCTTAGTGGACCGAAAGTCACCGTTCCGTGGCGGTGTGCCTGTGCCGGCTGCTGTGCATCCGGGGCCACTAACTCTGTGCAGCTCGAGTCAGGGACCCTGTCTGATTGAATATTGGATGGCCTCTGAGACGATGGCTTTGGGCTCGTCAATACCATGTGTCTGTGGCCCTGTGCTGCCCGCTGCCTCCAGCCTCAACTGTGGTCCACCAGGGCTCCCACATCAAATCGAGACATGACCGGCCCGGACGTCGCATCACTGCAGGAGGCCCACGCCACCAGCGCCAGGACCACCTACAACCGCCATCTGCCAGACTCTAAACAGTGGTACTGGCAGACTAACGGAGTTGCTCACACCTGTCGTGGATGCCATCATCTGCCGGATACCCTGCTCAGCACTCCAGGTGCCACTGACTCAGTGTCCCGCAACTCATGGACCATTACTGAATGAGTATTGTGCTGTGGAGAGGTTGCGCAGCAATGTCACCTCAGGCAGTGTGGGAGTCCTGGAACGATGATGAGGAAAATGATGCAGATGTAACACACCCCACTGCAGCTGCATCAGGTATTTCCCGAAGAGACACAATCCTAGACAATTTGCACACATGAGCGGGCTCAGCTCTAGTGCCCCAACCTCAGTGCACTGCAACTCATGGACACTTCTGTTTGCATATTGTGTGACCTCTGTACTTGATCAGGCTACTGCAGTGTAGTTCCTATCATCCCAATAGGCTCTGCGCATGGAATAATATCTTCAATAGTATAGACCTAGGGCAGAGATTAACTAGGTCTTCTACTGACGATATTAGACTTAAAGTTTTGTGTTTGCCAGCTAGCTCAGAGTTCACTAGAAACTTTCTCGAATAGGCAAGGAGGATTTTAACCTCCCTGGATAGACAAGAAGGGATTTAGTTTCTGACAACCATAGAACATGACAACTTTGCTCTCCCCTAATCAAGAGTGTATCTCTAGAGTCGTGTGAAAACAAAAGACAACTTATTTTACTCAGTCAGTTCAGTGCATTCTTAGTTTCACCAGATTGTAGAGAAAAGGAAGAGACGGGCGTGTTCAATAAAAGATGGTATTTATTGATCAGTCTCTTTTCTCGTACAAGAGAAATGGATCGCTATTATTGCAATACTTATAGTTAAGTAAAGTGCATACAGTAAAGACAGAAGTATAAAATAATACTGAAAAAGCATTGATATGGTTTCTGAGCCATATGATACTTTAAAATGGATAAAATAGATACATACATATATACATTTGACTAATCGTACTCAACTGGTGCTTCTAACCACGCCTACCCCAGTGTACCTGACCTAAGCCTAATACGTGGGCGGGAGTAGATAAGTAGCAGTTTGAGTTAAGTTTGTTTTGCCAAGGGACTGACTCAAGAATTCTCTGCAAGGGGTTATTCAGTTCTGTACCTGAGATCTAGAATGGTGGAGGGCTGGTATCTCTTATCCCAGGTCTTGATATTCCGGCTGCTTGGAAGCGCCGGAGCTGGATTTCTCCGCCGGAGAAAGGCAGCGTCTCGTTCTCAGCGCGTCAGGAAGGCGGGGCAGCGCCTGTGGGCTTCGCTCTCTGCTGGGCTCCTCGGCAAGTCTCGCTGCTCCAATCTCGTCACCACCGCGTGTGTTTGCTTAAGGCAATGTCGGTAATATTTATACCTTAAAGGTGCCGAGATTGACGTAAGGATGGACATATATACGTCAATAAGGATGTCATACGAACGGGTTCGTTCGCACATTCTTTTACTGAAGTTCTCGGTGAAATCAAAACAATGGCTACGGGAATTTCCCAGGTCGCTGTAGGTTTGATTTGTTTTGAGAACTCCGTATTCTTTATCAGGGGCTGGAGGAATATCGCTTGTCTAATTAGATGGCATGCGTTATGACCTAATCAGATAACGCGCTTCTGTGCCGTGGTGTGGCTTAATCAGATAACGGTTTTTGCACCGTTGGATGGTTGCTAGTTAATTATTAACCAAACCAGGGTCAGGAATAGGGGAATCGATACAGTACCTATAAAAATACATCACACCCACTCCACGTAGACTATGTCCATATTTACAAATCTAGGCATAGTGAAACTAGTAGCGTTTGTGTATACCGTACCACCCCAAAATACATTCATATGCATTCTGAAAATTTGGAATTATGAAATATACGAAACATAATCACATGTACTGTATGCATAAGCAGTATAATAATGCTAAACATATAACGCATATTTCAAACTCAGCATGAATAAATGCGATATCTACACATGAAATGGCTCTTAATACAGAAGAAAAGTGCGAGACCATTTCATCACAATCATAAAATTTGGTATGAAAAATGCTAGAGGGTAGCTAATGTCTCTTGACTACCTAAAATAGAAATTCAGTTCTCTAAGAATAATGTCTACTTTAAGCAGAAGATAAGTGTCCCAAAAAATTGTAAATATTTTGGAATTGAGGGAGGTGAGAGGAAAAAATTGTTCCATTTCATTGCTCTATTTTTAAAGTTGAAGGCCAAATTCAAGTCTGCAGGGAACTCCGTGTGCTAGCTCGCTCAAAGTCATTCCTTCTGCTCTGGTGAAAACATCATATCATTTAGACTGTTGAAAAAACTGTCAACAGCTTCTTGCGAAAGTTCCACTAAGTCTGAAAAAGTTGTTACCATGCATTCATGAGCATGATTGCCTTCATTGATGTTTTGATCAGCATAGCTGACTGAAGGTCGTACCTGATCGATGCTGCTTTCATCTCCCACTTCACTACCCCTCAATCGTAGTGGTGAAGTCTCCACGAATGCCGTCATCAGGATAGGTAGCCGCTGGGGGCAGCACAATGCATGAGCCGTTACCGGACCCAACAAGGTTTCTGCGTCCAATGGCACATCCGATTGTAGTGTCAAACAGGTGTCCAACACGCATTCTTCGCCGCATAGCAAGCACCTTAATACAGGCATAACACAACGTTGCCACATTGGTCTGAATGAAAGAAACCAAGTCATGTTCAAGTCCCGTAGCCGTGCTAGTCCAAGGACTCTAGTTATGCGGTCCCGGTAGCCAATGGCTAGGATTGTTTCTTCCCTTGTCGCAGGTGTTTTGTCTGTGACATGGTTTGCCATAGCAAAATAACAGGATCAAAAATAGGATGCCTGCCACTAGTCCCAAAAGGAGAGGAAGTCCGCCAAAGATGGAATGGACAAAGTCTGGAAAAATACCCAGGATGGCTTTGAATGGTGTCAAAATTCCTGAAAACACTGTCTTAAATACACTTGAGACACCACTGGTATCAGAAATATTTAAGATTTCGTTCAGTATTTCTGCGAAATGTATGGGGGAATTTGTTGATAACAATAAATGAATCCCTGCCGTTGTCCTTGCAACTTGGAGATCATACGTTTCTTTTGATGACGTTAGCCTGGTCGGCGTCTGTAGGAGCACTGTCTTCATTCTGCTTAAAGTATCAATTCGAATAGAAGCAATTTTCAAATCGGGCCATAACCTTGCCTCCCTGTCTGGGGAATCGTTCGGGAACAATACCCGTTCACAGCACATGACCTTCCTAGTCACGGTTATGAGATAAGGTTTTCCGGGCAGCAAACTACAACATCTGCGATCTACAATTAGAATGTAACTCCCGTTCGAGAGTCTCCTAAAGAATGGTTCTATTTGTGTTGCAGGTGTGCCTAGCTGGTAACATGAAAGGTTATTTGAAGTCCCTTCACAGGCTCCATGTAAGCTAATACCCTGACACAGAAGTGTACCGCTTAGTGATCTTGCACAATTATTGCCACTAAGAAACACTTTCTGGCCTTTATTACTGACACATTCGTGTGTATAGGGCAAGTTCCATGTTGACTTAATGTACCCTTTACCCAACCTTTCATACTGGCCTGCCTGTATATGTTTTTGGCAGTATTGAAACTGGAAAGTAGTTATCGGAATATTTATTATTCCATGTATTATCCATTCAATGACAGGTCGTTCTGACATTGTCAATGGTAATCTCTCAAGTTTTTCAATGCTCAGAATTGTATAGTCAGCACCCTTCTGTGCCAAACTGATTTGTTTATCAGTAAGGTTAAAGATATTAAATAATGACGTTGTGTTGATTAAACGCCAAGGCACATAGCCTGAACGCAGATTTTGTAACGTCCAGCCAAGCTGTACAATAGAACGCAACTGGGACTGACCGTGTTGTAACAACAGTAAGTCTTGCGATATTATATCGATTGCTGAAGACACAATGCTGTCCAGAGAATATATTCTGGAGGACAGAGTCATTAACCCATTGTCCACCACAGAAAGTGATTTTTCCAAATTAATACGGTCAATTTCCCGTATTTTCTCTGCTGTCTCAATTTGAGTTTCTTTCCAGGCTTCGTTATAAGCTGCATATATAGAGGCCGCTATGAAACGTTTTTGACGCTGTTTGCGTGGTCCCATAATGAAATCACGCAAGTCAGCACCTTCTGTAAGTAAAGTTAGGTGTTGCTTAATTTCTGCCAGTGTGGACGTTTGTAGCCATTGAAGGCAGAGCTTGCCCACGCTGTAGGTGGTTACTATCCCTGGATGTTGTCTTTGGGAATATCTAGGGTCTGGCCTGGTCAATGTGAACCCCTGTATTTTTTTCAGGAATCTGTCTTGACAGTTATTTGTATCTGTGGGCCAGATCAACCATTCTTTCCATTCAGGATGTGTTCTGTTTTGGTTTAATATATGGTTTACGTCTATCTCAACATCTATAGAGCTATTATCATTCACTGTTGGCTTTGGAATAAACGGTTTGTTTAAATCTTTGATTTTGGCTAAGCCAAGACAGGTAGTTTGTTGAATAGTGTCATTCAAAAAAATAATTTGTTCTGGGATCATACAGGCTCTAAACAATGATTCTATACCTTGTACTTGCCAATCTCTTGTACCCCAACCAGTTTTTGCTTCAATATTATTGTTCCAGAAATCAAAACCAAATGTATTCATTCGCTCAAAAAATGAATCTGAATATATCAATTTTGTGTTTGTAAGCATGGTCTTCATACCTGTCTTATTTGACAATTTGAAAAAAAATGTTTCTGCATTACTTGTGTTAAACCCTGAAAAGTATGAATATTTATCATAAAATGATTTCGAGCTACCTTTTGGAGGAGTAGCACAATGTTCCCATTGGTTATAATTTAAAACATTTCTAGGTTGTGCAGATTTGTGTAGATAATGATTACCATAGTGGTTGTAGCAGAACATTTGATCATAATTAGACGAACCCTGCAAATAATCATGTTCTGTAAATTTAGCAGACATCACAAGATCAGACATCATATCATTAATACTTTCAAAGTCCCAATCATCAGCAAATGTACTTGGTTTTACAAAGTCACTCAATGAAATCTTGAATTGGTGTGGGTACTTCAGGATTTCAACCGGACCATAGATTTCATAATCAGTTTTGTCCCATGCTACACCGCCTGGTATAGGATTGGCTGTGAAGTTCACTGAAGAAAGGTCTCTTTTCTCGACGTGTGAAGATGTGTGTGGTTTAAGGACCAAGTTGATTTTCTGGCTTGCTGTGTCCATTTTAGCATATTTTCCTTCAATGAAATGTCCCAACCATAGTACCATGATGAGCCAAAGTATGAGGATAAATGCACCTAAGGCCACCCAAAATTCAATCCATGAGGAAATCAGATAGGTATCTTTCAGCTGTTGAAAAAGTTCCTTAGCTTTATCTTTAAAAGTTTTTGTTGATTGCTGTTTCTTAGATTCACTTAGATCTTCAGATGAATCATCGAAGTTGATGAAGTAGCCGGATGCTGTTCTGTCAATTGTTCCAATTGCTTCTGGATTACTTTTTGTTCTAGAAGTTTCCTTTGTTTTATCAGCATACTCATATGTTACTTCATTGTTGGTTGGTGTGTCTCGACTAAATGTTTTTATTTGGGTTTTTAGAGGTTCAAGTTCCATTGCTTTGTTGCATATTCCTTGTTGATGTTCTGTGGGCGTTTCGAATGTGATTAGCCTCCTAGTTTGAACCTCTGGATTTGTAGCAAACATCGGTGTTCTACTACTTCTTGGGAGTCCACTTGGCCTACTGTTTGTTATCGGACACATGATTGTGGTTTTACAAAGTCGATGGATACAACTCTGTTCTCCTTTTTACCAGCAAGGGGCGGTAGTACTACTGATCTTGTCCCGTTGATAGACAAGACAGGAACTGCTTTCCTGTAAGAAGGCCCAAATTCCTTCTTTACCGCGATCTTCTCTCTGACTAGATCCCCGACTTTTGGAATCCAGACAGGTCTTGCTGGGACAGGTGGTTTCTTTTCAGTGGTTGTTGGCTGTTGTTTCAACTTTATGTTGCTCGGGTCTTTTCTTGTTTCATTTAAGTCCTGCAAAATAGCCAAACGATCTTTGATGTCAAAGCATTTATCTTTAACCACTGAAGTCTGACTGTCAAGATCTTGGATCATCATTCTAGTCCCGAACAGTAGTTCGTACGGACTGAATCCCCTCAGAGAATCTCTTGGCAGGTTATTTAGACTACGTTGGACACTTATTAGATGTTTGACCCACCCAGCTCCCGAACCTAATACCTTTTCCATTATAGATAGCTTTATGCCTTGTTTTTTTCTTTACACCATCCCGTATCCCTCAGGAAGGAAGTGAGAAGAGTCCCGCTATGCAATGCTCATTTGGCCATGCTTCCCCATAAGCTTCAGGGCTAAAGGGAAATTTATTAGTCAAAACGTAGCATGCTCCTAGCGTATATGCCATTATAGACTCGCAAATCTTTTTATAACAGTCCAGACATCAGCCGAGCGCTGGGGTCTACATTATAAGTGAAAGTTAGTCTTTTTATGTTAATCTGACGCTTTTTTTTTTGTTGTTGTTGGTTTTATTGACTATTGTCTAGCCCGTCTGGAGTGAAACGCCGTGGTAATACACCGTTTCTCTCGCCGCTGCGATCTCTGTTGCAGTCTGGACAGTTTTTTACAAAAATGTGGTGATGCAGGCTCATGCCTGGCCACCAGTACACTGATTGTAATTCTTCCAGAGAATCTTTAAGCTTGAGGTGACTAAGACCCTCACCCATGTGTGCGTCCGCTATTAACAAGCTTCTCCTTTCCGTGTTTGGAATTACTCTATCCCCCACTCCAGGGATTCGAGCAAAAGGAACGGAGTTTGCATCAATTATGTATGTATAGTTGAGTGGGTAATTGATCGGTAGCGCTGAGCAGTCGCCCTTTGATGACGTTTTCACCGCCAGCACTGTTTCACCGTCAATGTTTTTTTACTGTACGCTTTTTTGTAGCTACGGAAGCCGGTTTAGTTGCTCCCGCTGTGGCTGTCTCAGCCAATGAATTCCCTGCAACGTGAACGCCATCACGCTGATGACTCACTGAATGTATCACGTGAGTTTTTGGTAGTTCTTTCTTTAAAAGAACTACTTGTTCCCAAAGCGCTTTCTGCTTTATTCTGGCACCTGTGTCATCTTTGTAACCATTCAGAATCCATTTCTGCAAATCGTTATTGTATGATTTGACGCAGTAATGCGAATCGGACACTATAAGTGTCGGGAATTCGCGATCGGCATTATCTAGCGCCAATTTCAATGCTATTATTTCAGTCTGTTGTTCTGAATTAGTTTCTACTGAGTGTGTTTTTATTAATAGAGGTCTCAGTTTTCCTCCACGCCATACTTCTTTTGTAATTTCACATGTGGGGTTGTACGCTTGTTCTCCCCACCCAGGTGGTTGAGCATGGCCGTCTGTATAAATTACACAGGCGTACTGTTGTAAGGGCAGAATGTTGATTGGCAGAGGGTATTGTCTCTCATATTCTAGATATTTTAATTAGTTGTTTTAGTTGTGCTAAAAGATCTGGTGCAGGCATTTCTTCAATGTCTGGATGTGGTGTGTATCCGGCTAGGACCGGCCACGTTGCTCCTGGTCTACCTAGTGGACCGAGCCTGGTGATGTGATTATTATGTTTTAGGGCGCCATTAAACAAGAGCAGGTGCTCTTGGAATTTAAGTGGTATTTCCACCTCCTCAAAAGGAATGTACTCATCAGGAGGTTCCTCTGTTTTGTAATAGTGGAAGACCTTTGTTACAGCGTTTGCTGCTGGAAAATTTATCCATGAATAGAATACCTCTGTCTGCCGATATTCGTGTGCCTCAATTACGAATATGACTGTACCACCTCTCGGTGTCAGTCCATTTTCTATAAGTTTTAAAGTTATAGATTTTCTTATGTTGACCGGGATGAGTATTATATCCGGGTCATTTCCCTGCATAGTAGTATCAGCTGCTAGTAGTTCAGCTGCTATTCTAACTGTCTCTCTTTCTTCTTCACTGTCTGTCATTTTACCGACAGGAAGGTTCTTTTGTTTGTTTGCAGGTCAGGTTTCTATGGAAACAAAGATTAGATGCACAATATTTTGGAACAGTGTATCCTTCAACGTTGAATAAACCAAGAACCATACATAGGAGTCTCCTCCTGCGAAGTTTGGCGGATATGACCTTTCACCCACTCCAGACGTCTTTGGAGTATTATGGGACAAAAGGGGCTCTGTGTGAAAAAGCACGACTGAGTTACTCTAATGTCTTGCGTTAGTTTTATCGCCTTTCCAAACCGTTGGGCGCCATGTAGTGTAGTTCCTATCATCCCAATAGGCTCTGCGCATTGGAATAATATCTTCAATAGTATAGACCTAGGGCAGAGGTTAACTAGGTCTTCTACTGACGATATTAGACTTAAAGTTTTGTGTTTGCCAGCTAGCTCAGAGTTCACTAGAAACTTTCTCGAATAGGCAAGGAGGATTTTAACCTCCCTGGATAGACAAGAAGGGATTTAGTTTCTGACAACCATAGAACATGACAACTTTGCTCTCCCCTAATCAAGAGTGTATCTCTAGAGTCGTGTGAAAACAAAAGACAACTTATTTTACTCAGTCAGTTCAGTGCATTCTTAGTTTCACCAGATTGTAGAGAAAAGGAAGAGACGGGCGTGTTCAATAAAAGATGGTATTTATTGATCAGTCTCTTTTCTCGTACAAGAGAAATGGATCGCTATTATTGCAATACTTATAGTTAAGTAAAGTGCATACAGTAAAGACAGAAGTATAAAATAATACTGAAAAAGCATTGATATGGTTTCTGAGCCATATGATACTTTAAAATGGATAAAATAGATACATACATATATACATTTGACTAATCGTACTCAACTGGTGCTTCTAACCACGCCTACCCCAGTGTACCTGACCTAAGCCTAATACGTGGGCGGGAGTAGATAAGTAGCAGTTTGAGTTAAGTTTGTTTTGCCAAGGGACTGACTCAAGAATTCTCTGCAAGGGGTTATTCAGTTCTGTACCTGAGATCTAGAATGGTGGAGGGCTGGTATCTCTTATCCCAGGTCTTGATATTCCAGCTGCCTGCGAGGGCTGCTTGGAAGCGCCGGAGCTGGATTTCTCCGCCGGAGAAAGGCAGCGTCTCGTTCTCAGCGCGTCAGGAAGGCGGGGCAGCGCCTGTGGGCTTCGCTCTCTGCTGGGCTCCTCGGCAAGTCTCGCTGCTCCAATCTCGTCACCACCGCGTGTGTTTGCTTAAGGCAATGTCGGTAATATTTATACCTTAAAGGTGCCGAGATTGACGTAAGGATGGACATATATACGTCAATAAGGATGTCATACGAACGGGTTCGTTCGCACATTCTTTTACTGAAGTTCTCGGTGAAATCAAAACAATGGCTACTGGAATTTCCCAGGTCGCTGTAGGTTTGATTTGTTTTGAGAACTCCGTATTCCTTATCAGGGGCTGGAGGAATATCGCTTGTCTAATTAGATGGCATGCGTTATGACCTAATCAGATAACGCGCTTCTGTGCCGTGGTGTGGCTTAATCAGATAACAGTTTTTGCACCGTTGGATGGTTGCTAGTTAATTATTAACCAAACCAGGGTCAGGAATAGGGGAATCGATACAGTACCTATAGAAATACATCACACTACCTCCATGTTGCTCAGCAGTTGTCTCTGTTACGCTGGTGTTTTTAGTTTCCAATTTGATGGTGTTCACTGTTCAAATTGTTGCCAGCACCAACTACTCCGTGCGGGCTGGCTTACACTCACCCCACACGCATCCAGCACAGGCATCACTGCACGTGTTGCGCTGCCAATGAAGGAGCCAGGTGCACATGCCCGTAGCCAGTTCCACATACCGTCTGAGTGTGTCCCTGTGGTCATGTCGTCTGCATCAGGGCCCTAGGACCGATGACATTAACTTGTGCTGTGTACAGCGGATGCAGGCATGTCACCGCAGGCAGAGGGTTAGAGCTTGGACATGTAGCTTTGTCGTCACCCACTCAATATGTAAGAGGAGTGGACAGGGCTGTGGTACGCTGAGCCGACGTGGGTGTATGAATGATAATTGCGTGCCTCTGGGCGTGTGTCTATACAAATGTGCATATGCATGTGTCTCTGTAGTGGTGTGGGTCTCCTTTGTGGCGTGTAGGTGGTCCCTAAAGGGTATTAGACACCCACCTATGTGATCTAGTTCATCTTCCATGGGTTTGGGCCCCACCTGCACCTGTCCGGCCACCTCCTTTTGGCTATCTGACACCTGGCATTGGAATGGCATGTGTGGCTCGGTGGTGTATTGTGAGCTAGCCATGCTTGCGGGTGCTTCCTGCTGTGTGGTCTGTGCAGGGGCTGGGTTCTCCTCTATGTAGCTTGGCTGCCCTGGTGGTGGGTTGCCTGGTATGTCCATGAGCTTTTATAGGGCATCAGTGTCGAAGGTATGGTGGTCCGCTCCGGTATCACTGATGAGTTGTCTGGTCTGCTCTGCTGGAGGTGTTGTTTGTCCCTGCAATGTGAAGGGGAGAGGCATGTAGACATTGTGTTGACATGTATGTTGGCACATTGATCTTGTTTACATCCAGACTGTATGGCAATGTACATTGTGACTGGGAGGTGCTGGATTTTGATGGTAGACAGTGGACATTTAGACTACATGATGGATCTGAAGGTTGTACGCGTACATTCCCATCTCAAAGTTTCCTGCTCTGTTGGATGTAGTTGGCCTGTTTCTGCGCATGTATGGAGCCAGTTGTGTCCTCTGTTCTGCAGTGTCGGCTTTGCACATTGTACCACCAATGTGGATGTGCCGTTCTGCGCCACGGGGAGCAGGGTCATGATCCAGGGTCATTGTGGGTATGCAGTGTGCTACACATCGTTGTGAATGTGTGCTATCATGCCCATCTCCCACCATCCCCCAGTCCCTGGTCGTTACTCACCCTGTTGATGTTGTGTCAGGTCCTATCGAGCTGTGTACGTACTCCCAACTCCTTGCTCCATCTCCACACTGGTGACTGTGGCCTCCATTTCCTCCAGCTCCTCCAGTGGCGCAGCACTCCCACCTCCTGTTGCCGTTGCTGCATTCCTGTTGGGAGCAGGTTTGTCCTTGGTTTGGTTTTCACATCATGCCAGCACCTCTTGGCCTCCTCGACCCTCCGACTGCATTCACGGTAGTCCAGTTGTGGGCCAGTTGATGGTAGTGTTCTGTCATCTCCGTGACGCTGATCTGGTTTGCCTGCAGACTGCACCCTGTCTTCCTCTCCCTCTTCTCCTTGGCCTCCCCCGAACCCGTTGTTCCTTGCTGGTGGTCTGTGGGACTTGTGGGGCTTGCATTCACCTCTGCACTCGGTCAGGGTGCATCCATGTTTCTACACACTTTAAATTGTTTTTGGTGTTTTTTTTGTTTGCTTTTATAGTGCATTTTCCGGCCAGAAATGTGAGATTTGGGGGCCTGCAGCTGATTTTCGCTAGTTTTTCTATCGAGTTTGGCCTCAACTTTTTGGGCGTTTGTGTTTCGCATTTTTGTGGCTTCGCGTTGACTTTTCTCAGACTTTCGAAGCGTTGTCGGGGGTCTCTCGCATGGTGCCTCTGTGTTGTGAATACTTAGTTAACACAGTAGACTGCGATGTTGTATGCTGCGTTAAGTTACTTTCTTGAGAATATCCCCCAATGAGGGCCTCAAGCATGAAAAGGGGTCAGTAGCTACATTGACAGGACAGGCCTAAGAGCAGCACTTTGGAACAACCACTGTGTAGGGCATCCCAGTGCAACCCTGCCATGTGGTATGTATAAACTGTAGACTTCCAAACAACAGAAGTGGCAGCCTATATTGTTTGATTGCAAGATGGCCTGGGAAAACATCACAGCGAGGAAATGTTAACAGCGCTGAACACAATAAGCCTCATAGCAGCCTCATAGCAGGTTTCAGCGTTCCCCTGCGGCAAGCACTTACAATGCTAATTTAAATTAAGTATAGAACAGCTCTTTGCAGTGTTGTCTATAATTTATTTTTAGAATGGTTGTTTGGAAAATAATTAAGGTGACCTTGCCTTGGGGGAGTAGGCAGTCGGACTTTTTAATGTTTAGCGGTGCAGGGTGAAGAAGGTGGCAGGCTGAAGTCTCGCACTTTTTTATATAGCACAAACTTGACCCGAGTCGGGTATCAGAGCGCTCTACATAGCACCATTTACGTTACATGAGGACACGTTACATGAGGACATACATTCATTTGTGTTAGGCACAGGGAGATTAAGTGATTTGCCCAGAATCACAGGATGTTCAGCTTCATTGCTGAGACTCGAACCCAGTTCCCCAGATTCAAAGTCGACCGCCCTAGCCATTAGGCCAACTCCTCTCCCCAAACTCCTCCTCTTTAACACAAATTCGGTTTTGTCAGCCCTTTCATAAACAAAGGTGCCGCAGTATTGACATTTACAACATACATCTCCCTGGCACATTCAGATGCTGACTGGGCTGCCCAGTATCTTCTCCCCCACAACCAAAACTAGCTGATTTTTCGCAGTTGTGTGCTAAATCTTGTTTGACATTTGCATACGCAAGGACCCCGATGGAACTACAAAGTAGAATTTTCTGCTCCTCACCATTGTAATTTAATAAAGTGCGGAGACTTCGCTGGCTGCCAAACACTGCCAGGCAGTTTGGTAGCATACCAAGAGACTTAGAAGCCATGTGGAGAAACTAGATGCATGTCCAAGGGTTCACAGAAGGCTGCTTCAGTTTTGCATGTGCAAACAATCATTCATTTTTCTGCTCCTTTTGAGCATTATCCTGGTCCTATTTCTTGTCATTACTGTCCAGGGGATACCTTTAAATGGGATTCAGAACGTGCCACCTGGTTTTTGGTCTTGGACTAGTACCATGTTACCCACTCCAATAGAATATGACCTGGCTCTTAACCTGCTTTGATCCTGTCATTGTGGCATCAGTGACGTCATTCACTTTCAGAAGTTGTTACTGTTGTGGATGACCATTCAGGCACTGCGGGGATGGTGTCATGGACGGTTCTTCTGAACAATCCCCCCCCATCTGCAGAATCAGAACTGGCGGAAGAGCCTTCATCTACATCGCAGCCAAGACCTGGAACGATCTTCCGGTGAACATCAGACGCTCCCCGACCCTGCACATATTCAGGAAGGACCTCAAGACCTGGATCTTCGACTGATCTAGAGCTGCTCCCCCCTCCCCCAGTGCCTTTAGACCCTCACGGGTGAGTAGCGTGCTTTACAAACCCCTGATTAATAGATTGATTGGACAATATGAAGGTTGGAGTGCCATTGGCTTCACAGTGGCTGAGCCTGTGATAGGGTACCAAGAAACTGTACATGGTTAATTCATTATTTGTTTGTTAAACAGCTTGCATGGCCCCCTTTTTCAATCTTCTCATAAAGTGCTCAACTTCCACATTCACCTAGGGGCACCTGGTCTACTTTTCTGTACAATATGCTGATGTTGTGTAGATATTCTGGAAATTCATCTGCCTGATTGAGAGGACCATCATGTGTTTTAATTTCACTTCACACTCTATACGTGGCAAATATTGTTTCTGTCTTGAGTGTTATGATCTCAAAACTTGTTGAGTCAACAAATGCAAAAAAAGGGGTTCTTGGTGCAGGAGTCCACACCTAGCATTATGGTGTTGGTCATCTGGGGAGGTACAGAAGACTGATTTTTGTCCATGGAGACCAGCTCTCTCTTGTGTAAACTAAGACTCTGTCTTAGCTACACAAGGTTTGATTTTACCCCCACAGGTGTCACAAGTGAACTTAGTTCAATGCACCAGCAATTGAATGTGGACAACAGGTTGTTTTAACCCCATTCATCCCCACTCAATGCATGGTTGATCTGAGGTCCATGCTTTCCAGGTTACTAACAGCCCCTAAATATGGATTCAGGGTTGCAGTGGTAAATTCAAAGCCCCATTTCATTCTTTACAATATTACACACAACTAACATACTAAGAAAAGACACTAAATGCTTAAACGTGTTTATACCAACAGGCTTAACCTGTTGCTTAGCACATTTAAAATAACCACATAGAATATGAATAAACAGCACTAAAGAATGTTGCAAACAACAAAAACAATATGAACATTTCTATCATAGTGGCAATATCATCTACCATCCAAACTTCCTAAAACCTACTTCTATGAGCTATAGTATGAAAGCTTGGAGTAGCGTAACTTCCATCTAGATTTTCTTAGGGAGAAACAATGCACTGAATACCTGTTTACAGCAATAGGCTGTAGTTATCAGCAGCGGGGAGACAGTGTTCTCTTGCAAAGAAAAGACACATCAGCATGAGAGCCTCTCCTCCCGTATTTAGATTGATATCAGCTTTCATCTTAGAACAGGAGGCTGCAGCATCACAGCAGTCTGGCCGTCTTTCAAGACCTTCTGGCAGTATCTTGCTTGATAATCTGGAGCAAAGGACCTCTCCTGCAAAGTGGTCATTTGACGAGTCTTTTATACAGTGGCTTATCTGAAATGGGAATATCTGACATAACCTAAGGAATGTCTGACATAATCTGTATGCATCAATATGTAAGCCTTCAACACAATTTTGTAAACAAATAAAGTAAAACATGTCAATTTAGACTTCATTGTTTATAATATTTTTATTGTCACACCTTGAAATTGAGATAACACGACTCTTGTCCCAGATTGATATTGCATCTTGTGTCTTATCAGTGTCATTGTCTGTGCATCAGGTGTCTTATCAATGTCATTGTCTGTATGACTTGACACTTTCACAGGGTCTTGGAAAGATAAGGATAGACAGCATCCACATGAAAGGCGGCCATGCCGATGATTTACTCTTGGACTGCTCAAAATGAAGTATGGACTCAGGGACTGTACTTCAACTCTTCCTCTGTGATTATTGGTTATTGAGGATCAAGGCACTCAGTGGTTTGGCAAAAAGTGTATTTTATAATGGTGCCTGTGACAAGGCATTGTTTGCAACTTGGTGTTGGTTCTTACAATCATTAATTCTGGTGGTGGAAAAATTGAAGGACATGTGACATCCAGGCTTGTGGAAAGGAGATCCTGGGACCTCTTACAATAATGAGGCCAGGTGGTAATCATAGTTCAATTCCCACCCTTCATATTGCATGTTAAAGCATAGGTTAGTTTTTAGAAAATTATTCCATGTGTATTTTGTGGGAGCTGGAACACGCAGATTTTTTAATTTCATTACATCATACACCTTTGGGATTTGTAATGTCTCTCAGACCATGACCATTCAATCTTAGCCCTGGT